>NC_141670.1:177322855-178572855 GCF_028749965.1 Puma concolor | reverse complement strand
CCAGGCGCCCCCATATACAACACTTTAAATGTCAGCCCTCATCCTGCCACATTAAAATCTATAAACATGTTGGCGCGCCTGGGTGGCGCAGTCGGTTGAGCGTCCGACTTCAGCCAGGTCACGATCTTGCGCTCCGTGAGTTCGAGCCCCGCGTCGGGCTCTGGGCTGATGGCTCAGAGCCTGGAGCCTGTTTCCGATTCTGTGTCTCCCTCTCTCTCTGCCCCTCCTCCGTTCATGCTCTGTCTCTCTCTGTCCCAAAAATAAATAAACGTTGAAAAAAAAAATTAAAAAAAAAAATCTATAAAAATGTACTGAAATATTTGGTTGCTCAAGAAACTCACCCTAATCTCTGGATCTTACTTCAGAGGTTCTTCCTTCTGCCTAGAACACGTTTTCCCACTCCCTTCCTTGCTTAGCCAAACCCCTTTTGATCTTCCCTACTCTGTTCACATTACTTTGTTTTTCAACTCTCACACCCAGTCTGTAATTAGGTCCTCCTCATTTTTACGTGCCGTAGTGTTAACAACTACTGCGGTATTTCCAAACTTCATTGTTGACTATCTTTACTTGTCTTCCTCTCTTACTCTCATCAAAGTTTCTATTAGCACTGAATGATTTTTAAATTTATTTTTTAACCATTCAAATCATCATATATCATATTCTATGGGATCTATTAATCCGTTTGTGCATTTACAACACAAGTCATAATGGAGATATGTAGAGAAAGAGATATGTTTAATAGGTCATGAATTAAGTATATATTCTGTGAGAACTTTTATATTGATTAATTTCCTATTTTTAAAATAGTAGGTTAGATGGTCATGAAAAATTATTATAAATTTTATCAGTAATTTGTTTATGGAGATAGAGACCTGAAGTATTTTGGTGATTTTTATATGCATTTTTCAAGCTGCTTTCGAAAATGCTATACCTATTTGGATAATCAACTATAATATACAGAAGTGCTCAATTCACTGTTTTCTCAGTAGGAGGGATTGCACTTATTTTTAAAAGAGTGGTTAGTTGGGTATTATAAAATGTTATATAATACTTAACTTTTATTTCTCAATTTACTGATGTAAGAACATATTCACTTGTTCTCCCTAAATTTGTGTTTTATCCTTTGTTGCCTATTACCTCATTTACCTGTTGATCTAATGGATTGTAGAGTAACATATATCAATTTTTATAACTAACTGATTATAACAAATGTTATTATAACAAATAATTTTCATGTTATGTGCACTTAAAATTACCTTGAATATTTTTTGGCATTTAATTCTTTAGTTTACATTGCTGTGTCAAAGTTTAATTTGAGTGTGAGTATTCATGTTTAATACAAATCTCTTCATTGTGTCATTTACTAACTTAGAGAAAATTCTACCCATTTTAAGTTAGTAAGTTATTCCCCAATCTAGAATTTGAAAATATCAACATGGTTATCTTCTATTTTTAACTGAATTTTTTCACTTAATTCTTTAATCCATTTAATATATGATTTGAAGGTTATTTTCTTCTTTAATGTGGAATTAATATCCATTTTTTCAAAATTATTAATCTATTGTCCAAGTTGCTTTTTTCTTTCCAGTGGCATCTTTATGCTTAAACGTTTGTATATAAAGGGTCTCTTCCTGAACCATATCTCTTTTTATCACTGATAATTGTATTTATTTATTTCTCCTCTGTTACCACATGGCACTATTAATGTTTATACGCTATAGGACAAGTCTCCCATCTTCCCCCTTTCCTTTCGAAATGATTTCTTAAAGATTATCGTTTTTTTTTAAAGATCTATATAGTCTTTAACATTATTTCTTAAAACTCTCCCCAAAAAGTAATTTTGATTGAATTTGTGTTATACTTCCAAATGCATGTGTGCAATTCAGAAATTCTCCCTTTAAGGAATTTAGTCTATCTCAATTATTATGTATATTTCTTATTTGGTAGTCAGGAAGGTGATCCGTCTTGTATATAACTACATTTACCTTTTACATTAATTAATTTATATAGATTAAGATAATTTAATTGGGGTTTCTAAGAATTCAGTTTTACTACAGAAGAAAAAATGACACTCTCCCTTTACAATCTGACCTGTTGAGTTTGCCGTTAGTATCTGTACAGCATCCAAAATTTTAATGACATGTAAAAAAAAAAAAATATTTCCAGATTGTTTCTGAAGTCAAGGAGATATTCCCAAAATTTTCATCAAAGATGATTAGCTATTCACTGAACTTCAAACTTGAATACCAATGATGAGATGAGGAGGTATTGCAATTAAATTATTAAAGGCAGACTAATTAAAGATACAGTGTAATGGGGCGCCTGGGTGGCGCAGTCGGTTAAGCGTCCGACTTCAGCCAGGTCACGATCTCGCGGTCCGTGAGTTCGAGCCCCGCGTCAGGCTCTGGGCTGATGGCTCGGAGCCTGGACCCTGTTTCCGATTCTGTGTCTCCCTCTCTCTCTGCCCCTTCCCCGTTCATGCTCTGTCTCTCTCTGTCCCAAAAAAATAAATAAACGTTGAAAAAAAAAATTAAAAAAAAAAAAAAAAAAAAAAGATACAGTGTAATAGTGATCAAGAGTCCAGGTTCTGAAGCCAGACAGTCACAACGGATTTTCTTCTTCATCTACACCAACAGTTCCCAAAGTTTGGTCCACAGACTTTCGGTGACTCCTGACAATCTTTCAAACCTTGACAACTTTCTCATTCTTGAGCGCATGTCTTTTTAATATTCTGTGTAACAAAATGGGAAGAATGAATTAAGAAATTTCTAATCTACACCAAAGTATGATAAATGCCCCAGAAAATCACTTTGTGATAGTTTGATTTGTGAGTGGAATAAACAACTCTTTTCGAAGTAAACCAGTTTTACTTGGAAGAATGACAAAACAGATAAACTATGGTTACTTACACTGGACTACTGAGTAAACAGAGTCTTAGATTTTTGAAAATTACTGAAGCGAAACTGTATCTTCAATTAAAGCAAGAGAAAACTAGTTGTCATCAATGGTAAAATTTGAGCTTTCTCTTAAAAATTAGGATTTTGGAAAACTTTTATCTGTGAACTTGATAGCTTTCCAAAATTTGAAGATTTACTGATGAGATTGGTGGTAATATTATCAATATTGGTCTATTAAAAAAAAACACCATAAAAAAGAAGTTGACTATTGGAAGATCTATATAACTCAGTGATCCAATATTTTCCAAATAAGCAAAGCATAGGATACAATACCAGATGTGTAAAAAAATTCATTCAAAGTACAATAAAAACTTGATTTTATTTATTTATTTTTTTTAATGTTCATTTGTTTTTGAGAGAGAGAGAGAGATCGTGAGCTGGGGAGGGGCAGAGAGAGAAGGAGAACCAGAATCCAAAGCAGGTTCCAGGTTCTGAGCTGTCAGCACAGAGACTGATTCAGGGCTTGAACTCTTGAACTGTGAGATCATGACCTGAGTGGAAGGCAAATGCTTAACTGATTGAGCCACCCGGGTGCCCCAGAAGCATGGATTTTAAAATAATGGAATATAGAAAGTTCATTGATATATTTTCATCTCTTACACTGCAACTAACCAGCATTTAAGAAACTAGCATTTTCTGGTTTCTAGCATAGTATCAAAGAAGAATATCCAAAATTATCTAGAAGGGCTTACATACATATGGGTAAATTTTCCCTTTTTTAATTTTTTTTTCAACGTTTATTTATTTTTGGGACAGAGAGAGACAGAGCATGAACGGGGGAGAGAGAGAGGGAGACACAGAATCGGAAATAGGCTCCAGGCTCTGAGCCATTAGCCCAGAGCCTGGCGCGGGGCTCGAACTCACGGACCGCGAGATCGTGACCTGGTTGAAGTCGGACACTTAACCGACTGCGCCACCCAGGCGCCCCTAAATTTTCCCTTTTTTTAAATTCATCTATAGGAGGTCTCTTTTTCTTCATGCAAAAATGGCATATAACAGATTGAATGAAGAAGCAGATAGGAGAATGCATCTATCTTCTTGTTAGCCAGATCTTTTTTCTTTTAAACCTACAATATCCAGTATCCCAGGTGGTCCACCATCCAAGTACTAACCAGACCTGACCTGGGTTAGTTTTTCAGGTCAGAGGAGATTAGAGGTATTCAGGGTCAGGTATGACCATAGACTTAAGCCAGATATAAAAGATATCTGACAAATGTCAAAACAAGGCCACTCTTCAATATTGTTTTTGCTTTGTTAAAAAAATTTAATGTTTTGGCTAAAAAAAAATGTGTTTTAGACTACTGTTTATTGGATATCTGGGTGGCTCAGTCCGTTAAGTGTCCGATTTTGGCTCTGGTCATGATCTCACAGTTTGTGGATTCAAGCCCCACATCGGGCTCTGTGCTGACAGCTCAGAGC
Organism: Puma concolor; assembly: GCF_028749965.1. Taxonomy (NCBI): domain Eukaryota; kingdom Metazoa; phylum Chordata; class Mammalia; order Carnivora; family Felidae; genus Puma; species Puma concolor. The sequence goes on along the minus strand of NC_141670.1, from coordinate 178,568,479 downwards.
CTGGAACCTGCTTCGGATTTTGTGTCTCCCCCTCTCTCTGCCCCTTCTCGCTCATGCTCTGTCTGTCTCTCTCTCAAAAATAAATAAACATTATTTTGTTTTAAATGAATAAACTACTGTTTACTAAATATTATCAAAAATTTGTTAATTCTAGTTTCTAATAGATTAAGCATAAATTGATTAACAAACAAAAATAGAGTTTTGAGGTCCTTAAGAGTATAAATGATTACTGAGGGGAAAAAAAAGTCTTAGAGCACTGATATAAACCATTTGATCTATATGTGGAGGAACAACAGCATCTATATCATATAAAGATTAATGAGTAGATAAATACAATTCGTCAGAGGTAGATTTGCTAAAATATAGGAGTTAGATGTAATCATGAGAAGCCTAATAGAATAAATTGTATAAATAATTTTCTAAAGTATCAAAATTGTTATTTTTAGACAGACCCCATCAGATATCAAAACTTATTATAAAACTATCATTATTCAAACACAATAAAATTAGAGCCTGTAGAAACAACTATATGAATATAACAGAAAAGACAATCCATAAAGGAACACACACGTAAAGAGTCATCTGATATATGACAAAGATAATACTTCATTGCAACAAGATACATGTAAATTTTTCAATATATCAAAAGGAGAGATAAAAGGAGATCAAAAGGAATTCTTGTTCTTCTAGCAAAAAGAAATTTATAGAGCTAAATGTGGATGATTAAAAAACAAAATTTAAAACAATAAATGGACTATAGTCATAGGATTATGTAAGGTTATTTTTTACAAACAGTATGGAATACCTCCACAAATGGGAAAATTGGGTTTTATTAAAAGTTAATTGATTTTATCAATCATACAATAACATGCATTATTTTCGCAAACATAGCTTGAGTAAAAGCTTTCTGATGCAAAAGACACATTTTATGTGATTTTACTCATAGAGCATTCAAAAAAAGTCAAAACTAATCTATGATTTTGGAAATCAACTTTGTGATAACCTATGGTAAGTGTTGCCTGGAAGAAAGGTTATGGAGGCATTTTTGGGTTATGGTAATGTTTTGTTTCTTGATCTAGTTGCTAGCCACAAAAGCATGCTCAGTTTAAAAAAAAGCAATCATATACATTTTTTATTTGTGAATTTTTATTAAATGTTATACTTTAATAATTTTAATAAAACTTATACCCTAAAAATGTTTATTTTTAGGAAAGCTCAGGAAATTAAGAAAGGGTATGTACCATTTCTTTAAAAATATCTTAATTTAGGGGCTCCTGGTTGGCTCAGTCAGTTAAGTGGCCGACTTCAGCTCAGGTCATGATCTCATGGTTCGTAGGTTCGAGCCCTGCATCAGGCTCTGTACTGACAGCTCAGAGCCTGGAGCCTGCTTTGGATTCTGTGTCTTCTTCTCTCTCTGCCCCCCCGCCCCCTCGCATGCTCTTTCTCTCAAAAATAAAAAAAGCTTATTTTTTTAAATATCTTAATTTGAATGTATAAATCTATAAAGAATAAATGCAATTAAGAAATTACAGCATGATGCTGGTTTCAACTTAAGTCATTCAAGATATTTGAGTATAGAACTACTTAAAGATTTGTTTTTGACACAGTGCTTATGTTCTGGGTAACAAGAAAGAGTTTCCAGGATCTTGTTTTACATAACACATATAAAGGTGTTTTATGAGTTCTTCAAGCACTGATAATGTGTTTATAGTAATTTTGTTCTGCTACTAAAATAGCTAATATCAAATAGCTTTAGAGAATTTTACATTTTGATTGATGGATAGGTGTTACGACAACATTCGTTACTGATTTAAAATATCTAGGAATCAAATGCCAGATGCATACGAATAAAATAATTTCAATTTTAATTTTAGTTTTTTACTTTGTTTTAATATAACACACCTTACAATTAACATTTAGACACAACTTAGACACAACCAACATAAAACAATATATAGCATATCCATGTTTGCATGTCAACATAGTAAACATTCTACATTTCTTTTTAAACAAAAGCTGCAGGGAAGCGAACAAAACCAGATTATTCAATTCTAGAGAAAGGAATCAAAGAAGTGAAACAAAATATCCCTTTAAAGCTGTAGTTCCAAGTCCCATAATGGACTTGAGTGAACTCTCGGGAATTATGTCATAGGCTCCACTGGCTTTAAGTGGTTAGATTTCAACAGCCAGGTTATACCCCAACTCTAAATCCAAACCTTATTTTTGCTTGAAACCATACCACCCCAGGGCTGCAAATAGCAACTAAACAAAGGAAAAAAGTAGAAGAGGACATTTGTCATAGTACGTATTAAAAGACTGATCAGAGGAACTGTCCAGGGATGTTGAGAAAGTGAAGCACATTGGCCCCAGGCCTGTGTTTATTTCTCTATCTAGGAAAGAAAGACAAGAGCTTAAAGGGAAAAGGATAATGGCCCACTGCTCCATGAAAGAACATGTTGGACTTTAATAGTGAAAATGAGACATCCAGAAGAAAGCAGAGGAAAAGAGATCCTATCTCTCATATGAAACAATAAAGGGGCCTGCCCCACACCTCTAACTCTGAAAGAACAACAGATCCCAAAAGAAAGATGAAATAAACATTTACATGCTGTGAGGTTTAGCTTTTAACTTGTTTGAAAGCTTTCACTCGTAAGAACTTTTCCTAGCATAAATTTTGGGAATTTGAATAACATTTGACCTTTTTCCACCTAGTAGCATGGACCAGAAAAAGTAGGAGAGGCTTTAGCATCCTCATTTTCCCAAACACCTTATTTCTCATTTTTGATTACTGTATTTATTTATTTTTAATTTTTTATGTATATTTTATTGTTGAGAGAGAGAAAGAGCACGAGTGGGGAAGGGGAAGAGAGAGGGGAGACACAGGATCCGAAGCAGGCTCCAGGCTCTGAGCTGTCAGGACAGAGACCGACATGGGGCTACGAACCCACCAACTGTGAGATCGTGACCTGAGACAAAGTCAGCACTTAACCGACTGAGCCATCCAGACACGCCTCATTTTTGATTACTTTGAAACTAATGGTGGTGGTCATGGGGTACAGAGAGGGGAGATATTAATTTATGAAGTTAATTATATCAATAAAATAACTCAATAACGTAACATGAATATAAGTTACAAAAGCATTTCTGGTAAATGTGTTAGATAAGCATTAACTAAATAGAATATGTACTTATATAAGTGCTTGATATAGGTATCTAATGTAAGTGATAAATACATTGCATGGATATAGAGTATAGTACATATTGAGTTACAAAAGGTAAGTTTAATTTAAGACATTCAATCTATCACATAAAATAGAATTCCCAGAAAAAAATTCAGGGAATAAAGACGTAAAGGGAAACATTTATTACTTTTCCAAATACCTACCTTACATAAAATCTTTGCAAAGAGAGAACTATCAAACAAATACACTTTCATAAAACCTATATTCTTCTAAATATTATCTCTTCCCATAACAATTCTTAAAATTTATTATAAAAATGGATATTAAGGGGTTTTGTGATGGCAAATCTAGATGGACCTTTTTGGGAAAGGCTTCTGAAAAAGTAAGTGACCAAGTAAATTGTTGTCTGATTGCTGAGGGTATGACTTCAAGTACTATGTTAAAAAACAATGGTGAGATGGGGCGCCTGGGTGGCGCAGTCGGTTAAGCGTCCGACTTCAGCCAGGTCACGATCTTGCGGTCCGTGAGTTCGAGCCCCGCGTCGGGCTCTGGGTTGATGGCTCAGAGCCTGGAGCCTGTTTCCGATTCTGTGTCTCCCTCTCTCTCTGCCCCTCCCCCATTCATGCTCTGTCTCTCTCTGTCCCAAAAATAAATAAACGTTGAAAAAAAAAAAAAAAAAAAAAAAAACAATGGTGAGAGTGGGCATCCCTGCCTTATTCCTGATTATAGAGTGAAAGTTCTCAGTTTTTCCCCATTGAGGATAATATTAGCAGTGGGTCTTTTGTTTATGGCCTTTATGATGTGGATGTGGAGGTGTATTCCCTCTACCCCTACTTAGTTTATATATATATAATAATATTAATATATTAATATATTATTAATTATTATATTTTATATTATATATAATTATTATATAATTGTAAGTATTATAATTATTAATTCTTATGTATATATTAATATATATTAATCAAGAATGGTGCTGTACTTTTTCTGCATCTGTTGAGAGAATCGTGTGATCCTTATCCTTTGTTTTACTAGCATGGTATATCACGTTGATTGATTTGAGAATATTGAACCAGTCTGCAGCCCAGAAATAAATCCTGCTTGATTGTGGAGAATGTTTCTTTTCATGTACCATTGGATTGTACCATGATAGTATTTTGTTGAGAATTTTTTCATCAATGTTTATCAGGAATATTGCCTGTAGTTCTCTTTTTTAGTGGAGTCTTTATCTGGTTTTGGAATCAAGGTAATGCTGGCTTTACAGAATTTGTTTGGAAGTTTAACTTCCAGTCCTATTTTTTGAAACAGTTTGAGAAGGGTAGGTCTTAACTTTTCTTTAATGTTTGGTAGAATTCCCCTGGGAAGCCATCTGACCCTGGGCTTTTGTTTGTTGTGAGATTTTTTTTACTTTGATTCAGTTTGTTTGCTGGTTATTAGTCTGTTCAAGATTTCTATTTCCTCCTATTTCAGTTTTGATAGTAAAAACGTTTTTAGAAATGTTTCCATTTCTTCCAGATTGCCCAATTTGTTGGCATATAATTTTCATAATATTCTCTTATAATTGTATTTCTGTGATGTTGGTTTTGATCTCTCCTCTTTCATCTGTGCTTTTGTGTCCTTTCTCTTTTTGATAAGTCTGGTTAGGGGTTTATCAATTTCATTAACTTTTTCAAAGAACCAGCTCCTGGTTTCATTGATCTATTCTACTGCGTATTGTTTCTATATTATTTATTCTCTAATCTTTATTATTTCCCTTCTTCTGCTGGTTTTGGGCTTCATTTTTTTTTTTTTTTTTTCTAGCTCATTGTGTATTTGGGTGGGGGTTTTCTTGCTTCTAGAGGTAGGCCTGTATTGCTATTTATTTCCCTCTTTGGGTGCTTTGGCTGCATCCCAAAGATTTTGGACCATCATATTTACATTTTAATTTGTTTCCATGTATTTGATCTTTCTTTTTTTAATTTCCTTGTTGACCCATTCATTCCTTAGTAGCATGTTGCTTAATCTCCATGTATTTGTGGTCCTTCCAAATCTTTTTCTTGTTGATTTCAAGTTTCACAGCATTGTGATTGGAAAATATGCTTGTTATGATCTCAGTCTCCTTGTACTGGTTGTGACCTGATTTGTGACCTAGTACGTGATCTATTCTGGAGAATGCCCCATGTGCACTTGAAAAGAATGTGCATTCTGTGGCTTTAGGATGAAATGTTCTGAAAATATCTGTTAAGTCCATCTGGTACAGTGTTTCAAAGTCATTGTTTCCTTGTAGATTTTTTGTTTAGATTATGTGTCCCTTACTGTAAGTGGGGTGTTAAGTACCCTGGTATTATTGTATTTTGATCAATGAGTTCTTTTATGTTTGTTATTGTTTTATATATTTGGGTACTTCCAAGTTAGAGGCATAAATATTTACATTATTCCATCTTCTTGTTCGATGGACCCCTTTATTATGATATAGTGTCCTTCTTCATCTCTTGTTACAGTCTTTGGGTTTAAAATCTAGTTTGTTTGATATACATATTGCTACTCCGGCTTTCTTTTTGCATCAATTTGCATGATAAATGGTTCTCCATCCCCTCATTTTCAATCTTGATGTGACTTTAGGTCTAAAATGAGTCTCTTGTAGACAGCATGTAGATGGGTTTTGTCTTTTATCCATTCCGATACCCTATGTCTTTTGATTGGAGCATTTAGCCCATTTATATCCAGAGTAATTATTCATAGATATGAATTTAGTGCAATTTTATTATTTGTTTTGTCATTGTTTTTGGAGATTTTTCTCTGTTCCTTTCTAGTCTTTGTTACTTTTGTTCTTTCTTTCCCACTCAAAGAGTCCTCTTTAATATTTCCTATAGGGCTGGTTTAGTGGTCATGAATCCCTTTAGTTTTTGTTTGTCTGGCAAACTCTTTATCTCTCCTTCTATTCTGAATGAAAGCTTTGCTGGATAGAGTATTCTTGGCTACATATATTCCCCATTCAGCACATTAGATATATCATGTCACTCCCTTCTGTCCCTCCAAGTTTCTGTGGAAAGATCTATTGCTAACTTTATTTATCTTCTGTTTTAAGTTAGGGCTTTCTTTTGTCCTGCTGCTTTTAGGATTTTTGCTTTACTCTATATTCTGCAAATTTAGCTGTGATATGTCTTGATGTTGGCCTGCTTTTGTTGATTTTGATGGGAGTTCTCTGTGCCTCCTGGATTTGGATGTCTGTTTTCTTCCCCAGATTACTAAAGTTTTCAGCTATAATTTCCTCAAATAAACTTTCTCCCCTTTTCCCCTTCTCTTCTGTTTCTGGGACTACAATGATATTAATGTTATTATTCTTTATGGGGTCACTGAGTTCCCTAGGTCTACATTCATGATCTAATATTTTCTTTTCCTCTTCTTTTAAGCTTTATATTTTCCACAATTGTATCTTCTAGATCACTTATTCATTCCTCTGTTTCTCCCACTCTTGGGGTCATTACATCCAGTGGATTTTAAATCTCAGTCACTGCATTTTTCATTTTGGCCTGACTAGTTTTTATCTCTGTGGTAAGGGATTCCTTGATGTCTTCTGTGCTTTTTTTTCAAGCCCAGCTAGTCTACTTATTATTGTTGCTTTATATCTGGATCATGCATTCTTTCAAAATGTTTATTAATTTTTGAGAGACAGAGAGACAGAGTGTGAGTAGGGGAGGAGCAGAGAGAGTGAGCCACAGAATTCAAAGCAGACTCCAGGCTCTGAGCTGTCAGCACAGAGTACACCATTGCTCAAACTCACGAATTATGAGATCAAGGCCTGAGCTGAAGTCAGATGCTTAACCGACTAAGTCACCCAGGTGCTCCCATGAATATTTTTTATAGCTGTTTTGATTAGATATCCTGTCCGTGACCTTTTCTTGTTTTTTATTTTTTTTTTTTTTCTTTTACGATGAACTCCTGCATCTTGGTATTTTGTCTAAGTCTCTGTCCTATGTGTGTTAGGAAAGACTGTTAGGTTTTTTTGCTCCTGAGAGTAATTAATGGCTTTATTAAGAAGTCATATATTGTCCAGGTGCTAGCCCTTCAGGAAGTGTCTCTGGTGTATGCTCTGTGCACTCTGCTGCTGTGTTTTGGCTGCTCTTTCCCTCAGGTCGGTACTCTGCAGAGTCTCTCCTTGCCTACAGTGGGGAATGTTTGGACCTTGGCCAGAGTGTGGCCAGTTTTAACTAGGTGTATTCTGGTCTGCTTGTAAAAAGAGACCTGAGGTAATTTCTACTAGAGCTGAAGATTTGCAGAACTCTGTGGTCAGTACACATGGTGCATATGGGGGATTTGTGTTGGGTCCACTTGGGGAGAGACCTGCGGCTCTGGTTCTCAGGCACACTGCCTGAGACAAGCAGGACAAACAAATATAGGGGGCAGGAGCTTGGTGAAAGTGGTTTAAGCCACCACTGTTTCTCTGTGCTGCTTACTACTGAAGTCAGTTTATGTGAAGGGGCTGGGGGGGAAAATGGTACCAGTCCCCTCTTCCTTCCCAGAGACGGGGGTTCACTGCAACTGTCTGGGAAGCCCTCCCAGAATACCGAACAATCTTGCCTTGTGTGTCCCATGCATCCTTCTGCTCGCTGCCTTCACCTTGTCTGTGCTCATGCCATCTCTCTACCCAGCAGTGCAGTGCCCTTTGGGGTCCATCCCATAGATGCTGGCTGAGAGTTAAAACTCCACACTTTAGGGACCTGGTATGGCAAGGATGCGTGCTGATCCTCTGGGGGAGGGTTTCACCATGCTGGGTCTGTCGCAAGTTTGTTTCAGGAGGTCAGTAGCATCCAAGCGCAAGGGCATTGGAGTTTGGAGTAAAGTGAACGAAATGTCAGTGTCCAGGTAAGCTGCCCTCCATAGGTGTCTTTGTGCCTGTGCTGAGGGGTGGGGGAGGGTAATGGCTCCTACCAGCTCTTTTATCCCCAGAGAGTCAATGCCACCTCTCCCAGATGTGCTCCAAGAAGGGGGAACCGTATCTCCCAGTGTATCCCAGGGGATCCTCAGAGCCTGCCATCAGCCGCAGGCTATTTGCCCTGCTTCTCCACAGGAATACAGCAGCACCTTCAAGCTCCACACCAGGCATGCTATAAGCCTCTAAAACTCCAGTCTTTGAGCTCCACTCATTGTAAAACCTCCTGGAAATCAGCACCTTTCATTTTCCCAGGGGGTAGCTTTGGGGAAATGTTTTCCTTGTGTGATCTGCTGTGCACTCTTCCTTCCCTCTCCCTCTCACTTCTCCAGGAACAGGGTTCCCTCCCCTCTGCAGCACCTGTGATCCTTTTCTCCCCCAAACCATGTCTCCGAACTTTCTACCTTCCACAGTGTGGCCTCTTCTCTCCCTCTAGTTGCGTGGTTTATTGTGTCAGTTCTCAGATTGATTTCTTGGGTATTCAGAATGATTTGATATTTATCTGGCTGTGTTTGGGGGACGAAGCAAGCTGAGGGTCCTCCTACTACTCCACCATCTTAGCTCTTCACCCTAAATGTTTACTTTAAAACAATTTGGATAAATTGAACTACATTCAAAACTACATTGGATTGTAAGGGATCAAAATAGACACATTAAACAAGGTTAAAAATATTTACAAACCCCAAGTCATTTTAAGTCATGAATATTAAAATAATTCTATAGGTATATGGTAAAAAAATAATAAAAATAAACTGTACAAACATTGAAATTAAGGGGCGCCTGGGTGGCTCAGTTGGTTAAGCATCGACTCTTGGTTTTGGCTCACGTCATGATCTCATGGCTCATGAGTTTGAGCCCCACATTGGGCTCTGTGTTTTCAGCATGGAGCTTTCCTGAGAGATCCTCCCTCTCTCTCTCTCTGTGTCCCTTCTCTGCTCTGTGTCTCAAAATAAATAAGCAAAAAAAAATTTTTAATGGAAATTAAAATGAATTTTAAGTTAAAGTATTATCTATTTTTAAATACTGGGCACTGTTATAATATTAAGCTATTACTGTTTATAACAATTTTTGTTTGTATATGTATAGTCATGTACACACATATACATATATATCCATAAGTAAAGGTGCATATAGTCATTTCTGCTTTATTCTATTATTTAGAAGTTTTTAAGTTCAGTCCGTATTCACGGGGAGGGAATTTCCACATTTTAAAATACAAACATTAAAGAATTTGTATATGTATTTCAAAATCACCTCAAGAAAAGAAGATAAACAAGGAAGATTCCTCCAGTATTGGTAATAGCACTGCTAAATATATAATACTGTTTGCCATGTGGAAATCTATAATATTTTGGGGGAAAAAATCTGATATTTTCTGAGAGATTTGACCACATGATTCTATTTCTATAAATGTATTCCACTTTTTAAAGTTCCAATATTTAAGGAAATATGTATGTGACATACAACACCTTAAGATGGGAAAATATTGATCATTGGAAGAAATGAAGCTAGGTGAAGTGTGGCAAGTTCTGATCAGATTATTTGAGCTAGAATAATCAGGGAAGACCTCTTTGGTTTGGTGATGTTTAAGCAGAGACCTTAATGAAATGATAGATCAGGCCATGCAAATGTCTACACAAATACTGCTCAAGCTGTTAAGAGTTAGTGTGTTGGGGCGCCTGGGTGGCGCAGTCGGTTAAGCGTCCGACTTCACCCAGGTCACGATCTCGCGGTCCGTGAGTTCGAGCCCCGCGTCAGGCTCTGGGCTGATGGCTCAGAGCCTGGAGCCTGTTTCCGATTCTGTCTCCCTCTCTCTCTGCCCCTCCCCCGTTCATGCTCTGTCTCTCTCTGTCCCAAAAATAAATAAACGTTGAAAAAAAAATTAAAAAAAAAAAAGAGTTAGTGTAAATACTCAAAAAACTAGAATGTTTGGTGTGTTCAAAGAAGCATAGTAGGGATAAAGTACTGGGACAGAGGAAATGACAGTGAAAATGGTAGAAATGAAATCTGAAGAGTAATGGTGTGTGTGTTGTGGAGGAAGGTGTGGGGAAGCAGGGAGACTGGGGAATCGCACATAATGTAGGGCCAGCATTGGAGTGAGTGAAGAAAAATGAGATTTCAGATAAAATGGGAGACCCCTTAAGAACTTGGGGCACAAACAGGATGATATGACCTGATTAATATTTTCAAAAGATCGCTCTTGCTGGTACATATAGAAAATATTTTTGAAGACCAAGAGAGGTGCAGGGAAAACAGTTGGGGCACTATAGCCATCTTCCAGAAGAAAAATGGTGTTGTCTTTGACTAGGAAATGGTGACAAGTGGTTGTATTTTGGATATGTTTCTAAATAAAGAGAATTGGCCAATAAAATGTTTCAGAGTGTGACAGGAAGTAGAAATTCAAGGATAACCTAAGGGGTTTCAGCCTAAGAACTCAAAGAATAGAATTGCCACGTACTGAACCAGGCAATATAAGGGGAAATTAAGCAAAGAGTCAAAATTTCTATTCGGGGCACACGAAGTATGAGATGCTTATGAGATGGAAAATTGGAGATATCAGCAGACTACCTAGCTACATTGGTCTGTAATTATACAGAACTTCAGCCCAGAATACAAAAATCCGGAGCTGTCGTAATATAGCTAGTCTGAAAAACCCTGGTACTAGATGAAATAATAGAATGGGTGTATATAAAAGAGAAAAGTCTTTGGATCTTAGTGTAAACCTTACAGTTGGATTAGATGAAGAACTATCCACAAAGTTCACTGAGACAATCAAGTAGGAAAATGAGAGAGAGCAGTAGCCTAGAGGTCAAGTGAAAAAAGCTGCACTAAGGAAGGAGTGAAGATGTGGTCAAATCTTACACATAACTGGAAAATGATGCAGTTGAAAATTTGACATTGGCTTCTCTGTTATGGTAGGAGCTAAAATATTGAAGTGTGTGCCAAGTGTGTGAAGAAATGAAGCCAAGTGAATGGAGGTAGTGTAATTAAATGGCTTAGGAAACACGTATTAGCATATTATTTACTTGTATACTAAAGAATGAACTAGTCCTTTATGGTGTGATATTGAGAAAAGTTTAAGCGAAGAAAAATGTAAAGCATTGTGAACATTTTCATTCCATCTGGGCTGGAGAACAGGGTGGTAGAATTAAAAACGAAACAAAACACAACAAGAAACAAACTTTGTACATATTTGTATTTAATTGTATATATTTGTATGCCAATAGAGAATGGTTGAAAGATTGTGTGAAACTTTTTTTTAATGTTTTATTTGCTTTTGAGAGAGAGAGGGAGACAGAAAGTGAACAGGGGAGGGGCAGAGAGAGGGAGACCCAGAATCAGAAACAGGCTCCAGGCTCTGAGCTGTCAGCACAGAGCCTGACGTGGGCCTCGAACTCACGGACTGCGGGATCATGACCTGAGCCGAAGTTGGAAGCTTAAGTGATTGAGCCACCCAGACGCCCCAAGATTGTGTGAAACTTAATATTTGTAGTCCTAAGGTAGTGATGGTAGGGTAATAGAGAAGAGGAGATAATTGAATTTTTGTTTATTTAATCTACTTTTATGTTTTCTGGCTGATTTTATGGAATCCGCATGGCTCTTTCAGCTTCAAAGTAAATCTAATACAGGGTAAATACAGAGGTAAAATACACTAAGAGGTCATTTGTTTATTCAATATTTCATTCAGCCCATAGATATTTTAGTTGGCCAGACAATATACTAAGGAAACAGTTGTGGATATGACAAATGCAGTTCCTGTCTTCACGGATTTTACAACCTAAGCAATGCTCTCAACACTGGCTGCACATTAGAATTGCACGATCCGATCGCATATGCCCTACCACTAAGCAACAGCAATGAAACCTTGAGATTGATGTCTGGGCATCTGTTTTTTTTAAAGCTAACTAAGCAATTCTGTTGCATTGAGTGTTGCTCAAAGAAATGTTTAAGATATAGTGAATATACTTAACCTGTAAAAGTAATATTTTGGAGAACACTAGCATGCTCTCTCACAATCTTATCCCACCTGACTCAGATAAGTGAATAACATATCTTTGATGCTTTTCATTAACATCTTCTTTCTTTACATATATTGTTGTGTACTTTAAAAATTTTTTTTGAACATGTATTTATTTTTGAGAGAGAGAGAGAGAGAGAGAGAGCAAGGAAGGGGCAGAGAAAGATGGAGACACAGAATCTGAAGCAAGCTCCAGGCTCTGAGCTGTCAGCCCAGAGCCCAATGCAGGGCTCGAACTCACAGACCACAAGATCATGACCTAAGCCAAAGTTGGACGCTTAACCAATTGAGCCACCTAGACACCCCTGTGTACTTTTTTACTGTGGTAAAATATACATAAAATTTACCATTCTAACCATTTTTGTTGTACAGTAAGTAACCAATATGTTTTTAAAGGAAGAAGCAATTTGTGTACTACCAATAACTGTGTGCTACTTTCTGTGTGCAGTAATGACATCTAACAAAAAGTTAATAGACTCAAAAAACTCCATTGGACAAGGTTTTTGTTTTGATTTTGGTTTTGGTCGATTGCTTTTTGAAAGGGCAAGGGGCGATATTTGCAACTTGCTCTCTGTTCACTAATAAATAAATTGTATAAAATCACACTGCTTCTAGAAATTGTTTTCATATAAAGCATAGAAGTTTATTACCTTTAGATTTTGATAAAGTGCATTGGGAACAGAACAACCACAACTTTACAAAATCATGCAACAAGCATTCATCATTTCACCATCTCTCAGGTCTCATAATTTGAAGGGTCCATATGACTCATCTTCCTGAAATCATCCTTTCTCTTGGTTTATTTATTATTTATAAATAAGTACACTTAAGCCCAGAGAGATAAGGTGAAACAGAGGCCTCAGCCACATTAGAACCAAGACTAATTTATAGGTTTGTGAATCCTGTGTTCCGTCCTCTGCTTACACAAGTCCCTAAAAAAATCCCTCTATGTGTCTGCAAATCAATGGAAGGCCAATAAAATTAGATGGATAGTTTCAGCTAAGCTAGTCATTCATTTTTCACCCATTCTTTTGTCATCCTCTTTCTACTTGCTTTCTCCTTTGTCTTCTCACATTTTTACTCTTCCTCTTTTCTTTCCTCCCTATGTTGCAATACTGTATTTGGTTTTCTTTAATCTATTTTCACAGCAAGACTGCCTTTGGCTGTCAGCCAACCCTTACTTTCTGTGAGGGAGACAAGTGCTGTTTGTTATGTATAATGTTGCTGTTTTCTGTGCTTGAAAAAGTCAAACTGAGAGTATATGCAGCCAGCATTTTTTCCAGCTCATTTGGACAGAGATGTTTCCTTCTCAGATTTCCTTCAGAAAGTGACTTCAAGCAAGCTCAGCCTCTGGCTCTCAACTGGACTTTGAATGTTATGATTGAATCTGGCTTTCCACTTCAGACATGTACTAATTTAATCTGCTGACTTTTCACCTTCCTGCTTCATTTTCTAAAAACACTTAACCACGGGCAGCCATTGTATCTTCAAGGGCTTCTTGTCCCCTGTGGCACGTTATCCTCACAGGATGCAACCAAAAAATATAAATGCATACAATCAAATAATGTTTTTAGAATCTAGGGGGATTTTATTAACAAATTAATATTCAGAAAACGTAAGTTACAATTAATGGCAATGGCCTAATGGCCACTGACTTCGCGGTAGTTTAATGGAAAGACAGGAGTGGTTTTGCTTTTTAAGCTTATTGTTTTGAGTAACTAACGATGAAACTGGTACCCATAACTTCCTGTAAAACAAAAATAAAGAGTTGTAACAATGAAAACAAGAACAATATAGGAAAACATAGGATTTCTGTTAATGACTTTCTTGGATATTTATATATATACAACATACATTAACAAAAGGTATATGTCAATACATTTATTATATATACATTATATATATAACTATAATTACTATAGTTATATTAATGGGTATATACACTCATGCACATATATTGCCTTTCAGTTAAAAGGGTTATAATCTGTGCTTTTTCTCATAGTCTTCTCTCTCCCTCTATAAATACATCCAAGTAAGCAAGTGTTTTCTCAAAATTCCACCTAAGTGTTATAACTTGACATTATTTATGTGTATTTATCAAATCTGAACCATCCTTTCAGTGTCTCCTAGGATTTTGTGTTTCTTCCTCCTAGCCACATTTGTAAGCTCCAGTATTCTTTGAGATGGCTAAGAGTACTTCCTAATATTTTATTTGATTCTATTTTTTTGATTCAGTTATTTATTTTGAGAGAGAGAAAGAGAGAGCGTGTGTGCACACATGCACAAGTGTAGAAGCGAAAGACAGAGAGGGAGAGAGAGAGAATCCCAAGCAGGCTCCACTCTTTCAGCACAAAGCTCAACGTGGGTCTTGAACCCATGAACCATGAGATGGTGACCTGAGCCAAAACAAAGATCAATTGCTTAACCAACAGAGCCACCCAGGTGACCTCACCCCCAATATTCTATTTTAAAACTAAATTAAAATTTTTATTCTTAGTTTACTTGATAATGGCAAATTATGTGTTTTATTCTATATCCTTTAGGCATGAAATTATATTTTTCTAGGTTTTCACATAACATGTTGTCCAGATACATATTCAACTTTTCTCTCTGACTTTAAAAAGTATGTTTGTATAAACTTTAATTTTGATGTATTAGAAGCGGTCAACTTTAAGTGTAAATTAGTTGGATTAAAGGCTGGATGTTTGCATAGAAAGGATTTGCTCTTCCAAAACCTGAAGCACAAATTAATTCAGAATCTTAGCTTACCTTTGAGCATAAGTGAGCTACAATTGAATATAAAATCCCTAATTCAATTTTCACCTGCGTGTTTTAGACTCAAATCCATTTTCTCACTGCACTTGAAAAGTACACTGAAGAAGATTTGAAAATGGAATCAAAGTCAAGTGAAAATTCTTTCTGAAAAGAAACATCTTATTTCCATAATTAACTTGATTGTTTACAAAAATTTATATAAACACAGGAGAGTCTTCAGAGCCTTTGAAATTTGAGCCTGCATGAGTAGGTAGGTAAATGGCTAGAAGAATGGAATATTGATTACATTCTTCGTTGATTTTTTTTTAAGTCACCTACAACCTGACCTTGTTTGTTTATTTGTTTAATTTCAAGATTTTACTTAAATTCCAGTTAACATACATGGGAAAATTGGTTTCAGGTGTAGAATTTAGTGATTTTACTTACATACAACACCCAGTGCTCATCACAAGTACCCTCCTTAATACCCATCACTCATTTAGCCCATCCCCTGCCTACCTCTCTCCAGCATCTTTGTTTGTTTTTTTCTAAATACTTTTGTTTTAGTTAAAGCTTTTACTCAACTGTACAGATTAGGTATTAAAATGTTTTTGACATGTTTTTGACATTTTTTTTTTTTTTAATCTAGTGACTAGGATATCAAAACAATCTCCTACAGGACTTGTTTCTAGAACTTAAAAATTTAAACAAATGGACAAATTCAACTTAGGCATCTGCATGTATGGATTTTTCAATACACTTAAGCATAAATAATGTCACATTTTGTTACATTTATAAACTAAATTTGATCTAGTTCAATGGCTACCTGCTAGGATTAACAGGATGTATGACCTCATCCATGTGACAGAAATAAGTCCTTCTCTTGGAGAAGAAGAAAAGAAGAGGAAAAAGAAAGGAAGGGGAGGGGAGAGGAGGAGAGAGAGAAAATAAAAGTATAAACAAACCAAGTTCTTAGGTAAAGAACTCTGATCTCCATTTTACTATTGACAATGTTAAGATATTGCCCAACTGTAGCTGTAATGAAATGTGGCTTGATTGGATTTTAGTCTCTCCAAAATCCCTATTACTATCCCCAAAACCAACCTCAAACATCTATTTGTTTGTTTAGTGTACAAAATCAGTTTCAAGAAAATTAAATCTCTTAACTCTTCTCTCCAACTTCATCACCAGTGGTTAATAGCTCCAAAGAAAAAATTAAAATGTTGCTACTCTTACCTAAATTTTTATGGTTCACTTGAAATTAGTGGTCCTTTTGCCCATAGAAATTATGATCTCCATGCCAAGTCACTGAACAATTACTATAGTTTCCAAAAACAAAGTGCTTTAAAGAACATTTCTCCCATCAGACACCCTGTAACCTTGAGAAATTCTGTGGAAGGAAGCTGAGGTATCTGACACTCTTGCAACCTGATATCCTTCCATTTTTCCAGTTTTGGAGAACTAAACACTCTTGTTATATTGGGACGTTCATCTCCCTTGACTTTGCCCATGTCCCATAGTTAAGAACTGAGACTCTAGAAGTGTTACGTAAGTAAACCAACTAGCCAGCTAGAGACGAAGGAATTTTGTGAGAGGAGAACAAATTAGTTATAGGAACACAGGTCTTTGTCCAAGAATAGTTATCAAACTCAAACAGTGCATGGTAAACAGACAGTACACTCTTACTATCATTTCCTGGGTTTTTCTATAGAGCAAGGGATAGGATTTAGTCATGAAAAGAAATAGGTCCTATAAGAAATCTACATCACTGGTTGTAATTCTTTTTCTTTCAATAATGAGAAGTCTTTTATTATACATTTCAGTGTACTGAATAGAAGATACACTAACCCAAGATTGTTACCTTCAGCAAAAGGAGGTGACGCTACAGTGGTGTATAAAGTCTATAATTCTTAATAAATGATCATTTGTTTGTTTTCTATTGACCATAATTAAAAAGAAATCTATGAACTCCACTTATTATATGTTTTTCAAAACTTTGTTAAATTTCATATGAAAGTAAAATATATTTTAGACATTTAAAAAGTATTTCATCAAAGACTAATTCCTTTCTTATTAAATTTGCCAATTGCTCTCATGGCAAATAATCTGTCTGGGACTCATTTTAGGGAAATATGCAAGAAAACAAATCTTAATTTTATAAGCCTATGTCACTTTTGACTAAAGTTCCAAATATCAAAATCATTTACTTAATTCTTTGAACTTGCCTTTAAATTAGTTTGGTGTGTTTAAAAAACCCAGAAGCTCAAATATATCTTCAAAGATCAATATTTCTAAAAGTGAAGATATTCTAAAAACTTAACTCATTAAGTTAAGGAATCTTAAGTTAAGGAAATTCCCCAAATAAGGAATTTCAAATCTACTTTGTGTTCAAGTATCAATGGAGCAGATATGTAGTCTCCCAGAGAGATCACACTGATGAGTACAAATTCAATTTGGATGTTTAAATTTTAGCCTATTTTGTAACCAGGGAATCAATGGTAAAGACTTCCATTTATCCCAGATTTAAATAGCCATAGTATCCAAACTCTAGAACAGATAACTTAATTGAATGAGAGAGTTGTTAAATTTTCTGTTGGGGAGATTCTCTGCCTTTACAATGGGAAAATTCTACTAAGATCTGATCCTACGGTCAATCAGAAAGTAAACTATTTCAGGTATCATTTTGCATTATCTTAGCAGGTAAAGATTTTAAAGTCATCTTTCATAAAAACATGTACTGTTCTGTCAAGTCTCTTCTGAGGATTTCCTTTAGTTCCCAAAATGATTTTGATAAGTTAGACTTGAAATGTCTTCTCTTAGGTAGAAGGGACCTTATTTTAATTTTCAGTACTACATTACTGAATCAAGTCTTCTCATGAGAATGCCTCTCAGTAAAATTTTTACTTTTAGTTTTACAGACATGCGAATGTAATGTAAACTCTAGAATAAAATTGTGTTCAAAGTTGTTAGTTTGTTATTTTTTTTTAATTTTCTTTTTTATTGGATGACCATTATAGGGTAAAAGTTTTCTCTATTTGCTTAGGTTAGAACATAAATCATAATTAAAGTATAACGTATGGACACTAATGTAAGGCAGGATATTTCTCCCTCAAAATAATCATGTCTGAGAAATAAAAAAGTCATCTTTCACTTAATTCTTTACAAAGTCTTTCATGTTAAGAGCACTCTATCAATTAGTTTCTTTTATATAAATTTTGTGAACGGTGCATTAAGTTGAAGCTATTTCAATCAAAGCTAATACTGGGTGCTACAGGGGTCTTCTGATGAAATCCCACTGGAAGAAAAGATGAACAAGACTATCTATCTATCCCTCAATCATTATTACTGTGGCATGATACAGCACTTTTCTGTACATGTTGACACTATAAGCCAGTCTATATTAAAAATATATTTAAAGGAAATAGAGTTTAGTTCTTATGGAATAGCTCGCAACAAGCAAAGCAATCACAGTTGAAAAAGTTAGAAAACAAAACAACAAGATCTAGAGTTAAGGAATTGCAGAACTGTTGAGAAAAATAAATCCAGGCAACAATATCCTAGAGAGTAAAGCAGGGAAGCTTGCAGAGCTGTGAAGGCCCTCTACCTGTCTTCTACCCTAAGGACATGCGTTTAGTCTTAGTGCTAATCCTCTCAGAGGAGCAAAGAGCTGAGTCCAATATTACATACATGGAATATGACAGAAGTGAGACTTGAGACAGGCATTCTATCTTTCGGTTGCTATGCTACCCGAGCTGCTGATTGAAAAAAGAACAAAAAAACAAAAAAACAAAAATACCACCAGTGTGAAGGAAACAAAAATACACTTCTGGGTAAGAGACAACAACTAATCACAAGAAATGCATACCATTTTCAGTTTTATGAAGATGCCAGTTTTCTCTCAGTTAAATTTTAGTTTCAATGTCATACCAATAGGTTTTTGTTTTCTGTTTTGAACTGGACATGGTTTATCTAAGTTCTTGTGGGGGAAACAAAAGTCCTAACAAGCAGAAAATGCCTTAAAGATAAGACTTATAGATGGGGGCGCCGGGGTGGCTCAGTCGGTTAAGCGTCTGACTTCAGCTCAGGTCATGATCTCACGGCTGGTGAGTTTGAGCCCCATGTTCCGCTCTGTGCTGATACCTCAGAGCCTGGAGCCTACTTCTGATTCGGTCTCCCTCTCTCTCTGCTCCTCCCCTGTTCACTCTCTCTCTCCCTGTCGAAAATGAATAAACATTATTCTTTTTTTTAAAGAAACAGAAATATGTACAAGGAGAATACATTTTAATTTCAAGTTCTAAAACATTATGGCACTGTAATTAAACAGAAGTCTAGACACAGAACCCAATATAAATGGTAATTCAGTATATGGTAAAGGTTACATCTCAAACCACTGTGAAACATAAATATTATTCAATAAATTGTGTCAATTGGAAAGACACTTGGAAAAAGTAGATTACTCAGACTAGATTCCATGATTAACTCAAGATGAATTATGTCTAAACAAAATGTAAATAATGACTATTTCTTTATAGCTGGGGAGTGAGAAAATATTTATAGTTATGGAAGCTATAAAATAAAAATTTGCTGTTTCTTAGTAAAAAGATTCTACTGAAGAAGAATGAGAATTGTGATACGTGGCACATATTTAATTTTTGGACTTTTATGTAGTATTAAAAACGATAATTTAAGATTTACAATTCATATACTTGGAAAAGGGCAAAGTCCTACATTCTTAGAAATTGATAAAGAAAAAAAAAGGGCCAATTTCCTGCTTTTATGGACTAATTTCCACAGCACTTTTCATTCATAAAATGATGGGGAAACAAGTTATCTTATAATTAATCATTAGCATGTGATTTGTGATTTACATTAAGGTCTAACTTACATTGATCTAATGTGATTTACATTGAGAACTGGGAAAATTCATTAAGATTTTTTTATAAGGCATACCCTTTGACTCAGTAGCTTTACTTGCCAGAAATTATAGGACAAAATCTTACAATATACACATATATTAATTGGATCATTGTCTCTAGTAATATTGAAAACAACTTAAATATTAATCCATAGAGTACTAGCAAAATGAATTAAGATCATCCTCTTAGCTGAATGCTTTTGCATACTTTACAACAGGAAAAAAATATAATTAAAAAACTATATCTTAAAATATCATCTTATGAGGATATATAAAATTATCACAGAAAATTAATCAAAATTATTAACTACCTCTACTTTGCAACAAAAAAAGATTCTACAAAGAGGTAGAAATAAAAATTTCTTATGAATTGGTAGAAATTACTAATAAACCATTATTATTTTAAAATCAAATTAAAAGCAGAATATCCCAGTTTCTTTAAAAAACTGCAAAATACTACAGATAGCTGGCTTCTTCCCTCATTCAGTATCTGAAGGTTCTACCAAATAGAGAGATATATCTGAAATGTTTAATATTTTAAAGGCCACAGAAATAATCATTGACAGACAAATTGTTCTATCGTGTCTGTTGTTGGGAAATGCCACTCGGAGCTGAAGATGCGTGGATAGTTTGGATGAAGGGTGTACTTATGAAGAAAAGGAAGAAACTATGTTGTACCATACTTGGCACACGCCATGATTTTGGATTTCTCATTTGGGATAAAGTTGTTCTAACAGCATAAGCAATTTTGAGTTTGAGAATTCTGTTACTTGCAGTGGTACCATCCAAAGTCATCATTTTGTCAAGACCTACATTTTAAAATTAAGATTGAAAGAAGATTTTTACTTCTGGGAGGTGGGAATGGGAATAAATGAATGTGCTAATTCAGCTAAAACATCTGAGAACAATAGAAGGATGATAAGTCACTTTAAGAACTACTGTTATTGCCATAACCAAAGTGTGTAATATCACAGTCGAGATTAGAGAAAGGCTAGTAAATCATGAATAAAAACCTATATAGTTTTTATTTATTATGGAATCCATCACAGATTAAAGGCAACTGACACAAATATAGATTGTAATATTATTCTTAAATGAGGATTATTAGTTAGAAATGCTTATTAACTCAACATTTGATATAATGTACAATTAACCAAAAAGGGACAGGAAACTATAGATCATGATAAATTATTTGTTATGGAGATATATTCTAATCAAAGAAGTTTGAAAACTGAATTATGTAAATATAGCACATAAGTTACAAAACAATCAAGTAGTATATAGTCCTTAGCAGAAATGAAACATTAGATAATTAGAAATGCAAATAGGTGAAAATTCTAGCCTTCAGTAATGTTTTCAGACAACAAAGTGACTAAAAATGAGAACATTTTACTTTTTACCCGGTTTTAAACAAAAATCCAAATGACAATACAGTTTAGAATATGAATCATTATTCTGTCTTGAATGGATGCTGAATCATAAGACAGGGAAAAACTGTAGTGTTAAGTGAAGAGATGTATTTATCCAATTATAAATTCCTTAAAAACTTACTTCATACATTTGTTATTTAGTAGAACTATAGGAGTCTAAATTATGCAGTGGCTTTTTATTCAATTAATGATGTAGATTCAAGTAAGCTGGAATCAAATGATCAAATCAAATTGACAATTCCGAGGCTTTTTTTCCTTACTGTCTTTTTATTTGATTTTTCTAGTGAGCAATGGGGAGAAATCTAGGGCATTTTCTAACATTTGTCACCTGAAATGCCAATTATTAGGATACTTGGAATTACTAGTTGTCTTAATCTGTCTGGGATGCAATTAACAAAACACCACACACTAGGTGGCTTGTAAACAACAGAAATTTATTTCTCATAGGTTCTTAGGATTGAGAAATCTGAAATCAGTGTGCCAGAATGGTGAGGGTCCTGTCCCAGGCTGTAGGATTTTGTGTCCTTAACATGGTTGGAAGAGCCTAGGGAGCTCTGTGGGATCTCTCTCTCTGTCTCTCTCTGTCTCTCTTTTAATGTTTATTTATTTTTGTGAGAGAGAGAGAGAGAGAGAGAGAGAGAGAGAGAGAGAATCTGAAGCTGGCTCCAGACCCTGAGCTGTCAGCACAGAGCCCAGTGTGGGTCTCCAACCCACGAACCATGAGAACCTGACCTGAGCTTAACTGATCATAACATGATGCTTAACTGATTGAGCCACCCAGGCACCCCTGGGGATTCTCTTTTACAAGAGCGCTAAACTCATTCATAAGAGCTCCATGTTCATGGCCTAATCATTTCCCCAAGGCCCCATCTACTAATGCCATCACCTTTAAGGGCTAGAATTTCAACCTGAATCTTGGGGGGACACCAACATTCACACCATAATACCAATCTAAACTAACAATAAATTAGCCATATTTTCAAAAGTCGTATCATTGATATCATAAAAAATTTGATCATTTCAGTAATGTCAAAAGTAATAAATTATTGAAGATATTTTACTTATTCTAGTAAAAAAGTAAAAGAGGGGCTCCTGGGTGGCTCAGTCAGTTAAGCATCCGACTTCGGCTCAGGTCATGATCTCACTGTTCATTAGTTCAAGCCCTGCATTGGGCTCTGTGCTGACAGCTTGGAGCCTGGAGCCTGCTTCAGATTCTGTGTCTCCTTCTCGCTCTGCCTTTCCCCTGCTCGTACTCTGTTTCCATATCAAAAATAAATAAACGTTAAAAATTTTTTTTCAAAAGTAAAAGAAATCCTTTATATTTAACTTAAAATGTTTTCTATAGCAATTTGGGGTTAATCAAGTGTAAATGGATTAACATTTTTTTCCCAGAAAGAAGAAAATATAAAAAGAGCATGACACAGGAACAAAAGATCAGTGATTTAAATCAACCAAAGAAGCTCTGATATCAATACCTGAGTATAAAAATATTTTTTTTTTCCAAATTGAGCCAATGACCTCAACCAGGAATTGATATTTTTGTAATTATGTATTTTCTTAAGGTTTTTCCATTCCATCCTTACAGCAATGTATGATTTTGAGGGAAGAAACTTAGGTATATTATATAATTTTTTGACTACCATGAAGTTAGGAAAATACCACTATGTGCCTTGAATCAATTCTTTTAGTTTCACAGCTATGTTCTCTCCTCTAATTCACCATACCCCTTGGTGAAGGGTGTGTCCAATTGAGAGAATAATTTATTCCATAATATTTGCAGAGGGTATACTCTGAGTTCAATGCAGTGTTACATTTTGAGAATTTAAGAAAAAAAAGAGAGACAGGCATATTTTTGCCTTCATCAATTTGAGTATTAGTCAACGCCCGTGCTTCCCCTGATTCAAAGTTGCCACCATGGTATTATAACTCAGATATTGACATTTCCTGTGGTCAAAAGCCACTATGTTCTTCAGTTCTTTTAGAAGGTTTTCATTGCAAACTTTCTGCTGAAACAGTCCCTTAGCTCCATAATTGATGCCCTTCTGGCTTTCATACACCCTGATTTTCATGTCTATAGCTTGGCATTTCATACAATGTGTGATTTCATAGTTTATCCATGTTCTGAAAGGCTGGCTTGTCTTTCCTCCAAACTATAAAAAATGCCCTTATAAATCTGAATTACAGTCTTCTGATTTATAAAATTATACATTTATTGATATTCATGTAATAAAAGTTAATATATTAATTATAACTAATATAAATTAACATTTTTATAAGTCAGCAATTTACTTATAAAATGTTACATTTCTATATAAAATACATTTATATAGTATAAAATAATTTCTTCAGGAAAATATGTTCTCATGCCTCAGTCAATTCTCTAGTTGTTTTCTTTCTTTCTTTTTCTTTTTCTATTTTTCCTGTTGTGTAACAAGCTCAACATGTCTGCCTCTTATTACCTGTAACTGGGCCAGGCCCCTTGATACATGGCCCTTTTCAGAAATGAGGAAAGTTTCTAAGTCCTTGTCTATCTACATCTGTCAAATCACTGTCTTTTTTTTTTTTTTTTTTTTTTTTTTACACCTGTTGTAGGACACTCTACTGAGGCAGGTTATAATGACATTAAGAAGAGATATCTTTGAGTCATTATCAGGGTAGCAGGCTGCTTCATTATTAAACTCATCATTTACCTTTCCAAATAAAAGAGAAACAAATGGAATTTACGGATTCAGAGCATGACCTTTGGAGATAGGTGTGGTTCATTTTCAAATGGTCATTCATTAGCTATGTGATACTGAGAATTTTACCTCTAAATAGCCTTTTGTAAATTTGTAAAATGAGGATAATTACTGATACCTACCACACATTATTTCTGTAAGGGTGAAATTAAGCAATATGCTTACTATGTTTAACATAGTGATGAAAACTCAATAAAAATCAACCATTTCTCTTGCTACCATTTTAGAGATTTTATACTAAATTCATGCTCAAAATGTGTCAATTTAAAAAGGCCAGGGGCACCTGGGTGGCTCAGTTGGTTAAGCATCCAACTTTGGCTCAGGTCATGATCTCACTGTTCGTGAGTTCGAGTCTTACATCAGGCTCTGTGTTAACAGCTCAGAGCTTAGAACCTGTTTCTGAATCTGTGTCTCCTTCCCTCTCTGCCCCTCCCCTGCTCACACTCTGTCTCTCTCTCTCCCAAAAATAAATAAACATTAAAAAAAACCTTTAAAATGCCAAATTTTGGGGGTGGCTGGGGGCTCAGTGGATTAAGCATCTGATTTCAGCTCAGGTAATGATCTCAGGGTTCGTGAGTACAAGCCCCACATGGGGCTCTGTGCTTACTGTGCAGAGCCTGCTTGGAATTCTCTCTCTCTATCCCTCTCTCCCTACCTCTCCCCTGTTCATGTTTTCTCTATCAAAATAAATAAACTTTAAAAAATATGCCACATTTTACAATTAGTTGCAAAAGAATAAAGATAAAAGTATTTTAAAACATCGAGTGTTGGTGCATATCTTTGAAATTAAAAGTTGTCATCTTCAACTCAGTGAAATCATCAAGAAACATTATAGGAGCGCCTGGGTGGCTCATTTGGTTAAGCATGCCACTCTAGATTTTGGCTCAGGTCATAATCTCAGGGTTCCTGATTTTGAGCCTTGTATTCTGCTCTCCGCTGTCGCTGCAGAACTGGCTTCTGATCCTCTATCTCACTTACCCCACTCAGGCACTCTCTCAAAAATAAATAAACATTTCAAAAACAAAAACAAAAAACAAAAAAAGACTATGCTGAAAGTTACAGACTGCCTGATTGTATTCCAGCCCTGCAATTCATATGTTGAAACCATAATCCCTAATGAGATGGTATTAATAGGCTCTACCTAATTTGGTAGGTAATTAGAGTTAGATTAAGTCATATGAGTGTCTTCTTGATGGGATTAATGCCTTTATTTAAAAAAAAAAAAAAAGAGGATGAGAAAAATTTTCCTCTTTCCACTAGGTGATGGTACAATAAAAGGCATCCCTCTGCAAACCAGGAAGAGAGGTTCTCACAAGGAACCAGTCTGGGAGCTTGATCTTAGATATCTTAGCCTCCAGAGCTATGAGGGGAAAAAAAAATTTTTTGTTTAAGCCACCCAGTCTAGTGTATGCTGTTATACCAGCCAAAATGATGAAGACACAAATTACCATTTTTTCCTCCACCAATACAATATGAATGTGTGAAAATATACTCTACCGACAAGGCCTTTGGGGATCAGGCCATGTTACACACTTCTGTTGTGTAATGAAAAGGGAGACAAGCCCAGGCAGGGAGATTTTGCAATATCTTCCAAAAGTTGCATACATTACGCCATGTGATCCACAAATGTTACGTCTGGGTCTCTGTCCCAAGAAATCCTGGCAAATCTACAAAGGTAGATTAGATGTTCATGGACATCTTGTTTTGTAGACTCAACTTTATTTATTTTTTTTTATTTTTTTTTCTAAATTTTATTTATTTTTGACAGAGAGAGAGGCAGAGAATGAGCAGGGGAGAGGCAGAGAGAGATGGAAACACAGACTCGGAAGCAGGCTCCAGGCTCTGAGTTGTCAGCACAGAGCCTGACATGGGGCTCGAACTCACAGACCACGAGATCATGACCTGAGCTGAAGTCTGATGCTCAACCAACTGGGCCACCCAGGCGCCCCAAGTAGACTCAACTTTAAAACCATGTAAATTTTTATAATTATACATGTTAAATATGAAAGCAATCTCTTAAAATGAAATCTCTAAAAAAGAAAACCAATCTCTGTAATTAGCTGATGGAATAATCACATGGAGATAGAAAATATCATGATATCAAGATACAGTAATTTGGTTGCATATCTCTTGTGGTATATACCATAAGAAAGAACTCCATAAAAATATTAAATTGTTTTTAGTAACAATATTGTGAGTAGTAATATTGATATTGACATTGAGTCTTTATTCTTATATTTTGGGATATAGTAAATGAATATGTGTGTTAGTGTACCTATTTTAAAAACGTGTTTTGTCAAATAACCAAATTCTTTAATTTTACAACCTGGACAACTTCATCTATCCAATAGTAACAGGTGTTTAAGCTGTAGGGCATTTCTTATTCCTCAGATTTCAGGAAAGCCAGTAATGTAAACCCTGGTATCTCTTCATATGAAACTAAAAAAACAAAACAAAACAAAAACAAAAACAAACAAAACAACACTTGCCTGGTTTTACTCTTTCTTGTTTGTTTGTTTGTTTGTTTTGTTTTATACATTTTGAATCAGGAAGAAGAATTAGCATGAATTTCAGATTGCTATATGAATAGTTGTCAAAACCCCCTAAAATTCAAAATCTATAAATGAATAGCTCTTAGACTTATAACTTATTACATTGTATGTTGAAGGCCAAACCAGCTAATATATTAGATTGTTAAATCAAGAAAACAAGGCATCTAGACTAAGGTGGCTTTACTGTCATGGCAGCCTACCTAAACAAACCAAAATCTAAGTCTGTATACAGATGTCTCAATGTTATGAAATCAAAACCCTAAGGATAACCAATCAAAAATAAAGCTAGGCTTTAAACTATAGTCAAATACATTTTCTTTCTTTGCTTTGCATTTTCTCTCTATAACTATAACATTTACAAGTAATGGAGAATTTTGCTTAGATCTGCCAACAGTAGATTGCATAAATGAGAAACCCTGGAGACAAAAAATTTCCAGCCTTTGCTATATGTACTTAACTAACACATTTGCATTCATGATTCATCCATAGGTGATGGAAGGTGCATTAAGATTCTTTTTCTTTCTTTCTTTCTTTCTTTCTTTCTTTCTTTCTTTCTTTCTTTCTTTCTTTCTTTTTCTTTCTCTTTTCAAGGGCTATTTCTATACAGTAAAAAATGTCAGATGAAAAATGGTATCAATGACTGAAATTTCACATGTTCTAGAAAATTGCTTATATAACAATGTCATTTTAAGCAGTAAAAATCCTCCAAAAACACTGGAAAATTATTGTTTCTTAGACAGCATTTATGTATTCCAGGTGCACTGTGAACATTTGAGGGAGCAGTTTTGCATTTTACTAGTTATTTTTTTATAAATCTAACTCAATTTTCAAAGTTAGTATTCATCTAGTTTTGAAAATTAGATGAATATTAACTACTAGAGTATTTTTATTTGTAGTATTATGATTAAATGTTTTTCTTTTTGCCTCAACCAGTTATTATGTAGCACTCTAAATATTGATACTAATATTAATGAATACTTAAACATTTTTATTTCAACATATGGATTTATAAAAGAATGTGTCCTTGCTGCTTTGTTAATCTGTAGTTTTCAGTCCCTAGAACCTAATAGCAACTTTCCTATAAATAATAACTCAAGTATACTTTGTATACATACAGGGATATATCCACTATTGAGTAACCTGAGAGACTAATGAGTCATGAAAAATAAACTCAACATGATATCCTTGATTGAAACCTTTTTCCCTAAAGGACTTTATTGGGACAATCAGCAAAGCCAGATGAGGTTTGACTATTTGATAGTAATTTATTTATCAATGTTATTTTTCATTATTTTGGCTGACCATAGGTCAACAACATATCCTCAAATGGCTCAAGAAAATAAAAAAGTTACTTCTAAAATTCATGGAACTATTCCATAGACTTGAAGTTATTTCAAACTACAGAGAAAAATACACAAAAACACATTAACCTGAGAATATAGAGTTAATTTTAAAAACAAAGTATCATCTCCATTATATATATATTATATATATTATATATTTTACATATTATTTCTATAATTTATGTTTACATATAAATTATAAAAATCTGTAGTAAACAAAACTTGCTTATCCTTAAATCTAATTATTTACATGGATAAATCAATTACATTCTTCTACAAGTACACTTTTAAATGCCTACAAAAGATTTTATTCTTATTTAAAAGGCATTTATAATTATCTTTAAAAATAATTCACCTGCATTACTTCATTTAATCTTATCAGAAGTGAATAAAATCAATTTAGGTGGCTATATCACAGTGAATGGTAAAATAATACCAAAAAGTGTCTCACTGTGCGGCACTCACTATTCTAGATACCATACAAAAGTATCGCATTATCATTAGTGCCCTAAAAGAGTTATTAATCCCTACTTCTCAAATGAGGAAGTCCCAAAACAGTAAATAGAGGATCTCTGACTTCTCTAATAGGCCAATATCCTTTAAATTGGACCATATATGGTTTTAGAAACAGAAAAGGGTGGGGAATATATCCTGACATCTGCCAATTTCTTGTTCTTTTTAGTTCATATTTGAATCGGTTGAGTAAACTGAGAAAGATTATTGGTAATCCATCGACATCTACTCAGCATTCTTTCATGTCCATTATATTTCTTTTAAATAATCTTATTATATTCTTATTACAAGAATTATAGTTAGATTAATAAATAAATACAGAATTTAAATTAGTTGAGGATAAGAAAATACTGTGCCCATCTTAGAATATATTTGTTTATTTAGCAGGTCAAATTATTCAGGAATAAGGAAAATGGAATACTAATATCAATAGCTTTTATTTATTGTGATTTTGTCTGTCAAACATAACATTTTTTTCTCACTACAATCTTATGTGAAACATCCCATTTTAATCCCCTTTAGGAGATTTGCCTGCTGGCAGTCAATCTTTATAGTTTGATATAAATGTGAGTATTAAATATTTTAACCCTTGGGGCACCTGGGTGGCTCAGCTGGATAAGCGTCTGACTTCAGCTCAGGTCATGATCTCGTGGTTTGTGAGTTCAAGCCCCGTGTCGGGCTGTGCTGACAGCTCAGAGCCTGGAGCCTGCCTTGGATTCTGTATCTACCCATCTGTCTGTCCCTCCCATGCTCATGCTCTGTCTCTCTCTGTCTCTCAATAATAAATAAGCGTTAAAGAAAACATTTTTAAAAAATAAATATTTTAATCCTAAATGGAAGACATTTTCATTGTTTAAGAAATATTTTATGTAAAATCATCATACACACACAGAAAAGAGAAAGTGTCATTCCCTCACTTTGCAATAGAAGATTACACTTCCTGACTATCACAGAGGCTTGCACTTAGGAGTTGAAATGATAGATAATTGTGCCCCTCAGAAAAGCACTATTTTCTGGACTCAACAGTGCCTACCGGGATAGCAATACCTACTGATACTAGTGATCGCCCTTAAGTGCAAGAAGACCGAGAGAAGAATCGGAATGTTAGGTACAGCCTTGTAACTGGCGCTCTTCATGAACATGTATGAGACATCTGTTAATCACTCCCTCAAATTTTTGGGAATATTCCAACCTGGACATTTCCCTGTACTCCAGATGTGTACCTTCATCTGCCTGCTTGCTATTTCCACTTGGAGTTTTTATAGTTATCTGAACCTAACTTGTGCAAAATAAAGCATCTGAGGTTCCTATCCAACCTTCATGGCTCTGTATCTCTCACACTGCACATCCAATCCATAGGAACTCCTGAATTCAACATGTATCCAGAGCCTGGCCACTTGTCACCACCTTGTCCAAGTTCTCATCTTCTTTCCCTAGAGTACTAGACTAAATTGCTTCTTAACTGGTCTTCGTGCATATACGCTTACCTCATCTATTCTCAAAAGAGAGATCATTTTCTTTCCTTTTTAATGTTTATTTATTTTCTGAGAGAAAGACAGCATGAGTGAGGGAAGGCTAGAGAGAGAAAGAGAGAGAGAATCCCAAGCAGGCCCAGCACTGAGCCCTATGTGAGGCTCAAACTCCCAAAGTGAGAAATCATGACTTGAGCCAAAAATCGAGTTGGATGCTGAACCGAGTCACCCAGGCACCTGGAGATCCTTTTCAAGTTAAATTTGAATGTATCACTTCTTTGCTGCCATCCTCCAATGGCTCTTTTATTCAGTGAAAAATTATAGTCGTTATAATGATCTACAAAGCATTATTTGCTCTGCTCTGCCAACACATTACTTCTGATTTCCTGTCGTCTACTTTTTCCCTCTCTTTGCTCTGAATAGGTAAGCCTTCGTATGACTATTTTTAAAAACTGCTTTTGCCCTTTCTCTCATATTCCCTATTCCTTCAGCCCATTCTAATGTTGTAGCACTTATGACTTTATAACACACTGTGCAAATTAATCATTATCTATCTTCCCTCACTAATATGCTTGTTCACAAGGGAAGTATGTTTTACCATGAAGTTTTACCATTTTTAACTTATATATCTAATTCTTGCACTTAATAAATATCTGTTGAATGAATGAGTGGATAACTAGAGTAAAAGGAACTGGTCATACAGCATGAATGGGATCCTAAAGTGTTCCCAAAAATTTTCAGTAAGGAAATAATCAACCAGACTTTTCTCTCACTTTGCTTTAATTTACCACACAGAGAAAACTGTACATTTGGGTTAAGGAATTTCCAGTTCAAGATGACCGTGTAGGAAGGTCATGAAGTCATCTCCTTCCACACTGAGTCTGTAGCTATCTATAGCTACATACAGCATAGTTTGTGCTTTAAAAAACCTGAAGACTGGTTGAGTGACTACCACACCTTGAATAAATGAAAAGAAAACCATGCCAAAGTGGGTAGGAGGGGTGGGGACACAATCTTGCCCAAACCTTGGGTCCAACAACTGGCAAGTTAACTCAAAACCAAAAGTTTCACCCTGAGGAACAAAGAGGTTGAATCACACATCAGGCATCTCAAAACATCTAACTTTGAGCCCCCAAAACATCTAACTTTGAAAAACAATGGGGCTTACATTCTTAGACTCACCAGACTGTAGCAATCTAAGAAACTGTTCTTAAAAGAGTTCACATGCTCCAACTCATCCACCCCAGGGTCCAGCTCGGAGGTAGCCAATCATGCCCAGACATGAAGTGAAGGAAGCTCACCCGCTTATATTAAAGCATTGGCCTGAGTAGCAGACAGACATCTAACTTAACACACATATCTCAGCCTGCCGGAACAATCTCCTGGGATGAAGATTGGCAGACACCAACTGTTGTCTCTTTGCCATGCTCCAGAGAACCAGTAGCTCCTGGAGGGGGAGCTTTTACACACATTTGGTGCCCTGACTTCTGTGGCAACAACTGGAAGACTCCACTTGATCTCCTGGTTCCAAAGGCCAGGGGAACTTGCATTCATGGTCTCATGAGGCTGTGATAATCCATGTCACCCAGGAAGGAGGCTAGACCACTGCCTCCACCCCAAGTTTCACAACTGCTGCCAGGGGACACCTCTATATCACCTAGGTCTGACGGCTAGTGGGGCTTATGTTTGTGGGTCCCACAGCCCTGTAACAGTAGAGAAAGAATTCATAAACAGCTACCACCCTCAGAGCACAAGAGGCAAGAGACCCAGGTGCTCAGCCTTTCTGTAAAACAGGGTGATTACCTAATCATCATTAGCCTGAAGGGCAGGCTTCTAATTAAACATGCGGACTGTAATCCTTTCCAGAGAACCTGGAAGGTGGGCATTAGCCACATGCTCACCCTCTGCCATGTTTGATTGTGCCAGTGTCTCCAGGAGGGAGGTTTACATACCTCCAGTGGCAGCTGTTGCCCAGTGGACATCCCTTGATTACCTGGAACTGGTAGCCAGGGAGGCTTGCACCGCTGGGTCTCCCATGACTCTGATAATCCCAGGGAGAATTCTTTGTATGCTATCACCCCCCCTTCCCCCAGGGCATTGTGTACCCAGTAGACTGGCATGCTCCCAAGTATTTCTGTGAAAGAGGACTCTTTGCTTATCCTAGAGCTTTGGCTTGATAGCTAAGTTTCAGGATTGGCACACATTTAGTGGCCCACAGAGCGGCTCTCAAGGAAACATAGGCTAAAGATGATACCTCAGCACTCTCCCTCTGCCTTGCTCCTGCTCACCAATATTCCCTAGAAAGGATTACAGCATATATTCATCTAAAGCCTAGATTTCTGTAACTGTCACCCAGGCATGCACCTCCAGATTGCCTGGCTTTGGAGACCAGTGGACTTCTGCTTGCACTGCCTGTATATATCTGCATACTTTTAGAAGCTGATGCCTCAGGGTCTGGCTTCTAGTCAACTTGAATCTAGGTGCTAATTAAGATTTCTCCCCTTAGATTACTAACGGATCTTGACATACTCTCAACAGTGGGGGCATACCAAGAAGAAATAAGGCATTTTGGCAAAAAGTAAGATTTGAAAGAAAACCAAATGCTAGGGCAGGGTTGAATGAAAAAGGTCATCACCTTGTAAATAAAAGAGATCAAGAGTACACTGGTCTTACTTAATGAGCACTGAATAATGTACAGAATCACTGAATCATGTGTATGGTACACAAGAAACTAATATAACACTGTAGATGAATTATACTTCAATAAAAAAAATAGAACTACCAGGGCGCCTGGGTGGCTCAATTGGTTAAGCATCCAACTTTGGCTCAAGTCATGATCTCCTGGTTCGTAGGTTCAAGCCCCTCATTGGGCTCTGTACTGACAGCTTGGATCCTGGAGCCTGCTTCAGAATCTCTGTCTCCCTCTCTCTCTGACCCTCCCCTGCTGTGCTCTCTCTCTCCCTCTTTCTCTCTCTCAAAAATAAATAATCAAACACAAAAAAATAGAACTACCAAATGATCCAATAATTCTGCTTCTGGGTATTTACTCAAAGTAAATAAAAACACTAATTAGAAAAGATATGTACCCCCATATACACTGCAGCACTATTTACAACAGCCATGATATGTAAACAACCTTAGCATCCACCAATGGATAAACAGATAAAGAAATTACAGTGTTTTTGTATGTGTATGCATACATGCATACATGCATGCATACATACATACATACATGTATATGTGTATGCATGCATGCATGTATGCATACACATGGTATACATACATACACGTGGTACATATGCACACAGTTCATATATACTGGTACATAGACATACGCATGATATATATGTGTATATATACACACATTTATTCACACATGATATATACACACACACATTGGAATATTATTCAGCCACTAAAAAAGAATAAATCTTGCTATTTGCAGCCACATGAATACACATTGAGGGCATTATGGTAAGTGAAATAAATCAGACAGAGAAAGGCAAATACTGTATGGCCTCTCTTATATGTGGATTCCAAAAACACAAGAATCAAGCTTGTAGATACAGAGAATAGATTGGGGGTTGGGTGGTTGCCAGAGATAGGGGGTGGGGATGAGAGAAATTAGTAAAGTATGAGTTCTTTTTTTTTAAGTTTATTTATTTCTTTTGAGAGAGAGAGTGGGCATGTTTGTACATACACAAGCAGGTAAGGGGCAGAAAGAGAGAAAGAGGAGAATCTCAAGCAGTTTCCATGCGCAGCGTGAAGCCCGATGTGGGAACTTTATCTCATGATTGTGAGATTGTGACCTGAGTGGAAATCAAGAGAAGGTCACTTAACTGACAGAACCACCCAGG
Organism: Puma concolor; assembly: GCF_028749965.1. Classification (NCBI taxonomy): domain Eukaryota; kingdom Metazoa; phylum Chordata; class Mammalia; order Carnivora; family Felidae; genus Puma; species Puma concolor. Next base: position 178,534,790 of record NC_141670.1, on the reverse strand, counting down.
CATCCCTAAACTGTGTGTTCTCATTTGAATATATATGTATTTAATTTCCTGTTTGTATTTTTAAATGCAAGCTTGTCATTAAAACCTCAGAGACCTATGCTCTTCCTTAAAGATAAATTGGACATTTTGGGTGGAACCATTATATTTCTCATATCCTATTTTCAATATGCATGATATATTATAGATTCTTTTCTAAACAAGTAGCATCATCTTAGGGCATCTGGGTGGCTCAGCGGGTTAGGCATCCGACCCTTCATTTAGGCTCAGGTTGTGATCTCACAGTTCATGAGTTCAAGCCCCACACTGGGCTTTCCCTTACAGCTCGGGTTTGTCTGCCTGAAATTCTCCCTCTCTCCCTCTCTCTCTGCACCCCCAACTCACGTTCTCTCTCTCTCTCTCAATAAATAAACTTTAAATATATATACATATATGTGTATATATATGTATATATATGTGTACATATATATATACATATGTATACATATATATATAAACATATATATGGCATCAACTTAGATAATATTAGCATAAGTTTGTGGTTTAATTTACATTATGTTGAATGCTAATTAACTTTATATGTGGATTAAAGGAGAATAGGAAGATCTTCATTGTAACAATGTATAAATAAGCTCACGATTTATATCTTCTAAGGCACAATAAGAGAACTATACAAGACTGTCTGTAAACTACATTACCTTTAAGTGTCGAAAAGAGGTCATATTTATCTTTCTATAGCCAACATCTGGCATGGTATTTATGCCTGGCTAATATTTGAGGGCTATAGGAGGAAATATGTTGAGCCAGCATGGTTTACAATAATGAGTTAAAACTAACTTGGCTGTTGGGGCGCCTGGGTGGCGCAGTCGGTTAGGCGTCCGACTTCAGCCAGGTCACGATCTCGCGGTCCGTGAGTTCGAGCCCCGCGTCAGGCCTTGGGCTGATGGCTCAGAGCCTGGAGCCTGTTTCCGATTCTGTGTCTCCCTCTCTCTCTGCCCCTCCCCCGTTCATGCTCTGTCTCTCTCTGTCCTAAAAATAAATAAACGTTGGAAAAAAAAAAAATTTAAAAAAAAAAAAAAAAAAAACTAACTTGGCTGTATAAATTGGCATATAGAAAAAAAAACAAAAAAAGAAATCTCAAATTTTATTAATTTTTCCTTTTGGAATTGTTCAATAATGGCTCAGCTGCTACATATATATGTATTTATTTACTCTTAGCATAGTTTATGATAGCCCTGATTTTTTTCTAATTCTTAATTTTTTTACATTTTAATATTTTTCTCACTTTTTATCTAAATTCAAATTACTTAACATACAGTATAATATTATTTTCAGGTGTACAATGCATCAATACAACAATTCCATGTATCACACAATGCTCATCAAAACAAACGCACTCCTTAATCTTCATCACTTACTTAACCCATTCCCCCACCAGTGTTCCTTCCGGTAACCATCAGTTTATTCTCTATAGTTAAGAGTCTGTTTCTTGGTTTGCCTCTCTCTCTTTTTTCTTTCTCTTTAATAATTTTATTTCTTAAATTCCACATTTGATTGAAATCATATGGTATTTGTCTTTATCTGACTGACTTATTTCACTTAACATAATGCTCTTTAGCTCCATCTATGTCATTGCAAATGGAAAGATTTCATTCTTTTTTTATAGGTAAATAATACTCCTTTATATATCTATCTACACATCTCTATGTATAGATAGATAGATAGATGCATAGATAGATACATAGATAGATAGATAGATAGATAGATAGATAGATAGACAGATAAATAGATAGATATACCACATCTTCTATACCCATTCATGAGTGGATATTTGGCCTGTTTCCATAATTTGGGTATTGTAAATGTTTCTGTAAACATCAAGGTGTGTGTATCCCTTTGAATTTGTATTTTTTGTATACTTTGTGTAAATTCCCAGTAGGGTGAGTGATGAATTGTAGGGTAGTTCTATTTTTAACTTTTAGAGGAAACTCCACACTGCTTTTCTACAGTGGCTGAACCAGTTTGCATTTTCACCTGTATGCAAGAGGGTTCCAATTTCTCCACATCCTCCCCAACACTTGTTTCTGGTGTTGTTGATTTTAACCAGGTGTGAGGTTATATTTCATTACGGTTTTGATTTGCATTTCCCTGATGATAAGTGATGTTGAGCATCTTTTCATATATCTGTTGGCCATATGTATGTCTTCTGTGGTAAAATGTCTGTTAATGTCGTCTGTCCGTTTAAAAAAAAATTAATGTTTATTTATTATTGAGAGACAGAGAGAGACAGAGCATGAACAGGGGAGGGTTAGAGAGAGAAGGAGACACAGAATCCAAAGCAGGGTCCAGGCTCTGAGCTGTCAGCACAGAGCCTGATGTGGGGCTTGAATTCACAGACAGCAAGATCATGACCTGAGCTGAAGTCAGAGGCTTAACTGAGCCACTCAGGTGCCCCTGAAGTACTCCCAATAGTTTATTTTTATTTTTGCCTTTGTTTCCCTTGCCTCAGGAGACCTATCTAAAAAAAAATGTGCTACACTACCTTTCTCACATGTCGATGTCAGAGAAATTACTGTCTGTGCTTTCTTCAAGGACTTTTATGGTTCCACATCTCACAATTTGGTCTTTAATCCATCTCGAGTCATTTTTATGCATGATGGAAAAGAATGGCCCAGGTTTCCCAACACCATTTGTCTTTTTCCCATTAGATAGTCTTTCCTGCTTTGTCAAATATTAATTGACCATATAATTGTGGGTTCATTTCTGGGTTTTCTATTCTGTTCCATTGTATTTTTTTCAATTCTGTTCCATGTGTATTTTTGTGTCAGCACCATACTGTTTTGATTATCACAACTTTGTGATATAACTTGAAGTCCAGAATTGTGATTCCTCCAGCTTTGCATTTCTTTTTCAAGATTGCTTTGACCATTTGGAGTCTTTTGCAGTTCCATACACATTTTAGGATTGTTCATTCTAGAACTGTGAAAATGCTTTTGGTATTTTGATAGGGATTGCATTAAATGTGTAAATTGCTTTGGGTAGTATAGGCATTTTAACAATGTTCTTCCAAATCGTGATCCTGGAATGTCTTTTCATTTCTTTGTATGTGTCTTCTTCAATTTCTTTCAGCAGTGTTTTATAGATTTCAGGTCTTTCACCTCTTCGGTTAGGTTTGTTTCCAGTTAGCTTATTTTCAGTGCAACTTAAATGGGAATGATTCCTTAAGTTTTCTTTCTGCTGCTTTGTTACTTGTGTACACAAATGCAACAGATTTCAGAACATTGATTTTGTATCCTGTGACTTTACAGGATTCATTTATCACTTCTATCAGTTTTTGGTAGAGTTTTCATTGTTCTATATAGTATATCTTGTCACTTGCAAATAGTGAAAGTTTTACTTCTTTCCTGCCAGCCTGGATGCCTTTTATTTCTTTTTGTTGTCTGATTGCTATGGTTAAGACTTCCAGTATGATGCTAAATAAAACTGGTGGGACTGGAAATCCCTGTCTGGTTTCTGATGATGGAGGAAAAGCTCTCATTTTTTCCCCATTTAAGATAATGTTAGCTGTGAGTTTTTTATAGATGGCCTTTATTATGTTGATTTATGTTCCCTCTAAACCTACTTTTTTGAGAGGTTTAATCATGAATGGATCTTGCATTTATCGTGTTTTTTTTTCTTCTTCATCTACTGAGATAATCATATGGTCCTTAACTTTTCTCTTGTTATTGTGATGTGTTACATTGATTGATTTGTGAGTATTAAACCACTCTTACAACCCAGGAATAAATCCCACTTGATCATGGTGAATGATTTTTTTTTATGTGTTGTTGGATTTGGTCCGCTAGTATTTTGTTGAGGATTTTTGCATGTGTGTTTATCAGAGATATTGGCCTATGCTTCTCTTTTCTTGTGGTATCTTTATCTAGTTTTGGGATCAGAGTAATTCTGGCCTCATAAGAATGAATTTGGAAGTTTTCCTTCCATTTGTATGTTTTTTTTCTTTTTTTTTTTTCTGTTTTATCTCTTCTTTTTTTTTTTATTTTATTTATATATGAAATTTATTGTCAAATTGGTTTCCATACAACACCCAGTGCTCATCCCAAAAGGTGCCCTCCTCAATACCCATCACCCACCCTCTCCTCCCTCCCACCCCCCATCAACCCTCAGTTTGTTCTCAGTTCTCAACAGTCTCCTATGCTTTGGCTCTCTCCCACTCTAACCTCTTTTTTTTTTTTTTTTTCCTTCCCCTCCCCCATGGGTTCCTGTCAAATTTCTCAGGATCCACATAAGAGTGAAACCATATGGTATCTGTCTTTCTCTGTATGGCTTATTTCACTTAGCATCACACTCTCCAGTTCCATCCACGTTGCTACAAAAGGCCATATTTCATTTTTTCTCATTGCCACGTAGTATTCCATTGTGTATATAAACCACAATTTCTTTATCCATTCATCAGTTGATGGACATTTAGGCTCTTTCCATAATTTGGCTATTGTTGAGAGTGCTGCTATGAACATTGGGGTACAAGTGCCCCTATGCATCAGTACTCCTGTGTCCCTTGGATAAATTCCTAGCAGTGCTATTGCTGGGTCATAGGGTAGGTCTATTTTTAATTTTCTGAGGAACCTCCACACTGCTTTCCAGAGCGGCTGCACCAATTTGCATTCCCACCAACAGTGCAAGAGGGTTCCCGTTTCTCCACATCCTCTCCAGCATCTAGAGTCTCCTGATTTGTTCATTTTGGCCACTCTGACTGGCGTGAGGTGATACCTGAGTGTGGTTTTGATTTGTATTTCCCTGAGAAGGAGCGACACTGAACATCTTTTCATGTGCCTGTTGGCCATCCGGATGTCTTCTTTAGAGAAGTGTCTATTCATGTTTTCTGCCCATTTCTTCACTGGGTTATTTGCTTTTCGGGTGTGGAGTTTGGTGAGCTCTTTATAGATTTTGGATACTAGCCCTTTGTCCGATATGTCATTTGCAAATATCTTTTCCCATTCCGTTGGTTGCCTTTTAGTTTTGTTGGTTGTTTCCTTTGCTGTGCAGAAGCTTTTTATCTTCATAAGGTCCCAGGAATTCACTTTTGCTTTTAATTCCCTTGCCTTTGGGGATGTGTCGAGGAAGAGATTGCTACGGCTGAGGTCAGAGAGGTCTTTTCCTGCTTTCTCCTCTAAGGTTTGGATGGTTTCCTGTCTCACATTCAGGTCCTTTATCCATTTTGAGTTTATTTTTGTGAATGGTGTGAGAAAGTGGTCTAGTTTCAACCTTCTGCATGTTGCTGTCCAGTTCTCCCAGCACCATTTGTTCAAGAGACTGTCTTTTTTCCATTGGATGTTCTTTCCTGCTTTGTCAAAGATGAGTTGGCCATACGTTTGTGGGTCTAGTTCTGGGGTTTCTATTCTATTCCATTGGTCTATGGGTCTGTTTTTGTGCCAATACCATGCTGTCTTGATGATGACAGCTTTGTAGTAGAGGCTAAAGTCTGGGATTGTGATGCCTCCTGCTTTGGTCTTCTTCTTCAAAATTACTTTGGCTATTCGGGGCCTTTTGTGGTTCCATATGAATTTTAGGATTGCTTGTTCTAGTTTCGAGAAGAATGCTGGTGCAATTTTGATTGGGATTGCATTGAATGTGTAGATAGCTTTGGGTAGTATTGACATTTTGACAATATTTATTCTTCCAATCCATGAGCAGGGAATGTCTTTCCATTTCTTTAAATCTTCTTCAATTACCTTCATAAGCTTTCTATAGTTTTCAGCATACAGATCCTTTACATCTTTGGTTAGATTTATTCCTAGGTATTTTATGCTTCTTGGTGCAATTGTGAATGGGATCAGTTTCTTTATTTGTCTTTCTGTTGCTTCATTGTTAGTGTATAAGAATGCAACTGATTTCTGTACATTGATTTTGTATCCTGCAACTTTGCTGAATTCATGTATCAGTTCTAGCAGACTTTTGGTGGAGTCTATCGGATTTTCCATGTATAATATCATGTCATCTGCAAAAAGCGAAAGCTTGACTTCATCTTTGCCAATTTGGATGCCTTTGATTTCCTTTTGTTGTCTGATTGCTGATGCTAGAACTTCCAGCACTATGTTAAACAACAGCGGTGAGAGTGGGCATCCCTGTCGTGTTCCTGATCTCAGGGAAAAAGCTCTCAGTTTTTCCCCGTTGAGGATGATGTTAGCCGTAGGCTTTTCATAAATGGCTTTTATGATCTTTAAGTATGTTCCTTCTATCCCGACTTTCTCAAGGGTTTTTATTAAGAAAGGGTGTTGGATTTTGTCAAAGGCCTTTTCTGCATCGATTGACAGGATCATATGGTTCTTCTCTTTTTTTTTGTTAATGTGATGTATCACGTTGATTGATTTGCGAATGTTGAACCAGCCCTGCATCCCAGGAATGAATCCCACTTGATCATGGTGAATAATTCTTTTTATATGCCGTTGAATTCGATTTGCTAGTATCTTATTGAGAATTTTTGCATCCATATTCATCAGGGATATTGGCCTGTAGTTCTCTTTTTTTACTGGGTCTCTGTCTGGTTTAGGAATCAAAGTAATACTGGCTTCATAGAATGAGTCTGGAAGTTTTCCTTCCCTTTCTATTTCTTGGAATAGCTTGAGAAGGATAGGTATTATCTCTGCTTTAAACGTCTGGTAGAACTCCCCTGGGAAGCCATCTGGTCCTGGACTCTTATTTGTTGGGAGATTTTTGATAACCGATTCAATTTCTTCGCTGGTGATGGGTCTGTTCAAGCTTTCTCTTTCCTCCTGATTGAGTTCTGGAAGAGTGTGGGTGATCAGGAATTTGTCCATTTCTTCCAGGTTGTCCAATTTGTTGGCATATAATTTTTCATAGTATTCCCTGATAATTGTTTGTATCTCTGAGGGATTGGTTGTAATCATTCCATTTTCATTCATGATTTTATCTATTTGGGTCATCTCCCTTTTCTTTTTGAGAAGCCTGGCTAGAGGTTTGTCAATTTTGTTTATTTTTTCAAAAAACCAACTCTTGGTTTCATTGATCTGCTCTACAGTTTTTTTAGATTCTATATTGTTTATTTCTGCTCTGATCTTTATTATTTCTCTTCTTCTGCTGGGTTTAGGCTGCCTTTGCTGTTCTGCTTCTATTTCCTTTAGGTGTGCTGTTAGATTTTGTATTTGGGATTTTTCTTGTTTCTTGAGATAGGCCTGGATTGCAATGTATTTTCCTCTCAGGACTGCCTTCGCTGCGTCCCAAAGCGTTTGGATTGTTGTATTTTCATTTCCGTTTGTTTCCATATATTTTTTAGTTTCTTCTCTAATTGCCTGGTTGACCCACTCATTCGTTAGTAGGGTGTTCTTTAACCTCCATGTTTTTGGAGGTTTTCCAGACTTTTTTCTGTGGTTGATTTCAAGCTTCATAGCATTGTGGTCTGAAAGTATGCATGGTATGATTTCAATTCTTGTAAACTTATGCAGGGCTGTTTTGTGACCCAGTATATGATCTATCTTGGAGAATGTTCCATGTGCACTCGAGAAGAAAGTATATTCTGTTGCTTTGGGATGCAGAGTTCTAAATATATCTGTCAAGTCCATGTGATCCAATGTCTCATTCAGGGCCCTTGTTTCTTTATTGACCGTGTGTCTAGATGATCTATCCATTTCTGTAAGTGGGGTGTTAAAGTCCCCTGCAATTACCACATTCTTATCAATAAGGTTGCTTATGTTTATGAGTAATTGTTTTATATATTTGGGCGCTCCGGTATTCGGCGCATAGACATTTATAATTGTTAGCTCTTCCTGATGGATAGACCCTGTCACTATTATATAATGTCCTTCTTCATCTCTTGTTACAGCCTTTAATTTAAAGTCTAGTTTGCCTGATAGAAGTATGGCTACTCCAGTTTTCTTTTGGCTTCCAGTAGCATGATAAATAGTTCTCCATCCCCTCACTCTCAATCTAAAGGTGTCCTCAGGTCTAAAATGAGTCTCTTGTAGACAGCAAATAGATGGGTCTTGTTTTTTTATCCATTCTGATACCCTATGTCTTTTGGTTGGCGCATTTAATCCATTTACATTCAGTGTTATTATAGAAAGATATGGGTTTAGAGTCATTGTGATGTCTGTATGTTTTATGCTTGTAGTGATGTCTCTGGTACTTTGTCTCACAGGGTCCCCCTTAGGATCTCTTGGAGGGCTGGTTTAGTGGTGACAAATTCCTTCAGTTTTGGTTTGTTTGGGAAGACCTTTATCTCTCCTTCTATTCTAAATGACAGACTTGCTGGATAAAGGATTCTCGGCTGCATATTTTTTTCTTTCTAGCACACTGAAAATCTCGTGCCAATTCTTTCTGGCCTGCCAAGTTTCAAAAGAGAGATCGGTCACGAGTCTTATAGGTCTCCCTTTATATGTGAGGGCACGTTTACCCCTTGCTGCTTTCAGAATTTTCTCTTTATCCTTGTATTTTGCCAGTTTCACTATGATATGTCGTGCAGAAGATCGATTCAAGTTACGTCTGAAGGGAGTTCTCTGTGCCTCTTGGATTTCAATGCCTTTTTCCTTCCCCAGTTCAGGGAAGTTCTCAGCTATATTTCTTCAAGTACCCCTTCAGCACCTTTCCCTCTCTCTTCCTCCTCTGGGATACCTATTATGCGTATATTATTTCTTTTTAGTGTATCACTTAGTTCTCTAATTTTCCCCTCATACTCCTGGATTTTTTTATCTCTCTTTTTCTCAGCTTCCTCTTTTTCCATAACTTTATCTTCTAGTTCACCTATTCTCTCCTCTGCCTCTTCAATCCGAGATGTGGTGGTTTCCATTTTGTTATGCATTTCGTTTCAAGCGTTTTTCAGCTCCTCGTGACTGTTCCTTAGTCCCTTGATCTCTGTAGCAAGAGATTCTCTGCTGTCAGCTATACTGTTTTCAAGCCCAGCGATTAATTTTATGACTATTATTCTCAATTCACTTTCTGTTATATTATTTAAATCCTTTTTGATCAGCTCATTAGCTGTTGTTATTTCCTGGAGATTCTTCTGAGGGGAATTCTTCCGCTTGGTCATTTTGGATAGTCCCTGGCATGGTGAGGACCTGCAGGGCACTTCCCCTGTGCTGTGGTGTATAACTGGAGTTGGTGGGCGGAGCCACAGTCAGACCTGATGTCTGCCCCCAGCCCACCGCTGTGTCCACAGTCAGACTGGTGTGTGCCTTCTCTTCCCCTCTCCTAGGGGCGGGATTCACTGTGGGGTGGGGTGGCCTGTCTGGGCTACTTGCACACTGCCAGGCTTGTGATGCTGGGGATCTGGCGTCTTAGCTGGGGTGGGTAGGCAAGGTGTACAGGGGCAGGAAGGGCAGGCTTAGCTTGCTTCTCCTTAGGTGTTCCACTTCAGGAGGGGCCCTGTGGCAGCAGGAGGGAGTCAGATCCGCTGCCGGAGGTTTGGCTCCGCAGAAGCGCAGAGTTGGGTGTTTGCGCTGAGCGAGCAAGTTCCCTGGCAGGAACTGGTGCTCTTTGGGATTTTGGCTGGGGGATGGGCGGGGGAGATGGCGCTGGCGAGCGCCTTTGTTCCCCACCAAACTGAGCTCTGTCGTCCGGGGGCTCAGCAGCTTTCCTTCCCTTTGTCCTCCAGCCTTCCCGCTTTCTGAGCAGAGCTGTTGACTTATGACCTCCCAGAAGCTAAGTCGCGCTTGCTGTGGGAACACAGTCCGTCAGGCCCCTCCGCTTTTTGCAAGCCAGACTGGGGGGCTCTGCTTGGCCGGCGAGCCACCCCTCCGCCCCGGCTCCCTCCAGCCAGTCCGTGGAGCGCGCACTGCCTCGCCGCCCTTCCTACCCTCTTCCGTGGGCCTCTCGTCTGCGCTTGGCTCCGGCGACTCCGTTCTGCTAATCCTCTGGCGGTTTTCTGGGTTATTTAGGAAGGTGTAGGTGGAATCTAAGTGATCAGCAGGACGCGGTGAGCCCAGCGTCCTCCTACGCCGCCATCTTCCCTCTCTCCTCTCTGTTTTTTTTCTTTTTATGAGAAGAATAAGTATTACCTCTTCCTTAAATGTGTGGTAGGATTCACCTATAAAGCCATCTGCTTCTGGACTTTTGTTTATTTAGTTTATTAATTGCTGAGTGAGTTTCTTTGCTGATTATAGGTCTGTTCAAGATTTCTGTTTCTTGTTTCAGTTTTGGTAATTTATATATTTCTAGGAATTTATCTCTTCCAAGATGTCCAATTTGTTGGCAAACAGTTTTTCATAACATTCTCTTATAATCGTTTACATCTATGGTGCTGGTTCTTATTTCTCCTCTTTTATTCGTGATTTTATTTCTTTGGTACTTTCTCTTTTCTTTTTGATAAGTCTTGCTAAAGGTTTGTCAATTTTATTGACTTTTTCAAGGAACAAGCTCCTGGTTTCATTGATCTGCCCTATTGCTTTTGGTTTTTGTTTGTATATCATTTATTTCTGCTCTAATCTTTATTATATACTTTCTTCTGCTGGCTTTAGGATTCATTTGTTGTTCTTCTCACTCCCTTAGATGTAAATTTAGGTTCTTTGAGATTTGTCTTGCTTCTTGTAGTGGGCCAATATTGCTATTTATTTCTGTCTTAGAACGGGTTTTGCTGCATCCCAAAGGTTTTGGACGTTTTGTTTTGTTATGTTTTGTTTTCCATTGCCATTTGTTTCCACATACTCTTACTTTTCCCTTTATTTCCTGGGTGACCCATTCATTGTTTAGTGGCATGATATTTAATCTCCATGTATTTGTGGTCTTTCCAGATATTTTCTTGTGGTTGACTTCTAGTTTCATAGCATTGTAGTCAGAAAAAGATGAATGATAAGACTTCAGTCTTCTTAAATTTGTTGAGGCCTATTTTGTGGCCCAGGATATAATCTATTCTGAAGAATATTCCATGTGCACTTGACAAGAATGTATATGCTGCTATTTTAGGATGGAATGTTCTGAATATATCCATTAAGTCCATCTGGTCCAGTGTTTCATTCAAAGCTATTGTTTCCTTGTTGATTTTCTGTGTTGATAATCTGTCTATTGATGCAAGTAGGGTGTTAAAGTCCCCTAATGTTATTGTATTATTATCCATTAGTTCCTTTCTGTTTGTTATTGTTTTACATATTTGAGTTCCTCCATGTTGGGTGTGTAAATATTTACAATTATTATCTCTTCTTACTGGATTGTACCCATTATTATTATATAATACCCTTTGCGTCTCTGGTTAGAGTATTTGTTTTAAAGTCTAGTTTGTCCAATATAAGCATTGCTACTCCAGCTTTCTTTTGACATCCATTTGCATGATGTCTCTCCATCCCCTTTCAATTAAAAACCTTTTTAGGTCTAAAATAATTTTCTTGTAGGCAGCATATAAAGGGGTATTAATTTTTTATCCATTATGACAGCCTATGTCTTTTGGAGTATTAGGCCATTTACAAAGTAATCATTGATATGTACTTATTGCCATTTTGTTACTTGTTTTGTGGTTATTTCTGGATATTTTCTCTGATCCTTTGACTTTCATGTTTTGCTGATTTTCTTTAGTGATATATTTGGGTTTATTTCTTTTTAGTCTTTGCATGTAACTAGCAGTTTTTGATGCATGATTACATTAGGTTCGTATATAACTCCTTCTGCATATAGCAGTCTATATTAAGTTGATGAGAGTTTAAGTTTTAACGTATTCTTTTCCCCTCTACCCCCCACTTTGAGTATATGTTATTATATTTTATATCTTTTTTTTTGTGAGCTCCTTGACTGAAATTTTACAGAAATATTTATTTTCAGTGCTTTTGTGTTTCTTACCTTTATATGCTCACTTCTGGTCTCTCCTTTTTATTCAAAGGTACCCTTTTAATATTTCTTGCAGTGCTGATTTAGTGGTCACAAACTCCTTTAGTTTTCATTTGTCTGTGAAATTCTTTCTCTCTTCTATTCTGATGATAGCCTTGCTGGATAGAGGATTCTGGGCTACAGGTTTTTCCCATTCAGCACTTTGAAGATATCATACCATTCCCTTATGGATTACAAAGTTTCTGTTGGAAAATCTCCTGCTAACTTTATGGATTTTTTCTGTAAGTTAGGGACTTCTTTGGCCTTGCTGTTTTTAAGATTTTTCCTTTATCACTACATTTTGCTAATTTAATTACAATGTGTCTTGGGGTGGGTCTACTTCTGTTGATTTTGATGAGAGTTCTCTGTGCCTCCTGGATCTAGATATCTGCTTCCTTCCCCAGAATAGGAAAGTTCTCAGCTATTATTTCTTCAAATACATTTCTGTCCCCCTTTTTGTTCTCTTCTTCTTTGGGACACCTATGATATGAATGTTCTTATGTGATGGAGTCACTGAGTTCCCTAAAACTGTTCTCATTTTTCATAATTCTTTCTTTCTTTTTTCAACTTCATTGCTTTCCATTGTTTTGTCTTCTAGATCATTAATTCATTCTTCCACTTCTCCCATCCTGCTGTTCATTGCATTAAGCATATTTCTAATCTTGTTTCTCACACTATGACACTCTTCATCTCTGATTATTTTTTAACTCTCATCTCTGTGGTAAGGGTCTCACTGGTGTCTTCCTTTTTTTTCCTCTAGTCCAGAGTATATTTTTTATGATAAGTGCTTTAAATTCTTCATCAGGCATGTTACTTATATCATTTTCACTTTGTTCTCTGGCCATGGCATTATCTTGTTCTTTCATTTGGGATAAATTCCTCTTCTCATTTTGTCTAAGTCTCTGGCTTCTTCTTTGTGTTAGAAAATCCAGTTATGTCTCCTGCTCCAATGGCCTTATGAAGAAGAGGTCATGTAATGTTTGGGACCTGGTGCTTCAGGGAGTGTCCCTAGAGTATGTTCTGCTGTTGTTTCAGGATACCCTCTTAGGTATTGCTTATTAAAAAAAAAATCAAAACAAAACAAACAAGCAAACAAAAACAATTAAAAAACCCACAAAATTCAAGATATCCTGACTATCCAAAGATTAAGTGAAACATGTGATGCACAGAGGATATTTATGGCAGTGAAACTACTCTGTATGATCCTATAATGGTAGATGCATGCCATTATACATTTGTTTAAACCTATAGAATGCATAACACCAAGAATGAACCCTAAGGTAAACTATAGACATTTGGATGATAATGTCCTGTCAATGTATGTTTATCATTTGTAACAAATGTATCACTCTGGTGAGGGATATTGACAATGGGGGAGGCCATGCATGTGTGAAAGAAGGAGTTATATGGGAAATATCTGTACCTTCTCCTCAATTCTGCTGTGAAACCTAAAACTGCTCTAAAAATCATTTTTAAATGAAAATTAAAAGAAAAATGGTGAACCACACATGAATTTCTACAACATAAATTTCTAAGAACACAGGTTTTTATTTTTCATACTACCAAAAATAATTTGAGCTATAGGCTCTATTATGAAATATGAAGAAGAATAAAAGTAAAATTATGAAAATTTCATCTGCTCTAAACTTGGTACATTTTGAAACCTATACTATACATCAAAAATTAGAGTAATCGGATTACCTCCCTGTAACCACTACCACAGTTTAACCTGTTTCTGGTGAGATGGTAGTTTTTATTTTCCTCCCATTTCAATTAGCAATAGGAAACAAATTCATCTAATCTCTTTGGAATCTTATTTTTATAGTATCAAGTCTGAGACTGTAGTAGTTCTCACTTTTTTTTAAATTTCCTGATACATGCCTTATCATTGCTTTTCATCACTACTGAGATTCTTTATGGCTATTTGGGGTTCTCCCTAGGATATTTCTTTTTTAAGCAGTACAGAATCTGCTAGTCAATGTTCTCTTTAATTTGCAACCTCTGAGATATTCACAAAAACTTCTAATTAAAAGCAGTTGAAATAGTCTGAATCACAGATGCAGCTGGATGGAGCTGAGTAGGAGTGTAGCACAGATAATCGTTTGCTAATGTCTTAATTTACTCTTAATGGACCAAGTGAAATCTTTTGTTTAATTTACATTTGTTTTTCTTTTTAATTATTTGTCGTTCCAAATTTTTCTCTTTTTACAACTAAACCTTGTACAGTTATGTAGAAGATTACATGTTATTTAATGTTACTACATTCATAGATTCCATAATAATGAACTATTTTAATAAATACAGTTTGGGGGGTCTTCAAAGATCTGAATCATTGGTATAAAAGCAGTAATAATGGTAAACCCTATAAAAATATTACAGAAAATTAGCTCTCAAAAGTAGACTTATTCAGTTATCACATAATTATCTCCTATTAATAGAAAATAACAACCTTATAATTGAAAGAAAAATCTGTATTCCTCTAAGCCTTCTTTTCCAGGTTGTATGAAAGTGCGTGAGATTTTCATTCCCAGCAATAATTTTAAGTAACAGTCAAATTTGTATTATGGACTACAATGTATATAACACATTTATAAGACGATTATTCATTATATTGGCTAGATATGTGTTTTTTTAAATATGAGTAAGGTTATATTTTACATTTTTCTTGATATCACATGAATTCACATGACACTTTACTATTCATAAGTCCTACTTGCTGAATTTATCCATCTTATTGTATGTAGCTTTCTCTAATATCTATTTGCGGTAACTTCCTAAGAGAGAATAAATGGACTCAAAAATATTTTACCCATGTATCCAATTTCACCTTGAGCATCTATACTGAGAATGTTTCCAATGAAAAATTAGGAAGGCTAAGTGGTTACCCAAATGCATCAGGTCCTAAAACCATATCAGTCTTGGGGAATTCATCATTATCATGAGTTTGGTCCTAAGTCTTGATGATTTCAGGTCTCGATTTCTTCAGGATCACAGACTGGAATGAAAACAAAGAAGCTGATTCATATTCACAAAATTCAGAACACACCAATGTACCAAATGTATAATCCAGGATGTCAACCTGTCAACTTAAAGTATTTCAAAAGTAAATAATAAACCAAATTGCCTATGTGCCTGTCATACACATTTTCTCTCTTTGAGTAAGTGACATGCTAAGTGCAATTACCAAATGCTCTTAATTACGCATGGCATTAGCAAAAGGAGATACAGATATTGTTAAAGGTATGGCTCTGGGTTACTTACAATTCATGATTTAAACAACTCAATTCTTGATCAATGTCATATTTGAGAAGCACATTTCAACAAGAAACAAATAACTTTAAAACACTTCAAAACACTTTTCTGATCACTATACTGAGAAAAATACAGATCATAACAATATTTCTTAAAGCCTCCTTGGCCTTCCCTCCCCTCTCCTCAGCAAGATTCCTACTAAACAAATAAATGAACAAAGAAACTCTGCTCAGACTTTTTAGACTCTAAAATAATTGGAAGATCAGAACTTGAGTATTACCTGGGAACAGAATTCCTTCAGAAATAGTTTTTGTTCTGTTTTCACTGCTTTTTATCATTAATTTGATGATACTGGTGTTGCTGTTGCTGCTGCTGCTGCTAATAATAATGCTTGAAGCCACCACCTTAGCTATTGTTATCTCTACCTATTTCCCTTCCTTTTTTTTTATGTATGTATATGTGTGAGAAAATGCATACACTCCCTACACACCTATGACTAAGGAAATTTAAATTTGTTCTCCAGTTTCACATAAAAGAACTTAGGGCAGGCCTCCATAACATCCACCAAAAATTTTATTTTATTCCATTGACTTTTATTCTATTGATTTTTATACTCAGCTTCCTGATCCTGCAATTGATTAACCTATCTATATTTGGTTATATAAATCTGACCCCCTAACTATGGTTTCATCTTTTGATGAACTCTGAGAAGCTCTAAGTTATAAGAAATCTGAATATAAGTAGGCATGTATCTTACTTATAGGATTGATTTAGAATCAAGATTGAATTATTGATATTCATGTTCTGAATTTATACTTGATATATATTTTGTTCTCTTCTCTGTGTGCTAGCCTTTTCAGAGCCAGGAGAACTCAAAACTATATTTAGAGTAGCTATGTCCTTCCTACTTGTGTTTGAATCTTCCTCATAACTCTTATTTATGTGACTTTATTAGTCAAAGTCCAATGAGGAGACAGAAATCACAGAGTAATTTGGACAGGGAAAATCTAATATATTATATATTAAATATATAAAATACACATATGTAATGATAGCAGTAAATC
This sequence comes from Puma concolor, assembly GCF_028749965.1. Classification (NCBI taxonomy): domain Eukaryota; kingdom Metazoa; phylum Chordata; class Mammalia; order Carnivora; family Felidae; genus Puma; species Puma concolor. The sequence goes on along the minus strand of NC_141670.1, from coordinate 178,518,672 downwards.
AGTATGAGGGAATAGGATCAAGTAGGAAGGTACTCTATAGAATGAAAGATATAAAAACTTCCTATTAACTCCCCTCTGGACCCTTAAGTGACAAGTGTCAGATCTTTTTGCAGCTAGAACCACTGTCTCTCACTGGCAGAAAATCTGATATGGCACCATGTCTGGGGAAATTGTTGACTTGTTAAATTCTGCCAATCAGAACTTCTGCAAGTCTTCCACTTAAGAGTGTTGGGGAATCAAAAGACATCATTTTTTATTCATTATTATTTTTGGTTACGTCTTTACTGCCATCCATAAAACTTGGTAGATATGAATCTCGAGTTTCATACCTAGCTATGATGAGCAACCTTGTTATAATCACTCATTGAAAACAACTGCAAACTATTTATGTTATGAGAAAAACAAGTGAATAAAAAAATATTGACTGAATTCATCAGAAAGCAACTAAAATACCAGAACTTGAGAGGAAGACACTATAAAGTTGTATCAAGGTTACATTCAAAGCAGTCTTTCCCCCCCTCAGGCTGTTTGCTGACTTTATCTTCGGGTTGAGCCTGATCACAGTATGATCTGAAGTTTGTGTCATTTTGGCTGAGCTGGTGTAACAGGTATCACATGGATACCAGAGCAACCCAGAATTAAGAGGACAAACTGGAAGAGAAACGAAACCGTGGAGGTTGTTCCAAGACTTCTGTATGCAAGCCCTGAAAAGTTCCTAGGTTGGTCGGGGCTGGAGTGAAAGGTAAAAACAAAGAAAAACAGCTGCTGAGGAAGGAAAACTATGCCAATATTTTGGCAGTCTCAGCCTTCTGGAACAAAAATGTATACAGCGGAATTCCTCAAAAAGAAGTCAGGTCTTACAATCATGCCAGGCTTATAGTTCATCATCCTATAGGGCTCTTCTCGAAGGGGAAGGGCACATAAAGAGAACAAGCATGCCAGCAAAGAAGATGGGGGATGGAAGGGGAAGGCACAGGAAGACCCAAATATAAAACAGATATAACTAAAATAACTATAACTTTTAAATTACAAGAAAAGTGAGTTTGGTGGAACCACACTCTGCTCAGCCGCTATCATCTGAAATACATGGGATTTAAAAAAATATCTATATCTTGGGGCACCTGGGTGGCTCAGTGGGTTAAGTGTCTGCCTCTCGGTTTTGGCTCCCATCATGATCTGATGGTTTTGTGAATTCGATCCCCGCATCAGGCTCCCTCCACTGAGAGTGTGGAGCCTGCTTGGGATTCTCTGTCTCTTCTCTCTGCCCGTCCCCCACGTTCTCTGTCTCTGTCTCTGTCTCTCAAAATAAATAAATAAAAAAATCTACAACTTAAAAATGCTGAATCACTTGATTTGTATTAACAAACAACTTCGATGCAAGAGAAGGTGATGGCTTTCAGTTTTTTCTCTTTTAATGTAATTTATTGTGAAGTTAGCTACCATACAGTGTATATGGTGTGCTCTTGGCTTTGGGAGTAGATTCCCATGATTCATCACTTGTATAAAACACCCAGTGCTCATCCCAACAAGTGCCTTCCTCAATGCCCATCACCTATTTTCCCCACTCCCTGCCTGGCTCCCCACTCCCTTCTACACTCAGTTTGTTCTCTGTATTTAAAAGTCTCTTATATGGGGCACCTGGGTGGCGCAGTCGGTTAAGCGTCCGACTTCAACCAGGTCACGATCTCGCGGTCCGTGAGTTCGAGCCCCGCGTCGGGCTCTGGGCTGATGGCTCAGAGCCTGGAGCCTGTTTCCGATTCTGTGTCTCCCTCTCTCTCTGCCCCTCCCCCGTTCATGCTCTGTCTCTCTCTGTCCCAAAAATAAATAAACGTTGAAAAAAAAATTTTTAAAAAAATAAAAGTCTCTTATGGTTTGCCTCCCTCTCTGTTTGTAACCATATATTTTTTCTTTCCCTTCTCCCATGGTCTTCTGTTAAGTTTTTCAACTTACACCAGTCAGAGTGGCTAAAAATAAGTCAGGAAACAACAGATGTTGGCGAGGATGTGGAGAAGGGGAATCCCTCTTACATTGTTGGTGGGAATGCAAACTGGTACAGCCAGTCTGGAGAACAGTGTGAAGTTTGCTTAAAAAACTAAAGATTTAATTACTCTATGATCCAGAAATAACACTACTAGGAATTTATTCAAAAGATACAGGAGTGCTGATTCATAGGGGCATATGTACCCCAATGGCTTTCTTAATTTAACAAATTGTACTGGAATAATTTTACCATATGAAAAAAAGAATTTCTAATTCACAACATGTGTGAAATCAATTCTAGATGGATCATAAATCAAAATCCAAAAGCTAAAACAATAATTTTTCTGCAGTATTACATAGACGTTTGAATAGGTTACTGTTTCCTCAGTAGAACACAATAATTATGTATAATGAAGAAAAAGACTGTTAAATTTGACTTTAGTAAAATTAAATTCTGTTCATCAAAAGACAACTTTGAAAGAATAAATGGCAGTCCACAAATTTGGGTGAGCTATATGCAATTCGGATAATCAATTGAAGATTCAAAAATACATAAAAATACACATCAATAATGAAAAGATAGACAACTGGGGCGCCTGGGTGGCGCAGTCGGTTAAGCGTCCGACTTCAGCCAGGTCACGATCTCGCGGTCCGTGAGTTCGAGCCCCGCATCGGGCTCTGGGCTGATGGCTCGGAGCCTGGAGCCTGTTTCCGATTCTGTGTCTCCCTCTCTCTCTGCCCCTCGCCCGTTCATGCTCTGTCTCTCTCTGTCCCAAAAATAAATAAACGTTGAAAAAAAAAAAAAAAAAAGAAAAGATAGACAACTAAATTTAAAATAAACATGAACAAATTAATTGAACAGGAACTTAAGATGTTATCCAAAAGTAAGCTTATGAAAAAATATGCTCAACAAACTTATTAGCAAAATAAAAGACTGCAACAAAGTATCGTTATAAAAGTATTAGTATGTCTATAATTAAATAAAAAATGGTAATACCAAGTTTTACTAGAAATATTAAGTAACAGGAACTCTCAATTAATTGCCTATGTATAAATTGTTATAGACTCTTTGAAATTGTTTAGTAGTTTCTACTAAAGCTGAACATGTGTATTATGACATATCAATTCTTACATTTATAGTAAGAATTTATATATAAACAGCAGGAATCTGTACATATGTCACCAAAAATAAGTACAAGAATATGGAAGTGTCATTGTATCCCCAAGGTAGAAATGACCAAAATTATCACAACAGTAAAATAGATGAAGTAAATGAAAAAAATTAAGTTAGAATTTTTACTACAATGCACTATTATAGAGTAATACAATACAATGCAATACAATACAATACAAACTACAACTATATATAACAAAACAGATAAATCCCACAATGTTTAGTAAAGAAAAATCCATATATAGAATAGTTGCACTGAAAATGCTAGAAAATTGGGACACTTGGGTAGCTCAGTCAGTTAAGTGTCTGATTCTTGATTTCAGCTCAGATCATTATCTATTGGTTTGTGAGTTCGCGCCCCACTTTAGGCTCTATGCTGTCCGTGCAGAGCTTGCTTGGGATTCTCTCTACCTCTTTCTCTCTGCCCCTTCCCCACTTGCACTCTCTCTTTCTCACTTTCAAAATAAAGTTAAAAAAAAAATTTAAAAAAAAGGAAAACAAGAAGGGACTTTATTGGTAACAGATGTCAGAAGTGTGATTACATTTATCCAAGGTCTAATAACTGAGTAGAAGCATAAAGGAATATTCTAGAGCTTGATAGTATCCTATAGTATCCATAATATCTGGAAGGTATTATGCTGAGTGAAAAAAAGTCAGTCAAAGAAAGACAGATATCATATGATTTCACTTATATGTGGATCTTGAGAAACTTAACAGCAGCCCATGGGGAAAGGGAAGGGGGAAAATTGTTATAAACAGAGAGGAAGGCAAAACATAAGAGACTCTTAAATACAGACAACAAACTGAGGGTTTATTGGGGGGGAGTTGGAGAGAGGTGAAAATGGGTGATGGGCATTGAAGAGGACACTTGCTGGGATGAGCACTGCGTGTTGTATGTAAGCGATGAACCACAGGAATCTACCCCAAAAACCAAGAGCACACTTTACACACTATATGTTAGTCAATTTGACAATAAATTATATTTTTAAAAAATCCAGTGGTCTATATGCTTATGATTTATTCATTTAATTCATGAGGGCTCTATTTTAAATTAAAAACCTACGAATAAAAATATCCTACTATATTTACATCTTACCTCATTTATTAAGAAGTAGTTGAAATTAAATTTAAAATGAGTGTACACATTTATGTGAATTTCGAATAAATGAGATAAATTCTTTTTTGTTGTTTTGGCTACATTTAGAATAGATTGCAAATCACTATATTTCAACATGACTTTTTCTCTTTTTTTTTTTCCAAAGCATTTACCATGTTATCTTGTTTCACCTATTTGATGTTTTGTATCTGAAACAAAATCCTGTCTATGGATAAAGCTTTAAAAATACCACTGTAAGTGTTTTTATTCCCTTATGAAAGTCTATATGCTGAGGGTTTATTTGAATGAAACAGAGAAAGGGATTATGTAGAAGAAACGGAGCTTCTTGCTTTCACAAATAGTATTTTATGTTGCCAGTAAAAATATGTGTTTGTGTTTTCATCGTTGGGTTCACCACTAATCTCTGCTTAAAAATTCATATGTTATAAGAAAATTACAATGAAATTTAAAAATCACTGTTTTCAGAGGACAACTTCTAGCTAAGGTCAGAGAGATTAGAAGATGAACATCACAATAGATGCAATGCTACTTAGCCCTATCTCGAAATGTAAGTGAAAAGCTGATGGCATGTATTAATAGTTATGTACGGATCCACATGCTTTATCATCTGGATTGTTGCTTTATCATTAATTCCTTTTATTTACCAAATATTTTTCAATGTATAACATGTAGCTGTCTCTTAGAATAATAGGAAAGTTTAGCATACCTCCCTTCCTAATTATAAAGCCACTAATTACCTACTACTATCAGGAACTTGACAAATACAACTGTCAGGGACAGGCTTTCCCCAAAATACTGTTTGGAGTTTAATACAACACATGGTAGCACAGTCAATTAAGGTTTCAGAATTCTGTGCTACAATACGTGAACGCATTTTTAGCTGGTGTTTCTTTCTATCAATCAAACATATTTTAAAATGCTCATTTTTCATCTTTAAAAAAACTGGTGTAAGAATTAAGCATTTAAAAATAAATTAAAGGAAATGATTGTTTTGGTGACATTGGTGGTTTAGTATTTTATAAATAAAACTTCAAACAATTTGTTTCTTTTATTCAGAATAAAGTCACATTTACCTTCCAGTTACCTCCAAGTTAAGCTCATGCTAATATTTTTTCAAATATTCCTAGTTAATTCTATCGAGTGGTTTTTTATGTGCTGTGCATTTTGCATATATTAAGTCTTATGTGAAATTATCTAGGATATAGCTATTCTTTGTAATATAGAGTGTCAAGGTATCAGATGTACCGTTTCCCCATCAATTGACTGAAATTATTAGTAAGAAACCTCCCAGCCTGCCATAGTTAACAGCACCACTCTTAAGTGCGGATATCAGACAGGTGTCTGTGTCGCATATTGGGTTTTCATTGTGCAACTCTGAAAGTGCTAATAGTATTTGTTTCACACATAACTCTTCTCACTGCTTTGTTGTGATAAATACTCATGAGGTGAGGGAAAAGAAACACATGTCAAAGGAATGATTTCCACATAGGAGACCATATATAACTCAAATACTGGAAAATTTTCCCAACCAGAGAATGCTATGTTTAAAGGATTCCAAATTTATAATTTTGGTTCCACTTAAGCTCTGTCCAATTAATAGGCACATGATGTAATAACATTCATTTAACTTCACATGAAAATCCTTTACATTTTAGTACATTTTATAACATATTCACTCTATTGCTTGTGCTACAATTGACATAATCAAGTTTATCCATTCTAACAGTAAATTGAAAAAAATATATCGGGGATTTCTGGGTTTCAGTTACACTTGAAAAGAGCTCAGAAGTCAGCACTCCATCCTAACAAATAAAAAATGGAAAAGACTGAAAAATCAACAACTCTTCTTGGTCCATAAAAGAGGAAAAAACACAGGGCAAAACACTGCCTCTAATAGTGGAGAGACAGACAGGTGAACATAAGCCATGACTTACCAGAACAGAGACTCAGGAGCTGAAACTGCCACTGGAAGTAGGCCTATGTAGGAAAATGAACTGTAATTGATGAATTTCTGAAGGCTTAGTGTGGTCACTTTTGAGAGTTAACAATTCCAGGAAAAACCAGTGACCTTGACAAGATTCTTTCAGTAAATATTGCAGAAAAATTTCCTCTTGCTTTCTGCAAAGGATTCTTTTTTTTTTTTTTTTTTTTTTTAGAGCGAGAGAGAGTGAGAGAGAGAGAGAGAGAGATATTAGACAATAGAGAGGAGCAGAGGGAGAGAGAGAATCTTAAGCAGGCTCCATGTCTAGCCTGGAGCCAGATGTGTTATTCAATCTTACAACCATGAGATCATGACCTGAGCCAAAATCAAGAGCCAGATGCTTAACAGACTGAGCCACTCACATGTCCCAGAAAAGAAACCATTTGGTAAAATAGCAGAGTACTCTGTGCTTCCTAAGGTCTGCCCTAATCAAGCTCACATGGAACATTCACTAAAATAGAATACATTTTGGGCCCCAAATCACACCTACCACATTTAAAAGAATAGAAATTACATAATTTCTTCTCTCAGATCACTATGGAATTAAACTAGAACTCAATAACAAAGATAACTGGAAAATCCAAAAATAAATAAATATTAAACAACCTATACATGTCTTCTATATAACACAGTTGTCAAAGAAGAAATCAAGAGAAATTTTAAAATATTTTTAACAAAATGAAAATGAAAACGTAACTAATCAAAATTTACAGGATGCAGTAAAAGCAACACTTAGAAGGAAATACACTGCATTGAATGCATATATTAGAGCAGACAGATCTAAAATCAATAATCTAAATTCTCACTTTAGGATAGTAAAAAAAAAAAAGAGCAAATTAAACACAAAGTAAGCAGAAGAAAAGAAATCATAACAATTAGAGAAGAAATAAATGAAACTGAAAACAGGGAATCAGTAGATAAAATTAAGAAAACCAAAGATGTTTCTTTGAAAAGATCAGTAAAATTGAGTCCCCTCTTGTCAGGGTAATTAAGAAAATAAGAGAGAAGGTACAAATTATTAATATCAGAAATGAAAGAAGGGACATCACTACAGATCCTATGGACATTAAATAGATAAACAAGGATATTATGAACAACTCTAGGCCCACAGATTTGATAACTTAGATGAAATGGACCATTCCTTGAAAGACACAATCTGCCAAACCTCACACAAGAAGAAATAGATGATATGAATAGACTTTACTTATTAAAGAAATTGAATCAATACTTAATATCATTCTCAAACAGTAAGCACCAGGTTTAGATGTGTTCTCTGGTGAATTCAACTGAATATTTAAGAAAGAAATTGGATCAATTCTCTAGAATTTCTCCCATAGGATAAAAACAGAGGGAATACTTCCAACTCATTCAAGAAGCCAGCATTACCTCTATACTAAAGTCAGAAAAAGACATTACAAGAAAGCTACAGATCAGTATTTCTCAAGAATATAAATGCAAAAATCCTCAATAAAGTATTAATAAATCAAATCCAATATTGTATAGAAAGAAATATACATCATGACCAAGTGGTTTCAATATCTGAAAATCAATTAATGTAATTTGTCATATCAACTGGCTAAAGAAGGAAAATCACATGATCATTTTATTGGATACTAAACACTCATTTGACAAAATTCAATGCCCATTCATTATAAAAATTCAGTGGAACCTGGATGGCTTAGTAGGCTAAGTTCCCAACTTCAACTCAGGTCATGATCTTGTGATCTGAGGATTCAAGCCCCCCATTGGGCTCTGAGCTGACAGCTCAGAGCTTGGATCCTGTTTCAGATTCTGTGTCTCCCTCTCTCTCTCTGCCTGTCCCCTGCTCTCTGTCTCTGTCTCTCTCTCTCAAAACTAAATAATAAACACTGAAAAAAAAAACACTCAGTAAACTAGGAATAGTGGGGAAACCCCTCAAGTTAACAAAGATAATCTACAAAGAATCTTCCAACTAATATACTTAATGATGAAATCGAAGCTTTCACGTTAAGATCAATAGCAAGGCAAGCATATCCCTTCATACCAGTCTTTTTTCAATATAAATGAAATTTATAACTATTTCAATAAAAAGAAAGGAAAGGAAAAGAAAGGAAAGGAAAGGAAAGGAAAGGAAAGGAAAGGAAAGGGCAAAGATATACTTATTGGGAAGAAGAGATAAAACTGGATTTATTTTTAGATGACGTGGTTGTCTATATAAAAACCCATGAGAATGAAACAAAACTCCTAAAACTAATATAGAATTACAGAAAGTTTGTGGGATATAAGACTATTATACAAAAGAATCACTTTTCTATATACTAACAATGAAAGAGTGGAAATTGATGGGCAAAATAGGTGAAGGGGTTTAAGAGGTACAATCTTCCAGTTATATAAATGAGAGTTATGAAAAGTATAGTTTAGAGAATATACAGTCAATAATTTTGCAACAATATTGTATGGTGACAAATTGTACCTACACTTATGGTTTTGAGTACTGAGTAATGTCTAGAACTGTCAATTCACTATGCTGTACACATGAAACTAATATAACATTGTATGTCAACTATACTTTAGTAAAAGATATCATTTATATAAGTAACCCTAAAAATGAAATATTTTGGTACAAATCTAACAAAATATCTACATGAACCATATGAGGAAAATACAAAACTCTAAACAAAATCAAAGAACTAAATAAATGGAGAGATATTCCATGTTTATGATGAGAAGACTAAATACTGCCAAAATGTCAGATCTTCCAACTTGATCTATAGATTAAATGTAATCCCAACAAAAATCCAAGCAAGTTATTTCGTGGACTTTTGGCAAGCTGATTCTAAATTTTATATTGAGAGGCAAAAGACCCAGAATAGCCAACACATTAAAAGAAAAAAAAAGTTGGAAGACTGACACTACTTGACTTCATGTTTTACTATAGAGCTACACTAATCAGAACAGTGTAGTAATGAAATAAATATATCAATGAGACAGAATACATAGGCCAGAAATAGACCACATAAATATTGCCAAATGGTCTCTCACAAAGAAGAAAAGGCAATACAATGGAGCAAATTTAATTTCTTCAACAAATACTGAAACAACAGGAAATCCAACATTGAAAAAATTACTTGAGATATAAAACTTATACCCTTCAGAAATATTAAATCAAAATGAACCATAGACCTATATGTAAAATAAAAAAAAACTAAAAAAAACTCCTAGAAAATAACATAGATATGAGAAAGCCTAGATAACCTTGTGTATGATAATGATTTTTAGATAAAACAGCAAAGATGTAATCCAGAAAAAATTAATGAATAAGCTGAACTTCATTAAAATTAAAAAAAAACTTATACACTATATTTTTTAAAAAGTCAAAAGTATGAGGAGTCAAGCCACATATTTTTTTTGTAAAAGATAAATCTAATAGAGAACTGTTATCCAAATATACAAAGAAATCTTAAAAATCAAGAAGAAAACAACCCAATTAAAAAAGTAGTCCAAAACGTTAATAAATACCTCTGCAAAAACATGTGGATGAAAAATAAACATATGAAAATATACTCCACACCATCAAGGAAATGCAAGGCAAAACAACAATGCACACTGAAACTAAATTACACATTAAAATGACCAAAATTTGGAACACTAAGAACAGTAAATGCTGACGATGATGTGAAAAAACAGGAACTCTCATTCATTGCTGGTGGGAATGCAAAATGGTACAGCTGCTTTAGAAGACAATCTGTTGGTTTGTTACCAAACTGAACATATTAAAGAAAACTAAACATACTTTTCCCATATGATCCACTCATTGGTGTTTGCCCAAAAGAGATGGACATCTATGACCACACAGAAACCTGCACCTGAATGTTTATGGTATCTTTTATTATGATTGCCAAAACTTGGAAGCAACCAGGATGTTCTTCAATAAGCAAATGGATATATAAAGTGTGCTACATGCAGACAATGGAATATTATTCAATGCTAAGAAGAAATAAACTATCAAGTCATGAAGAGACATGTAGGATCTTTAAATTCATACTATTAAGTGAAGAACCCAATCTGAAAATTGTGTATATTGTATAATCTGACATATGCATTCTCAAGAAAGTGAACATATGGAGACTGCAAAAAGATCATAGAGGTCACCAGAGGTAGAGGGAAGGGGAATAAATAGGACAAACACACAGGATATTTGAGGCAGTGAAAATAGTTTTGTAAGATACTAAGATAATGAATGCATGTCATTATAAATTTGTCAAAAGCCACAGAATGAAGTCTGACCCCAAAACTGAACCCTAATATAACTGGGTGTTAACTCTGGGTGTTAATGCCATGTCAGTATAAGTTCCCTGATTCTAACAAATGAACCACCGTGGTGGAGGGTTATTGATAATAAGGGAAGCTATGCATGTGTGGGGGCAGGGAGTATATAGAAGGTCCTCTAAAATTGCTGTGAACTTAGAATTGTTCTAAAACATTAAAGTCTTAAAAAACAAAATGAAACAAAGTAAGAACAATTGTTTCCACATTTTTTTTCTTTTCCAATTAGAAATAAATTGTACAGTAGTACACCTGCCATAGATTTCTAACAGTTTCCTAGTGTTTTACAGGTTTAATTCAAGGTGTTGATTTTAACACCTGTATATAACATAGATTTCTTGATAACTAGAAAAGATCAGTGTACATGTCATTATGAATTATTTCCCAGTTCTGGTTGGGGGGGGATTTGAAAATGTCAACTCTAGCTTATTTATTAATTTGTTTACTCACTTTTTTTACCTTTTCCCTTGAGAATCTTCTCAATACTTCTTCAGTATAGAAATTAAAATGGATGGAAAAGTATCACTATGTTTAAATGACTTTTCTCTCCAAATTAATAAATCAATGGAATCAAAAATAACCTTTCAATGGGATATTTGATGGAATTGAAAAGCTAACCACATATTGAAGAATACCAACTAATAACTTTATACCTGAAAATATTCTAAAATATCAAGTAAATATGAAGGAGAATTCTGTCAGGTAACACCCAATTTTAGAGCTCTAAAAATTCAGAGAGGATACTACTGATGCAGGTAAGAGTACATGATTGTGCATAGTATAGAGAATATTTTCACTCTTTATCCTTAATAGATGTCAATGCATAGGATAATGTATTTGTGTATTACTTGTATAATTAAAAAAAAATAAGATGAATGGCATTATTTGCTAACATTTCTGAGAGGTTGCTCTATGCTAGGAATTGTTCTAGGTATTTTCTGACCTGTGAAAACCTGCACACAACAACCTTACTGTCCTTCTGTTTCAGAAGAGAAAACTGATGCTAGAAAAATTAACTTGCCTAAAGTTGCATAGCACGGAAATGTCAGAGATGGGATGGAAATCAGGCTGACTAGCGTCTATATGCTAAACTGGAAACCACTTTGCCAAAGGGCTTGGTGTTGTGCTCAGGTTATCACAAGGCATGGTTTTTATATTGCAGCATTGAGGTGTCAGCCAGGCTAAATTCCTGTCTTGAGGCTTGGAGCAAGATTTTGCCTAAAAGCTCACTGAAATTGTTGGCAGAATTTATTTCCTCACAGTTATATGACTGAAGTCTCCATTTTCCTGCTGTCAGCTAGAACTCTCAGCCCCTAGAGGCCACCTGCCTTCTTGCCTTGTGTCCTACCTCGTCTCCAAAGCCAGCAATGGAAAACTTCTCATGGCTCAAATCCTAATCTTGATTCAAATGGATCTTAATTCCCCTTTCCCAGACTGCTAATCCCAGATTTAACGGGTTTATATAATCTCATCAGGCTCACTCCAATATTGCCTTTATCTTAAGATCAGCTGATTTGGAATCTTAATTACACTTTCAAAATCCATGCACAGCAGGGCCCAGATTAGTGTGATGATGAATTTTATGTGTCCTCTTGATTAAGCTCTGATGCCCAGCTGTTGAAACACTAGTCTAGATGTTGCTGTGAAGGTATTTTTTAGATGTGATTAACATTGATAATCAGTAACTTTAGGGGCACCTGGGTGGCTCGGTTGGTTAAGTGTCTGACTTTGGCTCAGGTCATGATCTTGCAGTTCATGGGTTCAAGCCCTGAGTCAGGCTCTGTGCTGACAGCTCAGAGCCTGGAGCCTGCTAAGGATTCTGTGTCTCCCTATCTCTCCCCTCAACAGCCCCCCTCTCTCTCAAAACTAAAATAAACATTAAAAAATGAAGTAGCTTTAAGTAAAGAAGATTATCCCCATAATGTGAATGAGCCTCATTCAACCCTCATTCAACCATTTCAAGGCCTTATTAACAAAGACTAAAGTTTTTCCAAAAAGAAATTCTGCGTCAAGACTGCAACATGGAAACCCTGCCTGAGCTTTAACCTATCTGCCTGTCCTATAAAATGGCAACATTATCTTCTTCCTAAATTTCCAGCCTGTTGGCTTGCCCTGCAGATTTTTGACTGCCCACCTCCCTAACTGTGTGAGCCAATTACTTCAAGTCTCCATCTCCAATTCCTACCTACCCAACACTTACCTAGTTTCAACATATTCTAGTTCAATTTTTAGTCACTAATTTTAATAGTAGGACTTTTTATAAAATTAATGAATAGAAAGAGGATTTTCTATTTTCTTTTCTATTTTCTATTTTTCTATTTTCTTGTATAGAATTGCTATATTTAGGGAATAAAATGCAGGACACCGAGTTAAATTTGAAATTCAGATACACGACGCATGTTTTAGTATTAAAAGTATCTCAATAATACACACACTAAAAATCCATTATTTATCTTAAATTCAAATTTAGCTGGTGTCAGTTTGTCTATCAACTCTACACTGAGAGCACTTTTTTTTCCTTGAGTTTTAAGGAGTGCCCTCCCCTCATTTTTGTTTGCTTATTTAAGATTTAGAAAGAAATTGTTTAAATATTTAGAATGGTATTTGTGTATTTAATGGTTATGGTATTCAGCATATATTAAACCAGTTGTGTTTTAAATTGTAATACGTCTGGAGGCAATAATACAGAAGCTCATGTTGTTTTGAAGTCATTTTTAAATACTGATACATATTTATGTGCATGGAGCTTACAGAAAGTTAAAGGATTCCACGAGATATTCTGAGACCTTAAAAACAAACGGCACGTATCGCTAAGCACACATTATCTAGAAAGCACAATTCACTTGTGTAAGAAGCTGTTCAAACAATAACATTATATATTCCTTGTCTTTCCCAAACATATTGCAGACACGGCAGCTCTATCCTTCCCATTAATGAAGATGTAGGCAATGTGAAGAGGGCAAGTTCACATCACCAGAACTCCAGAAATCAGATCACAATCACGGTTGTGGCAGTTTCATAATCTTTCACATTGCAGGTTGACCGATTTTTCAAATACATAAAATAGCACGGGCTTCCAACCAAACAGAACCAGCTTCTCATAACTCAGATTTCCAATTAGTTTCTGTTAAGCCAGATTGTTTCCCACACCGGAAAAAATAAGCAACACAAGTTTGAACACCACGGGTCCACTAATACGTGGAGTTTTTAAAATAAATTCGGTACAGTACTATAAATATATTATTCCTTATGATTTCCTTAATGACATTCTTTTCTCTAGAGTATTTTATTGTAAGAGTACAGCCTATAATACAAGTAACATACAAACTATGTGTTAATTGACCGTGTTATTCATAAGGCTTCTGGTCAAAAATAGGCTTCAGTGGGTAAATTCTGGGTGAGTCAAAAATTATAGATGGGTTTTCCACTGTGCAGAGATTTGGCGTTTCTAACCCTTGTGTTGTTCAAGGGTCAACCCGTATTTCCAAAGACATGTTTAAAAAGGAGGAAAGGCAAAATGACTGTCAATAGTGACGTAGAAAGAGTTTTATTGCTTCATTTATGCTTGGAATAACTTTATTGATCTGGCCAATATCAGTGGCATTTGGTCCATCAGGTAAATGTAAACATGAGAAGCAGAAGGCAAGTCTTCAAGTAAGGATGAGTCTGACTGGGAACAATTCCAAGTATTACTTGCTCACCAGCCACGCTAAGAGCAGGACAAATTGCACAAATAAGGAACATTCTTGTATTAAAGGAGGTATTTTGGGGGCAAGGGGAGGGAGAGGATAATACCTCAAACATGTCAAAATAAATTTTAGGAATAAAACATACCTGTCTTTATTTTAGCAGTCACCTTACCTTACTTTTTTACACAAACCTCTTAAGTTTATATAAAACCTAAATGTATTACTGTCATTTAAGTTTGTTATTGTTGCTACATGAAAACAGACTTCAAAGCCAATTTATTCTGCTTCAAAATATCATCAAGAAATCCTTATTTTATTTTACTGTATAAAAACTGATTAAGTGTTATCTTAATAGAGAAATAACATTATGTGGCTATCAGTAGACTTAATGAACATTCATACAACTTCATGAATTATTTTTTGTAAGTTTTGAGGTCTTATCAAATGTTTGAAAGGTACATTTTTTGGTCTAATAGATGATTTAATTGCATAATAAAAGCATATAATTGTGATTGCCATTTTATATGAATGATAAGTAAAAATATTATTCATGTAAAAAACTTAATCACCTATGAGAATAATGGATTTGCTTTAGATTTGTTTCCGAATTTATTTATGGAAATCTTAAAGTGCTGAGAAAAATTCCAATACAGAAATATTTGGGGGACCTCGGTGGCCTTGAGCATCCAACTCTTGATTATGGCTCAGGGCATGACCCCAGGGTTGTCAGATCGAGCCCCACATTGGGCTCTGTGCTGAGTGTTAAGCCTGCTTGAGATTCTCTCTCAGCCCCTCCTCCCCTCTCTCTCTCTCTCTCTTTCCCTCAAATTAACAAAAAAGGATAAGAAATATTTAATATCTCTGGTTAAGGTTAAAAGCAACTGGGAAGAGCAGTTAAATCTTTTCTACCCTCTATAAAAGTACCAAATCCATTTGTGAATTATGGCATGAAATTATGAAGTGATATTTGACCCTAAACATTAGGATGAAATTTATACTTATGAAGTTACCTGTGGTGTTTAGAGCACAACTGTTGAACTTCAATAATGCTAAATTTTCTGCATGAATAGTCTTTAATTACTATGGAAAGTTTCCAAAACTGTAATTTAATTTAAACTACACTGTTGTCCACGAAGTCACATAACAGGATATTTGTATTTATAGAGTCTCACTAATTGTAGTCTTTATAACTTAACTTTTTATTGCATTGTTCATAGATCAGCTAAACTACTTTGCTATTTTGTAAGAATTTAAGTTTCACTATTCAACTCTTTGGGGTATACTTTTGTCTTTATTCATATGAAAAATTTCTATTAGTCTTAATAAGAATTGCAGGGAGTTCTGTCAAGGGAGTTATATCCCCATGTCTCTACCAAAGGAATTATTCAACCCTTTGATTGTAATAATTATCCACTTCAGCTACTGTCTTAAATACACATAGACAACCATGTTCATCTCATGAATAGTTATAACATAGTTATGGTAATATCTTTATATAGAGAAGAACATGTTTTAAATACAAAGTAATGTCTCACTTTGAGCTATAGCTGGATGAAATTTAGTTTATAAGTATATTCTAGAGTCCACCTTTGTGTGGACAGCACCCTCGTAATTACAATTGCATAAGCAACTTAAAATATTAAAATAATGGTGATAATGTTTTTTTTTTACCATAAGATTTTACAGCTACCTATTGGCATGTGTCAAATAGAATGGGAGACACTTTTACAAGTCCATTGATATAACAAATTCATGATGTTAATTCCTAAAAAGAAATATTAGCATGCATCTCATAATTTTGGCAATGCACAAAGTTAAGAAGTTTTTGTTTTTTTAACTTTAGAGGCTGTAGTGAGATGATATCGAGTGTTCCATACCAAGAACTATAATCTATGGTTCACACATTGACACTATTGCTAAGAACACTGATACCAAGCTGTTGTTAGGTAGCTGCTGAAAGTTAGGGGCTGTTTTTCTCTTTCAGTATGAAAAGGAAATAAATTTAATATTTCTAAAGCATTTATACTAGTGTCTGCTATAGAGGTGTTCTATACATTTTTATTTTCAGCAAAATCAAAGCTAGTTCATGTATTAATTTTTCACCTGTTTGCTCTGCGAACATAAATTTAAAAACAAAAATGCATAAAAATTGTGTATATAATTAAGACGTAGTTTAGAAATACATAGTAAGCTGTCATTTACTGCTCTCATGGCCTCTACATTCTTAGTGTTGTGAGGGGGGCAAGAAGGAGACAGTTAATGAACAAAGTCAAATTATCAAAAGTGATATTGAATGAGTGTGATTTGAGTATGTTATTTTATCTATGGTGATCAGAAGAAAAATATATGATTGGTTAACCTTTTAGTGGATAAGTTTTTAAAAAATGAGGCTGGCCCATATAAATATCTGGAGAAAGAATTGTCCAGATTTAGAATAGAAAACAGCAAGCATTATGTTGGGATAATTCCTGATGTGTTTGAATGCAGCAAATAATCCAGTGGGGATGAAACAGAATAGGGAGGGGGAAGAGGAAAGTCAGAGGAAAAGATAGTGAGAATGAGCAAAGGTGGAAGTCACTGATTAAACTGAATGTTTAGTGTCATACTTTTTGTAATAATCTGTGACTAAAAAATTTATTCATCAAGGAAAAAAATCAGATGTATTTCTCTATGCTCAGTGATACTAAATTAATTTTCAGAGAGATTATATCTTCTCCTGTGTTATAAAATTACAGGGTGGAATATTAAATTCCACATTTTTTTAAATTTCAAATTTCAAGAAAATGAATTAACCAGTGTTCAGTTTAGCTTTCTCAATTCATATTGTTGAGAAAGGAGGAAATCTCTCCAAATGGAATTTACTTAACTGGACTATTTTTTGGAACTTAAAACTATCATAATCTTTTAGAAATATCAGAAATATATGATTATCTTTGGAGTAATTATCCTATATGTTAAAAAATAATTCAAAGTTTCTATCAGTAGTTAGAAGTAACTATAATTTTGATCCACTGATTTCTGTTTGCTAATTGAATAGTATTAAATATCACTCCTGGAAAGAGTTCAAAAATAATTTCTGTAACGAATATTGAAATATGAAGAACAGTAACTGACATTTTGTTGAAGAAAAGCCCTCAGATGTCAGTTTCCAAATAGGATAAAAAATAATTTTTAATGCATCAAAACTAGGTTTAAGTTACAATTTGAATTACCTTGGTAATTAAATTGTATATTTAACTTACACCAATATGAACAAAGAATGTTTTTGTGTCTCTGAATTTGATATTTATTAAGCCAGCCCATTTCACTTGTTTAATACAGATCTGTAGTGTTATAGGTGCATTTCCTACACCGAAAACCCACTGAAATCCCTTGAGATTTCTGTCCACATTTACCTGGAAACTTCAGTTGACTCGAACCCATGTGAGTGTGTCTAAGTACCCTGACTAGTCTGTCCTAAACCACACTACACTTTGATGATATTGCATTGTATGTGTACGTGTGTGTGAGTGGTCCAGACCCTGGGTTTTAATACTGTGGGAAAATGTCAAAGTGAAAGGTCACAGTGAAAAGAAAAGGAAACCTTTCTTTTTCATAGAACAGAAGAATAATTATAAAAGCTTGAATGTGTTATTGAAGTAATTTAGTGAAAATATGTGGTCAGAAACTAAGACTATATTTAATTTAAAAACCAAACGTGAGTTTTTAAAGTTTTATAGAGACACTGAAATTAGTGAAAATATGGACTAAAAAAATCTTTCACCTGGAGGTAGCCAAAAATTACATTGAAAACTTGCTTCAGTAATGTTTGACGAAAGCTGTAACTGAATAATTTTCAGTGCTAATGAAACAGCCTTCTACTGGTGCCATATTCTGGTAAAATGAATGAATGAATCTTTTTAGCTGCAAGGTTTACATGGATATAAATTTAAAAATAAAATCTGGGCGATGGGCATAATGGGTGAAGGGGAGTGGAAGATGCAGGCTTCTGGTTAGAGAATAATTAAGTCATGGGGATAAAAGGTACAGCATAAGGGATATAGTCAATGATATCATAGAAGTATCTACGGTGACAGATGGTAACCACAATTGTGGTGAGCATACTGTATAGAGAAATTGAATCACTCTGTTGTACCCTAGAAACTAATGTGACATTGTGTATCAACCATATTCAAATTAAAAGTTTAAATAAAAAATCGTAATAAAAAATAAAATCTGAGACTTCAGTTTGATGAATTATGGCACTTAAGGCTGCCTTAACAAACTCCTAACATGGCTGAGCAGAGAGCATCATCAGATTTTAAGTGTGCTAAGACTAGATCAACTGTTCCTGGCTATAGTCCCACAAAAGAAAAAAATGGCAATAATTGAAAAAAAAAAAAAAAGTGAACGCCTGAAACATTTAAGCAACTTTTGTGTGTGTTATTACACATGGCTGAAAGCATGAGAAAGCTGGGGAAAATTTTTAGCTAGATCAATAATCAGTCTGTACCAATACAGCAGCTCACCATAGATTAGTAAGACTGAACTTCATGTAAAAACTATTCTCAAAAATTTTATCCTCCAAATGTGACATCTATCAAATACCTATGTGACCAAGGAAATTTAATGTCTCCAGGGGAGTCACTGTAAACATGTCCTTGGAATTGTTGCTCGCTGTGTTTAGCAGGGATTGGCAAATGATCTCAGGGATGTCACTTATGAAGCTGGGAAAGAGATTTGGGTTTACAATTATATTTTATAATATGGAAAGAGCCCAAATATCCCATTGACTGCTGAATGGATAAAGAAGATGTGGTGTATATATACACACCCACACACACATATACATACAATGGAATATTACTCAGCCATCAAAAATGATGAAATCTTGCCATTTGCAGGGACATGGATGGAGCTAGAGTATGTTATATACAGCAAAATAAGTCAGTCAGAGAAAGACAAATACCATATGATTTCACTCAAATGTGGAATTTAGGAAATAAATCAGATGAACATGGGGAGGGGAGGAAGAAAAAGGCAAACCAGAAAGCTCACTCTTAAAAATAGAGAACTTGGGGCACCTGGGTGGCTCAGTTGGTTGAGCCTCTGACTTTGGCTCAGGTCATAATCTCACGGCTTGTGGTTTTGAGCCCGGCATCGGGCTCTGTGCTGACAGATCAGAACCTGGAGCCTGCTTCATATTCTGGGTCTCCCTCTCTCTCTCTCTGCCTTCTCCCACTCATGCTGTCTGTCAAAAATAAATAAACATTAAAAAAAATAGAGAACAAATTGAAGGTTGCTGGAGGGGAGGAGGACAGGGGAATGGGCTATATGGGTAATGGGCATTAAGGAGGGCACCTGTTGTGATGAACATAGAGTGTTACATCTAATGATGAATCAATTCTATTCCTGAAACTAATATTACACTATATATTAACTAACTGGAATTTAAATAAAAAGTTGAAACTAAAAAGAAACTAAAAATAAATAAATACATGGATACATAGACAAATAATTTCTTTAAAAAAAAAGAGTGAATGTGAAGTCAAAGATCTTAGAGGAGCTTGCTATGCTGAGAGGATATCAAAATTTATTAATCCTCTAAGGAACAGTCACGAAGAGCTGAAAAACGCTTTAAACGAAATGCATAACAAAATGGAAACCACCACGGCTCGGATTGAAGAGGCAGAGGAGAGAATAGGTGAACTAGAAGATAAAGTTGTGGAAAAAGAGGAAGCTGAGAAAAAGAGAGATAAAAAAAAAACCAGGAGTATGAGGGGAAAATTAGAGAACTAAGTGATACACTAAAAAGAAATAATATACGCATAATTGGTATCCCAGAGGAGGAAGAGAGAGGGAAAGGTGCTGAAGGGGTACTTGAAGAAATAATAGCTGAGAACTTCCCTGAACTGGGGAAGGAAAAAGGCATTGAAATCCAAGAGGCACAGAGAACTCCCTTCAGACGTAACTTGAATCGATCTTCTGCACGACATATCAGAGTGAAACTGGCAAAATACAAGGATAAAGAGAAAATTCTGAAAGCAGCAAGGGGTAAACGTGCCCTCACATATAAAGGGAGACCTATAAGACTCGTGACTGATCTGTCTTTTGAAAGTTGGCGGGCCAGAAAGAATTGGCGCGAGATTTTCAGTGTGCTAGACAGAAAAAATATGCAGCCGAGAATCCTTTATCCAGCAAGTCTGTCATTTAGAATAGAAGGAGAGGTAAAGGTCTTCCCAAACAAACCAAAACTGAAGGAATTTGTCACCACTAAACCAGCCCTACAAGAGATCCTAAGGGGGACCCTGTGAGACAAAGTACCAGAGACATCACTACAAGCATAAAACACACAGACATCACAATGACTCTAAACCCATATCTTTCTATAATAACACTGAATGTAAATGGATTAAATGCGCCAACCAAAAGACAGAGGGTATCAGAATGGATAAAAAAACAAGACCCATCTATTTGCTGTCTACAAGAGACTCATTTTAGACCTGAGGACACCTTTAAATTTTTTTTTTTCAACGTTTATTTATTTTTGGGACAGAGAGAGACAGAGCATGAACGGGGGAGGGGCAGAGAGAGAGGGAGACACAGAATCGGAAACAGGCTCCAGGCTCTGAGCCATCAGCCCAGAGCCCGACGCGGGGCTCGAACTCACGGACCGCGAGATCGTGACCTGGTTGAAGTCGGACGCTTAACCGACTGCGCCACCCAGGCGCCCCTGAGGACACCTTTAGATTGAGAGTGAGGGGATGGAGAACTATTTATCATGCTACTGGAAGCCAAAAGAAAGCTGGAGTAGCCATACTTCTATCAGACAAACTAGACTTTAAATTAAAGGCTGTAACAAGAGATGAAGAAGGACATTATATAATAGTGACAGGGTCTATCCATCAGGAAGAGCAAACAATTATAAATGTCTATGCGCCGAATACCGGAGCCCCCAAATATATAAAACAATTACTCATAAACATAAGCAACCTTATTGATAAGAATGTGGTAATTGCAGGGGACTTTAACACCCCACTTACAGAAATGGATAGATCATCTAGACACACGGTCAATAAAGAAACAAGGGCCCTGAATGAGACATTGGATCACATGGACTTGACAGATATATTTAGAACTCTGCATCCCAAAGCAACAGAATATACTTTCTTCTCGAGTGCACATGGAACATTCTCCAAGATAGATCATATACTGGGTCACAAAACAGCCCTTCATAAGTTTACAAGAATTGAAATCATACCATGCATACTTTCAGACCACAATGCTATGAAGCTTGAAATCAACCACAGAAAAAAGTCTGGAAAACCTCCAAAAGCATGGAGGTTAAAGAACACCCTACTAACGCATGAGTGGGTCAACCAGGCAATTCGAGAAGAAATTAAAAAAATATATGGAAACAAACGAAAATGAAAATACAGCAATCCAAACGCTTTGGGACGCAGCGAAGGCAGTCCTGAGAGGAAAATACATTGCAATCCAGGCCTATCTCAAGAAACAAGAAAAATCCCAACTACAAAATCTAACAGCACACCTAAAGGAAATAGAAGCAGAACAGCAAAGGCAGCCTAAACCCAGCAGAAGAAGAGAAATAATAAAGATCAGAGCAGAAATAAACAATATAGAATCGAAAAAAACTGTAGAGCAGATCAACGAAACCAAGAGTTGGTTTTTTGAAAAAATAAACAAAATTGACAAACCTCTAGCCAGGCTTCTCAAAAAGAAAAGGGAGATGACCCAAAGAGATAAAATCACGAATGAAAATGGAATTATTACAACCAATCCCTCAGAGATACAAACAATCATCAGGGAATACTATGAAAAATTATATGCCAACAAATTGGACAACCTGGAAGAAATGGACAAATTCCTGAACACCCACACTCTTCCAAAACTCAATCAGGAGGAAAGAGAAAGCTTGAACAGACCCATCACCAGTGAAGAAATTGAATCGGTTATCAAAAATCTCCCAACAAATAAGAGTCCAGGACCAGATGGCTTCCCAGGGGAGTTCTACCAGATGTTTAAAGCAGAGATAATACCTATCCTTCTCAGGCTATTCCAAGAAATAGAAAGGGAAGGAAAACTTCCAGACTCATTCTATGAAGCCAGTATTACTTTGATTCCTAAACCAGACAGAGACCCAGTAAAAAAAGAGAACTACAGGCCAATATCCCTGATGAATATGGATGCAAAAATTCTCAATAAGATACTAGCAAATCGAATTCAACGGCATATAAAAAGAATTATTCACCATGATCAAGTGGGATTCATTCCTGGGATGCAGGGCTGGTTCAACATTCGCAAATCAATCAACGTGATACATCACATTAACAAAAAAAAAGAGAAGAACCATATGATCCTGTCAATCGATGCAGAAAAGGCCTTTGACAAAATCCAACACCCTTTCTTAATAAAAACCCTTGAGAAAGTCGGGATAGAAGGAACATACTTAAAGATCATAAAAGCCATTTATGAAAAGCCCACAGCTAACATCATCCTCAACGGAGAAAAACTGAGAGCTTTTTCCCTGAGATCAGTAACAGGACAGGGATGCCCACTCTCACCGCTGTTGTTCAACATAGTGCTGGAAGTTCTAGCATCAGCAATCAGACAACAAAAGGAAATCAAAGGCATCCAAATTGGCAAAGATGAAGTCAAGCTTTCGCTTTCTGCAGATGACATGATATTATACATGGAAAATCCGATAGACTCCACCAAAAGTCTGCTAGAACTGATACATGAATTCAGCAAAGTTGCAGGATACAAAATCAATGTACAGAAATCAGTTGCATTCTTATACACTAACAATGAAGCAACAGAAAGACAAATAAAGAAACTGATCCCATTCACAATTGCACCAAGAAGCATAAAATACCTAGGAATAAATCTAACCAAAGATGTAAAGGATCTGTATGCTGAAAACTATAGAAAGCTTATGAAGGTAATTGAAGAAGATTTAAAGAAATGGAAAGACATTCCCTGCTCATGGATTGGAAGAATAAATATTGTCAAAATGTCAATACTACCCAAAGCTATCTACACATTCAATGCAATCCCAATCAAAATTGCACCAGCATTCTTCTCGAAACTAGAACAAGCAATCCTAAAATTCATATGGGACCACAAAAGGCCCCGAATAGCCAAAGTAATTTTGAAGAAGAAGACCAGGGCAGGAGGCATCACAATCCCAGACTTTAGCCTCTACTACAAAGCTGTCATCATCAAGACAGCATGGTATTGGCACAAAAACAGACACATAGACCAATGGAATAGAATAGAAACCCCAGAACTAGACCCACAAACGTATGGCCAACTCATCTTTGACAAAGCAGGAAAGAACATCCAATGGAAAAAAGACAGTCTCTTGAACAAATGGTGCTGGGAGAACTGGACAGCAACATGCAGAAGGTTGAAACTAGACCACTTTCTCACACCATTCACAAAAATAAACTCAAAATGGATAAAGGACCTGAATGTGAGACAGGAAACCATCCAAACCTTAGAGGAGAAAGCAGGAAAAGACCTCTCTGACCTCAGCCGTAGCAATCTGTTCCTCGACACATCCCCAAAGGCAAGGGAATTAAAAGCAAAATGAATTACTGGGACCTTATGAAGATCAAAAGCTTCTGCACAGCAAAGGAAACAACCAACAAAACTAAAAGGCAACCAACGGAATGGGAAAAGATATTTGCAAATGACATATCGGACAAAGGGCTAGTATCCAAAATCTATAAAGAGCTCACCAAACTCCACACCCGAAAAGCAAATAACCCAGTGAAGAAATGGGCAGAAAACATGAATAGACCCTTCTCAAGAAGACATCCGGATGGCCAACAGGCACATGAAAAGATGTTCAGCGTCGCTCCTTATCAGGGAAATACAAATCAAAACCACACTCAGGTATCACCTCACGCCAGTCAGAGTAGCCAAAATGAACAAATCAGGAGACTATAGATGCTGGAGAGGATGTGGAGAAACGGGAACCCTCTTGCACTGTTGGTGGGAATGCAAATTGGTGCAGCCGCTCTGGAAAGCAGTGTGGAGGTTCCTCAGAAAATTAAAAATAGACCTACCCTATGACCCAGCAATAGCACTGCTAGGAATTTATCCAAGGGACACAGGATTACTGATGCATAGGGGCACTTGTACCCCAATGTTCATAGCTGCACTCTCAACAATAGCCAAATTATGGAAAGAGCCTAAATGTCCATCAACTGATGAATGGATAAAGAAATTGTGGTTTATATACACAATGGAATACTACATGGCAATGAGAAAAAATGAAATATGGCCTTTTGTAGCAACGTGGATGGAACTGGAGAGTGTGATGCTAAGTGAAATAAGCCATAGGGAGAAAGACAGATACCATATGGTTTCACTCTTATGTGGATCCTGAGAAACTTAACAGGAACCCATGGGGGAGGGGAAGGAAAAAAAAAAAAAAAAAAAGAGGTTAGAGTGGGAGAGAGCCAAAGCATAAGAGACTGTTGAGAACTGAGAACAAACTAAGGGTTGATGGGGGGTGGGAGGGAGGAGAGGGTGGGTGATGGGTATTGAGGAGGGCACCTTTTGGGATGAGCACTGGGTGTTGTGTGGAAACCAATTTGACAATAAATTTCATATATATAAAAAAAAAAGAAGTATAACTATCTTACAAAAAGAATGTACATAAAATATTACTCTTGCGGTTAGCATGATTATACCATGTACATTACAGTGAGAAAGATAAAAACTACAGTTTCAATTAGTTCATTAAAAGTAATTAAAAAAAAAATTATTAATCCTACCAAAAGTTTTTTAGCCAAATACATACTTGAATTTGAAGAAGGTGCAATAAATAAATAAATAAACAAATAAATAAATACCTCAATAAATAAAATAACTGAAGTTGACTATTTTGCAGTGAATTGGATTTAAATATGTAAAATAACCAGGAAATGGATAAAAATATTACCACAGAATATTGAACAAGGTATTTTTGTTAGTGCTCATTTAAAGGGAAGCTACTTAGGGGCACCTGCATGGCTCAGTCAGTTAAGTGTTCAACTCTTGGTTTCTACTCAGGTCACAATCTCTCGGGTTCTTGAGTTTCAGGCCTGCATTGAAAGCTCTGTGGTATCAGTGCAGAGCCTGCTTGGGATTCTCTCTCTCTTCGTCTTTCTCTGGCCCTTCCCCACTTGTGCCCTCTCTCTCCTTCAAAATAAATAAATAAACTTCAAAAGTGATTCCACAGCTCAAAATTGTATTTAAAAAAATAAAATAAAGAGAAGCTACTTAGATACAAGGGATGTTAAAAGATTCAGAGGATTCTGGGAGAAGTCTATTAAAAACAGTCTATCATCCGAGAAACCTGCTTAAGTCCTATCATCTGGTATTATCTTTAATTTAGTAGTAAACTGATGTGCTTGCTTCAAAATCCTCAATCAAAAGGATAGAATAAACACTTCATTTTACTGCATTATATATGTGCAGCATTTCGTTTCTTTTGATTTTTTCACATTTGTTGCTTTACATCTTAAGGATATTTGTCAGCTTTTCATTTGCTTTAGGAACTTATTACAATATAAAAAATCAGTAAATAAAATCTACTATTATGTTATCTCTTCCTATATCATATTCATATCTTTTCTGGGTGAATCTGCAGTGATAAGATAGGCTAGCAATCAGTATCTGCTGCAGAACAACATATCTGTAGGTCCTAATATTCACCCCATGGGTTTATGACACTGGCAGATTACTTTTGATATATATGGATTACTCTAGAGAGGTTACTTTTTTAATCCTGTAGTTATCTCCACTCATAGACAGATGTAAATTCTCAAATATTAATAAGTCTGTAAAGGTCTATACTGTCTTTGAGTTCAAATTAATGTCCACATACTTCCCCCCAAAATATTTTATTCCGGGGCCAAACATTAAAATACTAGTGCGGTCAAAATTAGATGGCATTAAGCATCATTTAGAATGGAGGAGGATATATATCACTGCAAAATTATTTCAGATTTATTGCATCATCTAGTATAATTCAGTTCTATCACTCTGTGGTAGAAAAGTATAGAATGTTTTCCTAAATTCTGATCTTCTGATACTTTGATTATTTAATATGT
Organism: Puma concolor; assembly: GCF_028749965.1. Taxonomy (NCBI): domain Eukaryota; kingdom Metazoa; phylum Chordata; class Mammalia; order Carnivora; family Felidae; genus Puma; species Puma concolor. Next base: position 178,492,319 of record NC_141670.1, on the reverse strand, counting down.
TTTAGAAAATCTTCTCCAAGGGATTTAGCTTCTTGCAAGAGTGGGGTTTCCCTTACAGTTTCCAAATAAAAAGAACATTGTATGCTCTCTGATATCCAAATACAGTGAGGTCTGCATGGGGAAAAGCTGTGTTGCTGGGTACCATCCGTCATATCAATCGACTTGTGCATTTTTAATAGACACTTTAAATCGTTTTTAACGTTTACTTATTTTTGAGACACAGAGAGACAGAGCGGGGGAGGGTCAGAGAGAGGGGGAGACACAGAATCTGAAACAGGCTCCAGGCTCTGAGCTGTCAGCACAGAGCCCGACGCAGGGCTCGAACTCAGGGACTTCAAGATCATGACCTGAGCCGAAATTGGATGCTTAACCAACTGAGCCACCCAGACACCCCTACACTTTAAATCTAAAACCGTATTTGTCAAACTTGTTTGCAGCCAGGACTCTAGATGTATAGAAGTCCCACACAAGACTGGAAGGCAAAACATCAGAAATGCTTTCAATAAATTGATTTATCTTGCCAATAGGGCTGGAGATGCTTAGCTCTATCTGGGACAATCAGGCAGCCATTATAGTGCCTGCTTCCTATTTATTTATTCCCTATTCCATATTTATCTTATGCTAAGAAGTTCCAGATGTTTTTAATATTCACTCATGTAATCCTCATAACTTGAAAGGATAGTCATGGTTCCTACTCTCAGTTTACAGATGGAGAGAGCTGAAGCACAACGGATTTCCTAATGAGGCTAAGGTCACAGGGTTAATGAATGGTGGAGGCAAGATTTGAATTTAGCGAGGCTTGCTGCAGAGTCCATGCCCTCAACCACTATGCTGTGTTACTTTTTCATTTATCTTTCCTAGCATCCCTAGAATTTCAGACACTGAGTAAAGTGTCAGTACATTAATGAGATTTCTAAAAGAATTTTTAGAAGAATTTTTAGGAGTTACAGTGTAGCTGTTTACCTTGGCTGCTATTGTTCCTAGCTACGCGGTATGGAAACCGTGGCTATCTGGGGGATTCTAAGAACTATTTAAGATGGCCCTTTCATCATTAATTAGCAGGTATATTATTGCCTGAAACTGAGGAGTTGTAAGCAATGCAGTAATTGGTTACAAAGGTGCTTGTGGAAAAGACACTCTCAAAGCTATCTAGGATTAATGATTTCAGGAGGTTGAGATTAAGTCAGCGAGGAGCCAATTAATACAAAAGTATAAGACACTAGTAATCCATGGCATGAAGTGACAAAATAGTTACTTAAAGTATTACCTATGATCACCTGGAATTAACTGCCTATTGAGAGCTAGGCTTTAACAGACTTGGTGGTATTATGGTCCATGACCATGACATGTTTAACAGGGCAGTAGGGTTGAGAATGGCAGTTTCTGCCCATGCTCCAAAGATAGTGACCAACTCATGATTTTGATTTTCATCTCAAAAGTTGCTGAGAACACTCAGGTCTTTTGTCCCGACCAAAGTAAGCACTTTTTAGCTGCAAAGTTTACATGTATATAAATTTAAAAATAAAATCTGACCCTTCAGTTTGGTAAATTAAGGCATTCTATTAGTTTCCTAAGTGGCCTTAATAAAGGCAGCCTAAGAAGTAGATAAGCTTCAGGCTTTCCTAGGAAGTAGATAGGTTAAAATAACTGAAATTTATTTTCTTCCTGGACATTAGAAGCCCAAAATTAAGGTTTCATGGAATCTGGATCCCTGACGGCTACACAGCAGAATCCTTCCCTGCCTTTGTAGTTTTTGTTATTTGACAGCAATGCTTGGCATTCGTCGGCCTCATACGCATCACTCTGGTCACATGACTGTCTTCTCCCTGAACGTCTTCGTAATGTCTTCCCTCTGCATATCTGGCCATGTCCTCATATAAAAACCTATGGGTTATTAGGATGGGCCATAATCCAGTGTGACTGGTGTCCTTATAAGAACCTATTTCCAAATAAGCTTGTATTCTGAGGTACTGGCAGTTAGACTTCAACTTCTATTTTTTGAGGAATACAAGTCAATCCATAGTAAGTATATAAACTAAACATACAGTCTCAAATATTTTGTGAAAATTAGGACATTTAGTAAGAGAAAATGGGATAGTGAAATTTGGAAGGAGATAATTTGGTAGTATTCCAGTGACATTCATAGGATTCCCAACCCCCCGCGCCAAAATATAAGACTGTGCCTGTCTTCTGCGAACAAATACAATGAATGTATGTGAGGGAATAATCTTGATGAGATGCAAATTCTCCTCATACTCCTCTCTTGTTTTCCTTAATTTCCACCAGGCCTGTAATAAACACATCCAAGATGCTTCAAGAGAGAAATTCCAAAGCCAAAATTTTGTAGAAAATGGTGTATACACCAACATAATTGCAAGACTTGGCTCATGTATTAGGTCCTGTAATCCAGGAGTTATGTGTGGAGATTCAGGGATTTCTAGATGAAGAAAGGAATAATATAATTGCACATTAGGCCAAATTTATTAATGTGGAACAGCTGCCAAAAATTTTGAGTCAATGTGCCAACTTGAGAAATTAGAAGTGGTTTTAATCGCCGGTTCATTCTGTTGATGTGATTTGGAGGTCATTAGTTCATTCCATATGAAGTTGAAATTCCAGAAACTCCATGACAAAACATAAAATAAGATAAAAACATAAATCAAGATATCCAAACACTGAGTGAATTGGAATGTTGGAACTGTTAGGTCATACAACATTCATTCCCTAACTATGTCCCTGAGAGAATCCAGAGACCACTATTTTTTAAAACATTCATAAATCATAAATTTTTTAAAACATTCATAAAAACATACATAAATATATACGTATATATATATAGGAAATGCTCCATTGCCAAAACAATGCTTTTTTAATTATTCTTGGGTATTTTAATAGTCAATACAGTTGTATTAACAATCAGAATGTAGGGGCGCCTGGGTGGCTCAGTCCGTTGAGCGTCCAACTTCGGCTCAGGTTATGATCTCGCGGTCTGTGAGTTCGAGCCCCGCATCGGGCTCTGTGCTGACATCTCAGAGCCTGGAGCCTGCTTCGGATTCTGTGTCTCCCTCTTTCTCGGACCCTCCCCCGCTCATGCTCTGTCTCTCTCTCTCTGTCAAAAATAAATAAAACATTAAAAAAATAAAAAAAAAAAAAAAACAATCAGAATGTAAACTTCACGAATCATGGTTCTGGACAACTGCTGATATTATGTCCGGGACTTACTAAGTGTCACTAAGATCACCTTTGATTTATTTAACTGGAATGGGGTAGGAGGGGAGCAGAAAAGCTCTCTTATTCTGGAGACTAATTTGAAGCTCCTTAAATGGCTCTGGCTGTAATTCCCAGTCCTGAATTAGTTCACAGGTACGGAATTCGCTGAAAAAATCTGAGTCTGGATTCTATTTTGGAAGAACTATGAGATAACTCCATAAGTACACCTTCTTTCTAGTCTTCCCCAATTGGCACTTGCAGCCATTTATCAGAGGGAATGTTCACGGGGAAAAGAGCATTTTGGGGGATTTTTGGAGGTGTTCTCTGAGATAACACTGATCCTTGGAAACAAAATTCTGTTGTCCACCAGCCAGAAGAAGGGGCTTATATGGCTCAGATGATAAGTGATTCTTGGAAAGTTCATCAGGCTTGGGAAACTAGTCTATGGCAATTTCCTTACTTCAAAAGTTTATAATGTTTTAGTTTTTTATCGTGAAATAAATATAGATTCATAGGAAGTTGCAAAGGTAGAACTAGGGAGGCCCAGTGTACCCTTTACCCACTTTCTCCCAATGTGTACATCGAACATTATTATAGTACATCAAAACCAGGAAACATTGGTACAAAATGTGTGTATAGTTCTGTCACATTCAGAGACATATAATCATGTGCAATCAAGACACACACATATTCTACCAAAACAAAAACAAAAACCCTACCTCATGTTATCTCTGTATAGACACATCCACTTCCCTACCTCAACCCACCGTTACTAACCCATGGCAACCACTAATCTGTTTTCCATCTCTATCATCGGTAACTTTGTCATCTTGAGAATGTTATATAAATTGGATTGAAACTATTGGCTCATAAAAAGGCCCAGGATATTTTGTTGAGTGAAGTCACCAGTTACAAAACAACCTATAGAGGAGTCTAATTAAAGTTCAAAGCGTAGTCCATTCCCCAACCCTTTAAAGGAGTAAAATTGAAAGAAGAAACAGGGAGAAGTCTGCCCCACCCCTCCCTTCTCTGTTTCTTATATGCTTTCTTAAAATTTGCTGTGTTGAAACAAGTAGGTAGGATTTTGTAACTCTTTAAACAATTTGGATGTATCCAGTTTAAAGTTTGATCATTCAGATCCTAAAGGTTCCCCCACTAATCTGCATCCTCACTGTCTCCTGAATGTGAATTACGTCTTGCTTCTTTTATCCTCCACCTACATCAAACCTCTCATTCTTCAGATCTCAGTGCACACACATCTCATTTCTTTGTTTTTTCAGCTTATTCAGGCCCGTTCGCATGCAGGGCACTGACTGTCTGTCCCACTGATGTATCACCCTGAGCCTGTCCTGTGCTAGCGTGGTGCACCTGTCCTTGACTCTCCTTGAAGTTAAGATCATGGAGAATAAAAGGCTACTTTTTTTTTTTCTTTTCTTCCTTCACTTACTGGAGTTCAAGGCCTGACATGGTATAGCTTACATGAGAACATGACCTCAGGAATCAGACAGGTGGCCTGGGATCCTGACTCTTCCTTTTTCTGGCTTTGTGCTTTGAGCAAGTTAATGTCTCTGCATTTCAATGTCCTCATCTTTAAAGAGTAATGATAGGCATCCCATAGCATACATGTGAGAATTAGATGAAATTATGAATGTGAAATGTCTAGAAGAGTGCTAAGCAGATAGAAGAGTCCTAACCAAGGGTAGATCCTGTTGATCTTAAAACTATGAATAATAATAAAGGCTTATTTGATAGTGAAAGAAAAGAAATTGTACCTTACAGGATTTTCTCTCTAGGGAGAGAGTATCCTTGAAGAGATTGAAAAAGATGGCTGTTGTACCTAAATACCTTTTGGGGCAAAGAGGTGTTAAGAGAAGGTTGGAAAGGGCAGTGAGGTTTGTCCAAAAGAGTCATATCCCTTGAGCAATCATCTCAGTCAAGCCACTGATTCACCCAAAGGACAGTACTTCTGGGTGCCTCAGCTTCTATGACTTTAGATCCCTGGGGACAAAACAGTGAACCACCCTCTGATGTGAAATAATTGTCCACAGGTAGAGAAGAGAGGTGGGGGGGGGGTCCATCCTTCAATCTGTGTGTCTGGGACAAGTTAGTATCCTCATCTCAGTCAAGTTATTGCTGCTTAAAGTGTGGGCAGGGAGACAGCAGCAACATCACCATCTGGACATGTATTAGAGATGCAGAATCTCAGGTCCTGTGTCAATCCTGCAAAATCAGAATCAACAAATGGATTTGCACATTTCAGAGTGAGAAGCACTGACTAGTATAATTTCTGCTTTGTGGGTGCATTAAAGTTTGAAAAGTGCTGGCTTGGAGTCTTTCTGTGTTCGTAAGGTCCAGTCAGAGGCAACCGCAGGGATCCCAGGGAGAACAGGTGGATTGGAGCAGGTGGCGAAATGAAAAGATGCACGTCGAGTCTGTCATATCATGAAAGAGAGATGCCAGGATTTGCTGAACGGCTGATGGGGAGTGAGAGGCAATTTCCTGGGTCTGTTCTGTAACCCTCTGTAGATCAGCCTTCCCAGAAGATTTCCCACCTCTCCTTCAGGGGCCACTGGCATAGAAAAAAATGCCTTTTGAAACAAGGTGGATGAAGCATACAAGTTCATCACTGTTCCTCCTGAAACCCTCTAAAATGTCCTTAGAGAATGAAAACAGGTCCACGGGACAAGGACGCAGTAGAGGTGTTCAGAGTGATGAGAAGGTCAGTAATTGTTTAAAGAGTAAAGCAGAGGAAGCAGTGAGTGGAATGGACTCAGAGTGACAGAGGCCACAAAGTGCCTGCAGTCAGAGATGTAAACAAAAAGTTGGTGGACCCACCTGAGAGGTTCAGAAATCGGTGGCTCCACACACTCTTAGAGAGTGGGGTTGAGGGAGCGCCTAAGAAGGATGGACTGTTTAATGCCGGAGTAAGAAACTGTTAGATATACGCAGACATAGCTCCACTCAGTTTGACCCGAGACCACAGGGTGACCATTTGGAAAAACAGAAAACAGCTGGCCCCCTCCAGTGTGAGGTGGGAGAGATGGAAGTCCGCTCCCTGAGGGGTTGACTATCAACTCAGAGAAAAGACTCCCAACGTTAACACTTCAGCCTCCTCTGAATGTACATTCTTCCTCTCCATAGTCAATTCTATCCCTGCACTCAACTTCCTGGCCAAAAATTTTAGTCCCTTTTTCTTAACTATAAATGCACAAAGACCACCAGACAGGAAGTCCCCCAACACAAAAACAGACGAAGGCAATAGTCGAAGAAACTCAGAAAAAAATGGACAAGAGAGGAAAAAACTTCCCTAAAAACTCACAAACTGGGGCGCCTGGGTGGCGCAGTCGGTTAAGCGTCCGACTTCAGCCAGGTCACGATCTCGCGGTCCGTGAGTTCGAGCCCCGCGTCGGGCTCTGGGCTGATGGCTCAGAGCCTGGAGCCTGTTTCCGATTCTGTGTCTCCCTCTCTCTCTGCCCCTCCCCCATTCATGCTCTGTCTCTCTCTGTCCCAAAAATAAATAAACGTTGAAAAAAAAAAAAAAACAAAAACAAAACAAAACAAAAAAAAAACACCTCACAAACTCCTCCAGGAAGTAAGAGAAGCTATGCATCTGTAGGAAAAAGGTCAAGATATTAGGGAAAAAATGGGAACATTCACAGCTTCCAGATGAGTGTTAGGGAAAAGGAAAAAAATAAAAACAAGAATTCTATAGAATTATTAGAAGATAAGAATGAGAAATTTTGCAAAAAAATTACATATATATGTATGTATACATACATATATACATATACATACAACTAAAGAATCAAAATGTCAACCTTAGGAGAAGAAAAGAAGATGAGAAAGTTGTCTAGGGAATTAAACATCTGACAAATATGAGATATATAGAAATTATCAAAGAAATGCAGGAAAGTTCCCCACAGCTGAGGAATATGTGTTCTGAGACCCGAGTGAAGGCAAATCACCGTGAAATATCAGTGCACCAGACGTAAAGAGAAGATCTTAAAGTTCCAGGAAGAGCAAAGAGTCTCTATAGTAAATATCAGTGATCTGACTCTCATTAGAGTTTTCCATAGCAACACTGGGAGCTAGAAGACCATACAACCATGCCTTCAAAATGCTAAGTTCAAAGTACTCTAATATGGAATTCTTTGTTTAACAAACTATCAAGCGTCACAATAGAACAGATACTTTCAAACATTCAAGGTCTCAAAAAACTTATCTCCATGAGCTCTTTCTTAGGCCGGCTGTGGGCGTGTGTTTATACAACATGAGAGAAGAAACTGAGAAAAAGGTAGGTAGGGAGTTTCAGCAAAGGGAGCCAACAGAGGAGAGCAGAAAAGGGACTCATAGGAGTGATAGTGAAGTTACTCTCAAGCAACAGCTCTGCTGGGAGCCAAGGGAGGAACTAACTGGTCCAGAAGGGAGCTGGAAGACCAAAGGTACCAGATAATACTCCTCCAAGAAAAATATAGGAACACCAAATTGTCTAATGCATTGTCTGTGTGGGGAAAAATGGTTTTATAGATAAATGGAAACTTTTGAAAATTAGCCATATGTGTATGAGAAGTAAATAATTATTTTGTTATTTTATTTTTTTAATTTACATCCAAGTTAGTTAGCATATAGTGCAACAGTGATTTCAGAAGTAGATTCCTTAGTGCCTCTGACCCATTTAGCCCATCCCCCTCCCACAACCCCTCCAGTAACCCTCTGCTTGTTTCTCATATTTTAGAGTCTCTTATGTTTGTCCTCCTCCCTGTTTTTATATGTTTTTTTGCTTCCCTTCCCTTATGTCATCTGGAGAAGAAAGTAATTATTACATTTTTTTTAATGTTTATTTTTGAGAGAAAGACAAAGACAGAGCAGGAACAGGGGAGGGTCAGAGAAAGAGGGAGACAGAATCCGAAACAGGCTCCAGGCTTTGAGCTGTCAGCACAGACCACGACGGGGCGCTTGAACCCACGAACCATGAGATCATGACCTGAGCTGAAGTCGGACACTTAACCGACTGAGCCACCCAGGTGCCCCAGAAGAAGAAAATAATTATTAACAAAAAGAAAAAAAAAAAACAACATATGTTCAATAAAACTTCAATTATCTTTTCCTCTTTGGTTCGATGAAAAGTATTTACATTGTTATTAATATTGGCTTGACTGAAAACCCAGACAAACCACACTGGGGAGTGTTTGTTTCTTGGGGGCAACAGGGTGGCCGTTTGTGGGAATATAAGAGAGTTGCATTACTTTCCTGTTATTGCTATAACACATCACCACAAAACTTAGTGGCTTGAAACTACATAAATGCGATATCCTACCTTCCTGGATTCAAAAATCTGAAATGGGTCTAACTGGTGTCAGATGAGCTGCGTTCCTTCTGGGAGCTCGAGTGGAAAATCTAGATGCTGCCTGCATTCCTGACTTTTGGCCCCATCCTCTATCTTCAAAGCACAAAGTGCCAAACTCCACTTCCATCCTCACACGTCCTTTTTCTGACTCTACCCGCCTCTCTCTCTCTCTCTCACTCTCTCTCTCTCTCTCTCAAAGCCTGTCTCTCTCTCCCTCTTAAAAGACCCTGTGATTATATTGTACCCTCTTGAATAATATAGGACAATCTTCCCCATCTCAAGATCCTTTACTTTAACACACCTGCAAAGTTCTTTATGCTATGTAAAGGGACATTTTAATAGGTCCCTGGGAATAGGCTGACAAATTTGAGGGGAAATTATTCTGCCACCATTAAGAGCTATGGTACTCAATGTGCTCAGTGGATGAATTGGGATATAACCATTCAAGCATGTTATCAGGAATTATAGGTGGGGCACCTGGGTGGCTCAGTTGGTTGAGCCTCTGAGTCTTGATTTTGGCTCAGGTCATAATGCCGGGTTCGGAGGGTCAAACCCCATGTCCAGCTTGGCGCTGAGCATACATCCTACTTAAGATTCTCTCTCTCTCTCTCTCTCTCTCTCTCTCTCTCTCTCTCTCCCTTTGCCCCTCTCCCTTGGTCACACTTGCTCTGTCTCTCTCTCATAAAATAAAATAAAATAAAATAAAATAAAATAAAATAAAATAAAATAAAATAAATAAAAAGGGGCAACTGGGTGGCTCGGTCGGTTGGGCATCTGACTTTGGCTCAGGACATGATCTCATGGTTTGTGAGTTCCAGCCCCACATCGGGCTCTGTGCGGACAGCTCAGAGCCTGGAGCCTGTTTCAAATTCTGTGTCTCTCTCTCTGCCCCTGCCCTGCTCATGCTCTGTCTCTCTAAACCTCAAAAAGGAATAAATGTTAACAAAAATTAAAATAAAATAAAAAAGAATTATAAAGGTAAATTCCAGAAGAATTCACTTAAAAGGGAAGTGGAGCCAGAGATGGGGTGGCAGAACCAGATGATAGTTATTTTTACTGTAAGCCTTTTGGAACTCTTTGAATGTTTAAACCACATGTATCTAATGCTGTGATAAAGAGTAAAATGACATTGTAAAACCCAGTTCCATACCCAACAAATCAAAATTCTGAGTGGGAGCCCTAGATTCGGTATTGTTTGCCTATTCCCCAGGTTGTTAAATGCCGAGAGAGCCAGGTTGGGAACCTCTGGAGTCACCATGAATATGTTATGGCCAGGTTCATGTCCACTCTGGTAGTTTCTCTCTAACTCGTCTCGTAACCAGCTGGTGAGGGGTAGAAAGTTGGGCCCACGCAAAGGACTTCTTTTGGATGCCTCTTGCCCAAGTCTATTTCATTACATGTTAAGACCAAATGAGTCAGCATTCGCTAAATGCTCATGGAAAGATGCATGGACATATGACAAATATCAAAGGAGGTTTCGAAGCTACCAGAATGGTGATTTCCCAAGTACTCATCTTCTGACTAGTTTTGATTCATTTTAAAATCTTTTCACTGGTCTTCAAAAGAAAGGAGGAAAATAAGTAATGTGTATAGGAAGTTTGCATATATGTAAATACTTTAACTGAAAAATTGTCTTTTGTTTCGAGGTAACTTTCTTGACCTTTTTTTCTTTTTCTGTTAAAAATATCCTTTTATAAAATGATACCAATTATGTGTATACTTTTAAATTTTCTCTTATTTGCCAAAAGGGAATTTTTTTGTTCAAAAGCATTCCCTAATTTTTGTTACTTTTGAAATTGTAAGTGTCTAAGAAATTTAAAATCTGGTGAGTCCGTAGAATTTTCTTGGTGTGGCTCCTGGCCATCATTGTATGTTGCTTTGTACCAAAATTATATGTCCACTGGTCAATTTCCCTGTGCCATTTTGGACAATGACTTTTATTTTGGTACCCTGGTCAATCACTATTTTGGTGAATAGATTAATGAGTGAGTGGATAACTCTTAGGAGCTAAGAATGTGAGCTAGATGAGAAATCATTTTTGTGTGATGTTTCAGAATCATATATTCATTGATTATACTATATAATTAAGTCTGGGCAAGGACTGTATATAAATATGCATTTCAAAAAAGGCTCACACATTGTGGGTGATTAATAGGAGTTTAATAATGATGATCAAGGGGCACCTGGGAGGCTCAGTTGGTTGAGCATCTGACTTGAACTCAGGTCATGATCTCACGGTTCGTGGGTTCGAGCCCCATGTCAGGCTCTGTGCTGGACAGAGCCTGGAGCCTGGAGCCTGCTTCAGATTCTGGGTCTCCCTCTCTCTCTGCCCCTAACCCACTTGCATTCTGTCTCTGTCTCTCTCAAAAATAAATAAAAATAAAAAAAATAATGATGATCATTCTTTGGATATCATATTCTTTTTTTTTTTTTACTTATCTCAGCTTTGTTAGACATGTCCTGTGAGAAGGATGCAGAAGGACCCCATTCCACAGCAATTGTTATTCTGGGAGGTGACCTTGTATGCTCCTGAAGAGATGTGGCAGAAATTTGCTCATCCCTGAGAGAGTTTGGGTGTCAGAGCACTACCCTGGACAAATCCGGAAGAGTAATTAATGCTTTTTGATATAACCATTTTAAAAAGTCCATTACTCCTCACTAAGATGGAAAACAGGGAGAAGGTTCTAATGTTGAAGGGGGCTGATGGTACAGCCAGCTAGTTCTGATTCCATAGTGAGGATGTGTGAATCAGGGCGAGGATGGCTTTAGAGCAACATCACTTCCTGACAGTTTATAATTTTAATGCCCAAAGCTTCCATCTTTTATTTTATTGCATTAGTGCCCAAATCTTGGATCCCCAGCTTGGACATCTCTTGTGATAATTCAGGCCCATAAATCCATATTCCACATAACATTGTTTCTGACCAACAAACTCACTTTACAACAGTGTCACAATGAGCTCAAACTCATGGAAATCACTGGTCTTACCATGTTTCCTACCATGCTGAAGCAGCTGGATTAATAGAATGTTGCAAGAGCCTTTGATGACTTAGTTTCACCATCAAGTATATGACAGTATATTTCATGGCTAGGGCAGTGTCCTGGAGGCTGTATAGACTTTAAGTCAGTGCAGCCAGAATTCACAGATTTAGGAATCAGAGGCTGGTAACAGGAGTGGTCATACTCACTCTTACCCCTAGTGATCCACTAGTAAAATTTTTGCTTCTGTTCCTGTGATCTTATGTTACACTAGACGAGGGGTCTCATTTCCAAAGAGACGGAGGCTTCTGTTAGGAGACACAACAATGATTGCATTCAACTGGAATTTAAGATGGTCATATAGCCACTGTGGGCTCCTCATGTCTCTGAATCAACAGACAAGAAAAGAGCATTATTATACTGGCTACAGGAATAAAGCCTTACTCCCACAAAACAATTGAACTGCTACAACCCTATGGAGATAAGAGTGTGTCGAGAATAGAGAAATTCTCATAGGGTGTCTCGTACCATTAACTTGCCCTGTGAGTAAAGTCAATGGTAAACGACAAACACCCAATTCAGGCAAGATTACTAATGATCCAGACTCTTCAGAAATGTAGATTTGGGTAAAGAACCATGATGGCTGAAGTGCTAGTTGAAAGCAAAATTACACAGAATTGGGCAGTGGAAGAAAATAGTTATAAATACCAGCTACAGCCATATGACAAGTTACATAAATGATGGCTGTAATAGTTATATTTCTTCCTTACTGAATTAGAACAAATGGACCAAGTATAGCAAAGATGTTCTTTAAGAAGAACAAAGTTGGAGATACTGCTTCTAGACATCAAGACTTAATGTGATAGCAATTAAGATGTGGCATTGGTATAAGGATAGACAAATGCACCCGTTGAAAAGAATGGAATGTCCAGAAAGAGACTACCTTTGATTTATTATAAAGATAGTATCATGGGGTATGTATGACCTTTTCAATAAATGCTGTTGTGTCATTTGGATATCTGTCAATAAGAATCCCTCTTCATCTCCTATACAAAAAGTCAGGAAATCTTGTAGATCTAAATGTAAACAGTTAAGATAACAAGATTTTGCCCCAAGGTTTGTATTGCCCCCAGGTTTATATTCAGATATAAATGGCATACATCACTGAGTTTCAGGTGTATGAGTTTCAGGTTTATTGAATAAAGGTTTGACTTACAAACATTGTGAAATAATTGCCACAATAAGTTTAGTTAACATCCATCATTTATATAGATACAATAGAACGACATTGGAAAGAAATGTTATATATATATATATATATATATATATATATATATATATGTTATCTTTGTATTTCCCTCTCTTATCCCCCATCAAAAAAGTAAAATATATTGACTTTATGTAACAGTACTTAAGTATTGTTAACTTTATAAAATAGTATTTAAGTTATTACGGGACATGAAGAAGAAAAGTGACAGTCATAGAGGTCTTTGCATCCTCTTCGGGGGAACAGGTAGTGCATTTGCAGTTTGGAGGATAGTACACAACATGTTAGGCAAAAGCATGAATGCGTTTTTGTCTTTATTTGGATTAAATATGGTTTAATGTAATGCGTATAGGTGGCAAGTACACAAGGGATGGACTTCTGATGATTAATTTTATGTGTTAACCTGCCCAGACCGTTGTACTCAGATAATTGACCAACTGCGTGAATGTTGCTGGGAAGGTGTTTTATGAGTGAGATAATATTTAAATCAGTAAACTTTGAGTAAAGCACACTGACTTCTATAATGTGGGTTGGCCTCATCCGAGGCAGAGGGCTTAAGAAAAAAGATGAAGATCCCTCAAGGAGGAGGTAACTTTGCCGTCAAACTCCCTGAGGTCTCAAGGCATAATATTAACTCTTTTGCAGGTTTCCAGCCTGTTAGTGTGTCGTACAGATTTTGGACTTGACAACCTCACAATTGTGTGAACCAATTACTTCATGTAAACCTCTCTCTTTCTCTTTCTCTTTCTCTCTCTCCCTAAATATAATAATAATACAGTTGTATAGAATAGGTCATTTTATACACATATAAGTAATGTTGTGTGTGTGTTTGGTGAGTATGTGTATTCTATTGGTTCTGTTTCTTTGGAGAACCCTGATTGCTACAGGGCACATCTAATTTTATGAACCCTAAAAAATGTAGATCTTATTTTTCTGGCTGGTGACGAGGGAGATGAGCAGAAGTGTATGTCAGAGAAATGTAAACCATGAAAAGGATTTAACCCACCAATAATGACTTTGAAGCAATATGGGGAGGTGGGAGAAGGGGCTATGAGCCATATCATTGAGGAATCCTCTGAGGTTGAGAACAATTACTGTTGAGAGCCAGAACCTCAGTACTATGTTCACATGGATCTAAATTCTGTCAATTAACTAAATGAGTGTGGAAATAGACTCTCCTGCAGGGTCTCAGCTAAGTGTCTAAGCCAATAGCTACCTAATTGAGGAAACAGTTATAACTCTATAAGAACCCCATTTCTCAAGTTTGGGGTGCTGGCATTCAGGATAAGATACATTTTTTTGAGGAAGTCACCACTATATAATCTCAATTCTCCCAAACAAGTCATTAAGGTACTAATATGAAGAATATAAATAGGAGTGAAGCAATTCATTAATATACCCTAAAGTCTACATGAAAATATTTGATTCTCATTCTTACAAAGTTTCATTCTGGTGATTCAGAGGTCTTAATATCCAACAGAATGTAGCTTCCACTGAAAAATTCAACAATGGTTCTGTTTAGAAGAATATAGAACAGCCCTTCATAACAATTTTAACATCTCATTCAAAGAAAAAACACCCAGAACAATGAAGTGATTAATGTTTTGTCAGGGGACCTTGATCCTAATTATCAAGAGAAAATAGCATTGTAACCCATAATAGATTGACTGAAGCTGATACCAGTTGGAGGTGATCATCAAGAGGATATGACTCCACCCTGGTTGACCTGTGATCTGATCTGGACATTAAGACTCCTCACTCCTTCCTCTGTCCTTGGAACATGCACTCCCCTAAGCTACACGCTGCCTTGCCCGAGATAACAGACTTAAAATATTAATGTAGTAATGAGACCATCTGGATGGTATGTCACTGAGCCTGAAGCTTGTGTATAATTTTTTTTTTTAAGATTCTGGTGGGCAGGTATTCATTACAGCATTCTTCACAATAGTCAAGATACGGAAACAACTTAAGTGTCCATTGAGGGATGAATGGATAAAGAAAATGTGACAGATAACACACACACACACACACACACACACACACACACACACATATTATTCAGCCATAAAAAGAAAGAAATTCTGATCTTATCATGACAAACCTTTGATGTGGGTTCCTTTGCTTTTTAAAACTGCTACGTATCAATCTGGAACAGTCTGACTCTTTGGTTTCTCCTTGCCCTCTGTGTATGTGGGCCCATTTGCAAACCAACAGAAGCCTGGATTTCAAAGGATCATTTGGGATATTGCATCAAACCGCATATCTAGTAATAAAATGCAGCTGAAATTATTCCTAATCCAAATAGGTTAGACTATCAAGACCTCGTAAGGATGTGTGTTTGAATCAGTCCTACAGGTACAGCATCCTGACCATAGGAGTTGCTGGATGAAGACAAATGGAGGAGTAGGTAAGGAGAAAATTATAAATATTAATTGTTTGCTTTGGGATTTATGTCAGAAAGGAGAAATGTAGGTGCTAGCCAAGTGTGTTTCCTCATTTGTTATGTCATATTTACATTCACTAATCAATTGTCCCTCCCCCTCTCCTTTTTTTCCATGATTTTATTCAGGATATGCACATGGTTATGAAATATATCATTTAGTCCTTATTTACAGTATTATAGAATTGTAACTGAACTTGAGAAGGAAAGAGTATTAATCTGAGATTGATATAGTGACTGTTGAACATTACCTCTTAACGTGAGGCAGAAAGGCAATTAGATTCCATTTTTATGAAGTAAAACTGTGTTTTGTTACATAAGGATAGAGTTTTGTTGCTATTTTTTTTTTAATATTTTGACCATGTACATAGATGTTGAGTGCTCAAGTGGTGGAGTAAAGTGAGTCTATGGATTAGCTTACTCATTATCTATTCTATTCCCCTTCACCCTATATTTCAGTAAAACAGTATTTCTCAGGCTTCCTTGATAGAGTAGGTTTCTTTTTTTTTTTTTTTTAATTTTTTTTTCAACGTTTATTCATTTTTGGGACAGAGAGAGACAGAGCATGAACGGGGGAGGGGCAGAGAGAGAGGGAGACACAGAATCGGAAACAGGCTCCAGGCTCTGAGCCATCAGCCCAGAGCCTGACGCGGGGCTCGCGCTCACGGACCGTGAGATCGTGACCTGGCTGAAGTCGGACGCTTAACCGACTGCGCCACCCAGGCGCCCTGATAGAGTAGGTTTCCAGATGTGGTCTAGCTTAGGCCAAGCAGTAGTCTCAGTATAAGACTTGGAAAAAAGACACGAGCAACATGGAATACTGAA
This sequence comes from Puma concolor, assembly GCF_028749965.1. Taxonomy (NCBI): domain Eukaryota; kingdom Metazoa; phylum Chordata; class Mammalia; order Carnivora; family Felidae; genus Puma; species Puma concolor. The sequence continues at coordinate 178,476,251 of NC_141670.1, read as the reverse complement.
CGTGAATGGGGAGATGCATATTTCTTTTATGCATGCTGCTATAACTATTTGGTTCTTTTGGTTCAATTCTGGTAGAAAATCACTGTTCGGTCTACAGGATCACAAGTGGAAAATGCAATAGCGTGAAAGCAGTGGTTTTCTGATGGAAGAATTTTGTGGTATGGAAAGTTATTTTTCTTGGTTGCAATTTTTTTTTCCATGTAGCATTCACATCTGACTCCCTAGTTCTTCTGCATTTTTCGTTGGCTAGTTAAATAAGCTGTAATATATCTGTTTCTGTTTAAACTATCTAGAAAGTTGTGGTTATCTGTAACTCAAAACCCTAAGCAACACAGAATGAATAGATTTTCCATATCATAATGATGGAGAAATCCATATTCAAGAATTATCACTAATTAGGAGAATGCAAATTAAATCCCCAAGAGATATCATTTCACACCTGTCAGAATGGCTATTATCAAGGAGATAAAAAAAAACAGCAAGTGAGGGTGTGGAGAAAAGAAAGCACTTGTTCACTGTTGGTACAAATACAAATTGGAAAACACTATAGAAAATGGTATGGAGGTTCCTCAAAAAATTAAGAATAGAATTCCCAGATGATCCATCAATCCCACCTCTGGATATTTACCCAAAGGAAATGAAATCAGTATCTAGAAGAGATATGTGTACATTCATATTCATTACAGCATTCTTCATAATAGCCAAGATATGGAAACAACCTAAATGTGCACTGATGGATGAATGGATAAAGAAAATGTGACACACACACACACACACACACACACACACACACACACACAGTTAACTATGTGAATTGATAAATATGTTAATTATCTTGATTTTGGTAATCATTTTACAATACGTATCAGGTAATCACCTTGTACCCTCTAAATATGTGTAATTATATCTATCAATTATTCCTCAATTACGAGGGAGGAAAGAAACATAAAAGGGTGAAACAAGTTTTAAGATTGTTATAGTCCATGTACAGCTTCCTTTTATTTTGTTGACGTTAAACTTAGTCATTGCCATAAATCTTTTAAGCTAACTTTCTCATGACTTGTATTCTCCTCGGCAGCCAATTTCCAAAAGGCAATCACAGAGCAGCATTTCATTTTTAACCAATGGATGAATGCCACAGAGGAATCACAGGCACACTTCCTTTCATTTTTCCAAGCGATTAGAGCTGTTCTTACTAGAACCATTCCAGTTAAAGGTCACTTGCTATTTCTGTTCAAAAGCCTCTCTTTCAAAGGTATATTTCTCAGCCATTTAAATTCACTTTAAATGTACAATTGAGAGCTGTCTAGGTATGATTATTTTATTGAAAATTATATACATACATTTATTTTCATGATGTGTAAAGAAAAATAGCACCTATTCTTTAAAAAAAAATTTTATCAGTTTTCTTTATTTTTGAGAGGCAGAGAGAGACAGAGCATGAGTGGAGGAGGGACAGAAAGAGAGGGGAACACAGAATCCGAAGCAGACTCCAGGCTCTGAGCTGTCAGCACAGAGCCTGCTGCTGGCCGAACTCAGGAACCGCGAGATTGTGACCGGAGCTGAAGTCAGAGGCTCAACTGACTGAATCACCCAGGCACCCCAAATAGCATCTATTCTAAAGGGTAAAATTCAGCATTTATTGGTCCATGAGAATGTGTACTTTTTAAGTTTCAAATTATGTATTTTAGTACAACTGAGTCAAAACGATAATTCTACCGATTGTGATAAAATCTTAGACTACAATTTATTTATCATTTCGGATCTAACTCTTATAATAAAAATGGGTTTTGATGAGTATATATGTGTGTTAGGAGTAGAAGAGGGAATCTCTCCTCTGAAATAGATACGATTGTGGCAGTTCTTCACAATCCAGAACATGGATCGATCATATCTTACTGACTCAGGAGTAGGACAGAGTCTAGTGTTGCATCACATGACTCAATGTTCCTACTTGTTTGGGCATTTGAGACTAACTCCATTTCTCTATGCAGTAGATGTACATAAGAACATTCATCTTAGCCATCATGTGGCCAGATGATGATCTAGGCATTTTCATCAGAACATGAGTTACTTTAGAATATCAGAGAAAATGTGTGGTGGCTTTAAAACATGACAACTTTTTACTACAGTGCATCGTATTTTTTATTTTACTTCCAATTTCTTGGTTGCTAGCATATAGAAAGACATGCATGCAAACATTCACACATGCAACATAGATGGGTAGGTAGATAGATAGATGCATATATTAAATTAATGATATTTGTCCACATATCCAGGGACTTTACTGTGTAGAATTTTTTTTAAATTAATTTATTTTGAGAGGGAGAGAGAGACAGAGAGAGAGAGACAGAGAGAGAGAAAGGAAGGGGTGGAGAGAGAAGGAGAAAGAGAATCCCAAGCAGGTTCTCTGCTGTCATCATAAAGCCCAACAAGGGTTCCTCTCAAGAATCATGAAACCATGATCTGAGCCAAAAATGAGTCAGAGGCTAAACTGACTGAGAGACCCAGGTGCCCCTACTATGCCCCTACTATTAATTCTAACAGTTTTTCAATAGATTTTGCTGGATTTACTATTCTAATTCTCATAAAGTCTACAAATAATAATTTTTAGTGTGTTTTTCCAGAACCTCAAATTAATGCTGAATAAATATGGCGATTCCAGACTTCAGGGGAATGCTTTAAATATTTTACTTTTCTTTTGCTGTTAGTTTTATGTTAGCATTTTTTTTCTGATTGAGAAACCTGTCATCTTCTGATTCAATTGAAATTTTAATTATGATGGTGTGTTTAAATCTGTTGAATACTTTATTGAATGTTTAGAGAGGATCATGTGATTCTCTTTTTTACTATGATGCTGACATCTTGTAGAGATTGATTATAGATTTTCATGTTAGCACTTCCATTTGTGGAATAAACTCCACTTTTTCATATTGATGACTTTTATTTGCTACCATATCATTGTATTCCATGACAATGTTGTGTCTTTAGTTTTCTCTCCTGTAATGTTCTTATAGTTTTTAAGTTAAAGAGTTTTAAGATTTTATAACACGGATTTTGAAGCATTCTCTTTTTGTTTTCCTCTGAAAGAGTATGTGGGCCAACAAGTGTGAAATAAAATCCAGAAATAAATTAATAAAATTGAAATCAATTCTTCTGTCAGTGTGTTATTAAGCATCCTTAAGAACAAAGTCTTGAAACTAAAATTGAAAATGATAAATGAGTCATGGATATGTTAATATAAAAATCTACCACAGGACAATCAGTGAAAGAGATTTAACGGAAAAACAACACATAAAATATCCTTTGACTTCTGTGTAGTGTTTGGCAAGTGAGTATACTCTTAAAAATCAGAATTTAAGAAAAAATGTGCAATGTGTACATATTTTTCCATGATTCCTTATCCTATATTCACTTTTTTAAAATTAATCTACCACCTATAGTTTCTGATTCTGTTGGATGTAAAGGCTTGTAGTATAGTAAAGGTGAATAATTTCATGTAATAAAACATAAAAATAATTTCTTGCAACAGTAGCTTGCAGGTTCTGAATTAGTTGGATGGAGGCAGTTGCAATTATTTGACAGTGAAATAGAAGAGGTTTAAAAGCTTTTTTTCTGTCACTTGCATGGCTCTCCAGTGGGAACCTTCAAATCCATGGTTAATTAATATAGGCTCTGTCAGAACTATCTCTCTAAAGTTTTTCTTAAATTCTGGAGTTACAGTCCTGTATTTGCTGTTCTTTTACTTATTGGATTTTATAAAATATGTGAACATCAGTCCAGGAAACACTTCCAAATATCTGTTAAAATATGTTCAAAGAATGCTGTTCCCAATACGGGTGAGGGTGTGGAAAAGGGGAAAGGACAGCAATCTCTTCAAAAGTGTCACGTAAGATTCTCTTTGTTCCGTTAAAAAAACTTCTCCTAGTTGCAAATATTATTTGGCCAGTTTTACCTTCATCTGTATTGATAAAGATTAAATAATATGGCATCAAGAATTTCACCTAATGGGGCACTTGGAAGGCTCAGTCAGTTAAGCATTCGACTCTTGACTTTGGCTCAGGTCATGATCTCATGGATTGTGGGTACCAGCTCTGCATTGGTCTCTGCACTCACAGTGCAGAGACTGCTTGAAATTCTCTCTCTCTTCGTCTCTCTGCCCCTTCTCTGTTCACTGTCTCTCTCTCTCTCTCTCTCTCCAAAAATAAATAAATAAACCTAAAAATAAAATAATTCCAGTTAAACCATGGCATTTAATTTCCATATTGAGCAGTGAAGAAGCAAAGTTTATAATTACATTTCTCCCATTGCATAAAAGCAAATAGTTGTAAAAGTATAATTCTACTAGTAATGCTACAGAGAGATTTGACTCATTTTGTTATAAATTAACTGGAATTCTGGAGTAGCATAAAAATACAAAAACTTTACCTTCTATGTTGATGCATTGATAAGGATATAATTTCTCACACTAGTAAATATTCCTAAACGGGGTAACTGAATCACGACTGGTCATTCAGTAATTTTATTTCCAAGAAAAATAGAATCTGGATTTCTGGAAGTTAGAAAATACATTTATACAGGCTATATGTAGCTTTTCAATGATAAATAACAACTCAGAAGGAAAGCCAAGAAGAGTGACCCCAAAGTCTTTCTCTAATGCTATCACTAACCTGGATTTCCCAGTGTTTGATGTTAATATACTTTAAATTAATTTGAAACTAGTGAAATTTCCAGTGTCCTTAGGGTCCTAATACCTTCCATATCTCTCTTGAACCTGGAAGCTTCAATTCAATTGAAATTACTTGACATCATTTATGAAAAGCCTTTGAAGTGCTACTGACTTAATTCAGGCTGAATCTACTCTGAAGTTATAAAACAGGGTGAGGGGGGGACAAAACATGATTTTCAAAACTTCTTTCTTGGTCTGATGTTGTAATTTTTCTTTTTGTTTATAACTTCTGAAACATGATTTATTTTAAAAGATAAAACAATTTGTGTTTCATTTTTTAATAGTATACTGGATTTGCTTGCTGGAAAGTGATGTATTGTGAGAACTATAGTGTAATTTTTGACTACTTCTAATACATGCACATTATATTCTTGGTTAGAATCCAATAACAATTTATTAAAGCATTCAGCTTATTGCCGAGGCTATAAATAACAGGGGCTAAACATTACTGAATAAATAGAATGCAATGATCTCTTTGCTAACTTATTATGTAAGTCATTATCACATTTATTTTTCTTTCTTTCCAGAAAAGAAAAATATTTCAAGGAAGTTTCAAGGAAGTTATAATTCATATGATATGGCTCATTAAAAAATTAGTAATAAAAAATGAATAAAACACCCATCCTCAAAAAATTTTGCAACATAGTTTCTATGCGAAGTCCATTGCTTCTAGACATATGCTGATATTGCTCAAAATAGCAGATATAGATATTCACTAACTTACTTATTTATATTAATTCCATAACCACAGCCCCATGCCATTGGACCAAGAGTTCATTTTGTTCATCTTTAAATGAATCAAATCTGTAATAGCCTCAAAATAGAAGTTTAGCACTGTATAAAACATTCCATCTAAATCTGATTTTGCCTTTTTCCTTTATAAAATACAATTCTAGGTTGCTTAAGCATATTTTCTGTTATTATTACACCAGAGAACATTGTGAATCTACTACAAATAGTATTAGTTTATTTGTGGTTCTTTTTGTTATTATTATTTTCTTAATGTTTATTTTATTTCTGAGGGAGAAGAGAGAGAGGGAGACACAGAATCTGAAGCAGGCTCCAGGCTCTGAGCTGTCAGCATAGAGCTTGACACAGGACTCGAACCCACAAACCATGAGTTCATGAGCTGAGCTGAAGTTGGACACTTAACCACCTGAGCCACCCAGGCACCCCAGTTTATTTGTGGTTCTAATCAATATGTCATCATCTATTGACTCTATGAACATAAATAGCTGTAACTGTTGAGTGGATTACTTTCCCAATTACAGATATTTATGTGGAGATTACATCAATAGGACTTCCGGTGTCAAACCAATGGAAGCAGTACCATGTTTCATTGGTTATCTATTACGAGTTTTCACAAATAGGAGTTGTGTAGCACATGTGGCAAAACCTCTCTTTAAAAATGTCTTAATCATCTTAAAATGAGTAGGATGCCGGGAACACATAGTACATACTTCCAGCTAATTTTTGTTAACTCTATTCTCGGTAGATATACCACCAATTTTTTTTAAGGTACAGAGATTTCCCATATACCCCCTGCACCTACTGACATGCACAGTCTCCCTCACTGTAAACATCCCGTTCCAGAGGGATACCCTTGTTACAAGGAATGAACCCAGACTGATACATCATTACCCAAAGTCTATAGTTATCTCAGGGTTTCCTTTTGGTGTACAATCTCTGGGTTTTGACAAATGTATAAAGATGTGAATCCACCACTGTGGCAACATACACATTAGTTTCACTGTCCTAAAAATTTGTGCTTTGTCTAACCATTTCTCTCATCCCTATCCCTGGCAACCACTGATCTTCCATATCTACAGTTTTGCCTCTTCTTGAATGTCATTATCATTGGAATCATATAGTATGTAGCCTTTTCAGATTGACTTCTTTCACTTGTTAATATGTACTTACAGTTCCTCCATATCCATTCATTGCTTGCTAGCACATTTCTTTTTAGCATTGAGTAACTCCATTGTCTAAGATGGACCACAGTTTATTTATCCATTCACCTACTGAGGGACATCTTAGTTGCTTCCAAGTTTTGAAAATTATGTATAAAACTGCTATAAACATTTTATACATATTTTGGTGTAGACACAAGTTTTCAATCCATTTGGGTAAGTACCAAGGAGCACAGTTCCTGAATCGTATGGTAAGATTAGGTTTAATTTTGTAAGGAACTGCCATATTATTTTACAAAGTGACTATAAAATTTTACATTCCCACCAGCAATGAATGAATGTTTTTGATGTTGTCAGTATGTGGGGATTTGGCCATCTAATAGATGTGTTATCTTGTTATTTTAATTTTCAATTCCAAAATAGAATATGGTGTTGAAGGTCTCTTCATATGCTTATTTGCCATCTGTAAATCTGCAGAAGATAGAAAAGGCAAGGAAACAGATTCTTCCCTACAATCTCTAGAAGGGATGCAAAATGTTGACTAGTTTGGCCTTCTGACCTCTAGATACATAACAACATAAATTTGTGTTGTTTTAGGTTGCTAGGTTTATAACAACTTGTCATGGCAGGACGATCAAATTAAAACAACCACTTTCCATTGTATCATCGTGAGATGTATTTGGGAACACTAGTGGGTCATTTGTCCTGGAGAATGTTTACATTATTTAAGGCAAATCCAAGCTCTCCTTTTTTTTTTTACTTAAGTTTATTTATTTATTTTTGAGAGAAACACAAAGAGAGCACAAATAGGGGACAGGCAGAGAAAAAGGGGGACAGATGATCCTAAGCGGGCTCCATGCTGATAGCAGAGACCCCGATATGAGGCTTGAATCCATGAACCATGAGATCATTACCTGAGCCAAAGTTGGATGCTTAATTGACTGAGCCACCCAGGCACCCCTAAATACATGGCATTCTATCAATTAATCACAGAGAGTTGCTTTTTATTTAAAGATATGCCATTTTTTAGGTACTTGTATTTATTAGGCTCATCTGTTTATACAAAACTAACCCTTAGAGTACATAGTGGCATTCCACAAATAGATTAGCTGCTCCACCAGATTTGCCAGGGAGTATAATTTTAATTACATCGAATTCAATTATTTATCAAAGGCTCAGCTGAGAAAATAAGTTAAATTGTTAGAAAGAAGCACATAATTTCTTCTCACTTGTGTTAAAAGGATACCAAGACTCAGTTATATCAGTTGATATTTGGGTTCCTATAAAGTACTGTTTTCCACTTGTATTCCAGTCTTCCTTTCCATCAAGTCCCATGAATAATCATCCTTGCTTAATCATCACTCCTAAATGATGATAAATACTGGTGGATCAAATATTTTAAATATATTTTGCAGATATTTTAAACATAAGATTTCCTTTCTGAGTAATCTTTTTTTTTTAATGTTTATTTTTGAGAGAGACAGAGACAGATGTGGTGGGGGGGGGGGCAGAGAGAGAGGGAGACATAGAATCTGAGGTAGGCTCCAGGCTCAAAGCTGTCAGCAGAGCCAGAGGCCAGGCTCGAACCCAGGAGCCATGAAATCAAGCCTGATGCTTAACTGACTGAACCACCCAGAAGCCCCCTGAGTATTCTTTTAAAAGCTTTAGAGACAAGCTTGTATTCAATACATGGTAAGAGAACTGATGAACTTTGAAATCACTGTTTCATTCTCATTTATGGCTCTAATTATTCTCAATCCTGTTCTTATATCTTCTAAATTATGTTTAATTTATTAATTTCATCACATTTTATGAACTCTTTTAAAAGTCAGTCTGAAATATTTAGAGGCATAAATAATAATTAATCAAATAAATCTAGTGAAAATATACAATATTGAACTCATGTTTTTAAAAGTTGGGCACAATGATCAGAAAAGAACAGAATTCGTTTGAATTAGTAAAAATTTCCAGCATAACAATTGAATTAGGATCATAGTGCCATTTTTCTTAATGCAAGGATTATTTACTATAATTACCTTGAATTTTTTGGATAATTTCAGAATTTTTCTTGAATCCCTGGTATATTCATAGATATTTGAAAGATCAACTTTTTCTGGAAACTGACTTATTCTATTAATAATTGTCTTATATTTTGATTTAACCTGTGATATTTCACTGAAACTTTTCTCTTTTGATGTAAAATTTGAACTCCTGAAGGCAAAAGCTATTTCTATTTATATCTCTTTTTCTTAGTCTTTCATTGTCATTTTCTGGTTCACATTTCTGTTACTTTCTCTGGGGGTTAGCATAGTTTATAAGCCAGGCCAGGAGAACAGAATTTGTTGTAAGCATTCTCATTATAAAAAGCTTAATATAGGAACTACAGGTTAGGTGACTATTAGGAAAGCTGAGGATTGGGGGAAAAGTCCTAAGAACTTCTGAAAAGTTAAGAAGATAAAGGGACCTCATTTGAAGATCTCCTTTGAAATAACAAAGTAATTTTCTAAGAATCACAATCAAAAGTTTTCTGAGTCTCGCTTTTACTCAACAGATGCTCTAATTTGAATGTAACAGATGGGTGTGGCTGTGAATTCAACTGGCATTATAATTCATCCACACAGAGGATCAAACTTTAGGGTAACTGTTCAGCAGTATCAACCAATAGGAAGTATGTGGAGAGAGGGGCACACAGAGAGAGAGAGAGAAAGAGAGAGAGATAGGTTCATTTTAAGGAATTGGCTCATGCAGTAGTGAGGGTTTGATAGGTCTAAAATCTATAGGATAGAAAAGATGGCGGTGTAGGAGGATGCTAGGCTCACCTCACATCCTGCTGATCACTTATATTCCACCTACACCTGCCTAAATAACCCAGAAAACCACCAGAAGAGTAGCAGAACGGAGTATCCAGAGCCCAGCGCAGACGAGAGGCCCACGGAAGAGGGTAGGAAGGGCGGAGAGGCGGTGCGCGCTGCACGGACTGGTGGGAGGGAGCCGGGGCAGAGGGGTGGCCCTTGGGCCAAGCAGAGCCCCCGAGTCTGGCTGGCAAAAGCGGAGGGGCCGGACAGAGCGTGTTCCGACAGCAAGCGGGACTTAGCATCTGGGAGGTCATAAGTTAACAACTCTGCTCGGAAAGTGGGAAGGCTGGAGGACAAAGGTAGGGAGAGTTGCTGAGCCCCGGGACGACAGAGCTCAGTTTGGCGGGAAACAAAGGCGCTCGCCAGCGCCATCTCCCTCGCCCATCCTCCAGCCAAAATCCCAAAGGGAACCAGTTCCTGTGAGGGAACTTGCTCGCTCAGCGCAAATACCCAACACTGTGCTTCTGCGGAGCCACCCCTCCGGCAGCGGGTCTGACTCCCTCCCGCTGCCACAGGGCCCCTCCTGAAGTGGATCACCTAAGGAGAAGAGAGCTAAGCCTGTCCCTCCTGCCCCCGTGCACCTTGCCTACCCACCCCAGCTAATAGGCCAGATCTCCAGCACCACAAGCCTGGCAGTGTGCAAGTAGCCCAGACAGACCACCCCACCCCACAGTGAATCCCGCCCCTAGGAGAGGGGAAGAGAAGGCACACACCAGTCTGACTGTGGCCCCAGCGGTGGGCTCGGGGCAGACATCAGGTCAGACTGCGGCTCCGCCCACCAGCTCCAGTTATACACCACAGCACAGGGGAAGTGTCCTGCAGGTCCACACCACCCCAGGGACTATCCAAAATGACCAAGCGGAAGAATTCCCCTCAGAAGAATCTCCAGGAAATAACAACAGCTAATGAACTGATCAAAAAGGATTTAAATAATATAACAGAAAGTGAATTTAGAATAATAGTCATAAAATTAATCGCTGGGCTTGAAAACAGTATACAGGACAGCAGAGAATGTCTTGCTACAGAGATCAAGGGACTAAGGGGCAGTCACGAAGAGCTGAAAAACGCTTTAAACGAAATGCAAAACAAAATGGAAACGACGACGGCTCGGATTGAAGAGGCAGAGGAGAGAATAGGTGAACTAGAAGATAAAGTTATGGAAAAAGAGGAAGCTGAGAAAAAGAGAGATAAAAAAATCCAGGAGTATGAGGGGAAAATTAGAGATCTAAGTGATACACTAAAAAGAAATAATATACGCATCATTGGTATCCCAGAGGAGGAAGAGAGAGGGAAAGGTGCTGAAGGGGTACTTGAAGAAATAATAGCTGAGAACTTCCCTGAACTGGGGAAGGAAAAAGGCATTGAAATCCAAGAAGCACAGAGAACTCCCTTCAGACGTAACTTGAATCGATCTTCTGCACGACATATCATAGTGAAACTGGCAAAATACAAGGATAAAGAGAAAATTCTGAAAGCAGCAAGGGATAAACGTGCCCTCACATATAAAGGGAGACATATAAGACTCGTGACTGATCTCTCTTTTGAAACTTGGCAGGCCAGAAAGGATTGGCATGAGATCTTTAATGTGCTGAACAGGAAAAATATGCAGCCGAGAATCCTTTATCCAGCAAGTCTGTCATTTAGAATAGAAGGAGAGATAAAGGTCTTCCCAAACAAACCAAAACTGAAGGAATTTGTCACCACTAAACCAGCCCTACAAGAGATCCTAAGGGGGACCCTGTGAGACAAAGTACCAGAGACATCACTACAAGCATAAATCATACAGACATCACAATGACTCTAAACCCGTATCTTTCTATAATAACACTGAATGTGAATGGATTAAATGCACCAACCAAAAGACATAGGGTATCAGAATGGATAAAAAAACAAGACCCATCTATTTGCTGTCTACAAGAGACTCATTTTAGACCTGAGGACACCTTTAGATTGAGAGTGAGGGGATGGAGAACTATTTATCATGCTACTGGAAGCCAAAAGAAAGCTGGAGTAGCCATACTTATATCAGACAAACTAGACTTTAAATTAAAGGCTGTAACAAGAGATGAAGAAGGGCATTATATAATAATTTACAGGGTCTATCCACCAGGAAGAGCTAACAATTATAAATGTCTATGCACCGAATACCGGAGCCCCCAAATATATAAAACAATTACTCATAAACATAAGCAACCTTATTGATAAGAATGTGGTAATTGCAGGGGACTTTAACACTCCACTTACAGAAATGGATAGATCATCTAGACACATGGTCAATAAAGAAACAAGGGCCCTGAATGACACATTGGATCAGATGGACTTGACAGATATATTTAGAACTCTGCATCCCAAAGCAACAGAATATACTTTCTTCTCGAGTGCACATGGAACATTCTCCAAGATAGATCACATACTGGGTCACAAAACAGCCCTTCATAAGTATACAAGAATTGAAATTATACCATGCCTACTTTCAGACCACAATGCTATGAAGCTTGAAATCAACCACAGGAAAAAGTCTGGAAAACCTCCAAAAGCATGGAGGTTAAAGAACACCCTACTAAAGAATGAGTGGGTCAACCAGGCAATTAGAGAAGAAATTAAAATCTATAGGATAGTTCAGCATGTTGGAGACCCAGGAAGAGCTGTAGTTGGGGCCCAAAAGCAGTGTGTTGGCAGAATTTCTTCTTGCTCCGAATTCATTCTGTTTTGTTAAGGCCTTAACCTCATGGATGAAGCCCACCCACATTATGGAGGCCACTGATTTAGTCAAAGTTCACAAGTATAAATGTTAATCTCATGAAAAAATCACCTTCGTAACTATATCCAGAGCATCTGGCCAACTATCCAGGCATTGGGACCCAGCTGAGTTTGATGAGGTTTTTTGGTGTGATAGTGGGGTTCATCGGGTCTGGAGCAGATGGCCAAACAAGAATTCTTGAAGATGCCTTTGGTGCAAAAAGGTGATTTTATTAAAGCATGGGGACAGGACCCGTGGGCAGGAAGAAGTGCCCCAGGATCATGAGGAAAGACTGGTTGGAGATGGGGGAGGTAAAGTCCAGAAGAAGTTTCCAGTGAGATTATATGCTAAAGACAACTCACAGGATACTGGATGTCTAGCTATTGTACAGGTAAGGTGGTTTTCCCTCTAGCAAAGCATTAGCATTAAGACAGTAGGGAGTTCTTGGAGCCTCAAGTATTTGTCAATGGACTGCAGGTTATAAGGGAAATGTAGTCTTATCTGCCATTTCCTTCTGCCTTTGTTTCCCACATCAAGTTGACACATAAAACTAACCATCACAGGGGCGCCTGGGTGGCGCAGTCGGTTAAGCGTCCGACTTCAGCCAGGTCACGATCTCACGGTCCGTGAGTTCGAGCCCCGTGTCAGGCTCTGGGCTGATGGCTCAGAGCCTGGAGCCTGTTTCCGATTCTGTGTCTCCCTCTCTCTCTGCCCCTCCCCCGTTCATGCTCTGTCTCTCTCTGTCCCAAAAATAAATAAAAAACGTTGAAAAAAAAATTAAAAAAAAAAAACAAAAACTAACCATCACAGCCATGCTATGAGATTTCAGTTTCTCTGTTTATTTCTTTTCCTCAGAACTTAAAGCCATGAGTTTAATGGATTATTCTGAGTTTTCCAATGTAGTCAGGAATCACCTCATATTATAATCCTCTACCTTTATTTTCATTCATAATATTCTATTATTACTACAATGTGGCACCTCAAGTCTCATGCTTTTTTAGGAACTTCGATACATGCAAATAAAATTCATGCAACTATTTTAGCTCTTATCTACCAGGATCTCATTTAATACTGTTAATGAGATCATCATTATCTTCAATTTTAATGAAACCCAATAAATTATTCCAGATCCCCATGTTTAAGATGCTGTTCCTTTGAGATCACTTCCAGTGCCCCAAACTGTCTGGGTTTAGACAGTCAAATGGAGACCAGTTAACATATTCTGAATATAAAGATTTAGTACAAAAATTATAGACTTAACCTAAATTTGGAAGAACTGAATAGTGAAGGACAGGGATGCAGGTGCTGGAAGTTGAGGAAGCCAAATCTGAAGATCTGATCCTACAACACTGAAAAGATTATTTTTGTCGCTCAACAAAGTCTTTGCAGTCCTCAGGAATTAATGTACAACTATACAGAAAATGTGTTTTGGAGAAATGTGAATCCAAGATTCTCTTTTGCAATGCAGAAGCAACCTTGAAAGGAATGACGGTGATGCCAAGTTTATAACAAACAACCACGCACACAAATGTGGAACATGTGGGAGGAAGTCACTAAATATGTATTAAGTTAAATTAATTCGGTCCATTACTGCAAGTACTATGATGCAACATTTGAAACTGGTTCACTTAATAAAATATAATGGTCTGCTAATTGTTTCTGCCAAAATGTGCATAATCAAAATATCACCATGTCAATCTCTGATCATGATGTATGGCATTGTCTACAAAAATTGTCTTGTTATTAGTAATGTTCTTGGAATAAAAGTCTACCTCCTGTATTTCATTCTTGGGATAATATATTTGTCAGAACATACAGCTCTCTGTGAAAGGGGAACCTCCTAACAAAATGTCTGATACCAAGACCCAAAGCCTCACTGTATCACTGCATGTATTATTAAAAGCCTGATAGCCACATCAAAATATCTACCTAACAAATGGCTCATTTCTTTTGAACAATTTGACAAATTCAAAAGAAATTCAGCAAAATTCCAGTGCAAGGAGTTACATACAACCCATGAAAGTTTACTCTGACTTCCCAGTTAATATTATTGTTCCCTGACACAAACTGTTGGCAGGGAAATTGCAAACTCTAAAATAGCAGTAGGCTCTTTACATAATTTTGGTATAGTGCCCTGTGCCCTACACAATCATTTCTGATGTCAGTACCAAGGAATAGAGACAATGTCAGTGAATTTTGTTTCAGTCTGTGTGGCCTGAGGGGCTGACCTTACCAAGAAATCCTGAGGCTAAGAAGAAGACATAAATCATCAACTGATGTTCAAGAGGGACAAACAGAGAGAACGGGCAGTATCTGAGACACAAGTCACAGACTGGAAGCCAGAGGTCCTGGGTCATAGAAGTGCATATGTAGAAACAGAACTGAAAGACAAAGGACAGTTGAGAGTACAGAAGTTGGCTATAAAAGAGGTAGAGATGAGGGGAAAATTACTTAAGGACAAAACGTGCTGATGCCCCAGTTCAGGCAGTGGTGTTCAAGTGATTAAGCCTAGCTGGTCTTAATATTATAATCTCTCAATACCCTTTTCACAACCTATATCCATGGAAAAAAGTGAGGCCCGTGAGCAATTCTTTCCAGAAGGATATAGTATGCTTTTTCTAAGTACCATTATCTCCTTTAGCAATGATTGTGTCGATTCAATTCCATGTAAGAAGATGCTTTCTTCTGGGGTACCTGGGCAGCTCAGTTGCTTTAGGTGTTCAAGTCTTTATCTCAGCTCAGGTCATGATCTCATGGTTTATGGGTTTGAGGCCCTCATTAGGCTCTGTGCTGATGGCGTGGAGCCCACTTGGGATTCTGTCTCTCCCTCTTTCTCTGTACCTTGCTTGCTTGCTCTCTCTCTATCTCTCTTTGAAAATAAATAAAATTTAAAAAAAGAAGATGCTTTCTTCTGTGCTTTTTCTTTTTTTTTCCCTTTCCTTTCCTTTCCTTTCCTTTCCTTTCCTTTCCTTTCCTTTCCTTTCCTTTCCTTTCCTTTCCTTTCCTGTTCTTTCCTTCCTCCCCTACTTTTTTTTAGGTTGATTTAATCAGTTCTCCTTTAGTCCATTAGTCCTGCATGTGAATGTGTTGAATAGGTTCCAGGCTTACCAGCTAGTGTCTAAGACAAAACACAGTAGTTTATGAAGTTCAAATTATTCCTCTACTCAAAATCTGTCAGTGTTTTCTCATGTTATTAGAATGCTTTCCAAAGTCCTAGACAATCTTAGCACATCATCATGGTCCTACATAAACTTGCATTGCCCGTATCTAGAACCTAATTTTCTGCCACTGGCTGCATTCTTAAACACCAGCTACAGCACCTTGCTTCTTAGTCCTCAAATATGCCAAGCTAATTATTGGCTCAGGCCTTGGCATATAGTACTAGCTTTGTGTGAAATTAGGGCTCTTGGAACTGACCATGTCTGACTTTATACAATCATTCAGATCTTAGCTCAAACAGACAATTTTTGTAGAGATTTTTCCTGACCCTTGTATTTTGCCTCTTCCCAGTAATTTCCTTTAGATCAATTCCCTGTTTTATCTCTTCTACCACTTATGTCTGAAATTGTCTCAATTATTTATTATTGATCTTCCTTTCTCTATTAAATGCCAGGGATGAAGTTTATTTCTTTTGTGCTGTTTTGCTGGTGTCTAGATCAGTTCCAAGAGTAATCTATGTGTATTAGTGTGTGTGCAGTTATTTATATACATGCTGAAAATATAGATTTAATTACTTAAATATCTGTGTCTTAACTTTTTGCATAAACCTGCAGACCCACTGGAGACTTTACCATTTGCCCAAATCTCTATCAGATTCTGGAGGCCCCCCAAAGAAAACATATGATCTAACCAAACACAGTGTGCTTGCATTTTAAATACAGCAAGGAAATATCCAGTAGCTAGATACATTTTCCAGTTGTATTATAGATATGGGCCTTTTTTTTTTTTTTTAAGTTTTTCTAATGTTGCTTTTTTTTGTTGTTTTTTACTTTTTTTGTTTTGTTTTGTTTTGTTTTGGTTTTGTTTTTGTTTTTGTTTTTGTTTTTGTTTTTTTTGACAGTGAGAGAGACAGAGCTTGAGCAGGGGAGGGGCGCAGAGAGATGGAAACACAGAATCTGAAGTAGGGTCCAGGCTTTGAGCTGTCAGCACTTAACTGACTGTACTTAAACCAGTGGCTTAACCGACTGAGCCACCCAGGAGCCCCAGATATGGGTCTTTTTGATATAGAACTCCTGAAGCTGCTAGAGGCTGCAGATGTTCAAATTGCTTAGCAAATTTTCATTCTGTGTATTTACCTTGGTAAATGCTTCCCATTTCCCAGATCTGGCCCTCAGGCCTTTGTTGACTCAGCCAGGTGCCTGACCCATGACCACTGCTATTTCTCTCCCAGAGACCACTTGTCACTTTTTTGAAAATAAATAAAATTTATTTTCCCCAAATCCGCCCAAATCCGCCTCCGGCTCCTTTGATTTCTATAGGATAATGTCCCTTCTATAGGATAGTGTCCCTTAGACCCAATTGTGGGCATAGAACTGCTTATTAATTGCCTGTAATGATAATGGCTTCACATTTAACAGTATTGTAAGCAAAGCCAGGAGTGACCCAAGGGAAACACGAACACACAGAGAGACAAATTTACAAATGCTATTAGATGGAGTTTTTCTAACAGCCTGTGGCCCCAGAGACCCAGAGATCACCACTTGTGCTGTAATCCAAAGGCTGTCACTGTCGGCCTAGGAAGATGCCTCCCTAACCATTCCCAAGACAACATCCAGCTTATGTTCTCATGAAACAAGTGTCTTTGAACATGCCTAGGAAACATTGTGGATCAAACTGTGTGTGTGTGTGTGTGTGTGTGTGTATGTTTAATAGTTTTGCTGAGGTATAGTTGACATCTAATAAACAATTCATTTGAAGTGTATGGTTTGATGAGTTTTGGCATATCTAGACTCCCAGGAAAGCATCAGCAAAATTGAGATTTCTAGTACAGTGAAACCTTGGATTGGGAGTAACTTATTCTGCGAGTGTTCTGCAAGACGAGCAAACATTTCTAATAAATTTTAACTTGGTAAGTGAGTGATGTCTTCAAATATGAGTAGTACATGACTGAATGTCACATGATTGCAACTGAGACAACGATTGCAACTGAGACAATGCCACATGATTGCAACTGAGAAAATGGTTCTCTCCCTCTCTCTTTGGGGGATTGTTGGTTATCGTCTCCCATGCTCAGATGCTCAGTCTCAGGCAAACTGGTGTTTGCAACAATCAGTGATTTTTCAGAACTTTGCAAGGTGCCCACAATAGGCACTAGTGTATCTTTTGTCACTTCAAAGCACCTGGGGACAGTCCTTTGCTTTTCCATACAAGAGTAAGCTTAGGAATGCTTTGCTTCATTCTAGGTCCGGCTGCCTGCAGATAGAGACCCTTTCCTCCTGCTTTCCTATTGCCTATTACATTAAATACAGTATATGACAAGAGTTTGTTAATACTGTAGTGTAGTCAACATCCTTGCGAGTGTAGGCAATGTCCCCCATGCAGAAAAAGATTCCACTGAGCCAATATCTAGATAGCAGTGATTCTGTTTGTGATAGTGAAAGTCATGCTACATAATAACTCTCCTCTCTCTTCTCTCCTTCACACCAGCCATGATGGTTTTCAGAGGTAAGTGCAGGTTAATTTGTTTATTTTTCTTTGTATTTTGTATTTTCTTTATTATTTTGTATTATATTAGAGTATTGTAATCCTTTTTATATGAACATTTTTGGGTTGTGGAATGAATCATCTGACTTTCCATTATTTCTTATGGGAAAATTTGCTTTGATATACAAGTGCTTTGGATTACAAGCATGTTTCTGGAATGAATTATGCTCACAAACCAAGGTTTTACTTTATATTCTTATTGTAAAAGTTTCTGCTGAAATGCCTCTTCTATGAGATATATTCCTTGACCACCCTGTTAGACTAAAAGTACCTGCCTCTCCTCAAGCACCCTCTCCCCCTTAACATCAATTTTATTCAGATATCTCACCACTCTCTTAAAATAATATGTGTGTGTGTATATATTGTGTATATATATAATAAACATATACTATCATATATTATATATATGATAATATATGATATGATAATATACTATATATAATATATGATAATATATGTTTATTATATATACCTATGATACATGTACTTATATATGCATGTATACATGCATAGCATATATGTTTCTTTATCTATTCTCTTTGCTTTTACTAGAATGTAATTCCAGGGACAAGGATGTTACTTAGAAGAATGTCTCACACATATGAGCTTACTAAATATTTGTTAGACTCTGAATGTCCTTCCTCAGAACCAAGAATCACGAGGTTTTAACTTATTTTCAAATTGTCTCTTAGTGAAGTCTACAGTGTCTTATCCATGATCTTATTTTTCATTCCAGAGCTTTTGAGAGTGATAAATAATTTCACTGCTAGAATGTAAACTTCATGAAGGTGGAAATAATTTTCTTTTTCTTATTCCTGCATTCCAAGCTCTTATTATTTTACCTATGTGCTTAGCTGAATTTACCATTCAAAGAACCATTTTTAGAATTATCTCCTCTCACTGTGTAATGCCCATTTCTGGGCAGCAAATTGGCTTTAGTTTATGATAGTCAACAAGGCAAAGGGACTGGGGGCAGCTTCTAGCTAACGGTTAATGAAAAATTGAGGTTCTGCATCCCACAACCTCAAGAAAATAAATTCTGCTAATTACCACATGGGCCTGGAAGAAGTTCCAATGGCAGGTGAGCCCTAAGATGAGACTGCAGTTTCAACCCAACACCTTGATTGCAGCCTCCAGAGAAATGGAAGTGGAGAAACCAGTTAAATCCTGCCCAGATTCATGGGCCACAGAGACTGTGAGATAATAAATATGTGGGTTTTTAATCTACTAATGTTGTCAATTTTTGGGCATAACTATGCACAAATAAATTTGTATAGTAACAAATGCAGTTGGAAGAAGTAATTTTAAGAGTAAAGATTCTGGTGTCATGCACATAAATGGGTAGAAGATTCCCTAAATATGTGTTAATATGACTTACTTCACCTGGGTATGTTGCCTAGCCTTAATACCAGGATCCCATCCAGGATACACATTGTGTATAGTTGCCATGTCTCCTTAAACTTTTACTGCCTATGCCAGTTTCTCGGGCTTTCTTTGTTTTTGGTGAGCTTAATAATTTTGAGTATTACCCATCAGGTACTCTGTCAAATGTTTCTCTGTTGGAATTTGAAGTTTTCTCATGGTTAGGGAAGAAGAGTACAGATCTAAAGTACCAATTTCATCACAATATTTCAAGGGTAGATAGCATCAATACTGTTGATTTTGACTTTACCCAAATGACTGAGATAGTTTGTCAGGTTTTCCCACTGTAAAGTTATTCTTTTTATTTCCTTTCCAGACTGTAGTCTTTGGAAGAAATGCACTACGTGGAGCCACACTTACGGGGTGGTGAGTTATGTTCCTCTTCCTTGAGGGTGAGACGTCTACATAAATTATTTGGAATTCTTCTGTATGGGAGATTTGTCTCTTTTCCCCATGTTATTGATTTGGTCAAGCATTTATTTATAGCAGTATGAACTCATGGATATTTATTTTATACTTTAGGTTATAGTCCAATATTTTGTCGTCCAAACTGTTCCAGCTCCAGCTATTCGGAGCTCTTTCAGTTGACTCCTATGTCCCTTTGACATATAATTTAAAAAGAGAAGTTCCTGGGTAGCTCAGAAGGTTGTGTCCAACTTTGGCTCTGGTCATGATCTCACGGTTTGTGAGTTCAAGCTCTGTATTGGGCTCTGTGGTGATAGCTCAGTGGCTGGAGTCTGCTTCAGGTTCTGTGTCTCCCTCTTTCTCTGCTCCTCTCCTTCTCATGCTCTATTTCTCTTTGTCTCTAAAAAATAAATAAACATATATATATGTATATATATATATATATATACATATATAAAATATATAAAATATATCATTTATATATTATATATAGATATATAGATATAATATATCAAATATCTATATCTATATAGCTGTATATATTTGATACTTCCTTACTTTCTTACATTACAATATATTCCAGGCTCATTTTATATAGTTCCTGCCTCAGAATTAGATATTTCTCAAAAGACCCCTGTTCTTTTTATTGGGGAGCAGTAGCAGAAATGAAGATCTATGTCCTAGGTGTGCTTATTTCTACTGGAGTGTCATTTCTTCCAGGTTCTTTGAGCCGACAGAGTGAGGAAACGTAAGTGTATGTGAACTCATGTATATACATACATATGTCTATAAATATTTCTCTATATATCCAACCAGATCTATATTATACTGACCTGACTGTACCAATATCTCCAACTCTAATCCATATGAATTATCCTAGCCTTTTTGATTGCTTGTCTGTAAGTTTCCACTCTAACAATTATAAACCTGGTTCCTGCCATCCACCATCCATTTTCTTAGTTGTTTAATTCCAGTATACATGTGTAGCTACATTAAGAATTGCTGATGGGGCGCCTGGGTAGCTCATTCAGTTAAGCGTACAACTTTGGCTCAGGTCATGATCTCGTGGTTCGGGGGTTGCAGCCTGAATCAGGCTCTGTGTTGACAGCTCAGAACCTGGAGTCTGCTTTGGATTCTGTGTCTCCCTCTCTCTGTCTGCCCCTCCCCTCCTCATTCTTTCTCTCTCTCTCTCAAAAATAAATAAATATTAACAAAAAAACCAATATTGCTCACCCATATTTCCATGGAAATCAACTTTATCAACTGGAGTGTATTTCTATTCACAGTTTTGTTTTGGCTTTTTATTTTTTTTTTTCTGTTTCTCTTAAGATTCTGCTAATTTTCAAATTGCATGGTTTAGTACCTTTCTGCCCACCATCCTCCAAGTAGCTATTTCACATAATCGTTAGCTTCTTTTGTCATCGTCCGTATTTTATTTTTATTTTTTTTAATTTTTTTAACCTTTATTGATTTTTGAGACAGAGAGAGAGAGGGGGAGGTTCAGAGAGAGATGGAGACACAGAATCTGAAACAGGCTCCAGGCTCTGAGCTGTCAGCACAGAGCCCAACGTGGGGCTCGAACTCACGGACAGTGAGATCATGACCTGAGCCGAAGTCGGACGCTCAACTGACTGAGCCACCCAGGTGGCCCATGTCATCGTCTGTATTTTATACTGGAATCTACCAGTCTCCTGAGTGACATTCTCTAATTTGCGTACAATAAAGTCCACTATTTATTTTGTAAATTTTTATATGTTTTGACAGATGCATTGTCATGTATCTGCCATTACAGTATCATATAGAATAGTTTCACTATCCAAAAAAAATTCTCTGTGTTCCACCATTTCAATCCTTCCTCCTCCTTCTGACCCCCTGACACTCAACTGACCTTTTATAATTGTGTTTTCCCCAGCATACCCTATTCATGAAAAACTATAATATGCAGACCTTTCTTCTTTGCATTTCACGGCCTGACATCTTGTTTTTTTATCTTTTTTAAATTTTTATTTAAATTCCAGTTATTTAACATAAAGTGTAATATTAGTTTCAGGTGTCCAATATAGTGAACCAACACTTCCATACAATACCTGGTTCTCATCACAACAAGAGCACTCCTTAATTCCCAGCATCTATTTTTTTATATCATAAAATAGTAATCCTTTTTATGGAAGTACACTATTTACAGATTTAAGATCAACTTGTTTAAGGGTTTTTTTGTGTGTGCAATTATGAATAAAGCTGATATAAATTTTGCATGAAGGTTTTGTGTGGAAATAAATTTTCAAATCAGTTAGAGAAATAAATATTTAAGAGCCCAATAGTTTGATCGTATTGCAAGATCATGTTCAGTTGTATAAGAAACTGCCAAATCTTCAAAAATGCTGTACCATTTTGCATTTGTACCAGCAATGAATACGAGTTTCAGTTGTTCTGTCTCTTCATCTGTGTTTGGTGTTGGTATTGTCAGCTTTTTGGATCTTAGCCATTCCAATAATGATGTAGCGATATCTAAATTTTGTTTTACTTCACAATTCTCTATGACTAATGATGCTAAGCATCTTTTTATGTGTTTATTTGCCATCTGTTTATCTTCTTTGGTGAAATGTCTGCTCAGATCTGTTGCTTATTTTTTAATTGAAGTTTAACTGGGTTATGTGTTTTCTTTTGGGTGAGAATTAAGTACTCTTGGAATATTTTGGGTATACTCCTTTATCAGATGTATGTTTTGCAAATATATTATCCATGCCTGTGACTTGTGTTTTTTTTTTTTTTTTAACATTTGCTTTTGCAGAGCAAAAGTTTTTAATTTTAATAAAGTCCAACTTATAAATATTTTATTTCATATATCAAGTTTTTGATGTTTTATTTCAAAACACATCATAAACCCAAGGTTACATAGATAATTAATGTTTCTACTAGAAGTATTTTTTTTAATTTTTTTTTAACGTTTATTTATTTTTGAGACAGAGAGAGACAGAGCATGAACAGGGGAGGGGCAGAGAGAGAGGGAGACACAGAATCTGAAACAGGCTCCAGGCTCTGAGCTGTCAGCACAGAGCCGATGCGGGGCTCGAACTCACAGACGGTGAGATCATGACCTGAGCCGAAGTCCGACGCTTAAACGACCGAGCCACCCAGGCGCCCCTAGAAGTACTTTTTTAATGTAACATTTGAGTCTATGATCCATTCGAGTTAACTTTTGTGAGAGATGTAAAGTCTGTAAGTCTGTGTCTAGATTCTTTTATTGAGAAACATGGACATCCAATTTTTCCAGCCCCATATGTTTAAAAGACTATTATTTCTATGTTGGATTGTCTTTAGTTCTAGTCAAAGGTCAGTTGACTATATTGTGTGGCTATCTTTCCAGCCTCTGTATTATGTTTGATTTATATATGCATATATATATGTGTGTGTGTGTGTGTGTATACACACATATATACATATACATTTACATATATATATATATATATATATATATATATATATACATATACATATATATATATTTTTTTCTTTTTGGTCAATACTATGATGTCTTACAGCTTTACAGTAAGCCTTAAAATTTGAGCAGTATGTATCTACCAGCTTTGTTCAATTTCTTTTATACTTAAAAAAAAAGTTTTAATGTTTTTTACTTATTTTAAAGACAGAGAGAGACAGAGCATGAGTGGGCATGGGGCAGAGAGAGAGGGAGACACAGAATCTGAAGCAGGCTCCAGGCTCTGAGCTGTCAGCACAGAGCTGGAGGCAGGGCTCGAACTCACAAACTGTGAGATCATGACCTGAGCCTGAAGTTGGACACTTAACCAACTGAGCTACCCAGGTGCCCCTTTTATACTTTTTTGACTACTTTAGGCTATCTTTCCATACAAATGTTAGAATCAACTTGATGATTGATACAAATTATATTGCTTGTATTTGATTAGGATTAGGTTTGAATCTGTAGATAAATTAGGAAGAAATTACATGTTAACAGTATTGGCTCTTGTTTTAAGTTTATTTATTTATTTTGAGAGAGTGCATGTATGCAAGTGGGGGAGGGGCAGAGAGAGAACTAGAGACAGAGAATCCCAAGCAGGCTATGCACTCAGTGCTGGCAAAGGCTCAAAGTCAAAAACCCTGGGATCATGACCTGAGCCAAACCAAGAATTTTGAGTCTTAACTGACTTAATCATAATAAAATGATTATTATTTTATAAAATATGTCCTTAAGCATTTCATCTTTTGGTGTTATTATAAATGGCATATAATATATGCCATACAACATGTAGCTGTTAAAAATGGCTTTTTATCTCAAATTACAAATTTCATTGCTAGTATATAAGAAAACCACTGGCTTTTGCATTTGTCCATTCTTTGATCATTTATTAGAGCTGGGAACTTTTTGTAGAGTTTTTGGGATTTTCTACACAGTTTGTTGAGAATTTTATCGTAATGGTTATGATTTTTTACAAGTTATTTTTCTTCATCTATTTGAAATCTTGTAATTTTTGTCTTTTATTCTATGATATTTTACATTGCATTACTTTTTTTCACTATTAAATCTTTGTATTCTTGGTATAATTCCCACTCAGTTTGTATAGGATCCTTTGTATATATTTCTGGAAATATTTGCTAATATTTTGTTAATGATATTGCATCTGTGAATGAGGAATATTGATGTCATCTTATCTAAATTGTCTGATTTGTTGATATAAAGATGTCCACAATATTTTCTTAAACTCATTTTCATTTCTGAAGGATCTCTGGTCATGTTTCCTCTCTAATTTCTGATTTTGGTAATTTGTGTCTTCCATATTTTTTCCTAATCAGAAGTTTGTAACTAATATTTATCTTCAAAAAGAACATATTATTGTTTTCATTTTCTTTTTCTATTGAGTTTTCTGTTTTCTATTTCATTGATTTCCACTCTGATGTTTATGATTTTCCTTCTTCTGATCACTTAGTGTCCCATTTTCTCATATATGTCATTGGTCTTAAGGTAGAAGCTGAGGTCATTGGCTTAAGATCTTTCTTCTTTTCTAATATAAGAATTTGTGTTATAAATTTTATACTAAGAAACTGCATACCACAAATTTGATATGGTGTATTTTCATTGTCGTATAATACAAAATGCTTTTTTTAACTCCTCTGACTTAAATACTGATGCATCACTTATTTAAAAGTCCATTTAAACTTAAAATATTTGGAGGTTTCTCATGATTTCCAATTTAATTCTACTTTGGACAGAGAACGTTCATTTATGTCAAATTAATTTAGTTTGTTAAGACTTATTTTATGTCCTATATATAGTCTATTTTGGCAAAATTGCCATGTGGTTTTCTATTGTACTGTTGCTAGATGAATTACATAAATTACTTAAAAGATGACAATATTGTTTAAGTCTTTTATATGCCTATATTTTTCTAAGAGTTAAGATCTTTGACTATAATTGTGGAATTGTCTTTTGATAGATCTTGAAGACCTTGTGCTCTGTATCCTCTGTGAATCTGCACTTGAGTGCATAAATATGATTGCTTCATTGACTCCCTTATCATTATGAAACTCTCTTCAACCTGGCATTTTTTGCTCTGAAATGTTATTTTTTTGATATCAATAATAACTTTCTATTTTTCTTGGGATTAATGGAAGTATAGCATATCATTTTCCATCTTTTACTCTTGACCTATTTTGTCTGTATATTTAAAGTGAGTTTCGTGTAGGCCACCTATAGATGGATTTTGTTTTTGAATCCAATCTGATCATCTCAACCCCTTAATTTAGTTGTTAAGGACCTATACATCTGAAGTGAATATTATTACTTTTAATTTATTTATTATTTTTATTATTATTATTTTTTTTTTAGAGAGAGAGGGTGCAATCAGAAGAGAGGGACAGAGGGAAAGAGAGGGAGGTAATACCCCAAGCGGGCTCCAAGCTCAGCACGGAGTCTGACATGGGGCTTAATCCCATGTCCCTGGGATCATAACCGGAGTTGAACCCTTCCACGACCCTGGGATCATGACCCTGAGCTGAAATCAAGAGTTGGATGCTCCACTGACTGAGCCACTCAGGAGCCCCCAAAGAGAATATTATTATTCATAATTTGATTCAAAACTTTGTAAGTTTGGTTTCGATTTATCATAACTCTTCTTTGATCTAGTTCTTTTTTTTCTGTATTCTTTTGGATCAATTGAGTGATTTTTATTTTCATTTTATATACTTTGTAGTTTTATTTATGATAAATCTTGTTATTTCAGTAGTCTCAGTACAGCTTATAGTTTACATTTTCATTATATTGTATCTTCAAGTGACATTATACAATTTGACATGTAGTCTATGAACCCTATAATAGTGCATTTCCATTTCTCATATTATTTTTTTGAAAAAGGGAAAATGGGCTCATATTTATAAAACTCACTGGCTTTACCAAATACCTTATGACTTACAAACAAATAGCCTGATATTATTGTAGAATGGTTCTTTCATGGCACCAAGTTTGTGACAACACCTTGCAGTTGTGTTATACAAAGTATCGGATGTTACTTAACTAGTGAGAAATCTATGTGTTGTTTTAAAGACAAAGTACACATAAATGAGAACCACATTAGTTTTCTAGAGATGCTGTAACAAATTACCACCAACTGGGTGGCTTTTTAAAACATTTTTTTTAATGTTCATTTATTTTTGAGAGGGAGAGACAGAGCACAAGTGGGGGAGGGGCAGAGAGAGGGGGAGACACAGAATCTGAAGCAGGCTCCAGGCTCGGAGCTGTCAGCACAGAGAATGATGCGGGGCTTGAACTCATGAACCGTGATCATGACCTGAGCCAAAGTCGACGCTCAACCAACTGAGCTACCCAGGAACCCTGAGGGTGGCTTAAACAACAGAAATTTATTCTATCGCATTTCAGAAGAGGGGAAGTCAAAATTCAAGGTTTAGCAAGGTCATACTACTTGGGAGACTCTTTAGGTGAGTTCTGGCATTCCTGGGCTTTCTTTCTTACATCACCACAATCTCTCCCTTCATGTTCAGATTACCTCTTCGTCTTCAGAGTCTCTATAAGAACATTGGATTTAGGACCCATCTGAATAATTGAGAATGACCTCATTTCAAGATTTTTAAATTAATTATACCTACAAAGACCCTTAAAAATATTTTTTTTTTCATTTAATTTTGAGAGACAGAGACAGAGCACAAGTGGGTGAGGGGCAGAGAGAGAATGAGGCACAGAATCCGAAGCAGGCTCCAGGCTCTGAGCTGTCAGCACAGAACCCGATGTGGGTCTGAACTCACAAACTGTGAGATCATGACCTGAGCTGAAGTCAGATGCTTAACTGACTGAGCCACCTCGCCCCCCCCCCCCCCCCCCCCCCCGCAAGGACCCTTTTTAAATAAAGTCACATTCATAGGTTTTGGAAGTTAAGGAAAAATGCATATATTTTGAGAGGACACTATTCAACTCCCTGTAAGAATAAAAAAGTAAACTGAATGCAGCTCACACTTGCCTGGTGTAGTCCATTTGCAAAATTTGTTTCCTATTACCCCAATCTGTGTTGCTGGGTTAGAGGTCCTCACTCTCCTAATAGAATCGTTGAATCACTGTATTGTACACCTGAAACGAATATAACATTGTGTGTTAACTATACTGGAATTAAAATTTAAAAAAATAATTAAAAAAATGTAAAAACTAATAGAGTTCCTAGTTCTCCTAAATGCCCCAATCGTAACTCCATTGAAACAAATTTTGAGAGTAACACACAGTCATTTTTGTTCTTCAGGTCTTCAAAGCAGCAAACAAAGAAGGAAGTAATTGCATTTTCTGAAGCACTTGTCATGGAAATCAAGGGGATATATATATATATATATATATATACACACACACACACATATATACATATATATATACATTATATATATATTATATATATATATATATATATATATATATATATATGCATACATAATTTTTTAGCCAATGGGTTCAAGGTGGAGAATATCTGACACCAGGACAATCTATATCATGTTCAGGTGTGATTTTACAATTTTTACATTTTCAGGTGTGATTTTAAAGGCTGCAATATTTACAAGATCATTGATAACTCACAGTCTTCAGAATAAATGTTTAAGTTATTTCATCAGGTTGAAGCAAAAAGGAGAAGCATCAGAATTAATGTCTAAAGTCAAGTAGAACGTGAAATGATTCGTAAAACAGGGAAATCATAGGTACCAAATACAGATTCATAACCAGTTTCAGAAATGAGGAACATAATTTACAACTATTTGTGCTTCTTTAATTATAAATATATAATCTCTATACATATTTTGTGATATATATTAAAGATGTATATCATTATATATAATCAATATGTGTATATATTTTACTACACTGATATAAGGATAGGTATAATTCAGAGATGTATTCAGCGATAAATAACAATTTTATTTACTTTCTTGGGAGATAGTAGGTAACACTTCATTTATGAAAGGGATTATTATGGGCAAAAACATGCTGTATTTCAATTATTTTTATCTGAAACCTAAAAATACCTAGAAGATTATCTGTGAAAGAAA
Organism: Puma concolor; assembly: GCF_028749965.1. Lineage (NCBI taxonomy): Eukaryota > Metazoa > Chordata > Mammalia > Carnivora > Felidae > Puma > Puma concolor. Next base: position 178,447,934 of record NC_141670.1, on the reverse strand, counting down.
ATGCATATTTACACTATGTTAATCACAATATAGTATATGTGTGTGTAATATACATACAAACCTGTGTCCACACACATATATGCATTCATCTATAAACAGACATACACTTTCAGTAATATATTACTGTCTTAGAGAAAAGATATACTTAAATGTATTCTTTAACTAAAAATATAACAATAAAGTTTTAGTCCTTCTTTTTTCCTTTTTTTACATTCTATTTACATTCTTCTTTATCTTTTCTTACCTCTGTAAAATTAATGAGATACCTAAAGAATTTAGTAATTAGGTGAAGCACAATATATTAAAGGTGTAGAATAAAAATGTCATTTGTGTGGTATACCTAGCTTAAGTATAAGCTGTTTTATATGTGTTTGATTATCTGTTTCTGTTGTTATGGAGTCAGAGAAAACCCAATTTTATTTACACGTTAAGGTAACTACAACAGAAGAGCCCAATTTGAAGAGTGGCATTGCTGTTTATAACGCTGTATCTAGAAAATTGCATATTTGTGGTATTTATTTATTGAAGTGGCACTATATTTAAAAATAATTTGCACTTTAAATTACTATCTTTGGATGGATTCATACACTGTTACAACTTATTGAAAAGTGTTACTTCACTCATTCTTGTTTTGCTTATTCAATTAAACACTTGCTTTGACAATGTGTTCACTGATTTCTTTTAACTTAATTGATAGGTCCTTTGGCATACTGGAAAATTACGCAAAACGTAAATATAAATTTTAATGACACAGTGATATTAAGGATAGAGGAATTATATATAATGGTCCATTTTTCTTTCTTTAAATAGATACAAGTATAAAGCTAGTTGACATCTATTTGACTCCAATTTCTCTCAATGAACTGGGGTGTGATGTTTTGTATATATCTAATGATTTTGGCTTCAGTGTCTCCAACACAAAATGAAGATAATGATGCGGATTTCTGAAAGTTTTAAGGAAACTAAAAATTACTTAATACATTTCTTGTCATACTAGGAACATCAACATATGGAAGCTACTGTGTAGTTCAAGTACTTGCTCAGATCCTGTTGCCTTTCTGTTGATTTTTTTAATACATTAAGTAGTCACAAAGTAGTTCATCGCCCATTAAAAAGACATGAAGCAGTTCCTTGTATTATTTTGAACTTTTTTCACATTCTATGATTATAACATTTCTTAAGGTATACATTGGTGAAACTGAACACACATACACACACACACACACACACACAAGCATGCATAGTAGGTTTACATAAAATGTCCAATTTAATTAGGCAACTTTATAAGATCTTATTGAGAAGAGGTGACCATAAGAATATTAGAGACTGGGGGCGCCTGGGTGGCGCAGTCGGTTAAGCGTCCGACTTCAGCCAGGTCACGATCTCGCGGTCCGTGAGTTCGAGCCCCGCGTCAGGCTCTGGGCTGATGGCTCAGAGCCTGGAGCCTGTTTCCGATTCTGTGTCTCCCTCTCTCTCTGCCTCTCCCCCGTTCATGCTCTGTCTCTCTCTGTCCCAAAAATAAATAAACGTTGAAAAAAAAAATTTAAAAATAAAAAAAAAAAAAGAATAGAAGAGACTGATCATGACAGAACAAAGTAGCTTGGGAGCTGGATGATGGTGGCATTATCGGAAAAAATATAAATCAAATAAATTGGCAAACTTTAATTACTGACTTAATACTGTACTTTTATGCCCCCAAATTACATTATCTTTCCAAGGGGCTCTGTGTCTCCCACGCTCTCTGCCCCTCCCCCACTCGCATTCTGTCTGTCTCTCAAAAATAAATAAATGTTTAAAAATGCTGGAAAATATGTACTGAGTTTTAAGAAAATGAGGCATATTCTCTGCTGAAGGAAGGAAGAACGATGAGTGGTATCATGTCTCTGAACACATTTCAGCCTCTATATTCCTGTCTTTCTGAAAGATTTATCCTCATGATAAAGAAAAATTATATCCCATTTTGTAATGCCTTCTATTATTTCCTTGTGCCATCCTATCACTTAGATTTGAAGTTCCTGCATGGAAAATGTCTTACGTCTTTTCCATCGTATGGATTCAATACATATTAGTATGGTTTTTGAAGGGGTTACTTTCAAGTGAATTTTTTTTTAACATTCATTTATTTTTGAGAGACAGAGACAGAGCATCAGAAGGGGAGGGGCAGAGAGAGAGGGAGACAGAATCCGAAGCAGGCTCCAGGCTCTGAGCTGTCAGCACAGAGTCGGACTCAGGGCTGGGACCCACTAACCGTGAGATCATGACCTGAGCGGAAGACAGACGTTTAACCCACTGAGCTATCCAGGAGCCCCTCAAGTGAATTTCAATGCAAATTATGTCTGCCAAAAGAGACTCCCACGTGCATATATATTTTGATTAAAGTCATCAAATGTATTCCACTTTAAACATTAAAACTAGGCATATAGTCTAAATATGAAATGATCATAGTCTTAAAGGTTTAGAAATCTTTTATCCTAGATTATTTAAAAATAATACACATCTGTTTACAACTTTCATTTTTTATTTCTATATAATTCTGTTAATGCATAAGTTATTTAAATGTTTAAACATCATTATGTTTCTATTTCTACAAGAGCATTTTATTACACTTATTGGAGATAATAATAGTTTTGGACTTCATCTGTCCATCTATAGATTATACAATTTTAATAGAATTCTACTTTGACAAAATCAAAATTGTGAAGTTTGGAAACATATAACCTGTAAATTTCAGAGAGTAATTATAGTGAAGAGTCAAATTATCTACCCCAACCCAAAACCTTCAGTGCTTAGAGAAAGTCTTTGGCTAGATTGTTAAATATCTAGAAGTTTACTCAAAAAGCAACTGAGCTCCTATGCAAACAGTATTTTATTATCCCATCAATTCTGCTTATATAAATCCCTGGAGTGTGTGTGTGTGTGTGTGTGTGCGTGTGTGTGTGTGTGTGTGTGTGTGTGTGTGTGTGTTTTGAGTTGTATTGCTATCACAAATGAGCATTTGGTATTCCTAGTTACTACAGAAAAAAACATATGAAGAATGCTTGGAAGTTAAATTTATTTTCACGTTCTCAAAAGCACATGGAAACAGGAAAAATAACTGTTTCAGAATTGTCTATTATGCAGATTATAATTTCACAGTTGTTTCTCACATCACTTACATCATGCCTGCTAATAAAAAAAAAATAATTCTAACATAACTCTAAGAGTGACTGAGCTGCCAAAAATATCACTGGCAATGAATTAAATCATGTTGTTTACAATAATTTGCTGACTTTTAATCTGAAGAAAGTACTTTGTGGAACTAATGCTGATGCTAATTCTGCATTTTTATGCTCTGAAATGACAATGATATAATGAAAAATGAATCTCATTTTGGTGTGCATTTTGGATGCAAAGCACAAAAGACATTACAAAAGAGATCTTGATTGAAGTCTGTTAAAAAGTAAAGTTTTTAGAAAAACTAAATGTAACTTCTTATCTACTTATGCCTGTGAACCTCCTACACTGTCAATTTTTTTCTGGGTTGTGGAGCTTTTGATAAGTGTTTGGCACAAAAAGAAATAAATATTTTTTTATGGCTATAGGCAAATATATACTGAAATATATGTGCAAACTTTAAGAATACTAACAAAATAATGTGAAGCTTAATTTTATAAGGCAAATATCACACTGTACTTGCAGCATTTTAGCAATAATAGCATTGCCCTTGATTATTTAGTAGCTGATTTTTTAATTTAGTTGATTTTATAGTTCTTTGACCATGGTTACTCTCTAGCACATGTATTATATGAAAAACATGGGAAGAATAAACACCAAGCTTAAATTACCTAAGATTTTTATTATCATCTTTATTATTATTTTCATTTGTTAACCATCTTATCGTTATGCTTAGTGACAAAGCTGAGTAAAATGAGATTTGGAGAAAATCTGTCAACGGAAAATTAGCATGTTCACAAACGTCAAAGTAAATCAAGACTAGAATGAAGAAATAGCTTTCCAAAAAGAAGTGTTGAGAATCAGATTTTTTAAAAAGAACTCAAAATAACAAGATGTTCCAACTGAAATTGTTTTCTTATATGTTTAGTCATCCCTCCAGCAGAAAAGTTAGATATTTCCTAGTTGACTCTCATGGGTTTCTCAGTTGGAGATTTAGAATGGCTTTTTAGAATGGATAAGTCATTTAGTTGAACTTTAAATTGTGTCCAAAACTTAAAAGTTTCTTAAGAATAAAGTTAAATGCAATTTCTGTAACTTGTGAAGATTCTTAAAATGTATGTGCCTTATTAAAGTCTATATTAATTTATTTTATTTGTCCAACAATTTAAATACAAAATAAACCTGATTTCTGAAATAGTCTTTGGGTATTTCTTTGTTTTTGAAATTATCTAAGAAAATTTTGAAATTATCTAAGCCCAACATATAATAATTACATGAGTTAATAAAATTATAAATATTTTAAAATTTAGAACTTGAATGGTATCCGAAAGGAGTTAATTTTTGGTACGTATAATCTTTCCATTTGAAGCTATATTGCTCAATGAATGTTTAATTTATTCAAAAGGAAACTAAAAATTGCTATGGATCGTGGTACAATGTAGATATTAATAGAAATTAAATGATAAAAGCTGGTTACCTAGGAATCTATACATATATAATCATGTTGTGTATAAATAATAGACACTGTTTTGTTTTTGTTCCTTCTTGTATGTGTAATTCTTTTTCTGGTCATTTATGATGATTAGGACCTGCACATTCTTGCTGTATCTTGAGTCTTGGAAGAACATGTTTGCTCTTTCACCATTAGATATGACTTTGTTAGTTTTCTACTCCTGTGTAACGAGTTACTGAGAAATTATCAGGTTAAATCAATACGTTTTTATTATCTTATACTTTCTGTTGGTCATGAATCTGGGCATGGGTAAATGGTTCTTCTGATCAGGGTCAATCTGATAGACTTGTCAGGCTTTCTATCTCATCTGGAGGCACCAATGGGGAAAAATCCACCTCCAATTTCATTCAAGTTGTTGGCAGGATTAAATTCCTTGTGAATACACGATGAAGGCCCCAGATGTTTGCGGCTATTGGCTGGAGGCTATCTTCAGCCTTGAGGCTAGATGTAGTTCTGAGTCAAGTGGGCTTCTATATCCTGTCTGCTTATTACATTAACATTTTTTTTTATTCTTTTTTGAGAGAGAGTGCAAGTGGGCAGGGCAGAGAGAGAAGAGGACACAGAATCTGAAACAGGTTCCAGGCTTTGAGCTATCAGCACAGACCCCAAAATGGGGCTTGAACCCACAAACTGCGAGATCATAACCTGAGCCGAAGTCCATAACTTAACCCACTGAGCCACCCTGGTGCCCCATGTCTGCTTATTACATTAAGCATGCAAGAACAACCTCAATCTCCAGAGTGATAATATAGTATATTATACAGCACAGTATGATGGGAGAAGCATTCCATCACCTGTACCATATTCTGATGATTATAAGGAAGTCTCATGTTCCTCCCACACTCAGTGGGTGGGGATTGCACAAAAGCATACACATTAATAGGTGGAGATCAATGGGGCTCACCATATGGTTTGTCTATCACAATCTTCTAAGCTGAAGGTTTTATGTAAATGCATTTTGTTTGTTTGAGAAACTCCTTTCTATTTCTAGTTTACAAAAGTTTTTAATCATAAACGAATATTGAATTTCATTGTGTGTCTTGACATCTGTTAATGAGTATAACTTTTAACTTTTAATAAATTAGTGACACTGATTTATTTGGGGATGTGAAACCCAACTTGTATTTTGGGAATAAAATCCATATTATAATTATATATGTATTGCTGAATTTCATTTGTTAATATTTAATTAAGGATATTGGCTCAATAGTTATGATTTATGTTAGTTTTTCATTCTATTTCTTATAAAATCATAGCAATCTTTTATACAATTATAGAGTTGCTGTCATAAACATTTTGAGAAGAATTACTTTAATTTCTTAAAGATATAGTAATATTGTTTATTTCTTTAATTACTAGTAGAATTTATTGTGGGGCATCTGGGTGGCTCAGTCAGTTAAGTGCCCAACTCTTGATTTCAGCCCCGGTCATGGTCTCACGGTTCATGGAGCAGCATGGAACCTACTAGGAATTCTCTCTCTCCCTCTCTCTCTGTCCCTCCCCCACTGTCATGCACATACACTGTCTCTCTCTCAAAATAAATAAACATTTTTTAAAAAATGAATTTATTGGTAAACATCCATCCTTATTCCTGGTTCTAATCTATTTGTTCATTATAATATAGTCATTCAAGCTTTCTTTCGATGAGACTTAATGGTATATAATTTTTTATCCATTCATTTTTAATTATCTTTTTTTTGTATTTATTTCAAGTGGGCTTCTATAGACCATTTATAGTGTGGTCTCGTGTTTTTGTTTTTTTTTTCTATTTTGAAAATCGATATTTTCAATGGAATCATTAGATTATTTACTTTTAATACAATTTGTTTCTATGTTTAAAGTTTCTATCCTGCTTTTGTTTTTCTGTTGTTTCTATATCTTCTTGGCTCTTTCTTCTCAACCTTTTTCCTGTATTCATTTGAATGAATTTATTATTTTTTATAATTCTATTTTATCCTTACTCTTGTTATTAGTTTTTCCTATTTTGTAGTCATTATGCTAGGATAGAATTTAAATTTATATTCTAACTAATCACAATTCACTTTTTAATAATTTTATCACTTCATGTAATAACCTTCCAACAGGATAGCTCCATTTTATTTCTCAATATTTTGTGTTGGCATAGTCATATAATTTTATCTTATATATGTTATAAACCTTACAACACATATGTATGTATTTACATGTACTGTTATCTTTTAAAGTTAAAAAAAAAACTAGTGGAAAATTTATTTTACATCCATTGTTTTTTATTTCTTTATTATAATCAAATATTCAGACAGTAATATACTCTTTAAAAAATAGAGAGAGAGAGAGAGAGCATGCAAGCTGGGGAGGGGAGAGGAGGAGAAAGAAGGAGAGAGAAATCCCGAGCAAGTTCCACATTCTCAGTGCAGAGGACATGGGGCTCTAACTCATGAATTGTGAGATCGTGACCTGAGCTGAAACCAAGAGTCCAACCTTTAGCCACCAGAGTCATCCAGGCGCCCCAGACAGTAATATGCTTCTTGAGCCCTGAAAATACTTTTTATAATATTTTTGTAAAGAATTTCTGCTGATAATTCATTATTTTAGCTTTTGTTTATGTGAAAAAAAGCATTTTCCCTAAAATTTTGAAAATAGTTCCTGGGCTATAGAATACTTAGTTAACAAGGTTTTATTTTCTGAGTTTTATTTTTGTTTGTGTTTTAGCACTCTACAGATGTCATTTCATAGTATTCTATTATTGTATACAACAAAAATTCTGCTGTCATTCTTATAATTTTTTCTTTGGTTAATTTCAAGATATCTTTTTTTTCTTGGTTTTCATTCATTTGACTATGTGTATTAAATTTGTGTTTATTGTTTTTTTTTAGGTTTTCTGAATTTCACAAATTTGTGGTTTACTATCATTTAGTAATTTGGGAAAATACTGAGTCATTATATTTTCAACTATTTCTTCTACCTTTTTTTTCTTCTCCTTTCGAGATTCCAATTGCATATATATTAGTATCTATTGCTTCTCAAGGGCCGTGGGTCTTTCATTTTATATGTTTACTTATTTTCTTTTTCATTTTAGTTTTTATCACTTATATCAACTTAGAATCAAATTCTCTCATTTTTTTTTTCTCTTCTGTCTGATCTGCTCATGTAGCCATTGAAGAAGTTCTTCATCTCTGGTGTAATATGTTTAAATTTTAGTATTTATATTTCACTATGTCTTCTGGTTTCCATTCTTCAGCTTAAATTTTCTGTTAATACATATTGTTTTCCTTTTCATACATCTTTTAGCATAGTTATCCCAGTTATTAAGTCTCAGATAATTAGCATCTGGTCCACCATCAGATCTGTTCCTATAGTCTAATTTATCTCTTAGGAATTTTTTTGGCTTACTTTTTTGCTTAATGTGCTTTATGATTTATGAATAAAGTTATATACAGCATATCAGAAGAGGCTAGGATAAATAATATTTACACACTGCAATGGGCATGCTTTATCTTGGATCAAGCCATTAATGAGAGAAATTAGGTCGTTCTAGTAATTAGTCAAGCTGATTGGGGTTGATTTGCTGGTGTAACTACATTTCCTCTTTTACAGACTTCAAATTCCTTAGTGGTAGACTGATAATACATTGCACTTAGTTTCAGATTGAAAGTTTTTTTTCAGATTGAGAATTTTTATCAGTGTTCTTGTTCTACTCTAATCTTTCAGTAGGTCATTCATTTCTATGTGAGCAACGGGGACAGGCAGGGAGAGGGGGGACTCTCCATACTTTTGCTGCCTCATAGCTGTAGAATGAAAGTCTCATGACATACAGAAAGGCTTTCTTGGGTCTTTTGCTCTGGTTTAGGTTTTAGTTAGCCCATAAATACCTGGGGTAGGTTAGGGCTTTCTCAGTATTTCTTCCCATTACTCCTTATATTAGCTAAACTCTACCTTTTTATACATCGGGGATCTTTTCCCCTATTTCATAAGTAGTAGACTTCCTCTTTGTATAAGCAAATGAACTTACACCAGAGAAATGTTTTTGCTTCTCATCCAGTGACAGTTTTGCTTATATCTTATGTTACAAGGAGTAATTACAGTACTTAAAAATTGATTTTTTTTTATTATCAGTCAGGGCCAGACAAAGAATAACATCATGGAGAGGTATATAAAAGTGAAATCGATTCATTATACTCACAGGTCCTGGAAAAGGAATGGCATGTCATCAGGGGGACATATGGAGGAGTACCAAGGGAACAGGCTCCACCAAGAAGGTGAACAGTTGAAAGAGTGAGCACTCTGTGATAGCTCATCATTAATAACACTATTTGGGATGCATAATACTTGTGTTCATGATTGTGAAGATATTAAAATAACCTTGACTTAGCCGTAGAAGGCAAACTATGACCAAAATGACAACTAGGAAGAGTCATATTGGGCATATGATGAAGGTTTGGAACCCAGTCTAACCAAAGATACCACTTTGTGGGCAATAACCAAAGGGATAGATCAGGTTATCTTTGATTTTAGGAAATCTGATGGAACATTTGTTTATGTCACAAAAGACTTTTAGCTCTGGGCCTATTTATTGTAGTTTTGCCTGTACTTATTCATAGTTAAAAATGCACACGTAGCAGCATACACCCTGAATGGCACAAACACCTTCTTACCCCGCTAATAAGTAGTCAAGAGCCAGTATGTCCTTCACCATTTGGGTCAGAGACTCAAGGGCTAGTTGCATAAAGGACAACATTTCATATACACTTTGAATATGATCTCAAGTGTCACTGAAAGATTTTTGTTGACATTAAAATGTGAGTTTGTTCGACAAAGCCTGCTGTACTGATATCAATGCTGGTGGATCTTTGGTATTGGAATGTCCTATTAAGATAGAAATACTATTTTTCCCTTTATCTTTGGATTAATGAAAACAGGGATGTATCTCCTGGGTAAACAACTATAGGAATCCTTAGTGTAACCACTGAACACTGGGATACAGTTTCATTAGGGAAAGTATGCTGGCAATTGGCAAGGAAACATATATAAGGTGATGTGCATGCCAATCTGGACTCATATAGAGCTAAGATGTCATATTGATAGTATAATGTACCTGAGAAAATATGGTGCTCCATTTAACCTAGGCAAAGAGTGCTTGTAGTGGCCATGGTTGGAGATGCAAGGCAAGAGACAGTGGAGGAAATCTGGAAAAAATAGAAAGGCATTAGTATGTGGGTGGTCTTCTTCCCAAGGAGTCCAGGGGTTCACTCATATGAAGCAGGTACATCCTGAGGAAAGCAATAAGCTCCATTAATTTTACTAACCTCCACCAGATTTCCTTTTAGGCAGATTTCCTTTTAGGGATGTATGTTTTAACAGAGAAAAAAAAGCATAAACCGATCACAGATTCAGTAGATAGTAAATTCAGAAACATAATAGGATCCCTAATATCAGAGGAAGAAAAGAAAAAAAATGTCTTATGTCCAATTTGGCTTCAAATGGCTTCTATGGGCATTGTTTGGGCAAAGATCTTTGTGTCCAGGTGAAATTGTCCCTGGAATAGGTGGTAAGAAGTCATGAGCCAATATCATCTGCCATATCACCACCATCAAGAAGTAGTGAGCTCTTTGGATAGGTGATGTTGTCTGGGATATAGAACTGAGCTATCCTCTCCAAGTGGACCCATTTGAGTTTGTATGGGTCTTTAATTGTAACCAGTGAAAATAAGACCAAGAAACAACAGAATGATGTGTAGATGGTCCTGACAGGGTTTTTATTTTGTTTGGGTGAAAATTTAGGTTCAAATGGATCCCATATCAGATGAGCAGCTGTCTGGCTTGTGGGACAATCTATTGTTAATGAATCCTGGAAGAGTATATACCTTGGATCTCAGGGTAAGATCTAAAATTTATTAATATATTGACTATAGTCAACATGCTATACTTCACTTATTGACATTTATTTTATAACTGGAAGTTCGTAGCTTTTGATTTTTTTCACCTATTTTACTCTCTCACATCCCCCTCAACCTGGTACCTACCAATCTATTCTCTTTGAATTAGGTTTTTTATTTATTTTTTTTAGATTAAAAATATAAGTGAGATCATATGGCATTTGTCTTTATCCGTCTGACTTATTTCACTGAGCATATGTCTTCATGATCTATCCATGTTGTCACAGATTACTGAATAATATCCCATCTTTTATGTATACCACATCTTTAGCCATTCATCTATTGATGGAAACATAGTTTGTGGCCAAATCTTGACTACTGTAAATAATGCTGCAATAAACATGAGGGTGCATATGTCTTTCCAAGTTAATGTATTTTCTTACATTTATTTATTTATTTTGAGATAAATAAATGCTGTCAGAGCAGAGCCTGACATGGCGCTAAAATTCACAAGTGTGAGATCATGACTTGAGCTGAAACCAAGAGTGAGTTGCTTAACCAACTGAGCCACCCAGGTACACCTCAAGTTAATGTTTTCATTTTCTTTTTTTTTGGATAAATACCCAGAAGTAGAATTGCTGGATCATATGGTAGTTCTATTTTTAATTTTTGGGAAGCCTCCACAGTGTTTCCATAGAGGGTGCACCAATTTACATTCCCACTGATAGCACACAGGTTTCCTTTATTAATCTTAATGGTAATAATTAAACAACAATAACAATAATTAGAAAATGATACAGAAATATAGACATTACATGGGTCATCTCTTTATTTTTTGTGTGTTTTTTACATTGTTAAACCTACTTTACTTTTTTTAAATTTTTTAAAAATGTTTATTTATTTGAGAGAGTGAGTGTGAGCATGAATGGGGGAAGGGCAGAGGAACAGGGAGACAGAGAATCCCAAGCAGGCTCCTTGCCATCAGCACAGAGCTTAATGTGGGGATCAGTCTCACAAACCATGAGATCATGACCTAAGCCAAAATCAAGAGTCTGACGCTTAACCAATGGAGCCACCCAGGTGCCCTGAAACCTATTTTAAAATAAAACTAATATGCACACATTGACATTGAAGACTAAGACCCTTTCTATCTATCCAGTGTTTTCTTGCATCCATGTATCCTTGACTGTATATTTATTTAACAAAACAAAACAAAACAATAAGTTACCATAAAGCCACCATCTCACCATAGAACCCAATAATTTAGACCTCAGTGAAAGTTAGAGATAATGTTGCAAAAACTCTTAGTTTGCAGAAATAGAAACAAATAAGTACTTAAGTTCTTTATAGAAAGTTACTAATGACTTCTGCTGTCAGATACAGGATTCAGCTTAATGGATATTAGATATAGGTCCTGCTGAGTTCTCTTCCATTCCAAGCCCCAAACATAAAAGCTCATTTTAAATGAGTCAAACCAAGATCAATTAAAATCTTTAAGAAAAAGTATTATAAAAATCTATCTTTGGACTCAAGATAGCTTTAATTAATTTGTTTTGCACAGAATAATTTTTTCAGACTCAGATGAATAAATAGTTGGTAAGTGTATCCATATTACTATCATAGGTTAATTCAGTGGAAAGGTTAGTATGACTCAAATCATCATTATATCTGTAAATAACGTTAATTTGCAATATTATATCACAGATTGCCTAAGTTTGATTTTCTGTGTTTATGTTAACATTTAAAGCCAAAATTGTGTTTAATTTTGTATGAAGCAGGAGGAACATAATACATTGGATAAGTGATGAAATGCTTGGTTAAAAGAACTTAACCTGGGAAGATGGATAGAGTTACAGGCTGTTTATTACAGCCCCTACAACTATATAGGTGATTATTGGTTACTTCTGAAAGCTTATTGATTCATTCCACAACTATTTATTGAGTTCCTACTGTATTCATCGTTCTGGACCCACAGGATGAGAGAAACAGCCACTATGAGGCTTATACTCTAACCGGAAAAGAGACAACTTGGCAATTTCTTACACCAACTTGTAGAGAATGGTCATATAAAATCAGTGCTTAATATTGAGGAATGAAATTACATATAGATCAAGGAATATATCCTTGATAAAATGATGTCTAAGTTGCAATCTGAAGGGCATTCATGTACGATGCCACCCCACTCCCAAATTTTGTCCTAAAGAAGGAAAAGCATTTTCCGCAAAAAATAGAGTTGAATATGTGAAGACCAGAAGAGAGACGTTTGGTATTTTCTTCCATTTGATAAATGATTATTGAACACATACACACCGGGCAGTATATCAGGCTGTGGGAGTTGGTAAAAGTACATAGAATGCAAAGAGGCACAATTTGGGTAATACTGATGAATACTGAAATTGAAGCCAAATCATCCTGATATATACCAAAGCACTCAGCTTTTTCATCTTCTCATTATGTGTAGAGTAACCAATGTACTGAGGTGACTGTGAGGACCCTTCTGTTCTTTAAGCCTAAGAGGATCAAGTGTCTTCCTTCATATAAGAGGTCATGGAAACAGCAGGCTCTTCTTTAAGAGCGAAAGTCTAAGTGCAGGAAAGAGGCATAGAATCTGCAAGCTCTCCCTTAAAAAAAAAAAATAGGTCAGGGGCTCCTGGGTGGCTCAGTGGGAGTTAAGTATTTGACTCTTGATTTCAGCTCAGGTCATGATCTCACGCATTGTGGGTTCCAGGCCCACAGAGGCTCTGCACTAACAGTGTAGAACCTGCTTGGGATTCTCTCTCTCCCTCTCTTTCTATCCCTTCCCAGCTTTCTCTCTTTCTCTCTCTCTTCTCTCTCTCTCTCTCTCTTTCTCAAACTAAATAAATAAGCTTTTAAAAAAATTTAAAATTTAAAAAGTCGAAAAAATGGGTTTACTCAAAACTAACATTCCAGAAAAAGCAAAGTTCAATGCTTAAGGTGAATGTAAATCTTTCTCAGATGACTTACTCTGTGTGTCCCAGGAAATCAGTATTTGGAACCTCTAAGAATAAGGAGTTTGTAGACTATGGCAAAAATACCAAGTTGATGGCTCCTTGTGAGTTCTCTTGGGAGAAATTCAACTGGACTTTATTGTTTCTGTGACATTTCTTGCCAAAATTTACACTATGATTTTATTCATGACAAAGCAGCCTGTGAAAATATTAATATAAAATTATATCTGACACTTGTAGGCTAATCAGTTGATGAGCAGCAGAATTATTATACATCATAAGAAGTCATCATTTGCCTTAGGAATTTGTCAAGAAAAATATTCCATGTAGTATTAAACATTTTGTCATTCTTATTAATAATACAATTTTTTTGTTAAGTGTCTTGTCAATGAGGGCGATAGATTATTAACTATTTTTACCATCAAGAATGTTTTCCTAAGATTGCACACATTCAGTTTAACTAGAACAACATCTAATTCTTACAAATTCCCTTCATACATTCTTCACTGAATAACAGAACCATTAATCAAGTGTTCTTACTGAATGATTTCCTAGAGTTCTCCAAATTATATAGAATTCATGATTAAAGGTTTTGAAAGGACTATTGTGCATAGATATGTGAGTGCATATATAGAATTCAGAAACTCCCCCATTTGACTTTGAAACATTTGATCCTTTATTTGAGAAACGAAAGCTCAAGTGCAAACTACAAGGGAAAGATTTCTGTGGCTGGCTCAGAATATTCTTTTCACCACTGATCTGCAGCTTAGAAACGTTAACTTCTTAAAATGGCCATGTTTACCAATTGCAAGTATTCTCACTAACATTATTCCTAATTATGATGCCCTAATTCCCAACTCCTACAGAATCTTTATAGTTCAGTTACTAAAAAGGGAGAACTGAGAAAAAATTTATATGACTGTCCCCATTGGCTCTCTCCCATTGATAAATTTATGAGATTATCATCACTGGTAATGGAAGAATAGAACAAATGCTTTGGCTATTTGGGTGCTTATGGAGTTAACAAATGCTACAGATAATCTTATAAAATAATACTAGATAAGAAAGATCAGAACTAATGCAAAGGACATTTTAAAAGAGTTGGTTCCTAAACATTTAGTTTGCATAAAAAGAATATAGGAAATAAGTTTAATATTATGAGATTTTAGATTTTATAAAAATGCTTTGACGTCTTTGTACAATATCACCTAAGTATGCTGTCCTGAAAACTTATTAAACTCATTAAACTGTTAAATTACCAAGTAGAAATTTTTATTAAGCATTTAAAACTTTTGTATGATTTTTTTTTAAATTTTTTAAATGTTTTATTCTTGAGAGAGAGAGAGAGAGAGTCCATGAGTGGGGGAGGAGCAGAAAGAGAGGGAGACAGAATCTGAAGCTAGCTCCAGGTTCCCAGCTGTCAGCACAGAGCCTGATGCAGGGCTCGAAATCACGAACCGCAAGATCATGACCTGAGCCAAAGTCGGTTGCTTAACTGAGTGAACCCAGAAGCCCCTAAAAATTTAATATGATTTAAATGAATAAAATAAGAAAATCTAGTTGACTCTTCAACAACATGGGTTTGAACTGCACTGGTCGTTACATATGATTTTTAAAAAAAATAAATACAGTAAAATAATGTAAGTGTATTTTCTCTTCCTTATGATTTTAATAACCTTTTCATTTCTTGGGAAGCCTGGGTAGCTCAGTCAGGTAATCCTCCAACTCTTGATTTGGGCTGAGATCATGATCTCAGGGTTCATGAGTTCAAGGCATGCATGGATCTGTCTGTGTTGCTAATTTCTGTATTCCTAGTATTACAAAAATGCCTGAAACGAAGCACGTGCTCCGTATACATTTATTAAGTAAATTCATAATTCTATGCATGAGTTTTCTACTCCTAAATTTCTACTTCTAAATTTCTAGTTAATACATGTACAAAACTCTTCTATCAACAATAAGAGCAAATATGTTCTAAGTATAAACTGTTCCTTCATATGAGCCCCTTTCCTATTTTATACTTGGGAAGATTAAAAAAGTAGATATTATATTTTTACCAGCTTCTGAGACCATCAAGCCTGCAGTTACTTCTCTGTGTGGTGTGAATGTACTTGATACTGTCAGTGCAGGTTTAATTCTTTGCTTATGTTTTCTATTAGTCTGTTAGTCACCGTTGTACTCCAATTAGTGTTGCAACATTTTTAGCATTCTATGTCAACACACTAGTTTTAAGGGAGTTGAAAAATGAACATACCTTTACATTACTTAACATTCTGCTCATTATCCAAAATGCTACTAATGGAAGAATATAAATATAGCAGAGTCTTCTTTTTACTTAAGTAAGAGTCAGACCAAATTAGTGTGACTTCTTTGCTGTTTAATAGAATTCACCAGTGGTGGAAAAAAATCAAGGCCAAGACAGTTAGTTGATTATAAAATCAGAATATGTTTAACAGAATGTATTTTTATTATATTCCATTTAAATGTATTTGTTAATTTTCAAATTTCTGTGTGTTGGGGGTTATTTAAACATGTACTGTTCAAAGTTGTGTGAGATTTTCTAAACAGCTTATTTGCCACTTATTGTTAAACAAATAACATAATGATGATGTATAGTGTTTATTCTTCTCTCAATTCCAATTAGGTTAAGTTGGTTTATTTTTCTCTAAATTCCAATTAGGTTAAGTTGGTAAAAATATATATTTTTTTGGTGTTTTTGTTTTTGTTTTTTTAAAAAAAATTGTTAACGTTTATTTATTTTTGAGACAGAGACAGAACATGAACGGGGGAGGGGCAGAGAGAGAGGAAGAGACACAGAATCCGAAGCAGGCTCCAGGCTCTGAGCTGTCAGCACAGAGCCTGACGCGGGGCTCGAACTCATGCACCGCAAGATGTTTTTGTTTTTAATCTTCTGTATTCTTCAAGCATTTTTGTCTTAGTTGTCTCCTATAGTTTACTGAGAAGTGGGTTTTTCTATTTCTACCTTCAGGACTTTCAGATTTTGATGCTTTGTTTTTAAGTGTATACATATTTTTGAGTGTTATATCATCATGATAAATTCAAACCATTACTATTATGTAAGAGGCTTTTTTATCTCTTGTAAAACTAAATCTTCAAGTCTAATTGTCCATTAATAATGTGACCATGCTAGCTTTTGTATGCCTACTGACTGTGTGGTGTTGATATATCTTACTATTTTACTTTCAATCTCTCTATGTGTTTATACTTATTGTTATCATATTCATCAAGGTTGATGATTAACTGAATCAATTTATAACATAATTTCATGAGCTCTGACATATGCATACAGCTACAAAACTACTACCATAAACAAAATACAGAACATTTCTATCAATACAAAAAGTTTCTTTGTGCCATTTTGCAGTCCATCACTCCCTCTATTCCTGGCTCCAGGCAATCCCAATTTGCTAAGCATCACTACAAATTTGTTTGCAGTTTCTAGACATGTATATTAATAAAAGTGTACAGATTATTTTTTTCTGGCATCCTTTATTTAATGTAATGATTTTAAGATCCATGATTTTAAGGCACAATGTTCTTGTCAGTCATTACTACCCTTCCATTAATTAACCGTTTTGTATTATATGGACATACATTTTGTTTATCCATCCACTTACTATACATGCATGCATTTCTGCCAATTTTTTGAGTGGTGTGAATGAAGCTGCTATTGACATTTGTGTGCAAATCTTTGAGTGAAATACATTGACGTGTCACTTGGGTAAATACTTAGAAGTCGAATTGCTGAGTCATATGGGAGTTGTCTATTTAAATATTTTTGAGACTACCAAACAGTTTTCCAAAGTAGTTTTATGATTGATTCTTCATGATGAGCAGCATATGTGAGCTCCCTCTTAGGGTTCAGGGTGCACTACCCCAAAATATGGCACCTTTCTGTGTTGAATTGTTTTTCTCCACAAAATGTTTATTAATCCAGTTGAAATTGTAACAGTTGAGTAATTTTTTAAAATAATACAAGTCTTTCTTTGAGCGTTGGGGTAATCTTTCAGTTAATTAGTGTTCAAGTTAGCCATTTCCAACATCATCAACTGCAAATGTTCACCTATGAATGCTGATTTGCAATGAGATTTTATGTAATGCATCCATGAAGGTGTCTTTTCAGATAGCTGATACGAAACACTGGTTAGAAACGCTGTAGTCTGCACTGTGCTGCACCTTAGTGTGAAGTGATGAGGGTGCCACATATGGTCTGTCACAACTACTCAACTCTGCCCTTGTAGCGCAAAAGGCAGTGACTGAAAATACATAAAGCTGAAGGAGTGTACTGTGTTCCAGTAAAACTTTGTGTATACTGAAATTTGAATTTCATGTAATTTTCACATGTGATGGAAGGATTTTTTCAGCCATATGAAAATGGAGAAGCCATTCTGAACTTGCAGGCCATCAAAAAACAGACAGTGGCCAGATTTAGCCCATGGGCAGTAATTAGCTATCATATCCTCCGGAAATACAGCCCAAGGAGTTTATCACGTGAATAGGTAGGGACCATCACAGCTGCCAGGAAGTCACAGGTAAGGAAGTCCCCAATAAAGGAAACTGAATCAAGGGAACAGAACAAATGCTAAAAACTTTTCATTGATGAAAACTTTACCCAAAGGAAGATTTGAAGTTATATATTCACAAAGTATGCTGCATACCTGAGACTATTCAATCAGAACAACTACTACCAGGATACATTTTATAAGCTTATTGGATTTAAAAAAAAAAAAAAACTAAAAAAATAAAAAAAAAAAAAAAACCTCTTTGGGCTTCTGGCCAAAACCAGAAAGTGACTTATAACGGAAAGAAAACTAGATTATCATCAGACCTTCCTTAGCCATCTTTATGCCAGAGGAAAATGGAGTAGTATATTTAAGATGCTCAAAAAGTCAAGGATGTTATACCCAATAAAGGTGACTTTCAGGTATAAAGCACACTGACAAATCATACTGAATATGCAAGAACTCAGAAAGTACTGCCATGAGAACTTAGGAACTGACCAGAGAACAAGCTTCCAAGTAACTACAGAGTTATCAATCTAAGGACCGGAAGCGGGCATTAATAGTTGTAGTTGTAACTACAACTACAACTAATAGTTGTAACTATTAATAGTAGTTGTAACAATGAGACTACGTAAGGCCTAAGAGGGAGAATAGAAGTAATGGCTGTGTGCTCAAGCAACATTAACAGTACAACTGTAAAAATTTAGTGGGTCATATGTCACACTTTTTTAAAAACTTCTCAGTGATTATATTGGTGGTGGGGAGACTACTGTGCATGAAATGTGGGATGAATAATGATGGCGTATACTATTGTACCATCAGGACACTGAGGATATCCTTGTCTTTTCCAGCTTTTAGAGGCCACGCACTTCCCTTGGCTCATGGTCCTCTTTCTTCATCAAAGCTAGTAACATCAGGCAGAATCTTCACATGGCATTATCCCATCTCTTCTGGCTCATTCTTCCACATTTAAGAACCTGTGTGGGGCACCTGGGTGGCTCAGTCGGTCAAGCCACCGACTTCAGCTCAGGTCATGATCTCACAGTCCGTGAGTCATTTGACCGACTGAACCACCCCAGTGCCCCTTCAGTAACCTGCTTTTGAAGACTGCTATAGCCCTAGTTACAATAGCTTTTGTTTTCCTGCCAGTTTTTGACCATGGAGCACATTTTGTCACGGGTAAGATCCATGCCATGGAAATTAGGCAGTTTTTGCCATGAACATTTTCAGCAATTAGCTTGAATTTCCTAAATGCAACTTCATCATTTTGCAGATCAGCAAGGCTTACTTCAAACACATGACCCTTGAGGCTATCAGACGCAATTTTGGTTCCTTGAGTTCTCGTGACTAGTATTTTTCCAATATTTCTTATGTTGAACATTGTTGGTACTTTTACATCATACCAATCTTTCTTTGAAAATGGATCAACCACTTCTTCCTGGGTCCCTTTTTGCTGCCTTTCCTAAGGCAGCTTGTTCTTGCCCGCCACTGTGGCTCTGCTTAGGGAGATACACGGGTGGAACTGTCACTCGCGCCTGAGAATTTTAAACTGAAGGATTTGAGAAAATGGTGAAAGCAGAAAAGTCACTTTGACTATATCTCACTCCTTGCCCTTCTTCTCTAAAACAGACCTTAAAACCTTCATCTGAGAGGTCCCCTCCCTATACAAACAGAAAAGGAGAATCCTTATCTCAAGGTAAAGAACAGTCAAGAAGAATCTCCAAAAATAGGCCTTGCTCCTTTACTCCAGTTTATTGCAATTATTTCAAACTCCTTAACCTAGAATGTTTCTTCATGACTGTCCACTCCATCAAATATAGCATAAAAGTACATGGGTCCAGCTGTTTGTTTGGGTCTTCATTTCCTTATGATGGTTTCAGTGTCATGTAAAACTTATATCAAATAAAACATGTATGCTTTTCTCTTGTGAATCTATTTTTGTCAGTTTTATTTTCACACCCAGCCAGGGACCCTAAGAGGGTCAATGAAAACCTTTGACTTCCCTACATCCTCTTTCTCTACCTGTTCACAAAATTTGGAATTAAGTTTTTTTCTATACTTTTATCTTATTGTGGATTTAGTGTGCACTTGCCCAGTGACTAATTATATTGACTATCACTTAATATGCTTATAAGCAATTCGTGTTTTATTTTGTGAAATAGCTTTTCAAACCTTGCAAAACTCTAACCAAATTTTTGCTTATCTTTTTATTTTTTTTTAAGTTGAGTTGTAAACATCCTTTACACATGCAAGTTCAGGTCCTCTATCAAATATATATTAACATATACATTAATATATATTAAGAATATATATTAATCTCTCTCCCTTAGCCCCTCTCCCTGACTGCTGTGCTTTCTCTCTAAAATATAAATAAGTAAGTAAATAAATAAATAAATAAATAAATAATAAAAACTTATTTTCCAGTTGTTTGTTAGTCGTATGTAAGAATACAATTGATTTTTAAATTGATAATTTATCTTTCCTTCCTTCTAATTTTGTTTTCATTATTGTAAGGGTTTCATAGTACTTTCTACATACACAGGCATATCAACTGGAAAATGAGACAGTTTTCATTTTTCCTTTCTAATTTCAATGACTTTTATTACTTCTTATTGAAATGGCTCAGACCTTTGGCACAATGCCGACTAGAAGTGATAAAAGCAGGCTTTCTCGCATTATTTCTGATCTTATGGGGCAATTTTACTAAGTATGATATTAATTACAGATGTCCTTTAATATATTTTAGAATTGCTCTTGTATTTGTAGTTTACTTAGAACTTTAATCATGAATTATCGATTTTACCTAATGGTTTTTCTGCATCATTTGAAAATAATGTCAATATGGTGATTACTTGGCAAATTTGTTTTAAGTTTTCAAAATTTTTATTTAATCCCAGTCAGCTTCATCAATATCTAACTTTATAAACATTATCCAATGGCAAAAATTTAACGAATGAAGGAAAACCACACATGGAAATTAAACACAGATATAAACATACACCCACAAACATATTGCTTGGGGTTGGTTCATATGTTCTGAGCTCTAACTTATGTTTGTGAAATTGTTCCCCATTAATTCTTCACTAACTTTTTTCTGCCCTCATTTTATTTTCTTATCAATCTGTGACTTTATAGGTAGAAATTAAATATTTCATATTGTGATACTTTGCCTTTCTTCTCTTTATTCAGAATTCTCTTCTATTTTTATTTTGTACATGTTTAATATTAGATTATTTCCTGTGCACAGCTTCTGAGCATCTTATGCTTTGTGCTACAGATTCCAGACCCAAGCTGAATTGAAATTTGACCTCTGTCTCCTCTACCCAGGGGTGGCCCTGAGCTCTCCTCAGTTTTCTAGCTGTCTATGTATTGATGAGAGGATTGTTTTCAGACAAAGAGCGAACTCATTTTAGTACTCACCTCTTAACTTGTTTGTTTTTTGTTTTTTTTGTTTTTCCTACAAAACAGCAGTGTAATATTGTTTCATGTGGTTGAGAATGTTGCTGCCTGTTGTCCATTCTCTGAAAACACTGGCCTCATATGCTTTAATATATATTTTTTTAAGTTTTTAAAGTTGTTTACAAGGGGAAAGCTAGTCTGGTTGCTCTTCTGTTATGGCCGTAAGCAGATGTCCTTCAAATATTCTTATCTAGCAGCTGTGTCATTTCTCTCATTTATTTCAATAATAATTATAGTGGGCATGCACTTTGGATCCAAGGAAAATTGCCTATATAAAATATTTCAATTAATGATGCACTTTTTTTTTTCTGAAGCAGAAACAAATGCTGCACTACTAATCATATCATTTTCTTTTATTATTTAGATTATTAGACCTTAAAACAATTGCCAGGAAACCATTTCTAACTTCAGTATTTTAACATTTGTTCTTAATCTAGTCACCCTGTCCTAGATATAAATTGCATTTCCTTGTAGCCTTTAAAATGTACCAATTAGGTTTATTAATTAAGGTACACAAAAAATGTCAGTAAGGCACCCTTGATACTAAATGTTGCCTTTCAATAAGTCATCAAAGAATGAATTACACAGAATATTTAATTCTTCTTTTATATCCTAAATATTTAAGGAAATTATCCTTTGGCATAGACACCTCTGATACTCATGCTTTGATCTCGTTTCTTCACAAAAAACAGAAAACTAATGGGATCACAGCACCTTAAAAATTATTAGATTTAATATCTTGATAGTATCATCTGATATGAAAATCAAATTTTTACATAGACACTACGTGTATACAATGCATGCTTGGAACTCAGGTTGTTACAATAAAATCAAAATAAAACATTTTAAAGACATACCTTTAAAGATACAAGGCCTGGGGCGCCTGGGTGGCTCAGTCAGTGAAGCGTCCAACTTTGGCCCAGGTCATGATCTCATGGTTCGTGTGTTCCAGCCCTGTGTCAGGCTCTGTGCTGACAGCTTGGAGCCTGGAGCCTGCTTTGGATTCTGTGTCTCCCTCTCTCTCTCCCCTCCCCAGCTCATGCTTGCACTCTGTCTCTATCAAAAATAAATAAACTTAATTTTAAAAAATTAAAAAAAAATAAAAAATATGAGGCCTTCGTGCATGGATTTATATAATGAAATGATATCTTATTTGTTTAAAATAATTTGTCACTTGGAATATTCATTCCCAAGTGTCTCATTTTGTCACATCCTAGAGAAAAATTTTTTTCCTCCAAATATTTCTCTTTAGAGAATATAAATAATGCAATTAGTGAGAAGAGCTAACACTACCAATTTACCAATATATATTGAATTTTTTAATTAAATAATTTTCTGAGTTAGTGATATCCTGATACATTTTGGAACAGTTTAGACAAAATTAAAGATAATGTTAAGCAGTCTTTATGTTTTTGGAATTCCTTTTATATAAAGAAAAAGAAAACAAAATGTGATTTTCCAGGGAACTTCTGGGAAACACCAAAGAGAGTTGAGGTTTAAAACTTCTTAGAAATCATTTATTCTGTTTTTCAGATTTGATCTTTGGAGGTTTAAATTCTTAGAGATGCTTGTCCATTTGATTAAAAGGGCACCAGTTTTCCGAAAACAATTGGTTCAAGAAGCTTTGCTATTCTGTAATCAAAGTGACAAACCAATATTTAAAAATTTACATAGAAGAATGTGGGGCACCTGGGTGGCTCAGTCAGTTAAGTGTCCGACTTTGGCTCAGGTCATGATCTCACAGCTCATGAATTTAAGCCTGATATCAGACTCTGGGCTGGCAGCTCAGAGTCTGGAGTCTGCTTTGGATTCTGTGTCTCCCTCTCTCTTTGCCCCTCCCCAGCTCATGCTCTGTCTCTCTCTTTCAAACGTATTAAACATTAAAAAATTAAAAAAATATATACATAGAAGAATATAATGCACCTGTTAGGTACTTAACATTTTTAGAAGGTGTTACTTTTTTGTTTATTATGTAAAGATAATCAAGAGCATAAGACACTCAACTACAGTATCATTCTGTTAAAATGTGGAATCTCTTTTATCTGAGCAAATGACACAGAAGATACAGAATAATAATTTATTAACTCTTGCTAAGGACAAATGAATTGTCCAAGACTTATTTGTCATTCTGAGGAATAAACATATTCTAGATATACATTACTCATTATAATGCTTGTCAACAAAGATTTACAGGTTCTTTATAAAATATTGTAGACAAATCTGTTAGAACTAAGCAAACACTGTCAAAAGTTTAACATAGTTAATTTTTCTTTTTAGACAAAATTGCCGAAATTATAATAAAACCTAATAAAATTCACTCCCTTCAAGACCTCAACATATTTCTCTGGCTAACTGCACTAAAGTTCTGACCTTTATTAAGGTTCTTCCTTCTTGTTAGCCATTCCTTTCTTTTTTCATTAAAAAACAAAACCACATCCTTTGAATTTGCTAACACACTTACTCTATACACAGAGAAGCCAGTAGCATGGTTTGGTCCTTTAAGAATACTTATTATTTTGCTTATTATCTTAAAAGAATGTGGTGGAGTGTCTCAGGCTGTCTGGACAATAGTCTCCTCCTGCCTTTGCTCGCCTCTGACCTTGTCGTGGGTGTGGAGCGAGTGTTCTGTATCTATGGAGATAAGTGTTTGCACAGATATTTCACGTGCCGGGTTTCATCAAATCCCTTTCTCCCTTTGGGGCCACACAGTTGTAGCTGGAATGTGGCTGCAGCGCTGGCTACTAAACTTCCCAGTGTCTTCATACTTTACTGCAATCATGGGAGTAGTTTGTTACTGAAAAGTGTGTAGAATTGTTGCACCACTTGTGGTAAAAGATTCTTGAAGAATAGGTGTACTTTCTCCTTCCAACATCTGGATATAAGCGACAATACGATTCTGAGGGTGCAGGTGCCACAAGAGGGAAAAAGCCTGCATGTTCTAACATGGAAGAGAGGCATCCACCAATTAGGAGAATCTACGTTAGATTGGCAGGTGAGCAAGAAAAAAATATCTCTTGCTTTTGAGCTCTATTCATGTTTGGTTTTATCTTTTTAGCAATTAGTATACCTTAAGAGATACAAAGTACCTTTGGAACCTTAAATTGGTAAATGTTCTAACAGCTCCATGCTCCAGGAGTAGCTAAAACTGGTTGAGAATAAACCAGATGACTGAAGACTCTCAAGGCACTGAGGCCAAGTGTTTCAATAAAGGCCTTCTGAGCTTACAAAATAACCATCCAAGAATATTCATGGAGCTTCTCTTACACCAATCAGTTTTATAGATTTCAGGGACGCAGTTAAGATAGACATGTGCACAATGTAATTTGTGCACAACACAACTCAGGGGGTTCCCATTTAGAATAGTACGTACAATGCACTTGCCATGGCACAATTCCCGTAGATGTAGATGATCATTCTACCCTGGGATTATCAGGGTTTGATAAACTATATACAATACCAAATCAAGCAATCTTCTTGCTTTCATAAAATTTACAATCTAGAGTGAGAAATAGGCAATAACTACAAATAAATATAAACTCGAAATCTCAGATTATAAGTACTATGAATGAAAATTAAGAATGGTAATAGAATCATCACAATAAAAGATGGCTAATATATATAGGGTTGTCAGAGAAGACCTCATAGTTGGGAAAATATTTGAGTGCCTCTTCAATTGATAGGAAATACTATAAATTTATGTATGTGGTTATTTGAGAAAAAAAAAAATAACAGTGTAAGCCAAGTGAGAAACAAGTACAAAAGCTTTAATAATGGTTATGTGTTTAGCATACATCATGCACAGCAAGAAAGCCAGTGTGGACAGAAAGATGTAAGGTGGACAGTAATAGAAAATGAGTTTGGAATGTTACACATGTGTTAGATAATGGAGGACGTTGTGGCCTTCAAGGCATTTATAATCTTAATGGAAAGGCATGGCAAGAAAAGGTAATAATTCATATCCAAATAAACAATATTTCAACAAAATAATATTTGAAGAAATTACTACTACTCACATTGTCCCAATATTTTTGAAAGGTAGTGAGAGATAATTATTGTTGTCCTTGGACTCTAACTTTTGGATCACAATCTTGAAAAGTGTCTATGGGAGGACAACTGAACAATTGTGTGTTTCACACAGTTAACTCACTAACATTTTCTTACTGAAATGAAATTTGTCTATGAGAATAGGAGGGAGTTTACCATCCAGTGGCAGCTATTTTGACTCCATCCAGACCATCTTTATACCACATTTTGTGTTTGATTTATTACATTAGAAACTTTAAATTTCAAAGAAAAAGATCAAATTTGCTTTAAAGAGTGTTTCATTTCATCGTCTTAGAAGGGTCACATGTAGAGGTCTTGAACCATTCATCCATCTGAAAAAAAAAGATGCTCAATGAAAAAGAGTCTAATCTGTATAATGAATTGATTTTTACATAGTTTGCTTGGCAATCCAAATCCAGATATAAAAACATTCAATAATGCTTTGAGATTGTGAAAATATCCATAGGCTTTTGAGTAGTAAGTGTGGGCTATTTTCTTTGGCAGAATGAAATGCATAGGCTTTAGAGAAGGCAAATTGGTTTCAGGAAGGGAGTCATGTAGACAATAGAGTCACAATATTTTTCTCGGTACCCCTGAGGCTGCTTATGTTTCTCAGGATTGCCCATCTTGCCTAAAACACAGAGCAAGTTTTGTGCTGTTTGGCGGATGTAAGTTTGAGTAGGATCGTTCATCAGTGTCAGCTATTTCCCGAAGGCCATGAGCAAATCTTACTAGAACCACGACTACTGAAACTCAATACAAAAAAATGTGAAAATAGTTTTATGTGTTGGCATTGGTCAGAATGATGATGTGCCAAGGGCCTGGATACAATGGATTATGGCAGGAAGCTACTTGTCAGATGTCAAGTATTCATTAAAATGCTACTAAGGACCAAGCTCAGTTCTAGGCATCAGGGATTCAAAATAACCCACATCTGGGCGCCTGGGTGGCTCAGTCCATAGAGTGTCCGACTTCGGCTCAGGTCACCATCTCCAAGTTGGTGAGTTCAAGCCCTGCGTCAGGCTCTGTGTTGACAACTCAGAGACTGGAGCCTGCTTCGGATTCTGTGTCTCCCTCTCTTTCTACCCCTCTCCCACTTGTGCTCTGTCTTGCTCTCTCTCAAAAATAAATAAACATTTAAAAAAAATACCACACGTTTTTCTAAATATGATACCTGAATTATTTCTGGCTTTCAAATGGCTATTACCTCTCTATAACACAGACATAGAAAAAACACATCCAATTAATTCAAATTTCCTGAAATTCTGATTTTGTTATATGTAATATGTATATGTATTTAAAATATAATATATAAATATAGGTTTATTATGTATATATTATGTATATGTATATGTATTATTTATTATGTATTTATATATTATATATTATGTATATATATGCATATAAATATATGTATATAATATATAAATATATGTATATTTTGTTATATGTAATATGTATATGTATTTAAATATAACATATTTAAATATTTGTTGTCACTTCTGTATCAGTTATAGAAGTGATAGAATCTATTTATACATATATATGCATATGAGACAGCTCCAGATTAAAACAAAAAGTGATACTTTAGATGGATTGTTATTTGTCAAAAGTCAAAGAGGAGCACTCAGTAAAAACTTACTCTCTAAGTTCAATGTTGTATATGCTGGAGGATGAAACTTAATATAAGGTAGGCTACATCTTCATGGTGCTTATAATATACACGATGCAGTTTTGTTACAAATACAAACAACTAAGAAACAATTTAAGTAAGTGTATGGTTAATACTATAATGGGCAAAAAATTAATGCTAAAGACCAAACCTCATAGGTGAACAATGCAGTCACCATGAAACACAAATGAGTTAAGAAAATAAAAATTAATTTACAATGTAAGGACAAAAATAAACAGCAAATATTTTAACCTGACTGTGTGTTTGCCTTCTTAATTTTGTACTAAAAAAATTAGTCTCCCAAAATCCTACCATTGAGAGTTAATTTTAAGAGAATATAACATTTTTAAATGTATATAAGAATTCAGAGAATATAAGTAAATATATAGCTTTGTCTCCTCGGAGGGCCTAGGCACAATGACTCCTCACTAACAACAAATACACCTTAGTGTCCAGCTGTTGGCTTTCATACCATTTTTAAGGAAAACAAACAAACAAACAAACAAACAAAAACAGAGTTCTTTAACAATTGTCTCAGACTAGGAGTTAGAACGTAAACAAGACAGGCCTGGAGCATCTGATAGTGTCAGAAAATAAGAACTTGTTTAAAAAATGAAAGAAAACAAACAAAAAAACATGAGAAAGGTATGTCAAAGTGACATGAGTCAAGTGAAAGAGCTCTTAATGACAAAAGTTGGACTAATTTAGGCCATATAAAAATAGTATCCAAATATAACCCAAAATATAAAATAAATATCCATGTGCCTATATTTACATAAATAAATGATTGAAATCACATAAAATGGGGGAGGAGAGATTAATTTCCAATGCAAAAGAATTCCAAATAAATTACATGGATACTGCACCCTTAGAGAGGTAAAGCATAACTCCCCACTTCTTAAAAGTGGAATACACATTGACTTGCTTTCAAAGAATGCCATATGGAATTGAGAAAAATAGTGGAGAAACCTAATAAATGACCTCAGCCAGATGATCAAAGCTAATATTAGCAGTAATAAATCATGTCAATAGTATGTAACATTCACATATCATGAGACTAGCACTTCTCCTGTTTTGGAAACATGGTACGTCCATTCATACTTCATGACATTTATCACACTTGTGTTCTTTATCTATCATATGCCTCCTCTGGTCTCACATGCCTTTTTTACCCCTTCTAGATTTTTTTAATTTTCCAAGTGTGCCATTATTTACAAAACTATTACTTATTACTAAGGATTTTGCCTTTCCAAAGGCTAAGGATTTGTATGTTTTCTGCTTTAAATTTTATTTAGAAACTTCCAAAAATATAATAGTTTTAGTAGAGTCTTAGTTTGATTTTTTATACCTATGACTCTAATTGTAATGATCTATGAATTTTGATTTAGTATTATATGATTTTAAACTTTTTTGGAAAATAATCTTCAAATATTTCTAGAACTAAACAAATGCACTTGTTAATATCCATTGATAACAACTAATTATTTTACATATTAATAAATAGTCTAATACTTCATTATTTTTGTGTTACTGAATTATGATAGACTATATATGAGATGTTATGTATGTTTACACCCTAAAATTTACTTAGGATACTTGTGTCAGAATTTAATAAATAATGACTTTATATTTCTTTATTGTATTGTTTTTATTCTATTATTCTTCAAGCATTATACTATTTTTCACAAAAATCAACTGTATAGTTTTCCATGGAGAAATTCACTATGCACAGATTCACTTATATGGAAATTATCTGATCCCTGAGAGTTTGAATAAACATATCTTTAAATGAATACTAGTTAGTATATAATCTATTTTGGAGCATTTCAAAACACTTTTTTATTGTTTTCTGTTTTATACTTTTTTCAGTACTTTATATCTCTGAAAAGCACTTCATGTTATTAACATTTTTAAAATTTGTTGGGATACAAATGTGCATAATGTCATAGTTTTTCATATATGAGACATATCTATATCTATATGGAGAAATATATATATACTTTTTCTCATCTTGAGATTTATACATATAATTAGATAATTTGATATAATATGGATATATAATTTATATATTATATATATACTTATATACTAGTAAATTATATGATTTATAATATAATATACTATAATTATATATTACAGATACAGCAATTATTTTATCAGGTATAGTTTTGTGTGTTTGAGCTTCATCTTAGTTTTTGTTACCTTTTTAAAGTTTATTTATGTATTCTGAGAGAAAGAGAGAGAGAGAGAGAGAGAGAGCACACGTAGGGTGTGGGTAGAGGGAGAGACAGAATCCCAAGCAGGCTCCACACCAGCAGCACAGACCTCGATGTGGGGCTCAAACTCACAAACCTTGAGATCATGACCTGAGCCCAGATCAGAAATCAGACCCTTAACTGCTTGCCACCCAAGTGCCCCATCATCTTAGTTTTAAATTTGAGTTTAAAGGTAATTGGGATTAATTATGACTCTAAATGTCTCCACTTTAAACTTCATTAATTTCTGCTTTTAGTACTACCATTCCATTACTTCAAGCTTTCTAGATGTTGATTTAAAAAAAAAATATTGGGGCACCTGGATGGCTCAGTTGGTTAAGCATTCAAATTTTGATCTTGGCTCAGGTTATGATCTCATGGTTTGTGGGATGGAGCCCCACGTTGGGCTCTGTTGACAGCACATAGCCTGCTAGGGATTCTCTCTCTCTCTTCAAATCACTATGTTGTACACCTGAAACCAATATAACATTGTAGGTCAACTATGGTTCAATAAAAATAAATAATCAAAATAAAATAGGACACTGTATATAAAACATTATTTTATAAACATATACATCTGTGTATTTTTCTCTCAGGAATTTAGATTTTGTTTTTGATAGGTTATCAAAAGTGAAATTGCTGACTGAAGGGCATAAAAATTTGTATGATATACACTAAAAATCATTTATTCTTGTTGGTAATATTGTACTAATTTTTCTTTCCAGTGGTAATGTATGCACATACTTCTTACTCAAGATTGTCAACATTTTGGGAAAAATTGCTTATTTAAAACATGTTGTATTTTATTTCCAATTTTTTGAATACATGATAAGCACAATGGTGATAGGTAAAGTAAAAATTTGGCTAAAATATTGATAAGATGAAAAACATGGGAGATACTAATGTATTCAAAAGTCCATACACATGTGTGTGCCAACACCATCATACAAGGACAAACATAGTGTTGCACAAGGCTCAGACCTCCCATCTCTGTTACATAGTCTAAACAAACACTAGGGGTAAATTTGATTACTCCAAAACTTAGAAGAATATATCTGAATTCTTTAATCCACAACTCAGTTGTAATGTGTGACAAAATGGGAAAGAAAATAAACTAAAAATCATAATCACGTTTCTCCATTCATTGAAAGATTCTGCTAGGGCTTTTGATCAGAGAAATAAAATCTTCCTTGGTGGCATAGCTCTGGAAATACACTGAGAGAATCATGTAATATGAATAGTTATTTTTGGAAATATTTGAAGAACAAAGGAACATTTAATGATCGTCATGGACACAGCAGTACCCTGGTCAAAGAACCATAAAATTGTTACGAAGCCTTAGATACGTCAAAGACACAAACAGCTACTCAGCTATACATTACATTTTTGAGATGTCTTTTACATTAGCCAATTAATTAGAAAAAAAATAAAAGAGAAAATAACAGAAAAATGTTAAATCTTGTGCCCTAATTCAGAATCATTTTATACAATAAAATAAGTAGTATTTTTTTTTAGCAAAGGAAGAAAATGCTTAGTGTTTAAACAATAGAACTTGTATAAATAGTACAATGGCAAAATCTACTCCTACTCGGTTCACTAAGAAAAATGTGAATTATTAATATACATGTATTATAATTTTGGATTTCTTGTCAAGTACTTCATATAAATTAAATTGAAATGATGGCAATTTTAGTATATGACCTTCCTTCCCTTGTTAGTTTTAAAAACAATTAGTAAGTGATTATCTGCATGTAGTTCTTATCTGCGAATTAAAGTGGTATCCTATGAAAAACACCTTCTAATAATATCATCATGTTGTAGCTAATTTCATTAGATTTCAGACACTTTTCCTTACACATTTTATTTTTTTTAAGTTTATTTATTTTTGAAGGGAGGAGGGGCAGAGAGAGGGAGACAGATGATCTGAAGCCGACTCAGCGCTGACAGCAGAGAGCACGATGTGGGGCTCAAACTCAGAACTGTGAGATCATGACCTGAGCCAAAGTCAGACGCTCAACTGACAGAGCTACCCAGGTGCCTCAACACATTTTATAAGTATTATAGAAAATATAGATTTTAAGGTGACATCTAATATTTTTCGTCATTCGTAAATATTTGTAAAGAGTATTTTCTAGCATATTTTAAATAATGACATTTTTCAAACATACATAAAAGTTAACAGAATTTTATTCTAAACATTATTTGCCTTCCAACTAGATTCAACTACTAATATTTTGCTATGCTTACATTATATCTATCCATTCCTTGATCCACCCATGAATCCACAGAATGCTTTATACATTTCTAGGAAATTGGCAGAAAACAGTATAATTCTCCCTAAGTAATTTAAGCATAATATCATTAACTGGAGATTGATATTTATTCACAATTTTACTCTAAAATATATATACAATGAAATGCATAAATCAGAAATGCATTTGCCGTTATTTTGACAAATGAGTATTCTTAACTCTTTGGATATCCAAACACTTATCAAAATAAATAACATTACTGTCACTGCAAAAAGGTGCCTGATACCCGTTCCGGTCAACCTGCTCTTATTCCCCAGAGACAACCATTGTTCAGGTTGTTTTCCTCTGTTTCTTAAATGTGCCGGTTCTCAAATTACATATATAGATAACTATACAGTGGTTGTACAGTTGAATTATTTTCTGGAGTGCTTCTCTGACACAGAATTATGTTTGAGATTCATCGCTATTGTTGCA
Source organism: Puma concolor (assembly GCF_028749965.1). Lineage (NCBI taxonomy): Eukaryota > Metazoa > Chordata > Mammalia > Carnivora > Felidae > Puma > Puma concolor. The sequence continues at coordinate 178,415,766 of NC_141670.1, read as the reverse complement.
TATATTTAGAATTCCTTCCTTTTTATTGCTGGTAGTATTCCATTATAACACTGTACTGCACTCTGTTTAGCCATTCATTTGATGGATAGTTTGGTTGTCCTGCAACTGTGTGTTATGTGCAGAGATTCTATGAACATTATTTTACAAATCATTTAGTGAAATTTAATTTCACTTCCTTTGAGTAAATACCTAAAAGTGGAAGTATGGCATCATGAGATATGTGTAAGTTTAATTTAGTAAGAAATTTCCAGACATTTTACATCTCTCCAGCATTTCAGATGCTCCAAAACTTTGCCAACTTTGTTTGGAGTTGCAGCACTTCGAAATTTTAGGTATGGGTTTGTAGTCGTATCTCATTAGACTTTTAATTGTAATTTCTCATGACTAATAATGTTCAGTGTTTTTAATGTGCTTAATAGAGTGTTGTCTATCTCCTTTGTGATATGTGTGTTCAAAGTATTTGCCTCTTTTATAATAATATATATGTCATAATATATATGCATTTATAAGATATGTAAAATTTATATATTTTTTTATATATTATATATTTTTATATTATATTACATTATATTACATATAAGATATGTAAAAGATATATAATTTTCTTTTATGGATTTTGCTTTTTATGACCTAAAAAAATCTTTTGCTATCCCCAAGTCATGGAAATGTTCATCTATATTAAAATCTATATAGTTTAGGGGAGCCTGGGTGGCTCAGTCCATTAAGTGTCCAACTTTGGGTCAGGTGGTTCGGGTAATGATTTTACAGTTGGTGGTTTGGAGCCTGCATCAGGCTCTGTGCTGACAGCTCAGAGCCTGGAGCCTGCTTCAGATTCTGTGTCTGCCTCTCTCTCTGCTCCTCCCCTGCTCATGCTCTGTCTCTGCCTCAAAAATAAAATAAATATTAAAATATTTTTAAAAAATCTATAGAGTTTAAATGAGGTTTATGATCCATTTAAAATTATTTTTTTGTTTATGATGTGATATGGGGTACAAATGTTTTTCCATCTGGATATCCACGTAAGCCAGCACCATTTATTGAAAATACAACCCTTTCCTCACTGGGTTGTTGTGGCATATTTGTCAGAAATAAATTACTGTATGCTGCATGTATCATCTATCTTCCTTCTTGCTTTACTTTTGTTTTTTTTGTTGTTGTTGTTGTTGTTGTTTGTTTGTTTGTTTTTAATAGAATACCATCTTCAAGATTTGGTATTAAGTATGCACTGGAGTCAGGCAAAAGTTGGAAAGTGTTCTTTATTTCCCAACACAGATTGTATAAGAGTTTCATCATTTTGTTATTTATTTCTTGAGTATTAAATAGAATTCACCAGTGAAGCCACTCTGTGCCTGGGTTTTATTTGATGGAAAGTTTTAAATATTTTTAATGTTTTTATAGTAGATATCATGCTATATTTTCTATTTCCTTCTGTCATTTTTACTATATTGTATTTGTTAATGGGTATGTCATATAAGTTGTTGAATTTGTTAGAATAAAGTGGTTCATCATAGAAATTGATTATCCTAATATCTATAAGACCCCCAAAATACATTTTTCATGCACATCTGTTGAATTCCTGATATTAAAATTCCATACTCTTTTTTTCTAGTCCTTCTGCCTAAAGGTTTTGTTTGTTGTTGTTGTTGTTGTGTGTTTATTTTAATCTTTTCAGAGTCCACATTTGGTTTTATGAATTTTCTCTATTGTTTATATTTTTCTTTCTTCCAAGTTTTAGTTCACCTCCAGAATCTGTCTACATCGTGTCACTCTAAAGTGCCATAGGGTTGTTCAATTTTTTGATTTTCTCAAGAATTTATAGTTGTTATATATGTGAAGTTTGGATCCAGTAGACATTTACTCATCTATGCTAGCATTGAGAGCCAAATATTGACATCTTGTGTATATATCTTGTGTATATATCTATGATATTTGTATTTTTATTTTTATTTTTTTTAATTTTTTTTTTCAACGTTTATTTATTTTTGGGACAGAGAGAGACAGAGCATGAACGGGGGAGGGGCAGAGAGAGAGGGAGACACAGAATCGGAAACAGGCTCCAGGCTCTGAGCCATCAGCCCAGAGCCCGACGTGGGGCTCGAACTCACGGACCGCAAGATCGTGACCTGGCTGAAGTTGGACGCTTAACCGACTGCGCCACCCAGGCGCCCCTCTATGATATTTTTAAAAGCATGCAGTGGAATCTACATTCCATAACATTTTGTTTCCATCATCATCCATGAAGAAGTACACAAGAAAAATTGTATTACAGTTTCTATCCTTCAAAGTGTAATTATTTTAGTGTACGTTTACAGTGCACAATTGATAAGCTGATTACAATGAAGGAATTTTGATATTTAACTATCAAAGAAAATATTTTTTGAATAAATTAAATAATCAGAGAAACGAGAGCATTATATTTACTCTTCTTTATCTCATAGATGTGAATGAATAATATTACTATAACAAGAAAAGTTTTAGTCATCAGTTATATTCGTTAATTTGTAGATACAAACACTAAGTAATCTTGTTCACATAATTACGTAGATTGGAATTAAAGTGTCTTGTTGTGGTGTTTATCACTTGAATTCTCTTAAATCTTTCTGTTACATGCAAAAAATCATGTCAAATATAAAATATTCTAGTAGTCTTTTAAAAATTTTTTTGAAACCCCAAATTGTGTATTAAGTTTTAAAATATTTCATTATTGGGATGCCTGGGTGGCTCAGTCGGTTAAGCATACAACTTCAGCTCAGGTCATGATCTCCTGGTTGGTGAGTTTAAGCCCTGCATCAGGCTCTGTGCTGATCGCTCAGAGCTGGGAGTTTGCTTCTGATTCTGTGTCTGCCTCTCCCTCTACCCTTTCTCCTCTTTCTTTCTTTCTTTCTTTCTTTTTCTTTCTTTCTTTCTTTCTTTCTTTCTTTCTTTCTTTCTTCTCTCTCTCTTTTCTCTCTCTCAAAAATAAATACGTTAAAATTTTTGTAATATTTTATTATTGAGTCATTGGTTCTAAGTAATTTACTTTCTCATGTTTTGACAGCATATGTAAGAAGAGATGTAGTAAAACTTTGTCTTATGATTGATTATTAGACTAGTTATGCTTTAAATTAGAGACATCTGTTTAAATTAAAAAATGGTATGAAAATAAAAATATTATTTTAAATACTCTATTGTCAATACAGATGTTTTTGCTAAAATGACTTTATCTTCTTGCATAATTTCAATATAATTTATTTAAAATATTATGTTTGCATTTAGCTTATTCAATTCATTGATATTTCTGCATAAAATATACTTGTAAATAGAGCAAACAAGCAAAAAATCTACCTTACTTTCCATTAGAAAATACTGATTTCATTATTTTTTAAACAAAAATTTTATTTATTTATTTATTTATTTACTTGATATGTATTTATTTTTGAGACAGAGAGAGACAGAGCATGAGTGGAGGAGGGGCAGAGAGAGTGAGAGACACAGAGTCCAAAGCAGGCTCCAGGCTCTGAGCTGTCAGCACAGAGCCCGACGTGGGGCCTGAACCCACAAACTGTGAGATCATGACCTGAGCCAACTGACTCAGTTGACCTGAGCCTCAACTGACTGAGCCACCCAGGTGCCCCATTATTTATTTACTTATTTATTTATTTATTTTTAAATGTAAACAAAAATTTTAATATTCATCTTTATGACACACATTTTACCTCTGAATTCTAATTCTAGGAATACAAGTTCATGGATTTGACATCTAGGTAGTAATTCTTATTTATGGACCAATATAGCTTGATTTTAAGATGAGGTGTGGTCTTTAGAAATGGAAAAGATGTAAAGCCCTTCAGATTTTACATGTTTTTTGATTAAAGGAGTCTTTGTTAACATTCCTATTGTACTTTTAAATTGCTTCTTTGTATGGGGCATTAAGACAACAGGGCAACACATCACAGTAAATTTCATTTAATTGAGAGATACAGATCTTTCTTCTACATAGTGTGGTGTGAAGGTAGTGAAAGGTGAGGTGGGAAAAGAGATTTTGCATTATTCCTTAACTACATCCATATTCTCAGTCATGTGCATTTTAAATGGAGCATAACTTGGAATCTATAATCTAAAAATTCATCACCATAAACAACCCATGCCCTGTGTTCCTTGGAAAGTTTTATACTTCAGGTCACATACCCTAAATGAAAGACACACCTGGTCTTATGAAATTAGCATAGCTGAAGCATCTCAGCTTGTATAAACATGGAGGAAATAGAAGGGCAATAAATGAGAAAAGAATAGGACTAAATTAGAATTAAGGAGACAGCTTTTGCACATACCATAAAAGTGCATATATATACAATAATAATGCGTTTTTCAATTTTTTAATGTTTATGTTTTTTGGAGAGAGAGAAAGAGTGGAGGCAGGGGCCGAGAGAGAGAGGGAGACACAGAATCTGAAGCAGTCTCCAGGCTCTGACTGTCAGCACAGAGCCTGCCCTGCGGCTCAAACTCACCAACCGCGAGATCATGGCCTGAGCCAAAGTTGGATGCTCAACCAACTGATCCACCCAGGTGCCCCAGTAATGATGTTTAATACCTTTACCTATGTTTATCCCTCATTTAGAAAGCTTTTTTAATAAAGTTACTGTATGATTTTTGCCCATTTTTCTATTCATTTATCTATCTCATTGATTTATAAGAATGCTATACATATTCTAGAAAGAAGGCTTTTGAGAGCTATATATCTTGGAAATGCCTTGCACCATGGTTGGTGGCTCCTTTTTTCATCTCTGAAGAAAGGAAAAAGTCCTCTATAATCTTTTTTCATCTATGTCAAGCCAGAGTAAATAGTTTAATTTTTATTTTCATACCCAGTAAGTTAAAGTCTTCGAGAAAAAGGACACAGATAAGGTAAGTAAATCTTTTGTATATAGTTTTCATATTATTACTTTCCATTCTCTTATTTAATTCTCTAGGTCTATTGGACAAGAATTCATTTATTCGATAGTTAAAATTTGTTAAACTTTGTCAGGCATTTAGCACTTAAGAGAGGGACACTGGGTATATTCTAACAGCTTGTCTTTATATTAATGAAAGTATTCCCAAATATAACACAAACTTGCAAATCATTTTGTTATTGAGTAGTGTTCTTTTTCTATGACAGATAAACTGCATATTAAGTTTTCAGACATGTTTTATAATAGCTTTTTGCAAGTCAAATTTCCCATGACACACAAAAAGGAATATTTCAAATTAACTTGAATTTATTGGAAAGAGGTCAATGAGTCATAGCAAATGTATACATTTTTCATTGAAATACTTTCTGCATGGCCACTTAAACAATTCTTTCTTCCTCAAAAGATACATAATCATGACTGAAATTTAAATCCAAAAAGTGAAATTCACTGGTTATTATTGAGTAAATGTGCACTATAACTGCAGAATCCAAACTGAATCTAGCTAATCACAGTATTTACCAGTGCCAATGAAATTAAAATATTATATTATTATTATCATGAAGTACAGAATTATCCTTAAGAAAATGCACATCCTCAAAATAAAGGAGAAAAATACAAATCTAGCACTAACTTAAATTGAATAAATTCTTAATGTGACAATGTGAAAATCCCTTGCCAGTTAAAATTTCAATTTCAATTTGTTTTAGTTAGATCTGTCCTTATAAAAATGTTAGATTATTATCACTTTTAACAGAAAGTCAATTCCAATTCTGCCCTTCAGATGAACCAATATGAATATTAGAACTCACTTGAAGTGATATGCCAGAACATGCTCTTAGTAACATCATACAATTCTAAAAAAGAAATGTATTCTTTACTTGGGATTATATGTATTTGGTTGTATCAAACTTGTGACAAAAGATCTCTGCCTAGAACAATTTATAGTCACAGACTTAACACATTTGAATTTTTTTCTAAATACTTCAGAGTTTTCTGAATGCGCGTACATGTGCGCGCGCGTGCGTGTGTGTGTGTGTGTGTGTGTGTGTGTGTGTGTGTGTTGGCATGTGCATACTACTAAAAATGTAATGGCGTATAATCTTTAATCAGTATCAGTAGACACCAGCCACAAACAAGACATAATAGAAAAGAAATTTTATTTTATATATTTATTTTTAAATGTTTATTTGTTTATTTTGAGAAGGGGAATGTGAACACAAGTTGGGGAGGGACAGAGAGAGAGAGGGAGAGACAGAATCCCAAGCAGGTTCCATGCTGTCAGTGCAGAGCCCATGCCGGGCTCGAACTCACGAACCATGAGACGATGACCTGAGACAAAATTGAGAGTCTGAAGCTTAACCAAATGAGCCGCTCAAATGCTCCAAGAAGGAATTTTAAATGTGTTTATTTTTTTTTCTTTCTAAGAGCTAAAATAAACACCATGGATGAGGTTTGACAGATCATTCTAGTGAGCATATGTCAGAAGGCAAGATTGATTTATATGTTCAACATATGAATGAATGAGGAAAGTTCCACCTATCAGCTAGATAATTGGGCTTTAGATTCTGGATAAGTCCTAATATTTATAGTTCAGTTCTGTTGATTTGTATGGACATTGTCATTGTGTCTTCTGGTAGGTTTTGACTTAAAATTATGTTTATAATCTATCTATTTGAGCCACAATTTTCATTTTCTGTTACACTATAGCTCTCATTAATACTTGGGTATATGGGGCGCCTTGATGGCTCAGTCGGTTAAGCGTCCAACTTCGGCTCAAGTCATGATCTCATGGTTTGTGAGTTCGAGCCCCACGTCAGGCTCTGTGCTGACAGCTCAGAGCCTGGAGCCTGCTTCGGATTCTGTGTCTCCCTCTCTCTCTGCCTTTCCCCCACTTGTGCTCTGCCTGTCTGTCTCTCTCTCTCTCTCAAAAATAAATAAAATGTAAAAAAAAAAAAATATTTGGGTATCTGGAATGTTAATGTGTTCTGAGTTTAGTCAGTAAAAAAATAAGCTTTGTTTTATCCTTTAAGATAGAATTGTGTGAAAAAAATAAGGATGACTGATATTTGTGTTTTAGTTGAACAATTAAAATAAAAGCTCAAAAATCATAGTGTTGGATTACTGTATGAAATAATAGGGTTGGGCAGGATCTTTGAGGTCAAGGAACTCAATGTCTTTACTTTATCCTTCTTTTGTAAATAAAACAACCTAAATAATGCATTTCTTAAGTATGCAATTCTTCTCACTTTCATTATTTTAATCTTTGCTGCTAGAATTAATGTGCAGTTTGTTTTGAATCTTGTATTTTCTTTTAAGACATAATACCATATTTAGACTTTAACAAATGGCACATTATGTATGAATTTTGACTCAAATAATAATGTTTTTTAAAATATTACAAAGCTGTTATTTATTCATAAAACGAAGCAGTAGTTTAATATCTACAAGAGATTTTCCACTTTGAGCATATACTAGTCATAATCAATGTGAGCTTATTTTCATTACTCTGAGGAAAAAAAAAATATTTGTCAGGTGGCTTACTAAAAAACAGAACTGACAACCACCCCAACTGTCTACAAATAAATCCTATGTGTCATGTGTTAATATTGCATTCCTCTATTGTATGTGGGATTCCAGCAGAGTTGAGGATCATAGTGGTTTATCAGTCACAGGAACCTTCAGAAATTGTATTTCTTTGATGATGCCAGTCTACATCAAAACTGACCTTCTAAACAAGAGAACAAAGACTTTCAAACTCTATATCACACCTCTCAAATCCAGATTTTTTCCCCACATTATATTAACCCATGCCAAAGGGTGGGGTCTGTAAAGGGATATTATTACCAGAAGAAAAGAGCAAAGGAGTATGCCACTGTGGCCTTTGTCCTGACATCAGAGATGTTTTCCAGAAAGGGCTCTTTTTTCCCTTTATTTCCCAGCTCTTGACATCTTGTGGTATTCTTTGAAAAGGCACTGCTTTCTTAGAGCATGGATCTCTTTGTCCAACAATATTCTGAGGAAAGATCTGACATCTCAGCAGGGAAGAGAGTTAGGATGTTTAAGATACTTGATACGGGATGAATTGCAAGTTTTCACTGGCTGCCATCATTCAACAGATAAGAAAACTCAACTCGAAGTATAGTAGTGTGCATCACTGAAATCTGGCAGTTAAAGCAAAAACTAGCACATATCCCAATTTCGATTGCAGCAACCTACAAGTTACACATACCAGTCACTGCCCTCTACCCACCCTGTACCCCCTCTCTCCCACCTGTTCTCAATATATTCCCTATATAGTGTTAACTGGGGGATGCATATTCATTAAGTACCTACTATGAATTAGGTACTATACTTGACATTAGAGATACAACATTGAATAGAAACAGAAAAAAAAAAATCTTAGCCCTTATGGAACATTCTAATAGGTGGAATACAGATAATTTAAAACAAAATCAATAAAGCATATAGTCTATTAGAAGGTGATAATTGCTATGAAGGAAATTTAGTTAGGAAAGGGTAAATGTTAGTGTTAGTGAGGAATAGAGTCATTTGCAATTGTAAATATAGTGCTCTGGTTAGACTTAGGAAGGTGGAATTTGAACAAAGACTTAAAGGAGGTGAAGGAGCAAGTCATGAAGAAATTGGAAAGTAGCGGTGCAGCTGGGTGGCTCAGTTGGTTGAGCCTCTGACTCAGCTCAGGTCAGGAACTTATGGTTCATGGGTTTGAACCCCGCATCAGGCTTTCTGCTGTGAACACAGAGCCCACTTCCGAGTCTCTGTCTCCCTCTCTTTCTGCCCTCCCTTTGTCTGTCTCTCTCTAAAAAGTAAATAAACATTTAAAAAAAAGTAATTGGAAAGAAGAGAGGTCTAAGCCAGGGGTTGACAAATCAAGGCCTCTAGAGGATATAAACCATACTCCACACCCAGCCCCCAGCCTATTTTGTGAATGAATTTTTATCAGAACAGTTAGTGTGTTCTGATAACTGTGTGTGTGTGTGTGTGTGTGTGTGTGTGTGTGTGTGTGTGTATATATGAAGATAGTCTTGCATAATCTCTAGAAGTTCTTACCTGTTAATAGGGTATATATATATATATATATATATATATATATACACATATATATATACACATATATATGAATTATGAATATAACTGTATATATATACATATGTGTGTGTGTGTATATATATATATATATATATATATATATATATATATACACACACACACACACACACATATATATATTTATATATTGCCCCTGGCTGGTTTTAGGGACAGAAATGCTGCACAAATCATATAGCCCACAAAACCATTAACTAAATTACAGTGTGGCATTTTACAAGAAAGTTTGTGGACCTTTGTCTAAGTAAAAGGAAGAATCAAAGTGGAAGCCAGAGGCAGGAGTAGGCTCGGTGTGTTCCTAGTGCATCAAAAAGGCAAGTCTGGGCTGGAACAGCACAAATAAAGCAAAAGATATAGACAATGAAGTTTAAAAAAGATAATAGTACTGATTAGTATTAAAACCAATACTGATTCCCAGAAAAAAAAAACACAGATTTTCTAGTCTATTCCACTATGTGCTTTATAAAGTACTTGTTCTTTACCTTCCAATATGTGTCCAGACATTCACTGAAAAAATGGTTATTGTGTAACTACTAAGTAACCCAACAGGTATTAGTCAATGTTTTTGGATGATATCATCTCCAAATTACTCAACCACAATTTAGGTTAATTTTTAATCTCCTCTTTACGTATCGGGTGTCTGAAAATTAGGCAATTTAATAATTTTGTGAGAGGTCCCACACAGAGTAAGAGGTACAGTAAGGACTGAAGCCTAAGTATGTTTGTTTTTTTACAAGTACTGACAAATTATTTGAATGCATTCAATAAAAATGTACATACACACATCTGATACATTTTAGTCTATGAAGCAGCTATCATTGCTGTATCATTAACCCTAAACATAATATTCAAATGAAACACCATCTTAATTTCAGGGCAATTGAATTCACAAAGCACCTACCCATCTACAACGACATTTGATTTGCAAACATATGAGTTTTTTGGTTATTGATTGTAATTTTCCATTTGAAATGCATTCCAAAATTTGTTTTAATAATTAGACACTTCACATATTTCACTCTGAAATTCCTTCCCCTTACCTTTCACTCAGTACCAAGTCTTAGGAAGGTGACTGTTTCTCATTCTACAACTAATTTAAGAAGCAAATAAGAGCATTTTCTATGCTAACCATATATCACTTTTATTTTGGCATATTGAAATTATCAATTGCACATTTGTGTTGAGGATAGTCTTGCATAATCTCTAGAAGTTCTTACCTGTAAATAGGATAATATTTCTTTTGGTAATCTCTTTTCACCTTACCTGTGTTGACCATAATGACAGAGACTAGGTAATGACATTTAAATAATATGACTGTCGACTAAGACCTTGTCAGACTGGCATCACAATCTGAGGTGGTCTTTGCCCAATTCTTCTTCCTCCCTATTTTATTCTTGTAAGGGTACCTCCAATGAGCCTCTTGCACATCAGGAAAAAAAAAATTAATATGATTGTCAACATGGTGACCCCTTAAGCTGAATGTGTGTGTGTGTGTGTGTGTGTGTGTGTGAGTTTGTGTGCATATTTATGCTTTATGCTACTGGCTAGTGTGTAAAATCACATAAAGAATGGAACAAATAATGTAATAACAATATCAACTATTGAGGTTATTGTTAACAAAAAGTGAATTAAACTTGCTTTAGTTTCTTGTTTTCTTAAATATAAAACAAGAAATAAAATGAAATTTAAAAGCATGTCTCAACTAAACATTTATGGAAGTCCCATATGAGTATACACACATATACAAGCACATGTATATCTTAAGATATTTAAACATTTTTGAAAATGTTTTTATATTAAATATTAAATATTAAAAAAATTTGAAAAAGTTTTTGATTTAAACATAAATGGTAATAAATAATTTGAGAAGATCTTTCTATATATAATATAAACTGAGTTGGTTTTTGCTTTGGAGCTTCCTATGATTTTATTCTTATTGTCTTAAATAGGTTGGGAGAAGATGGTATGTTCTAATCAATTTTCTGACTTTGTAAACTCTAAGCTGAAAACATTTAATCTCTCCCCCAAAATCTGAGCCCCACTGACATTTCTCAAGTATATCTCAGGTTTCTGGAGAAGAGCACATATACTTACATACCTAATTATTTTTTTCTTCCTTTTATGTCTCTGTCCATCTCAAAAATACACAGGCGCGTGCGCGCACACACACACACACACACAAATGGCAAACACAAACATAGATAGCAATCCTAGGATTAATAATAACTGTATCTATCCCTTCTTTTTTTTTTTTTTTCATTCCTTGAGTTTACATTTAATACAGGAGTTACTGGATATGTAAGAGCAGAATTGATTTCAGCTCAGGTCACCATTTCACAGTTAGTGAGTTCGAGCCTGGCATTGGGCTCTATGTTGACAGCGCAGAGTCTGCTTGGGATTCTTTCTCTCTCCCTCTGTCTCTGCCCCTCCCTCCTCTCTCTCTCTTTCTCAAAATAAGTAAACATTTTTTTTAAAAGGACAGAATCTAATCTGAAGACTGTTACAGAAATCAGTAATGGTGTAGAATTTTCTGGTTCCAGATTTGCCATTCAATTCAAGTGTTTAGTATGAAGATAGACCTACTACTAGGTATGGGTTTCCAATTGTGTTTTCTGTAGACTATTTCAAGAGAATGATGAAATATATCATGTGAGTAAAATTATTTCTGGTCATATAAATTTGAAACACATTGAGTTTAATACACTTAAGCATATTTTTGTAATTGGAAGACTTCTCAGAAAAGCCATCTCATAAAGCATAATGATATGCTATATAAATCTATGCAGGCTTTATTTATCTGCAGAAAATCTCTGGAAGCTGGTATTCAATACTGGAACACACCTTAGGAAAAAGAAAATTATACTACCTATAAAAATAAAGCCTACAGGCTGCATGACTTAACTTTCTCATGAAAATCTAATACCTTAATCACATGCCACAAAGGTTTACAAGTATTATGCAACGGTCCTTTTATTTTATTTTAAGATCTCCTACAATATTTCTAAATATTTTCCTACAAAATTACCACATAAATTATGGTAATTAAAACAAGCATAAAATAATAATTTGAAATCCTTTTTTTAATAAAAAGTAAGAAAAATCCCTTGAAATTGGTTACATAATACCTTGTATCTTATGACATTTTATGGTTTAAAAACCACTACCACACATATTCTTTTTACATCTCGAGAGAGCTCTTTATAATTACATTCATTCTGTACATGAAAAAACTAAAGCTCAGAGAGTAAAATTATTTTACTTTGACATTTTACAGACATCTGTTAGCATTTATCAGTTAAAGATTTACTCCTTTTATTTTCCTCTATTTATTTAAAGGTATAGAGACTGTGTCAGGATTCCTTCTACTATAAATGTGAAAAAAATTGAACCAAATCATTTTAACAAAAAGAAGGTACAGTGAACTTAATTAACTGATATCAGAAATAGATACAACTTTAAGCATTGATACCCCAAAAAAGAAAGTATAATGATGTATTAAGTTCTCGAGAGAAACAGAACCAACAGGATGTGTGAAGACTCAGGGAAATGTTGAAATTCAAGTCCAAATGTTCTTCTAGTGTATTCCTTCTCGCTCAGTCCTTGTTCTATTAAGGTCTTCAACTGATTGGATGAGGTACACCCACAGTATGAATGTTCAAAATCTGATTTAAATGTTAATATACAAAAAACACTTTCACAGAAACATTCAGAGGAGTGTTTAGCCAATATCTGGCCACCCTGGCCCAACCAAGTCCAAGTTGATGAATAAAATTAACCATCATAAACAATGATTTTTTTTTTCTTTGTTCTTTGCCTGTCTTTCTCTCTCTACCTGTTTCTACTTCTCTATCCTTATCTCTCTATTTCTCTTTTTCCCATTGGTTATGGAATTCCTTACAAGTTAATGAATTATAAAAAACTGAGTGAATTCTTTTCTGGTTCTTCCACCAAATGTCCTCAGAATCTTTGGATTGTTATAGTCCAGCCCTTGGAACAAATAATTGTGGCTCTTAGGATGCAAAGTCCTATGACATCGGATCTGGAGCAGATGCCTAAATATCAACATTGGAATCTGCTGCTAGAACAAGGGAGGTACACGACAAAAAGCGTAAGCTGTATTACTCATATTTTATTAATCATGTAAGTTTTAATTTAAAATAAATGATTTTGTAAAAAAAAAATAATAATAAAATAAAATAAATGATTTTGTGTACGGAAAGACAACTATTCTTTTTTTTTTAATTATAAACATTATACCATGAAATGAATAATGACCTTACTATTTTCATTCAGATGGAGTAGATTGAAGAAGAGTTTATGATAATAGATTGGAGTGAAGCTTCCCCGAGGCATCTCTTTTTGTCACACTGATGAAAACCTTCCTTTAAAATAGGAGCAGAAAAATAAAATATTTACAATGAATTGAGGAGACAATATTTTTTGTATAAGAGCAAAAACTTAAATGGAAAGTATATGTATGTCGACACTTAAAGCATAATAGTGAATTTTTATCTATTTTATCTGCTTTATACTTCTCTTTTTGTTTAAAACACTCAATAGAAAATTATTTCTAACATGCTATCCATGCCCTGAAACATAGTGAAAATAGACAGATACTAAAAGAAAGCTGATTTCTTATTTGTGCCAATAAAAGTTAATTTTTGACTTTTATTAGAAAAGACCCAGTCCTTTTCTCACATGGCATTTACTTCCTGATGGATACCAACACGAACTTTCAAAGATATGTGTAGCTCAAAGCTTGCTAGACAACTTTTTTTTTTCATCTAAACATTAATTCTTAATTCTCCTTGGCATCCGTCTCCTGTACTTTTTAGTCTAAGCTTTTAGAAGAACTTTAAATGAAATGCCAAATTCACCTATTTGTCCCTATTATTCTTTTCAAGTGGTTTTAGTCTATTTGCAGAGTATGTTCCCAAGGTTTAGATACTATTTTCTTGTTTAACTAGTATATGAAACAATGGATGTCTTCCAGAAGCCAGACTCATGCTTCCAAAGTGAGGATATATGCCTATTGCATCAACAGAATTAATTATATATGGTGGATAATTGTCTGCATGTACATAAAATTCACATATTCCTCTTAACAGATCTTAACATTTCTCATTAAACTTATAACATTCTTCAGATTTCAGAGTTAATATGGCAAAACCAGCATCTCTAAGTCTGAAAAGTCAAGGAAATTGCTGGAGTGCCACATCATAATTCCTGGATAATGTTTGGAAAGGCTATTAATATAAATGGCATGCATTTATCTTTGAAGCTGCTTGAGTTATTCATATATCTTTAGACAACTTCTGTGCAGTGGTATGCGTGGAATACCATGTAATTTGACTGTGTTGTGTGATAAACCTTTAGGATGAATTATAGATTTAAAATGACAATTCATTCCATAATGGGTGAACCAAGTAATGTAAGAATGAATCCATAGTGACCATTTAAAATGGAATTCAAGAAAAAGAACACTTTATTTGCTTCATAAAAACCTGTGAGGCATTGCTATTGAATAACGTAAGCAGAATGCAGCCATATAAATCTTCTTAATTTACATCTAGGGCTCCATTATGCATATTTGATAGCACTCTGCAGAACTTTAATTTACAGACTTTTGGAACTTTACCAATTCCAAAGGAAGTGCTAAACATGCCTGTTGGAACATTTAACTGAAGTAAGTCATTGGAGATTTCCTTAATGAGTGCAGAATTATCAGTTATTTGCATTCCTTGTAGATTTAAAGCAAAGGGCCTATTAACAAGATAATGGCAAATGCTTTCTGCATGCAAGTATTTCGCAAGCCATTCACTAACCTGCAAAATTCAGAATATAAATTTTGAAGTATGCACTGGGATTGAGTTATCATTTGTTCACTTCATCTAAATAAGTGACATGATACAAATGATCACATCTTAAATTATGTGCTAATAAATTCATTTAGAAGAACCACTGATATGATCTCAAGACTAGCTCTTGAGTGTGAATTGATCTTATCACTTACATAAATAATAGATTAGAATATACACAATAAAATAGTAATAATTCTTATGAAAGTGTTTTTAGTAAATCAAACCATTCCCACTTTCAACAACCAATTGTATTTTTTTTTTTTTATCTTTTTAGGAAGCTTCTGGTTCAAGAAGTTTGGTCCTCAATACATGCATTACACTTTTATAAAACACAAGTGTTGGTTATTCATTCTTTTCTTGACACTAACTAAATTATGATTCATAAATGGGACAGAAGTAGGCTGATGATGTAAAATTATAAAACTGACATTTGTTGAAGGAAAAACATTTATCTATGATTATCTTGTGTTGGCTTCATCTTTCCTCTTAACAACCTAAAAAAATCTGCCTACCCATGTGGATAGTGAAATGATGAGTTTAATCTTTGACCACACATAATTGGGTAATTGATTTCCATTACAATGCACATAACACATTTGCTACAGTAAAATAGCACTGCTAAGTAAACCTCTGAAATTAGGATGCATTAGATGTTACTATGCTCTATAAGGAATTAGCCAGAGTCCCAGGCCTTGTCAAATGTAAAGCTTTAATTCCATCATACAGATGTATTTTTCTTTTATATAACAGTGTAGACAACATATGAGTCTCCTGAGTCTGAGGCATTGCCATCTATAGAGCACTGTCTTCATGAAAAGGACAATGGCCAGCATCACATCTGGCTGAATCTCCCCAAGGGGACTATGAGAGCACATTAACAGATTCTGGTTTCCTGCTTCCTGTCAATAAGCCAAAACTTGCCTTATTGTTTTTTCTTTTCAACTTTTGAAAATGTCAAAATGAAAAATCTTTAGGCAAAGGAGGGAAATGATTCATCCATGACTATTGAAATGTGGGCTCATTTTAGGGGTGAGGATGTTTAGCTTTTTTCTCTAACTCAAGTTCTCCTGATTTATAAAATAGGTTAAATATATGCTGCGTAAACTTAAGAACGAGTATGAGATGTGAGGAAATGAGACTAGTTGTTCATATTCCCTCATGCCACCATAATATTAACGGAAGAATTACTTAACTGGGCTTTGTGGTGACTCAACCACTGAAGAGTTTATTTTCCTGTGTGTAGTGTGTGGCTTTCACACTTTACATACCTCAATAGTATATACCTCAGTAACTTCAGTGTCCTAGTGTGTGAAAATGACCCAAAACAAAACCTGTTTCCTCATCTGTTACCATAAATAAAATTATAAATAGTAAGAAGTTATGTGTAAAATATATTTGATGCCGAAGCTGTGAGAGATATTAACCATCATTTTATTGAATTATTTCTACTATGACTGATTATATTGTCACCTGTCTTGTGCTCCATTTTGAAATTCCAAGATTCCGGCTTGACTCCTCCAGATGGAAAATTCCTCAGAAATGTAGCGTCAATATCTCTGAAAGGGACCTAATCATAAGTATTTTTCAGGGCAAAATGTGCCTTCTCTTGGTAAGTTTTTGCAAATGAAGAAATCGGGCTGAGAGCTTAACTCTACACTCTAAATTAACATGTAATAAAAAAGAATAGAGATAGATGAAGGCCAGTTTGTAACGTGAATGGCTGTGTTAGTATATACTGTAATACATATATAGGTAGTACTTGTACTATATAGAGTAATATTTAAGTATGTAATTATGCCATCATATGCATGTATGAGTCATTGTAGAGGTATGTGTGTCGATACACATATTGACACACACATATCCAAAGACTCCCGCTGGGAAAGGGTTTCTCTCCGGGTTAATTTAGATACCTCATTTTCCTGGTAGGCAAATCCCAATTATGGATAATGAAATGTTAGGTTACTAGAGTCTGATATTGCTCATGTATCATTTCGTACCAATCAATTTGTACCAAATCCATTCTCACCAAGAAAAATTCCAACTATAAGATGCTTTCCATAAAGTCTTGTCAGAATGAAAGAATGAGCATCCCGGTAGCTCAGTTGGTTGAGCATCATATTCTTGATTTTGGCTCCGGTCATGATCCCAGGGTTGTGGGACTGAATCCTGTGTTGGGCTCTGCACTAAGCGTGAAGCCTACTTGAGATTCTCTCCCTCTCCCTCTGCCCCTGTCCCCACCACTTCTAAAATTAAAATCAAACAAAATAAAAACAAAAACAATGAAAGAATGATGGGAAAGCTGATCTAAGAATTATTTTTCTCCTTATAAAACTTGAATTGACATTGTGACATTATTTGCCCTTTCCTTATAAGCTTTGTTAGTGTGAATTAGAATTCTTAAATTTGATTAATTTTGGAACACAGATATTACATTTCTGTGCCTTAAAGATTGAAGGTTAAAACTACACTTGGCGAAATCACAGATTAGAGCCATCTGGTGAGGATCTCTTTGGACAATCTGTCAATTTCCCCCCTGGTAACATGTCTCTCATAATTATGTTGCAGAATATTCCATTTTAAATTTTATTCTCCAAAGTGTAACAACATATTCCTTGTCTTGTTTTGCAAATATCAATTGAATTCATTGTATTCCTTCTAATAAAACCCTCTTAATTGACCCTTCTAATGAAACATATTAATTGGGTTCAAATCTTCCTCTATCTGGAAGATTTAGGCCAAATTATGTGTTTAATTCCTTACCTCAGTTTCTTCAATTGTACAGTGGATAGTAATGGTATATTCTTTTCAGATTTTTACAAGGACTAATTGACTGAATGTAAGACAAGTTGTGCAATGCAGTAAACTCTTACAAGCTTTTGTTAATGTAATTAACTATCCTTGGACCACTTTCTACACATTAGACTTGGAAATTCTGTCAATTCTGTTATGATAATGCCACTTAAATCTGCTCTTACTTCTTGAAATTTATCCTTACTGCCTTGACTCTGTTCATTCAACTCACAGGTAAACTATTTTAATATTTTCACAATTCTCAGCCTAAAATATTTTCCCATTCTGATTCCCATAATGCCTCTACAGTTATCTTCGTAATACCTGCCTCTGATCATTATACATCCTCTATCCATATTTAACAGTCACTGAGTATTGCTTATAGAGTGAATTCAAACTCCGCAGTAAGACATCCTAGGCCATCCACAATCTGTTCCTAATCTCACTCTTCAGCCTCATTTCACATTATGTCCTTCAAAATCACTGCAATCTAATTATACTCTTCTGCTGGTTCCCAAATGTGTCAACCAAGTTTTCAGGTGGGAATAATTGCTGTGCTTTTGTTTAGAGCCTGAACACTGAAATCAACCTTCTTTAGGTTGCATCCCCAATACTATCACTTATTTGGTGGTAACCTTTGGTAAATAACCTAATCTCTTCATCTTTCAACTTCCTAACTTGCAAATTTCTAGGAAAATAATACCAATCTCACAGAATTAAGTGAGGTAATACATGGCTTTTAACACGTGCTTGACACTCATTATGTGATTGGTAAAGGTACCTGCCATTTTTAGTTGTTTCCTTCAGCCCCAAACACTTCTACCATTATCTAAAATAACTTTTCTGTTATGTAAAAAACAAATTAAATGCCGGTAATACAGAGAATATGCCCTGTTCTTCCAGTCAGCATGAAGTATTTTTGTTTTACATAATTCACACATCATATTCATTTTAGTTATATTTAGAATTCAGAACTATTTGTTTATGTTTTTTTCTTATGCCAAAGACGAGTTCATTAAAGGAGGAAACAATGTCTTGTTAATCTTTGTATCCCCTCCATCCCATGCCATCAGAACTCTCCCTTAAAATGCTAGGTCCTCTAAAGAAAATTAGTCCTTGCTTGAAGCAAATTGAGATAGGAAGACAAGTCAGGCCTTCACATCTCATATTCTGATACATTTTCCACTTCAAGTTCAGCCCACTGCTCTTGGTTAGTGGTTAGTGGGCTCTGTGACCTTGAGGTAATTGCTTATCCTATCTAATACTCAGTTTCTTCATCTGTATTATGCTCATGAGTGTACTTATTTTCCTTTTTTTTTTTATGAGTGTACTTATTTTCAAAGGCTGTCATGAAAATTTAAAAAGATGACTCATGCCTCACTGTACTTGTCCCTGTAGTAAGTGGTCCGCCATGTTAACAGATTGTTATTATCACTATTATTTTCAGGTGACTAATTATTTGGGATGAAAAAAAAGTGAAGGTAGAAAACGCAGTAATTCTTTATTTCTGGGTGTAGTATAGGGAGAAAAAAAGTACATGATTTATGACTGTATCATGACAATTGCAAAATGGACACAGAAGAAACTGTTGGTGAAATTGGCTGAGATTTGGCAATACAACATATATGAGTGCCAAAATGTCAAAAGTAAATGTGTTTTCTTTAAGACAATCTAAAAAAGGGCAACATTCATTATTATTTATTCTTGACTCCTAGACATTTTTCAGAAATCAAATCAAATAAAATGAATCCTTTAATAAAATAACACATGCCCGCTATTACAGTATATAGGTAAGATGGTATGTCATTTCCATCGCTATTTCTATTAAATTGTCTTGTGATTTGCATTATTGGCCATTAAAATTCAGCTTTATGATCATCTCTTGATATTTTAACATTAGGACATTCTTTATAATGACTAAGGTAGGTAATAGATATCTGACTCAAGAACCAAATTTCATTAATTTCTCCCAATACCATTTCTGTGATGACTCCATTTTTTCCTCCTAGTAGAAGCTTTATATCAACTCATATTTATTATCAACTCGCATTTTAGGATGTAAAAAACTATTTTGTTGATTTTTATATTTTGCTTTCTCTTTCTCTTCAACATGTTAAAATGATAGGCTGAGATTTTTAATGTGAGATCTAAAATTTACATGGTGTGCTAGGTAAAAATGCAGAGTTGTGGTTCCATCCCAGATCTGCTAATCCACCTATCAGGTAGTGAAATCTAAATTTTATCAGATTCCCCAGATGATTTTTATGCACATTAGAATGTAAGAACCAATGAGTTAGATTGATGGTATTTAGATAAATATATATATATTTATGGATATTTTCTAATTTTTAAACAGATTTTTTTATGCAAGAACATAAATACAATTGAAAGCAATTCCCCTTATTGTTTACTATGGGCATCACAGTTCTTAGAATTTCTGTATTATGTTATTTCTGAGGCCAGTTAGTGTTAACAGCCAATTGCATACTGTTTGATTCTATAAAGTATTGTTCAGTTTTATAGTGAATTCACAGCGCTGCCTCAGCGGTTTGAACTACTCTACAAAGCAATTACAGAAATTCCCTGCTTGCGGAATGTCCTTTAAAAGCTAAAGCACTTCACTATAACCAGAGGTGCTGTTACAAGTACCTTTTGTACATGCCCTCAATTCCCTTGTAAGTCTGGCCTTTTGCTTTATCTGATATTGTCAATGTACATAACAGGCAGTGCATTTTACTCATTCCTAACAACAGCAATAAAGAGTTCATTCATTGGCCCTTCTTTTGCTTTATTTTTAAGTTACTTTTTTTTCATTTTTGAGGGCTTGGGATCTGACATTTTTGTTGTTTAAAGATATGACTCGATTCTCCATTATAATCTCCAAATAAACAATAAGGTCAGAGACTCATCTAATACCTCCACAAGTACTACTTGCTTGTATAGCCATTTTCAATAGGTTGGAAATTTAGTTATTGTTCAGTGAATCAGGTCAATGGAAAACAACAATCTCTTATCAAATTGTTTGTAACATAAACAAAACACCATACCTAGTCCCAACAGCTCTAGTGTGTTTTTTAGCCCTAAGAATTTGACTTAAAAATAGTCCATTTTACTTATTTATTTGTTGGTTTGTTTTGCCAAATTATATGTCCTGGAATTCAACTCATAATAGTCTGCATAAATGTTCCTTGTTCCTTTTCATGGCTTTATCATTCAGTGGATGCATTATAGTTTATTCAAACATTCCTATATGATGATCTCTTTCAATAAATGAAATATTTTTAAAAAATAGTGCATTTTGAAATTTCATCTCATTATTAGTTAAGTTTTCTTAGTCAGGAAGTCAGAATAAAATAAAACCAAGGGTCGCCTGGGTGGCTCAGTTGTTTAAGCATCTGACTCTTGACTTCAGCTCAGGTCATGATCTCATGATTTGTGAGTTTGAGCCCTGCATGGGCTTCGCACTGAGTGTGGGGAGCCGTTTTGGGATTCTCTCTCTCTCCTTCTCTCTCTGTCTCTCCCATGCCTTCTCTCTCTCTTAAAAATAAATAAATAAAAATTTAAGAAGAGGGTTTTTTTTAATTTTTTTTAAAGTTTATTTATTTTTGAGAGAGAGACAGAGTGTGAATTGGGGAGGGGCAGAGAGAGAGGGAGACACAGAATCTGAAGTAAGGTCCAGGCTCTGAGCTGTCAGCACAGAGCCCATGCGGGGCTTGAACCCATGAACCTTGAGATCATGACCTGAGCCGAAGTTGGACGCTTAACTGACTGAGATACCCAGGCACCCCAAGAAAAAAGTTCTTAAAAAATATTAAAACCCAAGTAAATACTTTTCCTTTCCATATGTTATTATCCAAATGATTCAGTATCTGGTTTTCTCAGTCCATTAAGCATCTGACTTCTGTGTGGTTTGTGGGTTCTAGCCTCACTTCGGGCTCTCTGCTGACAGCTTAGAGCCTGGAGCCTGCTTCAGATTCTGTGTCTCCCTCTTTCTCTGCTCTTCCCCCACTCACTCTCTGTCTCTCTCTCTCCCCAAAATAAATACAAATTAAAAAAAAATTCAAATGAGTCCATATATTACTCCAATGGTATATATAATCACACCTAATATGTGTGTGTGTGTGTATATATATATATATATATATATATATATATATATATATAATTTTCTCACTACAATTTTAGGTCTATGCCTAATTGAATAATTACCAAGTTAGTATCATAAAGATCAAGACAACAGAAATACTCAGTTAAGGACAGGATGGAGGTATCGTTTTCCTTTTGCCCATATACTATTAGTTTATTAGGACTTATAGTTTCAACAATGCTTCTGAGAATATAAAATTCTTCGTCTACACTTATTAAGGTCCAGAAGTAGCAAAAAAACTTCTTAGGGCTTTGTGAAATTTAGGGAGTTGACAATTGGTGCAATGAGGAGACCTAATAAGGAGATACACCTTGCTCCAGAGCATCTGCAGAGCACATGTAGAGGACATGTAAAATGAGACTAGAAGTGGGCATTCATAGGGAAAGCCAACCAGAGGTGAAAGCAAACCAACAAAAAGTGGCCTATCTACTCAGTTAATGGGTATTCACCTCTGCCATCTTGAAATATTTGGGGGAGCTCATATTCCTAGCTGGCTGCAGAGGAGGGTGGAGGAGACAAGGGTCTAACTTTAACTGGTGGATATTTTTTATAGTCTTGGTTTCCCAGCTCTAATTGTGCTCTTCGTAGCTTACTAGTGAAAATATTTGTGATACTGTCTCCAATCTAAACTTAGACTATGCTGAAAAAAAATATAAATTTTCTGTTTTGTTTTCATTCACTTTTTTTCTGGGGTTCATTCACAAGACCTCTTGGTACATAACCAAGAAAGTCTCTAGCAGTAAAAAGGTGTACTTCCAAAGTAATATTCTACTATTCTATAACCATTTTATTTCTTCCCCAAGGAAAGTTAGCTGTGATTAGAAACCAGCAGTAACTAGTTAGATGTAATTAGAAAGTATCAATTTTTGTGATTGCTTATTTAAAAAAAAATTAGAGACTTTAAGCTCCTACAGTTTAAAAAATGTAATTCTTGGGCACCTGGGTGTCTCGGTTAAGCATCCAGCTCTTGGTTTTGGCTTAGGTCATGATCTCACAGTTCATGGGTTCAAGCCCTGCATTGGGCTCCACGCTGGCAGTGCAAAGTCAGCTTGGGATTCTCTCTCTTTCTCCCTCTCTGTCTGCCATTCTCCCATGTGTGAGCTCATGCTCTCTCTCTCAAAATAAAATATATATATATATCATATATATATATATGATATATATATCATATATATATAAAACTCTCAAGCAAAGATGGCTTTCTCTATATTCTAAAATATTGATAATATTAACCATCTGAATATTTGTCAAAATTCTCTCAAAATTCATTTTTTCCTGGAAACCAAGGGTATATAAAAATACGAAATATTTAAATATAAAAAATATTTAAAGTATTTTATATAGTATCTTTGATTTGGACGTTTCTACGTGGCTTTTAAACGTAATTTAGTATATAAATACTAAATGCTTAAATTTTCCAATAACCAGGCATTCCCATCTTCTCTTAAACATGATCTTCCTATCTCTTTAACAGTTATCTGGAGACGTTTAAAGCTATTTTCGCAATCAGTTTTATAAAATTTAAAGGCATTACATCAATGTAAAAGTTCAGACATTAATGTTGCCTTTGACAAATGACTTGTCAACATTTTGCTTTGCTCTTCAAAGTCATTAGGGTAGTGTATAAAATTTGAACCTCCTAGGGCACCTGAGTGGCTTAGTCAATTAAGTTTCCGACTTCGCCTCAGGTCATGATCTCATGGTTCTGAGTTCAAGCCCCACCAAGTGCTCTATGCTGAACTGCTCAGAGCCTGGAGCCTGCTTTGGATTCTGTGTCTCCCTCTGTCTCTGCCCCTCTCCAGCTTGTGTTTTCTCTCTCTCTCTCTCTCTCTCTCTCTCTCTCACTATCTCAAAAATAAATAAATAAACATTTAAAAATAATAGAGTCTCTTTCCAAGGTCCCTTCTTTAAAAATAAAAAATAAAAAAATTTGAACCATTTAACAAACACAAACATATGTAAAACATGCTTGTTCATGTGCATGTGCACATGCAAATTAGCAACAAATTAAGGGTAGGAAATATTAAGATGGAATCTGGGAAGAGGTTGGAACCTCAAAATGAGGAATTGCACGCTCAGAGGACTAGTAAAATTGACACCCAGATCTGTGCGCAATGTCCAGAAAGGAAGATGAGAGAAAGAACATCCAAGACTTGTGTCTCCATGTCAGCTTCTACAAGAGAGGCAGGTCAGAGACTGTTCAATATTTACTTGCACTAGATGAAAGCATGTAGTGTATTAAGGATTTGTTTTAAATTATCTACTTATTCTGTATGGACATTTGGTAAAAACCATCCATATCTACTTTCATTTCTCAGAAATTCACTTATTTGGCGCTTATGGGACAACAACAAGGTATAGGACATTGGACTACAAAATAATACTTTTGTCCTATTTTGATAAGTATGTTAGTGATTTGAAAGCAATCAGGAATAGAAAAAAAATTCTTTGTTTGCATGTCAGCTAGATTGTGCGATAGGACTAAACAATCCCGATTCAGTCCCGTGGCTTAATTCGTACCCACTGCCATACTCACATGCAGATTTGTAAGGGTGTGTGTGTATAGTCAATCAACAGCCACCACATCATTGCAATTCTAGATGCCCTGTAAGAGCACCTGTCCTTCATGTATGGTTCAGCAACCCAGCCTGCTTTCCTCTTACAGGGCATCTGTGTCAACGTGAGAGCTTCTTTGCCATCAGAGTAGGGGATGAGATAGAAAAATGCTTTTCTTTCTTTCTTTCTTTCTTTCTTTCTTTCTTTCTTTCTTTCTTTCTTTCCTTCTTCATTTCTTCCTTTCTTTCATCTATCTGTATCATTTATTTATTTGTAATTATAATTTTAAAGGTATGGGAAAGGATATTGGAAATGACAATAATTTTCCTATTAAATGTAGCTAAATATAATTTTCTTCATGTTTTAAAACTTAAAATAGTTCTGTTGATAGGACTCATCTCATAAATTCCATCAATTTAGGCATTCGTGATTTATAAAACTTTTTTAAAAAGTATCTATTAAAGTGTAGTCTCAACAAATAAGCAATTGGCTACAGTTACATCATTAATTATGCACCACAAACAGCTTTCCATATTAAGCTAAAAATATTAGTTTACTGTCTATCAGAAAGGCCTAAAATATGATACCATTAAAGGTCCTTTTAAACTCCAGAATATAACGTTCACATTGTTTATGATATGTCCTTTGGACAATAAGAATTTCTCCAAATTACTTTTTTTCAACAACATATATTGACCATTGACTATGAGCATGAACTAAAATAATTTTTTAATAACTGGGTAGAACAGTATTCCATGGCTTTAGACTCTGGAGATTTATGATGGATCATTTAATAATATTGAAATTTTAGAAATCATTATATTCTAAAGAACATGTCATTTTCTCATTTGGTAATTTCCCAGTAGCTTATACTGTGCCTCAAAACTCATTAATAAGTTGTGGGCTGTCAAAAGCCATTTGGAGGCAGAGAGATATACAATCAGATTATTAGGAATATATTAGTCTTTAAAGGAAAGTGCCAGGGAAAAAATGGAAGGGCATCACTTTTGAAATACCTGTACAATGATACTGACTCCATGACCATGGTTAACTCAACAATGAGCCACTTGATTTTTGCTATGTATTTATTTGAACTGCTGTTTTATTTTTTAAATTTTTGTTAGGTAAATATGTGTATCCTAAATTTGCTATTTTGAGGCAGCCAGGTGGTCAGTCAGTGAAGTGTCCAACTCTTGGTTTTGGCTCATGACATGATCTCAAGGTTCATGGGATGGAGCCCTGTGTAGGGCTCTTGGTTTTGGCTCATGGCATGATCTCAAGGTTTTGAGATCCAACTCTTGATTTTGGCTCATGACATGATCTCAAGGTTCGTGAGATGGAGCCCTGTGTAGGGCTCCACGCTGACAGCACAGAGACTGCATGGGATTCTCTCTCTCCCTCTCTCTTGGCTCCTCCCCTGCTTCTGCATGCTCTTGCTCCCTTTCTCTCTTTCTCTCTTTCTCTCTCTCTCTCAAAATAAATACATGAAAACTTTTTAAAAATAAAATAAATGAAATTTCCATTTTAACTGTTTTTCCAGGCATTAATTATATTTACAATGTCATGCAACCATCACTGCAATCTATTTAAAACGTTTCTATCATCCTAAAGGGAGGCTTTGTAACAGTGTGCAGTAAACTTTTTTCTCCCTTCACTCCAGCACATGGCAATCTTGAATCACCTGTGTATCTCTAAGGATTTGCTTATTATAGATTTTCCTGTGGGTAGAATCATACAATATTTTTCTTTCAGTGTATGGCTTATATCACTTTTCATAGTATTTTCGAGGGTTATCCATTTTGCAGGAAGTATCAAAAGGCATTCTTTTTATAGCTACATATTATTTCATTGTATGTGTATACTACACATTTTGTTATTCATTCATCTGTAGGTGGAAACTCGGATTGTTTCCATCTTTTGACTATACTGAATAATTAGAATACAACTATCTGTTTCAGTCCCTCTATTTCTTTTGAGTATATATTTAGGAGTGGAATTGTTGGGTGGTGTGGTATTTCTATATTTAACTTTTTGAGGAGTCATCAGACAGTTCTCCACAGAGGCTGCACAATTTCACAGTCCCATGAATAATACATGAGAGTTTCATATTTCCCACGCCCTTGCCAACACTTTTATTTTTTTTTAATGTAAAATGTAGTATTCATTATAGCCATCCTGATGAATATGAAGTGGTATCTCATCGTGGTTTGGATTGGCATTTCCCTAATGGTTAGTGATGCTATGAATCTTTTCATATTCTCATTAGCTATTTGTATATCTTCTCTGGGGAAATGTCTGTTCAATTCCTTTGCCCATTTTAAACATTGGATTGGTTTTTGTTGTTGAGTCATAGGAGTTCTTTATATACTCAGTGTATTAAACACTTGTCAAAGGTATGTTTTGCAAACATTTCTTTCCATTCCATAGATGTACTTTCCATTCTCTATTTTCTTTGATTCACAAAAGTTTTTGATGTTTAAACGTCCAGTTTTTTGGTTTGTTTCCTATTCATTCAATAGGTGTCATGTCTAAGAATTTCCTGTACCAAAGTCATGAAACTTGGCTCTATGTTTTCTTCTAAAAAATTGTTATTTGTCAATTTAAACTAGGTCACTGCTAAATTTTAAGTTAATTTTTATATATGGTGTGAGTTAGAGATTTAATTGTATTCTAATTGTCCCAGTACAATGTGCTGCAAAGATATTTCTTTCTTCATGACATGGATACAGCACCCTTACTGACAATCAATTGGCCATAGATGTCTGAATATATTTCTGTAGCTTAATTCACTGTCTCTGGCCTGTATATCTGTCGTTATGTCAGTTCCACACTGTTTTGATTATTGTAGTTTTGTACATAGTTTTGAAAACAGGAAGTACAAGTCCTCTCAACTTTGTTCTTTTTCAAGATTGTTTGACTATTTAAGATTCCTTGCAATTCCTTATGAATTTGAGGATCTTTTTCTATTTCCTGAACTACTTATTAACCTTCTTTTACATTCTTAAAAAAAATAGTTATTGGGAAACCTTACAGATAAAAATTAAGTCAGAATTTTTTCATATTTTAAAAAAGGATCGGGGCGCCTGGGTGGCTCAGTCGGTTAAGCGTCTAACTTCAGCTCAGGTCACAGTCTCACGGTCCGTGAGTTTGAGCCCCGTGTCGGGCTCTGGGCTGATGGCTCAGAGCCTGGAGCCTGCTTCAGATTCTGTGTCTCCCTCTCTCTCTGCCCCTCCCCCATTCATGCTCTGTCTCTCTCTGTCTCAAAAATAAATAAACATTAAAAAAAATTGAAAAAAAAAAGGATCAACACTCAGGTACTAGTATTTAGACCCTTCCCATTTTCACCTTATGATGGCAAGTTGTTGTTTTTTTCTTTTTTTGTGTTAAGCTAATAGTCTTCAAATGGTCTCATTTACACTTTCTAAACCTCTCCTCCTCAAATGCTTTTTGAAGATTGAGATAAGTATATATAGAATAAAGCTGTGTATGGCACTGTCCTATCTTTTTCTTTGTAACCACCCAGGAGGCAATTAATAAAGATTATGTTGCACAATTCTTTCTGCCTTTCCATTTTGGCTTCTCCCACTATTATGATTTTAAATGAATGTCACAGTAAGCAAAATTATAAAAGATGATTTAGATATTGGTATATATTCAGATGTTCATGACCAAAGATCAATAATATGCTTTTACATTTATTTTTATATTTTTTAATTTTTTAATGTTTATTTTTGAGAGAGAGAGAGAGGAAGGGAGAGCATGAGCAGGAGAGGGACAGAGAGAGAGGGGCAGAGAGGGGGAGGAAGAGATAATCCGACGCAGGCTCTAGGCTCTGAGCTGTCAGCACAGAGCCCGATGTGAGGCTTGAACCCACAAACTGTGAGATCATGATGTGAGATGAAGTCTGATGCTCAACCAACTGAGCCACAGAGGCAGCCCACTTTTACACTTATTATTAATACTAAATATACCTGGTATATTGTTCAATTAAAAAAAATGACCTACGAAATGAGTAAAAACTGAAACAAATAGACTAAAAACTGTAAGTCAGATGTTTATAAATAATCAAGGGCATCATACACAGAGTTATTAAAAAGATATTTGTCTATTTTAATAAATTAAGTAGATGTTAATCTATTTTATTAAGTGGCTAATTTATTAAAATACATTATATATTTATAGCGTATGTAGTATATATAATTATATTATAATGTATTAATTTTAATACATTTTAATAACCTATTTTATTTTTTAACTCCCCACAACAAAGGGAAATATGAGCACTGTCTTCCAGAAATCATTATTACATAAAAGTCTTAGAGTATATTTATCTAAAGTTTCTAGTTCAGTTGGCATCTATTTTGTTGCTTTCAAAGTGCTTGAGCTTTCCATTTTATTCATTGTCCATACAGGTTATGATAGCATTTTACTAGGTATTATTTAATAAACTGTGAAATTCAGAAGATCAGAAATCAGGACAATATGACTTGAGATCTTAGCTACAGGTTTTAGTTACTAAATTGTCCTTCAAAAGTTAAATATCAATATCATACAATTAGAGGTTTGTGGCAAAAATACTATATTTAATATTCTTGTTTATTTGTCTGTTATCCTAATAATATAAAGGTTAAAATAAAATGAGGAAATATTTCTCTCTTAGCCAAATTTATATCTTTTTTAGTCTTTTTAAAAAAATGTATTTCTTTATTTTTTCATTTTTTGAGAGAGAGAGAGCATGAGTAGTAGAGGGAAACAATTTTTAAATTTTTTTTCATGGTTGTTTATTTAATTTATATATAGAGAGACAGAACATAAGCAGGGGAGGGGCAAACAGAGAGGGAGAGAGAGAATATCCAGTAGGCTCTGCACTGTCAACGCAGAACCTGATGCTGGGCTTGAACCCACAAGCCCTGAGATCATGACCTGAGTTGAAATCAAGAGTTGGACGTTCAACAACTGAGCCACCCAAGCACCCCAAGGGAGACAGAGAATCAAAAGCAGTTTCACCCCATCAGGAGCCCAAAGTGGGGCTCAGTTTCATGACCCTGAGATCATGACCTGAGTTGAAATCAGCCAGACCCTTAACCAACTGAGTCACCCAGGCGCCCCATAAATTTATATCTTTTAGTAAATAGGAGCTTCCAGAATTCTACCTAGCCACAATCAGGAGAAAAAGTTTTTAAAAAAGAAAAGTAAAGAAAACAAAAAAGGTGTTCAGAGGCATAAATAATACTTTTTTAAAATATGTATTTATTATCTTGAGAGAGAGAGAGCGCGCAAGCCAGGTAGAGGCAGAGAGAGAGAGACAGACACAGAATATGAAGCAGGCTCCAGGCTCCAAGCTGTCAGCACAGAGCCCGGTGTGGGGCTCGAACTCAACACGAGACCATGACCTGAGCCAAAGTCGGATGCTTATCGGACTGAGCCACTCAGGTACCCCAATAATGCTTTTAAACTTGATTTTGTGAATATTATATGTATTAGCTATTTACTGGGAATATCTACTCTTCATTGCCTTTAGCAATGAAATTTCTGACCTTTGAAAGTCTTCCACAAAGATAAACATATCTACTATGATAACTAGGTTGCCCCATCTTGCCTTCTAAGGGGATAGTCTTTTCTTTACATCTGTAGTGACTAAATTTTTCTATGAAGCATGAAATGCAATTATACCGAGATTAGAGAGCATTAACTACATGTGTTATAATTGCCCATGAATTTAGCATTTTCTACTAAAAATAACCTACAGTGTTTAATCCATTTTTTATTCATCTTACTGAATTGGAAAGAGTTAAGGTTTTAGTTTAGATTAAATGATGAAAAAAAGAACTTTTAAATCTCATGTTATCGCGTTATAGTTTGACTTTTTTACTAAAGAATTTTAACTGTTAGATGCCATGTTTAATGTTTCCACTTGTATTCATTAACACAAATTTGTTTGAAATCCCTAGCTGATGCTTTGCCAAAATGTCATCTGTCCTAATGAATATGTATAAAATAAAGTACAGAATAAATTTGTGATACTGTTTCTTTTTCCAAAATACTTTGGGCTTGTTTGAAATTGAATGCTCTTTTGCAGTTGACTACGTTGTCAAAGACACAACGTGCATGATGTCAACTATTTTAGTGGATAAATCCAGAGGGTAAATGATTGTTGTGGAGAACAAAGGCAATGAAAGTTTTATCCAACAGAGAGGAATTTAGAGTTTAGTTGTCTGTTGTCCCAACATTCTCACAACAGAATTTTTTACTGTATGTATTAGAAACCTAATTAGAAACATTCATTGCAATATATACAGTAAAAAGCAACTGGCTTTTACAGGGACCCAATTACTTCAGTATCCATTTGAAGGAGAGTGGAAAGAAATTATCTTCATTCTCACTGCCTCTTACCTTAATTGCAGACTGTTATTGCTTGCTAACTGGACCATGGCAATCACCTGCTAACACTCCCTTTTTCAGGGTTATCTTCATCCTGTCCATACTTCGCACTACCTCCAGAGAGGCAAAATATACCTTTGCTCATGTGACGTTCCTCATTAAAATGCATCAATTAGAAATTGGCTCCTGAGGTCATCTTCACCATGCCAGATAGTCAGAGAGAAGGAATTTCCCTTAAGCAAGGAAAGACTAGAAGTAGTTAGGATTGACTACAAAGGAAGCATTGAAGGCACTCTGGAGGCTGGGGTCGTATAGGAGAAGACTGAGCTACACAAATCAGAATAATAAATATAAGTAATACCTACACAATATACCTTCACCTTTCTTTCCCCACTGAAGTCTGAGTTCATTGTTTATGTCTAGTGGGCTGCAAATCAGATTATACCTTTTTGAGAAATTTAGAAGCACAAAAATCTAGTATTTCTGATAGTTGCATTTTGCCATCAAAACTCATACAGCAACAGAGCCACTGTATTGAAATTAACCAGCTTACAAATATCCCCCACCTTATACAAATTCTAATTAGCATTTGTGTGTGTTCCACAATTAAATATAAATAAAAGCATAGATTCACTTCATTTATGAGGAACATATCCAACATAAAACACTGAGACCAATACAGTAAGGAGTAAAATGAACTTATAGGAGACAATGATAATTCAGGAAAGGAAAAAGTTACTTTGAAGTGTTGATTTCAATTTCAGTTACTTAACATACGGTGTAG
Source organism: Puma concolor (assembly GCF_028749965.1). Lineage (NCBI taxonomy): Eukaryota > Metazoa > Chordata > Mammalia > Carnivora > Felidae > Puma > Puma concolor. The sequence continues at coordinate 178,384,188 of NC_141670.1, read as the reverse complement.
TATTAGTTTCAGGTGTACAATATAGTATAGTAGTTCAACACTTTCATACAACATCCAGTGCTCATCACAGCAAGTACGCTCCTTCATTCCCATCACCCATTTAACACATTCCCCCACCAAACTCCCTTCTGGTAACCATGTTTGTCCTCTAGAGTTTAGAGTCTGTTTCCTGGCTTGCCTCTATCTCTTTTTGTTTATGTTTGCCCATTTACTTCTTAAACTCCACATATGAGTGAAATCACATGATATCTGTCTTTCTCTGACTGGTTTATTTCATGTAGCATAATACTTTCTAGCCCCATCCATGTTGTCCCATATGGTAAGAGTTCACTCCTTCTTATGGCTGTGAATTTTCCCTGTATACATATAGCACCTCTTCTTTATGCATTCATCAGTCATGGACACTAAGGCTGTTTCCATATAGAGATGCATGTATCCCTTTGCATTAGCGTTTTTGTATTCATTAGGTAAATACCCAATACTGAGATTGGTGGATCATAGGGTAGGTCTATTTTTAACTTTTTGAAGAAGCTTTGTACTGTTTTCTATAGAGACTGCACCAGTTTGCATTCTCACCAACAGTGCAAGAGAGTCCCCCTTTCCCAATATTCTAGCCAACACCTGTTGTTTCTTGCATTGGTGATTTTAGCCATTCTGAAATGTGTGAGGTGATATCTCATTACAGTTTTGATTTGTATTTCCCTGATGATAGGTGATGTTGACCATCTTTCCATGTATCTGTTGGCCATCTGTATGTCTTCTTTGGAAAAAAAGTCTTTGCCCATTTTTTAATTGAATTATTCAGTTTTGGGGTGTTGAGTTTTACAAGTTCTTTGTATATTTTGGATACTAAACCTTTATCAGATACGTCATTTGCAAATATCTTCTCCTATCCCATAGGCTTCCTTTCAGTTTCTTGATTGTTTTCTTCACAGTGCAGAAACTTTTCATTTTGATGAAGTATCAATAGCTTATTTTTGCTTTTGTTTCCCTTGCCTTTGGAGACATATCTAGAAAGAAGTGGCTATGGCCGATGTCGAAGAAATTACTGCCTGTGTTCTCTTCCAGGATTTTTATGGTTTTAAGTCTCAACTTTAGGATTCCATCCATTTTGAATTTATTTTTGTATATGGTGTAAGAAAGTGATGTGTTTCATTTTTTTGTATGTTGCTGTCCACTTTCCCAAAACCATTTGTTGAAGAGACATTCTAGGCAAAAGAAGTTTTAAAACACATACATCCTGTGCATCTTCAGAATCCTTAAGTTAAATGAAGCTATTGTCATAATAACAGAATACAATGAAAAAAAAGGTATCTCAAGAACCATAATATGTTTTTTTTAGTAAAAATTATTGTCTATCCATTCTTCTGAGTAGCAACACTCAATTCATATTGCTACTGAAATTAAAGACTAGATTTTCCAGTGTTCTCATGTGGACAAGTGTATCATGTGAATAAATTTTGGCCCCGAAGATGTAGGCAGATGTGTTGCTTTGCGATTTCGGGGGAAGCTACTTCAATGACCCAATCACAGTTTTAAAAGAACAGTGTGTAAGCACCAAATGGTATCCCAACAACAAAATACATAACTATATTATAGGTTATGGAGTTAAAGAAAACATATATTTATTTTGTGTGTAGGTGAACATGAATGATAAAAGCAAGCTACGTCACCTTAGTCATTTTAATCCACATACCTGAATTTTATATTACGCACATTAAATTTTAAAAATTATAAATGTGGAGGCACCTGGTTGGATCAATTGTTTAAGTGTCCGACTCTTGATTTTGGCTCAAGTTATGACCTCATGGTTTGTGGGATCGAGTGTGGAGGCTGCTTGGGATTCTCTCTCTCCCTCATTCCCCCCCGCTCATGTTCTCTCTTTCTCTCTCTGTCTCCTTCTGTCTCAAAATAAATAAATAAACATTTAAAAATTTACAAATGTGATACAAATTGCCAAAGAATCAACTTGATGTAATATAGGACCATTTAATAGGCCCCATTACTGCTGAAAGAGTCCAAGAAAAATTCTCCCAGAGAAAAATATATTTGAATTGAATATTGAATGGTAAATAGTGTTAGCCATGAGAAGAGAGTAAAAATACCTAAAAATAGACTTAGGGAAATATAGGGAGGTCAGGGATAAGAATGGAAAAAAAAATTCTGTGAAGTCACTGTAGGTGAAACATGAAGAATTAAAAAGAATTTTTGGCGGGCACCTGTGTGGCTCAGTTGACCTCATTCGACTTCAGCTCAGGTGATGATTTCATGGGTCATGAGTTCAAGCCCCACGCCGGACTCTGTGCTGACAGTTCAAAGGGTGGAAACTGCTTCAGATTCTGTGACTCCCTCCCTCTCTACCCCTGCTGATACTCTCTCTCTCTCTCTCTCTCTCTCGCAGGAATAAATAAACATTAAAAAAATTAAAAAAAAAAGGATTAAAAAGAATTTTTTTAAATGAGAGAAAAGAAAGAAAAGAAGGAAGAGATACTTACTAAACAGTAATAAGAAAGCCAGAGTCACCAACTATAAGAATCAGAAATGTAATGAATATAGATGATGGATAGATAGATAGATATATAGATATTCATAAATATGTTGTATCAGTAGTAGCAGATCTAATTTTTTTCATCCCCAAATTGTGACTATTTTATAGGATTGGCCTTTTTCTCCCCAGTTTTGTTGAAGTAAAACTGACATATAACGTTGTGCAAATTTAGGGTGTCTAATGTGATGATTTGATCTGTAAAATGATTGCCACCCTATGAAATTCTTACTCATACCATCTTATCTAAAAGTAAGTTTTAGATTTGAAGTGACTGAATTTCTTATACATAGTAGATTGGTTTTTCTACAATCAATGATGTGTTTAGTTATAACAGGAGAGAGGATTGTTAAATGTACACAAATTTGTTAAACCTATACATGTTTTACATACTATTTTTATTCATGTGTAATAATGGAGGAAAAAAAAAGATTTGATCCTTTCTGAGATTTGTGTAGATCTCTTTAAACCGTCAACAATTGCATCAAATTCATGCCTCTAGTACATAAACATATATTGTATCTTTCGTGATGTGAAGTACCTTTAGATTGTGTTTCTTGTTGGATGCTTTCTGATATTTATTTTAATAAACAAAATAAATAAACCCTGAGATTTCCCATGGTATTTCTGGGAGGGGGTACCTGGAAGAGTAATACAAGTTACTTTGTCCCATTGGGAGAAAAAAAAATCATTGTCATTGTAGTAAAGGTTTAAATATCACTGTCCCAAAAATATGAAAACTATTTTATTTTTTATTTTAGAGAATAAGAGCACAAAAGTCAGGGTGAGGGGTAGTGGGGAAGGGAGAGAGAGAATCCTAAGCAGGCTCCATACTCATCACGGAGCCTGATGTGGGGCTTGATCTCAACGACCCCGGGATTGTGACTGAACTAAACTCAAGAGTCAGACACTCAACCAGCTAAGCTATTCATGTGCTCTTATGAAAGTGTATTTTAAAAACATAAAAGAATAAAATAGGCAAAAAGATCAATAGGAGTTGTTTCTATGAAATATCTACATTGTCTAATATACCCTCAAGAGGTGTCTCATTCTTCAGAAGTCTGTGCATTGCACCGGTTTGGTCTATTTCAGAACTCAGTAGAGATCAAAGATAACTTATGGAGAGAGAATGGTGATGCGTATGTTTTCTCGAGGTAATGTTTTCTGGAGGTTTCTGCCATAATGAATTGTCTTTTAAACTGAAAAGAATGGTTTTACCTTTTCTTTCCTTTAAGTGTATTTTAATGTATGTTAATATTATCTGGAAAAAGAAATGCCACTATGTTTTCTGGGAACTAGTGTAAACCAAGATCAAGTTAATTGACAATTTCATTTGTCCATTTATCATGGAAAGAACCCAGAGTTTGAAACCATTACCCCAACTTTTAATTACATGACATGAGTCGACTTAGATTTACCCCCACACAAGTTTTTGTGTTGGTCTGACTGTTATGCCACTTAAAAACTTTTTTCAGTTCCAGATCTTTAAATTTTTCGGTCTATATGTAAGTATTAAAAGTAGAAAGTTTAACAATTTACATATTATGCTTGTGACAGTATAAGTTGATAAATTCTCCTGTTGACAGAAAATGAGTTGGAATGAGTCAAAGAAATTAAAATGGACTTTATCAGCGTTTATTTTTCAATCATTTGGACTATTAAAGTTTTCACCGATAGTTTGAGAACCTTAAATTTTGTTTAAATAATAAAGTATGGAGCGCCTGGTTGGCTCAGTCGGTTAAGTATCCGACTTCAGCTCAGGTCACAATCTCGCGGTCCGTGAGTTCAAGCCTTGCGTCGGGCTCTGGGCTGATGGCTCAGAGCCTGGAGCCTGCTTCTGAGTCTGTGTCTCCCTCTCTCTCTGCCCCTCCCCCGTTCATGCTCTGTCTCTCTCTGTCTCAAAAATAAATAAAACGTTAAAAAAAAATTTAAAAAAAAATAAATAAATAATAAAGTAAAATTGTAATCACTGGATGTAAATATGTATGGATGTATTTTTACGTATGTATGTACAGATGCATATATAAAGTATATGTCTATATTATATGTATAATTATATAAATATATACATATACGTACATATGTGTATACATATCATATACATAAGTATTATTATGTATGTGTTTATGCACAGATTTACACATATATGTGTGTATATATGTAATAGCCTCTGAACAAATACAAATTTAGTGAGTTTTAAAAATACTTATCGGGGCACCCGGGTGGCTCAGTTAAGCGGCTGACTTTGGCTCAGGTCATGATCTCGTGGTCTGTGGGTTCAAGCCCCGCATCGGGCTCTGTGCTGACAGCTCAGAGCCTGGAGCCTGTTTCAGATTCTGTGTCTCCCTCTCTCTGACCCTCCCCCGTTCATGCTCTGTTTCTCTCTGTCTTAAAAATAAATAAACGTTAAAAAAATTAAAAAAAATACTTATAACTCATCAATTGTTAAAATTGAATGCATGGTCAGGAAGGAAAAGGGATAGAACTTTAAACGTTCTTTAACTTTTATCTTTATGAAATACATAATGCTATATAAAATGTCTTGAAATCATGTTATTTTTTTCTCTGATTTCATATATACTTGTATATATTTCCTCATTCTTATTTTTTCCAATAGAGCTACATTCATATTTGTGTAAGTTCAAAAATTACTCTCCTTTATTAAATTCTCTAAATAAACTCTAAAATGTTAATTACTTCTTTGTTTTTCCTAAGTCCGCTTTGTACACACTTTTCATGTTGTCCTTTCCATGCATTATTGCATTTATTTTATAAATCTCTTCCCACTAAAATATTCATTCTTTGAGGGCAGTTATGGTCTTACTTACAGATATTACCATAATTAACATAGTATCTAGCAGATATTGACAGGTTGTCAATGGCTACCATAAATTCTCCCAAAGATTGAGACTAATAAGTAGAAGAATTAGTTCTTCCGGTTTTTTTTAAACACAGTCATTTTTCCTAGTTAAATAAACTATTTTTCCATAATATTATTTATATCTCCATAGAAGCAGACGGAGTATTTGAAAGCTTTCTGGATCAAAAATCAAATAAACAGCTGTTAAATCTTTCAGAGTTCATTTACTCCTTGTTTGGAACACTTGTGGCTACGGATGGTCAGAAAAGAGGTGAGGCAGCTGGAGGTATTCGCTTTGAACCATGGCATCTGCAAAGAAGTAGATTGATCAGCAGAGATTTAAAAAGAACAACACTGCTAGCAAGCCCAAAGCTAAAACGTTAGTCAAATAAGCAGGAAGATTTGAGAAATATTAACCGACAGACAGATTTTTGTACAAGTAGGAGTGCAAAAAGCTCATCTTACCAGGTGGCTTCAGGGCTTGAATATCCAACCAAGATTTTGAAGAGTAAAAATTCTGAAGTCAATGATCTTAGAATAGCAATAAGTATAGCCTTCAGCCTATGTACTTAGGAAGTTTTCAGCAATGATTTTAGTTTTAATTTTTATTTTGTTTAATTTAGCCTGTCCCTGAGGCAGCTCCTGAGAGTTGCTAAACCATTGAGAACCATGCAGGAGGTAAGCTGTTTGCTTTAGGCAGAGCTGGCATTGGTTTTAGCGGATGATCCCTCTATAACTTCAGTGAATTTCAAATATTCTGTGTTATTTGAAAGGACCTTATTACTTATGGCAGCATGCTACAAAGGAAAGCAAACAAATTTTTGGCATAAGGCACACTTCTGCAAAGATCCTGCCTCTGCTAATGACCCCATCTGTAATAATGGACAAGAGAATCTCAACTTGTTTCTTCACTGGCATAATGAGCAAACTAACACATCCTACCTCTGTTTGTTACGTTGAATAAGATAAGGTAGGCAAAGCCCACAGACACAGCAGGCATTTTACAACTGGTAATTTCTCTGTTCTCTGAAGGTACTCAGCCTGCCTAGTGTGCCAGAACTGTGCTGCCCACTATTGTATGAAGTGTGTTTCTGGTAACGACACCCTAGCAAAATAGGCTCTTGTGAACGATGTTGCATCGATGGCTTTTAATTAAACACTTTATCATGTGACTTGCTTTGGCCAATGGGCAATAATAAAACTTGAACAAAAAGAGACCTTTAAATAGCTTGCTTGCACATTGGGATTTGTTTTCTCCTACTGCTCTGTGAACCCTGAAACCTCTGTGTGAACTAGCCTGGGCTCACATGTTGAATGATGAGAAAGAAGTGACCCAATAATTTCCATCTTCCAGGCTGACAGCCAGACAGCAGCCAGAAATGTATGTGAGGTCACCTGGGACCAGACAGCCTCCTGCCAACCTGTCAACTGATACAGAAACATGAATAATCCCAATTGAGTCTGACCCAGATTAGAAGAACCACTCAGCTGAGTCCAGACCAGTGCCAACCTGTCGAATTACAAGGTAAATAAATAGTTGATCTTTTAGCCATTAAACTCTGGTGGTTTGTTACCATGGAACAAATAAATGATCTATCTCTCAATACATTTTTTTAAATGCATACATTTATTGGCCAAAGACAAAAATATGGAGAAGAAAGAGAAGAGGAAAGAAGAAGGAAAGAAAAAAGAGAGGGTGGGAGAAAAAATGAATGGGAGGAAAGGAGGATTTGTATCCTGAATCTCGACATTTTCCCAAGAATGAGCAGAAGAGGCCTTATTTGCCATCATTTTCTTCTCGCTCACTCAGTAACTCAGCATTCTGATACAGAAATGTCAGATACATTAATTTAGGGGCACGGAGGTGATAGCTGGGGGAGAAAAAACTCTTCAAGAGCACCTTGGAAAGGCTTTTGTCTTAAATACACCGAGAACATAATTTAACATTTAAGAGCATTTTACTATCATTAATTAGCATAGATAACTTACTCCATCCATCTAAGAACTCATTGGCAAAACTGAATGTCACGGTAATAACGAAAAGAGCAGTATGCCGATTTGTGCAAAATTAATCTTGAACAGAGCAGGGAAATTTAAATAGTAAAGATGAACTATACTGGGACACTAGTGTATACATATTCCTGAATTAATATTAGATATATTTCAACCTTTTCCAGGGCAACATGACATTACAGAAGGATAAAAAGGAAATTTGTATAGTTCCGTAGAATAATATGTAAGCAATTGGCTATTCTTTCCTCAAACCAACAAAAATGTGCTTTCTGCTTTAAATTACAATCACCCTTGATACGATGTGTTTTGGTAAACTGAGAGAAACTGAGAATGACACTTAGTTTGCAGTCAAAATGAAAAATTGCAAACAATAGAAGCTATACATTTTTAAGGGTGGTTTTTCTCTTGGGTCATCATAGATGCAGGCAAGTCACTTTTTTAAAAAAAATGTTTATTTATTTTTGAGACAGAGTGAGACAGAGCATGAACGGGGGAGGCGCAGAGAGAGAGGGAGACACAGAATCCAAAGCAGGCTCCAGGCTCTGAGCCGTCAGCACAGAGCCTGATGCGGGGCTCGAACTCACAGACCGTGAGATCATGACCCGAGCCGAAATAGGACGCTTAACCTAAGGAGCCACCCAGGCGCCCCAGGCAAGTTACTTTTGAAGCACTTGGCTGTTGTCTCTCACAACCCTAGCCTCATTATGAAAAAAAGAAAAAAAAAAAACTGAATTAAAAATTCGACAAAACGTGAACATGTACAAATCACATTAAAAACGAATTTTTCAACACACACGATAGAATTTAGACTATTAAATTAGTATTCACTTTATCAATAATTACATCAGGAGGCTATACAATTAATAATGTTGCTACCTATAAAAGACGTTTAGAATTGCTTCTAGGGCCCCTTGTTCAAGTTCTATAGTATTTATCAATTTACCGGAGAAATAAAATTTCCATATTGCATCTTCCCAGGTCCGTGAACACTCGCTATCCATATTGATGGGACTAATGTTCAAAAAACTGTAATTATCTCTTCCATACATTAAATAGGTCCTTCTGGTGCAAGGAATATGTGATTTGCCACAAGAATATCTGGGATGCTTCCAACCTGTAGTAGAAAGTGATATGGGGGCGCCTGGGTGGCGCAGTTGGTTAAGCGTCCGACTTCAGCCAGGTCACGATCTCGCGGTCCGTGAGTTTGAGCCCCGCATCAGGCTCTGGGCTGATGGCTCAGAACCTGGAGCCTGTTTCCGATTCTGTGTCTCCCTCTCTCTCTGCCCCTCCCCCATTCATGCTCTGTCTCTCTCTGTCCCAAAAATAAATAAATGTTGAAAAAAAAAAAAAAAAAGAAAGTGATATGAACACTGTATATCCGTGATCTTCATCCACAATGTTCATGCACCAAAGTTGAAAGTCATGAGAGTGGTGACAGTCTCTCTATGCCAACAAGCCATCACTTAGGTCCCACACATTTTCTACTTGGATTCCTTGTATTTGGGCCACAAATTTGGTTGATTACTTTTCCTCTATGCACCACATTCACTGTGCTTTACCAACTCCATCAAATGCAAAGAGGACATGAAAATACATTTTCTTGTCACTGCAATTGGAAATAAGTAAAAGGAGCCTGAGTTTTGGAATCAAACAAAACAAACCTCAAATCTTTTATGTTAAGCATCTGCTCCATGATTGCACTCCTACCTTGAAATATTGCTAGGAGGATTAGAATAGTGTTTGTAACTTACACAGCAGCTTTGGGACAAGATGGCTTTATAATTTCATATTTCAGGATAACTTTCCATCCTAAACACAAGGCCATGATCAATAAAATTAAAAACAGTGATAATTGAAAGAGCATAGTACACTAACAATTATAAGTATCTTTAGATAAATAACGGAAACCTACAATTTTAATCAGGAGGGAAGTTACAAGCATACTGAACTCCTCATACAAAAACAGGTAAGAGAATCTAGAAGTTTTATTTTGAGGGGCTTTTTCAAAAATTCTTCTTTAATATGTGTTTACTTATTTTTGAGAGAGAGAGACAGACAGACAGAGAAACAGAGTGCTAACGTGAGAGAGGCAGACAGAGGGAGACACAGCATCGGAAGCAGCACCAGGCTCAAAGTTGTCAGCGCAGAGCCCAATGTGGGGCTCGAACCCACAAGCCATGAGGTCATGATCTGAGCCAAAGTCGGACGCTTAACCCACTGAGTCACCCAGGTGCCTCTTGAGGGAAAATTTTGACTAACAATGTTCTAATGGATTACAGTATTATTTTATTTCACCAGGAATAAATTTATCTCACTTTTTTATTATAATGACTTATTTACTTATCTAATCTTTCTCTCCTGTTTTTGAACATTTAAAAACAGGAAATCTATGTGAAACTGATGTGGGGAACAAAGGCAAAAGAAAAAAAAAAACTTTCTTATAACTTATAGCCCATTGATGAAGGCAATCTTAGCTTAACATTATCCAGACCTCCAGAATCCTGTAAGTTTCCTTTAACATATAAAAGTTCATTTGGAAATTTCCTTTATCTCTATCCCCCAAGATACATGTTAGCAATCGTCCTCCAAGCATATGGCCCACTGATATACATCTGAAGGGTCTTATAAAGGTTTTACTGGACAGTAATAAATGACCTTTTCCTAACAAGAGCTCACAGTCCTGGAAACCTTGGTTCCAAATTTTTTAAAGGCTTACATTATCCCTACCCCTCTCCCAACTTGAAAGTATATAATTAGCCATTCCTCACAACCACAGTGCAGCTCTTTATGCCCATGGGTCCTGTCTCCGTGCATTAATAAAGCAACCTTTTTGCACCGAAGACATCTCAAGAATTCTTTCTTGACTGTTCACTCTGAACCTCAACATTTCCACATCAAAACTAAGAGTAGATTTCATCCCACTGTAGGACATCAAGACAGAGGATAGAGCTTCCTCAATCATAAAATAAGGCTAAGGGAGGAAAAGTGAGTTATGATTATGCTTTATTTTGTTTTGTTTTATTGTATTGTGTTGTGTTGTATTGTATTGTGTTGTGTTGTATTGTATTGTATTTTACTTTATTTATTTATTGCCTATCTGATTATTAAGGGAAGCAGAAAGGAAAATACATGGTATGCCAATCAGAATTTGTACCGTGACTGAACTGAACTTACTAACTCAGTGGCTGGATTTTTGATGTCTCTGTATTACTACACAGTGAGAAGAACCACTGACTTATACGTCACCATATGTAGAAGCTGGGGGAAAGAAACTTTGAAACAACAGATAAGGTATAGTTAAAGAAAGAACACATGACTCCCACTCAAAATGAGCCTATAAAATAAGACGATAGAAAAAGAATGCTGATACTAAAGAATATAGCCAACATTCACATATGTGTGCACACACAAGTGAAAGGCAAATTAACTCCCAGTTAAATATAAATGCTACAACAATATGATATCAGCATACATGTTCATATCCAACCTTCCAAAAAGGAACCATAGATAAGAAACAAAACTAAAGTCCATAATAAGGGAAAAAAATAAACTAATAATGAAATTGAAAAACACAGACATTGAAATTTGCAAAATTTAGTATATGCAAAAATTATAGGCTAGACAGTGTTCAAAAGAGAATTAGTGAATTGGGAGTGAATGCTGTAGAATTTAATCAGAATGCAATATAGTTAGGATAAAAAACTTTTAGAAGATATACAAGACTTCTACAGAGAAATTTGTAAGTGTTCTTTAATCACAAAGAATTGCATACATGAAATAATATACCATCATGATGGACAGGAAAACTAAAAAAAATCATTAATGATAATAGTAATGATACAACACCCACAATGACAATATTATTGGGTGTCTGCTATGTACCAGGTCTTGTTCTAAAAGCTTTATACATATTTAATTAAAAATCATCATAACACGTTTATTTTATGTAGTGTTATTATAGTCCTCTTACAAATGAGAAAGCTGATGCGGAGATACGTTGTTTACACAGCTAGTAAGTAGTGCAATTTGCAGATATGTTCTCTAGTCTTCATGATATTAATTAGCATATCATACCACTTCCACATAAAAAATGTTAAGAATTTCCCAAATTAGCTTATGTATTAATTTCTTTGTAATACAAACTTATTTTTTCCTTTGCCGTTTTCCCCATTTATTTAGTGAATTTGACAACTGACTTCTACATTTCACATAAAGAAATCAAGATAAATTAAAAAGGAAAAGCAATTTATGTAAGATGAACTAAGGAAGGGTGGTGGCATAGCGTTACCATTCATTGGGATTTACTATGTCCTTACTTTGCTCATTGTTTATCTTCACTGGTAAGTTAAACTACATTTCCCAGGCTGCCATACCTACTGGCCTTAGGTTAATGGATGGTATTCTGGAGAAAAAAGAGAGAGAGTTGGGAAAAATTGATTACTTCTACTCCTTTCTCTCTGCTTCAATGTAGCATCTCTGGCATTTTGCATCTCCTCCAAGGTTCTGGCTATATCCAGGTCTAATAGTCCCTACCACCATAACCAAAAAACCTCATGTACACCTGCTCTCCAATGGCTCTCTTTAACCTTAGGGATCGTAGTGCCCTTCTACTGTTGCTAAACCTCGGGTTATCTCACCATCTTCTTTTTGCCCTTTCAGTCTGTGAACTTTATAGATAACTTGTATATTAAATTCACTGCATTGAAGTCTATGGGATGGCTTCTGTTGTCCTGATCAAACCCTAAATAATTCAGCAATACTAATTAAAACCATATGAAATTGTCACAAATATGGAAGAAAAAGATCATATATATGGGAATGTTTATAACAAGAGTTTCCCTTATAAATCAGTCAGGAAAACTGTGACTATATGATAAATTATTCTAGAAACAAATTAATTCATCACATACAAAAGGAAAAATATGAAATTGGTTCTTGACCTCATAGTATACACCAAGATTTTTTGATGTATTAAAAATAGAAAAGTGAATTACAACTTTAACATTGTTTTAAAATAGAGATATATTTTTGTTATGCAAAAAAAATTTCTTCAGTAAGACACTCAATTCAAGAGATAAATTAGATCAATAAAATTGCTAATATTAATATTTCATTATGACAAAAGATACATAAAGAAAGTTGAAAAAAAACAAAATGAAAGAAAACATTTGAAAGGTTTTGGCATCAATAATATATAAACAATGTCTAAAATCCATTAATAAAAGACAATACAATGGAAAAAAAGTGGGAAAAATTATGTGCAGTGAATTCACAAAAAGGGTGTGACTCAAAAGGCCAATAAAAATGTGAAATGATATTTTGCCCTACCAAAACCTAGAGTGTACAAATTAAAAGAAAAATGGGATACTTTTACAAGTTTAACAAAATTATACAAAATGATTTTAAAGCATTATTTGTAGTGTATGCTAAGGGCAAATTAGGAGGTAATGGAAAATGGGATACTTGCATTTTTGCTGGTGAGATTTAACTGAATACTTCAGAAAGGTCTTGAACAATAATCAACACAATCAAAGACACATGTAACCTAGGAGTAGGAATTCTATGGTAGGCATGAAATCTGAAGGAGAAATTTCACACTTGCACACGGAAACATGTAAAATATTGTTATGTCATGGCTATAATGGAAAATTGGAAACATCTTGCATTTATACCTAGAAGAAAAGAGATAGGTTTAGTTTTGTGTGTGTGTGTGTGTGTGTGTGCATGTGCGTGTATAGTGTGTTCTACATAGCACTAAAAAATAATGACTAAATCTATATAAACCTAGATTGTTACTAAAAAATATGAATTTAGTAAAAAGGGAAAAGTACAAAAAGATACATTCAGATGATAGCATTAAGGGAAATTTTAAGAAGACAATACAGTGTATTTTTACAATTTGCACGTGTGATAAATGTTCAACAACATGATTATATATATATATATATATATATATGTAAATTAGGATGCTGCTAAATGTTGGGTTGGAAGGAAAGGAAATGGGATAATGGCCAGAACAAAGAGATTTTTTGTATGGATCCTCTTTTAAAAAATATATAGGGATATATGGAAAATTCTAAGAATTTAGATGATGTTTGCATATTTGAATCTGATAAAATTTAAGTTAAAGTTATGAAATATACTTTATATATAACCTATATGATGGGAATAGAAAATTAGAAAGATAAAGCCCCAAATTACATTTTTAATAAGTTTCTGTGTAAAGAGATTATGAGTAAATATTAATTTCTTACTTTATACTTTCTTTATTTTATAATTTTAAAATAATATTATATTTTTTATTTATAATAAGTAATTCTTTATCTTACAAACAACATATAAGTTAATTATCTCACAAAGAATTGATGGGTGTTGGATACTGTTTTTCCACTAAATAATACTAATACTATTTGCTTTCTATGTATTTTAATACAGTCTCAAATTATATCTGCAACATACACTATACCTATATTTTATATAGAAGAAACTATGGAAATGGGTTGGTATAAATCTGTCTTTTGATTTTTGTTCCTAAACTTAATAAATTTTTTTATTGAATAATTGTTTGTGAAAATGGTGGACAGCCAAGATGGCGAAATACAAGGTCATCATTAATCAACCTCCCTCCAAATACAATATTTTCTTCTATTATACACATCTTATATAATGACACTTTGATTCCAGTATTAAAATTTAATGCTTGGTAGATCTTTGACAAATTAGATATTTTTGGCTATGGTATGACGATGAATATAGTTACAAAAGTCCTTTCCGTGTCAAAGTAGTATGTTTGTAGGAATAATAAAGTAAATGTGCTTTCATTAGACTGAGACTATGACAAAAATATGTGCCAATCTAAATTATTTGGTATGTCTTTTTTCTCTAAGTTTTAATAAATTCTCTTATCAAAGCAAATATACTTTCACATTTTATAGCCCTTTTTGAAAATAAATCTGTTTCCAAGGTATTTCTGAAATAACTTAAATAGATTGCATGCTGAAGAAGTAACTCTGCACTGAAATGAGTTGCATTGAATGGCAACTTTACATACAGATGCCCTCTCTAATTACAGTATTTTTTTCTACAATCTTAGTTCAATAAAACCTCCTGTTGGGTTTAAAGAAACTGCCCAAGTAATATTTATAACACTTTTTTTTTATATATATGAAATTTATTGTCAAATTGGTTTCCATACAACACCCAGTGCTCATCCCAAAAGGTGCCCTCCTCAATACCCATCACCCACCCTCTCTTCCCTCCCACCCCCCATCAACCCTCAGTTTGCTCTCAGTTCTCAACAGTCTCTTATGCTTTGGCTCTCTCCCACTCTAACCTCTTTTTTTTTTTTTTTTTCCTCCCCTCCCCCATGGATTCCTGTTAAGTTTCTCAGGATCCACATAAGAGTGAAACCATATGGTATCTGTCTTTCTCCGTATGGCTTATTTCACTTAGCATCACACTCTCCAGTTCCATCCACGTTGCTACAAAAGGCCATATTTCATTTTTTCTCATTGCCACGTAGTATTCCATTGTGTATATAAACCACAATTTCTTTATCCATTCATCAGTTGATGGACATTTAGGCTCTTTCCATAATTTGGCTATTGTTGAGAGTGCTGCTATGAACATTGGGGTACAAGTGCCCCTATGCATCAGTACTTCTGTGTCCCTTGGATAAATTCCTAGCAGTGCTATCTATTGCTGGGTCATAGGGTAGGTCTATTTTTAATTTTCTGAGGAACCTCCACACTGCTTTCCAGAGCGGCTGCACCAATTTGCATTCCCACCAACAGTGCAAGAGGGTTCCCGTTTCTCCACATCCTCTCCAGCATCTATAGTCCCCTGATTTGTTCATTTTGGCCACTCTGACTGGCGTGAGGTGATACCTGAGTGTGGTTTGGATTTGTATTTCCCTGATAAGGAGCGACGCTGAACATCTTTTCATGTGCCTGTTGGCCATCCGGATGTCTTCTTTAGAGAAGTGTCTATTCATGTTTTCTGCCCATTTCTTCACTGGGTTATTTGCTTTTCGGGTGTGGAGTTTGGTGAGCTCTTTATAGATTTTGGATACTAGCCCTTTGTCCGATATGTCATTTGCAAATATCTTTTCCCATTCCGTTGGTTGCCTTTTAGTTTTGTTGGTTGTTTCCTTTGCTGTGCAGAAGCTTTTTATCTTCATAAGGTCCCAGTAATTCACTTTTGCTTTTAATTCCCTTGCCTTTGGGGATGTGTCGAGGAAGAGATTGCTACAGCTGAGGTCAGAGAGGTCTTTTCCTGCTTTCTCCTCTAAGGTTTTGATGGTTTCCTGTCTCACATTCAGGTCCTTTATCCATTTTGAGTTTATTTTTGTGAATGGTGTGAGAAAGTGGTCTAGTTTCAACCTTCTGCATGTTGCTGTCCAGTTCTCCCAGCACCATTTGTTAAAGAGACTGTCTTTTTTCCATTGGATGTTCTTTCCTGCTTTGTCAAAGATGAGTTGGCCATACGTTTGTGGGTCTAGTTCTGGGGTTTCTATTCTATTCCATTGGTCTATGTGTCTGTTTTTGTGCCAATACCATGCTGTCTTGATGATGACAGCTTTGTAGTAGAGGCTAAAGTCTGGGATTGTGATGCCTCCTGCCCTGGTCTTCTTCTTCAAAATTACTTTGGCTATTCGGGGCCTTTTGTGGTTCCATATGAATTTTAGGATTGCTTGTTCTAGTTTCGAGAAGAATGCTTGTGCAATTTTGATTGGGATTGCATTGAATGTGTAGATAGCTTTGGGTAGTATTGACATTTTGACAATATTTATTCTTCCAATCCATGAGCAGGGAATGTCTTTCCATTTCTTTAAATCTTCTTCAATTACCTTCATAAGCTTTCTATAGTTTTCAGCATACAGATCCTTTACATCTTTGGTTAGATTTATTCCTAGGTATTTTATGCTTCTTGGTGCAATTGTGAATGGGATCAGTTTCTTTATTTGTCTTTCTGTTGCTTCATTGTTAGTGTATAAGAATGCAACTGATTTCTGTACATTGATTTTGTATCCTGAAACTTTGCTGAATTCATGTATCAGTTCTAGCAGACTTTTGGTGGAGTCTATCAGATTTTCCATGTATAATATCATGTCATCTGCAAAAAGCGAAAGCTTGACTTCATCTTTGCCAATTTGGATGCCTTTGATTTCCTTTTGTTGTCTGATTGCTGATGCTAGAACTTCCAGCACTATGTTAAACAACAGCGGTGAGAGTGAGCATCCCTGTCGTGTTCCTGATCTCAGGGAAAAAGCTCTCAGTTTTTCCCCGTTGAGGATGATGTTAGCTGTGGGCTTTTCATAAATGGCTTTTATGATCTTTAAGTATGTTCCTTCTATCCCGACTTTCTCAAGGGTTTTTATTAAGAAAGGGTGTTGGATTTTGTCAAAGGCCTTTTCTGCATCGATTGACAGGATCATATGGTTCTTCTCTTTTTTTTTGTTAATGTGATGTATCACATTGATTGATTTGCGAATGTTGAACCAGCCCTGCATCCCAGGAATGAATCCCACTTGATCATGGTGAATAATTCTTTTTATATGCCGTTGAATTCAATTTGCTAGTATCTTCTTGAGAATTTTTGCATCCATATTCATCAGGGATATTGGCCTGTAGTTCTCTTTTTTTACTGGGTCTCTGTCTGGTTTAGGAATCAAGGTAATACTGGCTTCATAGAATGAGTCTGGAAGTTTTCCTTCCCTTTCTATTTCTTGGAATAGCTTGAGAAGGATAGGTATTATCTCTGCTTAAACGTCTGGTAGAACTCCCCTGGGAAGCCATCTGGTCCCGGACTCTTATTTGTTGGGAGATTTTTGATAGCCGATTCAATTTCTTCGCTGGTGATGGGTCTGTTCAAGCTTTCTATTTCCTCCTGATTGAGTTTTGGAAGAGTGTGGGTGTTCAGGAATTTGTCCATTTCTTCCAGGTTGTCCAATTTATGGACATATATGTCCAACATATATGCCAATTATATGTTGGCATATAATTTTTCATAGTATTCCCTGATAATTGTTTGTATCTCTGAGGGATTGGTTGTAATAATTCCATTTTGGAGTTATTGGAAGAGTGTGGGAGTTTTGGAAGAGTGTGGGTGTTCAGGAATTTGTCCATTTCTTCCAGGTTGTCCAATTTATGGACATATATGTCCAACATATATGCCAATTATATGTTGGCATATAATTTTTCATAGTATTCCCTGATAATTGTTTGTATCTCTGAGGGATTGGTTGTAATAATTCCATTTTCATTCATGATTTTATCTATTTGGGTCATCTCCCTTTTCTTTTTGAGAAGCCTGGCTAGAGGTTTGTCAATTTTGTTTATTTTTTCAAAAAACCAACTCTTGGTTTCGTTGATCTGCTCTACAGTTTTTTTAGATTCTATATTGTTTATTTCTGCTCTGATCTTTATTATTTCTCTTCTTCTGCTGGGTTTAGGCTGCCTTTGCTGTTCTGCTTCTAGTTCCTTTAGGTGTGCTGTTAGATTTTGTATTTGGGATTTTTCTTGTTTCTTGAGATAGGCCTGGATTGCAATGTATTTTCCTCTCAGGACTGCCTTCGCTGCGTCCCAAAGCGTTTGGATTGTTGTATTTTCATTTTCGTTTGTTTCCATATATTTTTTAATTTCTTCTCTAATTGCCTGGTTGACCCACTCATTCGTTAGTAGGGTGTTCTTTAGCCTCCATGCTTTTGGAGGTTTTCCGGACGTTTTTCTGTGGTTGATTTCAAGCTTCATAGCATTGTGGTCTGAAAGTATGCATGGTATGATTTCAATTCTTGTAAACTTATGAAGGGCTGTTTTGTGACCCAGTATATGATCTATCTTGGAGAATGTTCCATGTGCACTCGAGAAGAAAGTATATTCTGTTGCTTTGGGATGCAGAGTTCTAAATAGATCTGTCAAGTCCATCTGATCCAATGTCTCATTCAGGGCCCTTGTTTCTTTATTGACCGTGTGTCTAGATGATTTATCCATTTCTGTAAGTGGGGTGTTAAAGTCCCCTGCAATTAGCACATTCTTATCAATAAGGTTGCTTATGTTTATGAGTAATTGTTTTATATATTTGGGCGCTCCGGTATTCGGCGCATAGACATTTATAATTGTTAGCTCTTCCTGATGGATAGACCCTGTCACTATTATATAATGTCCTTCTTCATCTCTTGTTACAGCCTTTAATTTAAAGTCTAGTTTGTCTGATAGAAGTATGGCTACTCCAGCTTTCTTTTGGCTTCCAGTAGCATGATAAATAGTTCTCCATCCCCTCACTCTCAATCTAAAGGTGTCCTCAGGTCTAAAATGAGTCTCTTGTAGACAGCAAATAGATGGGTCTTGTTTTTTTATCCATTCTGATACCCTCTGTCTTTTGGTTGGCGCATTTAATCCATTTACATTCAGTGTTATTATAGAAAGATATGGGTTTAGAGTCATTGTGATGTCTGTATGTTTTATGCTTGTAGTGATGTCTCTGGTACTTTGTCTCACAGGGTCCCCCTTAGGATCTCTTGTAGGGCTGGTTTAGTGGTGACAAATTCCTTCAGTTTTGGTTTGTTTGGGAAGACCTTTATCTCTCCTTCTATTCTAAATGACAGACTTGCTGGATAAAGGATTCTCGGCTGCATATTTTTTTCTGTCTAGCACACTGAAAATCTCGTGCCAATTCTTTCTGGCCTGCCAAGTTTCAAAAGAGAGATCAGTCACGAGTCTTATAGGTCTCCCTTTATATGTGAGGGCACGTTTACCCCTTGCTGCTTTCAGAATTTTCTCTTTATCCTTGTATTTTGCCAGTTTCACTATGATATGTCGCGCAGAAGATCGATTCAAGTTACGTCTGAAGGGAGTTCTCTGTGCCTCTTGGATTTCAATGCCTTTTTCCTTCCCCAGTTCAGGGAAGTTCTCAGCTATTATTTCTTCAAGTACCCCTTCAGCACCTTTCCCTCTCTCTTCCTCCTCTGGGATACCAATTATGCGTAGATTATTTCTTTTTAGTGTATCACTTAGTTCTCTAATTTTCCCCTCATACTCCTGGATTTTTTTATCTCTCTTTTTCTCAGCTTCCTCTTTTTCCATAACTTTATCTTCTAGTTCACCTATTCTCTCCTCTGCCTCTTCAATCCGAGCCATGGTGGTTTCCATTTTGTTATGCATTTCGTTTAAAGCGTTTTTCAGCTCCTCGTGACTGTTCCTTAGTCCCTTGATCTCTGTAGCAAGAGATTCTCTGCTGTCAGCTATACTGTTTTCAAGCCCAGCGATTAATTTTATGACTATTATTCTCAATTCACTTTCTGTTATATTATTTAAATCCTTTTTGATCAGCTCATTAGCTGTTGTTATTTCCTGGAGATTCTTCTGAGGGGAAATCTTCTGCTTGGTCCTTTTGGATAGTCCCTGGCGTGGTGAGGACCTGCAGGGCACTTCCCCTGTGCTGTGGTGTATAACTGGAGTTGGTGGGCGGAGCCGCAGTCAGACCTGATGTCTGCCCCCAGCCCACCGCTGGGGCCACAATCAGACTGGTGCGTGCCTTCTCTTCCCCTCTCCTAGGGGTGGGATTCACTGTGGGGTGGGGTGGTCTGTCTGGGCTACTTGCACACTGCCAGGCTTGTGATGCTGGGGATCTGGCGTCTTAGCTGGGGTGGGTAGGCAAGGTGCACAGGGGCAGGAGGGGCAGGCTTAGCTTGCTTCTCCTTAGGTGATCCACTTCAGGAGGGGCCCTGTGGCAGCAGGAGGGAGTCAGATCCGATGCCGAGGTTTGGCTCCGCAGAAGCGCAGAGTTGGGTGTTTGCTCGGAGCGAGCAAGTTCCCTGGCAGGAACTGGTTCTCTTTGGGATTTTGGCTGGGGGATGGGCGGGGGAGATGGCGCTGGCGAGCGCCTTTGTTCCCCACCAAACTGAGCTCTGTCGTCAGGGGGCTCAGCAGCTCTCCTTCCCTTTGTCCTCCAGCCTTCCCGCTTTCTGAGCAGAGCTGTTAACTTATGACCTCCCAGACGCTAAGTCGCGCTTGCTGTCGGAACACAGTCCGTCAGGCCCCTCCGCTTTTTGCAAGCCAGATCGGGGGCTCTGCTTGGCCGGCGAGCCGCCCCTCCGCCCCGGCTCCCTCCCGCCAGTCCGTGGAGCGCGCACCGCCTCGCCGCCCTTCCTACCCTCTTCCGTGGGCCTCTCGTCTGCGCTTGGCTCTGGCAACTCCGTTCTGCTAATCCTCTGGTGGTTTTCTGGGTTATTTAGGCAGGTGTAGGTGGAATCTAAGTGATCAGCAGGACGCGCGGTGAACCCAGCGTCCTCCTACGCCGCCATCTTCCCTCTCCTTATAACACTTTTTAATATTAGTGTTAAAGAGAAAGTTTCTTTGGTTTTCCTTTCATTGTCTGGAGCTAATCATTTCTTAAATCACCTCCCAAATGTTGATTTTTGGCCTGGTATAACAGAAATTTATTCATTTGAACCTAGTTTATCACTATTTATTCTGGTTCCCAGTTCTTATATTAGATACGCGTACAAATGACACAAAGCAAAATAAGAAAAAGACCTGATTTTCCAGAAAGTAACCTTAAAATGCTTCCTCTGGTCAAATACTATGCTAGAAACTGTGGAGTCAAAAAAGAGTATGTAGACGTGGTTCCTGACCTGTGATTCTAGTAATGGTATCAGTCTACCTGCTGCTTCCTTAATTTACATATATTATAAAAAATTTTAAACAAAATGTTTTATTTCCTTCATAGAAATGGAGTTCAAAACTTTAATTGTAAGGTAGCCGACTGAAATGATTGATAGAAAGAATTGACATGAGAGACGGTATTTTAAAAGCAACTTATCAATTACTTCTCAAAAATAAAGTGTACATTTTTTATTTGAACTTTTTCGTCTTACTAAATAAAGGTTATGCTTTGGGTTATTTGTTTTTTAGAGAAAGAAAAAGAAGATGAGCATAAAAATGGGCGAGGGAGAGCCTTCAGCAATCTTGGGTCAAATGACTTAAGCGGTTTATCTCAAGTGTCCAAATTCTTTTACAGTCAGAAAAATTTCACTCTTAGCTTGCATATTTAAATCCTGTACTCACTGGGGCGCCTGGGTGGCGCAGTCGGTTAAGCCTCCGACTTCAGCCAGGTCACGATCTCGCGGTCCGTGAGTTCAAGCCCCGCGTCGGGCTCTGGGCTGATGGCCCGGAGCCTGGAGCCTGTTTCCGATTCTGTGTCTCCCTCTCTCTCTGCCCCTCCCCAGTTCATGCTCTGTCTCTCTCTGTCCCAAAAATAAATAAACGTTGAAAAAAAAAATTAAAAAAAAAATAAAAAAAAAAATTCTGTACTCACATCCTTTTACAGTATTGCTGAGATGAAAACTGATTCTTACATGCATATGGAAAATAAATGTGCATGCATATAGTGTATATCTAATGGCTAAATTAAATAGTTCATATCTATTCTATACAAACACAGGAAAGGATATCTATATACATTTGTGGATAGATAGATATAGATAGATGATACATAGATATAGATAGATAGATAAAGTAGCTAATTATATTCATATCATTTTGATAAATTATCATTCTTCAAAGGGAGAAAGAGCTAAGAATAATTTTGTAATTAAAAAATTTGAGGAGGATATGTGAATGAAGGTGATATTCAAACTCCAGGGGCACCAGCTGACAATAGATGTGTGAGGGTAACATTTCAAATAAATTTATAAAGACTGCCATAGAGCTTCAGTTTTAAATGTATCAAACTATCCTAAACCTTCATTTCTTGCCTGTAGTGTGTGGATAATAAACTAAAATATCTTCTCTAGAATGCAAAATCTAGTGAGAGGTACTTTGTTTAATTCATTTATTCAGTCCAGACCTAGAACATAGGTATGTATATATGTATGTTGTTATATATTCAACAACATATAAGAAGTGTTGAATAAACATTGTTGCATAAATGTATAACTAAATTAACATCAGTCAGTTAACCAATGGATGCCTTTCACAGAGAAGTTTTGAGTTGGTCTCTGCTAACTACTTCGCATTTTGCCTACTGTATACTAAGCACCCACTAAATGCAACTTCTATTATAATTCTTACAATAATTAACAATAGAGCTTTTCTACGTCTGTACTGTAATCAAGATAGAGTTTATACAATTGGAGGTCATACTTTTATATGATTTGATATATTTTCCTTTTTAATTGATTGTGGGCTATATTCAAGATGAAGCTTCATGTAAACACAGAATTTTGTTTGGTAGCGTTTGTGAGGTACAAGTGAAATGACAAAGTGAATGAATGGGCAGAAAACAAACAAAAAAGTGATATATTCATAAAAATTAGCTTTCCAGTTATAAACATTTAGGATAAAATGAGAAATCTGTACAAAATAATTCTGCATGCAATGTTTTTAATGGCAAGTTAGAGTCTAGGTTTGACATCATATAATCAGTAATTATTAAGCTGGTGGCAATGTGATAAATATGTCAACGTAACAAGAACAATCTGGTGCAAATGTAGCAAAAGTTTTTTTTTTTTTTTGCAGCTTTTGAAACAATTTGACATCTTATGTCAAAATTTTGGTATTTGGCTTGCTTTTTGCCTCAAAAATTCCACTTCAAAGAACTTGTCCTTTGGAATTCATCTGCTCGAAATTGAAACTGTTCAGTGTAGTCAAAACATTGCTTATGTTGCTGAATCATTTAACTCACCTAACAATGAGAGTTCCTAAACATATTATGATAAGTCCATTAGGCAGATTGATTTGTGGTCATTAAAAAGATATGAGGGAGGGTGCTTAATGAGGTTGAAAAAAAGGATAGTTTATGAAAGGAGGGAATTACAAAATATGGCTGTAATGATTCTATAATTTCTATGAAATATATGTATTCCAACCTATTCATAGCACAAATGTTCCATAGAAGACAATTTGCAAACGTTAATACACACACGTAAGGAATTCTTTGTATTTGTCTGTATTTTTTAGACTTTCTGGTTCAAATATGCTGTGCTTTTATGGTAATTGTTTTCAAGAGTCATTTAGGAAGTATCAGGTAGCAGCATGCAGAGTGGAATCTATTAAGGTGAAAATTGAATCCCTTGCTGGGACAACGTGAAGAAAAGTGACAAGGATTGTGACTACATAAAAGAGCGCTGAGTTCTACTGAACTACTAGTGAGTTGCACATAGGATGCTGTAGAAATTTGTTCTGAGAATATTGGTTTTGTTTTACTTGTTTTGAGAATGTTTTCCTTATGGTGTTTTGTCAGTGATTATACAAAGACTTTAAATTTCAAATGATAGATGAATAGTTAATTAAAACCTATGTGTCAGTTGAAAATATCTTCTTTTTTTTAAATGTTTATTTATTTATTTTGGGGGGGGGGCAGAGAGAGAAAAGAGACGATCCCAAGCAGTTCCGCACTTTCAGTGCAGGGCCCCAAGCATGGCTCAATCTCACAAACCATAAGATCATGACCTGAGTGGAAATCAAGAGTCAGACACTTAACCAACTGAGTCACCCAGCCATCCCCAAAATACTTTAGTATCTACATAAATTAATGTATATTTATGTCTCAGGTGTTTAGAACAGTTTATTTATTTTATTTATATACATTCTTGGTTCAAAGAGATGTAGGGCTGAGTATAGAGACACATAGAATATAATATAACATAAATTGAAATGACAAGAATACATAATATTGGGGTAGGGCCATACCAGGTCATTAACAATGAAGATAATGCAAAACAATATAGATCTATGTATGTGTGATGGACACACATTTTGTTTTTATCATTCCATGAATTCCATCAGTGAAAATAATTCAGGTTATTTGCAAAGTGTCTAAGGCTTATTATATCAATGGGACAGTTATTTTAGAAGCTTACTATTTTACATCTTTTACCTATGAGTAATCATAAAACTCAAACTATTTAGTATAATTAACATCATCCTCAGCAATATTTCTTACAGTGCATCAGATAAGAATTTTTCGAGTCTGTTTCCTACAGCACTTTTGAAAGGGACATATTAACACACTGCTCTGTGCAATTCAATAACATCAGTTCATTTTTATTTTCTGTGTGTTGGATAGGTTGCGATGACAGAGAATAAATAGAATATTAAAAGATCTACATATGCATTCCCTGCCTATATGGATTTAATGTTAATTTTAGAGAATTGAGTGCAATAGGCTTCTTTCATATATTGTTTCTTAAAATGTACTTTGGGGGCACCTGGGTAGCTCAGTTGGCTAGGCACCTGTCTTCAGTTCAGGTCATGAACTCATAGTTTGTGAGTTCGAGCCTCACATTGGGCTCACTGCTGTCAGCGCAGAGCCTGCTTCAGATCCTCTGTCCCCATCTCTCTGCCCCTCCACAGCTTGTACTCTCTCAAAAATAGATAAAACATTAAAAAAAATATACTTTTTAAGGTGCGTAGTTTTTTGAGTATCATATCTAGATGGAAACTATTCTGTATTGCTGATTAAATATGGACCTAAATATCTTTGTGACACTTAATAAAACATAAAATGTTGGCATATTGTGAAGAGCAGAGTTAGGAAAATCTATTAGAAAATAACCATTTTATTACTTGGCTGTCCCTATTACTTGGTAACCTGGCCATTTCCATTCCTGGCATCATGGCTGTTAACAGTCAATATAGCATTAGCTATTTCATAATCAAGTGATTACAACATAGTGTGAAAGGAAGAATTGTTTAAATATTTCCACAGAGGTAATCAAAGTAGTACCTATTTTAGAAAACAAACAATAAAAGCCAAAGCTTTAATGATCAGTGGAGGATTCCTTCCTGTATTTTAATTTCTACAAATACATGTGTTTATGTATTTAAATATGTGTGCTTTGTTGATTTATTTTTGCATCATTGCTCAGCTGTGCAGCACATTGATATCTCAGTAAGACTTCTGTCCAGATTACAGAGATGCTGATCTGAAGCCAATTAATTTCAAGAAACAATATATTTCATAGGAAAGGGGCTTTGGATTGATGCTTGTGTGGTTTAGTCTCAGCACACAGTCAATCATTCACCAGGGCCCTTTGCCTTATGAATATACTCCTTATTTCTGCAAGGCATCAACAGAGAAGATGGACCATTATGGGCAACTAGACAAATCATTCAAAGATTACATCATTTCTTTGGAAATTATTAGTAATGAAAGAAATACAAAAAATAAAAAAAGAAGGAAGCCTCCCAGAAAGGGCTGCAGAATATGAGAAATGCACAATTGGGAGATACTGGAATAGTCCAACGTTGAAATTTTTGAACATATTTTCTGGATACCACGTTCATCCTCCTGACTGGTTCCTGTCCTTTCCAGTTAAGGAAGGGGCAGCTAACTTCCCATAAAAAATTCATCCTTTCATTTTGTGGCGTTCTTTGGAAGCAGCTGCTCAGTGAAGAGCTGTTGTCCAACAACCTTTCTTCTAGAATCTCAAGTGGAAGGGGAGCTTCGAGTGAGCCACACATGGAAGAAGGCTGTGATTCCTAATCACTATGTCAAGGTAAACCATCTGTTCAGTTTTATTGTTCTACAAAGCACTTAGCTCCTAATACACTCTACGCGTGGTTTTCTGGCAGCAGCTATTTGGTCCCTTATGAGACATTTAAGAATATCTGGCAATATTTTCAGTTTTCATGACTAGGAAGGGAGATCCTGGCATCTAGCAGGTAAAACCAGAGATGCTGCTGCTAAAAATCCTCTATGCAGGATAGACCCCCACAGGCAGAATTATCTGTCCTGAAATATCAAAAAAGCCAAGGTTGAGAAACACTTTCATATTTTACCACTTGTTTTGCATATGCTCTATCTTTTCAGAAACTCCAGAATTTATAGAAAAAGCTATCTCTCACATCCTTGGTTCCTAGGTAATGTCTGACACACAACAGAGGGTCAATAGTAGTTAAAAGAATAAATGAATGAAGGGGGAGTTTTAAAATTTACACATAGATATTTCTAGATAACTGAACTTTTTCCCCACAAATAGTTCTAGGTACGTTACAAATAAACTGAACAAAATATTTATATCTAGAAAAACTCTTCAAAATTATATTTTAAGAAATTAATTTTATATTTTTCACAGGGGATATCTTTTAAGATTATGATAGTTATAAGAAAATGTAAATGTAAGAAAGCTATATTAGCAACAATTAAGATAGTGCAGTGGGAAATTTGTATTCAAATATTTCTGTACCTAGCTCGTCTTATCCCTTTGAGAAAAACTCATCTAAATAGCCATTATCTCCTCCTTCTCTGAACTGCCCTAACACTTTTAGTCACTGCCACCCATATTAATTTGTAATATTATTAGGATATATCGTTGTTTTAAAGAATGACAGCAAGTTTCATTAATATAGATATACACTGGCAGTCTTATGGTAAGGATTTCCTGCTTAATGTGCTTCATACAAAACATCACATCAACAACTCAGTATTAGCATGACCCATCTTAATTTCCACAAAGCACATACACGTTAAATCTGACCACCTCTCAGAATTACGCTAAGGGTTGGAAACTTAATATGAGAATCACATTTCAACTGGATTCAGTATTTCCAATTCAGAAATACTTGATTTTTCATCTTCATTTGGAAGCATAAAGCATGAGAGAAAATGGATGTATTGACATAAAATCAAAGAAGTGTATTGGAACATATGGAAAAGCTTGATGAAAATTAAGACAGAAACTTTGATTATGAAAGACATTGGTTTGGATTCTATTCATTTTTTTTTTTTAGAAAATGCTCTAAACTTGGCTTTGTTCTTTTTGTGGCATTTGATGTATTATAACTATTATTTTAATTAATTTATTTATTTATATATTTTTTTCCAGTGAGTTATTCAACAATAATTACTTCAAATCCTTGTGATCGCTCTTTGGCAGGGGTGACAATTTAAAAATGAGACAAGCTCTCCATGCAACAAAGCTTTTGTTCTAATGAGAAAAGCAGACACATACGATAACACAGACCAGCATGTAGATGCTTGGATAATCACATATTTCATATTCACTTTCAGGCTTGATCTTACTAATGAATTCTGATCATTACTTTGCATTTTCTGTTACAAAATAGAGAATAAATTGCTTTAAAAAGCCAGTGTTTCTGAGTTTTATCCTATTCCTGTGGCCTATATATTTTAAGAGTAGTCAAGGAATGTAAGCTGATTTTAATTCCTGTTTGGCATAGTATCTGATAGCAAATATCTCTTTTTGAACTTATCTCTGTTATCTGTCCTAATTTTCATTGCTTGATTTCTGTGTCTGCCTCTACATTTTAACTTGCGTGTCTTTGTTAGATCACATAAAACAGAGAAAAAATGTCCTTGAGGCAAGTCAGAACAAATAGTTGAGTACATAAGAATGAATGGGAACTTGGAAATATTATATTGAAAAAGCAGTTTCTGAAAATATAATTAATGCTATAATTAAAATTCATGATTAAGTAGATATCCAAAAGCTCAGCTCAATGAGAAGGAAATGTAAAAGACAACGTGTGAAAGACAATTTATACTCTTTAAATTAAAAATCACTGACATTACAAAAAAAAACACTTTTTTTTATAACTAAATGAAAAGCACAGATCACTAGGGAGATATAAAATTGACTACATTCAGAGTAACGCAGAGAAGAAAATTGATGGGAATTTCACAAAAGTAGAAATTAGGTCATGTCTCATGGTAAAAGTCAGAGAAGTGCTCAATTGTGTATCAGGAGAGAGCATGTAGTACATAAGAAATGGAAAAGTAACAGGAAATCCCTTTTTGAGTTGTGTAACACCAACAGATCATGGAATAAAATTTTGCCATCCTAATATAAAACACGACAATATAGATAAAAGCAAGCTTAAATATTTTTATTACTTTCTAGCTTTGTCATTATTTCAGTTCGTATTAAATATACTGAATATATATTAAACAGATTGTAAGATTGGAGATAGAAAGTTAGAAAAAAACACTTTGAGTTCGCTCTCAGCCCATACCCTTATTCAGACCAGCTCCATTTCACTCAGTATTCTAGTCCTTAACACTTTGCCCCAGTATTCTACATACTATCATGTAACTCTGAGTTTTCCTTACCATATATGCTGGACTATTGTAGCACCAATTAAGTTATTATTAGCATTTAGGTTCCCTAGTTTCTCCTTCCTGAACAAGAATTGGACAAAAGTGAAAATATGCAATAGTGGACAAATGTGAAAATATTTAATATTTAAGAGATAAAAATACAGGAGCAGCCATTTTGCTCAGAAGGTTGCTGTTGCTTAGAGGAAACGAGAGACCAGAACAGATGTACTGGTGGGGTCCAAATCTTGCTCTTTCCATGCATCACTAAGAACTCTCCCTTCTCACTGTTGGCTGTGCTGATATATCACCCTTGGCTCAAAAGTATTGCTTTTTTTTTATTTCCAAACTCAGGAAGGCAGTAGCCACAAGAGACAAACACAAACCCATGATCAATAATACTAAAAGAGAGATAATTGAAAGAATAGAGTGCAGTAAAAACAATAACCATCTTTAGAAACATAACAGAAACCTGCTATGTTAGTGAAGAGAGAAATCACAGTTATGTTGGATTCTTCATACAAAAAACAGGCAGAAGAAGCTGGAAACTTTTATCTTGAGGGGAAATTTTGACTAATAATCCTCCACCGGATGGTATATAAGTTCATTTCTACGAGAGTACATTTATCTTACTCCCCCCCCCCCCATTATGTTGGCTGCTTTCTTCGCACTAGTATTTCTTCACTTTTTTTGCGGGGGGGGGAAGTATATTAACAAGCACATGTGGAGAGGGCATTTATATGAAACAGGAATCTGATTCTCATCAAAATCAGGAGGGTAATAGCCACAACTTCCTGCCACAGATGTGTATGCCAGGTCACCATCATGGTTCTATTCTAGCAGATAGGTGTATCTAGTCCTATATTTTCCTGGAAACCCTCACCTGTTCCAGGGTGTGTTACTGACTTTCCTCTGATCTTCTAACCCCCTTTTCAGTTCTATACTCTTCTGGCTCCTCCAAAATTATATAAAGTGAAATTGCTTATTTCACTATCCCTATGGTGCTTTGATAACAGAACCCTGGAGAATTCAACAAGGAAGAAATCATATTCCATTAATATATATCATTGACAGCTTCTTGTTCTATCATGGCTATCTTTTCACCATTTTCTGTTGTCTTAACTCAGTTGCACTACTATAATAATTTTCTCTCTAATTAGCCTAAACCAAGCGTTGAAAAGAAATACCATCAAACATGTTTGTGCTTTTAAATCAGGTTATTCATCAGAATCACTTAGGCAACTTGCTGAAAAATATAGATAAATAGACCCCACTCCAGAGCCTTAATATCAGAATCCTTTGAGGTAGAGGCCAGGAAAATATGTTTTTTTAAAAGGACTCATCAATGTGATTAAAGTATCAGCGGTGTCACAAGTTATACCACTATTCAGTTGTAACTAAATGTATGTTTTTAAAAAACAATAATAGTTATTATTGTTGGAAACCTGGTACATCCACTATGTAGCTTGTGCATGTTTGTAATCTCTCTAAGCTATAGTTTCCTTGTATTAAAATAGAATTAATAATACTTCCCAACAGACTAGTAACAGGGCATATTCAAAGTCACAGTTATTTTGCCTAACAGATCAATGATAAAATAAGATCATGATAAAATAAGGTAATGATTTGGAAAAATAATACAGATTATTAACCACAGTACAATGACAGAATCAGTCTAAAACACCATATGATCATTTCACTCTACACGTTAAACCCTCCAAGTTATTCTATTATTACCACTGACAAAAAACGAAGTCACATTTCCCTTTATCCTTTGGCCAGTTCATTATCCTAGTAATCCTATGCTACAAATGCTACTTATGCTACAAATCTTGATGCCCCTCTAGTTTTCCTTCTTGCTGTTATAAATATCTGTTCTGAATGCTGGGGTACCACACTGACAAAATACACAAACACATTCTCTTGGAACTTAGATTTTAGTAGAAGAGAGAAAAAATGAACAAAATGATTAAGAAAAATATAATATGCTAGGAATAATCACTGTTAAGGAGAAATATAAAGCAGAAGAGGAAGGAGTGTCACCTTTGCAGAAGGTAGAGTTAGATGTGAGAACAAAGTGACTGTTTTATTTGGGCAGAAGGACCATGAAAAGTTACATAGGCAGCCTTGGTAACTGATATATGCAGGAAGGCTTATAATACTACTTCATTCCACCACAATACTGAAAGTTTTCTTGAGAAACGTATTATAATAATACTAAAAATGAACTAATTCATAAACCGTTTTTTTTTTTTTTTCACTTGGCAATTCCATTCACGTAACCTAAAAAATTTACTCTGGATTATAGATGTAGTCATTTGTCAGCATTAAAGTAGAATCCCAAAGAGATGTTGTTAAATAGTTATATTTTATATTCCGTAACACCTGACTAATCACTTTCCAAAACTGACGAAGATGTAGACAGCATAACAAATAGTATGGAGTAATGATAACATTCCGCCCCTGTTCCTGATAAAACACATCAAATTAGAAATAGAAAAGAACTTGCTGGATTTAATAAAGGATATCTATGGGGAAAAAAAACAAAAACAGAAAACAACATACTTAATGGTGATATATTAGAACTCATTCTTGGAGACTAGAAATTTGATAAGAATACTTATTTATCTCTACTTCTATTCAGCAGTTTGCTGAATATTCTCAAATCAAGTAAAGGAAAGAGTGTATAATAAGTGGGAAAAAACTGCATTCTCAAATTACATGACTATGGAAATCTAGAAAAATATACAAATATATTATTATAATTTTTGTAAGTGAATTTCTGAGAACTGCTGGTTACAAGCTCAATGTAAAAAAATTTCCACTCTATGGACATTTAATAAATACTTAGAAAATAAAATGGGAAGGGGTGCCTGGGTAGCTCAGTCGGTTAAGCCTCCAATGCCGGTTCAGGTCATGATCTCACAGTTCATGGGTTTGAGCCCCATGTCGGGCTCTGTGCTGATAGCTCAGCACATATTTATGGATTGGTAGGCTCAATATTTGAGAGATGGCACTATGTCCAAATAAATTAAATTATTCAGTGTAATCCCAGACTAAATGTCAAGATTTTGTTTTTTTGTTATGACATTCACAAGCTCATTCTGAAATGTGTATGATTATTGAAAGAGCAAAGAACAGCCAAGATAGTCTTAAAGAGAAATAACAAGGAGGTGGGATTATTTTATTCTTTTAAATATAAGTATTTATCATGAAGCCTTACTAATTAAAACTGTGTTTTATGGGTAGTACAATAGAAAAAAATAGATTAATGGCAAAGAATACAGAGTTCAGAAACAAACTGATATATATATATATATATATATATGTATATATATATATATATATATATATATATATATATATATATAAACACAAGATTTTTGATAATACTGATGTAGTGAGGAAACAGTCATCTAATAAATTTTAATTAATGTTACATATAGAAAAATGATATTTGGCATTTATTGTATAACACACACAAATCAATTCCAGGTTCAATGTTTATAAAAATTGTAAAAGTGGAGCAACAAAGCTTCTGGAAATGTCAGAGGAAATCTTGTCATAAACTTGGATAAGCAAACATTTCTGGAACAGTACCCAGGCAAATGCATACATTATACAAATTTCTATAAAAGACTGATAAATTTCAGTAGAATTAAAAATTTCCTTTAATCAGAATAGTGAAAAAGCAAGCAGCAAAAGAGGACATAATTCCAACATATACTAACTAAAAAGTTTGCATATTCATGGAAATATGCATGGATCAATATTTCAAATCTTTCCTTTTAATCAATACTTTTAAATAAGACAGAAATAACAATGGAAACATATTTAAGATACTTGACAAACTTTCCACAAAAAAGGATATACGAATGTCCATTAAGTATTTGAAAAAGTACTATATATTTTCACAGTGCATTTTAAAGTCATATTTCATATCAGAATGTACAACAATATCACTATCCATATACCAGAATGATTGCTATTTGAGACTGACTTCCTAGTCTTGATCAGCTTGTGAAGCTACTGGAATTTTAAAATTACTGGTAAGACTTTTAAATACAGAGAACAAACTGAGTATTTCTGGAGGTTATGGGAGGGAGGATGAGCTAAATGGGTAAGGGACATTAGGGAAGACACTTGTTGGGATGAGTACTGGGTGTCATACACAGAGGATGAATCACTG
Organism: Puma concolor; assembly: GCF_028749965.1. Taxonomy (NCBI): domain Eukaryota; kingdom Metazoa; phylum Chordata; class Mammalia; order Carnivora; family Felidae; genus Puma; species Puma concolor. The sequence goes on along the minus strand of NC_141670.1, from coordinate 178,351,524 downwards.
GAATCTACTCCTGAAGTCATTATTGCACTATGTGCGAACTAACTTGGATGTAAATTAAGACATAAATAAAATTTTAAAAAGTAAAATAAAATTATTGATAAGAGAATATGATGGAACAACAACTTTGGAGCACTGTTGGGCATTCTTCAATAGCTCAGGAAACAAAAGCAAAAATTAAAACAAGTGGTAATGCATTAAACTGAAAAACTGCACAGCAAAGGAAACCATCAACAAAATGAAAAGGAAAGATATTTGCAAACTGTATATCCAATAAAAGTTTAATATATATTAATTAATATATAATATATAGTATATAATTAATATAAACTATATATTATAATAATATAATTAATATATAAAAAAACTCATACAACTTGATAGCCAAATTAATAAACAACCTAATTGAAAAACGGACAGAGAAACTGCATAAACACTTTTGCAGAGAAGACAGACAAAAAGCCAATAGTTATGTAAAAAGGTGCTCAACATTTTCATCATCAGAGCAATGGAAATCAAAGCCACAATGAGATATCACCTTCAAATCTGTTAGAATGACTATTATCAAAAAGAAAAATGATCAGTGTTGGTGAGGAGGTGGAGAAAAGAGAATTCTTATACGTTGTTAGTGGGAATGTAAATTGGTGTAGCCAGTATGGAAAATAGTATGAAAATTCCTCAAAAAATGAAAAATTGAACTATCACATAATTCAGAAGTTACTCTTCTGGATGCATAGGAAAAGGAAATAAAATCAGTACCTCAAAGAGATATTTACATTTCCATGTTCATCATGTTCATTGCAGCATTATTCGCCATAGGCAAGATATGGAAACAGCTTGTGTCCATTGATGAATAAAAACTATATACATATATGTTTTCGGCCTAATAAAAGGCCTTATAAAAAGGAGATCATGCATTTGCAACAACCTGATGAACCTGGAAGACATTTTGATAAGTAAAATAAGCCAGATACAGAAAGAAAAATGCCACAGGATCTCACTTATATGTGGAATCTATAAAAGTCAAAGACATAAAAGCAGAGAGTAGAATGGTGGTTACCAGGGACAATGAGGTGGGAGAAATGGGGAGACATGTCAATTGGTGCAAAATTACAGTTAGGTAGGATGCATAGTTTTAGAGTTTTAATGTACAGTATGATGGCTATAGTTAATGGTACTGTGTTGAACATTGGAAATTTGCTAGGTGAGTAAATTTCAGGTGCTCTTACAATTCACACACACACACAAAATGATAACGTGTGTAAAGAGGTATATTGTTGATTGGCTTCACTGTAGTGATAATTTCACTGTATAAAATCATATCAAATATGTATATTAAATATATTTTAGTTATATTTTTATTCAAAAATTTAGTAAAAAGTAAATATATGTATATATTAATATAATATATATATATTATAATATAGATAGATAGATAGTCTGGATGATGGTAGAAGTTGAATGAGTGAATGGAAGTCACTTCACATTTAAGACCAAAGCGGGAGACATCAGAATCCCAGACTTTAGCCTCTACTACAAAGTTGTAATCAAGACAGCATGGTATTGGCACAAAAACAGACACACAGACCAATGGAATAGAATAGAAACCCCAGAACTAGACCCACAAAAGTATGGCCAACTCATCTTTGACAAAGCAGGAAAGAATATCCAATGGAAAACAGACAGTCTCTTTAACAAATGGTGCTGGGAGAACTGGGCAGAAACATGCAGAAGAATGAAACTAGACCACTTTCTTACACCATCCAGAAAAATAAACTCAAAATGGATGAAGGGCCTGGATGTGAGACAGGAAACCACCAAAACCCTAGAAGACAAAGCAGGAAAAAAACCTCTCTGACCTCAGCCACAGCAATTTCTTACTTGACACATCTCCAAAGGCAAGGAAATTAAAAGCAGAAATGAACTATTGGGACCTCATGAAGATAAAAAGCTTCTGCACTACAAAGGAAACATTCAACAAAAATAAAAGACAACCGATGGAATGGGAAAGATATTTTCAAATGACATATCAGACAAAGGGCTAGTATACAAAATCTATAAAGAACGTACCAAACTCCACACCCAAAAAACAAATAATCCAGTGAAGAAATGGGCAGAAAACATCAATAGATGTTTCTCTACAGAAGACATCCAGATGACCAACAGGCACACGAAAAGATGCTCAATGTCACTCCTCATCAGGGAAATACAAATCAAAACCACACTCAGATACCACCTGACGCCAATCAGAGTGGCTAAAATGAACAAATCAGGAGACTATAGATGCTGGAGAGGATGTGGAGGAACGGGAACCCTCTTGCACTATTGGTGGGAATGCAAACTGGTGCTTTTGCTCTGGAAAACAGTGTGGACGTTCCTCAAAAAATTAAAAATAGATCTACCCTATGGCCCAGCAGTAGCACTGCTAGGAATTTACCCAAGGGATACAGGAGTGCTGATGCATAGGGGAACCTGTACCCCAATGTTTATAGCAGCAATGTCAACAATAGCCAAATTATGGAAAGAGCCTAAATGTCCATCAACTGATGAATGGATAAAGAAATTGTGGTTTATATAAACAATGGAATACTACTTGGCAATGAGAAAGAATGAAATATGGCCTTTTGTAGCAACGTGGATGGAACTGGAGAGTGTTATGCTAAGTGAAATAAATCAGGCAGAGAAAGATAGATACCATATGTTTTCACTCTTATGTGGATCCTGAGAAACTTAACAGAAGACCATACGGAGGGGAAGGAAAAAAAAGAATTAGAGGAGGGAGCCAAAGCATAAGAGACTCTTAAAAACTGAGAACAAACTGAGGGTTGATGGCGGGTGGGAGGGAGGGGAGGGTGGGTGATGGGCATTGACGAGGGCACCTTTTGGGATGAGCACTGGGTGTTGTATGGAAACAAATTTGACAATAAATTTCATATTAAAAAATAAAAAACAAACAACTTTTGTTTTAAATTCCTAGTACATGACATTTGTTAACATCCCATATCATTTAATGATCATGTATTTTGTTTTTATCTATAAGGATGTTTACTTTTTTGAAGATTCTCTATTTTTTTTTTAATTTTTGTTTAGTGTTTATTTATTCTTTTTTTTTTTTTTTTAATTTTTTTTTCAACGTTTTTTATTTATTTTTGTGACAGAGAGAGACAGAGCATGAACGGGTGAGGGGCAGAGAGAGAGGGAGACACAGAATCGGAAACAGGCTCCAGGCTCCGAGCCATCAGCCCAGAGCCTGACGCGGGGCTCGAACTCCCGGACCGCGAGATCGTGACCTGGTTGAAGTCGGACGCTTAACCGACTGCGCCACCCAGGCGCCCCATAGTGTTTATTTATTCTTGAGAGAGAGAGACAGAGCATGAGTGGGGGAGGAGCAGAGAGAGAGGGAGACACAGAATCCAAAGCAGGCTCTGGGCTCCGGGCTCCGAGTTGTCAGCACAGAGCCTGATGCGGGGCTCAAACCCACGCACATAATCTAAAAAAACAGAAGCAAAAAAAAAAAAAAAAAATAGAACACTAAATGAAGAGTAAGAAGTCATATAGATAATTTGTAAGCATTTAAGAAGCATGCTATCTGATTAGTAGCAATGCCTGTTGTTTTTCTTTTTCTTTCTTTTCATAGTAATATTAACTTTGTTCATTTCAACGATTTGCAGAACAGTACATGATATGGACAGTTAAAATAAAACGAACTCCTTAGATTACATATTTTTAAAAAAATTTTTTTAACGTTTATTTATTTTTGAGACAGAGAGAGACAAAGTATGAACGGGGGAGGGTCAGAGAGAGGGAGACACAGAATCCGAAACAGGCTCCAGGCTCCGAGCTGTCAACCCAGAGCCTGACGCGGGGCTTGAACTCACGCACCGCGAGATCGTGACCTGAGCTAAAGTCGGCTGCTCAACCGACTGAGCCACCCAGGCGCCCCTGCTTACATATTTTTAAAGAGTACACAGGGAAGAAATAATTGTGGTAAGAAGAGTTGTATAGAAAGTAAGTTGGAATATTTTTCCACATCTATCCTCATAATTCTGTGTCCTCTTCTAGAGAACAATGGAGAAGAAACTAAATGCTTTCACACAGACACTGGTAAAAATTGTATTTGCTATTCTCAATTTTAACAATTTCTATGACTTTCTATGCAGATTTCATGAACCAAGCACCTCCTGAAACATTATGTAAAGTTGTTGGCAGCTCACTCCAGAGAAGAAATAGCAATCATTGTTTATTAAGGATGAATCATTTTTTGAAAGTCCTACATCTTTATCTTAACTAATCTTCCCACCAATCTTGCAAGGAAAATTTATCATCTCCATTTTATAGACAGTCTATAATATTTTCCCATGTTCAAGCTAAAAGTGAATGACAGTTCAAGCTAAAAATGAACGCAAGCTTACATGATCCCATATCAAAAGCCTTTACTGCTCTGCACACAGCCAGTTACGTAATATGTAGAAATTAATGGTGTCAAGTGTAGGAGAAAGAGCTGGAAGAACTTTCAGATAATGTACCCTCCCGTGGAAAGATGGGATGACCTTGAAGGAAAGGACAATTTCAAATTTTACTTGAAAGAAAATCGTCATTGAAAGTGTAATGTTAGCATATCCCATGGGGCATTCATCCTCCTAGGTTACGTACTCATACGTGTAATATAATTTTATAGCATAATTAATAGGTACATTCAAGTTAAGGAACAGGAAAGTATACTGCTAAATTCTTAATTCTTAAATTCTTAATTGATCTTTAGGAAATTCAAGTTCATTTTTAAGATTTTTGTTAAAGTTTAATTAAAAAAATGTTTTAAAGGCCCATTTAAAGAAAGAGAAAGCAAGTGTAACTGCATCAACTGGTGTTTAAGCAGCAGAGTTCCTTGTTAGATCTCAGAAAATTATATCCCTTATATTAGATATAATGGGATATAGAAGCATCCCTCCTCTCAACCAAAATGTATAGGTTAACATAATTCAATAATTAAAACCTTAGATGTTTTCAAATAAAATTGAATCTGAATTTAGGTAAAGATAGACTTTATTCAAAGGATTATTGCAATAAGGGAAAAGAGACTGTAGCAAAATTTTGAGGAAATACTTACATAGGGAGATTGATAAGAATCTCAAAGGGCAGGAGAAAAAGGATCGTCTGTTATAAGGAAAGACAACTAAAGCCAAAAAGAATGGTGGCATGACTGGTGGACAGTTCATCAGGGAATCTTTCCTTGTGGTCCACAGTTTCTCTGGAGGTGCTGGTAAAGAGGAATTGTATGCTGAGGGTGGGTCAAAATTCAAAACTTGGGAGTAAGGAGACAAGAGCTTAACTAAAGTTTGTTTAAGTCTGTTAACAGCACATTTTCCCCCCAATTAATCAGTGGAGACAAACAATTCAGCTATTCTTTTATAAGGCAACAGACGGGAATTTGGAGGTTCTGTGTCTGTTCTTGTCATAGGTAAGCCAGCTCCTAGAACAAAGGAAGGGGTTTTGTTTTTGTTTTTGTTTTTTTGCTATTTTGTATTGTTTGTCTGATTAACCTTGGCTATTTCCAGGATCATAGGACTCAGTCTAAAAAAATTTTACATTGTCAACATCAATCATTTTTCCCATGTGCCATTTTTCACAAAAGTTATAACATGCTTACAATTAAGATGTGAAATTAATATAAACTCTGTTAATTTAATCAAACAAATGAGGCCATTAGACTAAGGTGGTTTCAATGCCTTGGGAGCCTTCTATGCAAACCAAAATCTAGGCCTGAAAATGCTTCAAAGATTTGATTTTGAAACCTAAGAACAGCTAATCACAAATAGCCAAATAGGCGTTAGGCTATAGCCAATCGATAATGTCCTTACTTTTCTTCCACTTTTTCTCTATGATAGTCTCTCCCTGATTCCTGTTGGTCTAGTGCTCCTAACCACTTCTTTTTTTTTTTTTTTTCAATATACGAAATTTATTGTCAAATTGGTTTCCGTACAACACCAGTGCTTACCACTTCTGATTCCAATCAATTTTTGCTCAGATATACTCTTAAAGACTGTTTATTTATTTTTGAGAGACACAGCATGAGTTGGGGAGGGGCAGAGAGAGAGGAAGACACAGAATCTGAAGCAGGCTCCAGGCTCTGAGCTGTCAGCACAGAGCCTGATGCGGAGAAGGAACTCACAAACTGTGAGATCATGACCTGAGCTGAAGTTGGATGCTTAGCTGACTGAGCCACCCTGGCGCTCCTCAAATAGCTTAAATCTTGATCATCTTCTTAGTCCCTATGCACTTAATCCAACTGAGATGTCTGAGATTCAGACTATTGTTGCCAGCTTGCTGTTCCCAGGGCAAGTCACTTCACATCTTATGGCCATACTTTTGAGGCATGTTATCCAAAAGTTTTCTTTCTGAGAGTCAGAGCTAGTGGTTTTGGTAAAGTATTTTAGGAAGTAGAAAGAATGGCAATTTAATTGGTTTTAGAAATATTTATTCTCTTGTTTGTTCACTGACATAAGTTTTCACCTTAATTCATTTTAACTGCACCTCTTTCACTACGTTATAAAGAAATCACAGGAGTGTTTGAAATCCATCCATCAGTTAAATAAAATAGATTGTCTAAAGTTTTTGAACTTTATTTTTAACTTATTTTCTGAATCAGTCTGCATTAAAGTTGCAGAAATATTTCACAGCACATGCACTCTGAATTTTCTGGACCCAGAGGGGAGATTCAGAGAAGAGTTGGGAGAATTAAAAAGAAAAGAGAAGAAGGAGAAGGAGAAGGAGAAGGAGAAGGAGAAGGAGAAGAAGAAGAAGAAGAAGAAGAAGAAGAAGAAGAAGAAGAATAGAAGGAGAAGGAGAAGGAGAAGAAGAAGAAGAAGAAGAAGAAGAAGAAGAAGAAGAAGAAAGAGGAGGAGAAGGAGGAGGAGGGGGAGGAGGAGGAGGGAGAAGAGGAGGGGGAGGAGAGGGGGGGAGGAGGAGAAAAAAGTGGTGGGAGAGGATGAGAAGGAAGGAAGGCAGAACACTCCTGTCCAAATTCAAAACAATAATAAAAACAATAAATAATGGTTATCAACTCTGATTAATTTGTGCTTGGCCCTAGTCCCAAGCTAAGAACTTTCTATGTCATTTCACTATCCAAGCTTCCTTTGCTTTTCTGTCCCTTGTTGAGGACCCTTGGCTGCGGGTAACTCTCAATCATTTGCTCTTCTAGTCCAGACATCAAAAATCACCTCTCATTTTCAACTCTGAAAATCTCAGGGAAGCTAGTCAACGATATGACTTGCTTTAAATATTCTCTCCTAGGCAAGTTGACCTATGAGTAGGATTTGGGGTATTACTGCATAAGTGATGCCAATCGAATATGATACCCATTCCCCAATCAGTCTACTTGAGACTAACTTTATCACATTGCTGCCTCAGCTATAAGCTTGAAAATAGTGGAAAAAAACAAACAAACATTTCCATATAAACTCCAATGCGTGGTGGGAGTATGTGTGTTTTAATATGTATATATAGAGAAAAAAAGGGACAAAAAAAGTAATGACTATACTTGCAGAGCATAGTTCTTATAATATTAAAATTATGCTTTCCACTAGCGTTCATTGTTTGCAGTATAGTACACTGATTAGCTTTCCTCTGTGTCTTTTGTTTCACAAAAACTTGATAAATGGAACAGATAGGTATAAAATTTAAGACTGATGTTGTTTATTTCTACTGAAAAAGTGGTAGCCATTATTGAAGATATTAAAATGTTTAAACACACAATTTTAAATGGATTACCGCAACATGTGTTTATACTTCTAAGAAGCCTATTATATCCAATTGCTGCAGAGAATTATTTTAGCCAAAGTTAACTCTTCTGAATCTTTGGGGATATTTATTCTGAAAAGAACTGCTTTTCTTTTTCTGTTTTAAAGAGTTCCACCACAATTTTAGCTGTGTATTTCAAATCCTAAACTTGATAGAAAACTGTATCTCATGAGCCGAAATAATGTCTTTGCCACTCAGTACCTAAAGCAAATTGCTATTTGAAAAGTATGCTGATTCATAATTTTAAGTTAGTGGAAAGGAAACAAGTATAGTAAAATCTTGAAGTGAGAGAACAACTTAAGGTAATATATTTGATCATTTCATTAGAAAAGAAAGTCATACCTTGAAAATTTAAAGTTATTCACAGTTCTACCAATTTTCAGAGCAGTAATGGAACCTAGTTCTTCGGATACCAATGCCAATATTGTTCTCAACACGCATTCTGTTGCTTGAGTTGAATCAGACTGTAAGGCAACCTCTGACAGAAAAATTTGCTGAAGGTGAATAGGTGAGAGCCACCAAATCATTATGTTTACATTAACATTCCTTAAAATAATATACATTGTTATTGTTACTTGCTCTCCCAAACAGTAATAACTAACTCCGACAATTGTCTGGAAAAATACATATATAAAACTAAGAACCAAGGGTGAAAAATGAAAATATATAAGTACTAAATATACCACCATTTTACATTTGGATATTAGGTTCAAGTTCAAGTATTGAGATTTGTAAAATAAACTGGACCAGGGAAAAAAAAGCAGATGGCCACGGAAATTTGGTTGTGGCAATAACTGATAATTTAAACAACATAAATAAGTTTCCTAAAGAGTATTAAAACAAAAATAACTTATGGGGCACAAGGGTGGCTCAGTTGGTTAAGCATCCAACTCTTGATTTCGGCTCGGGTCATGATCTCATGGATCATGAGATTGATCCCAGCATCAGGCTCTGTGCTGACAGTGCAGAGCTAGCTTGGAATTCTATATCTCCCTCCCTCACTGTCTCTCCCCTGTTCTCTCTCTCTCTCAAAATAAATAAACATTAAAAAAACCCTTAAATAAAGTTAACATATTAAAAACAAGTGATTTTCTTGACTTTTTAATTTTTATAAAGAGGACTGGCCACACATCAACACATGATTTTTTTTTAAGAGATATGGTTTTTGGTTTTTGTTTTGCTTTGTTTTTTTCCTCCATAAGCAAATGATAAATATGAGGGGGTGAAGATACCAGACAAAACAACTAAGGTAAGACACAGAGGCTATGTAAGGAAAATGAGAAACCATCTACCAGGAAATTGGAAGACTAAGAAGGAGTGAACTTGAATGAATAGATTGTCCTGTATCATTTCCCTAAATATTTCTTACTTTCTATTTTTGACTTTCTAACAACCACTTAATGAACCCTTTTCCTTAGTGTTGCAACCATGTTTGTTAAAAGCACTCCCTTAATGTTTGTCTTTAATTCACATTTAAAATGTACAAAACCTTTATATATTTGGGTCATGCAATTCATTAGTAGTGTATGTGTGTTGCCTTTTAATTTGCTAGCTTAATGGGAGGTATGCACACTAAGAGCAATCACATTAATTTGCTATAAGTCTAAGGTGTGAGAAAATCTATCTGAGGAGTGAAATTACAATATTTTTGTATTCAGTTCATCATTTAATTTTTTAATTTAAACTAATGTATTTTATGTTATGACCTCAACCTAAAATTTAAAACCTAGACTGCTGATCAAAATTAATAATACTTATATTTTTCAACATTATACTCTTTCAGAATAAGTTTACACTAATTTTCTCATTTAAATTTTACCAAGATTTCATTTAGCAGATGAAGGAAACTGAATTTGAGGGAGGTCATATAACCAGCCAAAATAGTATAGGAAAAAAGAAAACTTAGGATTCTAATCATAAAAATTAGGCTTAGATGCTATGTTCATTACCACAACCAATTTTCCCAGGTGATCAACAGAAAAATGATTATGGATACAAAAATTTTATCAAAGCATTTTTTAATTTATCATCATAACCACCAAATTATTATATCCCTATTGTGTAAGAAATCTTTAAAAGATTAAACAAGCATGAGTACTAATTCAACTTTTCAATTTGTAATTTAGTAAGTGACCAACTATAGATAGGAAACTAGTCTTCTGACATGTAAGTTATTGTGCTATTATCACAGGGCTAATTTAAAATCAGACTTGCCTCAGGCATGGCTTATCTGAATTTTTAGAAATGATTACTAATTTTTTGTCTATTGTTTCTTATTTATTCATAAAGCATTGAATATATGGAAATATCCTCAATTCATTCACTTAATAGATAATAATCAATTACTTACTATGAACAAGGTACTTCATACAACACTAACTATGTATTCATAACCATAAATCCATGAAGCAGGTAATATTTTACCCAATCAGTGCTGAGAGCACTGAGACTAAAAAACTGAGCAAAATATCCATTATCCACAGTTAATAGCTGAGTAAATATTTAACTCATTGAGAATTAAGCAGAAACTCTTATATCAGACTTTATTTCAGAAAATATTTCATGCAGGAAGACTAATCGGGAGATTGTTGAGGTAGGTTAGGTGAGGAAAGATAGTATTCTAAACTAGGATATTCATCTTAAGTATTAAAGAGACTGAGTAATATTTAGGACATATTTAGAGAGGATTAAGAGACAGACATCAATAAAAGAAAGGTTTATTAGATAAGAAACTGGTGGATCACAGTGTTGACAAATTATATAAAGTCTGAAGCAAGGAAGCAAATGTATGGGGAAGACATGAATTCAGATTTGTATAGTTTAATTTTGTGGTTCCAGAAAGGGAGAGAAAGTTTCATAATCATGGAAATGATCTGGGGGGAGATATAAATTTGCCAAATATTAGCACACAGTTATTAGATCATGGCATGGATTTAGTTGAGATCACCTAAAGAGACGACATAATAAAAAATCAGTTGGCTTTTTGAATGACATTCTGTAAAACAGAAATGTAAGTGATGGGCCAAAAGGTAGCATGTAACAAAGAAGACCTAGTCAGAAAAACTTTTACAATATATTATAAACAAGGAAAGCAGAGGGTCTTAAAAAGAAAGAGTGAGCAAAGGTGTCAAATGAAGCAGAAAATTAAGACCTAATAATATCCTTGGGATTTGACATTTACTCCTTTGGTGCATATACACTGAAGATCTACTATGTGCTAAGCGCAATGAACACAGGTGAACAAAACAGATACACTCTTTTTCATCATGGAGATTATAGGTTAGTGGGGAAGAAAAACATAAAACACAAAAATATTACTGTAAATCATGATGAGTGCTAAGGAGAAAATGAGGAGAGGGGACAGCAAATAACAGGAGTTCCTTAATGTATATTTGAAAGTTAGGACAGTCTTCTCTGACTAAATGGCGTTTAAATTCAGATCTGAAAGATGGCAGCTTAAAAACGACCCTAGGGATTATATTTTCAAGGACACCAGAAGACCAAAATCAGATTGCAGTAGGATGAAAAATTAATGTGACATGAAGAATTCAATTCTATTCAAAGAACACTGAAGATAGAAAAAAGTAAAACTTGGTAAAGGAGATCTGGAATGTCAGTGGGGGCTGGTTTCACCTAGTCAGTGACGATTTTTGGATGAACGTCTTTGAGAAAGTCCAAGGCAGGAATCTACAGTCACATGGAGGGTCTGGTCTTAAAAGGACCATGCATACTTCATTTGGTGTTCATAGCAGAGATAGTTTTAAATGATGAGAAATTGCAGTAAAGTGTGAGGATGCACATGCTGAGAGAAGGAAGTGAATTCAGTGATTATGTAGACCAGGGATTGCCAAACTAGAGCCTGTGTATCGAACCAGACCACCACTTAGTTTTGTAAATAAGTGTTAAGTTTGCTTTCTTTACGGTTGCTTTCTTTCACAACAGGTTTGAATTGTTGTGATGGCAGCGTGTGTGCGACAAATCCTGAAAGATTTACTATCTGGCTCTTCACTGAAAAAAAGAAAAAGTCTGGGTATACCCTGGATATAGACTGTTCTTTACCTGGAAGTGGGAAAGGAAATTGGATAGTAAGATCGACACAACGTCCAGGGATTTTCTTGTTTGTTTGTTTGTGTGATTGTTTTTAAAGGACAAAGTATGAAGTTTTTGGATTGAGAGAAAGAAGGAAGTGAAAGGAAGAACTTGATATTATACAAAAAGTATAGAATTAATGAAAAAGAAAAGATAAAATTCTAGAAGAGTCCACAGTGACTAGGTTTTTAAGGAGAAATAACAGCAGCAGATAGACTTTGTCAAAACAATGGGGGGCGTTGCATGCCTCCATGGGGGTAATAGACGTTCACTTATGTCTTGTGAAATAATTTCCTTTATAAGTACATGGCAGAATTTTGCCATTGATTTATTGTTTTAAAGCCAAATATTTATCAGTGTGGTTTATTAGTTTACCTTTGAAACATTATAGTTATTTTACCCATTTATATACTCACTTGATATATATGATCTTCATCATCCAGCCATATTTTTGAGGAAATTAGCTGAATATGTAATATCTATCTCCTTTAAATAGCTTCTTTATAAGCTCCAGATAGAATTGATTAGAAGTTTGGAAAGAAAAATTGCTCATATGTTAAAAGAAAATGTCCAGAAAACAGAATAAAACATGAACAAGTGTCCTGACCTTCTACATATGCAGCATCATTGCTCGGACATTACTCATCACACTGAAGAATGTGTGGCTCCCTTCTCAGACCCTGGCCAGCATGACCTTTGTACCCATACTGGCAGAGCACAAAACCCAGACCATACCATCTGTCAACTTTGAACTCCTGATTTCAAAATAATAGTATTAATACCTGTTCAGTAACCTGAGCAGAGTGGAACAATGTTGAACTGAGGTGTGACACTGTTACATAAGAAGACGTGGGGCTTTGAGTGTTTGTAACACTAGAACAAGTAAGGACGGAGACAGAAAAATGGAGTGAATTGTGCCAACAGAAGAAATTGTAGAGTTTCATTTGCCTCTTCTTCTGCCTGTTGATCATTTTCTTATGTTAGTCTATCTCCTCCTAGCAGCGATCTCCTGTTTTGTGCCATTCCATTCTGATTCATGCTATTACACTCTCCAGCTGCTTCTTTGTGAACACACTGCCGAGAGAGAAGGCACTCAGAGTGAACTTTGTCGTACTCATTCAGTTTCTGAACACAACCGCTCTACTTAATTCCAGCGAGGTCCCCAAATTGTGCCTCTTGGACTTTACCAAAAGTGAAGTATGTTCACAATCTTTATAAATATTATCTGGAAACTCAACTTTTCTAAATTGTAGATTTTCTCTTCAGGTTTGAACTCTGTTACCAACCATCTCAGAAAATGTTCACTGCCTAACTATTTCATTGTCTAGGTTATACATTTTACAAGAAGCCTTAGAGTTACTTTGGAAGTTTACATTAGTTCCAGAATAATGACTTTTTTCACAGATGCATTTGTTTGACTCATAAGGGCTTTGTGTTGGCTTTTCTTATTAAGCCTGGTTTTAATTGTTAGCCTGTTTTTTCATCAGAATGCGGCATGTCAAATACCGATTTCTAATTCCTCTTGAAAATGTGTTTATTTATCACTGTAGGGCTCACATTCCTTTATGGAAACATTAAAGAATAGACATTATCCACTTTAGATTTCTCATGTTCTACATAGAATGCCGAACACTGTGTATTTTTTCTTCCAAGTTTTTATTTAAATTATTGTTACTTAACATACAGTGTAGTACTAGTGTCAGGTGTAGAATTTTGTGATTCAACACTTTCATTCAACACCTGGTGCTCATCACAAGTTCACACCTTAATGCCCATCACCTATTCCACTCATCCCCCTCCCACACCCCCTTTCTGGTAAGTATCAGTTTGTTCTCTATAGTTAAGAGTCTATTTCCTAATTTGCTTGTCTTTTTTTTTTCTAGGTTCATTTGTTTTGTATCTTTTTTTTAAAAAAAATTTAATGTTTATTTTTTAGAGAGAGAGAGAGAGCACTAGTGAGGGAGGGGCAGAGACAGAGGGAGACACAGGATCTGAAGCAGGCTCCATGCTCCGAACTGTCAGCACATGCCCAATGTGGGGCTTGAACCCATGAACCGTGAGGTCATGACCTGAGCCAAAGCCGGATGCTTAAATGACTGAGCCACCCAGGCACCCCACATATGTTTTGTATCTTAAATTCCACAGATGAGTGAAATCATATGCTATTTGCCTTTCTCTGACTGACTTATTTTGCTTAGCATAATAAGCTCTAGCTCTATCTATGTCATTGGAAATATCAAGATTTCATTCTTTTTTATGGCTGAGTAATATACACATTACCTTTTCGTTATCCAATCATTAGTCACTGGACATTTGGGCTCTTTTGATAATTTTGCTATTGTTGATAATGCTGCTATAAACAGCTGTCGGGGGGGATTATGTTTCCCTTCAAATCAGTGTTTTTGTATCCTTTGGTTGAATACCTAGCAGTGCAATTTAATTGATGGATCATAGGGTAGTTCTACTTTTATGTTTTTTAGGAACCTCCATACTGTTTTCTAGAGTGACTGCACTGGTTTGCATCCCCACCGACAGTGTATGAGAGTTCCCCTTTCTTTGCATCCTCATCAATATTGGTTGTTTCCTGTGTTGTTAATTTTATATTCTGACTGGTGTGAGGTGATATTTCAATGTAGTTTTGATTTGTATTTCCGTGATGATGAGTGATGGTGAATATATTTTCATGTGACTGTTGGCCATCTGGATGTCTTTGGAGAAGTGTCTATCCCTGCGTTCTGCCCATTTTTTAACTGGATTATTTGTTTTTTGGATGTTGAGTTTTATAAGTTCTTTATAGATTTGGGATACTAACCCTTTATCAGATATGTCATTTTTAAATATCTTCTCCCATTCAAAAGGTTGCCTTTTAGTTTGTTGATTGTTCCTTTCCCTGTCCAGAGCTTTTTTTTTTAATCAATGAAATCTCAACAGTTTATTTTATTTTTGCTTTTGTTTCCCTTGTCTTGGGAGACATTGCTAGTAAGAAAGTTGCTATGGCCAATGTCAGTGAGGTTACTGCCTGTATTTCCTGTAGGATTTTTATATAGTAAGGTCTAAATTCAGGTCTTAATCCATTTTGACTTTATTTTTATATATGGTGTAAGCTGTCCAGTTTTTGCAACACCATTTGTTGAAAAGTCTCTCTCATTTTCATTGACTATTTTTTCTACTTTGCCAAAGATTAATTGATGACACATTTGTGGGTTCATTTCTGGCTTTTCTATTCTGTTCCACTGATATATGTGTCGACTTTTGTGCCAGTACCACACTGTCTTAATCACTGCAGTCTTTTAATATTATTTGATGCCCGGAATTGTGATGCCTACAGCTTTGGCTTCCTTTTTCAAGACTCCTTTGACTATTTGGGGTCTTTTGTGGTTCCATACAAATTTTAAGATTGTTCTAATTCTGTGAAAAATGCTAGTGGTATTTTGATAGGAATCTCATTAAATGTGTAAATTGCTATGGGTAGTATACATATTTTAACAATATTCATTCTTCCAATCCTTGAGCATGGAATGTTTTTCCAATTTTTTGTGTCATCCTCAATTTCTTTAATCTGTGTTTTATAGTTTTCAGAGTGTAGCTTTTTACCTCTTTGTTTAGGTTTATTCCTAGATATCTTATGGTTTTGGTGTAATTCTAAATGAGTTTGATTCCTTATTTTTCCTTCTTCTGCCTCATTATTGGTATATAGAAATGCAAAATATTTCTGTACATTGATTTTGTATCCTGCTACTTTACTGAGTTCATGTATAACTTCTAGCAATTTTTTGGTGGAGTCTTTTGGGTTTTCTATATAGAGTATCATGTCATGTGCAAATAGTAAAGTTTGACTTCTTCCTTGCTGATTTGGATGCCTTTTATTTCTTTTTGTTGTCTGATTGCGGAGGATAGGACTTTAAGTACTATGCTAAATAACAGTGGTGAGAGTGGACATCCCTTTTTTGCTCCTAACCATATGGGAAAATCTCTTAGTTTTTCCTCATTGAGGCTGATATTACCTGTGGGTTTTTCATATATGACTTTTATTGCCCAACTTTCCTTTTTAAGACTAAAATGTTTTCATAGTAAAGAAAAAGTTTAATTAAGCAGATGTTCCTCTGAGACATTGCTATGTATACATAACAAACTATTTTAATGATTTGTGAAAACTCTCAGAATACAGTGTGAAGAACACATCCATAAGGGCATATCAGTACTGTTGTTAGTACTGCTATTTTAAAAATATTTAAATCACTTATTGCCATTAGTTGCATCATTTCAATATGCACACTGCATAGAAATGCACAGCTAATTTTTGAACACTGGCACTAAGATTTTAGATATGTGGACAAGTGTCAGTTGTCGCATGATCATTAAAGAAAAAGTTCATTAAATAAATTGAACTATTTATTTTAGATGTCTCATAATACCAATTATTCATTAACTGTAATTGGACCTCATTAACAAAAAGTGCATTTCATCATAATTTTAATGCGTATCTGGTTGTTGTGTCTTCCTTTATTATTGCTATGTAAATGTAGCCTTCCTCTCATCAAAACCAAGAAGGAACGTATTTACAAACAACATATATGTAATAAGATTATTATTTTACTTCTAGTTTTCTCTACACTACTTAAGAGTCACTGTGTCTTATGTGTAATTCCTGAAAGATGAGTAGAGTGACTTAGATACTGTAGATACTCAATAAATATCCACTGATTGCTTAGACAGCCAGAGGAACATAAGCTGCACTTCAGAAACAATGTATTGGCTGCTCTCGGTGATGGTGTATGAGGTATGAATAGTGAAGTTGTCTTCCTTCATAGAAGCTCTGAATTTAAGTCTGCAGTTTGGGAGAGTGAGTTTCTACAATCTCTTCATTGCTCTCAGCTATGTAGATGTAAATAGCCCAAGTTCTCTGGCTTAGCAAGCATAACTACTTCAAGTACTAAAACTCACCAAGAAAATGTTTCTGGAAAAACCCATGTCTTATTCAATGATTAATGACAATTATACCTGAAGATTTGTGATGAAGAGTTTAAATCTATACACAAGGACACATTTAAATATGAATAAATCATTTGATACTGATTTAATTTTTCTTTAAATTTTGTAGAGGTAGGAGTGCCTGGGGGCTCAATCAGTTAAGCGTCAGACTTTAGTTCAGGTCATGATCTCATGGTTCGTGGGTTCAAGCCCAGCATCTGGCTCTGCACTGACAACTGAGACCCTGGAGTCTGCTTTTTATTCTGTGTCTCCCTCTCTCTGTCCCTCCCTAGCTCATGCTCTCTATCTCTTTCTCAAAAATAAATAAACTTAAGAAAAAATCAACTTTGTAAAAGAAAATGTAATACAGAAAAATTCATAATCTTAAGTATACATGTTGATCAATTACTATAAAGCCAACACAACCGTGAATCCTCACCCAGATCTGGAAATCAAGCATTACCAACATCTGATAAGCTCTTTGTCCTTTTCCCAACCACCAACTTCTCCTCCTCCTCAGAGAGGAACTATCATGATTTTATAATGCCTGTTATTAATTTTCAATCTTTAATATCTGGCTTCTCTCTCTCAATATTGTATTTGTGACATTCATTATCCCGTTGTGTTATAACACTATTTCATTAATTTTCATGTTGCATATTATTCTATTGTATAAATATACCAGATTTTATTGATTTTTAATTATGCTATTGTTGGACATTTAGGATGTTTCTCAGTTTTTGAACATTACCAGTATTTCTTCTATGAACATTCTTAAACATGTATTTTGATGAATAAATTGTACATGATTATTGGGTATATATTAAGTGGATATTCTGAGACATATGCTATGCATAGGGTCAGCTTTAGTATCCATTACTAAAAAATGCTCCAAATCAATGGTGCCACTACCAAAAGAATTGTACGAAACTTCTAATTGCTGCACATCCTTAACAACATGGAGTATGATCAATCTTTTAAAATTTTAACCATTATGTTGTTTGTGCATTAGTATGTTATTTTATAAGCACTAATCTTTTTTACTGAAACAATCTACACATTTCTGCCTTTCCTCAGGCACAAGAGAATCTCTGTTCATACAGATTAATCCATTCTTGTACTTTTTAGATTAGAGAACATTTCTTAGTTATTTTTGACAATATACTAAAAAAAATATTTTCTAAGGAAATTTGAAAAGTATTAAAAGTGTAGAACTAGGTGTCAGAATTTATATGTCTAAAATCATTCCCACTTAAAGAGAAAAATAAGAGTGCCTAAAGTATCCTTGCATTTAATATCAACACCTGATTAGTAATTGCTCAGTAAGGAAAGACCAAAATCGGGGAATGGCTGTTGGAAGAACCATGAATCACAATCACTCAGGTAAATCAGAATGAAAAGACACAGAATCCAGCTAAGGAAAACAGAGGTTGTCAGGAAGAACACATGTAAGTAAGCAAAGGTTTATTTGAGAAAAACAAACAAAAATAGAAACAAAGACCTATGAAGAGAATGCTAAGAAACTAAAAGCCTAGTCCCTAAGACAGAATTTTGGTATCTGAAGGTCAGGGTAACAATAAAAATGACATTTAAAATTTTTTATCCTGAACTAACTATCATTGAGCTTGATTCATCTCTAAGCAAGAAGGTGCAAATTCTGACAAGTACATTCATCTTATTGCAGTTGAGGGTGGCTAGGGAAGGAGTCTGACAATAGATGTTCTCAGCCACTAATCTCAAAACAGGAAAGAATAGCCACATTGTGGACATACACTACTTTAGAAATAAGCAACGATTTAATCACTAAGGGCAGAACTTCATTCTTCTGCATATTTATAGAATCCAAACTTTCTAGCTGGGTTTATTATTATACTTCTTCAACTGAATGAATGAATTAGTAGGAAAGCCAAACCCTTAGCAAAGTTGCATTTTAACTATATTGAGTTGCCCTTGAAAGTTTTCTAATAACATAGAAATGGTGCCTCATTCACAGGAATTATAGAAGCGAATGATTTTTAATAGGCAATAACAAAGTAAACAGTAGCAGGTAAGAAAAGACTTTATTCTACATTCACTAGCATGTCCACTGGGGTAAATTTGAAATTCTTTTATAGCAAGATTTCTGCCTCAGAAAATAGAACGAGACTGAATGTTTATGTTTCAAAAGGTTTCTACACCATCTCCCAAGTCAGTTCTTAAAAGCCCCCCTTAGGAACTCAAGGAGAATTTTAAAGTTTGGAAGGCTTAAGTGTATATTTTTTATTTTAATCTTTTGAATATTACCTCTGCATAAAGAATGTGATAGCACCAGAGCATTTTCATTGTCTAAAAATAAAAATAAAACCTAACATCTATGGAAACCTATGTAATTTGTGGCAATTAGTCACATTTATACACCAGTTTATACTATTAAAATGGCAACTGTGTACATTAAAAATATCCTCCCTTGAAGTTATACTTATGTTAGGATTTCACAAGGCATTATATCTAAATTTATATCATGTCTTTATATCTTTTTTTTTTTTTTCAACGTTTATTTATTTTTGGGACAGAGAGAGACAGAGCATGAACGGGGGAGGGGCAGAGAGAGAGGGAGACACAGAATGGGAAACAGGCTCCAGGCTCTGAGCCATCAGCCCAGAGTCCGACGCGGGGCTCGAACTCAAGGACCGCGAGATCGTGACCTGGCTGAAGTCGGACGCTTAACCGACTGCGCCACCCAGGCGCCCCCTTTATATCTTTTATTTAAAATATAAATTATGTGGGAAGTTTGCAGTTATTTTTCCCTATATTTTTTATTTCAAGTAATAAAATCATATGCATACATAGTACATACATATGCATAAATTTCAAAAGGTACACATATATATGTGTGTGTATATATATATACACACATATGTATACTTTACAAAATACACATATTCTTTTGAACATGATAAATATCCTTGACTAATTTAGGTTTTAAAAATAAATGTTTTGTATTTTCCTTACATGTGGATGTGTTTAATTTAAGCTGTGAGTGACAGAACCCCAAGATAGATGTTCATCTCTCTTCCATGTAAAAGTTGAGATAAATAGTTCAGAGCTTGTGTGTGGCCAGACAATGTCAGGAATTCACATTCTTTCTTTGTCACTTGCCCTTGTGTGCAGCCTCCATCTCTAAGTGGTTTAAAATGGCTCTCCCAGCCCCAGTTACTAAAATTCCTATTGAAATTGACAAGAAGACAAAACAGAAAGAAGGAAGGTACATTCTTGCTAGTATATGTCCTAGAGTTTGCATTTATAGTTTCCAGTGACACCCTGCTTGTCACAATTTAAAATTGTGATAGATCGTGTCCTGAGAAAGAGGCTGGAAATACAGTCCTTATTCTGAGCAGTCATATGTACAGATGTACGGATAAGTATACTGTTACTATGAATGAAGAGTTTATGATGATTGTGGAATATTTTTCAGTCCATGCTGCAACCTACTATCAATAGTGGTGATGTTGATATATATATGATCTTGTACTTGGAGCATGTGAAAAATATATAAATATATGTTAACTAAAATAAAAAAAATAGGGATTGTTCTCTTGTTGAAGTTATTGAATTAAATGGCTTATGTCTCAATTGATTCTACTGAAATGTATTTCTATGCATGTATTTGGGGCAAACATACCACTAGGAAAATTTTTTAAAGCAACATTATTTGTTTGAAACTAATGTGAAAAACAAACAATAGCAAATAACAAACAAACAAACAAAAAACACTAGTGACATTTAAAGGACACTGGGGGGGGGGTGTATAATACTCTTTCAATGTTTCTTTCAATGTTGACATCAGCATCAAATGAAGATATAACTTTTAAGAGTCATTCGAATAATATAATGAGAAAAAGATAATTAAGTAAAGCTCTATAAAATCCTCTAAACAAAATGCTGTAATAAGAGTAGAAGGAAGAAGAGACCATAATTGATTTCAACATAAAATTTGAGATCGAAGCCAAACATAATTTTTCACGAAATTTGATTCAGAATTTATACCTGGGAGAATATAAGCAAGACAAGAGATACCCAGATGTTTGTTACCGCACTGTAGTAGCAAAAGTTTATAGCAACTTAAATGATCGATACTAGGCAGCTAATTTAATAAGTTATAGCATATTGGAAAATAGAATATTATCCATAGAAATGAAGCTGTTAAGGTAGGTGTGTTGGTACAGAAATATATTTAGGCTGTAATACTATTTGAGTGAAAAAAAGTACAAAATGCTATGTGAGAGATGATCCAAAATTTTAATACATGTGTGCAATATAACATGCATGCACATGTGTTGACATGTCGAGAAGGGAATATACTAAATGCTAATAGCAATTATATCTGTAGTGGAATTTTGATAATCAAGATTTTCTTTTTTTTCATATTGTGAGACTGACACTCTCCTTCCTGTGCTAAAAAGGGCACTATGGCTGTCTATTTTTTCAACACTTAACATAAATAATCTGAAAGTTAGTACAAAAAATATAAAAGGATACAGTAGGATAATTTTAATGAAGTAGAAAATATTTAAGATATATCATTTGGTGAAAGGCAGCTTATATACCAATATACATGTATGAACCCTTTTTTGTAAAGTAATGTAATATGCATTATGATACAATCTATAGTATATACAACAAAAGTTATCTGTGGTTAATATTGGAATTAGAGCCTAGAAACTAATTTCTAATAAAATAAATGCTGTATATTTGAGAATTTAGTCATATTATTAAGGATTACTTTATGATTATCAAGCGATATGGCTTCCAAGCATTTCTGTTAGAGTCACGAAATAGGCCCACAACATGTTCGTTCTTGTTCTTACCATTGGCCTTCATATTAGATCCAGGAAAGCCTAAGAGGGCTATTTATGCTGACAGTATTATCTAATTGCTGACAGGAAAATTCTACATAACTGGCATCGAGTGGTCATGAATATATTAATGGAGATAACACCTAAAACTACTGGGTTAAAAAAAATGTAATGAAATTACATTAATTATTATGAATCAACTGAACCTGTAAAACATGTCTGGTGTTTGGAACTCAGCAGTTAAGTAGGTGTGCAGACACATCATCGCCCCCAGACAGGCAGTACTGTTTTCCCCTTAACTCTTTAAGTGGAGGGTCAAAACCTTCCCTCTACAAGATTACAGTTTAGTCAAGAGCTTACACATAACCCCAGCAGCCAATAGAAGATGGTTTCTGTCTATGAGCTTGTTAATTTTAAGCATTTACATTTGGAAATTTTACCTTGAGTCTACATTGCCTTAGTGTTTTCAAGAGCTATTTGTGGAAACCCTGCCAAAAAATGAATATAAATATAAACGGAACATTTTTGGTTCACCTGAGCAAAATAGGAGAAGTCTCCAGGTAGAATTTGTTTCAGGGATCTCTGGATTCAGGGTCTAGAATGACCTATCTCCTCGGTTTCTCTTTCTCTATCTCTTTCTCTTTCTCCTCTTTCTCTTTCTCTTTCTTCTCTTTCTCTTTCTCTTTCTCTTTCTCTTTCTCTTTCTCTTTCTCTTTCTCTTTCTTTCTCTCTTTCTCCCTCTCTCTCTTTCTTTCTCTGTTTCTGTCTCTCTGTCTCTGTCTCTCTGTCCCTCTCTCTCCCTTCCTCACTCCCTCCTCCTCCTCCTTTCCCTCTTTCCCTCCCTTTATTTCTGTTTGATGCCATTTAATTTTCTCCTACTGCCAACAACCTTTAACCACATCCATGCAATCTGTTTGAAAGCTTTCTCTCACCTCTGATGTGTACCATGTAAAATTTTCGGGGAGAAGGTACACTGTACAGTCAAAGCCCCACATGATGGCATCCATGAATTTCAACTTCCAAACACCTCCTGGTTATGTCAATCTCTGTATACTTCCAGAATTTTCACTCAGAGCAGCTTCTGTCATTCTTTGCCTGAATTTCTGCAACAGTTTATAAGTTGCAGATCTAAAGCATCTCCCGCTTCCTACCTCCAATGTCTGGATAGTTCTTGACCCTTGAAGCACCTTCCCAAGTTACTCACACACATAGATCGTCCTCCATGTTAAAGTTAGAGAAGTATTTTCAAAATACAAATTTGATCATGTCCCATTTCATAGTCTCTTGTGTAACATGCATCCATGGCTTTCCAGAATTCTGAACTTGTCCTTCAGAGTCCATTGCTATATGGCCACTTGCTCCCCTCTCATTCTTGTTTCAGCATGTTTCCCTTATCTTTCCTCACAAAACAGTGGCCTTTATTTTTCCTATCCTCTTAAGTGGACATTTTGTCTAGATAAAGGATTTTCTCCCTCTCCATTCTTTTCTTTGCTCTTCTCCATGACAAGTTAATCCTGACTAGTTTTTAGACCTTAGCTAAATGTTTCAGTTCCCAATTGCTACTTAACATTACCAAAAGTGTAGTGACTTAAGACAACAGTAAGTTATTATCTTACAGTTCTGGAGGGAAGGAGTCTAAATCAGTCTCACAGGGCTAATATCAAGATGTTGGCAGGATTGGTTCCTTCTGAAGGCTCTAGGGAAAAATTCATTTTTTTTTTACCTTTTCTAGTTTCTAGGTCATGCCTGCATTCCTTGGCTCATGGTCCCTTCTCCATTTCCAAAGCCAGCAGGATAACATCTTCAAATATTTCTCTCTGACTCAGGTCCTCTGCTCCTGTATCACATTGACTTCTCTGAATCTGATTTTACTGTCATCTCCTAGGAGGACCCTCACAATTTTTTTTTAATTTTTTTTAATGTTTATTTATTTTTGAGACAGAGAGAGACAGAGCATGGACAGGGGAGGGTCAGAGGGAGAGGGAGACACAGATTCTGAAGCAGGCTCCAGGCTCTGAGCTGTCAGCACAGAGCCCGACGCAGGCTCGAACTCACTGTGAGATCACGACCTGAGCCGAAGTTGGACACTTAACCGACTGAGCCACCCAGGGGCCCCTAGGACTCTCACAATTATACTGGGCACACTAGGATGATCCAGAATAATCTCTCCATCCTTAACTTAATGATTTCTGCAAGGTCCCTTTTGTCATATAAGGTACCATATTCATAGGTGCCAGGGATTAAAAAATGGCCATCTCTGGGGAGTATTATTCTGTCTACTAGCTACTTCTTTTTACAGGAACCTTCCCAGACTTCCTTTATTTGATGAAATCTCTCTAATATGTACTATCCATCTTCATTTGGTTGTAACCTCCCCTGTACTAGACCCTAAGTCTCATGAAAGCAAACATTCTATCTGTTTTAGGAACCATTCTAATCACAGTGTCTAGCATAGCATCTGCAATATAGTAGACAATAAATATTGCTGATGAACAGATTAAAATCCTTAGACTTCTAGAACAATTTAGTAAGCCTTTACTTTTTCGCATTTATTTTTTGTGTTAAAAAACACACAACATAAAATTTACCTTCTTAGCTGTTTTAAAGCATACAGTTCTGTAGTATTGATATATCCACACTGTTGTGAAATAGATTTTCAGAAATTTTCCATTTTGCAAAACTGAAACACTATACCCATTAAACAACTCCCCATCCTCACTCCTCCACTCTAGTCCCTGGTGGCCACCATTCTTTCTATTTCTATGAATTTGATTAATTTAGGTGCCTCATATAAGTGAAATCCTATGGTGTTTGTCTTTTTGTGACTGGCTGATCACACTTAGCACATGTGGTATACACATAGAATTGAATATTATTCAGCCTGGAAAAGGAAGAAAATCCTGTCTGATGCTACAATAGTAAGATTTTTGTTACATTTTAAATGCTCTTGACTTTATATTTGTTTTTTTTTGGTTTTTTTTTTTTTAATTTTTTTCAACGTTTTTATTTATTTATGGGACAGACAGAGACAGAGCATGAACGGGGGAGGGGCAGAGAGAGAGGGAGACACAGAATCGGAAACAGGCTCCAGGCTCCGAGCCATCAGCCCAGAGCCTGACGTGGGGCTCGAACTCATGGACCGTGAGATCGTGACCTGGCTGAAGTCGGATGCTTAACCGACTGCGCCACCCAGGCGCCCCATCTTGACTTTATATTTGTATTAAATTCTAAATGCTCTTGTTTTTAGAATTATTTTTGTATTAAATTCTAATGCCCTTGACTTCTTACTTGTAAATTTGATATTTTGCGCTGGTTTGAATGGACATCTCAATGAATCTATCTTAAGAAAGAAAACACAGGACAACCTTATCTGCAATCCAATATCACTAATATTCTCTTTAAGTCATCCTTATAGTTTATCCTAAACTGCCATATATAGAACAAAGTATAGGTAGGTGATGATACATAGATAGATAGATAGATAGATAGATAGATGATAGATTCATCACTGGATCATCAATTTGGACATTTTATAGAAGGTTAATATCTCACATTGCTTCTCAGATACCTTCAGAAGTTAGCACAGTGTTCTTGATACATTAAATACAAATGTGATGGATTGAATATCACTCCAACAACCTAACTTCATTACATTGCTTGTATAAGACAGGAGGACATCGCGCCTAGAAATGAGCAAAGTACTGCCATTGATGATATATGTTTTAGTTTAAGTGCAATTTATGCATTTGAGTACACCCCACTTGGTGAAAGTCATTTTAGTAAATGAACTTTAGGATATGCTGCTTCAAAACCACTGTGTTTACTTGATAGTCCATAAATTCTCTGTTGGAGATATTATGGTCTACAACGGATTCTACTTAATTGGCACATCTCAGTGGAAACTGAAATATGCCAATTAGACAATGATTGTCTCATTTAATTACATAATTGCTCATATGAACTATCAGATACATTTAAATTAGAAAGGATTTTTGAAATGCAAAACATTGACCAAATTGTGTATGTACATAATTAAGACAAATTAGAAATGCAGATGTTGGGCACGATACAAAGCATTATCATGAAGGCATATTCCTATTTTTTCTGTTATTGTTGTTCAGCAGCTTAATGAGTATTTATAATCAATCTGGTCAACACAAACCCAAAATATACCTAATAACCAAAGTCAAAAACTGAAATTTTAAGTCTGTATTAATACTCTATGATATTATTTCAGAATCCCAACAAAGCCAGAGACCAAATAGAGCTGCTGCTTTTTAATACTTAAATGTTCTTAAATGAGGCATTGATTTAAAAATGAATTAATTTCTTATACCAATCACAAAATAAATTTTAAAATTTTAAAACAGCCTTCATACTGAGCGTGTAAGTCAACAGGATTGCCCTCTGATACAGATGATCCAAGTACCAAGATAGTTCAAATAGAAAAGTGTATTTCATGCAAAAATCTCCTATTTGCTAATATTAATTTATACAACCTGGCGGATATGAAGGCATTCATGAGGACGTGATATTGACAGCTTTCCCTAATTGTTAGCAGGGCATTGATAATTATTTGCCAAGAATATGCTCTTATTTTACTCCACAACTTAATTTTATTTTTGGCAATTTGTATCTTAGAATTTGTGTTATACATTGTGAAAAAGATAAGTCCTGTGTTTTTTAATCAATGATTTTTAAGGAATAACAAATTATATTTTTGTGCAATGACTTAGGAATATAGTGGGTAGGTGTGAGTATACTAATTGTATTTTGTTCAATACACCCAAGCTCTCTTGTTAAAACAGTCTAAACAAGTCACGTTATATTATAGCATTAAAAAATTTTTAAATATAGAAAATAGCCGAAAAGATTTAAACAAATGGCTAGTAATATCACTATATAGAACAACCATTTACTAACATTTTCATTGCATAATTACCGTGTACATTGCTTACTCATTTTTTGTCAGCGTGTGCCTGCTATTTAAAATATTGAACACATGATTATCATTACTGTCTGGAACTGAAAATCTATATATCACATTTCCTTCAAGAGTTTGATTTTTTTATCTTATTTTACATTTCATAAAACATTTCAATAAGTACCATAGCAGATTATTTCTTCAGTATAGATCTTAAATATGGAATTACTGATCAAGTGATATGAAAAATGTAAGAGTTTTGATGCAAATTTTATTTCCAGAAATATTTTTAATCAATTTATAATCCAGTTTTCCAAATCTATGATAAGAATTGTCCAAGACAAAGTTCTAAAAGGGCCCAGAGCAATCCTACCCCTGTTGTGTACCTTTTACATAACCCCAGCACTGAGTGTACATGAAACATAACTATGATGGCATGGTGGTTCTTTTGATTAGTTTATGTTATGTGGCAAATGGTGATAAGATAGTCATTCCTGTTAAGACATGATGTTAGAGAAGACTATTGGAGCTGATTGAGCGGTAGAAGAAGTCAAAGAGGAAGGATCCTGCTGGCATGGGAAAAGAAATAAAAAAATAAAAAAAAACAAATAGCTATGCTGTGAACTGTCTATGGGAGGTACATGGCAAAGAACTGAGGTTGCCTTTAGAAGATGAATGTGGTCCCCAATCAACAGCTAGCATAAAAATGGGGACCTCAGTCTGACACCTATAGGAAACCAAATACCTCCAGCAACCATATGTGCTTAAAAAAAGGACCCTAGGATCCTTAATTTCAGCTTTTTGAGATCCTAAGCAGACACACCTGTTTAGTACTTGGATATTCCATCTAGTCTAATTGTTCATGCACTTTCATTCAGGACAATGTTAACTACAGAAATTCACTGCAGAAAACTATCACTGTTTATGACCACCATATCCTCAATTTGTGTGCTTAAGAAAATGCTTCTTCAACCTCATCAAAGTCAACAGGACATTAATCCCTCCAACTATGTCTTGTCATCCTGCTGTTGCCTTTACTTTCTTCCTTATTCGACTCAGACTCAAAATTTGATCATTTAATAACACCTACAAATGCTATTTTCATTTTGTATTGTTGAATAATAAATTACTAAAAGCTCAGAGGCTTAAACACAAAACATGTTTATTATCTCACTACTTCCATGGGTCAGGACCTCAGCCCAGGTTAAACTGGATCCCAGTCCTCTTCTAAGCTCTTGGCAGAATTCATTTCTTTGTACCTGTAGGACTCACAGTAGCTTGCTTCTTCAGTGCCATTAATAAAGCTTCTTTGAATTCAGGGAAGGCTTGTCCCTATTTTTTTTTTTTTTTTTTTTTTTTACAGGGATCAACAGATTAAGTAAGTAGGACTTGCTTAAATCCTACCCAGGTTAATCTACCTTTAACTCAGAGTCAAGCCAATTACAGTCTTAATTATAGCTGTAAAACCTCTTAATCTTTGCCACATAATGCAATTTAATCACAGCTATACCAGAGGTGGGAATCTTTAGGGCCATCTTAGATTCTTGCCTACCACAGAATTGGTACCTATTATATATATATGAGACACATCATCCTTTCTATTTCACTTCCCTAGCAAAAGAACAATTCTGGGTGAACCCAAACATCTGCCTTAATGTAATGCCTTGTGCTTGGTCAAGTAAACATAACTGTATCACATTACACCTCTTCAACCTAGATATCTCTGTGTATAATGTCATATACACAATTGCCTTTTTATAGATCTTCCTAAACATCTCAGTAACACCTTATAGTCACATGTGCATACCTAATTCATATTCACTTTCCTAAGAATTGATCCAACTCTTGTGCTCCCTCACATAATAAAGAGCATTTTTGGATACACAAGCTAGAAATCTGATACTTAATCCTGAAATCTGGAAAGGTGGAATGCAAGTCCATTGAGGCTGTGACTATAGAAAAAGAGATTGGAAAGGAGAATCAGAGCCATGTGTGTTTGATCATTACTCTCTACATTTAGTAAGGTATAAGAAGAAGGAGATGAGGTCATGGAAGGATTAGATGGCTTGAAAAGAGAAATGGAAGAAAGAAGTCATAGCACTTAAAGATGAAGGCCTACAGATTTAGAGAATTTGTGCTTCTAGATTCCAAATAATGGGAAATAGTATTGAAACATTTTTAAGAATAAAGGCACATTAAGACTCAATTTGCCAGCAGAGATCAAATTAAGCTTGTGGCTTTTCCACCCAAGTGTTACCATTAAATAATGGAGGGGAGGGAACATTGAGACTAACAAAATAAATTAATCAATATTAAGAATAATATATAGGTAATGAGTATGGTGTGATAATTTCTGTGTTACTATCTGGAGGCCAGTGAATCAGAAATACTCATATGTAAATTACCCGATCTCAAGGAGGTGGAACATAACTTTCTTCTTCTTAAGTGTGGGATGCCCCATAGTCACTTACTTCCAAAGTGTACAAAATCAAGCAAGAGGAGGGTAACTTTACATTCAAGAAACCTGACAAGCACTACTTTAGCAAAGTAATCAAGGTCAACATCAACAGTGGTAAGTCATGTTGATTGTAGTTACCCTTGATACATTCTGATTGAAATGGCATCTAACATCTGTGGTCTTTCTCCCTAAAACTTTATAACCTCAATAAAATCATGAGAAAATTTCAGCCTAATTCCTATGGATGAGTATACAACAAAACATCTGACTAGAACTCAAAACTGTCAAAGTGGTCAAAGCAAAGAAAAATGTGAGAAACCAATACAGGTAAGAGAAAATTAAGGAAAGAGACAAAAAAAAAAAAAAATGTAATGTGGTGTCCTAGATGGAATCCAGAGACAGGACAAAAAAAAAAAAAAAAAACAAAACAAAAAAAAAACAACAACTAGGTTAAGATTAAGGTATTCTGAGTAAAGTATGAATTTTGATTCAAAGCAATATATAACAAAAATAGTAACATATATCAATATGTATGGTTCATTAACTATAACAAAGTTAGCATATTAAGGTAAGATGTTAATTATAGAGGAAACTGAGTGGAAGGTGTATAGAAACTCAATACTATAGTCACAATTTTTCTTTAAAATATAAAAGTATTGTAAAAAAAACCAAAACTTTAGTTTGAAGGATTAGCACGAGGAACTTTAGAGGTTATGAACTTCATAACCTCTAGTGATGATTACACAAATTTCAGTATGTAATAAATTCTCATAGTATGAAAGAAAAACACCACACCACCCATTGCCCCCACACACATACATCAGTATGCAAAACTGATTCAAACATCAGAATATTGGTGGGTTTTGTCAGAGCCTATCAGTTGTGAAATATTAGAATTATGCACAATATAACTATTGGGAGAGGCTGGTAAAGAGTACATGAGATATTTCTATGTTATCTTTTACAACTTTATGTTAATTTATGGTTATCTCAAAAAAAAAAAAAAGTTAAAGTTAATTACATAAATTATATGGAAACACAGTCCTCCCAGAATAGCCCAAACAATTTTGAAAAGGAAGAATCAAGTAGTAGGACTGACACTATCTGATGTCAACACTTCTTTAAAACTTCAATTGCGGTGGCTCGGTTGGTTGAGTGTAGGACTCTTTGATTTTGGCTCAGGTCATCTGTGTTTATACTGTGGAGCCTGCTTGGGATTCTCTCTCTCTCTCTCTCTCTCTCTCTCTCTCTCTCCATCTCTCTCTCTCTCTCTCCCTCTCTCTCTCTCTCTCTCTCTCTCTCTGTCCTTTCCTGCTCATGCTCTCTCTTTCTCTCTCTCAAAATAAATAAACATTAAAAAAGTAAAAATAACACTTCAATAATCAAGATACTTCAGTATCTGTATAAGAATAAATACACACAAATGAATCAAAAGGGAATGTTCAGAAATAGATCCACACGTAATGTAATTTGATTTTGAATAAAGTTGTATAGGTAATTCAATAGGAAATGCATAGGTTTTTAAAGTAATGGTGGAAAAAAATGGGTATGATTATTTAAAGAAATAGAAAGACGAGGGTGAGGGTAGAAACTGAGAAAGAGACAAGAGAAGACAATACATTAACCGTTATATAAAAATTAAGTTGAAATGATTCATAGACCTAAAAGTAAAACCTGACATGATGAAGCTGCCAAGCAAAAACATAACTAAAATTTAAGCCTGAGGTGTTTTTGTTTGTTTGTTTGTTTTTGTTTTGTTTTTGGTTTTTTGTTCATTTGTGTGGGTTTTTTTTGTTTTGTTTTTGTTTTTGTTTTTTTGGAGAGGGACGATAAGGAATAGTAAACAGAAAACATTAAGGAAAAAATCAATAAGCTGGCTTACATCAAAATGAAAAACTTCTGCTCTTCAAAAGATACTAGTTAGCTAATCCAAAGACAAGCCACAGACTGGGAGAAGTATTTGCAAAAAGCATATCTAATAGAGGGCTGCTATCCACAACTCTT
Source organism: Puma concolor (assembly GCF_028749965.1). Classification (NCBI taxonomy): domain Eukaryota; kingdom Metazoa; phylum Chordata; class Mammalia; order Carnivora; family Felidae; genus Puma; species Puma concolor. The sequence goes on along the minus strand of NC_141670.1, from coordinate 178,320,449 downwards.
ACAACTCAGCCATAAGAAGAAAAACAACCCAATAATCAAATGGACGAAGACTCAAACAGACACTTCTCCAGTTAAGATACACATATGATGAACACATAAAAAATGAAAACTTCTTTCACTAACCTCAAGTCACTAATGACAAAATTTCATTATTCAATAGTGAAATGCAAATAAAGCTCTAATGTGATACCACCATATATCTATTAAAATGGCTGATTATGTCAGTAACAAGACGAAGTGCAAAAGAGCAATTGGGACACTCACATAGATTGCCATTGGGAATGCAAAATAGAGCAGTCACTTTGGGACACAGTTTTGTGATTTTCTTGTAAAGTAAGCAACATTTATATATACATCCAAGCAATAGCATTCCTGGATATTTACCTGAACGAAATGGAAGACATATATCCATTTATTAAGTTTCATTAAGGGTTTATTTATAATTGCTTCAAACCGGAAATACCTCATATGTCCATCAACTGATGAGGTGTTAAATTGTTGCATCCATATTTAGAATAAATAAAAAGAAATAAAAAGGAGGAAGCTAATGATATATGCAAGAATGTGGATGAATCTCAAACACATTATGTAAGTGAAATAAGTCAGGCACAAAACCACATTTACTATATTATCCTGTTACTGGAAATTTCACAAAAGACTACTATTTATATGTATATAAAAATATATAAATAATATAAATTGCTATATAGTATATAAATATATATTAAATTATATAAATTATATATATATATATATATATATATATATATGCAGGCAGAATGCATATTGGCAGTTGAAATGGTCTAAGAAGGGAATTGACTACAAAGAAATACAAGGGAAAAAGGCAATCTGTCACCAATAGGTCACCAAATGATAAGGGCCCTGAGAAATACAACTTTTTTTTACCCCCTTTCATGATATTGATACCTATAGATGTGAGATGATTCTGTAGTTATGGAAGAAATGTGAGGGGGTGGGTGGAGACTATCATGTCTTTCCATTATTAAGAAACTAACTTTGGTAACCTTATGGATTTACTTTTCTTCTTTTTAACTTTTTTTTTTTTTTCTTTAATATTTGCTGTGTCTTTCATTCTGGAAAGTCCAGTTCTTCTAAAGTATAGAGTCTCCTGGGGCGCCTGGGTGGCTCGGTCAGTTGAGCCTGCGGCTTCAGCTCAGGTCATGATCTCACAGTTCGTGGGTTCGGGCCCCACATCAGGCTCTGTGCTGATGGCTTAGAGCCTGGAGCCTGCTTCAAATTCTAGGTCTCCCTCTCTCTCTGCTCCTCCCCCGCTCATGCTCTGTCTCTCTTTCTTTCAAAAGTAAATAAAAACGTTGAAAAAAAAATTAAAAAAAAAAAAAAGAATAGAGTCTCTTATACACAGGTTAAACTATTTTAATTTTTCTCCTGGAGTTTATTTTAGAAATGCAAATCCACTGAGGTAGATAAGTAGATTTCCTGCCGCGAGCCAATTAAACTGTGTCATCGGAGAAATGTGCCTAACAAATCTCTGTAACCCAAGCCTGCTGAACTATCTGAGTCAATAATTTCCTATTATTGTATAGGCCAGAATGAGTTATGTTTTTGGTCATTTATGTGCTGAAAGAGACCTAACTGATATATCAATAATAAATGTTGAATCTTTTATGACATTTTCTAGATGTGTAAGTAAATATTTATTAAGGTGGTTCAAAAATGATAGAGGTAGTTCCCTGAAATTTTAAATTCATAAACTCATTTGCAACCATAAAATATGTTTCTGATTTCCTCTGAGAATATTGCGTTAAAATACAGACTCTAAAACAAATTCTTTAGAATGATTATTCTCAAACTGGCAGGTTTCTCCAAAAATCTAATCAGTCGAGTATCAGGATGAAGCAGAAATGCTACAGACTGTAGATTTGAAGCTATATCACTTCAAGGGTTTTTAGACCAATAAAAATCCCAGAAAGTTCTTTGTGTTTTTCCCATTGGTAAATCATATAAATATTTTACTGTTTCTTCTCTATCTGTGAAAAATATTCAGATCTCTGACTTATTTTAATGTATGAAACAAATATTGTCACATCTACAGAGGTAAGTATATTGGAACAGATGAGGCTTTGCTTAATTATTCCTTTATGCCCTTAAATTAGATTAAGTTCTTAAATGAAGCATTTGGTGAGAGTATTGGTGTCTTGCTTTTAGCCCCAGAATTACAAGCTAAATCACCACAATCCAACTGAGTATGAGATATAAGGGGAATTTTTAAAAATAGGTTATAAGGTCAAAATACCCTATTAATGTTATATATAGAATTATTATTTACCAACTGTACCAAATCGGGAATTTATTTAAAACAATCCAGAATTAATACACAGCGCAATGTAGTATCTCCTCTTTGACTCTTAGCAAATTTCTAAATCTATCTTCTATAAGGCAAAGCTTATTCTTTGCTTTTTTTTCTGTAGAGTTTAGCGACTATATATAATTATAATGTAAATTTTGGGCCATATTTTAAGACTGTCATTTGTTTAGTAATTGATATTTTCATTCCTGATTTAGTTGCTCAGGGTAAAACAGTTGAAATCATCTTGAATCTCTGTTTTTCTCAATCCCCATGTTCAGTCTTAAGCTCCTCATAGTCCTATTCAAAATTTATCTTGGATGTAATTACTTGTTTCCACACCTACCATTATCACCCTGCCACCATCCACCATCATACAGTTTCCAACATGGTACTCCTGTTTCTACCTTTGCCATTCACACCCCAACCATAGCATGGCAGCCAGAGTAATCCTTTTAACATACGAGCAAAGTCATATGACTTTTCCATTCCACGTCAGTGGCTTCCCATCTCACAATCAAAGCCAAAATCCTTGCAGTTGTCTAAAATGTCCTATGTGAACAGCACATTTGTTATTTGTTGGCCGTCATCTGACCCTCCATCATTCCTTTTCAGCTATTAAATCATTTTGCTGGTTCTGAAATATCCCAGGTGATTTATAGCTCAGAAATATTCTATCTACTTTGATTGTTTTCCTTAACATAAAGACACACAATTTACTCCCTGACTACATTCCAGCCATTGTGCTTATGTCACTTTATTCACAGGACTAACAGTGTGTGTAATAATAATGAGACTGAACCCTGTCCTGACTAGTAATCCCATTTCTTTCTGACTTACTTCTCCCTGGCACTTACTATTTAACATATTACAGGTTTTACTTGTTTGTTTATTAACTCTCTCTCCTACTGGGATGTCTTCCTCAAGATGACTGCATTTCTTGTGTGTTTTGTTTACTGTATCCAAGCACATGAAACATACATACATGTGTGTGTATATGTAGTACCTACCACATAATGTATGCTTATTTGATACTTGTGAATGTATTAATAAACAGAAATCTAATTAATGTGATTATTGGTTTTAATTATGAGACTAAAACAATTTAATATATAATAAATGGTCCTTAGGCTGTACTTTTGTATATATTGCCTATAGTGTCTAATTAAACCCATATAAATAATGAAAACTAGAGTTCAGGGATCTTAGTAATAATTGTGCTTTTAAGAGCTATGTAAAAGAAGAGAATAAAGTTAAAAAGAAAAGTGAGAGCCAAGTAATTATTCCAGTCAATTAATTGGTATATATCAAATGCATGAATTATCTGCTAATGAAATTCTCTTCATTATGCTCATCATTAGAATTTTCTTTAATCCTAAAGGGCACTAGCCCAATATTCTCTTCTCTCTACGTTCTTTTACACAATCTCCCCATGTCATGCCTAGAAGGTCACAGAGTTAATTGGCTGTTGAGTACTTAAAGTAGCTAATTCCATCTTATAAGTTATCTGATTTTCAATTTTAAAGTTCTTTGGTCAAGGTTACAAGATTAGCATAACCTCAAATTAAGAACATGTTTCTGGGCACAGCAATGCTTCCCTAGTCAGTAGCTCAATGAACTTATTGATGGTGATGTAATTGCATGGAAATTCAGCTGCGTTTACTGAAACTGGAAAGTACAATATATGCTTTTCCTTATGATATCTATGTTAGGCTTATAACACTTTCCAAGGTGTTGTGACTAGGGAATGAGGAATCAAAGGGTGACAAATCAGTAATTTTTTTTAAATCCTTAATCATATTAGCTAATATATTTGTTTATTTTAATCATTTTGGGTTGTTATGAAGTGATCCTCTCCACTTTTATCTTCTGACCACAATTTCCTCAGAATATACTTCTTTAATTCTCACACAAATGTTTATTACATTATTTGTTTTATTCTTATTGCACAGGGTAGGGCTCCAAGATTCTGAGTACCATAATGGTTATTGTTACAAATCAGGAATCACACAGTTCTGACTTATGTACCTTTACTCATGTATACATGTTGCAAACTCCTACAGGTGTCAGATTCCAGTATGTAAGTCAGTGTGTATGAAAATAGGAAGATAAAGAAGTTGGCAAGAGTGGAATTGAAGAAACAAAACAAATGAGCAAAGGGTAAAAGAGAGAAGCAAGCCAAGAAACAGACACTTAACCATAGAGAACAAACTGGTGGTCCCCACCATCCCCACTATGGGGAGGATGGGTGAAAGAGGTGATGGGGATTAAAGAGGGCACATGTGATGAGCACCAGGTGTTGTATGGATGTGCTGAATCAGTATATTATGCATCTGAAACTAATATCACTCTGTATGCTAACTGGAATTTAAATAAAAACTTAGAAAAAAAAAAGAGTGTGTGCTCAATCCATAAAGACTGCCAATGCTTAAATTCAGTTTATTGTTGCCTTGTGATAGTGCAATCACAGAATTGCAGGATTTTCCATGACTGTATGCTAACTATATTGGAATTAAAATAAATAAATAAATAAATAAATAAATAAATAAATAAATAAATAAATAAAATAAAAATTAAAAAGTCAGATTATAGACTTTTAAATATTGTACATTCATTTGTAAACACTGTAGCATATTCCCTACAATGTGCAGTCTGATTGTAAATGGCTGGTTTGAATGTTACACTATACCACATTCTTCCCACTAATTTAAATTAGTGGCTGATAATATTGTTCTTTTTTGGGGTGTCGTGAGGGCCAATACTTTATTATGAAGGATTAAAGCCTTTTTATTCTTTCTTTCTTTCTTTTTTTTTTTTTTTTTGAGTATGGTTGACACACAATGTTGCATTAGCAAAAGAGATTTCATTAATTGTATTATAACCACACTGTATGATCATATTCTTCTTAAAGCTGTCAGTTCCCAAATGACTGTTAACATCATAAATCATTAAATTCTATCCTCTTGATCCTCCAGATAAGTGATTTCCCGTCTGAGCCCCACTCAACAGTAGGATCACCAGAAATGGCTCAACTATCCCTGTAGGGAATAAGAGAATGCTGAGTAGTCAGAATTGGTGATTTCTTGAGCTTACCTCAACCAACTGCACAATATTCTTCTGGTAAAAACTTGGAAAGTTAACGTCCGATGTTGTGTATAATTAATGACACAGTGTTAATTCAAACTGAATCAAAAATCATTGAATTCAGTGATGACTTCACTTTCTGCTTTAAAAACCGTCCTTGTATGAATGCAGCGAATTTAAGAAGTCTGGAAGTGTGTCTTTAGCTACTCTTCCTACAGCACAATCTAATGGGGTCAGATTGTGTGGCATGTACAGGCTGCTCAATTCCAATGTATTCAGTTGATTTACCCTCTGTGTGTGGCAAGGGTGGAATTTTCCTGGGAATAATAACCTGGTCGTGGGTGTATCACTGTCCTACTAATTAAACTTGCTTTAGAACAGTGTCTGGCCATGTGGCAAATTGTATTACTTGTCCTAATGTTTATATGCTTTCTGTAAACAATTTGTATATCCCTGGTGTTCTACTTTATGCCTTACTTTTAAGACCCACAGCTGCTTTGTTTCCTATATAATGATATAAAGTCCCCTTGCCTTGCCCATTTCTCTGTGGCTGAAAAGTGTGTATTTTTTCTCAGCTTTAAATACTATAGTTTCTCATCCTGCTTAATTTATACATGTAATAAACTTACCAATAATTTATTTGGAATTTCCTATTTATCGGGGAAAATCATTAGACAATTCAATATCTAAGTCAACATTAAAGGGTCATATTCTATAATTAAGCTGTTCTATAAGTTTGGAGTTGGTGGTTTAGCTAGATGTCACAGAAATGTAATAAAAAAGACTCAGGTCAGTACATTAGATTGAAAGAAAGGTACTAAGGAAAACTTGAAATAACACAGAAAATGACAAAATAAAGATATTTAAAAAGGGTCATCATAAAAATGACTCGAATACTTTCAGAAATGGAGAAAAGAATGAGAGATTCTTGCCTTCCTTTTTCATTAAAAACGGAAATTATCAGATATTGTCCACTATTTCTTTATTCTTTAAGACAACTTGATACCTCTATATCATAGTCCCATTGATCTTATAATTAATCTAATCTAATTAATTAATCTTATAATTAATCTAATATAAGGTAGGATAGAAACTGCCTATCCTACCTATTCCTTATCTGTTTAACTTCGATTCTCACTAACAACACAAATCTTGCTCTTTGCATTTCCTGCTTATATTCATCTTGTCAGTTGTTAAACCCCACCCTCTCCTAATAGATTACTCTGCTGTTATATTTTAATGTATTCTTGCAAATGCTGCATATATGTACTGTACATCTTCCTTCATTAAAGAGAAAACTCCACCCTCATCTGAACATTATGGAACTCGAACCGACCCTTTACAATTGATCCACGGCCCTTCTGAGTCTGCTTCAATCTTCCAGGTGAGGGGCAAACTTAGGTAAGTTGCTGCCAATCCATTATTTTGCCCTCACCCCCCAATAAGAGGAAAGTGGTAACAACTTTTTATCCACTGGACTTGGAAATATGATAAGTGAAATGAAAATACAGGCTTCTGAGGATTGGTATCTACTTTGGGTAACCAATGATCAGAATGGATGTTGAAATTGGACTTTTCCTTGCAATCTCTATATATGGCCTTTCTCTATTCTCTAGGAAAGAAAAAAAAAAAAAAAAAAAAGATTGCCCTCTAAAATGTCTGGTCTTTTCAAGCTGTTATAAGCTATTTATGAATTATTCTGGCTATTATTTTGTGGAAAAACCTGAGAAATTATATTTCTAGGATTTTGTTTGACCGAGCTGGCAGCAAGTTTAAAAAGCCCTACTCAGAAAATAGCAAGACTCTTCGGGGGGGGGATTATCGCAGGTAACCTGGCAGCCCTTTCTTCATCTCCTGATTTATTTTTCCCTATAGGATATATGAACATCCATATTCCATATGATATCTACATAAATTTCATTCCTGCTCTCAGTACCATCACATTTGAATACAATTTCATGGAACCAGGATCTTGTCTATTTTATTCACTGCAGCCTCCTTAGCACCTAGAACAGTCTTGGCTACAGAGTTGACACTGAGAAAATGTTTACAGAAAGAATAAGTGAATTCCTGGAACTGGTTCAGATATGATAAATAGTTCTAGTTGAAGTGAAGACCTCCACTGGACTCAAGCTACAATGCCAACTCTTCCCATGATCTCAAGTCGGCTGGTCTGCTCTAGGAGTTCTGGACTTTCCAGCCCACACAGTCCCCTGAGAATGATTTCCAAAAACAAATCTCCCCATCTCTCTCTCTTTCCCTCCACAAAAACATGCACACACACACACACACACACACACACACACACACACACAGTTTTAGTCTGTTTCTGTTTCTCCAAGAAAGTCTGGCTTATAGTGATTTTGCTTGAGATACTCTGATTTTTTGTCTTATTAATTCACAACATAATAATGGCATACTTCTGTTCCTCATTATCATTAGAGTGGAGTTTCACTCATGAGAATTCAGCTTGAACATCATCAGAGCCATTATTAAGAACCCTGAGACTTCCAATAAAGAAGGAACTACTTGGGTTCTATTTGGAAACCAGCCTAGCCCCCTCCCCTGAAAAATAAAAACAAAAATCACAATAACAAATGCCAATCATTATGTACACTGAATCCTTATTAAGATAAAGGGAGGCAATATCTCTCTCAATAATCGTGTCAGGAAGAATTTGTGACCAAACCACTACCTTAATGTGGTAACCCAATAAGAAGAACTTAAACTCAATGACAAGACATCACATATCAGTCAAAAAACTTCTCTCTTGGGAAAGCAAACATCAAGAATGAATCTCTGGTGCTTTTCATCAGTCTAAGCCACAGAATTTCAGGAATTTGTGACCTATTTATCTTCATTAATTCTAGTGTATTATATTACTACCACACTCACCCCTCACCCGTGCTCAAAAACAAACGTCAGCAGTCTTCATCAGATGACTCTAGCAGATGTGGTAACCAATGACTCTATGACTATTTAAGCATGTGGTTCACATCAGAAGTCAGTTATATGATGGCACCAGACCCATTAATCAATGATTGATTTAATATGGGTAAGTTTACTTAATAAGAGCCCTATATCTTATTTCCTTAAAATCTGAATCCCCAAGCTGGAAACAACATAAGCAAAACAGAAATCTCAGGCTTATCAAACAAATACATTTTTTGAAGCATTTTAGGACATGGGAACTACAAAATGAGCACCATTGAACAGATGTCTTTTTCATTCAGGTAGAATGTCAATGAAAGAACATCGAGAGTATATCACACTTGAAAATGTGTAGGTTTTTTTTAGTCGTAGTTGAAGATAAGTTGCGACGTAAACAAACAAACAAACTATAATAACTATACACATCAGACCCTGAGTTAAGAGTGGGCCTATTCATAGCCAATCATGTGCACGTATGCTATTGACTTATAAGAGCTGTACATTTCCCATGACTGCATTTCTGAGGTCATCATAATATATTAAAAATGTTAAATGTGCTTCACTAGGTCTTTTGATGGCTCTCTATATGAAATTATTTACCCAGTCCTGACTTACATATGCCCTAGGCAGTTTCAAAAGTTACCATTTACTGCCATACTGAGTGCTCTATGACTTCTCACGATGAAATTTATAATCAATCTAACCCCACTCATAATTTCTATTAGGATGTGTCCTCTTTATAAATGTCCCCATCATTTTTTTTGGTTCACCTCAGCAAATTTATCTCATTTTATCAAAGAAGTTTTCTGTCTCCAAAAACTATTTTATCATCAACTGTCATTGTAGATTGTATTATGATACTGAGAAATATTGTTCAAAACTCTCCCTCTCTGTAGCTGCCTACCCATTAACCATTATTCATTTTCCAATTGCTAGATAGAAATACCTAGTGGGCCTTGGGAAAATGTCTATACTATTACAACTCCATTAGAATGAAATTGAAAACTACCAACCGACACCTTCTCTGACCATGACAATGTTTTCCTATAGCAGTTCACTGCATATACTTCTACTTTTAAAACATAACTCCACAATAAATGTACCTTCTACCCTGCCACTTTTCAACAACAAGATTGCAACAAAACATTAGTGTTAAATCAGTACCCAGATGATATTGAGTGAGGACAGGACACACAAAGTGCAATAGGACAGCATACAATATGTCAAGAAAGTTACCTATTATGTGTTGATAGAAATTGAATTCTCAGAGATAAAATGTGATTTCCAAATGCCACCTGGCCTTCTATCTGACACATTCATACCACAACCTTCTGATAAAAATTGAAAGACTGTTTTTCTAGGGCTGGTCAAAAATTATCAAGTTAATCAAATTCACTGCCTCCTAACTTCAATCACCTTGAAATACAAATCCTTTCCATCTTCCTTGATTCTATGCTACTCCTAGCTCCCCTACACCACTTGCTGCATTGTTTTCATCTTCCAAGCTCTAATATTGACATAGTAATTAACCCTAGAAGTTTAGCTATAAAAATCTACTGATGTTGAAGTAATTTTCAAGGATGCCCCATCCATACCCTTATTTCAACTTGTTTGCCATCATTTTTTTTTTCTAATTTTCAACTGCTTGGCTCCAATACTCTGACAATAATCTCACATCTAGTGATTTGGAATTATTTGCATTAGGTCTCACTGGTATCTGAAATTTAATTTTGCCTAACTGATTCTGACTTCGCTTATGGATGTGCTTGCTTTAGGTTTCAAAAAAAATGATATGTATCTATTTTTCTGCTCCTTATTTGAGGAAGAAGAGACAGGCAATCTCATAAATGATTGAGGCATTCATAGACTGTAGCAAGAATAAATAGGATTTTTACCACTGAAACCTTGGGAAGATCGCCTTAGAATTGGTACTGTCCCTCTGGCCATGTGTTTGAGTTATAGACAAAGGATTCTATTGTGGTGTCTCTAGGAATGTAATATATAATTTTCATATTTTGAGGGTTTTTTTTATTAAGTTTTTATCTTAACTTCAAAACTGCCTGCCTTTTTCAGCTATTTACAGGTGAGCTTGAGGGGAGAAGGGAATTTGGAAAACATGCTAGCAATGACAATCTTCTGTGATTGAAGAGTTTTGGAAAGAGAGCTTTGATAAAGATTTTGATATTAAAAGTAATCAATTAGTCTTCTGGAGCAGATGAAAAAAGGAGAATTAAAGCACTATATTCAGCCAACTTGTGCTCTTATCTGTAGAGACTAGACTTGAAATGAGACCAAATTAATTGGAATACAATATTAGTATGTCAGTTTATATGTTTTACAGACACAAGCATTCAATTAGTATTTGTACCAAAGAAACATGGATGACAAATATAATCTACCTTTAGAATAACTGATGTTATGAAAATGGAGAGACATTATCAGTCTCTCTGTTTCTATATCTATTTTTTCCCTAGGAAATCCTGAAACAACTGACCATATAAACAAATTCATAAAGATCAGATGAAAACTAATTTGCTAATTACTTGAACTTGTCAGGGTGTGAAAGCAGACTTATCCTCTTTTTCTCTTAAGTTTCAGAACTGATTAAATTAAATAGTTCTCAAAGAGTGGCTTTACCTAAATAATTAATACAATTATTTTCAAAGTATTTATCTCCAGGTTAGTGCATGCCCTCAAATCTTAGGGATTCTTGTGTCTTATTTTTCAGATAAATGTTTAGAGCAGAAATCCATTAAGACTAATCAACCCTGAGGCATTGTTGCAGGACGCTAATTTACCTGAACCTATTAATTCTTGTCTGTTTTCAAACCATATTTACTTAAACAAGGGTCTGGAAACTGAGATAAAAACCCTTACCAAAGGCATATAAAATAGCAAATACCATCATATATATGTGTATATACATATGTAAATACATGTATGTATGCATGTATATGTATATGTGTGTATAACATATGTAATGCATGCAACACAAATATTAGTCAGGAATTCAATGCAAATATAATGTAGATTTACCTGCAAATAATTGTTAAAATGTATTTTGTTATGATCTCAGGAATTAATAGTATTTTTGTAATCTGTTAAGTGTACATCTGATGTAAATATGAGGATTCAGCCAAATGCTTCATATGGTAACAATGTAACTGCTACCTAAAAAGATAAGTGTTCTAAATAAGATCTGGCGATTCTGTGTAGCATCAATTTGCATACTAAATATGTAATATAAAAGCCAGCATTTACCAGGTAACTTCATACCAAAGATGGACCTGCAAATGATTCATGATTTGTAATTTACTTTCCAATGTAGGAAGTACACATACATATATATACATATATATATATGTATGTATGCATATATATATATACATGTATACATTTATATACACATATATACATATACATATATACACATATATATACATGTATATATTATACATATATACACATATATGTATACATATGTGTGTGTGTATATATGTATATAAATACATACTATCAAGGTCCATGAGATCCAATTTTAGTTTTTGACTTTCTTTTCTTGAGCACTTATGTATTTTTGTAAGGATGGTCATTTCACAGTTTTTATTCTTTCATAGAGATTTTCTAAAAAAAAAATAAATAAATAAAATAAAATAAAAACAAAGAATAAATTTTTAAATAAAATATAGAACTTATTATGCATTACAATTACGAAATAGTCTCATTGGATAATTTTGGAAATCTAAGATATAAGAATTTTATGATATTATTTTCTATGTATTGAAAAAAGTTATATTTCATCACTATAGGAATTAACTCTTTATTACTCAGCAATTATCCCAACTACCAAAAATAAATAAATAAAAGACTAAAATAATATGAAAAGGTAAGAATGATGTAATTGTCCATAAGATGATGTTGAAATAAATCATCACTTTTTTCATTATCCTTGACTCTTCTTATTGTGTTTCCAAAATTTTGTATCAGCTTTCAAAAAAAGGTATAAAAGGACTCTAGAGACATTATTTCTAGTGTTATTTAATGTTTTCATGCTTCATTAAACATAAGTGAAAATTCAGAATTTTCATTTTCTGCCTTAAGAGCAAAGAGAGGAAAATTGACAGAGGAAGATTTATCACAGTTATGAGACAAATTAGAAGGTGGATGCAAAGGGATTGTGAACTGTACTCTAGCCTCTAATAATGAGAGTGAAATGGATCATATTAGCACTATCTCAGAGAGTTTCCATATGATATTATCTTAATTGAATTTTTATATTCAAGAATTAGTAAGTGAACAATGCATTTCTAAAAAAATCTCATCAAGTTAGTTACACAATTGGAAGAGCTTCATATTTGCAAAGTGAGTGTGGATCATTCTATCATGCTAAAAACATATGTGACAAAATGTGTATTCTAGGATGACCAAAATTTACTTCCTACTATTCATAAGTTGACAAATGCTAAAAGTGGCTATGTATACAAAAATTATTGGAAGTAAATTAATGATGTAGAAGTGAAAAAAATAATTGGATTGATAACTAAAATTGTTTTTTATAAATCCAAAATAAACATTTTTGTGCAGTTACAGAGCAAATTAGCCATTCTCTCTTTTTTAATTCTATCAAAATATTAATTTTTAAGTTGTTACTGCTGTTGTATTCTGCTTGCTTTTATTTTTTTTTTCAAGTTTTTTCTTTAAATTCCAGTTGGCTTACATACAGTGTCCTATCAGTTTCAGGTGTAGAATTTAATGACTAATCATTTACATACAACACCCAGTGCTAATCACTGCTAGTGCTCTCCTTAATACCCATCACCTATTTAACCCATCCCCCACCAAGCTCCCCTCTGGTAATCCTCAGTTTGTTCTCTATAGTTAAGAATGTTTGCGGGTGTGGCTCTCCCTTTTTTGTCCCCTATGTTCATGTGTTTTGTTTCTTAAATTCCACATTTGAATGAAGTCAAATAGTATTTGTTTTTCTCTGACTTATTTCTCTGAGCATAATATTCTAGCTCCATCCATGTCATTGTAAGTGTCAAGATTTCATTCTTGTAATGGCTGAATAATGTTCCATTGTGTGTGTGTGTGTGTGTGTGTGTGTGTGTGTGTGTGTGTATCACATCTTCTTTATCTATTTATCACTCAATGGGCATTTGGGTTCTTTCCATAATTTGCCTATTGTTAATAATACATTGGTGTACATGTATCTCTTCAAATCAGTATTTTTGTATCCTTTGAGTAAATATCTAGTAGTACAATTGCTGGATCATCGGGTAGTCCTATTTTTAACTTTTTGAGGAACCTCCATAATGTTTTCCAAAGTGGCTGCACCAGTTTGCATTCACACCAAGAGTGTAAGAGAGCTCCCCTGTCTTCACATTCTGAACCAATATCTGTTGTTCCCTGTGTTATTAATTTTAGCCATTTTGACAGGTATGAGATAATATCTCATTGTAGTTTTGATTTGCATTTCCCTGATGATGACAATATTGAGCATCTTTTCATGTGTCTGTTAGCCATCTGTAGGTCTTCTTTGGAAAAAATATCTATTCATGTGTTCTGCCCATTTTTAACTGGATCATTGGTTTCGGATGTTGAGTTTGAAGAGCTCTTTATAGACTTTGTATACTAACTCTTTATCAGATAAGTCATTCTCTCTTCAAAAAAATTATAAGCCTTTAAAATATTAAATAGGATTTCATATTTAGGGGGTAAGTGCAAGAATAACCTAAAGTATGGATAAGCTGGGGCATATTAGAGTTGCATTAAAAACCTGGAATCAGTATTTATAAGACGGCTACATTACAGGTTTATGGATAAAAGTTACTGACAAATGAGTTGTATTCGAGGAATGTTGCCCACTTTCAAACTCAAGAAATTGAGAAAGAGAGTTTATGCTTACTATGTTTAATTTCTTCTTAAAATTTCTAATAAATTTGCTTGTCTTTATTGCTTTACTCCTACCTTATAAATTATTTATAAAATGACTAGTGTTAATCTAATCCTTTTATAAGTGTATAATAACTTCTACCATACAGGACCAAATACCTGTAAGTTTTCAATAACTCTTCAACATCGGAAAAACTGAAATTTAGGTGAAATAGCCAAATAACAACAAAGTTAATATCTGAGATTTATTTTAAATTATGTTCATTAGTTGTTATTACTTCATGTTGGCTAAATCTTCTAAGCTTATATAAATACATTGTAGTGATAAGAGGGGATTAAAATGATAATTTGAGCATTCACACAAGCCAGAGTAATTCAAATAAATCTCAAATCATATGACTCCATGTTCTGGAGTCTAGTAAAACTGAGATTATATTGACATAAAAAGAGAGGGCACGCATCCAGGACAAAACAGGAGGATGAAAATGATTAGGACAATATTCTCCTTTTTTAACATCATAATCCACCATAGCTTTCTATCTGATTTAATGATTCCTTAAACAATACTGAACTGTATTGCATATGGACTGTTAATTGTCATACACTTCTGTATGCTTTTCAGATAGTTTCCCCAAATCCATCTGTCCTTTAAATCTGAGTGTAGGTTTTCAGTGAAGTCTTTGGGAATCACATGAGGAAACAAATTAGCAGCATTTTGCTTATGGCCATTTTTATAAATTTACTTTGTTTAGATAATGTAGTCATAACCCATCACTAATTAACCTTAGGGCATGATACTTGTTGGTCTGCACACATATTAAAGCTGTTCTTTCAAATGTGTATCTGTACATATTTTTAAGTGTTTAAATCTAGAAGAGAACCCGTGTTGAGTTTCTCTAAGTACCAAGGTAGATAACCAACCTTTTGATCAGAATCAGCAATCACTTTGAAGCTAAATAGCTGAAAAAAATCTGTTAATCAGATTACATGTAATGTTATCCATTATGGAAAAGGCTGCAAAAAATAGTTACATTCGTCAGTATTTTCAAATCTATTGAATAAGAAAATTCTTTTTTGTGCGTGAGTTGAACAAATATATTTTAAGTGCCTCTAGTGTTTAATGCACAGTTGTATGTTCAGGGATGCAGGATGATGCAGAGGGATCTGGTTCTGACCTGGGGAGCTACATTCAGGAACGTTGAACTCAGTTTTCTACCTGTATTAACCTCATGTAGGTACTATACATAGTGTCAGGATTCTAATATCTGAAATCTGATTTTATGAAGGCACTTCTCTTCCACTTGCTAATTTGAACAATTATTGTCCTTATTTAAACATCTAAAACAAAAAAGTTTATTCTTACGGTACTTACCAACAGGGGGTAGGTCATGTGTGTAATATGGATCTAATTGACCTAATTACACAAGTGTCTCCCCACCTCTATGTGGAGAAACTCACACTTGCCAATGAATGCCTCAACCCTTTCTGTCATATACAGTTTCTGTTGAGTTACTACACATACTTTCTAGGAAATTCTCATTCTTTTAGAGTTCCAACTCTTTCTACCATATCCCACTTCCATCAAAGTGACATTTGAGTACATAGGGGAGTGAGTGTCTTTGTATTGGTGGGACAGAGGCCTCTCATCTGTGTCCAAGTCTTTGTTATACTTTGTTACTGACTCATCTGTGCAGCCAAGAAGTCCATGTCTTATTGCATCTGGTTCTTCTTGCCCTGCCCTTCTTGCCTGGAGAGGGTTGCAGCAAATGAAGGCTCCTCAGAGACAGGCCATGTCCCTGCCTCCTCCCCACGCCTCAGTTCCCACTGGCACTCTGCCTCCCCGGAAGTCTAGCTATGCCTCCTGTTGGCCACCTCCCCTCCTTGATAATCCCAACTAATTACTTACCTTTTCCCTGTCATTGCCATCTCTCTATAAGCTGTTATTGATTGATTAAATAATTAATAAATGAATATTTTGGGCCAACACAATCTATAATAATATGCTTGGCTCCACAGGACTTGCGTGAATATTTGGAACCACATGGGAACCAAAGACAATTCTAAGTGGATTAATGCAGGGACTGCCCTCTGCTTATCTGCTTAACCACACCAAGGCATTGATTTTTTTTTTTTTTTTTTTTTTTTTTTTTGAGAAAGAGAGAGAGCTCATGAGAATATAAGTGGGGGAGGGGCAGAGGGAAAGAGGGAAAGACACACACACACACACACACACACACACACACAGAAAGAAGCCCAAGCAGGGATTAAATAATTGCTGGGCATGGAGACTGACCCCAGGCTCAATCTCTCCATGGTGAGAGCATGACGTGACCAAAGTCAAGAGTCTGACGTTTAACAGACTGAGCCATCAGGCGCCCCTTAATTTGTTCTCAAGCAGCCATTTTACACTGTGTTGAAGTCATCCAAATCCTGAAGATAAGTCTCTTTGAAATCTCAAGCAGGTACTAGGCAAAATATCCTTTGCTTTGGTCTTTGCCTCTCTAGAATTTCAACCTCGGCATATGGATGGGCAAGTGATGATATAAACTGTGATTAACCTCCTGCCTTAACTACAACGATCTCTCTTTTCCTTCCACTAGTGTATCAGGATCAAGAATGGGCTTCACACTCTCTTTCACCACTTTTTAGGCCCCTCTCCAAAGTGGCATTGACCTTTCTCTTTTCTATGAAACTTTAAGGTCATGGCAGGGGGATCTCTCACATAATTTTCTCGCATATTCAGATTTTAAAAAATATTTTTTGTTTATTTATTTTTGAGACAAAGAAAGACAGAACATGAGAGCGAGGGAGGGGTAGAGAGAGAGAGGGTGACACAGAATCCAAAGCAGGCTTCAGGTTCTGAGCTGTCAGCACAGAGCCTAACGTGGGGTTCGAACTCACAAGCTGTTAGATCATGACCTGAGCTGAAGTCAGACACTCAACTGACTGAACCACCCAGGCGTCCCCAGATATATATTTGATATTTTTAATGTTTATTTATTTTTGACAGAGAGACTGAGCCTGAGCAAGGGTGGGGCAGGGAGAGGCAGACACTGAACCTGAAGCAGGCTCTAGGCTCCCAGCTGTGAGCACAGAGCCCGACGGGGGGCTCAAACTCACGATGGTGAGATCATGATCTGAGCAGAAGTCAGATGCTTAACTGACTGAGCCACCCAGGTGCCCCTATATTTTGTTAATGATATAATCATCCTCACATATTTCAAGCCCCTACCCCATTGTATAATCAGAGTTTGTGAGTTGCACAGTTGTGTGTGTCTGTGTTTTGGGGGAGGGCTTAACAATTTAAAGTTTAGATTATTACAATAGTTTATTTTGTATGATTGCTGCAGTCCTTTAATTCTCAAATCATGCATACATAAAACACAATCAGCCTTCGAGTCAGTTGGATGGATTATGTTGTCAATCAATGAGAAAGAGAATTCTGGAGGAGAACTATATTTGATGAGGAGATGAGGCACTGTTTGGGGCATACACAGTTTGAAGTACCTTTTGGCATTCAAGTGAACAGGTCAGTAAACAGGAGAGTTTTTGTAATTCTGGACCAAAGAATAGAAATAGATGCTGGAGACATAAATATAAAAATATTCATATATTCATAATACATATTGTGTATGCAATAAAATACAGGAATTAGATACTCCAACAGTTGACTTCAGGAGGTTTCCATACATTATTATTAAATAAGAAAAGTGAGATGAAGAATAATATGCTTATTTTGTAAGCAAAGGTCATGAAAATAAAACCCCTGTGCACACATGTATACACTTATAAATACAGAGGGAGAGAAAGAGAGTGTGAGAGAAAGAGCATGGGGAAGAGCAGAAAGAAAGGGAGAGAGAGAATCCCAAGCAGGAATTCCACGCTAACAGCATGGAGCCTGACAAGAGACTAGTCCCACCAACCACAACATCATGACCTCAGCCAAAATCAAGAGTCGGATGCTTAACCAGCTGAGCCACCAAAACATCCCTTTTAATGCTTTGGAGATGGAAAAAGAGAATGGTATCCTAGACAGGAATAGAAATGGTCAGATTTAATAAAGAATGCTTACTTTTCGCTTTTTTTGGTTGTTTTATTATATCCAAATAAAAATTCTAGGACGACAGTTATGTGACTTATCAAAAGGGAAAATTGTGATAATAGAAACCATGATTACATAACCGCAGATAATTACAACACATCTAGATTTGAACTTCTCTAATACCAAGTCCTCTGGAATTCTCCAAGTATTAGGTATATAAGTATAAATACCTCAGTAATAAAAAGGTACTTAACATTGCCACATTTCAGACATTGCAACACATTTTACACAATGAAAATTAAACTTCATAATAACTTAATAGACACCATTTTGTCTCTTGTACAGATGGCAAAACTGATGTTTGAAAATATTATTCTCATAATTTTATCCAGCTGGCAAATATCAGAGTCAGGCTATAAATTCAGACAATATGATCCAAAGCCTACTGCAGTCAGATGTCTACAAAAAAGAAAATATAGAAAATGTATTTATATATATATTCTCTTAACAAATCAAATACTTATTTTTAGTAATTTCTAGCATATAGACAAAGGATGCTGTTCTCACTTGGCCTTTTTGTCAGAAATCAAGTGCATTCTTTCAAGGATTCCTAGAAGGACAAGGAGGGGCACATTTCCAGGACTCTAATACATGCTAATGTGGGGAAATCTCAGCTAGGAATATCTTCCATAAGAAACTGACCATTGAATTGAAATTTATTTTTACAAAAATATGCTACAGCTTAAATAATTCATTTTGAAGCTGTTCTTAAAGTTGTAAAGAATCCATCCCCAAAATTGACACAAGTACCAATCTGTAATATTACACAAACTGATTTGTGACTTAAAGAAAATCAAGGAATTGTATAGTAAAATGGAGAAGCAGTGCATACCAGAACTTTCCTAGTTAGCATACTTGAACATGATAATTGAATTAACCTAATGTTTAGTATTTAATATTACTACTTGTATATGTATAGCATATATATGTGTATATTATGTATCATTTTTTTAGTATAATATATTACATTATTCTTTTATTTATATATCTCTTAGTCAAACAATTATCATTCTGGATTTTTGGATGAGTGATATTCAGAGACATTGCTCCATGAATTTTTAGACACTTTTGCAAAATTATGCATTGTTTAACAAAGAGCACTGGCATCAAATTTATGAGGAATGAGTGAAACTAAAAAAAATATCCAAGTTTTAGCAAAGTTAAAGTACAAATTACTTCAAGTGAAAAAGGCTAAGCTCATTGAGAAGCAGAAAGATAGCTGACGTGGCTGAAGAATAATGATCACTAAGAAAAGGGTTATGAGATGAAGTCAGAGGTAGACAGACCATGGATGGCTCAGAGAAATGACAAGATGAAACTGTGTGCTTGTGCACTGGGAAATCATCTGATGTTTTAAGCAAGGAGGAAATAGGGTTTGAGTTTGTTTTATGAAGAGACCCCTCAACGCTGTGTAGATGTGGTTGGAAGGTGGCAAAGTAAGAACAGAAAAAGAGAGAGAGAGGGAGAGAGGGAGAGAGGAGAGGGAGAAGATAAAAAGGGGAAAAAATTAGCAGGTTTGTTGCTATTGTCCAGGTTAGAAGTTATTAAATTGTCATGTTTATTCTGTTAAACTTGTAACTTTTGTGAGCAAATTTATCCTTGCAAAAAGTGTTTAAAGGAAAATTTAAATAATTCTGCATGAGTTTTCTACAGAAAACTGTGGTTGTCTTTTTCCATTACTCTATTATTTCATTGCTCCTTTAAGTGATGTTCCTCAATTCTATTTTTTTTTTTTTTTGAGAGAGAGAGAGAGAGAGAGAAAGAGAGAAAGAGGATGCACGAATGGGGGAGGGACAGAGAGAAGGAGAGAGAGAATCACAAGCAGGTTCCCTACTGTCAGTGTGGAGCCTGATGTGGGGCTCTATCTCATGAACCATGAGATCATGACCTGAGCCGAAATCAAGAGATGGACCCTTAACTCACTGAGCCATCCAGGCCCCCTACATATTCCCCAATTTAAACATAGCCTATAATTTTGCATATGAAGAGTTTTTTCTTTCTTCTTCCTATTTTCCCTTCTTTTCCTCCAGCCCAGCACTAAAACAAAATTTCATGCTTCCTGTCACCCAAATTTACCACAAAATTGGCTAGAACTTGAAACTCAAATGCAAAGAAAGAAGTTGAAGAGTCTTACCTTTTACATCAGTTGGGTTCATTTCCTTTTAATCATGCTTTTTTGTTTGTGTTGATCGAAAATTTTCGTTCTGAGAAACAAAACTCATATTGAAGTAATACAACTTAAAATCATTCTAAAACCAGGGGCACCAGGGTCGCTCAGTCCATTAAGCGTCCGACTTCAGCTCATGTCAGGTTTAGCATCCGACTTCAGCTAATGTCAGGTTAAGCGTCCGACTTCAGCTCAGGTCATGATCTCATGGTCCTTGAGTTCGAGCCCCATGTCGGGCTTTGTGCTGTCAGTTCAGAGCCTGGAGCCTGCTTTGGATTCTGTGTCTCCTTCTCTCTCTGGTCCTCCCCCACTCACCGTCTATCAAAAAATGAATAAATGTTAAAAAAAATCAATCTAAAACCAAAATACACATACAAGATAAATATTTCTCTTTGTCGTATAATATTTACAATGTGCTATTATTTCCTTACTTTATATTTCTTTTTAGTATGATTTATTATATTATTCTTTTATTTTTATTTCTCTTGGTAAAGCTCAAATACAATTACATGGGGAAAATATAGACTCACTTTCTGTACAGCTCATCTTAAAAGCAAATATTTAAACCACCCTATATTGATTAAAGAAGAGTTGTAATTGCTTCTTACAAATGCCACATATCATGAAACACTAGGAGTATGAGTTTTCAAATATAGGTACCTGATTGTGGTTGTTTCCTTACAAATTTTCATTGACTTCTGTCTCTCATGGGGTGGTACTGACATTTTATTCCAATGGGGCCAGGAAGGAGGGAGATTTCCATAATTTCTCTTGTATGTAAATCTTGAAACTCATCATAAGCAATTTCCAACCCAACCCTGCCTTTCATGGCTTTAATTTTTAGAATATGCCATGACACATTGACTCCACATTTTTGCATATATAAAACATATTATCATGAATGTTCTTCCCCCATTTTATTACCTGTGAATATCTAGCCAAATGTGATGCCGTTATTAAAGCATTTCTAAACTGTAAAGCTTTTTGTAATATTCCAGAAAAACAAAAACAAAAACTTGAGTTGTTGTGCTATCAGATATTTTGTATGTCACTCTACTAGAGCGCTTACAATAACTATTATAATTGATATTTCGTCTATTTGTCTCCATTCCATGATGGATTCCTAGAGAGCAATTATGACTATCTTTTATTCATTTTTGTGCACTCAAATATTAATTCTGACAAATATTTCATTTCAGGGAAAAATAATGATTAAATAACTAAATAAATTGATTAAATAATGTTGATCCTTTCTTTAGGAATACATCTCATGGAATAATCTGCTTTGCTTCAGGAAAGTGACCATATTTAAATGAATTTGTAAGAAAATTTAAATATAGGACAGAAATATTTTTGATGAGACAATTTTATTTGATTAAGTGTATTTAAATTGCAACTTCGCCTTTTTATCGCTTTTCATATATGTGTATAAGTGAATTTTCCATTACACTTTAAAAATATGAAAATCAGACCTTAACTGGCTCATCATCTTGACAAATGACTTACCTTTTAATTTTTTTTTATTTTTGATTTAGAATTAGGCTTTATATATAAAAAATAAGATATTCTCATTGCCTAAATGACCTCAAGGTAGATAGGAAAAGGAAAAGGAAAGAAGCAAAGGCTTTATTTTCCCCCCTTTATCTTCTTTGCCTTTGCTTTCACACCTTTTCACGGATTAATCACTTCAAGGTCAATTGTGCAGTCATTACTCCTCCCAGCAAAACTTCTAACTGAAGTCAATTAATGAATCAGCTGAGAAAGCAGTAGCTTTACTAATTCTTACAGGGTTTAATCAGAAGAAAAATCTACTTTAATTTTATTTCATTTGGTAGGGGGTTCAGAATCCAAGAGAATATACCAATCTCTGGCCAGTTTCTGACTCAAATAGCTATTAACTTGAAATAATAAAACAATTAAATCAGAGACAAGTAATAACTGGAAAAATAGACAAAATTGCTTTAGTAGTAGGTTTCACAATTGAAAGAAAGTATCCTTCCTAAAGCTGGTTTGAAGGCAGGGAATTCTCTTTTAAGTGTTTATTATGTACCAGCCCCTGGGCTAAACACTATAATTTTTCTTTTTAAATTCTCTAATTCTCTCTGAAAGAGAAAAGGGAGAATCCTGGTGAGAGATGAAGTAGATTAAAAACAAACAAGAGAACTCTGACATTATTAGTACGTGAAATACATCTTAAAGGAGCCTTATGTTATTTATGAACTAGTTAATAATTATGTAATATGTTATGCCTTCTAGAAATCACATGCCCAAACACTGCTATTTAAATAACTTCAAGTATCACTTCTTACATACCAATTACTAATGGTGTAATAAGCCACCCCAAAAGTTAAAGGGTTAGAATATCAACCATTAATTTACCTCACATCCTAATGGTTAGCTCTATATCTGAGTTAGTTGGTTGGTTTCACTATTCTGAGTTACATTTGGCTGATATCGACTAGTCTCGTTGTGCGTCCACAGTCAACTGTAGGATAGCAAAGCTGTGCTGTGTTAGGATCGTTGGCTCACTGATCTGGGTGTAGAGTTTAGGGTTAGGAATGAACCTCTCCTTATCCAACAGAGTAACCAGACTTGTTCAAAGGGTAGATTGGGTTGGAATCAAGAGAGATTATGAAGGCTATTTTGAGATCTATACTCAAAATCAGAAGCATATTGCTTCTGCCACATTTGATTGTCCCAACCAAATCTCAACTAGACTGGATTCAATGGGTACAGAAAGGACATGTTGTAAAATCACATGTAACACAAGGGCATGCATACAAGGAGGAATTTGGATTTGTGACCATCTTTACAATCTACTATAACCTCCTTAAAGTTTTTGATAATTCCCAAGGTTTATTATCTTCTGCCTCTGAAATTCCACAATGCATTATAACTTGTATGACACCCTTATAAGAATGAAAAATATAATGATACTACAGTATTTTGTATTAAAATATTTTGCAGGGAAGTGGTATTTCTCCTATTAGGCAAGTATGTAGAGTGCATGGACTTAGTTTTCTGTATTGTATCCATCACTATTATACTCCAATACTGTGGAATCTAGCAGGCTGGAAAGACAGGGAAGAGTCAGTCTTGAAGCTCAAGCCTGAGGCAGACTGTGAGAAGAATTCTTTCTTTTTGAGGGCTGTCAGTCTTTTGCCTCTTGATGCCTTTGAGCCTTCGACTGATTGCATGAGGCCCACCCACATTATGAAGAGTGATCTACTTTACCCAGAATCTACTGATTTAAATGTTAATCTCAACTAAAAACACCTTCACAGCAACATCCAGACTAGTGTTTGACCAAAGATCTGAGTACTGTGACCAAGCCAAGTTGACATATAAAATTGTTACTCATCATACACTATTCTCCAGAGAACCTTCCAAATGTTAACATATTAACGACAAATAATTTTTTTTTATTTTTTTATTTTTTTGGGACAGAGAGAGACAGAGCATGAACGGGGGAGGGGCAGAGAGAGAGGGAGACACAGAATCGGAAACAGGCTCCAGGCTCTGAGCCATCAGCCCAGAGCCCGACGCGGGGCTCGAACTCCCGGACCGCGAGATCGTGACCTGGCTGAAGTCGGACGCTTAACCGACTGCGCCACCCAGGCGCCCAACAAATAATATTTCTAATAAGTACCACTGAAATAAATGAACCATAAAATGAATGAATGAAAAGAATATGTAAAGCAAATAAGAATAACTTCCAAGTCTATGGAGACAGATTGAGGAAGACATTATTCCCTTCATCTTTTGTGTATTACCCCAAAATTATAAGTTTGGTGAAAACTACAAACTGAGTCTCCATCTTCAGTGATAATGTGAACAAAAGGGGCTGCCAAATGCAATGAAAGTGAAACCAATCCAGCAAAAAAAAAAAAAAAAAAAAAAAAAAGCCTAGAGAAGACACCTGTCCTGAAGATTTTTTTTTAAATATTATTTATTTATTTTTGAGAGAGAGAGAGAGAGAGAGAGAGAAACTGAATGAGAGGATCCCAAGCAGGCTCTGTGTTGTCAGTGTGGAGCCCAATGCAAGGCTCAATATGGGGCTCTACCCCACAAACCACGAGATCATGACCTGATTCAAAATCAAGAGTCGGTTACTTAACCAGCTGAACCACCCAGGCTTCCCTGCCCTGAAGATCTTAAACACAGTAAAGTTCAGTTCTGGAAAGCACGTGCCACGCTTAAGTAGGTAAAAAGTAACTAACAATCCCTTATTTGGAGCCTCAGGTGCATAAGTTGAGTTCAGGATTTTCTTGGATACTGTCACTAGTGAATAAAAGGGGGAAGATATGCCAGAAGAGGGGAAAAAATGCAAGAAGCAACGTTATCAGTGAGACTGGGCAAAGGAAAGAGAGGAAAAATGGAAACCATAAAAAGAGAGATTATATTTTAACCTGTCAACTACTGATCTCTGTTGCCTGAGGAGCAAAAGCAAACACGCACACTCACACACACGCGCATACACACACGTACACATACACATACACACACAGATGTATGTGTTCAGGAGATTAAATGATAACAGGCAGAATTTTTCCAGCAAGACATTGTGTTGTTTTTTCTTGTTTACCTTAGACATTCAGCAGATTGCCAAGAAAATATAATTACCTTATTCAATCCAAATCAAGGTAAATTATATCAAAAGGATGCAACAGATCTATACACAAACATCACAGAAAACAAGGAGAAAAGATAACAGTAAAATGCCAGATTATAATCACTCGTTGAAAAAATAATGCTGCCCCTGAGCAGATAAAAATTATGACCCGACATACCATCATGATGTTGGAAATAAATAAGCAAAATGGTTCTAGTCTGCCAATTCTACAATGTGTGAGACAATTTCTTGAAATCAGTCTCTCTTTCTATATCTAGATATATGGATAGTTATATTTTTTTAAGTATATATACATATATATGTATTTATACACACACACACACACACACACATATATATATATATATAAATATATATTTATTTAAAATAATTCTTAAAATACTGGGCTCAAATTCTGTTCAAGTACTGATAAGTGACCTTGATAAAGTGTTTTACTACACAGCAACATATAAGCTTTTGGTACAAGATTTCCTAATTATATATATTTATGGAGTTTTATCTAATTCATGTATAATTAACATACAGTATTATATTAGTTATAAGTGTACAATATAATGATTGAACAATTTTGTACATTACTCAGTACTCATCACGATTAAGTGCACTCCTTAATCCCTTTCACCTATTTCACCCGTCTTCTGCACCCACCTCTCCTCAGCTGTCAGTTTGTTCTCTATAGTCAAGAGTGCTTTCTTGGTTTTTCTCTTTTTTTCCTTGTTTGTTTTGTTTCTTAAACTTCACAAGAGTGAAATCATATGGCATTTTTGTTTCTCTGACTTATTTTGCTTAGCATTATACCCTCTAGATCCAACCACGTTGTTGCAAATGAAAATGTTTCCTTCTTTTCTATGGCTGAGTAATATTTCACTGTATGTATACACCATATCCTATTTAACCATTCATCTATCACTGGACATTTGGGTTGCTTCAATATCTTGGCTATAGTAAATAATGCCACAATAAACATAGGGTATAGATATCTTTTTGAATTAGTGTTTTTATTTCCTTTAGATAAACACCCAGCAGTGGAATTGTTGGATCATAAGGTAGTTCTATTCTTATTTTTTTGAGGAACCTCCATACTGTTTTCCACAGTGTCTGTACCAGCTAGCATTTCCCCCAACAGTGCATGAGCATTCCTTTTTCTTATGGAGGCTATTTAATATTTTTTCTTTTGCCTCCGTTTTTATTTGAGTTATTTTGTTTTATAATATACTTGTTGGTCTCCATAAATACTTTCAGAAACAAAATGGGAATAACAAGAAGCATAGAAAAGAAAAAAAATGATGTAATGGAGGCAGGAAGAGAAGAAAAAAAAGAGAGAAAGGAAAGTTAACATGCGTACACTTTTTTCTGCTCAGTTACTGGACTTTTGTGCTGAATTGCTAATATCCATAAATGTCACTATTCACCATGATAAATTCCTAATTTTAAAAATACCAAAATGCAAATGGAAACAAAATAACTTCTTATGGGGAACTTCTGGATACCTTCATATTTTGGAAAGGGAGAACAGTTTCATAATGATGACTCAAAATCTTGAAGCAATAAAAGATTGATAAATTTGAGTGCATTAAAATGCTTGGGGACATCATATATATTGTGTATTTATTGTCTTTGCAAGTTATGTCACAGTCAAAAGTCTAATAGACACAGTATAAAGAGTGCTCTAAAAGTTGATAGAAAAGAGCAACAAACTTCTAGAACAAATTAGGACAGTTCACAGGAAAAGAAATGAATGGGTTACATGTGTGTTAAGCTTATGAAAAATACTCAGTCTCATTCATGTAAATTTAAAATGTTATTTAAAATTAAACTGAGAGCTCATTTTTGGTTTCGTTTTATAAACTAAAGATTTGCAAAAATCCTAAAGTTTGACAACATATGCCATTTTTGAGGCTGTGAGGATTCATGCCCTCCCAGGCTTGAGGCAATGCAAATGGGTGCAGCTATAATGAAGACAAAAATAGCAATATCTAACAAAACTACATAAGAACTAAAACTTCGACTCACCAGTTTTCTTCTATGGCTCCATGTTAATTATGCCCCAGCAGTATGTAAAGCGACATGTGCACAGATTATTTTTAATTGTAAATGACTGGAAAGACCTGAAACATCCTAATACTGTGCATTGGTTGAATCAACTATGAAATACACAATGAAATACTAATGCAGCCGTTGAAACACTTATACTTACAGTGGGTTTCATCGTGAACCATAATCTATGTGATTTTTCTGTATATTAGAAGCTAATCCTCATCATGAAAATTGCCATTCCCAGAGTGTGTATGCCGCTATTTTTTTTTCCTGCACTATTTTTAGATAAATTACAGACGATGCAATGGAAGCTTTTGTGGGAAGGACCTAGACTTTGAGCTGAATACTTAAGAATGACAGTATTTGGGAAAGAGAAAGGTAAAAAGGTAATTTCTCATTGGTGGAAAGGTAAAAATCATTCTTAGAGTAAGAAAGGTAAATAATTTCCAAGTGATCATTTCACTCAAAGGCTTGGGGAGCTGGGGGACGGACAATCATATACTGAATTCTAGAGAATCTGTTAAAAATAAAATAAACACTAACAAATTAAATTGTACTGGGCACATAGTATATTCAATTGTCTTTATTGCAATCACTTTAAAGTCTTTCACTGTAATTTCATAACAATATTTATTCCCAAATTGCATTTGTGGAGAAGTAAAAATGATATGAAATCAAAGCCTACTCTGGTCATGACTGACAGTGGCTTAGCATACTACTTGCTTTTGCACTTAAGGCTACATTTTGAACTGTTTTATTTGTTGGGGGAAATCGTGAAATCAATAGGAATACTGTCAAAGTCTATAAATGACTTACTGTGAACGACAAGAATGGAGTTAGAGTTTCCTTCTCTGCACAACATCAAAAGAAATACAAAACAAATGGAAGAAACCAAAACAGCATGTATAGATCCAGTATTTATAACATCAGTGTTGCAAACTAGAAAACTAATTCCAGCATGCTTTTATGTCATCCGGAATGAAATATATTTCTTTGTGACATGTTTTGCATTCTAATCCACATTACTCTTAGAAGGTCTATAGAAATCATTTAAGAAGTTATGTCAGTTATTTTTACTGGTATTGTAAAACAATGAAGATTAAAAAGCTTTGGGCGGAGCACTTAAATTATGTGAAAGTCAATTGTGGTTTCCCACTTGGCAGAGTGTTTGCATGGAATTTCCTAGGTTTTCCAAAAATTGACTGAGATAGTATCCTCATAGATAACCTCTTACGTATCTTTTCAGCCATGTTTATTACTGAGTATTTAAACTCCTGGGTTATGTTTGTATATTTATGTTATGGTACATTGTAGATAGTTGCTACGATGGTTAATTTTATGTGTCAGTTTGATTGGGCCAAGGATTGACCAAATATCTGGTAAAACATTATTTTTGGGTATGTCTTTGAAGATGTCTCCAGAATAGAATAAAAGAGAGAAAGGGATTAAGGTAAAAGAGAAGCTTACATTGACTATATTTAGACTTCAGAATTATATATGCATTCATTTAAACCAAACATTAATTTAGGAATTCATTCAATGATGCTATTTTCATGTCTGTTATGTTCGCAATTCTTCTGTAAGTTCTAGAGATACAAGAAAAAAGTGTGCTTCCTTTAATGTAGTTGATAATGAATCAATATAATTATTGTATCACTGAAAACTTTTGGGGTCAGTTTTGCTTCCCATAATATTAACAAATTATATTTCTATAACTAAAAGAAAGCATTTAGCCAATAGTAATTTCACTACCACTCTTCTAGCCAGCTATTAGAAGAAAGTAAGCTCAGCACTTTTTATGTCACATGTTTGGAGAACAATGACTCCTGAGGAGCTCATCTGCTGTAGGGAAAGTACAAATATTTCAGCCTTGGTATATTACTAAATGGTTGGCTCAAAGTAGGCTCAGCCCCACATGGCCAGGCCTTGTGCAGATTAAAAGGCAAGTACAGGGGCGCCTGGGTGGCGCAGTCGGTTAAGCGTCCGGCTTCAGCCAGGTCACGATCTCGCGGTCCGTGAGTTCGAGCCCCGCGTCAGGCTCTGGGCTGATGGCTAGGAGCCTGGAGCCTGTTTCCAATTCTGTGTCTCCCTCTCTCTCTGCCCCTCCCCCGTTCATGCTCTGTCTCTCTCTGTCCCAAAAATAAATAAAAACGTTGAAAAAAAAATTTAAAAAAAAAAGGCAAGTATAAGGCTTTTGTTTTCTTTGGGTAAATACTCAGTAATGAAATTAATGGATCTGTAGTATTTCTATTTTTAATTTTTTGAGGAACCTCCATACCATTTTTCACACTGACTGCATCAATAGTACATGAGGCTTCTTTTCTTTCCACATTCTTGCCAACACTTGATATTTCTTGTTTTTTGACAGTAGCCATTCTGACTGGTGTGACATGATATCATGTGGTTTTGATTTGCATTTTCCTGATGATTAGTGACTTTGAGCATCCTTTCATGTGACTGTCGGCCATCTGCACATCTTATTTGGAAAAATATCTATTCAGGTCACTTGTCCATTTTTTAATTGGTTTGTTTGATGTTGAGTTGTATATTTGAATATTTATCATTTGCAAATATTTTCTCCCATTCATTAGGTTGCCTTTTTGTTTTGTTATGGTCTTCTTTACTGTGCAAAACCTTTTTATATTAGTGTAGTCAATAGTTTATCTTTGCTTTTATTTATTTTGTTTGATATTTACCCAAGGAAAATGAAAACACTAATTTGAAAAGATGTATGCATCCCTATATTTACTTCAGCATTATTTACAATAGCCAATATATGGAAGCAACCTGAGTGTTCATTCATAGATGAATAGATATGTACACACACATACATATGTACAATGGAATATTGTGTGTGTGTATATATGTATATATATATACATGTGTATACACGTATAAATACATATATATGCACACATGGAATACACACACACACACACACACACACACACACACACACAATGGAATATTGCTCAGTCATAAAAAAGAATGAAATCTCTCCGCTTGTGACATCATTGATGCTAAGTGAAATGAGTCAGACAAAGTTAAACACCATATGACTTCACTTATAAGTGGAATCTAAAAAACAAAACAAACTCTTCAATATGGAGAGAAACTGGTCGTGGCCAGAGAGGAAATGAGTATAAGTATAGCAAAATAGATGAAAGGGATTAAGAGGTACAAAGTTTTAGTTACAAAAAATAATTCATGCAGGGGTGTCTGCATGGCTCAGCCAGTTGAGCATCTGACTTCAGTTCAGGTCGTGATCTCACAGTTCATGGGTTCCAGCCCCACATCAGGCTTTGGACTCACAGCAGGGAGCTTGCTTTAGATTCTCTGTCTCCCTCTCTCTCTGCCCCTCCCCCATGCGTGCTTTCTCTCTTTCAAAAGTAAATAAATATTAAAAAGAATAAGTACTGGAAATGAACAAGACAGCATAGATATGGTGACAGATGGTTACAACTCTTACTGTGGGGAACATTGAGTAATGTGTAGAATTGTTGGATCAATGTATTGTACACCTGAAACTAATGTACCATTGTATGTCAATTATACTTCAATTAAAAAAGACAAGTACACTGCAAACTTAAAGGGGGGATCTTTTATGACATTTCCTGTCATTGATACTTAGACCATGTGGAAGAATGTCATGAAGTTGAAAGTGTTCTGTCTTGCAAGCAGGGATTAGAAGACTGAACTGAGGGAGTTAGTTGCCGCCAATTCATTATGGGCATTTACTATATTATATTGTATGGTCTGAAAAATCTTCTCCAATTTGAAACATCTTTTTAAAGGCTAATGGAAATTTGAATAAGCTAGTCCAAAGTTCTTTTGAAACAGGTTATCTCAAAAGACAGGAAGTAAGATGACACTGAAAGAAATAAATTCTGTTTTGTAACAGAGAATTGACCCATGTGTTAAGTAAGAGATTGTCAGTGATAAAAAGTAAAGGAAAACAAACTGTCTCTCTAGGACCTGGCAATAGACATAGAAATTCAGTGATGTGATTGAAAAATAGAAAGTAGCCCCTTAGCTTATAGGAAGTCCAGTGTGAAAAAGGGGAGGACAAAATAAAAGTAGGGGCCACGGTGTCTCTGGCTACTCAGACGATTTGCATTAACGAGAATGTTCAGCACAAAACTTAGAAACATTTTTTTTTCATTCCTGAAAATTAGCAATTGGTTCACATATTCGATTTAAGGAATCACAATATTAGTGATGAAACTTCTCAAAATGCAACAGTTTTAAATGAAGAAACTAATCACTGAACATATTGTGTTATTAAATTCACGGACAGAAAGTGACATTGCATTTTTCCTTATTAAAGAAGAAATTATCTTGTAATTGACAAAATGACTTTTTAGAGATTTTAATATATGCTAGATAGTGAAATTATCAAACTTCAGCTCCCACTCATTATGAATTTATTCTCTGATCAAATATATGGTTTGTCAGATATTGCTACTGCCAAAATGCAATCATCTATGGATTGTTTTTAACTTAGTGAAAGTCTGAAGTAATTTAAAACTGGAAGTTTAAGTCTAACAATAAAAGCAAAACTAATTAACAACTAGTTTTTCTTATTTTAGAGCACAATTTCTCTATGAAAGCATCCTTATGAAAATTAGATTTCTATATACTGAAGCTTTAAAAATTAATTTCACTGCAATGTTAGGAGAAAGAGAATACTCTGAGATGAAAAAACTCATTCTTCAATAGTCTTTTGCTTCCTTAAATAAGTTCAAAATTTGACATTTTCATAATTCTAATTTTTAAATTCATTTTAATAATACATTTTTAAATGTGAGTTTTATGACTGTTTTTTTAAAATGAAGTTTGTTCGGTAAGTTTTTTTCAGAAATAAATATGACTGCTTAATTTTAATAGATAATATATTAAAATTAATAACAACTTGTGTGTTATTATATTGAATCTTTGAATTGATGTCTTTTTGTCATTTCTTGCCCTTTGTTATCGAATCTCTTTTTTTTATACCTAGGAAAATTTCCCACTAAAATGTGAAATTATATGACAAGCATCTTATATATTTATATTTAATAAATGGTGATTTGGATTTGACTTTTATATCTTAATAATGTATATGAACAGTTAAGGTATATAATTCCTTATTTCAAATAACAAATCCATTTTTAAGTAAATGTATCATTGCTTTCTTGAATTACAAGGAATTACATGCATCAATTTGTCCTGATATGCAAAAGACAAATTTGGTTCTCTTTTCATTTTCTCTTTCAAATATCTTTTACAGCCACAGAATTCTTCTGAAAGGAAACTACTTTATCTACAATCTGCTGTTTCAGAAATAGCTTAGCAGTTCTATATACATAGGTGATTGTATTGGTTACCATGTACATCATCTCTGTAGTTACAGTTGAGTGGATTACAAGATGGATATCAGCCAATAAGAAACTAGAAGAAAAAACAAATCTTACCAAAGAGCGTTAGTAAATATCTGGGCCAAATCATATTCCTTACTGTGAGTAAAGACACGGACACACAAGATATACATACGGAAAAGGCAATGCACAAATGTTGTAGTCGATGCAAGTCATGATTAACACAACTATATGTCATCAAAAGCCATAAGTGATAAGTTGATATAAGGAAGTAAAATGGAATCAATGATGAAGTTGTGTATGGTCAGATTTTAGGAGCAAAGACAGAGAGATTCTGATGTATCAGGATGGAGATCTAAGAACTCCAGCTGTTCAGACACCAGTAAGATATTCTGCTGTATGTAACACGTTGGAAACATGCATGTTTGGGAAAACACTTCTTTCCGAAACTAACAAATATGTTAGAAATGTTGCTTAAAGATTCAAATCTAATGTATTATGTCAGATAGTGTTTATGGACTATGAATGAATGAGGAAGCTAGATTGTATTTCTAATTAAAGACTATTTTATTAAGTACTGAGTATATTCTATATGCTTGACATTGACATTTTATTTTTTTATTATTATTTTTTTAGACAGAGAGATCACAAGATTTTTTTAGACAGAGAGATCACAAGCAAGGGAGAGGGGCAGAGGAGAGAGGGAGAATCTTAAGCAGTCTCCACACTCAATGTGGAGCCCAATGTGGGGCTTGATCCCATGACCTTGGGGTCAAGACCTGAGCCACAATTAAGATTTAGATGCTCAACTGACTGAGCCACCCAGGTGCCCTGACATTTACATCTTAAATATAAAAAAGTGAATTTCCAAATAACTACACTGGAAATTTAAAAAATAAAATAAATTAAAAAGAGTCTTTACAGTGCTGTTTATTAGATTAATTTAGCAGAGTGAATCTCAATATTTGGTGTATATCAGAAGAACTGAGGAACTTTTTACATTAAATTATGGCTATAACTGACTTATTTCACTTATTAATGTCCCCCAGCTTCATCCATGTTGTCACTAACGGCAGAGTTTCCTTTTCTTTTAAGGCTGAATATATCCCAATGCATGAATATTCTACATTTTCTATATTCATTCTTCTGTCAGAGGGCATTTGGATTGTTCTGATTTCTTGAATATAGTAAATAATGTTGCAATGAACATGAAAGTGCAGATAAATCCTTGAAGTCTTAATTTCAATTCTTTTGGATATATGCCTATTTACCCCACTTATTTGAAATACCTAAACTAGTAAAATACATGGAAGCAGAGAACACTCTACAATTCGTTGCCAGGCTTTGGGGGTGGGGGAAATGGGGAGTTGTTCCATGGGTATAAAGTTTCAGTTATGCTAGATAAACATAGTCTAGATATCTACTGTGTATCAATACTTAGCAACATGATATCATACTCTTCAAAATTCATTAAGAGGGTAGATCTCACATGAAGGTGTTCTTACCCAAAACCAAAGAAACAAAAAAGCAAAGAACACAGATGACTCTGGAAGGTGTTGGATATATATGTCTAATATTTTGATTATGGTTATGGAATCATGGGTATCTGCAAATGTCCACATTCATCAAATTGCTCACATTAAATAAGCACAGTTCTTTACATAACAATTATACCTTAATAAAACTCTTAAAAGTGAAATACGGCTGTGCTTCACCCAACAACCACTGAACCTCAGTCTAAAGATGTAGGCCAATAGTCTATTTTTTTTTTAACTACACTAGTAATTCATATTTATTGATAGCCTATTTATGATGATATCATTAATCTTTTTTATGGTTTAGATAAGTAAACTGTTAAAGTATATTTGTTGATAAACCTAGAAATAAAAATTTCTATGTATAAATATGGC
The DNA here is from genome assembly GCF_028749965.1 of Puma concolor. Classification (NCBI taxonomy): domain Eukaryota; kingdom Metazoa; phylum Chordata; class Mammalia; order Carnivora; family Felidae; genus Puma; species Puma concolor. The sequence continues at coordinate 178,286,010 of NC_141670.1, read as the reverse complement.
AGAATGTGAGTTAAATTCCTCTAATATTAGTATTAGCATGTTGAGATATTATTTAATTCTTCTCAAGCATTATTTAGAGTCAAAACTAGGATTCTATGGGTCAACAGAATATTCAGGACAAAATTAATAGTATAATGTATCAAATACTGTAAAATAAATTAGATGTGTTACTTGGTAGGGAAAATAGGCATTATAACACTCTTTCAGACTCTTCCTCATTAAATAAAATAAAATCATGAGATGCCTGGGGTAGATCGGTCGCTTGAGCATCTGACTCTTGATTTTGGCTCCAGTTATGATCCCAGGGCTGTGGGATTGAGCCCTGAGTGGGGCTCTGCACTGAGCGTGGAGCCTGTGTAAGATTCTCTCTCTCTCTTCCTTTGTTCTTCTCCCTCACCCGTCGCTTGGTCTTTCTCTCTCTCTAAAAAGCAAAACAGACAAAAAACAAACAAACAAACAAAAACTACTTCCATTTTGGCCACATTGTAAGTCAGTAGCTCATGAGACTTAAAACTCAAGTCAAATCTTTGCCTCTTCTTCCTGTCTCTTCACAGAATTATCAGAAACCACCATGTTTCTAATGTCAGTGTATGTTTTTCTCTTTTAACCAGTTAACTTCTCAAGAACATATAATGCAGTTTATCACTCCCCCATTTTGGAAAGACTTTTTCCTTTTCTCAATAATCTCTTGATTTTTCTCTTATGTCACTGGCCATTTGTGTGTAGATTCATTTGCCTGTTTTTACTCTTCTCCTAAGATGGTTGAGGCTTATAAACTCTTCTGAATCTATACTCTTTCCCAGGATGATTTTATTTTTTTTTAAATTTTAAATATCATACATGTGTAGCATGCACACAAACACACATACGTGCACACACACGCACACATGCACACAAGTTTTAGATCTCCTGATCATATCTCAAAACAAAATCATAAGAGTCAAATCCTTCTTTCTCTCTCTCATTTTTGGTAGCCAGTCTATTACAATATGACTTCTTCTGTCTTCACAAGATGGCTCTAATTTGCTTATTACTCATTTTGATTCCTATGACTGTAGACAGAATTTCCAAAATTATGTACTATGCACTTAATATCCCATGCTCCATGAATAAAAAAAGAATTGTATATGAGTAATTTTGTGGGAACGCGTTTCTAATTTTGAGTTTCACTGAGAACATTAGCACATTAACCATTCTGAAAGGTTTTTTCAGAAAGCGCACATTTATAAGTTTTTATCCCAATGTTTTCATCACTATTTTTTTAACGTTTATTCATTTTTGAGAGACAGAGACAGACAGAGTGTGAGCGGGGGAGGGACAGAGAGAGGGAGACACAGAATCTGAAACAGGCTCCAGGCTCTGAGCTGTCAGCACAGAGCCCGGCGTGGGCTAGAACTCATGACCTGTGAGATCCTGACCTGAGCTGAAGTCGGACGCTCAACCGACTGAGCCACCCAGGCGCCCCTTCATCACCATTTTTGATTATATAATTATTTTGTTATACAAAAAAAATTATATTTTAAAACTGTTGTCCTTGAAACTGTTTGAACAGTTCTTGAATGCAAGATTACCAAAATTATAAGGTATCCTTATAAATGCTACAGAGTTATAGCCATTGTAGACAGAAAGATAGGATTGAAGGATTCTGCTTATGTTTTTATGAATCATAAATAACATCAATGCCTGAAAAATATTTTCCAAATGACTCTATATATCACTCATAAATAAAAACATTTATTGAAGTTCCATATTTACTCATCTCTTAGAAATTACACATAGGGAAGGAATGTTTCTCACCCTAAAGTTTGTTAAAAATATTAAACACAACCAGTTCTGAATGGTTTAGGTTTGACCCCTTGCAAATGAAGAAATTGGAGATGAGTAACTTACCAAAATTTCAATGCAGTTCCATGATTTTTTGGCCACAGATATGAGCCTGATGGTAGATAGTGGTTGATAATGTGGATTTAGAAACTTACAGAGTTTTCTGAATTTCTGGTTCCTATTATTTGATCAATTATGATCTGAGGTAAATTATGCAACTTTTCTGTGGCGTAATTTCATTACTTGCTAAATGGGAATCTTATTAGAACATTTCCTAGAATTGTGAAAGTTGAGTGAGATAATTTATCAAATGTTCTTGGAATAGCACCTAGCACATAGTAAACACTCAATAAATATTGCATTTTGATAATGAAGGTTAATTTGAAAAGGTATACTTTACTAAATGTTTCTTAATTTAAATATTTATTTGCAATAACACTGGAAATTATCATTTTACCTTCATTTTAACATTTACATCGTGAACACTATTACTTGCCATGAATAAACTCGCAAATGTATTCCAAATAAAGTTCTTAATTACAATTGACACTTCTTAATTACAAAGTGAGAGTAACAGCCATCTGCTTTGAAAGCGACACTAACCATATAAGGGCTCAGGGCAAGAGACTGTAAGGTAGTTACCAATCTGCTTTAATTCAGTGTTAGGCTTAATAAGATGAGAACGTAAAATTTTATCATTACATCTTTCAGTAGAAATGATATAGTACTGAATGTATGTCCTTTATTATATCATATGCCTTCTTAATATAATATTATAGGGATGCCTGAGTGACTCAGTGGTTGATTATCCGACTTCAGCTCAGGTCATGATCTCACGGGTTTGTGGGTTCAAGCCCCTCGTTGGGCTCTGTGCTGACAGCTCAGAGCCTGGATCCTGCTTTGAATGCTATGTCTCCCTCTCTCTCTACCCCTTCGCTGCTCACGCTTTGTCTCTCTGTCTCTCAAACATAAATAACCTTAAAAAAGTTAAAAAAGCAAAAAAAAATTATATACAGACATCATCTGTTATATACAAAATTAAAATAAATAAAATATTATTCCTTCCTTTGAGGAACCGAAGATCACTGCTAAAATTAGTGGGATACTTAAACTTGGAACAAAAATGTACTTTGAGTTCATATGCTGACCGAGGATTTCAAATTAAAAAAAAAAAAAAACTATCTTATTCTTCTTGGTGGCTTCAATTTTGTATCTTTTACTACCTTGATAATCAAGTTACATGGATTCATTATCTTTATCATTTTTTTCTGAGAGAAATACTGTACAAGGCTTTTAACTAATCTATTCATCTTAAGGGCATCCGGAGAGTTTGGGGTTTTGTTTTGTATTGTTTTGTTCTGTTTGTTTTGTAGTGCCATGATACCAGAAGCAAAATAGTGTTACCATCACATTGTGTGTAAGGCTTATTACAGCGATACACTGGAAAACTTCCTCGGGGCTTTCCATTTGCCAATGCGTGAACGAGTGGTTGTTAGTAGACCGATATGGTTACTAGTCCATGTGTGGTTCTAGGATCTTCTAACAGCATAGGAAGGCAGTAAGTTTTCAACAAAATGGAATATCTATATTGTAGAGTAAACTGGATGAAACATAGTGAGAGATTTTTGCACTTTTGTTTAGAAATCAATTCTTTCCAGTTTGAAACAAACTGGTGTGTGTGTATATATATATATATGTATACACACACACACACATATATACATATATATGTATATGTACATATGTATATGTATATGGTATGTGTGTGTGGGTGTATATATATATATATATATACACACACACCATTGGGTCAAATGGACTAAAACAGGCAGAAACAGAGGTCCAAAACGTAGGAAGTTTATTTTCTCCCAAGTGTTTAAATAAGCACAATTCTAGTCTATATGATAGACACCTGTATTTAGGGTCTCACATATTTGCATACCTTGTTAACACTTTCGGAGTTGTTTACAGAAAGAAATTTGAGAAACTCTTTGTTCAGCAGGTCTTGCCTAAGGACAAGATACCTGATTTGAATAAGATTTAAAAGCTATATAAGGACTCGATCGTGACTAGGCACACATTTAGATGCAGGTAATACCACTAGTAAATAGATGGTACAGAAAGCAAACCGGATAAATTCCAAAAATATCCCAGGAAAAGAAGCCACAGCAAATAATAGGAAGCCCTTCTTTTCTAGAAACAAGTGCATTATGGATCCTTGCTATTCAAAGTGGCGTTAACTCAGAAGAGCTGGTCAGCTTCAGCTCACCAGAAAGCATTTTAGGAATGCAGAATCTTAAGCCTCACACCTGTCTTACTGAACCCAAATTTTCATTTTAATAAGATCCTCAGGTAACTCATTAGACTTTAAGAAATACTGAAATAGAAGAGCCAGAAGAGCTGTGTCTGCTTTGTTCTTTTTACTGTTGATCTGAAAAAAATGTAGTCTTCTAAGGTGATTTCTGCAGAGAAATAAACCTAACCATTATATGTGTGCCTTCGTGGTTTTTGTTTATCTGTTTGTCTGGTGGCAACACATTTAATTTCTTAAAGTTTAACATTGATTAATGTGACTACATTGGCAAATATTGAATCCATATTTATCTTCAGGTGGAAAAATAAAATATATCCATCAGTAAAAGGATAATCTATCAACGTTTATAAGACCTGGGGGAAACACAATAAAGCTACTACTCCATTCATGTTAGCTTTTCATTTGATGACTCAATTGACTACATGGTAGAAAAAAAAAAAAAAAAAACTATTGATTTTAAACCTATCAGATTTTAGTTACACTCATGCAGCATTCATGTGTAGATCAGAAAGGTGGTAGACTGGCTATAATTTGGAAGCAGAGGCCTAGAAATAGTAACAGATTGCTCTTTTGGATTTTTTAGGCCTTCAGCCACATATTCCACTCACGGAAAGATTAACTTCCTAGAAAATTCTATCTTGTTACAAAATGCCATTAACTCCTGATAGTCATAAACACATTAAATAACAACCATCATGTTGCTTTGACAGCTCTGAAGAATTTGCATGCAGTTTTAATGATGGAGAACCTCACTCATCATAATTTCTGAGTGTCGAATTGATCCTTGGAAGAGAGGCTGATAATTTGATTGTTCTATAATGTGCTACTGCATAATTTCAGAAAGAGAAATCATTTTACGAAGAAACTAATTACATGCAAATGAGTCTCTTCACAAGATGTTAATAAAATTAGAAATACTTTTCAAAAAATGAAGAAAAAATAGTATAAAATAAAAAGCCTGTAAGAGGTAGATGATTAAAAAGTACCAAGAAAATATCACCCTGGGAAAAATTCATAAAGAAATCTATGTCGAGGAGGGGAAACGTGTTGTTTTATTTTTTACTGTATCAAGAATATCCTTCTGTCCTTTATTTAACCTTCTAAAATTTAAATGACATGTCAGTTGTGAAAATTCCAATTCATACTGGAGTTAAAGTGGTTTTCATGGAAGGCATATCACAAAAATCTCTCCAAGGAGAAAAACAATTCTTGTCTTCCTTCTAAAAAAATCAGTGAAAGGCACATACTCATCTTATAATGCATGTTTCTATCATGTAAAAAAGTATCATCACATAATATATTTTAGAATTTTAGAACTCCCTTCTAAAGAGTGCATAAGTTCGGCTTGATTTAACTGTAATGAAATGATATCTTATTCTAATTATCATTGCTTTTTCTTTCGCATGATCTATTTTCTTCCTTCACTTTCTGAATTACTTCACTGTTACTTTGAATAACAGAATTTAACTGAGCTGGAGGTAATTTAGGTTTACAGTTGTCTAAGCTATGTTGTCCTGATATTTATCTCAGACATCAAAATACTGTCACATGAATGTGCAAAGATGTGATGAAACTCAAAGCAGACCAAAAAAGTTTGTGCTTGGGAATCCTTACTCTTCAATTAAAAGCACATATACGTTTGTTAATTAATTAATTTTTCTTAATCTTAGTTTTCTCACTAACAAAACATGGTTCGTTCATATAAACTACAATGATTTTGCTCTCAGTGGTTTCCCATGTTCATTTCCCAATTATTTTCACAAACTCTGTCCCTTCTTGATTTTCTGTACTCTCATGCTGATTTTTTTCTCTTTTTATTTTTTTTTAAGTTTATTCTTAAGAGAGAGAGAGAGAGAGAGAGACAGAGCATAAGTAGGGGAGAGGGAGAGAGAGGGGGAGACACAGAATCAGAAGCAGGCTCCAGGCTCTGAGCTGTCAGCACAGAGCCCAACGTGGGGCTCGAACCCATGAACCTCTAGATCATGACGTGAGCCGAAGTTGGATGCTTAACTGACTAAGCCTCCCAGGTGACTTTTTTTTTTTTTTTTTTTTCATCAAGACATTAAGTCTTCAGACATATTTTAGGTACTGCCCCACCCCATCCGCAACATGCCTAATTTATAGAAAATGTCCAGTAGTTATATTTTAAAATTAACTAAGCTCAGTGTAAGGCTAATTTTCTCTTAGCTTCTTTCTTCTTTTGCAGATTTAGATGTCCATCTCTTTTTATCTCTTGAAACTAATTTTCTGCCCACTCCCCCATACACACACAACTTTCTTTTCTCTATCAGTGTATTTTATTTATTTTTTATTTATATATGAAAATTATTGTTAAATTGGTTTCCATACAACACCCAGTGCTCATCCCAAAAGGTGCCCTCCTCAATACCCATCACCCACCCTCTCCTCCCTCCCACCCCCCATCAACCCTTAGTTTGTTCTCAGTTCTCAACAGTCTCTTAAGCTTTGGCTCTCTCCCACTCTAACCTCTTTTTTTTTTTTTTTTTGTTCCCCTCCCCCATGGGTTTCTCTTAAGTTTCTCAGGATCCACATAAGAGTGAAACCATATGGTATCTGTCTTTCTCTGTATGGCTTATTTCACTTAGCATCACACTCTCCAGTTCCATCCACGTTGCTACAAAAGGCCATATTTCATTTTTTCTCATTGCCACGTAGTACTCCATTGTGTATATAAACCACAATTTCTTGATCCATTCATCAGTTGATGGACATTTAGGCTCTTTCCATAATTTGGCTATTGTTGAGAGTGCTGCTATGAACATTGGGGTACAAGTGCCCCTATGCATCAGTACTCCTGTATCCCTTGGATAAATTCCTAGCAGTGCTATTGCTGGGTCATAGGGTAGGTCTATTTTTAATTTTCTGAGGAACCTCCACACTGCTTTCCAGAGCGGCTGCACCAATTTGCATTCCCACCAACAGTGCAAGAGGGTTCCCGTTTCTCCACATCCTCTCCAGCATCTATAGTCTCCTGATTTGTTCATTTTGGCCACTCTGACTGGCGTGAGGTGATACCTGAGTGTGGTTTTGATTTGTATTTCCCTGATAAGGAGCGACGCTGAACATCTTTTCATGTGCCTGTTGGCCATCCGGATGTCTTCTTTAGAGAAGTGTCTATTCATGTTTTCTGCCCATTTCTTCACTGGGTTATTTGCTTTTCGGGTGTGGAGTTTGGTGAGCTCTTTATAGATTTTGGATACTAGCCCTTTGTCCGATATGTCATTTGCAAATATCTTTTCCCATTCCGTTGGTTGCCTTTTAGTTTTGTTGGTTGTTTCCTTTGCTGTGCAGAAGCTTTTTATCTTCATAAGGTCCCAGTAATTCACTTTTGCTTTTAATTCCCTTGCCTTTGGGGATGTGTCGAGGAACAGATTGCTACGGCTGAGGTCAGAGAGGTCTTTTCCTGCTTTCTCCTCTAAGGTTTGGATGGTTTCCTGTCTCACATTCAGGTCCTTTATCCATTTTGAGTTTATTTTTGTGAATGGTGTGAGAAAGTAGTCTAGTTTCAACCTTCTGCATGTTGCTGTCCAGTTCTCCCAGCACCATTTGTTAAAGAGACTGTCTTTTTTCCATTGGATGTTCTTTCCTGCTTTGTCAAAGATGAGTTGGCCATACGTTTGTGGGTCTAGTTCTGGGGTTTCTATTCTATTCCATTGGTCTATGTGTCTGTTTTTGTGCCAATACCATGCTGTCTTGATGATGACAGCTTTGTAGTAGAGGCTAAAGTCTGGGATTGTGATGCCTCCTGCTTTGGTCTTCTTCTTCAAAATTACTTTGGCTATTCGGGGCCTTTTGTGGTTCCATAGGAATTTTAGGATTGCTTGTTCTCGTTTCGAGAAGAATGCTGGTGCAATTTTGATTGGGATTACATTGAATGTGTAGATAGCTTTGGGTAGTATTGACATTTTGACAATATTTATCCTTCCAATCCATGAGCAGGGACTGTCTTTCCATTTCTTTAAATCTTCTTCAATTACCTTCATAAGCTTTCTATAGTTTTCAGCATACAGATCCTTTACATCTTTGGTTAGATTTGTCCCTAGGTATTTTATGCTTCTTGGTGCAATTGTGAATGGGATCAGTTTCTTTATTTGTCTTTCTGTTGCTTCATTGTTAGTGTATAAGAATGCAACTGATTTCTGTACATTGATTTTGTATCCTGCAACTTTGCTGAATTCATGTATCAGTTCTAGCAGACTTTTGGTGGAGTCTATCGGATTTTCCATGTATAATATCATGTCATCTGCAAAGAGCGAAAGCTTGACTTCATCTTTGCCAATTTTGACGCCTTTGATTTCCTTTTGTTGTCTGATTGCTGATGCTAGAACTTCCAGCACTATGTTAAACAACAGCTGTGAGAGTGAGCATCCCTGTCGTGTTCCTGATCTCAGGGAAAAAGCTCTCAGTTTTTCCCCGTTGAGGATGATGTTAGCTGTGGGCTTTTCATAAATGTCTTTTATGATCTTTAAGTATGTTCCTTCTATCCCGACTTTCTCAAGGGTTTTTATTAAGAAAGGGTGCTGGATTTTGTCAAAGGCCTTTTCTGCATCGATTGACAGGATCATATGGTTTTTCTCTTTTTTTTTGTTAATGTGATGTATCACGTTGATTGATTTGCGAATGTTGAACCAGCCCTGCATCCCAGGAATGAATCCCACTTGATCATGGTAAATAATTCTTTTTATATGCCGTTGAATTCGATTTGCTAGTATCTTATTGAGAATTTTTGCATCTATATTCATCAGGGATATTGGCCTGTAGTTCTCTTTTTTTACTGGGTCTCTGTCTGGCTTGGGAATCAAAGTAATACTGGCTTCATAGAATGAGTCTGGAAGTTTTCCTTCCCTTTCTATTTCTTGGAATAGCTTGAGAAGGATAGGTATTATCTCTGCTTTAAACGTCTGGTAGAACTCCCCTGGGAAGCCATCTGGTCCTGGACTCTTATTTGTTGGGAGATTTTTGATAACCGATTCAATTTCTTCGCTGGTGATGGGTCTGTTCAAGCTTTCTATTTCCTCCTGATTGAGTTTTGGAAGAGTGTGGGTGTTCAGGAATTTGTCCATTTCTTCCAGGTTGTCCAATTTGTTGGCATATAATTTTTCATAGTATTCCCTGATAATTGTTTGTATCTCTGAGGGATTGGTTGTAATAATTCCATTTTCATTCATGATTTTATCTATTTGGGTCATCTCCCTCCTCTTTTTGAGAAGCATGGCTAGAGGTTTGTCAATTTTGTTTATTTTTTCAAAAAACCAACTCTTGGTTTCGTTGATCTGCTCTACAGTTTTTTTAGATTCTATATTGTTTATTTCTGCTCTGATCTTTATTATTTCTCTTCTTCTGCTGGGTTTAGGCTGCCTTTGCTGTTCTGCTTCTAGTTCCTTTAGGTGTGCTGTTAGATTTTGTATTTGGGATTTTTCTTGTTTCTTGAGATAGGCCTGGATTGCAATGTATTTTCCTCTCAGGACTGCCTTTGCTGCGTCCCAAAGCATTTGGATTGTTGTATTTTCATTTTCGTTTGTTTCCATATATTTTTTTAATTTCTTCTCGAATTGCCTGGTTGACCCACTCATTCGTTAGTAGGGTGTTCTTTAACCTCCATGCTTTGGGAGGTTTTCCAGACTTTTTTCTGTGGTTGATTTCAAGCTTCATAGCACTGTGGTCTGAAAGTATGCATGGTATGATTTCAATTCTTGTAAACTTATGAAGGGCTGTTTTGTGACCCAGTATATGATCTATCTTGGAGAATGTTCCATGTGCACTCGAGAAGAAAGTATATTCTGTTGCTTTGGGATGCAGAGTTCTAAATATATCTGTCAAGTCCATCTGATCCAATGTCTCATTCAGGGCCCTTGTTTCTTTATTGACCGTGTGTCTAGATGATCTATCCATTTCTGTAAGTGGGGTGTTAAAGTCCCCTGCCATTACCACATTATTATCAATAAGGTTGCTTATGTTTATGAGTAATTGTTTTATATATTTGGGCGCTCCGGTATTCGGCGCATAGACATTTATAATTGTTAGCGCTTCCTGATGGATAGACCCTGTCACTATGATATAATGTCCTTCTTCATCTCTTGTTACAGCCTTTAATTTAAAGTCTAGTTTGTCTGATAGAAGTATGGCTACTCCAGCTTTCTTTTGGCTTCCAGTAGCATGATAAATAGTTCTCCATCCCCTCACTCTCAATCTAAAGGTGTCCTCAGGTCTAAAATGAGTCTCTTGTAGACAGCAAATAGATGGGTCTTGTTTTTTTATCCATTCTGATACCCTATGTCTTTTGGTTGGTGCATTTAATCCATTTACATTCAGTGTTATTATAGAAAGATATGGGTTTAGAGTCATTGTGATGTCTGTATGTTTTATGCTTGTAGCGATGTCTCTGGTACTTTGTCTCACAGGGTCCCCCTTAGGATCTCTTGTAGGGCCTGTTTAGTGGTGACAAATTCCTTCAGTTTTGGTTTGTTTGGGAAGTCCTTTATCTCTCCTTCTATTCTAAATGACAGACTTGCTGGATAAAGGATTCTCGGCTGCATATTTTTTCTGGCTAGCACACTGAAAATCTCGTGCCAATTCTTTCTGGCCTGCCAAGTTTCAAAAGAGAGATCAGTCACGAGTCTTATAGGTCTCCCTTTATATGTGAGGGCACGTTTACCCCTTGCTGCTTTCAGAATTTTCTCTTTATCCTTGTATTTTGCCAGTTTCACTATGATATGTCGTGCAGAAGATCGATTCAAGTTACGTCTGAAGGGAGTTCTCTGTGCCTCTTGGATTTCAATGCCTTTTTCCTTCCCCACTTCAGGGAAGTTCTCAGCTATAATTTCTTCAAGTACCCCTTCAGCACCTTTCCCTCTCTCTTCCTCCTCTGGGATACCAATGATGCGTATATTATTTCTTTTTAGTGTATCACTTAGTTCTCTAATTTTCCCCTCATACTCCTGGATTTTTTTATCTCTCTTTTTCTCAGCTTCCTCTTTTTCCATAACTTTATCTTCTAGTTCACCTATTCTCTCCTCTGCCTCTTCAATCCGAGCCGTGGTGGTTTCCATTTTGTTATGCATTTCGTTTAAAGCGTTTTTCAGCTCCTCGTGACTGTTCCTTAGTCCCTTGATCTCTGTAGCAAGAGATTCTCCTCTGTCAGCTATACTGTTTTCAAGCCCAGCGATTAATTTTATGACTATTATTCTAAATTCACTTTCTGTTATATTATTTAAATCCTTTTTGATCAGCTCATTAGCTGTTGTTATTTCCTGGAGATTCTTCTGAGGGGAATTCTTCCGCTTGGTCCTTTTGGATAGTCCCTGGCGTGGCGAGGACCTGCAGGGCACTTCCCCTGTGCTGTGGTGTATAGCTGGAGTTGGTGGGCGGAGCCGCAGTCAGACCTGATGTCTGCCCCCAGCCCACCGCTGTGTCCACAGTCAGACTGGTGTGTGCCTTCTCTTCCCCTCTCCTAGGGGTGGGATTCACTGTGGGGTGGGGTGGCCTGTCTGGGCTACTTGCACACTGCCAGGCTTGTGATGCTGGGGATCTGGCGTCTTAGCTGGGGTGGGTAGGCAAGGTGCACAGGGGCAGGAGGGGCAGGCTTAGCTTGCTTCTCCTTAGGTGATCCACTTCAGGAGGGGCCCTGTGGCAGCAGCAGGGAGTCAGATCCGCTGCCGGAGGTTTGGCTCCACAGAAGCGCAGAGTTGGGTGTTTGCGCGGAGCGAGCAAGTTCCCTGGCAGGAACTGGTTCTCTTTGGGATTTTGGCTGGGGGATGGGCGGGGGAGATGGCACTGGCGAGCGCCTTTGTTCCCCACCAAACTGAGCTCTGTCGTCCGGGGGCTCAGCAGCTCTCCTTCCCTTTGTCCTCCAGCCTTCCCGCTTTCTGAGCAGAGCTGTTAATTTATGACCTCCCAGACGCTAAGTCGCGCTTGCTGTGGGAACACAGTCCGTCAGGCCCCTCCGCTTTTTGCAAGCCAGACTGGGGGGCTCTGCTTGGCCGGCGAGCCGCCCCTCCGCCCCGGCTCTCTCCCGCCAGTCCGTGGAGCGCGCACCGCCTTGCTGCCCTTCCTACCCTCTTCCGTGGGCCTCTCGTCTGCGCTTGTCTCCGGCGACTCCGTTCTGCTAATCCTCTGGCGGTTTTCTGGGTTATTTAGGCAGGTGTAGGTGGAATCTAAGTGATCAGCAGGACGCGCGGTGAGCCCAGCGTCCTCCTACGCCGCCATCTTGAAATCTAACTCTGTCAATGTATTTTAAAGTTGAGTTTCTGAAGCATGTTTATATGTTGATATCAGAGATACAATATAAAGGGAAGAAGCATGAGGCCAGAAAACAGAAGAATTTTGTAGGTTTAAAAAATAGTAGAAGTGGTCTGATTAAACAAAAGTTCAGCTAAATGTGGAGAATTTATTCATGGAAATAGAATAAATTGTATGCAGGTACATATACAAGTATTTGATGGTAGACAGAAGAAATGTTTTTATTTGATCAATTTATTTGCTCAATGAAACATAATTTAATAATTTCAACTAAGATTGAAGAGTGTTGGAAGATTGAGGAGAAAAAATATGAAAATAAAACTACGGAGAAAGTTAATACTATTTTGGGACAGTTTGGATGCAGGAAAAGGGGGTAAGCAGAGCCATGGAATTGAAAAAGTTTGGAGTTCTCCAGACGACCTCACTGAGAAAGAAAAAGGAAGATAATTAAATGTTTAAGTTGGTAAGCATTTCCACTTATCAATAAAATGATCTAAGGGTGGCAAAGAAAGACATTACAGAATTGATAGATAATGTAAAAAGTCATGATATGTGTATGGTGGATAACTCAGTGAGTCAAAGGATGTTTGGAGCTGAGGTCCCAAAGCAAACAACATGGAGGGACTCAAGATGTGAGTCTAAGAGTGGATAGTTTGAACTATTGTGAAGGAAATGTGGTGTGTTAATTTTTTTTAATTGTATTTATTTATTTTGAGTGAGAGAGAGAGAGAGAGAGTGGGAGCAGTGGAGTGCAGAGGGAGAGAAAGAGAGAATCCCAAGCAGGGTCCATGCAGCCCAGAGCCCAACAGGGGTCTCCATTACACAAACCGTGAGAGCATGACCTTAGCAGAAATCAAGAGCTGGGCGTTCAGCTGACTGATCCAGCCAGGTTCCCCAATGTGATTGTGATAATATAAATTCTAGTTAAATAAATAGATAATTAGTAGCTATTAGTTAAATAAACAGATAATAAATTCTAGTTAAATCCGTTAACATTTTAAATACTTCATTGGCTTCCAATTAGGATTTGGATATAATCACACTCTTTATCATTGTCTACAACTTCCTATTTTAGTCTGACATATCCTAAATTTCCAATCCTGTTCAAAAGGAGAAAGAAATTATCCTGCAGGTTTTCCCTATGAAATCCTGCATCTGTGTTACATTATAGCAGCTCTCAGCTTTAAGATTAAATGTGTCCGACATGCAGTAATTAACTAGACAGAGAGCAGGTTAGGTGTCCTGGTTCTGTGTCCTCTCTGTGCCTTATTTTCACCTCAAAATACCATAATGACATAACTTTCAAATTCTCTCTCTTCCATATATGTGTGCTTTGGTTATTGTTTCGCTCTTACAAAATAGGTTATATTTTTTCTTCAGCCAAGGGATACAGTTAAAGAGTTGGCAAGGCTACTGTTGAAGTTATTCTTTTAATGTAATAGATTTTCAACTTGCCCTCTTAGGTTTTGTGGCCTTCTCACAAATAAGATAGATATTTTAGAGACCTTTCATACAATCTAAGTAGTTTCATCACACTTTCCTAATACACAACCAAGCTAGGATTTTATTTGATCATTTGCATACATTTATTTCTATATTTTGATGGCCCTGAAAAAACTGAAAGAAAAAAGATAGACATTCAAACCACTTTTAATAGTGTGGAGAATTTTTCATGAAGAGTGTGATTGGATTTTTCCAGTCCATTTGCAACATGGACAGATATAATATTGTAATCTGATTGATTTAGCATATTTAAGAAAAGTCATCCACACATTTATCAGACAGATAATAATGTACCATGTCCACATAAAGAAATTAAGCAATGTGTACTTATACTAAAAGTATGGTAAGATTTTGTCTTAATTTCAAGGAAGGTAATAGGGAAGAACCGAAAGCCATTGTATACTATTCCATTGTTTATTACACCATGCATGGTATCTTATTTTGCTGGGAAATATTCAAGTTAATATAAAAAAATTAAAAAATGAAAAAGTACAATTTGTGAATATTACTTTTTATTTCTTTTTAATTTTTGTATTAAATGTGTTTTAATGTTTATTTAATTTTGAGAGAAAGAGACAGAGCATGAGCAGGTGAGGGGCAGAGAGAGACTCACACACAGAATCCAAACCAGATTCCAGGCTCCAGTCTGACAGCACAGAACCCGACGCAGGGCTCAAACCCTGAACCACAAGATTCTGACCTGAGCTGAAGTCCAATTCTTAGCTGTCTGAGCTGTGCAGGCACCCCTGTGAAAAATCCATTTTTACTATTGAAATTTGTTATTTATTTATTTATTTATTTATTTATTTATTTATTTTTGAATGTTTATTTATTTTTGATAGCACAAACAGGAGGGGGAGAGAAAGGAGACAGAGGATCTGAAGCAGGTTCTGCGCTGTGAATAGACAGACTGACATGAGGCTCGATCTCACAAACTGTGAGATCTTGACTTGAGCTGAAATCCAGAGTCAGATGCTTAACTGACTGAGCTACGTAGATGCCCCGAAATTTGTTTTTACATCACCAAAACTTATCCTAGTGAAGATGACAGATATCTTTGTATTTTCAGTATCTTTTTTATGTGATAGTTAAATAAGGGTCACATATGAAAATGTGACTATACACAATATATAGCAATTCTATTGCAGAAAAAAATCTATACACATAAAAATATAAGTAAGCAAAAGGGGCATCGCATGCGAGGCCACAAATTAGACGGACAAATTATGTTTCATGAGTTGAGGACTACTAGTCTCCATTTCTGCTACCATGTGATTCTAGCCTTTTTTTTCTTTCTGTATTTAATATTTTTTGCATTTAAATCTCTTCTTCACTAAACGGTCAGATCTTCCATTTTATCTGTTTTACATTTTATTTGGCTCACCATTGTATCTATAGAGACCAGTCAAGAGCATGGTACAAATATTTGTTCCATCAACGTGTACATAAGACATCAATTCAGACTGACAGTAGGGAAGTTAGAATAAATTTTAGAGGCACAACTGTTTATGTATTTCAAAAAGAAGGGGTGGAAGAGCTAAAATGGCAGAGAGGTAGGGAGATCCTAGGCTTACCTCACTGACCAAGGTCCAAACACTCCTCACTGCAGACAAGGAGAAACTCTGTAGAGGACTGACCTGAGGGAAAAAGCAGCCAAAACACAGCAGCAGAGTGAACACAGCATACATCAGAGACACTTCATGAAGCACCAGGCCCTGGAGAGCACATGACCTCTTCCTCATAACTCCATTACTTTCAGAAGCAGGAAAGCTAACAGGCTGCTGTAATACACAGAAGACAGACACCTAGACAAAATGACAAGATGGAGGAATTCATCCCAAAAGAAAGATAAAGAAAAGGTCACAGTCAGGGATCTGATTGAAATAGATGTAAGTAATATGCATCATCCAGAATTTAAACTAACAATCATAAAGACACTAGCTGGCTTGAGAAAAGCATAGACCACACCAGGGAGTCCTTTACTGCAGAGATAAAAGACCTAAAATCTAGTCAGGCCAAAATAAAAAATGCAATAACCTAGAATAAAAACTGACTGGTGTAATGACCACAAGGGTGGAAGAAGCAGAGGAACAAGTAAGTGATATAGTAGCTAAACTCATGGAAAATAATAAAGATGAAAAGAAGAGGGAAAAAGAAATATTGGATCATGAATGTAGACCTAGGGAACTCAATGATGGCATAAAGCATAACACTGGTATTATAGGAGTCCCAAAAGATGAAGAGAGTTAAAGGGGGACAGAAGGCTTATTTGAGGAAATTATAGCTGAAAAGTTCCCTAATCTGGGGAAAGAAACAAACATCCAAATCCATCAGGCAGAGAACTCCCATCAAAATCAATAAAAGAAGGCCACCACTAAGACATATCAGAGTTAAATTTACAAAATATAAATATAAAGAAAAAATCCTAAAAGCAGCAAGATAAAAGACGTCCCTAACTTACAAGGGAAGAAATTTAAGTTAGCAACAGATCTTTACACAGAAAGCTGGCAGGCCAGAAGGGAATGACATGATATATTCAATGTGCTGAATGAAAAAAATATGGAGCAGAGAATACTTTATCCAACAAGGTTGTTTTTTTAGAATAAGAGAGATAAAGAGTGTCCCAGACAAGCAAAAACTAAAGGAGTTTGTGACCACTGAAACAACTCTACAAGAAATATTAAAGGGGACTCTTTGAGTGGTGAAGAAAGACCAAAAGTGGCAAAGACTATAAAGGAAAGGAGAAAATCTCCAGAAACAACAACAGAACAAGTAAAAAGGGGGCACTAAATTCATATTTAACACTAATTACTCTAGGTGTAAGTGTACCAAACCCTCCAACCAAAAAACATAGTGTCAGAATGGATAAAATAATAAGACCATATATATGTTTCCCATAAGAGACTCATTTTAAACCTAAAGACACCTTAGATTGAAAGTGAGACGATGGAGAAATATCTATCATACAAATGGTACTTATGTCAGACAAACTATATTTTAACCCAAAGACTGTGAAAAGAGATGGAGAAGAGCATGACATCATAGTAAAGGGGTCCCTCCGACAAGAAGATCTAACAATTGTAAATATTTATGACCCTCAATGATGGCATCTAAATATATAAAACAATAACAAACATAGAGAACCTCACTGATAACAACACAATAATAGTAGGGGACTTTAACACCCCATTTACAGCAAGAGACAGATCATCTAAGCAGAAACTCAACAAGGAACCAGTGACTTTGGATGACACACAGAATCACATGGATTTAACAAATATATTCAAAACATTTCATCCCAAAGCAGCAGAATACATATTTTTTTTCTAAGTTCACATAACATTTTCCCAAATAGATCACATACTAGGTCACAAATAAGGCCACAACAAGAACAAAATGATTGAGATCATAGCATGAATATTTTCTGAACAAAATGTTATGAAACTTGAAATAAACCACAAGAAAACATTTGGAAAGACCACAAATACATGGAGATTAAAAATCATCCTACTAAAGAATAAATGGTTAACCAGGAAATTAAATAATAAATTAAAAATTCAGGGAAACAAAAAAAATGAAAACGTGATGGTCCAAACTCTGTATGTAGTAATACAGGCCAACCTCAGGAAGTAAGAAAAAAATCAAATACATAACCTAACCATACACCTAAAGGAGCTAGAAAAAAAAAAAGTGAATCCTAAAGCCAGGAGAAGAAGGGAAATAATTTTGATTAGGACAGAAGTAAATGATGTAGAAACAAACAAACAAAAAAAAATAAGTAAAAAACAGTACTGATCAATGAAACAAGGAGGTGGTTCTCTGAAGGAATATAATTTATAAACCCCTAATTAGACTATCAAAAAGAAAAGAGAAAGGGCCCAAACATGAACGAGAGAGGAGAGATCACAACTAACACCACAGAAATACTAACAATTACAAGAGAATATTATGAAAAATTATAATGCAAAGAATTGGGCAATCTGGGAAAAAATGAATAAATTCCTAGAAACATATAAACTACAAAAGTGAAAAAGGATGAAATAGAAAACTTGAATAGATTGTTGGCCAGCAAAGAAATTGAATCAGTAATCAAAAATCCCCCAACAAACAAAAGTCCAGGGCCAGATGGTTTCACAGGGGAATTCTACCAAACATTTAAAGAAGGGTTAATATCTATTCTTAAGCTGTTTCAAAAAATATATAAATGGAAGGAAAAATTTCAAACTCATTCTGTGAGGCCAGCATTACCTTGATTCCAAAACCAAAGACCCCACTGAAAAAGAGAATTAGAGCCAATATCCCTGATGATCATGGATCCAAAATTTCTCAGCAAAATACTAGCAAATTGAGTCCAATAGTGCATTAAAAGAATCATTCACTACAATCAAGTGGGATTTATTCCTGGGCTGCAAAGGAGGTTTAATATTTGCAAATCAATCAATGTGCTACATGATATTAATGAGAGAAAGGATAAGAATCTAATAATCCTCTCAATAGATATGGAAAAAGTATTTGACAAATACTGCCTCCATTCTTGAAAAAAGACCCCAAAACTTCAACAAAGTAGGGATAGAGGGAACATACTTCAACATCATAAAGGCCATATATTAAAGGCTCACAGATAATATAATCCTCAATGGGGAGAAACTGAGAATTTTTCCTCTATGGTCCAGAAGAAGACAGGGATGTCCACGATCACGATTGTCATATAACATAGTACTAGAGTCTTAGTCTCAACAATCAGACAAAAAAAGAAATAAAAGGCATCCAAATTGGAAAGGAAGAAGTGAAACTTTCACTATTCGTGGATGACATGATACACTATATAGAAAACCAAAACTCCACCAAAGAAATGTTAGAACTGACACATGAATTCATAAAGTTGCAGGATACAAAATCAGCGTACAGAAATCTGTTGCATATCTATACACCAATAATGAAGCAATAGAAAGAAAAATCAAGGAATCCATCTCATTTACACTTACAATGAAAACAATAAGACACTTAGTAATAAACCTAACCAATGAGGTAAAAGGTCTGTATGCTAAAACTATAGAAAACTTATGAAAGTGATTGAGGATGACACAAAGAAATGGAAAAAAAATTCCATGTTCATAGATTGGAAAAGGAAATATTGTTAAAATGTCTATACAACCCTAAGCAACCTACACATTTAATGCAATTCCTATCAAAATACCACCAACATTTTTCACAGAGCTGGAACAAACTATTGTAGAATTTGTACGGAACCACAAAAGACCCCAAATAGCCAAAGCAATCTTCAAAAAGAAAAGCAAAGCTGGAGTCTGGAGGCATCACAATTTCAGACTTCAAGTTACATTACAAAGCTGTAGTGATTAATATATGATGATGATTGATACATGATGGTAGTGGCACAAAAACAGACACACTGATCAATAGAACAGAATAGAAAACCCAGAAGTGGTCCCACAAATATGTGGTCTTCAACAAAGTAGAAAAGAATATCCAATGGGAAAAAAGACAGTCTCTTCCACAAATTGTGTTGGGGAACCTAGACAGCAACATGCAAAATAATGAAACTGGACCATTTTCTTACACCTTACATGAGAATAAATTCAAAATGGATTGAAGACATGAATGTGAGACAGGAAACCATCAAGCCCTAGAGGACAACACAAGTAATAATTTCTTTGCCATTGGCTGTCACAACTTCTCACTAGATAAGTCTCCTGAGGCAAGGGAAACAAAAGCAAAAATGGAATATTAGTATTTCACCAAGATAAAAAGCTTAGGCACAGGGAAGGAAAGAAATCAACAAAATTAAAAGGCAACCTTCAGAATGGGAGAAGATATTTGCAAATGAATTACCTGAAAAACAGTTAGTATCCAAAATCCAAAAGAATGTGCCAAACTCAAAACCCAAAAAAAATCAACCCAATTAAAAACTTGTCAGAAGACATGAATAGACATGTTTCCAAAGAAGACATACCGTTGGCTAACAGGCACTTAAAAAGATGCTCAACATCACTCATCATCAGGGAAATACAAAGTAAAACCGAAATGAGATACCACCTCACACCAGTCAGAGTGGCTAAAATTAACAAGACAGTAAACTACAGATTTTGGCAAGGATGCTGAGAAAGTGGAGCCCTCTTACACTGTTGGCAGGAATACAAACTAATGCAGCCACTCCAGAAAACATTATGGAGGTTCCTAAAATATTTCAAAACAGAGCTACCCTATGATCCAGCAATTGCACTACTAGGTATATACCTAAAGGGTATAAAAATACTGATTTGAAGGTATATATGCACCTTGATATTTATAGGAACATTATTGACAATAGTCAAATTATGGAAAGAACCCAAATGTCCATCAACTGATGAATGGATAAAGAAGAGTTGGGGTGTGTGTGTGTGTATGTGTGTGTGTGTGTATAAATGGGTGATGGATATTAAAGATGGCTCTGGTTGTGATGAGCACTGAGTGTTGCATATAAGTGATGAATCACTAAATTCACTAAATGAATTACCTGAAACTAATACTACATTGCATGTTAACTAACTGGAATTTAAATAAGAACTCGAAACTGGAAACAAACAAAAAACCCCAGAAAACAGAAGAAGGGATACAGAGCACAATAGAGGCCCATTGAAGTATGTATGTGGACATTGCGATGACATGTGGGTAAAATGGCATATAGATTAGATGGATTAAATGTTGAGATTCACATGTGGATGACCAGGAGATAAACCAGAAATGACCTGCTAAACCAACATGCATCACTGAGAATGCATGCTTTGGGATTTGGATTAGACACAGAAATAATAAATACATGATTAGGGAAAAATGTATCTGATACAATAAATACACTATTTCCTATATAAAATGTCCTATTAAAGATACCTTCTCAATAAAAGTATTTAAATTTGAGTTATATTCTAAGTAAACTTAGAGTTTTGAGAGTGTGCTGCTTTCTTATGACTGAGTTTATGACTGAGCTAGTTTCTGTTTACTTCTTCTTCTTCTTTTTTTTTTTTTTTTTTTAAATCTAACATCCTGGCTAAGCATCCTATTTAGATTTGCTGAGACAGCTAACTACCACTGTGCATAACTTCCAGAATGGGAAATTAGCCTGGCTAATTTAACCACTAGGATTCTAGTCTAATCCTGTTGATGTATTCCTGATAATTAACAATCTGTGAGCAGCTGCATTGTCCGGTATCCAATATACAGCATAAGGAAAATGATCATTTGTATATTGTGGCTTTGGTGGACTAAATGAAAGAGCACTTTTTTTATTAATAGCTGCACTTTTCATAAATTTTATGAGTTAATAAGGTTCAATTAATGTTGCCAAGTGGCGTGCTTCATACATATGTCTCTGGGGGGTTTGTGAAGTTGGGAAGAATGTATAATGAATGGTTGAGCAGTTCTATTGGTACCCTAGTAATTAGAGAACGAGTAATTAATGTGCATCTGTGTTAGGCTCCTGGGTACAGTCAACGACCCTGTAGTGTGCAAAAAAGAGAAATTATGAGCTTGGCAGGGGAATACAGCTTTTCTCTTTTTCTTAAATTTTAGATCTACATCTGTGTTTAATTAGAAGAAGAAATGAATTCCCATTAACACCATTAGGCAACATGCTATGATTGGTTAAAGCCTACATGGACTGTGAAACTGATCTAGAAGGCTCAGGAGATTACAACAGGGTTTTTTAATCTCAGAAGGAATTTATATTTTTAATAAAATTAGAATACTGAGTAGTACACACATGGCTGTCTGCAGAATACCTTCTCCTTTCTACTTCTGGCCACTTTCTAAAACTATGTGTAATCCAAACAAAGATCTACTAAGCGAAAAATGACTTCCCACACACACGATGGGGTGAGACGCAGCCATCAGGGGTGAGATGTAATACCATCACCTGTGAGAGCCTCAGTATGCAAAAATGTCACAGATATTAATGACAGTATCACATAGTTTGCTGAAAGATAATAGTCACGGATGTTACAGATGACTAGCTATGCCGATGCTTTAGTTTCCAGAGAGATTCAAATTAAATTGCTTTTATCGCCTGAAGGAGAGTAACATTTCATATTCTACATGATAATGAAATGTATCCTTAGGGCAAGTAGTATGTCTGTACTTTTAAAATGAAACAGGCATGATTTAATTAGTATGCAAGAACATAGGCCTAGATTTTAAGAGAAAGATCACTCTCCTGAGTGTTCTTGTTCAGTGGCCCTCTAAAATTCTGCTTTTTGAGAGAGCTACTGAATAGCTGTATTTGTAATTAAACATTGCCTTTACTTAAAGTTTTGGTAGTATTCTGCCAAATATTCCATTGAGATATTACTTTGAAATGACAATATTCATTCATTCATATACAATTATGCTAGGAGCTTGCTATGCACTATTGGATATAAAGTTGGAATTTGGAGAAACAAATTCTGTATTGGACAGCAACAAATTATATAAGCAAATTAATAATGGTGGATAATTTCACCCACAGGAACGTTCAGTATTTGCATTTAGATGTGAGCTTTAAAGCAAAACACAAAATTGTTTGTTACTTCCTATTTACAGATACAATGTTTCAGGAATATCTACCATAAGTTTTAAACACTTCCCCCACATTTGATGATTCACTTAAGATTTGAAAAGAGTTTCTTTTTAAAAAGTTGAAATATTGAAATGACAGTTGCATTTTAGTTTTCTATATTATGCAAGTATTGTACTTTAGAAACTCTGGAGCCAATAGGTCCAAGATGAAAATTGCCTCTTGCTTACTAGGTAATATTTCCTCGATTAAATTGCGTAGGTTATGTAATTTTCCTTTCTTACCTTGAAAAAGTAAAAATAACAATGTTTTTATCACAAGAGTCGCCACAATGTAAAATGAGAATGAACATGCCTGATGAGGGTGACGATGACAATGAAGAGAATGATGGTGGCTAGTGTTGGTAAAAAGTATTATGTGGTACATTTCTCACAAGTAGGGCACCTGGGTGGCTCAGTTGGGTAAGCGTCTAACTTTGACTCAGGTCATGGTCTCACAGTCTGTGAGTTGGAGCCCCGCATCAGGCTCTGTGCTGACAGCTGGGAGCCTAGAGCCAGCTTCGGATTCTGTGTCTCCCTGGCTCTCTGCCCCTCCCCCGCTCACACTCTGTCTCTCTCTTTTCCTTTTTTTTTTTTTTTTTTAACCTTTATTTATTTTTGAGACAGAGGGAGACAGAGCATGAACGGGGGAGGGTCAGAGAGAGGGAGATACAGAATCTGAAACAGGCTCCAGGCTCCGAGCTGTCAGCACAGAGCCCGACGTGGGGCTCGAGCTCACGGACCGCGAGATCATGACCTGAGCCGAAGTCGGACGCTTAACCGACTGAGCCACCCAGGCGCCCCTGTCTCTCTCTTTTTCAAAAATAAATCAAGATTAAAAAGAAGACAAAACAGATTTCCCACAAGTGAGGTAGATTGGAGATGTTGGAGATGGCCTTACATTCTTTGCTACTTTCCTTTTGCCAAGCAGGACTTAATTCACTACTGCTTATGTATATTCTAGCCCTTGTAACTTCCCTGACCAATGAAATATAGCAAAAAAAAAAAAGAAAAAAAAAAAAAGAAAAAGAGAGAGAGAGTTCTAGGACTACTGAGGTGGTACTGTAAGAAGCTTACAATTTTCATCAAGCCTCCTGGAAGGGCAGTCATTCTGAAGATATTCCCTTCTGAAGTCTATCTGTCCTTTCTATGCCACATGGAAAACCCATACATAGTCACTGTGTTTGGAAGTCCCAAATATGCGTCTGATGACAGCAGCTGTCCACCCTGTGTATGGCCATTTTCAAGTTCAGCCCAACGGAGCCTTTAGATGACTACAGCCCCATTTAACTCACATTTAACTATTTCTGCATGAGTGACTCAACATGGTAACCAGCCGATTGAACCTATTCAATATATATAAAAGCAAGAGATAGTAATGAATTGTCATTTTAAGATTTACACAGCAAGAGCTAACTGGAACAACAAAAAATATCGTTAAGTGAACATTTTATTATGCCATTTACTTATTATGAAATCTGGGGTTCATAAAGTCCAGTAACTTGCCTCAGGTTACACAGTAAAGAGAATATAACAGCAATAGCAATGACAACAATAATAATTTTCAACGTTTAATATACGTCAGATGCTGTTCAATGCAGTTTGCATATGTCTTATTAGAGTAATGTTGCCACACAATGTGACATTGGTTTACCTGAAACCAATATATACCTGTACAACAGTGATTTGACCAGTGTCTACGTTACGGCTACGTTTATCACAAGTATAGCTACCATCTGTCACCATGTGACCCTAATTACAATATCATTGACTATATTCCCTATGCTGTACCTTTCGTCTCTGTGACTTATTCATTCCATAATTGAAACCCTGTACCTCCCACTGCCCTTCACCCTTAGCATTTTACATATGTTAACTCATTGGATCACCATATGATTAGTTTTCCTGGTATCATCTGCTTCGTTTTCTAAGTAAGGAAATTGAGATGCAGAAAGATTAACTTGACCAGCACACAATAGAACTGGAATATTAGATTAGTGTGAAAAGCTCCCTATCACCATAGTATGATGTCTTTTTTTTTTTTTCATAGTATTTTGTCTTAAGCAGCTGATCTTGGACTTAAACCCATATATGCTTGATTTTAAACTCCAGTAAATGTTATGTTTATATGTTGGTTTCCCTATCTCTCATACACCTTGTAGGAATATAGTCCAAGTCAGCTCATCTGGCTGAACCATTTATAAGTCTGACACTTCAACTTGAACCAATGACTGGGTTTTGTTCATTTTATCTTCCCTCTATCAGGTTATAAGATCCACAAGCACAAAAACTATCTCTCACTTGCTCACCTTTAAATCTCCAATGCCTAACAAACTTCCTGGCACAGACAAGGTTTTGTTTTCAAGAAGAATTTTTGGAATGAATGACCACAGGGAGATCTTGGCTACCTTAAGATAAGTTGAAAATATGAATATTGAGCTATCCTTTGAAGGGTTGACCCTGGAGCCAGATCAGCTTTCCTAGTCCCTACCCTGGCTTCCTTCTATTCCTCTTTCTCTCCTCCCCTCTCCCCCAATGGTTCTAAACATGGAAGCCCACAGAGAGAGAAAGCATTACTCTATTATCTAAAAAAAAAGTCAATTCTCATAACACTAATATATGAAAGTTTTAACTTGAAGATGACAATGATGTACAGCTATCTGAGGTAGTTTGAATTATTTTTTTAGTGTGCTCATATAATAAATAACAAACCTTAATTGCCAAACAGATGTTTTGAGGACACAAGTCTTCATCAATTCAGTTAAAAGCATTATTGCTGGGGTACCTGGGTGGCTCAGTCGGTTAAGCGTCCAACTTTGGCTCAGGTCATGATCTCACGGTCCGTGAGTTCGAGCCCCGCATAGGGCTCTGTGCTGACAGCTCAGAGCCTGGAGCCTGCTTCAGATTCTGTGTCTCCCTCTCTCTCTGACCCTCCCCTGTTTGTGCTCTGTCTCTCTCTGTCTCAAAAATAAATAAAACATTTAAAAAAATTTTAAAAATTAAAAAAAAATAAAAGCATTATTGACACTGTCTTTCTAAAAAGAGATTTTGGATATATGCATGTTGTATTGAAAACAGGAAGGGGGGTTGCATTACTGTCCAATAGCAATCCCCCTCATTATCATAATATCATAATTATCATCATCATAACTTCCTTCATTGTTTTCTATCTAAGATATTTAAAGTTAAATAAATTGAAAGAAGAGCTACTCCCTCCAAACAAACCACAGATAAAATGTTCTGAGCAAACATGAAAATGTAGGCTGTTTTTGAGCCATTAAACTCAGAGCCATCACAGCCAAGGATTGCCAATTCAATGTTTTTCTCTTGAGTGTCTTTGGAAACCATGCTTTTCTCTTGTTCTGTATTGTTTCACTTTAAAATTATGACATGAAAATTTTAAAGTCCCAAACAAATTATAATCAAATAATTCTGTGTACTTGCTTTGTATCATGGAATGTATACGAATAAAATTACTATTTCTACTTAAGATCATAATAACTGCATTATTCTGAAATTTAGTATAATGAAAGTCAGCATGTTAATGAAATTACAATTGTTTTTAGACAATAATTTTGGAAGAGAAAAGTTATTACAAGCTCTGAATCTGCTTTTGCTATTGCTAGAGAAAGATTCCTGACTTCCACAGGAATCAATTTTGTGTTCATGTGATAAATCAAGAGTGTAAAACATACTGAACCATTCTAAAAGAACTTAATTGTGCCATAAGATTAAGTTTTATTTTCAACGAGTTTTAAAATGTCTTGCCAGAAGGATACAGGAGTAAAAAGTAATTTCATGAGGTATACCTTCACAGAAAACTCCATAAGAATTCCAAAGATATATGCTTTTGTTAATATATTATTGCTTTATTATTTTAAAACAATTTTGCTACCATATTTTACATATTCATTTAGAAGTAGCCACTTCCTTCAGGAATATGTTTTAATTTATTTTTATTCACAAGGAGGTTTTCTGTATTATTTCAAATAATATTAAAGACCTCAACTAGATTTTACATTTATTAAAGGGAGCACAGGTTTTAAAAGTCTGAGGTAGACCAATTCAAAAAAAAAAACAAAAAAACTACAAGGGAAATTTCATGTCAGCTATCACATTTTGATTTAGTACTTGACTATGTGGCTAGAAATAATATAGTCAAAGAAAAATGTCTGATGAAGGCAATAGGAAATCAAAGAAGGCTATCCATTGAATTAGTTCATATTTTCTCAGCAGTGTCTGCCAGTGACTTAGTTAAGAAAGATAATTTCAAATGTATCAGAAGGCTTGAGATCTTGATTTTTCACATAGCTTACTACAACCACCTGTGTCCAAAATTCTTTGTCATATATTCTACTTCAAACAATTTCGGATTACTCCTTCTCTTCCACCACGTTCTACTCCATTTACCCCTAAATTAGAGTTTCCCTATAACACCATTATTCTTAAAATAGAGAAGGGAGTTTTTAAAATCATTTCTTGCATGATTTACTTATCTTCATATTGCACTGTCAAAGCTTTGAGGTATTTAGTCTCAGATCATTACATACCTAGTGCAAAGAAGCACTGTTCAAACACTAAAGAGAAGTTCTCAATAAAATGTAAGTTCACTTACATTGAAAGCAAAAAACAAAACAAAACAAAACAAAACAACAGAAGAAAAGCAGCTCCTAACAACAGTCTTAAAATCCCTTCTCCTCTCCCATTTACTTTTCCTGACCCCACAAGTGTCTTAAAGCCTTTCTTTCCAACTGCTCAATTCCAAAAGTCCCACACTATTCAAAGTACTTGCCTTTTTTTTTTTTTTTTTTTTTTTACCTCCCCCCCTTTCTTCTTTAGTGTCTACTTGAGTAGTTTTTTCTACCTCCTATGGTTTCACCAAGGTACGGACAAGGAATCTGACAGAGTGTGAGAAGGAAATGAAGAAATTAAAGAAACAAATCTAGAGTCTATTTACTTGAAAGGAGAGGTAAGGACACATGCCCTCACGAATCGTGATGGTGCTTGTATTTATCTCCTAGAATCAAGTGAAATGAGTCCCCTCAAATTCTTGCTGAAGTACATTTATGTAGGTAACTTAAAATCTGAATCTTTTCATAGACTAAGGAATTATAATACATTCAATTATTATAAGGAAGAAAAACACACCAAAAACATTGTGAGGCTACTGATCTCTTCCCCCAAATCATCTTCTGCCTAATAAAAATGAAAAACAATCTTGAATGCTTATAGACATTTCTCTTATGTAACCTGATTAACTCCACCTATTAATCTATTACATACGTTTCTTTATATTTGCTTTTTGTGATTTTAAAGAATAATATTTAAAAAATATTATCAGTTGTAAGGTAAAAACCGTCAACATTTTATCACAACATATTTTTGGTAACTTTGGTTCTGGGGTTGATATTTTCCCCATGAATTCAGTCAGATATGTGAGTTGCAAATTTCATTAGCTTGTCAATCTAATTTTTCCCTCAAGGAAATGAACATGTTTATAATTTTTGTAATTATTAGTAACTAAAGACAAAAGTCACTGAATCAGCACATTCATGTTATTTTTGTTTAAATGATAAAAACCCACCTGATTAAAATTTTAACTGCCAATTAAGAAAACATGAACTAAACATCTCTCTCTCCTGTCCTTTACAGAATGTAAGAGACAAATAAAATCTCACTTCTCATTATGTTAAAATGAATAAATTTGCTAAGATAAAATTGTATTGGATGTTAAGTAAGAAGAAATATGATTTATGTACCCCCTACTATGTTTTTAACATTGTTAGGTGTTTTTTTGAGCACAGTGTTTTATGAAAATTCAAACATAAGAGTTAGGAATGGCATTTTTATTTTATTAAAATTTTTAAATATTTTTTAATTTAATTTTGAGACAGAGAGAGACAGCGCATGAGCAGGGAGGGGCAGAGAGAGAGGGAGACACAGAATCTGAAGCAGGCTCCAGGTTCCGAGCTGTCAGCACAGAGCCTGACGTGGGACTTGAACTCACAGACTGTGAGATCATGACCTGAGCTAAAGTCACACGCTTAACCAACTGAGCCACCCAGGCACCCCTGCATTTTTATTTTAAACAGGAAAGTAGTAAAATTCAGAAAAGTTAAATTAAATTTCCACGATCACACAACTCTTAGGATACAAGATGAGATAAAGATTTAATTTCAACTTAAAAACAATAACACATTTTCCAATGATTTAATGTATATATATGTGTGTGTGTGTGTGTGTGTGTGTGTGTGTTGCAAAATCACTGCCACAATAAGAATAGTTAACATATATATCACTTCTCTTTCTTAGGAGTGTAAACAATTAAGATTTCTCTTAACAACTTTCAAGTACATAATACAGCAACCATAGACACCATATTGTACATTAGATCCCTAAAACTTCACCGTATAACTAGAATGTGTACACTTTGACGAGCTCTCCCCATTTCCTCCACCCCAGCCTCTGACAATCACCATTCTACTCTCTGTTTCTATGAATTCAGCATTTTTAGATTTCATATATAAGCGAAATCATACAATATTTGTCTCTCTGTATCTAACTCCTTTCATTTAGCACAATTTCTTCAAGGTCCACCCATTTTTTCACAAATGGTAGGATATTCTTCTTTCTCATGGCTGAATAATATACTGTTGTATGGATATATATATATATAGACACTTAGATATAGATATAGATATAGATATAGACACTATATATATATAGATATAGACACTATCTATATATAGATAGATAGATAGATAGATAGATAGATAGATATAGACACTATATATATATATATATATATATATATATATATATATAGACACTTAAGTTCCATGTCCCAGCTGCTGTGAATAATGCTGCAATGGACATGGGGGTGCAGAAATCTCTTCAAGGTAGTGATTTTATTTACTTTGGGTATATCCCCAAAAGTTAGATTGCTGGGTCCATATGATTGTTCTATTTGTAATTTTTGATGAAACTTCCATACTGTTTTCTCTGGCGACTGCACCAATTTGCATTCCCATCAACAATGCAAAAGTGTTCCCATTTAAACATATTCTCACCAATACTTATTATCTCTTGTGTTTTTATAATGGCCATTCTAATAACCCACTGTATGAACTGAGATTTCATTGTGGTTTTGATTTTTATTTCCCTCGTGATGAGCATTGTTGAGCACATTTTTACGTACCTGATGGTCATTTGTATGAATTCCTTGAAAAAAAAAATATTTGAAGAGACTGAATCAGTAATCAAAAACTTCCCAACAAATAAAATCATGTGGTTTTGCTGGTGATTTCTACCAAACTTTTAAAGAATAGTTAATGTCAATCCTACTCAAACTCTTCTAAAAAGTAAGGAGGATAAACCACCCTTAAACTTAATTTATGCAACCAGCATTACTCTGATACCAAAGCCAGATAAGGACATTACAAGAAAAATACAGGCCAATATTCCTGATGAATACAGATGTAAAAAATTCTAAAGAAAATATTAGCAAACAAAATGCAACTGCACATTAAAAGAATTATACTCCATATTTAAGAGGGTTTTATCACTAGGATGCCAGGATGTTTCAATGTAAGAAAATCAATAAATGTGATACACCACATTAACAAAATGAAGGATAAAAATGATATAATCACCTCAAAAGATGAAGAAAACGTATTTGAAAAAATTAAACATTTTTTTCATATTTAAAAAAATCTCAAAAATTATCTCAAGTAGTTGGGCATAGAAGAAACATTCTCAACATAATAAAAGGCACATATGACAAGCCTACATCATATTTAATGGTGAAAGCTGAAAGCTTTAACTCTATGATCAGAAATAAGTTAAAGGTGTCCACTCTCACCACTCAGATTCAACATAGAGCTGAAGTCCTAGACAGAACAATCAGGTAAAAGAAAATAAATTTAAAAAATTAAATTGGAAAAGAAGGAAAAAAGAAAAATTATCTTTACTTGCAGATGATATGATCTTATATTTAGAAAATCCTAAAGACTCCATCAGAAAACTGTTAGAGCTAATTAACAAATTCATAAAGTTGCAGGATCCAAAATAAATATACCAAAATTGGTTGTGTTTCTATATACTAACAACAAACTACCTGAAAAAGTAATAAAGAAAATAATTGCATTTGCAATAGCATCAAAAAAATAAAATAATCAGGATTAAATTCAATCAGAGAGGTGAAAGATCTGTATACTGAAAACTATAAGCCATTGATGAAGGAAATTAAAGAAGACACAAATAAACAGAAAGATACTCCATGTTCATGGATCAGAAGAATTAATATTATAAAAATGTCCATACTATACCCAAAGCCATCTAAAGATTCAATGCAATCCCTATCAAAATTCCAACGGCATTTTTCACAAAAAAGAAAAAGCAATCCCCAAATTCATGTGGAACAAAAGAAGACTCCAGAAAGGAAAGTAATCCTGAGAAAGAGGAACAAAGTCAGAAACATCACAGTTCTGATTTCAGACTACTATAAAGCTGTAGTAATCAAAGCAGTATGTTGCTAGCATTAAAAGACACGTAGACCCATGGAACAGAGTCGAGAGCCAAGAAGTTAAACCATCACATAAACAGTCAATTAACACTTGACAAGGCAGTCATGACTGCTCAGTAAAGAAAGTAAAGTGTCTTCAATAAATGATGTTAAAAAAACTGGATGTTAATATGCAAAAGACTGAAATTGGATTTCTATCCAGTATTACTCATAAAGATTAACTTGAAATTGATTAAAGACTTCCACGTTAGACCTGAAACTATAAAACTCCTAGCAGAAATTGGGGAAAAAGCTCTTTGACCCTGGTCTTAGGGCGATCACTTTTTGGATAAGACACCAAAAACATAAGCAACAAAAACAAAATAAACAAGTGGGATGAGCTTAAACTAAACAGCCTCTTCACAGCAAAAGAAACATCAACAAAATGAAAAGACAATCTATAGAATGAGACAAAATACTTGCAAACCATACATCTGATAGGGAGTTAATATTCAAAATATATAAGGAACTCAATCTAAATCTACACCTCAATCTAAACAACAACAACAACAACAAGAACAAACAAATAATGCAATTAAAAAACGAAGAGAATACCTGAAGAGAGTGCTTTCTGATGAGGTAATATTTGAGTAGTGACCTTGAGAAGGGCAAGTAATCAGCCAAGAAGCTATCCAGAGGAAGAATGGACCAGGCAGATAGAGAAACATATGCAAAGGCCCTGAGGAAAGGGCATGACTTTCTGCTGTTTTTGAGGTCAGGAAGCATACCATTTTGGTTTGAAAGGAGTGGGCAAGGGCATACTATAACAGTTTAAAGTTAGAACCATAGCTTGGAGATTGTTGGTAGGGCCTAGTAAAATATGGTAAGGGATTTTATTCTAAGTAAAATGGGAGTTATCGGTAGATTTTAATATGAGCAATAACATGATCACAACTACATTTTAAAGGATCAGTTCAGCTGCTCTTTTGGAAAATGCCTGGGAGAGGTAAAGAGAAAAACAACTAGAAGATAAGGAAGATCGCACAGACAAGAGTGAGAATGGGAGGCAGTGAGGAAAGAGAAGAACTAAATTAGAAATCTAGTGGCTATTGATTTGAGGAGAAGGAGGAGGAAGAGAGGCAGGAAGAGGGGGGGAGAAGAGGACAAAGAGGAAGCGCGGAAGAGAAATCAAATGTTTCTAATAGGTTAAAAAGACAAAAATTGAAAAACAAGCATTGCATTAGCAAAGTAGAAAGTGGAAGTTATTGGTACCGATTTCTGTAGATTTTCTCAGTGGAATATGGAGCTAAATTCTCAGCAGAAAACGTGGAAGGAGAAAGTGGTGTGTATGGTTTGAGGAGAGGCAACAGTGAAATGATCCTTTAGAAATCAGAGTGTGAATTGACTAAGTCAAGGTAGCATAACTGAAGGGCAGTTTCCCTCAATGCTCCAGCATCAGGACTGAACCTTTCCTTTGGAGGAACGTTGCTCAGGATTCCATGAACATACTTACCACTTTTACTAAGACTATTCACCTCTCTGTCTCCTCTGCTAGACTATAAACTTCAAAGAATCACCATTTCCTACATTTTTAATGGGAATATTTTTCAGAGAAACCACATTAAACAATGGAAAACAAGTGGAAACAGGAGGCCTAGAGTTAAGTGGCAGCATAGAGTAGACAAGAACAAAGCAGAACCATAAATTTTAGCATCCCAAATCAGGCATACATTGAGAAGCACCATCAAACTTTGCAGAATTTGTGCTTAGATGTTAGGCAGCACAAAGCCAGAGATCGTAGTGCAACTGGGGCAACAAAACAGGAATTCATAATAATCTATGGAGGAGAACAAGAGGTCTAAAGGGTTGTAAATCAATCTTAAGAGATAAGCCACATGAAATGCATTTTATACTGAGTTCACTACCCTGTATAGGATTTTCATATCATTTTTGCCTAACCTGAGAATTTTTCCAAGAGTGTGAATTGTCTTAGAGTGGAGGAAAATAACGTCATCTGGTTAAGGTGACTCCAGTATTTGTTGCCACATGAAGCTGAAGACTCTTGAATAATATTTTCACTGTTCTCTAAACCAAAGTGACCTAACATATTGAAAAAAAAGACTTGACAGAATTAATATAGATAACTAAATATAAACTTGTTCAAAATAATTAAATGTGTGTAGTCAGCCCAGGCTTAAGAATGGAGAATTATGAGAATTACCATTCTCATAATGATAATGGAAATTTTTAGTTAATGAAATGCACTGGATCCTCTTTGGATACTTTTCCGGATTTATTTGGCAGGGATTTCTACTCAGTGCTACTGATAATCTACCAGGGTGATTGCCTGGACATGAAGAATTTTTTTTCAGACTACAGATGGAACTTTCTGAGCTTCATCACTAATATGTGACAGTGGTCTTATAATTGTGGCTCTGTCTGGTGGTCCTCTACAGCACCTGACACTTGTCCTGCAAATCACTTATGGAAACAACTGGCTGTGCCTTGGAGTGTACTTCCTGTTCTTGTCGTCACTGAAGGTAGAGACCCTGGAGTGTTCACTCACTGGACGTTTTAGCAAACTCATTGCACATCCACCTCCCCCGGTGTGGCCTGCAAAACTAAAAGGCAAAAGAAGGGTGTGAGTGTTGCTGGCACAAGCCTCAGAGACTGCCACTGCTGTCTTGAGATGTGGTTTCCTTGGCAACTACCCAAAAACGCAGAATGCCTGGAAGTGCCTAGATTGGCACCCTGTGGGGTAAACTTTGACCGATGGGAGAGGAAAGTAAATAGAAAATTATGCTTTCTTTCTACTCTGAACACAGTATTCCACAAAAGAGTAAGGTCTATGAAAAGACATCCTGTAAAACAGAATAATCAGCCACACTTGTTATGATTTGAGAGCAGTGATGTACCTTATATTTGCTTCTCTTTCTTTGTCTCACCAAGACTGCACTCCACAATGAAGGATATATCCATCAATTCTACTTAGATTCTATTTTCCCTGGAACCTAGCATAAGATCTGATTTCTTTACACATGCATTCAAATATTTCCTAGGACATTTGTTAATGTCTAGCCTGGCTGTATAGGGAATAAAGGCAAATCTTGTTCTCTTTATCTAATTAAAATAAATCTCTTTTAAAAATGAGGGCTCTTCTTAAAAGTTAAGGTTAGGGTACACTTTATGAGACACTTAAGTCCCAGAGGAGTAAGAAAAAAAGAATAACTTGGTCTCTTGATAATTCCTTGACTTTCCCACGAAATCAGAGGACCAGAACACTTCAATTTAACTCAGAGTTGAATCACATTACCCCAAAACGATTCATGCACTCATTCATTCATTTATTCATTCATGTATTAATTCAGTGCACATTTCTTTGAATAACTACTATGTGTCAGGTACTATATCAGGTGCTTGCCAAACATTAGTGATTAAAAAAAGAAAAGTATGTGCTCTCTTGGGGCTAACATTCTCCTGAATGGTCTTATGCAATAGAACATAATTAATAAACAAATTAGATACTATATTACAAGGTTGTAAATTCTACTGGGGAAAAGGTAAGGGAGAGGAAGGTGGCTCATGTATATGAGCAGTGGTTAGAAGCAGATTGAAGTATTAAACAGACTGATAGGGATAGTCCTTGCTGAGTAATTGAGATTTGAAAAGACTTTTGAAAATGAGCCAAGTAAATATTGGGAGAGAAATATTCTAAATGGAGGCATCGGCCCATGAAAAGACACTAGAGTTTGTCTAGAAATAACTAGAAGGCTCAGTATGACCAGGTCTTACAGAATAAGAAGAAATAGTATATTATTCTTCTCTACAGAATAAGAAGAAATTAGTATATATCAGGCCAGTGAGGCAAGAGGCAAGATGTAAGATCTCTGGGCACTATAAGGATGTTGACTTTCACTCTGAGTGGAACAGGCATCCATCACAGTGCTTTGAAAGGCAATATGATCTGCTTTATCTATTAAAAGTATATTCTGTAGGCTGTATTGATAACAGGTTATCAATACGAGAGAAGAAACAGTTATGAAGCTAGTGAAGTAATCTAGATCAAAGATGCTGCTAGCATAAGCTAGGAAGATTGCAGTAGAGATGTTGGAAGTGTTCACATTTCGAAAGTGAGACCAATAGAATTCTCCTTTTTCTTTAAGTTTATTTATTTATTTTAGCAATCTCTACACCCAGTGAGGGGCTTGAACTCAGAACCCTATCACGTATCACATGCTCATCCCACTGAACCAGCCAGGCATCCCAGGGCCAATAGGATTTTCTAGATGATTGGATATGGGGTGTGAGAGAAAGGAACAGTCCTAGCACCCTAAGAACAACTACAAAAATATACTTGCTGTTCAGTCAGATGGGAAAGCTGACTGAACCTTTAAAATACATAGGGTGAAGAGATCAGGACTAGAGTCTCAGACACAGTGAGTTTAAAATCTCTATTAGGTATGCAAATGAAGATGCTATGTAAATGGTTGAACATACAAGCTTGCTTTTCAGAAGAGCAATTTGGACTGGAAAGATTATAAAGGAGACCTGAGCACATACTTGACATTTTATATTATAACCCAAGACGACAAGAAGAGATGACTAGGTCTAAGTAACAAAGTAAAGATTTTGCTATAGATGAAAGATGTAAAGTTGGAGGACAAAAAACATCAAGGAGACTGGAAAGAAGTGTTCAGTGAGGGAGGAGAAAAGCCAAGAGTATATGGAATCCTGGAATCTTAAGCCAATTTTTAAAAAGTTGTTTCAGGGATGCTAATAATCTACCATATCAAATACTGCTGTTAAATCAATAAAGTGAAGAATTAAAATTCACCACTGAATTTAGCAGTGTGGAGGTTAATAGGTGACTTTGACAGAGGCAATTCCACTTAAGTATTGAGTATAATCATAATTTGAGTGGGTTTTGAAGAAAATGAGGGGGAGACATTAGACACAGTGAATAAGTATAAAAATTTCAAGAAGTTTTATTATAAAAAGGAGGAAATAAATGGTTTGATAGCTGGTAAAGGAAATAGATAAAGAACATTTTTGAAAGATGAGTATCGATTCTAGCAGGTGGGTAGAGGTGTTGTCTGTGATTGGTAACAAATAAACTCTCATAGCCCACAAATATACCTGCTGTCTGGGATCTATGGCCCTGTGAAATCCTCCTCGATAAAATTAGGCACAACTTGTAATTTGCTTTTAATCAATAGCATGCAGCAAAGATAACAGGGTGTCACTTCCATGATTGTATTCCGTGAGATTATGAACTTCTGTCTTGCTAGTGAACTATTGATTCTCTCTCTTGCTGGCTTTGATGTCACAAGCCATCAGATAGTGAGTCCCAGACGGAAAAATTGAAGGTGGCTTCAGGCTGACAGCTAGCAAGGAGCTGAGGACCTCAAGTTGAGAACCCTCGAGAAACTGAATCCTGTGAACAACTGTATGAGCTTGGAAGTGGATCTCTCCCCAGTAAAGCCTTATGATACCCCAGCCCTGGCTAACACTGAGGGCATAGCCTTATGAGAGACCCTGAAGCGGATTACACAGCTAAGCCATGCACATATTCCTGACCCACAGGACCTATGAGACGATATATATTTGCTGCTGTAAGGCATTAAGTTTGTGGCAATTTACGACACAGCAAGAAAAAAGTAATACTTGGTCTTTGAAGATTCTCCTCTGATTTCTTCAATTGTTTTTGTCACTAAAAAAGCATCACCAGATAGAAGTGAGTATGGGGGAAAGGTATTTAGGGTTTGAGGTGTAGAAGAGGTGCAAATAGTCTTCTAGGAGGTTGGAGAGGTGATGGTTTAAGACTGCCTAGAAGCATGAAGAATCCACTTGAAGTTCTTGGCCATTGCATTCAATCTTAGAATATTCAGTTTGGTTATATATTTTTCTCCAGTAATACCAAGTTTAGGTTTAGAGTGGTGCCATACAAAGGCAATGGACTAGAGAGATAACAGGTAGTGGCCTGAGAGCAGAATGCATGAAGCTGAGATTACAGAAATAACAAGGTCCAGATCATAATCATGGCAGCAAGAACGTAAAATACATAGAGGACAAAATTAATGGAAAAGAGTCATTCAAGGGGCTGAGAGATCTTAATTTTGAGGGAAATCATTCATATAAACATGGAAATAGTCAAAAATGAAGACAGAAATATTGTAGATAGTGACAGTGACCCAAGTAATAAAAATTTTGTAAGGAGAGTAAGATTGATTCAGGGTTTGGCAGATAGTGGTAACAATAAGTATGGTGGATAAGATAATCATGTGTCTGGAGGAGAATAGCGGAGGTAGGAAGAAGACTTGTCTGTAAGTAACAATATGGAGGTAGGGGATATCTTTTCAACGCTAGGCTCAATGACATGAGTATGGAGGAAGAACATCTACTCAACATTTGAAGGAGCTTCAGAGGAAGTGATACACTCAAGGGAGATTAAGACTTTACGATGTTCTACTCAGCTACTACATGGAAGGATGGCTCAGAGAAGATACTGAGGATATAGGAAATATTGCTTCTCATGGACAATGAAGCTCAGAAGACTCTGACGATACTCTTTGGCCAAAGACCACAAGTAACACGAGTATTTCAATACAGTTGGGTTTACTGACGCTTCAAAGCTTGTTGCACTAAAATGTTACATTAATTGTTACAATGAGAGGATGTTAGAAAGGATTTATTCTATTGAACGTGTGTTAGATTATTTGTGGAGAGTATAAGAAAAGGGAGACTTGGTTCTGGATTGAGTGCTGTAAAGAAATGTAGTAATTCTTCAACTGAGTATTTTAATAATTCCTATCCTACAAATCAGAAAACTAAATCTGATCAGTAAACACCAGTCACTTCTATTAGCCAGTATAAAATAAGATTTAGGCATTTTGGTGTTTTGGACAATATTTTTGCCTTTATTCGTGTTGAGACACAGAGTGTTCAGTCACAGAGTGTTGTTTGTCTGATGTTGTTTTGCACAAATTTTTATAGATAATGGGAGAATACATTGACCTGGTTGTGAGCTCAAGGCCATCTCCTCCTTATCAGGGGAGGCATTTCTCTTTCCCAGCTAGGGGGGTGGTCTACAGCCTTACAGGAATTAGAGTGTAAGAGATGGTAGTTAACATAAGAGTCTGAGCCTTCTTGTGATGACTGATGTAAATAGGGTCGACTAAGGGGCATGATTAAGAATAGTATATTATGTCAACTCATTCAGAGGACTATTTTATAACTCAATTATGATAACTATAAACATAAGAATGTTTTTAGTAGGTATAATTTCTTAGGTGCTTATTTTCATCAGATATTTTACCAAGTACATTAAGTACAGTTTAATAATTTACCCCAAGGTAAATATTTTTATTTTTATTTTTCAATGAGAAGGTCAAGACCCAGAAGTTTTAAGCCTCAAGATGACATCTTTAGTCCTGAATTCAAAACTATTAATTACTGTTATACTGTCAACCCTACTCATGATATAATGTTCAGTAAAAATGCAGACTAGAGAAATGCTGTTATGCTGAGGTTTTGGCAATATATAATTAATATGTTATATATATAAAGAAACTAAAAGAAAACTTTGAAAAAAGTGTTTGATTGATTAAGCAATGGAACCAGGGAATATTTATTTCTATTTTTCTTCTAATGTTGTTATAATATATTTTGTGTAATTAATAATAATGATAATATGTTTACCTATCATTGACAGAATGAAGGTCATTTTAAATAAAGATTTTCTATTGAATTTCTTAATAATTGCTTTAACTGATTTTATTTTCATGTTATGAATATAATTACATTAGAAGCTATAAGTTTTTTCTCCAAATTTTAATGGCTACTGTGAATAATTTCAGGTTAAATCAGGGAGATTATTTTACAAAAGATTTATTTAAATATCTATTTATAATTTGACAGTAGAGAGTATAATGTATTTCTTTGCTTATGGGAGAATTTAATTTGAAAATGAACAAATGTACATATATTTAAATTATTACAATATATTACTCAATAAAGAATTAAAATCCAGTTGTTATGTATTCAGTCATCCTTTTTTTCCAAGTATGGCTTTCTTTCTTTCTTCCTCCCTTTCTTTCTTTCTTCCTCCTCTTTCTTTCTTTCTTTCTTTCTTTCTTTCTTTCTCTCTCTCTTTTGTTCTCTCTCTTTCTCTCTCACCTTCTTTCTTTTTCTTTTTTTTAAATTTTCTTTTCTGTCTTTTCTTTCTTTCTAAGTAACTGGTAGCCACAGATCTATAGAAAAATAATCAAGGACAAAGTAAAATCATTTCTTTTTCTTTTTTTAATTTTTTTTTTTAATGTTTATGTATTTATTTATTTATTTTGAAGGAGAGAGAGAGACAGAATGTGTGGGGGGGAGGGTCAGAGAGAGAGGGAGACACAGAATCCCAAGCAGGCTCCAGGCTCTGAGTCGTCAGCACAGAGCCAGACGTGGGGCTTGAACCCAGAACCGTGAGATCATGACCTGAGCCGAAGTTGTACGTTTAACCGACTGAGCTACCCAGGCACCCCCCAAAGTAAAATTATTTCAATTAGAGAATCCATTTTGGATATTGTATCCCAATTCAAATGTATTTTAAATAAAATACATAAAATCACATATACATATTAAGTACAATCAAATATACATATTAAGTACAAATTAAGTATAATCTCTAATTATAGATGTCATAAAAACTATATGCCTTGCTATATCAAAATCAAATATTGATCAATTGCAATGTATAAAAACTTAAGGGACAAGAGGTGTGGTCATGGTAACACTTTATGAGAAATAACCTAGTTTCTTCATCAAATAAATTACAAGAAAAAGAAAAACATGAGAGGGGGGAAACTATATATTACGAGAGCCTAAAAAGACTTATCAACCAACAGAAATTTTAGATTTCATTTTGACCCTGATACAAATTAAACATCATTAATTTCAAAAACAGGAAAATATTTTAAGTATATATTTACATGTATATTTGAGCAACAGATAATTATGATATAAAAGTTTGTTGTTACTTTTTAATTATGACAATGCTATTTTTTAATATTTTTTAAGATTCTTAACTTGTAAGGATACCTACGGAAATACTTATAAGTGAAACAATATGATATTGGAGGATTAGTGGATTGGGTACATATAAAACTATATTAATCATGAGTTGATGATTATTAAAGCTTAGTAATAGAAACATGAAAATTTATTATATTTATTATTATGTATTATATTTGTCATATCTACATCTTATATTCTTAGGTCTTCTATCTACAAGTCATATTTGTTGAAATTTTTCATCTTCAAAATGCAGAAAAATAAAACTATGATACCACATGTATAAATAAACAATAACAGAAACAGACTACGCAGAAATCAGAGAGGGATATTTTTTCAAAATAACTTTATACATATATTTATGTGTCTTCTTCACAAAAATTATACGATTTTTTTAATATATATCATATATTATTATCAAATTTATTATAAATTTATTGTATTTGTTTGTATTTTCATTTTGGCCCCAAATTCCTGAATGTCTAATTAGTTAACAAATGCATACTAACTCTAATCACATAATTACTCAGCAGCACGACTGACAAATATTTCAATGTCAATATCAAAACATTCCAAAAACAGCAATGATATGAGAAATCAGTTATTAAGCAACTGCTTTACCTAAAAAAAAAAAAAAAAAAATTGTTGTGGACCATATATCTCGTGCTCCCTTTAATTAGCATATTTATTCCGTTAACCTGGATTTTTATAGAAGGTCAGTCAATGCATGTAGATGGTTGGCTATTAGGATGAACGCATAGTGTGATAGATGGATAGATTAGTTGATAAATGAAAGAATGAATAAATAAGTGTAGTCTAAGAAACTCTAAATTGATATTTAGGTATATAAAAATCACTTTATATGAGTAATATTTTTGAATTATGTGTTTACTCCAGAAAACCAAAATCTAAGTACAGACACTTTATTTACCTGCAAATATTGGAGGCTTTCTGCATTAGAACTGAAAGTAAACACGTATTTTTTGCCTTAGGTAGCAGATGGAAGCTGCCTCTATGAGATTTATAGGACCATAGATGCTTCAACATAAGGAGAAATTAAATATTTGGAGATGTCTAGCAATAAATATGCTGCTTCTTAAACTAGTATGCTACACTAAATTATTGAAAAAAATGACTGCTGTCAAAGGTGCTATACAGACAATTTATGTGCCCCTGCTGTGAAGCCTGATGAAAAGGATCTAGGTTCAGTTCAACTCTATGCTCCTAAATTTTAAATTACTACAAAGGAAATTATGAAGTATAAATATGTATTTACTCATTCAGGAAATAACTTAATATTGCTAAATCTTGGATTTGAGTACTATTTATTATATAGGTTGTTCTGGGAAATCAGTGACCAAAAAAATCATAGTATGAATGAGAGCACATTAAAAAAAACATTGTCTTGTAAATGTTAATAAGGAATATTATGTTTGGAACAAAAGTTTCAACTGAAGTGTAACTGAAGCCCCTGATTCCAAGCATGAAGTACTGTTACTTCGCACATCTCCTAAGTTATTTCATAGAGTCCAGTTTGCCAATATTCATATCAGATTGTCATGAAGCGGACCAAACAACTTACGTCACATGCACGTCAACATTTGTGGTTGTTGAGTTTGTTTGCTTGTTTGCTTGTTTATTTTTAAGTGATCTCTACATCCAACGTGGGGTTTGAACTTATGACCCTGAGATCAAGAGTCACTTGCCTTTCCAAGTGAGCCAGCCATGCACCCTTGCAGTTAACCTTTTATTTTTATTTTCAATGTGTTTATTTTTCAACAAATACTAACATATGATCCATAGATCATAAAATTCATCCATTTAAAGCATACATTCAATAGCTTTTAGTACATTCACAGAGTTGTGTCCGATCACTACAATTTTAGAACGTTTAATCATGTAAAAACTCTGTGCCCAATAGCAGTGACTCCACCAATCTGCCCCCTGCCCCCCACCCCTGCAGCCAGTAAGCCCTAGGCAACCACTAGTATGCTTTCTATCTCTATACGTTTACTATACTGGATATTCCAGATAAGTGGAATCCTAGGTATGTGATCCAATCATAATTGGATTGTTTAATTTAGAATAAAGTTTTTAGCGTTCATTCCTATTGTAGCATGTGCTGTATTAATATGCTACATTGTAGTTCTCTATTGATCCACTGGAGGACATTTTTGGCTGTTTCCATTTTTGCCTATTATGAATAATGATGCTATGAACATTAATGCACAAGTTTTCATGCACACATATTTTCATTTCTCTCAGGTATTTACCTAGGAGTACAATTGCTGGGACACATTGTAATTTCTTGTTCACCATTTTGAGAATCTGCCAAACTGTTTTCCACTTTTCCTTCCCACCACAAAATACAAGAGTTCCACTTCTCCACATTAATCCAATTAACCATAATTAAATCACTCTTTTTATCCGCTTTGTCAAACTCTGCTTTTTTCCCCAATTGTCTAAATAGCTAATATTTTGCTAAATACTTACTAGAATAGCCAAAATTCACAATACTGATAACAGCAAAAGCTGCACACAGATGTTTATAGAAGCTTTATTCATAATTGCCAAAACTTGGAACCAATCAAGGTGTTCTTCAGTAGGTGAATGGATAAGTGGATTGTGGCATACCCAGATGATGGAATATTATTCAACACTAAAAAGAAATGAGCAATGAAATCATAAAAAAAAAAATGGAAAAACCTTAAATGTATATTGCTAAGTGATAGAAACCAATCTGAAAAGGCTACATACATGCTGTGTGATTCCAACCATATGACATTCTGGAAAAGACAAATCTAGGGAGACAATAAAAAGATCAGCAGTTGCCAGGAGTTTTAGGCAAGTAGGATGAACAGGCAGAGCAGAGAGGATTTTTAGCACAGTGGAGCTCTATATGATACTATAATGATGAATACATGCCATTGTACATATGTCCAAACCCATAAAATATACCACACCAAGAGTTAACACTAATGTAAATTATATAATTTGAGTGAGTATTACGTATTAATGTAGGTTCATCAGTAGTAACAAATGTAGCGCCTTGAAAAGGTTTGTCTCATCAATAGAAATAGAAAATAGGCTCTATAGAAAAGGGGGATTGTGTGGGGACAATGGTGCACTTGGAATCTCTTCATCTTCTCAGCTTTACTATGAACCTATAACTGCTCTAAAAATTTAAAGTTTTCCATAACTAATATTCAATGCAGTTATCAATAGGATTAGATTTAGGTTTACCATTTTATTACTACTTTTCACCTCCTCTGTTTTTTTTTTTTTTTTTTTTCATTTGTTTCTCATATCCTGATATTTTAAAGTATTTTAGTATGGTCAGTATTTTATTTTATCTATTAATTTTTGTTGTTATTTCTTTGTATTATTTTTAGTAATTACTTTAGCTTTATGGCATACGTAGATAAGTTTTCATGGTCTATTTAGGAACAATATTTTACTGCTTCATGTGAGGTGTAGAAATGTTGCAATTAAATCTTCCGTTCTCACTGCCCCCGCTGATATCTTGTAATAGTTTCCAAACGTGTAGTGTTTAAATGTACTGACAGCCCCATCAGATGATGTTATAATTTTAGTGAATAATCATGTATATTTTATAGTACTTAAGAGAAAAAAAATAACTTTTAGAATTTATTCAGTTATTTACCATTTCTCTTGCTCTTTTTTCATTTCTGAAGATCCAAATTCTCCTTTTTTATGATTTGTTTTAAATCGGAAAAACATCCCTTTTCACTGACATGTGCTGGTAACAATTTCTCTTAGTTCTCTTTAGTCTTGTTTAAATCACCTTCACTCTTGAGGAATATTTTTACTGGATATAGAACTCTAGGTTTTTGTTGGTTCTGTTTCTTTCATTATCTTCAAAGTGTTTTTCATTGTTTTCTGGTCTCCATGGATTCCCATGAGAAATCTGAAGTCCACCAAGTTGTTGACCTGTATGTGTTGCATTTAGTTTTTCTAGACGCTTCCAAGATTTTTCTCCTTATGTGTGGTTTGCGGAAGTCTGAGTGCAATGTCACTATGCATGGTTTCCTTTGGGTTTAACTTATTTAAAGTTTACTGAACTTCTTGAATCTATAAGCTTAGGTCTGTCATAATTTAGTATGCCCTTAGCCATTATTTAATTAAAAATTTCCTCCCTATCTTCCTTCTTTCCCAGACGAATTTTATAGATGTTAGCTATTTTGGTGTTGTCAATAGCCCCTTGGACTTTGCTAATTTTTCCTTTATCTCCTTTCGTCCTCAACTTTACTGACTACTTTATCTGTTGTATCCATTCAGTTATCTGGTCAATGAAGTGAGTCTTTTTTTTTTTTTTTTTTTTTTTTTTTTTTTTTTTTTTTTTTGATATCACACTTTTAAATTCTTAGATTTCGATTTTAATTAAAAAATAGTTTTGGTTTCTTTTATGAAAATTCCTCTTTTGGGGTGCCTGGGTGGCTCAGTTGGTTAAGCATCCGACTTCGGCTCAGGTCATGATCTCACGGGTCGTGGGTTTGAGCCCCGCGACTGGGTCTGTGCTGGAAGTATTGGATATGTTTAGTATCTTGATTGTGGTGATAGTATTATGGTGATTTATATATGCTCGAACTCAGCAAACTGTACACATTAAA
This sequence comes from Puma concolor, assembly GCF_028749965.1. Lineage (NCBI taxonomy): Eukaryota > Metazoa > Chordata > Mammalia > Carnivora > Felidae > Puma > Puma concolor. Next base: position 178,241,336 of record NC_141670.1, on the reverse strand, counting down.
TATGTACACTTCTTTGTATACTAATTATACCCCAATGACTCTGTCTTTAAGAAAAAAAAAAAAAAAGGGATCATTAAAGAGCTGAGCCCAGGATACATTAAAAAAAAAAAAAAGAAGAAGAAGTAGAAGGAAAACTTCCCTTTGAGAATTACCTCTCCAAGTTAATATTCCTCCAAAATCCGCCAGCTTTGGTTTACATGTAAGTCTTATTTCTTTCATTTTGCCCTAAGTTTTAAGTTTTAACTAATTGTAAGAATGGCTCTTTTTGAGCTATATTACCATACTAAAACAAGAAGGAAGTCTGTTCCTTGCCTATGAATTTATTTTCCATTAAAGTTTCAGGTTTGTTCAGGTTTGTTTGCTTTTGTTGTGTTTTTGTTAATAGTATGTACTTGGAGAACATCAGAGGCTTGACCTTTAAGACACCTCTTTCTGCTTTTTGCTCATACTCTGCTACCTTTGGAAAGCTTTTGTCCTATGTTGTGGTCACACAGCGCAAGAATGTTGAGACGTGAATGACATGGAAACTCTCAGACTTGCCTTTACCTGTAATTATTGACTCCATATCCTAGGTGACTGGGATTTTAAGTCACTCAGATGTAACCTGCAATATGGCTCTGGAAGCATTAATCTTCTCTTCTGCAGTGGCTAGTGTACAATAATTTGCTCAAGGGAACGTGTCTATGTCTGAAGAAAAAAACAAAAAACTCAAATTTCTGCTTATTTGTCCCTCAAACTAGGAGACTGGCTCTCCTCAGATCTGTTGTTTCCTTTTCTCATCAGGTCTAATGGCCTTCTCTTTACTCAGATATTTCTCACCAGTTTTACTATCATTCTTTATAATCTTTATATTTTCCTCCAACCTCTAGAACATCTCCATAATTAGAATATGATCTTGTGCTCATTTTCCAGCTTGTCAGCAATAAACATATAAACACTTCCTTTTCAATATGTGATAAATATATTGCAATAAATGTGGTAAAGTGGTAACTGTAAAGCAAAATTAGTTTGTTGGAAAAATACCCAGGTGATCATTATATTTTAGCTCTAATGAGGCACTTTATTCTTTGAGACCTGATTGTTTTTATAGTTAGAAAACATCGCAACACAATACTTCCACTTAATTACAAAGAATTTAATTTTAGAGATGAATATACAAAAAACAGAGTCTATAATTATTGTAATAAACTCTCAAGAGATTTTAAGCAGGATATATTTTCTAACCAAACTATTTCTCTGTAAATTAAAGTTTAAAAATCAATCTTTGATTCTACAAGGAATGTCTGACTAGGCTTTTATGTAAATCCTTTAAAAATATTCTTGATAGAACAAAGTTAACTAGGGCTGTTAGATCTCTATGCCATTAAGCAACAAAAGGTGTAGTTAAATTCTGGCAACTCCTAAAATAACTAGTCATAATTATGAAGGCTAAAAACATCAGAAAGAAAGAAAGTAAATAATAATATATTTATTTTATAGTATAATGCGCTTGGAGATAAATACTTCTTATAAGCATAATTATATAAAGAAAACGCCTGAAATTATATTCAAATTTATCTTGTGAAATTAACTATGACCTTCAAAATCTCCTTTATCAAACTTCATATTCTGTATTTTCATTCAAAAGATGGTAGCATGTTGGGGCGCCTGGGTGGCGCAGTCGGTTAAGCGTCCGACTTCAGCCAGGTCACGATCTCGCGGTCCGTGGGTTCGAGCCCCGCGTCGGGCTCTGGGCTGATGGCTCAGAGCCTGGAGCCTGTTTCCGATTCTGTGTCTCCCGCTCTCTCTGCCCCTCCCCCGTTCATGCTCTGTCTCTCTCTGTCCCAAAAATAAATAAAACGTTGAAAAAAAAAAATCAAAAGATGGTAGCATGTATTAAAAGTATATAAAATACAACTCCCCGAATATCAATTATAGAAAAACATTCTAGCATGTGTATATACATGTATATAAGATTTTGTGTGATTAGATAACATATCACTCCAGGAACAGAATTGTTGGAGAATCTTCCCATCAGTGTTACATGCAAATAAATTTTAAATCTTCTTTAAAAGTAGTGTATTTTAAAAAAAGATATCTCACACTAGCAATGTTGTTTTCTTTATGATAAGCTTTTCCTTATTTTTTAAATTTATATTGTTAGGTTGCATTAAGTGTTAGGTTTACACTATTGGAAGCTGTGTAGACATATATTAGACACATTTTATATCTTAAATTTTATATTTTATTAGGTGATAAATGCAAAGCTCCCATACAGATGCATATATGTATGTGTATGTCTAAGTATGTGTGTGTGTGTGTGTGTGTGTGTGTGTGTGTGTGTGTGTGTATATATATATATATATATATATAGCATATGCAAACAAACTATGAAAAAACTTCCCTTAACTCCATGTTAAGCTTCCACATTAATCTTTTTTTTCTAACTTTCATCTCTAGCTATATATTAGACTTTCGGAATATCTACATAGATCCATAGATCACTGTATTATTTTAAATGTCCTCCCAAAAAATCAGAACATTTTGTTTCAGAGATTTTTCATTCAGTATTAGGTAAGCGATCTGAACCGTTTGACCACAACAAATACTTGTGCTAAAATATATCTGGATAAGCATAAGTGTAATGTGTATTTTCTTTATAGGATCTCAGTTACTAGCTAAGATATCTTGAATTATAGCAGAATAGGTAAATTGCCCTGGGTCTTATTAACAATGTCCCTTAAATGTCACTCTCCAGAAAATGAATGAGAAAGCATTATCACTGCAATATCATAAAATAAAAAGATACAATAAGTACTAAATCATATAAATTTTACTTTTATCATTATTAAGAAAAGTCATTTAGGGATGCCTAGATGGCTCAGCCATTTGAGTGTGTGACTCTTGGTTTGGGCTCAGGTCTTGACCCCAGTTTTGAGGAACTGATTCTCCTGTTGGACACCATGCTGAGAGAAGAGCCTGTTTAAGATCTCTCTCTCTCTCTCTCTCTCTCTCTCTCTGCCACTCTCCCCTGCTGTCTCTCTCTCTCTTAAAAAAAGAAAAAAAATATTTAAAATATGACATAAGAAAAAGGTTAAACAGCATGTATTTTCAATGTCATACTGGGGAACTATTTAACAAGCCATCTTAAGAATTAGCTTATTCTGTAGAATACCATACTTTTGTTCAATTTGCTATTTACTATTTAACTAGAACCAACACACTATAAAGTTTACATGTTAGGTTGTGCATCTTATTTAGTAGAGTTGCAGGAATTACTCTCCCATAGAAAATATAATATCAAAGGATATGCATTTTTGTTGCATTTTGTTTTTTGTTTGTTTTTAATTACCTTGTATAATTGCAAATATTACAAAGGTTTGAATAATTGCAAGGGATCTTGAGACTCTACAGAACATATTCAAGGCTTGTAATAAAAGGAAACTATATAAGATAACAAAAGAAAGTAAGTTCAGGCAACCTTTGGAGGGGGTCCAAGAGATATCAAGGCTTCCACTCCCTGAGGTCCTTTTTTATTTGCACAGAGATATACATCATCTTTGGGTTGAACTTTAAAGATTTCTGCAATGAATCTTGGTTTCAGAGAGCTCCAGAAAAATGTTCCCAGGAGCCTATTTTATGTCCCTCTGGTCACTGAGGCAAGCCAAGTCATCTAACTTCTTATGTGAGGTGAAACCCATCCATAAACAAACTCTCCTTGCTAACAGAAGAGTTTCAGCATTTAAACATACATCACAAATTATCATTTGGTAAGGTGGGCCTTATACTGGCCAAAAGTGGAGCCATATATCCAAGCATCTCTAGACATAAGTACAGAGCTGCCCCCATCTAAGTATAAAATAACTCTACTTTGAATGAGAGAGAGAGAGAGCTAACAGAGGAGGGGCAGAGAGAAAGGGAGAGAGAGAGAGAGAATCCCAGGCAGTCTACATACTGTCAGCACTGAGCCTGAGGTGGGGCTCAAACTCAACAACCTCGAGATCATGACCTGAGCTGAAATCAAGTCAGCCGCTTAACAGACTGAGCCACCCAAGCGCCCTGGACATTAAACAGTTTATATCCAACACAGTATTTTTATTTTAACAATTTCTTAATGCCTTTAAATACTGAGAAACTCCAAATGTTCTTTGTAACAGCTTTTTTCAATTATATAATTTCTTCATTAATATGTTGATAATCATTGATATGATCTAAATATTCATACACCATTTATTTATTTTTAAAATTACATATGAAATTATATGTTACTTCATTCCAAAATATTTTTCCTTTTACTACCACTTCTTTTCCCTCTATGGCTGTTTTTGGTTTGCTCTTTCATAGTTTCACTTTGTGTCCTTTCACCAGGAGAATGAGGTTCCCCAACTGTGTAATGTGATTCAGGCTCATAGATCCTATATAAATGAATTTCCAAATTATTGTTTTAACATCATGCAATTATAAGAGAGAACTCGGGTTATTGAGATGATTTTCTGGTCCTTGTCTAATTGTACTTCCACGATATTGAGATTATTTTACTCTATACTCTATCAAGAACCAAAATTTCGTAAAGATTACAAGAAAACACTGACAAACTCTCTTGTGGTATTTCTATTTATAGTTGTTGCATTCACATTCTCTCATCTGCTGTGTTAACCCATATGCTATTCCAAATGAATGACTTCAAAACTGAGGCAACCAGAATCCTTTCTTTTCACTTTAGCTTACTGGCAAATAGGGAGATGCTTGCAAGGAGAACCTCTTTCTTTCAGCAAAATCTCTGGGATGTTTACTTTTTTATTTTGTGTTATTTTCCTACTAATAAATAGATGGAATATGGAAGTTAGCCCCAATCCTTTAAAATGATGCAAAATATAGTTATTTATTTCTTTAAATAAAATGGATTTGGTTTTAGACAATTGAAATATCATTTAATTTTGATGGTATTTTTAAAATATGTTGAATAATACAAAGTACATAAGTATACTATGACCTTGAGATAATAAATTTAAACAATGAAACCATTTTTGAAGTGGTTCCTACATGTAAGTCATTTTTTTAAGAGACACTAGATGTAATATTGGGGAAAAAATATAAAACTTTTGCTCTCATAAAGCTTACAGTTACATGGTAGGAAACAGAAATGGAAAAATAAATATTTATTTATTCAAATGAGATTCATGAGAGAGAAATATGCTGGAACAAAGAGGATAGAATATGTGGGTAGTGAGGGAAGGTGCTATTTTTTTATAGGCTTATGAATGAAGATCTTGCCTAATATAATGTGACATTTGAGCAGAGAGCTGAAGAAAGGGACAGAAGCTGTCTTAGAGTTTAATCCCATAGGAAAGTACTCCAAGAAGAGAGTAGTGCAGAAACCCTAATGCCAGAGTATGTTTAACATAAAGTAAGGTGGGGCAGGCAAGCCAAAGACTGGTAGGGAATTAGATCAGAAAGACAGCAAAGAACCAAACATGTAGTGCCTCATAGGTCAATTTGAGATACGGAAAGCCATTGGAGAATGTAAAATCTGGGTAACCTTATCTGATTTTAATTTTAAAATAATTCCTTTGGCTAACATAGAGAGAATGAACTTAAAAGGACAAGGACAAGACAAATGGTAACTTGAACAAGAATGGTGTTGGTGTATTGGGGGCAAAATTGTTGGAATCAGAAATACTGGGAAGACAGAGCCAAGATTTGCTGATGATTTCAGTGTGGGGTATGAGATAAAAAGACCAGTCTAGCAAGATGAATTTAGAATTTTAGTTTTGAGTAATTTGAAAAATTAAGCTGTCATTTACTGAGATTGATGGAGAAAGTTTGGGCTGGGGATCTCAGAGGTACAGTTTTAGATAAGTTTTAATTAGATTAATTTCTCAGTAGAATATATTTTAATTTTTATTTTAATTTCCTTTTCTTCCAGAGACAGTGAGAGAGAAAGGGAGATTGAAGAAAGGCAGAAGAATGAGAGGGAAGGAAAAGATGAGAGACATAGAGAGTGAAAGAGGGAAAACTAAAGAAAAGTGTCATTGCTGAAAATAAGGATTCATAAGATAAATAACTAAAATTAGAAAGATGATTCATGGCCCATCAAAGTTGTTTTCCCAAGTCAATATTTATGGATAACCAGAGTTCCATATTCATGGGAAATTAGTTGATTTATTTGATTCATAAAGAGGCCTTATTTTTGTAGAACTGAATATCTTTTGATGATGTTTGAAGAGGCAATATCTTTAGGATCCATTTGACTGCCCTAATTTAATAACACATGGAATGGATAAAAATAAATTCAGAAAAATTCATTTGACACTTACAGCGGTAACCTAGCTTCACCTCAGGTTTCATTTTGTAAGCTCATCTGTGTGTTGGGTAAAACTCATTTTCAGGAGAGAGGTGGTGGTAAAGAGAAAATAAGACATAAATATTTCCCATAACATCTAAGGACGTCTTTAGTATTATTGATGAAAACAGAGCTCTGATATTTGAGGTTATGAGTTTCTGAATTTGTACACCAGGAAACCAATCTCTAATGAACTACATTTTTACTAACATCCTAGCAAAAAGCTCACACACAGTCACATAAAGGATTCCAGCTGCTTTGCTGAATTTTCACACATCAGCTAAAGTCAAGCACCCCACTAGTCACAGGTGACAAATAATGCTGGAACATCTGCTTGCTAACAATATAATCTGGCTCATTTACTATCATCAGTTTCCTGGTATTGTGCCCACAGGATATGTTCAATAAATACTGAATGAAATGCTTCTACCTGTTGAGAAGAATAAATAAACCTATGGGGTGGGGGAGTAATGACGCCACAGCCTTTCTTTCTCTTTTAGAAGCAGTAGTTGCAGGCCATGTGAAACTTCCAAAATGCACTGGACATCACTGTGTTTGGAGAGCATGGTCTGAGTTTAGAATGAAGTCTAGTGCAGTTTAGCCAGGAAACCTAAAATAGGTCATGAGACTGTTTCTTGGGTTTAGGAGGATGATCATTTCAATTTCTGCTCAGTTTGTTTCCAGAGCAAGCAGTGATCCAAATGATTAAACTTGTACCGCTGGGGATAGTTAGGATTCAGAGTTTCAGCTAGCTATGAATGAGTCAACAAATGTAAGTGGCTTGGCGTGTTGCCCATAAGAGCAGTTAGTTTTAAATGTTCTTAGATAAGGCACTGAAAATTCAATAAAATCAGGCATATTCTTGTTTTAAAGATATACAAAAGAAATTTTACATTGAAATGTACAATCTTAGAGTGTTGCAAGTTATGTTCTATTCCAAAACTTTATTTAACATTCTCTAATATAAATGTTTAAGATCTATCAAAGTAAGATATTTTAATCATTTGTAATTTAATTTAAAATTGTAGATATTAATGATGGTAACGTAGTATGCCCTTTCTTTTCCAACCTTCGTCCAGTGTATCTTACATATATATTAACTTCTCTCAGGCAGCTATTTCATAGCTTTCCTTGCTCTAAATCACTTGCTCTCTTTTCTTCTCTCTCTGATGATTATCTCGCTCCTTATTTCACTGAGAAAATAGAACTTCGCAGAAGTGAACTTTCATATTCTTGCATTACATTATCTGACAACTGCCTGCATCGGTACCCATAATTTTTGCTTTCCCTCCTTTCAATGTCTTACTGCTTCTTAGTGCAATGGCCAACGATCATCGCATCAATAACATTGATTTGGCAATGATCCACTCTTTCATGCATCGCAAACAGCTCTCAATAAGAATAAGAGAAGGTTAGGGGAGACTGGGTGGCTCAGTCAGTTAAGCACCCGTCTCTTGATATAGGTTCAGGTCATGATCTCAGGTCATGAGATTGAGTCCCATGTCAGGCTCTGTGCTGAACATGGAGTCTGCTTTGGATTCTCTCTATCCCTTTCTCTATGCCACTACCCTGCTGGCTCTTTCTCTCTTTCTTTCTCTCTCTCTCTCTCTTTCTCTCTCTCTCTCTCTCACACATACACACACACACACTAATAAAATAAACATTTAAGAATAAGAGCAGATTATATCTTCTGTCTTGAAAAATCCTCCTTAGATCCCTCCCACCACCCATTCCAACTCTATCATCTATTCTTTAGAGTAAAACTCCCCTAACTATCTGCCTATATACATGCCTGCCTTGTTGAGTCATTCCTGTAAGATTCTGCGTTCATATCTCCTTTGAAATTTTTATCTTATTGGGATCAGCAATGGCCTATGATAGGACATCCAAGAGTCAGCTCTTGGTCTTTATTTTACTGAAATTTTTACCAGAATTTGATATAACTGACCTTTATTTTCATCTATAAATATTTTACACATTGGGGTTTTGGGACACAGAAATTTCCTCATTTTCCTTTTTCTTCACTTTTCTATTTTGACCTGCACCTACATATTGAAATAGATTTTGGACAAACCCTTATACAGGTGAAAACTTAAGATTTAGAAAGATGATATTGTTCAGTGATTCTGAGTACATGAAAAAAGGTCTCTGGAAGTATGTTTGGTAATAAAATGTAACTTAAGCAATTGAATATATGGACTGAATGTTCGTGTTGAATTTTAAAAAAATAATATTTTATTTTGGGGTGCCTGAGTAGCTCTTTGGATTAAAAGCCTGACTTTAGCTCAGGTCATGATCTCACGGTTCATGGGTTTGAGCCCCATATCAGGCTTTTTGATGATGGCTCAGAGCCTGGAACCTGCTTCACATTCTCTCTCACCCTCTCTCTCTCTGCCCCTTCCCTACTTGCACTCTGTCTCCCCCTCTCAGAAATAAATATATATGAAAATTTTTTTAAAAAAATAAAAATAAATACATTTATTTATTTTGACAGAGAGAGAGAGAGGGCTGGGGAGAGAGAGAGGGAGAGAGAGAATCCCAAGCAGGCTCCATGCTGTCGATGCAGAGCCCAATGTAGGGCTCAATCCCATGAACCATGAGATGATTACTTGTATAGATACCAAGAGTCGGTCACTCAACCAACTGAGCCACATAGATCCCCTTACATGGAAATTTAAATTTTGAATCTTAATTGATAACTTGGGGAACTGTGTTAGAGAAGATTGGTGGATATAGAATTTAGGGTACTGAGGAGCAGAGGTCAGTAAGTAATCTTCCTGGTAGTTTCAAACTTTAGTGTGCATGTGAATTGCCATAGGACATAGTTAAATAAAGACTTTGACATATAAAATGACCATCATAGTATGCCCCTTGTAAAATAAAGATTTTGATTTTGTCTGGATGGGCCTGGACAATGTACATGTCCAGGAAGCACCCAGGTAAAATGATGTTATGTGTATGAGCCATGCTGTGAATAGCAAAAATCTAGGTCTCTTTTAGTAAGTTTTGCCATCAAAATCAAATAGATGGGAAGCCAGAAGGGTCTTAGAGACATATAGTCATGTATAATTTGTTTTACAGAGAATAAGGTAAAACTTTTTCATAAGCAATTTAGGATGACTTTTTTGAAAATCAGAAGGTAAAGATACATGAAAAGATAGGACAGAAGATGAAGGTTTGATGAAAAACAAGTAGGAGGTTTTATATATAAATATATATATATACATAGACATATAATATACATAGATATTTACATACACATATAATATGCATACATATATAATATACATACATACATTATACATATAGTAGGAGATACATATCTATATATTGTGGTATATGTTACCATAAATTGGCTGACATAATTGTGGGGACTAGTTAGGCAGTCTGAAATCCATGGATCTATATCTTTAATCAGAACATCATTCTCAAATACACTACTATAATCCTAATAATGACTTTAACAAGTGTCTTCAAATAATTCCATTTTTATAGTTGTTATTTTTATTTATGAGGTTGTAGTGATACCTCAGAGTGATTACACTTATTAATTCCTATAGAGTCAATAACATCTAACAAACAGATGAACAGTCAATGGGTAAATTCAATATTTTTGAAGAATTCTTGAAGCTATTTCCATAGCTGTCTATAGTAAAATAGTAAATAGGAGAGGATAAAAAGGCAGGACTGTTCAGTGAATTACAGTTAGGGGTGTGCTTACCACTTGAAAATAATTTTTAAAATGGGTTCAGAATTTTAACCATAATAAGCCTCCATACCTCTCTTCTTGTCCAGCCCTCATCCTAGCTCCCGTATGCTACTAGCTTTCTATTGCTGCCTAACAAACTACATCTGAAGCAACACCTATTTATTATCTCATGGTTTCTGTCAGAGAAGTTCAGCTGACCTGAGGTCTTTGCATTAGGAGGAAAAAAATTGAAGTCAAGGTGTTGGTTGGCTGGTCCTTTCTGGAGTGCAGCATCTTTTTCAAGCTCCTGTGGTTGTTAGCAGAATTGAGCTTCATGCTGCTGTAGAATTAGGTGCTCTTTCCTTTTCGACTGTCATCCAAAGATCGCTCTCAACCCTTTATGGTGTTCCCCAGGGTTCCTTGCCACATGGCCCTCTCCACAGACCCTCTCACACTTCCATTCTCTGACTTCTCTAGAACTTCTTTAAAAAGGCACATCTGATTAGGTCAGGTGTCCTCAGATAATCTTCCTTTAATTCAAAATTAATTAGATCCTAGTCAAGTGAGAGATAAGCCATCATATTTATTATACCAGGGGGCTGGAATTCTGAGAGTCATCTTAGACGTTGTCTACCACAGTGGAAGCATCTTTGCTATTTTTTGTATTTTTACTTCCATCATTGGCACATTTGTTCCATGATACACTACAGGGAATATTAACTTTGGCAACAATTGGGTATGGGGTAAGGAGCTAAAATAGTTGTATTAAAATCATTAATGTTGTGATCAACACATTAAATTATTTGTTTTGAAGTGTTGATTTGTATAATATCTCGCAAAAAAACATCATAAGATGGTGTAGCTAGGTGGCTCAATCAGTTAAGCGTCCAACTTTGTCTCAGGTCATGGTCTCATGGCTCCTGAGTTCAAGCCCCTCTGGCTCTGTGCTGGCAGTGTGGAGTCTGCTTTGGTTCCTCTGTCTCCCTCCCAATCTGCCCCTCTCCCATGTGCCTTCACTCTCTCTCAAAAATAAACAGTAAAATAAAAAAATAAATTAAAAAATAAGAAGATGAATGTGTTTAAAGCAGAGCCACTATCTATGTTTCCTTGAAGTGTCCAGTCTTAATTTTTGTCACAAGTGATTGCTTTAAAAACCACCATTGTAATCATACGATTATAAGAATCAAGTTAACAACAAAGAATGTTCTTAACCTTTGCAACACTGAATGCTAATATTTTAGTTTATAATATATTTATATTCTTTTCTTTTTTAATTTTGTTAATGTTCATTTATTTTTTTGAGAGAGAGAGAGAGAGAGAGAGAGAGAGACAGAATGTGAGTGGGGGAGGGGCAGAGAGAGCGCGCGCGAGAGAGAATCCAAAGCAGGCTCCAGGCTCCAGGCTCCAAGCTATCAGCACAGATCCTGACTCGGGGCTAGAACTCATGAACTGCGAGATCATGATCTGAGCTGAAGACAGATGCTTAACCAACTGAGCCACCCAGGCTCCCCTATATTCTTTTCTTAAAGGGATTTTAAGACAAATTAAGTCGATATTCTTTTGTGAATTCATAATACGGTGAAAAACCAATTAGTCTCTTTTTAAGGATATTCATTTTTTTTAAATCAGACGACCCTTAAAAATACCTTAAAAGGTTATGAAAAATAAGAATCAAATTCCTTCATTACATCCCTCTCAGGGTTTGTAGAGAATTTTATATGTCAAAACAGATGGCATTTGGCTAGCGAATGCCTGAAACTTAGACGTGTTCACCAGAAGATCTTTAGAAGTATTCCGAGTGCAGAGAGAAAATCCCTTGTTTACCACACACTTTCCGCCTTAAGATCACGTTAGTCAGCAAATCATAACATGAAAGAGTACTAACGAGGTTACTAAGAGCGTCTGTAAGCTCCCCACTGAGGAATGGGCTTAGAGAAGAAAGGCACAATGTATGTGGACTTTCAAAAGAACTGAAAGAAAGTTGCTGTGTTTTGAATTGTAAGCAATTATTTTAAAGCAATCCTATTTGTTTCTACTTCTGCTTTTTCTCAAAAACCATATATATACCTGTTTGCTTTTACACTCAAGAATTATTTCCCCTCCAGAATTGTGGAAAATTTGCATTAGCCTAAAGCGACATTTAATGAAAATGAAAACACTCCTAAGAATATTCTGTTGGCCCATGTCTGTGTCAGTCAATACATTCCTATTCTCAAATACAAAATATGTTTATTAGAAAAACAATTTCAAATGCTATCTTCTTCGAAGACTGGATTTATTCTGACATATGGTACTTACACAAAATTGTTATGAAAAAAACTAGAAAGTAATGATGATTTTAATATGTTTGCAGTTCTTAATTTACATAGAATACTCCCAAGCATATTTTAAATAATCTCACAGAATCCTCTAGGTCCATTCCAAATTCAGAGATAAAAACAATGGATATTAAAATACAACTTATAATGTGAATTATCCATGATATTTAGACATATTTTTTGTTTTTTATCTCCAAACAAAAATTCATCTGATTTAAAAAAAAAATCTTAGACCAAAAGGATACTCATTCATAATAGTAATATTGAAAAATACAAGTCAAATGTAGAAATAATTAATACTTCCATTTTAGTCAATTAATAAACAAATCTCAATCAAATCAAAAGGGTTTATTTCCCTTTTCTTTAAAAAGGATTCTAGGAGCACCTGAGTGGTTCAGTCAGTTAAGTGCCCGACTTCGGCTTAGGTCATGATCTCAAGGTTTGTGAGTTTGACCCCACGTCAGGCTCTGTGCTGACAGCTCAGCCTGGAGCCTTCTTCAGATTCTGTGTCTACCTCTCTCTCTCTGCTCCTCCCCTGCTCATGCTCTGTCTCTCTCTCCCTTTCTCAAAAATAAATAAACATTAAAAAACATTTTTAAAAAATAAGAAAATGATTCTAAAAATAATATAAGTTAAAAGGCTGATGTATCAAGAATAACATAAATCACTTTCTATGTATTTTTATCATATCTATATCTATATCATTAATTATATGTCAATGTAGATATAAGATACTTTTATACTGAATTTCGTGGCAATTCAAGTGAAAATAGTATTTGAGAATCTTACCAATCTTTTGCAAAAATTATCTATAATGTCATATAACATAAATATTCTTTTTACGATTTCGTGCATGAGGCACAAGATATCTATAGTCAAGCTCATAGACTTTACTATTATTTTTTGAGATACTGTTTTTGTTCCAATTCTCAACTAATCATATGCATTCGATACTGTGAGGTTTCTACATGGCAGGCCAAGAGAGACGGCTAAACAAATCCAGTCCTTATCATGCTCTGAACACATAACATCTGACTCAGCCTTCCATGGACCGAACACTTCCTGAATGTAAATGGCTTCCGAATGTAGGAAAGTACTAGTTTTTTCCTAGATGAACAACAGCCTTCCATTTCCAGACTTTGGCTAACTGGCCTTCTGTTATCAAATACTTTTGCAAACAGAGTATAAAATCATAATTTAAATTTCTATCAAAACCTGGAGATTCTTAGATTCAAAGTTGAGGACATAAATATTGACTGAACAAGGTCCATTGTATGGGAAATGTAAGTAAATATTAGAATAAGCTTATTGTAAGTAGATAGGCTATAGAAAATGCCGTTGTCATTAATACCAAATATCCTTTATGCCACGTTTATTCTCTGCCAGTCTCTAAAAGAAGTACTTAACACAGACTGACTCATGTATTCTTTACAAGTCTATGAGGTAAATACTATTATAACCCCACTTTGCAGATGAAGGAATTGATACACAAAGAGATGAAGTACTTCAGAAAGTTAAAGACAAAGCTAGGTTTGTACTCAAACTTCATAGGCTCTCTACTTTGTCTAGCCAGCTCTTAGATATATCATAAGAATTTTTGTTTATTATTATTATTATTATTATTATTATTTTATTGCCTTAAGAAAGCAAGAGAGATCTAAAGCTTCTAACAAGAGGGATTTTTTTTTAATCCAGGTTGCTTATAGGCAAACATCAGAGATCAAGGAGATGTTTGTAAATCTGTGGTTTTATATACAGCTATCAATCAGAGCAGGATCAAGCCTTGGCAGTGTAATTTATTGTGTTGTATATTTTTAAAAGTCCACCAGGGTAATAAATATAAGCACATATACATTTTTCCTTTTGGAAATTGAGCAGCTGTTTATATAACATTTGCTTGAGGAACACTCAGGTCCCTTAGGATGGGTAGCAGCTACTTCATACATTGGCTCCAGCCATATCTCACAGGATCATATGTATTGATCTCCAGGTCTACTCTTTGAAACCTTCTAAAGGAGTAATCATACTCTTTGTTCTTCATTTATGTAAGATTGTACCTGTTCTTGGGAAGGCTCTTCCACATTTCTGTGTCTTAGAATTTTCTAAAACATATGAGATCATAGAGGTGTCCTTCTGTCTCTAACTTAGTGGTGGCATTTATCATATTGCATTACCATTAATTCAACTGATATTTGCTGTCATTAATCTAGCTGGGGTGCTGGAAGTAAAGATAAATAATTCCACTCCTTTAAAAGCTTAACATCTAATAGGGTGAATAAAAGTAAGCAGACCATTCGGGTTAAATGAGTACTCTAGTTAACTTGACATTTCTAGGATTCATGTGGAAATGGACCCATTAAGCTGTCAAACACTAATTAGTAATGCAATAAGATCACCCAACTAACTTCTTTTACTCAGACTACTACTCTGGTGATCTAATATGATTTTCTTTGATTTGCATCAATCAATCCCCTAATTAAAACTGACTTTTAATTTAGCCTTTAATACAAGAAGCTAATGTACCAACCTAATAACAGAGGTAGGCCAGCAGGCATGGGCCAAGTACAGCGTTAAATCAAATCCTTTAACTTGGTATTTGTCAAAAATGATACTTCGTTCCCGATATGCCCTTTCTGTGTGTCATTCTTCAATGTATTCAGAACTGGAAAAGGAAGAGAGATTATATTTATTAAGGTTTCTAAATAGTCCCAACACTAAAGCAATAAAAGTAAAAATGAGGTGATTATTTTCACAGGGGGTTAAACTGATGAATTTGTAAAATAATAAAAATTTAAAAATTAAAAAAAAAAAAAAGGCTTTAAGTGAGGTTGGATATTTGACCTGGAACTTGGATTTTTGCAGAGGATGGTGCATTTTCACCTTGGTACTATGTACAGACCAGGTTGGTGAGGTTTTTACAATTGAATTGAAGTGTAGAAAAGATATTTTAAATTTTGGGTTACCAAGTCTGTTGACTTTGGCTTTACCCACAGCTCAGTGGCTTTTGCAATAGAGCAGTGGTGCCCTAGAGCAGTAGCGTCAGTATCAGCTGGACATTCTCAATTTTGGCTTCACATTAGCAATACCTGGAGGCTTTCCAAACCACTCATATCAGAATTGTTCACGAAGGGACAGGCGTCAATAGTGTCCTAAAGCCCACCAGGTGATTCCAATGTTCCGATAAGATTGGGAGCCAATGCTACAGGGGTATATGTGGAACTTTAAGCAAAGATGAGGACCTCAGGCCACTTGCAGGTATAGGTAGCCTCAGCAAAGGCAAAGATGACTGTGGGGGGAGCAATTGCAAGAAGCATAAATGAAGGCCAGAAGAGTGTCAGTTTCAGGTTTGGGAGGGGGGGGGTCTAAGTGTGATGGGCTGCATGTTTGGGTCCTTCCAAAGTTCATATTTTACCTAATGTAATGGTACTTGAAGGTGGCCCTTTCGGAGATGATTAGGTCAGGAGGGTGGATCCCTCGTGAATGAGATTATAAAAAGGGCCCCGGGGAGCTCTCTTGTTCATTTTCCATCTTGTGTGGATACACAGAGAAGTCTGTATGAGTGGGTTCAGGACATTTAATCTCTCTTTAAAAAAACAAAATGAAATAAAACAAAACAAAAAAACAACAACCAATCAACCAAACAAAAACAAGCCTGGAAGAGGACTCTCACGAGCCCCTGACCACACTGACACCCTCCTCTCAGACTGCCAGCCTCCACACCTAAAAGGAATACATTTCTACTATTTATAGGCCACCCAGTCTATGGTACTTTGTTGTAGTGGTCTGAATGGACTCATCAGTTAATGGAGAATGCTGGGGCACATACTCAATACAGGCAGCATGGCCAGAGGCACTTAGCTACCTGAAGCTCCAAAACACAGGCTACGGCGGTTCAATATTCAGGTACCGTATTTATTAAATAATAGATGTGGCTTAGGCAATAGTTCAATTATAAAGACGTTCTGTGTCTCTGTAGATTTTGCTGTTTATTTTAAACTAAACTGCAAGCCAGCTCCATCCACCTTGTATTACTTCATAACTGGGTAGAGTTGCCAGATTTAGCAACTAAGCGTGTAGCATGCTATTTAAATTTGAATATTTGGTAAAAATAAATGCTATTTTAGAATAGGTAAACAGGTGTATGTCCCAAATATTGCATGGGATATACTTATACTAGAAAAAAAGGTATTTGTTATTTTTCTGAATTTCAAATTTAACCAGGCCTCTTGTATTTTAATCCTAAAACCTTATATTAGTATGATTCAACATTTAAATTGGCACTATTAGACCTATGTTATAGAATTAGGTGAGCTGTTCCAAATTCTCTTCTCTGTCAAGAACCAAGATGGAAATTGAAGGGAATGTTTTAACACATGTAGCTTCTCCGTGAAATCAGGTGTTCCAAATACGCAAAGAATTGCTTAGAGATCTCCAGGCCGGCTTGCAAGTATTGCTTGCTTCTTAAGAAAATATGTTTAAGAAATTTGTGGGATTTAAAAAAAAAAAGGAACATTTTGCCTAGCACATGATTGAGACTTTAATTCAAGAATCTGAGAGTAATTTTCCAGGTGAAGTGAACATGTAAGGGGAAACCATGATTTTCAAAGTGCAGAATCATGACATTCATACAAACATAAACTGAACCTATGGCAATGAGTCAACACATTAAAGAGTTAGCCATTAAGATGTGACAACTGATTCAAAGAATGTGAATAACACAGTCACACACACACATACACACACACACAGACACACACACACACACACACACAAGGTACACTGAATGAATTTGCTAATAGATACAAAGCTGGTTAATATCAGGAACATAAGGTAATAAAATGTACTATTTGGGGTTATATTTTCTACATGGTAAACATTTTGTTTCAATGAGATATATTTATTCACATTTTTATTTACATTACCAGTTTTCCACCACTTAACATCCACACCGAAGAGATGTAGTAGAAAGAAACAGGAGTTCAAAACCCCATACAGTCAGATTATCCTAGGAGGACACACTAACTGACACCCAACAGTCACCAAAAAGACTACCAGTAACATCTTTGGTCAGATTCTAAGTCTTCAAAATTTTTTCTCACAATAATAAGGCCAAAAGTTTCCTTATTAACAAGGCATATTTTTCTGGCCCTGGGACTTCAAAAATGCCTTTCACATAGATATCACTTTTCACATATCACTAGGTAGAGTCTACATTCAATCCTAATTAACTCAAATTTTATGTTGAAATGATTCTATCTCTTAGTGTTACTGTAATCATTGCTAATTCTCTGCTTCGGGTGTCTTTGCTTTTTTCTAGCACTTTGATCCTTTGTTTTTGTTGCTGTAGTTACTTCACCATATATGGGCTACAATATTTTCAAGTTTTCTCTCAGGTTTGCAATAGATACTTATATCTATATGTCTTTAGTTTTCAATATTTTAGTCTCATCTTTATCTTGTGTAACCATTTTGCATAGTGGTAGAAACAATCTATAAAATTTTTAAAAAATTCAGCTTTCTGAGATTGTAAAATTACATTTATACTGTATTTTCTTGGGGTGCCTGGGTGCCTCAGTTGAGCATTGAATTGTTGATTTTTGCTCAGACCATGATCCTAGGGTCATGGGATCAGGCCTGCATCAGGCTCCGCACTGAGTGTGAAACCTCCTTGGCTTTCTCTCTCCCTCTCCCTCTCTCTCTCTCTTTATCTCTCTCTCTCATCTTCTACCCTGCCTGTGCACTGTCTCTCTCTCTAAAACATAAAATGAAAAATAAGTGTTTGTACTGTAGTTTCATTCTTCTATCGATCAGTACTTTATCTCTCTGGTTTGTAACCCCGACATCTAAATTATAAGAATTTTTCGAATAATGGTTTTGAGGGGGAGTGTTTGGGTGGCTCAGTCAGTTGAGTGCCCAACTTCAGCTCAGGTCATGCTCTCCCAGTTCATCAGTTTTAGCCCTGTGTCAGGCTCTGTGCTGACAGCTCAGAGCCTGGAGCCTGCTTTGGATTCTGTGTCTCCCTCTCTCTGCCCATCCCCTGCTTTCTCTCTCTCTCTCTCTTTCAAAAATAAACATTAAAAAAATGAACAAAAAATAGTTTTGTGGCAAGACATCTGTGCTTCTTCAGTGTACGTTTCCATTGAGACATACTTTAAACCCCATTGAGCATGGCCATGCCTCCACACTAGCATTTCTAAGGCATCATGGTCCCTACTCATGCAATCTATGATTCATTTACTGGTGGTATCACTTTGTCAAAGATTCAAGCCCTGACTATGTCAGTCTTGTCTCAGTATCATATTTATGCCATATTTAGTCACATAAGTAGAGTTTGGTGTTCCAACATCCTTTGGGGAGGAACTCTATGAGGCTGCCTCTAGCCCACCAACTTAGGTATATCAAGTATCAAAGTATATTATTTTTCCCATGGAAACAGAGTTTTCAGGAACTTCTGCCTCCCATGAATGTAGAAGAGAAGCAGCACATAGCTTCTCTATGTTCTAGAAGCCCAACCTGTCAACAGGATCGATCTCCTCTCCATTCCGCTGCCCCGTGGTCAGCTAGAGAGACAGACGTAAAATACTTATCCAGAGCAGCACTTTAGCCTCTGATTTATTGATTTCCCTTTTGATCTTTCTTCTCATCCCAAGCCAATGGGATCTTCCTTGGGTCTGGGCAGGTGGGAAAAACCTGTCTTATTACCGTGACATAAACTGGAGACTTTCAGGGTATATCTGTTGAGGAACAAAAAAAAAAAAATCCCAGATCATGCGAAGCAAAGAGAGCCTTTGTCTCTCAGGACTATTTCTCCAATGTCAATTTGAAAATGAAAGCTGAAAATTACTCTTTGTTCTCCCCTCTATATTTCTGCAATCACCATTCTACTCCATTTCAAATAGTAAGCCTGAGTTTCCCCCCCTCCCATGTTTCCTAGGGAGAAACAGAGAGATGCAAATATGCATGTGTAAGGAGGTGGGGTAGTGGAGTAGCCCGTTCTGTTTTCTGAGCAGGTAATCAAGTCTAATAACCAATGCAGTGAATTCTGGGATGTATGCCCCTGCCCGGATTCCAGATTCAGGACCAAGACACTCCTTCCCCAGCTGCCTGGGCTGTTGCTGACCAAAGGCTTTCTCTCAGCTTAAAGAGCTGCCTTTAAGGGCACCTGCCCAGAAGCAGCCTGCATCAAGTAGAGATGGGAGAATACAGGCCTAGACCTTGCCTCAATAAGATATTTCCAAAGGACAATTCCAGCTCCAAAGCTTCCAGAGCAATCTGCTAGGGCCTTTGTTATGACTGCATTGCGCTTCAACATTTCTCTCTGCCCCGTGTTGCTTCCTTCACTTCTTGAAAGTGCTATTCCAAAGAGTACTTCTCAATACAGTGTGCAAATCTCTATTCTAGGAAAACTGCCTTAGAAAATACTCTGTAGATATATTGTATCTATATATATGCCTGGCTAACCAATACTTAGATATTTGTCACAAAAGGATGGATCAAGAACCAAAAGTTCTCATTCTTAAAAAAAAAAAAAAATCCCTCAACCTCTCCCTGATTTCTCCCTCCTCACTTCATTCCTTCTGTCTTAACACTTACATGTTTCTCTGTATATGCCAAGAAAGTCTGATTTGCCTCAGTGAATAGAGTTTTGGAAGTTCTCTAGAGTCCCACTTTATTGATTCCCTAATTTTACTCTCCAAGGCCAATTTTAGAGAACTCTAAGGAATCCCAAGGTTCTGGGAAACATACTTTACAACATCTCAACTACTACTTTAGGAAACAAAGATTTTATCATCCTATTGGTAATGATCAGGACCAGAGCAATGGATCAGACGTTAAACTGCTATGTCCACATATGCACATTGCCCAAGCATAGTTTTCAGCATGTTTTCATTCTAATGCTTATTAACTTAGTGAATTTATAATCTAATGTTTTCATTTTAATTTTATTTAAGTACTTCCCTAATCCTACTAATAGTTATGAGATCAAAATCATTAAAGAGCATTGCTGTTAAAGCTAAGACATAATCCTGTACATTTGGTAAAATAATCTGTAAATATTTTAATCATTGGCCTTTGAGAAAAGAAAATCTGGGTTGATGATGGAATAAATTCTATTATTTATTGGCCAGCTTTCTGCAGTGGAATAAATACATATATGTATATGTATGTATTTGTACATATATGTATATGTAATATATATATATATATGTATATATATATATATATATATATATACACATATATATATATATTAAAATCCCTGGGCACCCAGCAGCCTTACTTATGTAAGGATAAGTATGCTGTGCCATATGTTTTTCTCCTTCATTATTGTACAAAAAGAATCCTGGAGTCTGTATTCCAGAAGTCAAAAGTGTTGATTAATTTTCTAGGAGGAGGGTCATTGCTATAATAAAAATTATGAAGAAATTGATAAAGATGTGCATTATCACATTACGAAGACACTCATATTTGCCACAGTCTGTGTCTTTCAGATACAATTGTTTGCTACTTAATAGCCACACCCATATCTCTTTTGCCAACGGAAACCCAATCTGTTTACCATCACACAAGTGAAACCTTCCTTCAGAAGAGGCTAAGCACCTGTCTAGCCCCATGTAGTGAATCTTGATGGATATAAACCAAACCTGGTAATCTTACTCCCATTGCCAATAATTGGTGTAAGCATAAACATAGGTATGTGACACAATTCTTGCCAGATATTTTCAGAAATTGTTCCAGATGAATTATAGGATATTTTTCAACTTAAAACACACACACACACACACACACACACACACCTAGAATCCATGTTGGGCTCTGCACTGACAGCATGGAGCTTGCTTAGGATTCTCCTCTCTCTACCACTCTTCACAAATAAATAAACACTAAAAAAATGTTGCTCTGGCTGCAAAGTGAATCATTTTTCTGTTTCTCTAATATTCTGCTTTTCTAACTTGATGTAAGCCTGGAAATCAGATCACCAAAGAAATCAGATTAACATGTAATTAATAGTAAATAAATGCTATGAGAAAGGCAAGGGCACTCCTCAATATTCGTAAAGCATTTATAACAGGGAATAAATCTATACCTTTTGTATTTGAGACTAATATTTCACTATTGCATCCATCCTTCAGGTTTTATCCACTTTCTGGTTAGGTCAAGTTTCCTTGTGTTTTTCAGATAGATGAACTGATACTAATCATATGAAGTTCACATGTTCATTATACTAGTATTCATTCATTCAAAAATGCTTATTTTCGGCGCCTGGGTGGCGCAGTCGGTTAAGCGTCAGACTTCAGCCAGGTCACGATCTCGCGGTCCGTGGGTTCGAGCCCCGCGTCAGGCTCTGGGCTGATGGCTCAGAGCCTGGAGCCTGTTTCCGATTCTGTGTCTCCCTCTCTCTCTGCCCCTCCCCCGTTCATGCTCTGTCTCTCTCCCAAAAATAAATAAAAGTTGAAAAAAAAATTAAAAAAAAAAATGCTTATTTTCCAGGTACGGCTGCAGGCTCTGGGAATATTTGAGTGAATAACAATAACAAGAAAAATAAGAAAATAAAGTTCTTGCTGATATGAAGCTTTCTAATGGGAAAGTGAGGAAGTTAGATATTAAACAAACAGATATAAAATATACATAAATTAATCACAAGCAGTAGCAGTACTAAGAAGAAAAACAAGGGAGGACAAGAAGGTGGGGACTTACAGGATCTTTAATTGAGATCAGGTGGCCAGGGAAGATGCTTCTGAGGAGGTGACTTTGGAAGAGATATGAATGATGTGAAAGTCAAAACCCCTCGAAGACCCCACATTTCCCTCAGGATGAAATCAAAACTCCATGTTGTTGGAAAGACCATTATTAACTATCTTGCTTCATTTTTTTCATTGCTTAACATAGTTAGGAAACTTTTAAAAAACATTTCTTACCAGGATCAACATTTTACATCAGGAAATCCCAGAGATGACTTACTTTGTAGTTAAAGCAGTTTAAACTTTGAAACACAGACATGTTTGCATAAGATTTTATTTCGTGTTTTCCTACTGTGAAACTTCTCCCAAATTTCAAATAGTCTATAATCACGAGCAACTTCTAAACCTACTATTTAAAACCCAACTTTCATGCAAACATAAATTCTGTTTGGTATACCATTTAAATACACACAATATAAACATATGTGTTTATTTTCAATAAAATTCATTTTAGCTATTAAATTAGAGTTAACATTTTGAAATTCTGTGCCTGTTTCTTTCTTTTTTACATCTCATAACATAATTATAAACCATAGTTAGTATTTTAACTTTTACAAATTCCAAAACAGATTTCTACTTCTTTAATATTCAATGATAAATGATGATACAGATAACAATGATAAAAAATGTCACATAGAGGAAATATGAAAATCCATCAATATATTCCAAAAGGAAACTGAATCTCCATAATAGCAATTAGGTAAAATAACTTAATATGTCCACCTTGACAAGGCTCTTAAAATCAATTACATTAAAATGTTTCTGGAGAATAAAGTTAATTCTAGTCACCTCTTAGACACACATGTTTTCAATTATTTGAGACACAATTTAGCAAGGATAGAATGATTATACATAGGTCAAACTTGTACTCTGCTGACAAAGCAATACAAGGCAGGAAATATCAAGCATCTATAATAGCACCATCTTAAATTACAAAGTACATGACAGTAATGGGGCAAATTACCAGCAGAAGGATAACTTTTAACAACCGCTTCAGTATTATTCCAAGACTGAAACAAATAAGGAACCCCAAACACAGGCCAAACAAAATGTAATTAACATGAAGCCTACATAAGAGTCTATTCACACAGTCACAGGTGCAGTGAGGAGCCTAAGATTGAGCTATATTACATGGGTCATGGTCGGTCAATAGTATAACAGTAATTGCAATGAGTGGTAAAATCATTTAATAATGTGCGTTCTAGTAGATAGGATTTATCTAGCATGCAGAACTTGTTCTGCAATTAAGTTTAGAAAATGGAGCACCGATTTTGGTGTGTATGTCTGTTGAAGGTAGGGTGAGGTTGATATAGATATTTTAATTATTTCAGATGTAAAGAGCAGTCTCTATGTTTAGAGTTTAGAAGTTCTTGGATAAGGAAGGAAGCTGTTCCACAGAGCCGAGGAAGACTTATTGCATATCTCTCCCTAGCCCTGCAAGCACGCGTGCACACACACACACACACACACACACACACACAGAAATGCCTAACCTTATCTGGTCTCAGGCCGTGACTGCAGAGAACCGAAGGATATTAAAAATTGGTTGCATAGAGACTGTTCATTCCTTAGATAAGTTTGCAGTTTTGTTTTGTTTTGTTTTTGGAAACTATCCCTTTGTGGTAGTTGGCATGGGAAAATGGAAAGGGGGGCCATTTTGTCTCCTTGTGATAAGGTCTTGAGGAAGGGAAACTGTCCATTTAACTCATCATCAGGGTACACACCTCAGCATGTCTTGATGGTATGACACCGTGACCCTCCTCTGTTTCCCCCATCTCCATACAAGGCCAAGGAGCCTCTCACCAGCTCCTCAACTCCCCTTGCCCTGTTGGCTCTTTCAACTTGTCCTGAACTGATTACCTTAAAGGAGCCCTCTGAGTATAGGCTCAGCCTGTCAGTAATCACTGTTTAAATTTTTTTAGTACCTTGTCCCTTTTTTTCTTCCTCTTTTTTTTACTCTGGTTTAATAAGAGGACCTCAGCTAACAGCTGCCTATGTGTGTTTAACCAACTGTTCACTGGTTGGTCTATGCAAGGAGCACAGCCATTTCTCACTCTCTTGGTGGAATCAGGCTAAGAGTCAAACTCCTGGGTACAGCAACTAGTTCAGTATATTCCTACACACCTCACTAGAGTGCTCTCCCGACTTCCTCCCCATCTGGTCTGAATGCGCTTCACCCTCACTACAAGTGTGACCTATAGTGAGAGAAGAAAGCAAGAATGGAGAGGTAGGAGGATAAGATGGGAATAAGGAGGATAAGCCATGAATTCACTAGGCTACCAAATACTCCGTCACTAATGATATTATTTCATGGTGAGATAAAGTCTTCAAAGGGATTAATATGGTTCTTTATATCATGGCACAGTGATAGCTCTATCACAGCAAAGGGTCACAACACATTTGTATAAACCGATAATGAGTAGAAATTATTAGAATCCATTGATTAATTTGCACTACAATTTAAGTCATATGTTAATTACTTTTTAAATATGCAGTTTGAACGACTTCAGTAAGAAAAGAAGATATTTTATAATTATTATTTATATGTTGATTTACATATTTTATTACAGTACTGATTATTAAATATTCTGAATATTATTCACATACATAAAGTTAAGTTTTTAAAAAGTAGTTTCTGACCTTGATGTAGGTCCCTTAACAACTTCTAAAGGCATAGACAAAAATAAAATGTCAGGAAATCTGTCTCAATTACTGTGGGTAAATTTATCAATTCTTCCAACAATTTTGGAAAAGCCAGGTTATAAGTGAATTGGTATTCTTTGACTACATAATGAGTTTCTATGTAATTAGTTTTTAGTTTAGTTTATAATAGTTTATAATAACTTATAAATATAATTTTTCTTTATCATTATGAAATGACAGTGTAAGCATCAGCATGTTTACTGATGTCAATTGAACTGAAAAAAATCTTGTCTCAGAGGGCATAATCAACAGATCTTAATTTCCTTAGATAATGGGAACAATATGCAAACAAAGAATGAAAGTGATTTTTCATAGTTTTTGCTTTGTTTACTCTTTTGTTTTTGTATTGTATCTTTTTGTTCTCTTATTTCTAGTTTATATAATAACTTCAAAACTGAAAGAGACAGGAAAATAAATTGATATAGCTATAACCAGGTATGGAAGGTCTATTATCTAGAGAGTTTTAGAACAGGATGTTACTTGCATTTATCTCTCCATTTTTTATTTAACCTCAAAGTTTCATATTGGTGTGGACTCAAGGGAGAGGTCAAGTCTTGATTGAATACCTTTCTGAAATGGGTTGGTCTAAGGTCATCCATTGTTCAAGGATCCCTAGAGAATTTATTCTTTTCTCATACGAAATCTTGCTCTTTTTTTTTATGGTCATAGTCACAATAACACATTTTATCCATACAGGCATAGGCTGGTTTTCCTGGACTAATTTTTCACCCCATAGATGTTGCACCTTGCCACCTTTATCCCAAGACCAGGACAGGTTATTCAGGCAATACTCACATATGACCTTGCTCCCTTTTTCTAGAGCATATACATTGTTTAGCATCATTATTTGTTTATAGTCTGACCCTCCTACCAAAATGAAGTCAGTGTTTGCTATGTGAAATTCTCTGTACTAAGCATTTTATATGGATCAACTCACTTAATCCCATAGAATGATAGTTTTAACAGATAAGAAAACCAAAGAAAGGAGAGGTTAAGTCATTAGCCCAAGGTCATGGAACTGAGTGATGGGCTTGGGCTAGCTTTCCCAGAGCCAACAATGTTAGTCATCATGTTACAATGGCTCTGGTCCTGAACAGTCAGCTTCAAGGGGTAGAGCTTATCTATTCTTGGTTTTACTATATCCCAGTATATAGCATACCCTGTACATTGAACACACAGTCAATAGACAGTCATTGCATGAGTTAATGAATAGTATTTTCACATTTTTCTAGGATAAATACACCATTGTTTATTAAATATTTTTGAACTCCTTAGGGAAAATCATGAGGTGCAGCCTAGAAAAGCAGTTAACAGTGAAAGATTCAGAAGTAAACTGACAGGGATTGCATCTCCCTTCTACCAGTCACTTGTCAAGTGATCTTGTGCAATTTGTCTGTTTAAATATCTCAAATGTAACATGGACATGAGGATATAAATAGAACATATGTCATAGGGCTGTAGAGAATAATAATGCTTAGAGTCTGATAGAGAGTTTATTCCCAATTGATGTGAAATATTAGTTATTAATATTTATACATTTTTCATAATTTGTTGCAGTAAAATGCTTCAATGAAGTACTTAGTGAAGTATTAAAACTGATCTAAGTTTTAAAGAAAGACAGAACTCTCTTTTGGTACCATAGCAAAGTAGAAGTTCCTACCAAAAGAATTTATTTGTAGGCATTTAGTGCACTCTTTGACCATTTAATCTATAATATTTATCAACCAGTTATTATAGTTATAGGCATTTTTATTGTTACTGAGATACCAGAGAGACGAAAATATCCCTCAGAGTCTAATGAGAAGAAATGTAAAGATCATTACAAAATTAGAGATATAGTACAGAGTAAGTACAGGACATTATAGTAAATGATCTCTATATATTTAAAGATATTATTGGCTTGAAAATAAAGATCTTATTGCCTTTATTCAATGATTCATGAACAGGGCAGCATGCCATCTACCAGGTAGAAAGGAGCTCTGGTAAGTGTTATTTTAGATGAATAAAAATATATATGAAAAGTCACCAAGATCATAGAGTACTTAAATTCATTCCCAAGTAGGAAAGAGAAGAATGACAATTTCAAAACAATTTCATCTTACAAGAAGCAGGGCCTGATCACTGGGCTCTTGTAACTCATGTAAGCAGTATTTACATTTGTTTCAAATGCTCTGGGACACTAATAAAAGACGCTAAATCAGGGAGGAAACTGGGACCCACTCAATGCATATTTGCCCTGGAATCCATCTTAATATTAGTTAGTCCAATTAACAGAGCAAGAGACAAACAAGCCATATTGTTACAAATTGAAAATAAAGTACAATCATATGACTTGTTCATTGTCAACCTTTGAATGGTATCATTTGAATAAAATGCACACTTTCAAAAAACTGTATGAATGTGTCTACATAACCATTCTCTTTACCCATTCCAATTCTGTTATGGTGTCACATATGCCAATAAATGGACCTCAGGCATTTCTGTTTTCCAGGTGCTCAGCATATCAGTCCCCAATGGCCCAGGTGTCATTGCCAACCCAAATACTCATGGCTGCGCTATGGATCAAGTTTTCCTGTTTTTTGACCCCTTCTGAATTCAATAGCCAGTGTTTCTCTCAGTGGCCATATACTTCCTCTTGAACTCTCCCACTGCAAACTTACTTCTTTCCTGGATTTGTTACACAGAGCGATTCCACTCTTCTCCAAAATCTCCTGAAAAACTTACATATTGACAGCCACCACTACACTTGGCAAAGGAGGAACCCTCTCATTCCCAGTGCTGATTCCTTATAAATTAGTAAAGTTATAAATCGTAATTATTATACACTCTCATATTTGCACACACAGATTCACACAAAACACAGACCTGATTTTATTGTTTATTCAGTCGAAATGACTGTGTTGTATGTAAGTATATAGTAAAAGATTATCTATTGTCTTGTTATTAGAATAGCCTTTATTTTGTCATACTAATTATATGGGATTTTACATTTATATTGTCTTTATATTTTATTTTATTTCATTTATTTTATTTATATTTTATTTTATTTTTATTTTTTAATGTTCATTTATTTTTGAGGGGGGGGGCAGAGACAGAGGGACACAGAGAATGCCAAGCAGGCCCCACACCATCAGCGCAGAGCCCAATGTGGGACTCGAACTCAAGAACCCATGAACCGTGAGATCATGACTTGAGCCAAAATCAAGAGTGAGTTGGTTAACCGACCGAACCACACAGGTGCCCCTATATATTGGCTTTATATTTTAGTTTGAATGGTGGAAGTTTTTTTTTTTCTTTTGTAAGTTCTTAGAACATCTTAACATACATAAATATTTGTGAGAAGGGATTTGTTTAAGCTACTATATCAGGAGTACTCAAAAGTAGCTACAGGGATTGCACAGACAGTTAGATAGATATTGCTCTGGAATAGCCCTTGGCTACAATCGACTAATTAGTCTGGCTAATGGCTTACACTCTTCTAAATAGTTTGTTTTGTATCTATTTTATGGATTACAGAGTGTTAACACATTTGAAATAAAATTTGTTTTTTTCAGTTCCAAGAAGTGTTTCATTGCATTAACCACCTCAGAGTATAAAAAAAAAAAAAAGCAGGTTTTATCTAGAGAGTGATGAAAAAGAATACATAGAATTAACTATAAAGCAGATGCCCCATTAATCCAAACAGCTATCATTCCCGATACCCAGAGACACAGAGACAATTATTTTATAAACATCAAATTTTGAAATTTCCTCAATATATAGTAATGGCAAAAATGAGCTACTCATTTCCCAGAGGAAGCCCAAAGCTCAGGTAAAGTATAATCATGAACATTTTTATTTTTGTCACTAAATGTAATATAGAGAGCATCCAAAACAGTGGTAAATGATTCTGACAGATCTTTCCCTTTGGAAAATAACATGCTCATATCATTCCTATCATTAAACACACAAAAAAAACAGAAACCTTTAGTAAGCCTTTTGCCCTCAGCTAATGCCACACACATCTCTCTTTTCCTTGTCCTTCTAATGGTGTTTTCTTCCTTTCTCAGTCTTCCCATTCACCCTTAGTTCATTACTACAGATATCTTCTTAAAAAAAAAAATGTTTATTTTGAGAGAGAGACAGTGTGCAAAGCATGAAGAGGGGCAGAAAGAGAGGGAGAGAGAGAATCCCAAGAAGGCTCCTCGCTGCCTGCACGGAGCCTGATGTGGGACTCTATCTCAGGAACCAGGAACCGTGAGATCGTGACCTGAGTCGAAACGAGGAGTTGAACAAAACTGACTAAGCTACCCAGGTGCCCCCAGAAATCTTCTTTCTAAGAATTTCACTGACCATCTTATTGCTAATTTCAATAGATAATTTGGTTCTTTATGTTTTCATCGATCTGAGAATTAATTAATTAATTTACTTCTTTCTCCTTGAAACTCTCTTCCTTTTGTGGTAAAACTGTCTTTTGGCCATTCTCTTTTTTCTCTAGCTTCTCTTTTCATTATATTCCAGGGGCTTTATTTAAAATTATTTTTGCATAACATTTAAATAGTTTTATGTAGATCAGTCCGTGGCTAATTGTTCTCATTCTACAATCTCCCAAAGTAAATGCCTCAATTGCCATGCATATGGGTCCCCAGATTCTTTCTCTGCTGGGATATAGAACTTCATCCCCAGTGCAACAGCATCCATATCCTTTTGACAACTTTAGCCATTTCTCAAAGTAACTTACCACCTTTGGTCCATCCTCCATTAAGCTATAAGAATCATTTTGCAAAATTCAAGTCGCTTGATCAAAATTTTGTAGAATTTCATACTCTTCAGACAAATTTTCACACCCTTTACCCTTATTCAAAGTTGAGCCCCTTTCTATCAGTTCTGCATAATGCTGTTTACCCATAATAAACTGTTTAATTAAATCACATGAAAGGTTTTTTCTAATTATATTACACTGCTATCTTCAGTCTTAAATTCAGTCTTAAATCTGCCAACCACCTTCTCTAAGCACTGGGCCTACAAAGAGGGATAAAATATAAGTTCTTCTTTCTGGGAACTCTCAGTCTGCCAGAAGAGGGGCACCTGGGTGGCTTAGTCGGCTGAGTGTCTGACTCTTGATTTCGGCTCAGGTCATGATCCCAGGGTGGAAGGATCGAGCCCCACATCAGACTTCTCAAGCTCTGTGCTGGGCATGGAGCCTGCTTAGGTTTCTCTCTCTCCCCCTTTGCCCCTCTACCACTCACACACATGCTCTATCTTTCTAAAAAATCAAATGAATCCTAAAAAAAGATAATCACAATAAAAAGTGATGTTATAATAATAGGTAGCTGTGCATATAGTATATATAAGAGGAGAACTTAATTCAGGCTACTCTGGGAATGTAGAGCTCCCAAAGGAGTGAAAATATATGCCTTGAGTCTTAAAGAATTCAAGATTCAGTCAAAAAACAAGGTAAGAAGGAGATATTTAAAGACATGGATCATTAAAAAAAACATTTTCTAACTAACTACTCTCTAACTATATATGTTGCTGTCAAATTTTTATCTCCATCCTAAAATTTTCCCTGAATTACAGCTTTTGCTTTAGCTACATTCTTAATATCCCCACGCAGATCTTTAATACCCATCTAATATTCACCTTATTGCCTAATATTTAGTAACAATCTCTAAAAACAATGGTCCACAGATGTTCCTATGTCCTCCTTATACCATCCTTCTCATTGCTTAGGTCAGAAACTTCCATTGTCAGATTATATGTCTTTTAAAAGGCAGCCCTACTGAGAATCTGAAAAGTTAATTGAATTGTGGAAAAGCATCTTCCTGTTATTCTAAAATGACTAAATAAATCAGACTTAAGATAAACCCTCCATTGATAGGACGTCTTTGGATCTTGTATTGCTTTCACTGGAATAAAAGGTATACTGCCTTTATCATCACATATTAGTACTTTAAAAAAAAATTTTAGGGGCGCCTGGGTGGCGCAGTCGGTTAAGCGTCCAACTTCAACCAGGTCACGGTCTCACGGTCTGTGAGTTCGAGCCCCGCGTCGGGCTCTGGGCTGATGGCTCAGAGCCTGGAGCCTGTTTCCGATTCTGTGTCTCCCTCTCTCTCTGCCCCTCGCCCGTTCATGCTCTGTCTCTCTCTGTCCCAAAAATAAATAAACGTTGAAAAAAAAAATTAAAAAAAAAAATTTAAGCAGGCACTATGCTAAACATTTTATACATCTTGTCACATTTAATTCTTGCAACCAGCCTGTGAGATAAGGTGGATCATTTCACTCAATTGAGGTTTAGAAAGCTTAAAAAATGTGGATAAATTGGCAGACAGAGAGATTTGAATGTGGGCACTCTAGCTCAGGAGTACAAATTTAATCTACTCTTCCTTGCAGAGTCTGGATGTAAAAGAATGGTTGTAATTAAGAGAACTTTATTTATCCCCTCAGATTAAAACATAATGTATTCTTCTAAAATCCAAATTCTGTAGAAAATAGGTTTATAACCATACATCTTTTTTTTAAACATAAGTACATTTGTTCTGGTATCTGGGAAAATGAAGAACAATTCTCTATTTTATATATGTATTTGTGTATATTAGATAAAAACATTTTCACATTTCTTTTGTTTTGGACAATATTGTATAAGGATTTGCTATTTTTTAACTATTAAAAAACATAATTTTCTAATGTAAGTACCCTCAGCCCTTCATTCAATTTTCCTCAGTAGTTTATTCCAGTTCTTCGCTACCACATCTGTTATTAATTTAAAATGCCTCTAGTCATGTTCAACCTCTACTTTTTAGTTAAAAAAGAAGTTTTAATAGATTGAATTTAAACATTACTTTATAAAAATATTCAACATCTCTTTTTCTCTTTGTCTTTGTAATTCACCTTCAAAAAACACTTTGATAATCTCTGATGGTAAAGGTCTATTTATTTCTAACTTTATTTCAAAGACCTGAACTGGTAGTCTCCTCTGGCCCAGATTTAATTAAATACAGGTATAATTTCTAATTTTCCGTCAAACTGGTTTAGCAACGTTATATTCTCCTCTGGGGTATTCGGCTTCTCTCTCTGCCTTTTTTTTTTTTTTTTTTTTTTTTTGACAGCTTGTGTCAAAAATTGATTCTGATTCCAAACAGATGGAATTTTTTCCTTTATTCCATGCCCTTAACTACCCAAAGACCTACAATAGACAAGATGCAGCTAACTCTCTCTTGTGATGATTCTTGTCTTAGACATTTCAAACAACAAAATTCCCTCCTGAGAAAATTATGTTCAGTCATATAACCTTTAAGTGAAAGGATTTGGCTTCAAATGTGTTGGTATTTTTTTTTCTTCTTTGTGAACAGCAGATTATTCTCCTTTGTACTAAATTAATGTCTGAGGGAAATGAATGTCAGAAATTTGGCCCACACAATGTTCTATTTCCTTGTCAGTGTCTACCAGGTCTTTTTGGCAGAAACAAAAAGGAATAGCAAGCCACTTTGAATAAAATGTGCTGTATTAATCAAAGGGAAACACAACACATTAATTTTGCTTCTAAACTGTTAAATTATAGCCATGACAAAATATGGACTTAAAACACTGCTTTATAACAATGTCGTCAATAGGGCCAGTGCTTTACCGAAATGGTACACACCTCATGCTTGTAATTAAGCTGACACACTTGTATTGAGTTACTCCAAATTATTTTTCATTTACAAGTAATACAAACTTTTGAATTACTTTTATTGAGTTTTCTCATAGGAAAAAAAACACTAAAATATGTGGACACAGATGGCCAAGAATATTTTCGAGGCCAGACTAAAATAGTCCTAAGTCTCCCAAATGATCTACTCTTGTTAGCACTGTGTTTTTGTAGAGTATGTACTATGTGGGAGAGTGAGTTTATTCCCTTGTGGGGTGAATCCTTTTTCCCTATTCAAAGACAAGTACTGGGATGAGGGTGGGGAGGGATGGTGTATTTTCACTTCACTGGCTTTCACTGTCGTTCAGTATAAGGTATCATTTGGAGGTTCTAATCCATTGAAAAAAAGGGTTGTCTTTTCAGGGTAGTTCAGAAGGATTGAGCAACCTGGAGGCAACCAAGGTGGACAGCTATTCACGAAAAAGTCCTCATCTCATGTATTTAACATAATTAATGAATGAAAGCTCACTTGAATGGAGATGAACAGACTGGCTAAATTGGCTCATCTTCTATTAACAATTTGTCATTTGGGTTTTGAGACATAAAACCACTACAGAACTTAGTAATTTAAAACAATAAATATTTATTTAGAACACAATTCCAGGAGTCAGCAATTTGGGTTGGGTTCATCCGGATGGTGCTTCCAGTTTCAGTTGAGTTTGCTCATTTGTGTGCAGCCCATCACCAACTCAGTCGGGGGAGGGGGGGGCTAATCCAGAATGACCTGCATGCTCCCCTGGATTGGCATCTGACTGACTAGCTTGTTTACCTAGCAATGGATCTTCCAACAAAAAGAGAGTAAGCTCCAAGGCACAGACTCTCTCCAAACCCTGGATTGTCACGTTTATCAATGTTCCCTTGACCAAAGTAAGTCACATGGCCAAATCATAAGAGGAAAAGAAGCATCTGGACATTTTTAGAATCAATCCATTATTCCCTGGCTATGTCAATGTAACTGTAATCTGCTAGACTATCTAACTATAAATTCTAACCTTGCTGTCTTTCACAAGTAAAGTTCATCAGTTCATTCAAAGATAATCCTATGATTTACTGTAATCCTCCAAATCCTAGAAATATTCTTTTCTAATACCCTTTTGACATGCTCCATGGTTATCCTGAGGTCCATTTCCTCTTGCTGACAAATTTCAGTTTGTTTGACTAATGGTGTGTTCCTGGTGGGCACAGTGTCACTTTTAATAGTGGGCTTTATTAGTGTATGTTGATCCTCTATGAGGTGTTAGATTTTGTACTGGATTATAGGATTCAAACATACATAAGAAATGGTCTCTATCCTTGAGAGTTTGACTGTCCACTTGGCAAGACTCTCCTAAAATTTAAATTCTGGATACTACACCACGGAGAAGATGTCTGTATGATACGCAAATTAACATCTTTGGAGGAGTTGTTATTTAACTCATAACCAGAGGATTTAGGACAAATCCACAAAGGGAGTTGTCCAATTTTATGGGATCCTATTCCAAAAGCATTACTATATTCACATAATACAGTTTAAAGTCCTCAAAGCAGGGCCACCTGGGGGGCTCAGATCATGATGTCATCATGGTTTGTGAGTTTGAGTCCTGCAACCAGCTCTGTGCTGACAGCATGAAGCCTGCCTGGAATTCATTTTTTTTGACCTCTCTCTCTATCCCTCCCCACCTCTCAAAATAAATAAATAAACTTAAAAAAAAAGAAAAGAAAAAAATGACTCTCTTTAAGACATAAAGGCTCAGAGATGCCCATTTATTTGCTCCCAATCCTCAGAAATCACACACTTTTCTTCATTCTTCCCTATTTTCTTTGCTGAGACAAGGAAAAAAACAGGGATTGTGGGTGGTGGTAAGAATTAGAATTAGTTCATCCCAGTCTCCATAAAGAGGGGTATCTTGTGCTTTCTTCTCAAATAATTCCAATAGCATTCACATGAATGTGGCTGATTTAATATGACATACCACTCATTTTATTCTTATCCTATGAAACTCTAAATAATTTCTTGTGGGTTTCCCTTAACTTATTATCTTTTATTGAGGAAATGTTCATACTTCACATCACTTTATTTTTTCAGGGCACAGAATAGAATCTTAAACCTTGCAAGGTGCTCAATATCTCTGATGGTTACTGATTATGACAATGGTCAATAATCTGAACATCCTGATATGTAGAAAGTTACTTACAGCACAGTATGGAGAGATAAACATGGGGATGGGAAGACGGACTTTGGTAAAAGTTTTAATCCTTGCTTCAGCATTTTTACTATATCTTTTTAACTTTGTTCTACAGGGAGACAAAATGGCAAATATACTTTAGTTCATTTCTTCCATTTCTCCATTCTTCTCTAAGTAACTGAGCTACTTGTGCTCCAGAAACATGACATCTCTTTCAAAGTCTTGCAGAAGTAAATCAGAGACACAAAGGAGGGAAAGATGAAAAATCTGAGAAAGTACTCCTTTTTCTTGAGCTTCCCAGTTATGTCCAAACAGCCAATGAGGGCTAACTCTTCCTATTAATTGTTTTCAGCTTTGGATAGCCAAAGCTAATATGGTTTGAATAGAAATGGTTCTCTTTACTGGAAGAATCAAGTTATGCCAAAAAAATAATCAAGGTCATATTCTAAATTAGATATTTTAATATCTTTGTTTCCATACACTATGACATGTTTCTGAGTCCTTGGGAAGATGAGGGTGATGATTTGGTTTCTATTTCAAAGCAGGCAAAAACAAAATCATAAGGGAGAAATTCTATGATTTGCTTTGATTCGTTGTTAAAATCAAAATAAGTGGACAAGAAGACAGACAAATTCCTACAAAGAATTTAAATTAATAAATAATGACAATAATAATAATATTACATAGATTATATGCAGAGGTAACTCCTGATACTGTTTCTTGCTTAAAAAGACTTGTTTCAGAAAAAAAATAAAATAAAAAGATTTGCTTCACATCATTAAAACACTTTACATCCAGATAATATTTGAACTTAATTATATATCTCAATCAGGAAAAAAATTACACAGTAAATCCATATTAATTCGTAAATGTTGAAAATAAATGCTGTTAATATGTGCTCAAGTAATAGGTGTACTCAAAAAATACAGCCCATTCAGCGTAAAATGTGAATCTATGCATGTGTGGCAGAATTGCCAATGGGTAAATCTGACCTGTTACTAGAAATAGCTGGTTTGAAAGCTAATACTAGAGCTTGGTAATGCTCTTTCCTCAAAGCATAATGCAGATTTATCATGCTTTTCCTTTGGGGTAGATGAAGTGCTGACATAACAATTCATTGCAAGAATCAGTATGTTCAAATCCAAAAGGACAAACTTACTTCAGAAACACTTTGCCTCTTTAAAGACAATTTTCAGAGCTGTTGTTACCCGGGAACTTTGTCCAAACTATTTCCTACTTTAAAAAAGTGCTATAAATAAATCTATCCTGTGACCTTCAATTCTCATCCCCTCTAGCATTTATAGCTTGTTATTAAAGGAGAAAAAAATCTCCTTTCTTACTTAAAATTGTGTACATGTATACTATATCTACCTCATTATAATTTCTAATCAGCTGTCTAAAGTTGCTTTGCATATGACCTCTTTTTTGGAAAACACACAAAAAATCCATTTGTCTCCGTGTCCCTTGGAGAAAATGAGATTATTTCAAAAGCTTACATACACACACACACACACACACACACACACACAAACACAGTTCTTTAAAATTATTCCCTCTGACATTATCCCAAGGCTAGGCCAGAATTTTATTTCTTTAAACTAAAGTATCTGATTTATTTATTTTCTTGTCTTCACCAGTTGTTTAATCACTATCTTGAGTTCTCTAAACACGTTATATATTCTCATCAAAATCTTATCCAATAGAGTTGTTTTTGTACAAAGATATCACAAGGTGATGTTCTTGTTTACAAATTTTTGCTAATGTAGCTATAGTTTCCTATTCTTTAAGTTGGACTTCAAAAGCCTCTATTTTTGTTTTCCATACATATCTCCTGAAAGGTAGTACTGTCTGGTTTTGGGGAGCTCAAGTTCTGGAACCTGGCTGTCTGCACCAAGGCACATCTCTGATGCGTACCTATCTGTGAGAATTTGGACAGGTTATTCTACAGCCCTGAGCCTTGGTTTCTTCATCTCCAAAACAGGGATGCCATTGCATTTTTCTTGTAGAGCTGTTATAGTAATTACATGAACTAATATAGGTAAAACACTTAAATTGTGCTTAGAACATGGAAAGTGCTATTTCTGTCTATAATCTTCTTTTTATACACTACATATTCAGATCACACTGGTCTATTTGCTCCAGTTCTATTATTCTCTCTCTCTCTCTCTCTCTCTCTCTCTCTATATATATATATATATATATACATATATATATATAAACATGCAAAATATTTTATAGATACAAAGGGAATATAGGAGGTTGCAATGTCAGATATATATATATATATATATTTATATTATATATATATATATATATATATATATATATATATATACAATTTATTGTTAAGTTAGCTAACATATACTATATACAGTGTGTGCTCTTGGCTTTGGGAGTACATTCCCGTGACTCATTGCTTACATACAACACCCAGTGGTCATCCCAACAAGTGCCCTCCTCAATGCCCATCACCTATTTTCCCCACTCCCCACCCTCATAAACCTTCAGTATGTTCTCTGTAAGAATTTCTTATGGCTTGCCTCCCTTTCTGTTTGTAACAATTTTTTTTTTCTTTCTCTTTCCCCATGGTCTTCTGTTAGGTTTCTCAACTTCCACATATGAGTGAAAATATATGATATCTGTCTTTCTCTGACTGACTTATTTCACTTAGCATAATACCCTCCAGTTGCACAGTGTTGTAAATGGCAAGATTCCATTCTTTTTAATTGCCAAGTAGTATTCCATTGTGTATATATATATATATATATATATATATATATATATATATATTACCTCTTTATTCATTCATCAGTTGAAGAAAATTTGGGCTTTTCCCATAATTTGGTTATTGGTGATAGTCCTGCTATAAAGATTGGGGTACATGTGCCCCTATGAATAAGCAGTCTTGTATCATTTGGATAAATTCCTCATAGTTCTATTGCTGGATTGTAGGGTACTTCTATTTTTAATTTTTTGAGGAACCTCCACACTGTTTTCCAGAGTGGCTGCACCAGTCTGCATCCCCATCCAACAATGCAAGAGGGTTCTCCTTTCTCTGTATCCTCGCCAATATCTGTTGTTTCCTGAGTTGTTAATTATAGCCACTCTGACCAGTGTGAGGTGGTATCTCAATGTGACTTTGATTTGTACTTCCCTGATGATGAGTGATGTTGAGCATCTTTTCATGTGTCTGTTAGCCATCTGGATGTTTTCTTTGGAAAAGTGTCTATCCATGTCTTCTGCCCCTTTCTTCACTGGATTATTTGTTTTTCGGGTGTTGAGTTTGATAAATTCTTTATGGATTTTGAATACTAATGCTTTGTCTGTCATTTGCAAATATCTTCTCCCATTCTGTTGGTTGACTTTTAGTTTTGTTAATTGTTTCCTGTGCTGTGCAGAAGCTTTTTATCTTGATGAGGTCCCAATAGTTCATTTTTGCTTTTATTTCCCTTGCTTTCAGAGATGTGTCAAGTAAGAAGTTGCTGCTGCCAAGGTCAAAGGGGTTGTTGCCTGTTTTCTCTTCCAGGATTTTGATGGTTTCCTGTCTCACATTTAGGTCTTCAATCCATTTTGAGTTTATTTTTGTGTATGGTCTAAGTAAGTGGTCCAGTTTATTCTTCTGCATGTTGCTGTCCAGTTCTCCCAACACCATTTGCTAAAGATACCATCTTTTTTTCCATTGGATACTCTTTCCCGCTTTGTCGAAGATTAGTTGGCTATATATTGGTGGGTACAATTCTGGGTTCCCTATTCTATTCCATTGGTCTATGTGTCTGTTTTTGTGCCAATACCATACTGTCTTGATGATTACAGTTTTGTAGTACAGGCTAAAATCCGGGATTTTGATGCCTCCAGCTTTTGTTTTCTTTTTCAACATTATGTTGACTATTTAGGGTCTTTTGTGGTCCCATACAATTTTTTGGGTTGTTTGTTCTAGCTCTGAGAAGAATGCTATTTTTGCATGTGTCTTAATATGTTCTGTACCACACACAGCCAAGTATGGTTTCAACGTAAGTTCTCCAAATAATGAAAACTAGATAAACTTGAAGGAAATATCGTGAAAACTGTATCTGTTGACTATCCAATGGTGGTGAAAATAGATGATAAAAGAATAGTAACTGTTTATGATTATTGCACTTGGAACTCCATTTACTTGTTTGAAAAATTCTTTGAAATTTTATGTGTCAATAAATTTTGCAAAAAAGAAAAAATATTTTTAGAAACTATAGAAAAATCATTAGGAAAGGAAGATCAAATAATATGACACCCCCCCCAAAGGTACTGAAAAACTACAAAGAACCAAAAAGAAATTATAGCAAATGAGAAGAGAGTCCTGTCTAGTCATGTAAAATGTAACAATTTGCAAGATATAATCAACTTTCAAAATGCAACTGAAAAATGCAACTTCAGAAATATTTATTATACTTTTGAATATTGTAAAGCAATGTCATTAAGAATAAAAGACAAGGGGTGCCTGGGTGGCGCAGTCGGTTAAGCGTCCGACTTCAGCCAGGTCACGATCTCACGATCCGTGAGTTCGAGCCCCGCGTCGGGCTCTGGGCTGATGGCTCAGAGCCTGGAGCCTGTTTCCGATTCTGTGTCTCCCTCTCTCTCTGCCCCTCCCCCGTTCATGCTCTGTCTCTCTCTGTCCCAAAAATAAATAAACGTTGAAAAAAAAATAAAAAAAAAAAAAAAAAGAATAAAAGACAAGGAACCAATTCAATTATACTTCATTGGTCAATAATAGGCAGTGACATGCTAGCGACCTACCGTTATTTATACATTTTTTTTCCTGGAATGCAGAATAACATATCATTTAAAAATATGAGGTGCGCCTGGGTGGCTCAGTCGGTTGAGTGTCTAACTTCGGCTCAGGTCATGATCTCGCGGTTCTTGGGTTCAGCCCCACTCGGGTTCTGTGCTGACAGCTCAGAGCCTGGAGCCTGCTTCTGATTCTGGGTCTCCCTCTCTCTCTCTCTACCCTCTGCTGCTCATGCTGTCTTTCTCTGTCTCTCAAAAATAAACATTAAGAAAAATTTAAAAAAATATATGATTGTGTGTTTTGATTAGGCTGTGAGTTCCTTGAATATAGCATTTAACAATTTGTTGTTAATAAATACACTTAATGAAAACTTGTTCAATTGAATTGAATTGTAATTTTTTGCTTACAATATATAAACTATCACTAAAAGCACTGTACAGTAAAGTCAAAGGAGCTTGGTAGCATTGTACTTAAAGAGATCCTCCCTCATAAAAGTTACCCATGAAGCTGAACTGCTCCACTGCTCAACAGCAAATTGGCTAAGCAAAATCTGGAAGGATGTAAGGATATGAGTAAGTGATGTTGCCTTTTACAAATGATTCGTATAGTTTCTAATACTATCCTTTAAAGAGCGAGTCAGCTTTATTTTTAAAGTTTCCATTAATTTTAATTACTTGATAGTTGGGGAGTGATTTTGTGATTCTTTCTTTGCTTAGTTGTTTCATTCTTCTTTGTATTTTGTGCTATAACAAAATTAGAAAATGGATATATTAAAGAAAAGCGAAAGCCTTTCTCTCTCTCCCTGTGTGTGTGTGTCTGTGTGTGTGTGTGTGTGTCTGTATGTGTGTGTGTGTGTCTGCGTGTAGGGGGAATTCTGCACGTAAAACTAGCACCTGTTTAAAAAAATTCTTGAAAGGCTCACTAACATTTAATTGTCTATATAACTTTCCATATACTAAAGTATCTGGGAACTACTGGCCTTTGATATTAATGTAACCTACGTAGCCAAATTGTTTTTTAAACAGCATTACAGTTTTCTAGCAATTAGACAAAATCTAGTTTTCTTAAGACTTTGCATAATGGTCTATATATTAACAAACTTAATAGAACTTGACTCTACTAAAGTAATATTTTTAATCATCTTTGAGGAGCAAGAGACCAAATATCCCTGGATTAAGATAATATACTTTTGTTGTTGGGGGAAAAATATATTTTTAATGAAATGTTTGATTAGATAATTTCCATTCCTCTTTGAAAGCAATTCTTGTGTATCAACTCAAAATGTCTCTACTCTGTCCATAGTACTACATATTGTGTGGCATTTAGATCAAGTTCTCTGTGAGTCCTACCTTGATTGAATACATTTCTTCCAAATACAATGTTTTGAAGCCTGAGGAGTGTTATACTCATATGCCTTATATCATATATATGTTTGTGTGCATGTGTGTGTACACACGCACACACACACACACACACACACACGCACATATATATATATATTTAACATTTTGACAATGATGAGTTTTGGACAAATTTTAACATGAAATGATCTATGTCTTTGACAAATTATTGTTATCTGTGTTTAAATAACATCTATACGTAAGGATCCTTATATAACCAATATTGCTTTCTTTTGATTATTGGAACACATATTCCTGTTATTACTT
The DNA here is from genome assembly GCF_028749965.1 of Puma concolor. NCBI lineage: Eukaryota > Metazoa > Chordata > Mammalia > Carnivora > Felidae > Puma > Puma concolor. The sequence continues at coordinate 178,200,299 of NC_141670.1, read as the reverse complement.
AAGTCACAATTTTGTTTTCTTACTTCCAGAGTCTAAGGAAAGCAAATTCTCCTTGTAAGTGGATCTTTTCTAATCTTTAGTCTATTTTTTCCCATTTGTTTAGGCAGTTCTCCAACATCGAACCCCAATGGATATGTGATAAAACTGTAATTTTTGATGGATGTTCCAATGGGTGCAAAGAACTTTGTCATTGTGTTAAATACACACATTTTCTTTTCCATCCTTTCTTCTTTGAAATTCAAAAAACATTTCAGATATTATGATGCTTCCAAACTATCCTCAGGGATCACTATTCTTATTGACAATTGTTTTTGAAAAGAGAAAAGGAAATTCAATGTGGAAAAGCTTTGCTAGATGAGCGCTTTTATTTTGTCTTCTATGTAGCAGAACATTAAATCTACAATTTAAGACTGTTCGGAGAATCTTATAATTGCAGCACTTAGATTTAAGAGACATAATTTATCATTATTCTGTTTGCAATTGCTGTAGTATTTCAGTCAAATTCAAAAGTACTTTTCTAATTTCATTTCTGAAGGTTATGTTGACCTTTCCTTTATGTTGAATAAATAATCTAAGTTCCTCTTTCAGTTGGGAAATTTAGTCTACATTACAAAGAAATGTGTTGGCATTTTTATTTCTTTTGTGTAGATTAATACACACATGTTATTGTTGATAACATATTTTTTATTTATTACCCCTTTCAGCATGATGCACAACCATGAAAAGAACAACCACTTTCTGTGATCCTCATTTTTATAGTGTATCTTGGTAACCCTTCTCTTAAAATACTTTAGATTATAACAGAGCTATATTTTATTAAACTTATGTTATTTTGTAACTATTGAAGTAGATGTTGTGTTACTCACATGGACTGTCTTACATGGCTTTGCACAAGCTGCCTTCTGATATAGAGGTTCACAAACAAAGCTATTTATGTTTCCAATGTGTAGTTAACATCACATTGCCATTGCCGCATTACATTATAGATTCAGATTTCTTTACAATTGCTGACGGACTAGTTTCAAGTAGAGAGAGAGACATGTGTAAATCCTATTGTGTATTTCTTTTGTTTGTATGTTCATTCATCAGACCTGTGTTTAGTAATGTTGTATCTTATCAAATTTTAATAAAATTTGCCCACTATGGATGAAAAATGACATCTACACCAACTATTTGCTACCAAAACCATTTGGTTATCTACTCGAATTGCTATTCAAATGTTCTTACATTTCCATTCCATGTTTCAGCATCCTTCTTCATACCCTTCTTAATTTTCATTCCTACCAGGTATTTCCCTTTTCTTTCACTCCAGTAGATCTTATAAATTTATCTATTAAAGAACTCTTACAATGAACTCTGATTGGAGCACCTGCCTGACTCTGTTGGTAGAGCATGTGACTCTTGATCTTAGGGTAGTGAGTTTGAGTGCCACATTGAGGGTAGAGTTTTCTTTAACAAAAAGACTCACAAGAAATAACACATGATTGTTACCAAAAAAAAAAAAAAAAAAAAAGTCAGGGCATATGAATAATATTCATCAATGCCTGCCATTTAAGGGATTTCATATTCTGGTAACATCCAACTTTACAAAATTATAATTCATTTGTTTTCTATGTGTTCTCTAAACATCAGTCTTAGTCAAAATGATGGTATCAATGTATTTGTTAAGCTTCCTTTACATTTTCATAGCAAGAGTTTCATTATAAAGGCATACTTTCTTGATTGATTTACATGCTGGAATAAACCCCTTATATCTTCAAGATGGTTACAAACAATTCTTGGACCAGTACTATGTCACAGATGACACTTTCAGTTATTCTGCTTGTATTCTGGATTTGCTCATGGCTGCTTGTGGCTTTTCTTATTTCCCTAGGAAAATTCTACCTGTTATTTTGTGTATGCTGCTTTCTTAGACAAGGAGGATATAGTCTTTGGTCAAAATTTATGGTTGATCTAAAATGCCATTAAGAATATTTTATTCCTGGGCACGTGGATGGCTCAGTTGGTTAAGCATCTGACTGTGGCTCAGGTCATGATCTCACAGTTTGTGAGTTGGAGCGCCTCATTGGGCCCTGTACTGACTGACCACTCAGAGCGTGGAGCATGCTTTGCATTCTGTGTCTCCCTTTCTCCCTGCCCCTCCCCTGCTCACAGTCTGTCTCTCTTTGTTTCTCAAAAATGAATAAGTTAAAGGAATTAAAAAAAGGAATATTTTATTCCTTCATTGAGTAATTTACTCATTCTATAATTTAATTGTTTTTCTAACGTTTCCAGAAACACTGCCAAATTTATGAGATAGAGAAACAATTCCTATATTTCTCTGGCTAAATAATGCTATTTTTTATATCATTTATATCATTTTATATCCTACAATTACTATTAGCCAGAAGAGAAGTAGTTTAATTTCACATGTGTACAAATATGTAGTCATTATTCTTTAGGGCATGATGGACAATTGTAATATTTTACATAATCAATGGTCCACCTAAGGGTTACTTGGGAAAGGAATAGAAGTGTTTAATATTTTCTGAAAAACTTCTGTTGTTAATTTATGATAATATCAAAAAAGTGCTATGATGAATCTCTGGGGCTTAGAGAAAGTCCCAAGGGTATGCATGGAACACTATTTAAGAAACATTGTATGAACCACAATCTTTATTTTAAAGAAAAAATATTGTGTGATACAGCATGGGCATAAATAATGTTGACTTGAAAAGTGATTAAAAGTAGATCTCTGAATGTAAAGAAATTTCAGGGATATCATAACTTTATCTCACATATACTTTTCTTCAGATATATACACAATTGGATAAACATGAACTGGATGCCAGAAACTTAAAGTGATGTTTGAAATATAACTAATTTAATCAATAATGCTACAGGCCCCTGCAATTTTTACAGATAGGGATGGTAAAAAACACACATGGACTAATAAGCATGATGCTCCTGAAACAATGCCTGGCCCACATCAAGTGCTATATTATTATAATTATTTTCAATTTAGAGGTGAGGAATATGAAACAAATGAGGTTAATTAACCCTCTCAACCACAGCACATAGACAATCTGAGATTAGAGTCCAAGAATTCTACTTTTTAATTGCCATTCTGTACTGCCTTTTAGACTGTTGAGTCACACAAATAGTCACTGCCTTTCTGTGTTGGCGATAGATAACAAACATGTATACTGAAATAGATGAAGCACAGTGTGCTCTAACAGTTGTCATAGAGGTATACAGAACCTGTGTTACAACTCCTAGAAACCATCTTTACCAGACCTTGGTAAATATCAAAGAAAGCTTCCTGTTTGAGAGACTGCCTCTTGCAAATTTTGAAACAGGAATAAATTTAGATAAAAGCTTGATGGAATATGGGGAGAGGTTCTCTCAACAGTACTTTCCCACTTGCTCACCTCATTTTAACTACTGTTAAGAGCCTTTTAAGCAGAGAGAACATCAAATGCAAATGTCTTGCAGTGGGAGCTTGCTTGGCATATTTGCGGGTAGAGTATATATCATTATACTATATATTCTCCTTACTTAGTTTTATTGTTAGCCTCTTCCACTAAAATTTAAAAGAATAAGTGATGAAATTTTTGTCTGTTTCACTGCAGTATTTCCAGTACATGATGGAACTGCATGCAGTTCCATATTGCTTGATAATAGGATGTTTATCAGAGTCAGGGTGTATGTGTGTGTGTGTGTGTGTGTGTGTGTGTGTTGTATTGGGAGTAGGTGGGAATGATTTTGGTCAGATAGGCAGAGAATATGGTAAACTATTTTGTACCAAATAATTTGGACTTCATTATTTTGGTAATGGAAAGAAATGTCATCACCAATTATTGCAGTGACATTGTATTTTTTTTATTAGAAATATGTCTATGAAGCCATTGGAGAATAAATTAGAGGAGCATAAGGAGAAATCTTGGACAGCATTTAGGTCACTCTTGCTATAATCCAGGCCATTAAATTGTAATAGTTAAAGAGAACTATTGAACTGAGGTCCTAGATATCACTAATGATCCCAGTTGAAGCTGGCTACTGATATTACACAAGAGAGGATTTTATGAGAGGAGTGGATGTAAGTCCTGTACCTTTATCTAACACCTTAGTCCAACAAGATTGCTCAGCTCGTGTTTAAGTGACTTAAAGAACTGAGTATACAAATTGTTTTTGATTATTTCAAGAGTGCAAAATAGGTTATCACAATATTTAACTTTTGATTATAAAGATAACTATCCTATTAAAACTGTCACATATATAGTAGTCACATGCTTAATTTTCCAATTGATATTCTCTCTTTCATCCAAGCTTCTTCACAATATTTCTAGAACCACATATTTTATCAGATAGAATAAAGAATTTTTTTTCTCCTAAAGAAGCAAATAATCTGCGTTGGCCCATTTGTACTTGTAGTTCTGAACTTCCCAGATTTGTTTTGCTTAATGTAATTTGTATATAAATGCAATTATCTCAAAGCATCTTTTGATGCTTTCTTCACACACAATATTAACAACTCATAAGTTTTTTCTAGGCAATGACTTATGACCTAAAATGTAGAGGAGTAAAGGACAATTTTGTTTTAGAGAATACTGTGTTATATATTTGTTTTAGAGAATAATATGTTATATATTTGAGATAAGCCATTAAATGCTATGAAAAGCTTGAAAGTGTCCTCATGTTTTCCCTAATGAATTTTAATTTTTATAATAATGTTTTGCTTGCACACTGCGTATATACATAAAACTTATATAATTTAAGAAGTTTTTGAAGAACATTATTGTTTAGTTTTCTTTCATATGCTATGGATAATTAAATTATCAACAACTGCAGTCTGTGGCATTGGCACCGGGTTAGGCCAGTGAACCAACAGAATATGATAGAAAGCAACGAAACACCTCTCTACCTATATGGGAACTTGGTATATGACAGAGGGGCAGGCCAAAATGAATAGATTTTATTTTGAATGGACTATTTGATAAATGGTTATGGAAGAATTAACAATTGATATGAAACAAATTGCTTTCTTTCCTGCTTGCTTATTTTTTAAATTATGTTACTGCATATGTATGCAATATAGATAGTATATGGTATTTTATAATTTGCATTGATAGTATCTTACTTATTGATAAGGAGGCATTTCTCTGAGATTGATCCCTCATTAGCTGGAATCCCAGGAATGGAACTGACCTCTGGCAAAGAAAGAAGCTATAGCACAGTGTTCAACAATCCACTCTGGTTGGCTACAAAGTTTGGACCACAGTCCTATCCTAGCCCAGTCCCTGTCATGAGGGGAGTGGTAAGGAACAGATTTCCCAACCATAAGCAGAGATGTAGCAAACCATGGCCCATCAAACAGTTGGGCCAGATATTAAACCCCAGACCTTGGATTATGCCACAGGTGGGGTTGATGTTGGGTTGGGGAAAAAATAGGACTAGACCCAATGTTCTCTATGTTTTATTATTATATTAGCACTGATGCTTGACGACACCAGAGGTAGGATCAGTTTTCCCTGTTTATACAGCTTCAAAGCCGACAGTCAAAATTTGGAGTCCCTTTATAAAGTCTCTTAAGTTTGATTTTTGGCCTTGCCAAATAGCTGTACAATGTTTCAAATAGTGATATTCAATGGGTGCTGTATACACCTGCTATTGATACTGCCTATGAGGTTTCCCCAATCCATACCACTCTGGCAGGCCTGGTCCTAGGACTTCTAGGCCACTTGCCCCTGCTGGCTTGACACATGTTATATATACATAGCTGATAAAGTGTTCATCATTTACCTCTGGATGTCATATTGGAACAACATGATAATTGCAAGAAAATTTTGGTCGAAGTCATAATGATGAAGAAGGTGGTTTTATGCAAGAAGATGAAAGAGGAGCTTTATGCAAAGGAAAATTACTCATACAGGAGTTTTTTTTTTTTTAAGTAAAAATAAATTTTCAGGAAATATTTCTTTAGCTACCGTGTAAATATACCTTGAACTGACATGATATAAGGACATATTTTAGATCTATAAATTGATAGAATTGTTTTCAGTTAAAGCATAACTTTTGGGAAACTGATTTAGTCTTATATTCATTCATGCCACTAACATTTAATCAGGGAGCTGATGTTTAACCTCCAAATACATAAAAGAAAAAATGGATGAGTGAGAAAAAATGATGGAATCAGAGAGATGGATCAGCCTGGCCCTCTTTATGCTAGTGTTCAACAGCAATCTAGAAAAGATGTCATTTTCTGCCAATAAATTTAGTTTAGCACTGAAACCTTTTTCTTGGGAAATTTCCCATCTCTCCATAGATCTATTTAGGAGAACCATGTAAAAATAGAATGTCATTATTTAAAATATTTTTCCTCTCAAATCCCACAAAATCTGTTATTTTCCACCCAAATCTCTCATATCTGTTTGCCAGGCAGTTACTATCAAGATCCAGTTGTGGATCAGTAGTCATTAACATTTGGTGAATAGTACAAAGCTAGTGTGAAATGAAAAATGCCATCTTTACAAATGTATTTTCACTCAGAAAATTCACATGCTTTGTGTGCCCTGTCCCAAGAGCGCTCATATTAATCCCATAATGCAAAAATGTCTAATTAGAGCCAATTTGATAAGCAGCCAGTTATCTGCATTAAACATATGTGTTACTATTCATTGTACAAGTAAACCTATTATTTCCAAGAGAAATCAGAGTCATTAGATCAGAAAGGCTTACTGAAATAGAACTCTGCTAAGCAAAATTAAGGATTTCTATTTTAGAAGAAAACATACATATCATTTCAAAGTAAATGACACATTAATAGACATAATTAGCACTATAAAGTGTTCAAGAGTCTTGAGAAAATTAATATGAATATTGAGTTTGAATGTGGTAGATTGCTTCAGAGGCCATCTACATATTCTATTATGAGTAGGTTTTAAGCATATTAATGCTTTAAACAGGCTTATGAAGTAACAGATATTCTTTGAAGCAAGAAACTGGAAAATGAATATAAGGAGAGAATTGAATTCCCCAAATTATCAGAGATTCTTTACTAACTAAGCTTTCTCGTTTTTGATCTTAGTGAAAAATTACTGACTCATAACACCAGAAAAGAATTCTTATCCCAAGTTCGGTTTGGTAATAATACCTTTCTGATCCTCAATTTCATGGATGTACCATGCTTTTAGTATTGTTCAAGGATTATATACTCGATTAGTAAGATTTCAACGGAATGATAAAATTTTTATAATAACCAGAATTCTTGTGCCATTATTCACACTTCCACTGATGGTTAATGAGTACTATTTTAGTAACTTAATTGCCTCATGAAATAACTATTTTAAGCAATTTATTATCCTTATAAGGTTTAAAATAATATTTCATTTTCAGACAATGCAACTGCTGTCCATGTAGCTTTCAGGAAAAAGTTCAATCTAATTAGACAAGCTAACGCCTAAGATATTCCAGGATCACTGTCTTCTGCAATAATTTCTTGCCTTCACACACTCAAGTCTCATTCATTTCAGTTGTGCTGAAATTCTTACAGATTAAGCCATGGGGTTTGCTATCTCTTGAGTCTTGACTTTTGATCTTTACTTAATTTACTCTCACACATCTTAAAGGGTTCAACTCAGCCAAATTTTCTGGTATCTTTTCATCAAAATATAGAATTCATTAGATGCTATTTCTTTGTTTCCATTTTATGCTCTGCTTACCCTGTTATGCATTGATCACACCAGTGTAATTTCTGATTTATGTATTTGGCTCCATCTCTAGATTTCAAAATCTTCCAAGATAAGAGCTCATTTAACTTTGTGCTTTCAGTATCTTTAAGTATGTAACATGGTTTTTGGTTCAGTGTTGCTACGTGAAACAACATCAATATTATTAGATCAATTATGCAAAAATGATACATGATATCAGAAAGGATCAAGCCAAGAGTACTGATCTTAACTCTCACCTTCTAGTTTGAAATAACAAAGTGATGCAGATTATATCAATGCCTGGCTTATTGCCTGATTTATTTGCTATGCATTCATTTAATAAATATTTACTGAGGGCCTTAGGTATCTGACACTTTGTATGAGACATTATAAAAATAGAACCAACCTTAAAGAAACAACCAGATCCTGGTTTAGTCTAGTCATGTAAATCATGATAAAAAACTAAATCAGGTAAATAAAAATGTTTGAACATAAGAAATTTCCTATGACTGGACTATACACTATCAATATAGACTATAGTGTGCCAATAGTGTATTAGTAGGGTGAGATCACTAGGGAAAAGTGATGGGCCTGGTCTTGTATCTTTACCAGGAGTTGCCATTGAGTCAATTGTTTTGCATATTGTTTTAGCCTTGCCTTCCTCTGTTAGAATGTCTAAGAATTCTTTTAGCAAGATATCCTTAAATTTGCACCAGGTAGTTTTATTCATTTGTTTTATTCTTCCTCAGGACCCAATTTCTCATACAGCCTGGCAGAAATTCTACATCCTTTTGTTAAAGGAGCTGATACTTCCTCAAGCACCAGTCTGAATGCTTCACATTACATATGTTAAAAGAATAATCAGCTTACTAAGATGGCGGAAACACTGAATGGAAAGATATCACATGATCCTGGGCAGGTCAATTAATGTAAAATAGAGGAAAGCATATCTACTTCATTAGACCTTGAGTGGCTCAAATGAGTTAATACATACAACATTCTTACAATTCCTAGCACATAGTAAATGCTTTATGAGAGTAACTATATCACATACACACACACACACACACACACACACCACTCACATATATATCTGTTGGAATGGGTAAAGAACAAACTGGAGATTATAGAGAAAACAGAGATCTAGAAATATATTTTTTAGAATTATGATAAAATATCCTGGCAATAGCTACATGTTGACCCTTCTGTTCACTTCAAAAGGATCATGATATAAAGACAGAATATTCACTGAATTTAATCTTCTAAATTTAGTAGTAATTGCATTTCTCTAGGGATTCAAGTTTTAAACAAATAGAAAAATGAATGACTATTAAATTTTCAAATAAGATTTTCAACAATTATAATAAAATTTTATACTGATAAATATTGGAAAATAAGAATCCATTTTCAATTTGTTACATTTGATCCAGAAATTAATGTCCCAAACAGAAACATAATTTTTCAGGACATAAATTTTCAAAAGTTAAAAAATATATTAAGGCAGTTATAGGGTGGGGGAGGGGCAATGACTGACACAAAACATAAATCTTAGAATGGAGGCAGTTAAATCAGGTTACATGCACAGATGGAAAAATCAGAAAAATCAGAAAATTATTCAGGTAAATCATGAAGTATTTCCCTTTAAAATTAATAAATGAAGAAAAACACATACAAAAGAAATATACATACAAACACATACAAATCCTGTCCTATTTCCCAGAAATTGAAACTCTATGTCATTATCAAAACCCCTCAAGAAAGAGAAAGAATGAAACATTCTTATGGAAAATGTCAGAATCATTTGCCGATTTGGAAATAAAGAGATGGAAATATTTTTTATTAGTCCACTTAATAAACCCAGATCTGTAACACAGTATCATTAATCATTTTTCCTCATTTTCCCCCATGTTTTAGCAAAACTATCTTATTTGTTTAAATACAAAACTAAATTGTGTGTTGGGGCACCTGGGTGGCTCAGTTAAGCGTCTGACTTCAACTCAGGTCATGATCTCATGGTTTGTGAGCTCAAGCCCCGCGGTGGGCTCTGTGATGACAGCTCGGAGCCTGGAGCCTTCTTTGGATTCTGTGTCTCCCTCTCTCTCTGCCCCTCCACCGCTCACACTCTATCTCTCTCTCTCAAAAATAAATATTAAAAAAAGTTAAAAAGTAAATTGTGTGTTAATCTCACTCCCATACAAATTAAGCTTTACTCCCTCACCCTACCATTGAAATTATTCTAGTACTCTTCTTAAACTTTCAACATAAACCAAATCTGAATGACTTCTGTGTCTTCTAATGCAACTAGACTTGATTATGTTCTGCTAAATAGCACATCAACAGCAAAATTATTATTCCAAATTTTCACTGTGAAATGTGACATTTCAAAAACAATCAATTATAACAACGAATAATTTGAGATTCTTTGCCATTCTTTGTTACTAATTGTCATGCTAAAATATCAGTAAGCATTTTAACTATCAAAATTTAAATTAAAAAATGGAAATACACCACACAATACTCAAACCTGAATTTGGGTATTGGTACATGCAACATAAGTAAAGGTTACTCTTTCAGAAGAAAATCTATTATCTCCTAACTAATTCCTAAAAGAACATTCCACAAGAATGGAAGCAAAAATTAACATTGAAAAGGTTATCAAGGGTAGAAATGACAGCATAAAAAAGATCAGTCTGGTTAGGCATTGTATTTATATGTCCCCACTTGATACTCATTTTTTTAAATAATAGACTTTATTTTTTAAGGCTATTTTAGATTCACTAAAAAATGATTTTCTATTCATTTTCAAATTATAGATATGCATAATGCTATTAATTTCATTAGGGTTGAGACAGAAAAATTCTGAGGTTACAAAACCCTGTCAATGATGAATATATTAAAACATCAAATAAGTTTATGGGTAACAAATGGCCATGTTTCTAAGCTGAGAAATGAAAGAGGTTACATATAAAGTGATTTATGAAAACATTTCTAAGTAAACTCTTTAATTTTACATATATAGTCCATTTTAATGAGAGTATTTTTCATCCTTTCCTAAAACTTACTGATTTTCTTATAGAAAGTTTCTGCATTGTATTAAGAAAAAGAGGCAGTGTTAACTTATTTGCTTCCAATGCATGGAAAAAATACCAAGTAACAGCTAAAATTAATAAATTTTTCATCAACATTTTACAGTTCACTATGGAACATAGAGAATCCAAAGAAATGTGTGTGTGTGTGTGTGTGTGTGTGTGTGTGTGTGTGTGTGTAATTAAAATGCTTCCTTGAATATCAGAAAAATCTTTTAGCAAATGCCACTAGCATTTTCAAGTGACATTTACAATCAAAATCACCTAATATTTATCTTCCTATACTATTTATCTAAAAAGCTGAAAATTATAACCTAGATACTCTCTATTTCTCTATTTAAAAAAAGGGGTGCCTGGGTGGCTCAGTGGGTTAGACATCTGACCTCAGCTCAGGTCATGATCTCGCAGTTTGTGAGTTTGAGCCCTGCGTCAGGCTCTGGGCTGACAGCTCAGAGCCTGGAGCCTGCTTCAGATTCTATGTTTCCCTCTCCCTCTCCCTCTGCCCCTCCCCTGCTCATGCTCTGACTCTCTCTGACTTTCAATAATAAATAAATGTTAAAAAAAAATTTCAATGTCAAAGAGAAATGACCTCCACTTTATTAAATTTAATTCAATTCTCAGATGTTTTACTGAAAAACACACAAAACAAATATATAACTTACTACAATAAACAGCTACCTTTTTGGCATTGTGTTTTCTTTTTCCTTGGGTATACCTAGAAGTAGCATTGTTGGATCATATGGTAGTTCTATTTTTAATTTTTAATTTCTTCAGGAGCCTCCATTTTGTTTTCCATAAACGGTTGTACCAGTTTATATTCCCACCAACAGTATACAAGGGACCCCTTTTCTACATATCCTCCATAACATATATTATTTCTTGTATTTTTGGTATAGATATCCTAACACGTGTGAAATGGTATTTCTTTGTGGTTTTGATTTGCATTTCCCTGATGATTAATTATGTTGAATATCTTTTCATGTACCTGTTGGTCATTTATATGCCTTCTTTAGAAAAATACATATTCCAGTCTTTGGCCCATTTTTTAATAGGAGTTACTGTGTTGTTCTTATTGAATTGTTGCATAGTTTGCTATTGTATGAGTTTCTTGTATACTTTGTATATTAATTCTTTATCAGATATACATTTTGTAAATATATTCTTCCATTACATAGGTTACCTTTGCATTTTCTTGATGGTTTCCTTTGCTGTGCAGATACTTTTTAGACTGATGTAGCCCCACTTGTGTGCTTTACTTTTGTTTGTTTTATTAGTGTTGCCTTTGCTTCAGGTATCAATACAAAGAGTCATTGCCAAGGTCAGTGTCAAGGAGTTTATGCCCAATGTTTTCTTCTGGGAGTTTTATGATTTCAGGTCTTGTGTTCAAGTATTTAATCCATTTCGAGTTGCTTTTTGTATATGGTGTAAGACAGAGGTCTAATTTCATGGGTTTTTTTAAATGTAATTTATTTTATTTTTTATAATGTTTATTTTTGAGAAAGAGCACAAGCAGGGGAGGGGCAGAGAGAGAAAGAGACAGAGACACAGAATCTGAAGCAGGCTCCAGGCTCTGAGCTATCTGCAGAGAGCCCAACACAGGGATTGAACCCACGAGCTGTGAGATGGTGACCTGAACCGAAGTCGGACACGTATCAGACTGAGCCACCCAGGAGCTGCATAATTTCATGGTTTTGTTTTTATATGTGGATATTCAGTTTTCCCAGTATCATTTATTGAAGAGACTATGTTTCCCCACTGTGTATTCTTGGTGCCTTTGTTGAAAATTAATAGACTATATCCATGGGTTTCTTCCTTGGGTCTCTATTGTATTCCACTGATCTATGTGTCTGTTTCCATGTCAGTCAATACCATATTGTTTTTATTACTATAGCTTTGTAATATAGCTTGAAATCAAAAGGTATGTTCTATATCAGAATTATTTTTGGCTATTTAGGGTCTCTTATGGTTTCATACAAATTTCAAGATTAGTTGCTCTATTTCTATGAATAACGTCATTGGAATTTTGATAAGGATGCATTGAATCAGTAGATTTTTTGGTAGTATGACTCTTATAACAATACTAATTATTTTAACTCATGAACGAAAAATGTCCTTCCATCTATTTGTATCTTCTTCAATTTCTTTCATCATTGTTTTATAGTTTTCAGACAATTCACCTTCTTGGCTAGATTTATTCCAAAGTATTTTATTCTCTTTGATACATCATAAAACATTTTCATTTCTCTTTACAATATTTTTTTGTTAGTATTTAGAAATAAAACTGATTTTTGGATGTTAAATTTTTATCCTGTAATGTTATGGAATTTATTGATTAGTTCTAACAGTTTTCGGTACTTTAGCATATTCTATATACAACATCATGTAATCTTCAAATAGAGGTAAATTTACTTTTTTTTCTTTCTTACTTAGATGCCTTTTATTTACTTTTCTTGCTTAATTTCTCTGGCTAGAACTTCTACTATTATTTTAAATAACAAAGTAGTGAATGTGGGTATCCTTGCTTTGTTTCTGATCTTAGGGGGAAAAAAAGCCTTAAGCTTTTCACAGTTGAGTATGATATTAGCTGTATAATTACCATATACATCCTTGATTATGTTGTAGTACATTCAATCTATCCCTAATTTGTTTAGAGTCTTGATCATGATAAGATGTTGAATTTATCAACTGACTTTTCTGCATCTATTAAGATAATCGTATGATTTTTATACTTCATTTTGCTATTGTGGTCTATCACATTTATTGATTTGCTGATGTTGAACCATCCTGGCATCATAGGAATACTTGATCATGTTCTATGATTCTTTCAGTGTATTATTGAATTCCATTTACTAATATTTTGTTGAGAATTTTTTCATTATATTCATCACAGATATTGACTTGTAATTTCCTTTTCTTATAACATCCTTGTCTAACTTGGTTATCAAGATAATGCAGAGCCTCTGTAAATGAGTTTGCAAGTATTCCCTTCTATTTTGGGCAGAAGAATTTGAGAAGAATTGGTATTAATTTTTTAAATGTTTAGTAAAATTCACCATTGAAGCCATCTGGTCCTGGACTTTTCTTTTTTGGGGAGGTTTTTGACTATTGATTTAGTCTCCTTACTAGTAATTGGTCTGTCCACATTTTCTATTTCTTCATGATTCAATCCAGGTGGGTTGCGTATCCCTGTGAACTCATCTAATTTCTTTATGTGACTACTAGGTTATCTAATTTGATGATGCGTAATTGTTCATGGTAGTTTGATATGTTCCTTTATATTTCTGTGTTATCATTGGTAATGTCTCTTTCATTTCTGATTTTTTGAGTCTTTCTTCTCCTTTTTTGTAGTATACTAAAGACTTGTTCACTTTGTCTTTTTTTTAAGAAACCTGTCTTTATTAATCTTTGATTTTTTTTCCCCTATTGCTTTTTCAGTCTCTATTTCATTTATTTCTCCTCTGCTCTTTATTTTTCCTCTGCTCTTTATTTCCTTCTTTCTATCTACTAACTTTGGGCTTAGTTTGTTCTTTTTCTAGTTCCTAGCTGTGTAAAGTTAGGTCATTACCTTAGATATTTCTTTTTTCTTAATGTAGGCATTTGTCACTATAAACTTCCCTCTTAGAATTGCTTTTGCTTCATCCTGTATATTGTGTGGCAATTTTAAGTTGTCTCAAGATATTTTTTGATTACCCTTTTGATTTTTGTTCTTGAACCTTTAGTTGTTCAGGAGAATATTGTTTTATCTCCACATACTTCTGAATTGTCCAGGTTTCCTCTTGTTATTGATTTCTAATGTCATACTACTGCTGTCAGAAAAGATGTTTGGTGTGATTTCAGACTTCTTAAATTTGTTAAGACTTGTTTGTAGCCTAAAAATTGATATATCCTGGAAAATGTTCCATGTGCCCTTGAGAAGAATGTGTATTATGCTGTTATCGAATGAAAGGTTCTGTATATGTTTGTCTTTTGGGTCCATCTAGTCCAATATGTAGGTTAAATCTAGTGTTTCTTGATTTTCTTTCGGGATGATCTGTTCATTGTTGAAAGTGGGGTACTGAAGTCACCTTCTATTATGGTATATTATTGCTTTACATATACTTATGCATACACAAGCCTGTTGGGTAAATAAGTATTTTAATTTTTATGTCCTTTGGATATATTGTCCTAAATCATTATATAATGACCTTCGTTGTCTCCTGTTACAATTTTTGGTTTAACACTTATTTTGTCTGATAAAAGTATACTTATCTGTGATTTCTTTTGGTTTCCATTTGCATGGAATATTTTTTCCCATTTCTTCGTTTACAGTCTACACATCCTTAAAGCTTAAGCAGGTCTCCTGCAGGCAGCATAGAGCTATTGACAGGGATGGAATTACCACTGTTATTTTGTTGTTTTCTGGCCGTTTCATGGTATGTTTGCTCCTTTCTTCCTCTTTTGCTCTCCTCGTTTCTGATTTTCTATACTGATGATCCTTGAATCCTTTTTCCTTATCTTTTGTATTTCTACTATAGGTTCTTGTTTTGTAGTTACCATGAATCTTATATAAAACATCTCATAGTTACAAAAGTCTATTTTAATCTGATGACAACTTAAGTCCAATGCAAACAAAATCTCTATATTTTCACTCTTCCCCTCAAATTTTATGATTTTGATGCAACAATATATATCTTTTTTTATATTGTGTCCATTAACAAATTATTATAATTATAGTAATTTTTAATACCTTTGTCATTTAACCGTTATACTGGAGTTGTAATTGATGTAGCTACCACCATTCCAATATAAGAGTATTCTAAATTTAAGTACATATTTACCTTTGTCTGTGAGCTCTATAGTTTCCTATGGTTCTTGTTACTAATTAGTGTCCTTTCATGTCAGCTTGAAAGACTTCCCTGATCATTTCTTGTAATGCCAACCTAGTGGAGATGAACTCTTTCAAGCTTTGTTTGTTGGGAAAACTCTTTACCTCTCTTTCAACTCTGACAGACAATTTTGCTGGGTAGAGTCTTCTTGTTTGGCAGGTGTTTTGTTTTGTTTTGTTTTGTTTTGTTGTTGTTGTTGTTGTTGTTTGTTTTTTTCTTCAGTGCTTTGATTACATTACCCCACTCCTTTCTGGCTTACAAGGTGTCCATTGGAAAAAAAATATTCTGGTATTTCTAGCAATTTTTCTCTTGTTACTTTTAAGAATCTATCCTTGTCTTCAAGTTTTCCCAATTCAATTAGAGTGTCTCAGTATAGATCTCTGAGAAGCTGAAGATTTGGTTTTATTGTTGGAGGGAGCAGAGAGACAGTGCAAGGGAAGCATTGCCCAGTGACTCCTTGGGCTCCTGGGAGGATTCTATTCAGCACTTCAGTTCAGGCTGATTAGATGCAGGGACTCAGGCAGCAGCTGGGGAAGTATGCAATTAAGCCTTTTCTGGGGAGAACCTGAGCCTGGATGTACAGCCATGGAAAGTGCTCTTGTGGCTGTTTACAAACCATTTTATTGTTGGAGTGCCTGGGTGGCTCAGTCGGTTAAGCATCTGACTTCGGCTCAGGTCGTGATCTCCTGGTCCCTGAGTTCAGGCTCTCTGCAGACAGCTCAGACCCTGGAGCCTGCTTTGGATCCTGTGTCTCCCTCCCTCTCTGCCCCTTCCCCACTCAAACTCTGTCTCTCTCTCTGTGTCTCCCAAAAATAAATAAACACTTCTAAAAATTAAAAAAAAAACATTTTGTTGTTGTTGTTGCTGTATTCATGTGGGACTCATTAATGCAAAGCCCTAGTGGCTGGGGCACCTGGGTGGCTCAGCTGGTTAAGTGTCTGACTCTTGATTTCAGCTCAGGTCATGATCTCACAGTCCTGAGATCAAGCCCAGCCTTGGGCTCTGCACTGACATGCACACATATGTATGCTCTCTCTCTCTCTCTCAAAAATAAATAAATAAGCATTAAAGCAAAAGCCCCAGTGGCTATCAGACCCAGATGATTTGAGGACCAATCCCTCAGGTGACAACCTTAAAAGTGAGGGCACCATATGTGTGGTCCAAACCCTTCACTCCTCAGGGAGAAGCTGGGAATTGGGTTTTCCTTCCCAATTGCAAGGCTCTTTGCCTAGAGTGGGGTTTACAGGAAGACGGTGTCTCATTCTTTCCCACCGATTTCAGTGTGGATATTTTCACAGTTGCCCATTATGTAAAAGTCACTCAACTACTTACTGAATTTCTCCCAGAGGGAATTGATCCGTATATATGTAGCAATATATTTGGTGTGTTTGGGGGAGAAGGGAAAGTTAGGGGCCTCCTATGTCACTATTTTGATCCTTTTAAGTTTCATAGAAGCTTTCTTATTTGATTGGGAGAATTGAATAGGTGTTCTATAAAGAACACTGTCATGGGGCACCTGGGTGGCTCAGTTGATTAAGCATCCAACTTTGGCTCAGGTCATGATCTCGCTGTTCTGAGTTCCAGCCCCACTTCTGTGCTGACATCTCAGAGCCTGGAGCCTGCTTTAGATTCTGTGTTTCCCTGTCTCTCTGCCCCTCCCCCACTCATGCTCTCTCTTTCTCTCTCTCTTTCTCTCTCTCTCTCTCTAAAAATAATTAAACATTAAAAAACACTGCCATAAATATTTTAGAGAAACTTTGTTTCGTGTGTGTGTACGCGCGTGTATGAGTGACTAACTGTATTCTTAGATGCCATCAACATTTAGTAACATAAAACACACATTTATTCCTCATCATTTCTGAGAACTTAACATGGTTTTTACAATCACACACTCAGTTTTGCCTTGGATTAACTGGCTGTGCCCTAAATTTGGTATTTTCCCAGGAACTATTTCTTAATTTTAACATCATTTGACATCTGTCGAGAACAAGAATTTTTTAAATCAAGTCCTGATTCTTTAATGCTTATGTTCCCTACTTTAGTGTAAATCTCTCCTTTCACACTTTATTATAACAAGAGAAGAAATCAGAGGGCATCTTCAACATCCTGGCTGAAAACCTCCTTAGCAAAATCCTCCAGTTCTTAAGGTGCATTTTCTGCTTTCCATATAACTGTTTGTGAATATGTTGCTGAACTGTCGCCACCACATAACAAAGATCCCTCTTCCTTCAGTTTCAAAGTAAACGTTCCTTGTTTCTCACTTCCCTTTAATTACTCACTGGTAGCCACCTCAAAGTTCAGATTTCTCTCTTTCTTTCTTTCTTTCTTTCTTTCTTTCTTTTTTGATGTGTATTTGATTTTACTGAGAGAGAGAGAGACAGAGTGAAAGAGAGAGAGAGTGCTCAAACGTGAGCAGGGGAGGGACAAAGAGAGAGGGAGAGAGTATCCCTGAGCCCAGATGTAGGGCTCAATCCCAGGAACCTTGAGATCATGACCTAATCTGAAACTAAATTGGACACCTAACTGGCTGAGCCACCGAAGTGCCCTTCAAAATTCAGATTTCTAATAACAGTCTTTTCAAGGCAATTTACTCTTTTTCTAATGTGCTTCCTAAATTACTTTTAGCCCCTACCACTGCCTGGTTCCAAAGCCTTTCCCACAATTTCAGTCTTAGTTACACCAGCACTCCACTTCCAGGGACCCTTTTTTAGTTTTTGATTGCTGCATTGAGAATTGCCCTTAAAATACTCCAATAGAAATTAATTAAATAATTAATGGTATTATTAAAAAAATAATTACCCTCAATGTTTAGTGTCATGAAACGACCAAAATATTTCTTTATTATTTCTTTGAGTCAGAAATGCAAGTATTCTGGCTCAGGTCTTTTTTTTTTTATTTATTTTTTAACGTTTACTTATTTTTGAGACAGAGAGAGACAGAGAGAGACAGAGCATGAATGGGGGAAGGTCAGAGAGAAGGAGACACAGAATCTGAAACAGGCTCCAGGCTCCGAGCTGTCAGCACAGAGCCTGATGTGGGGCTCAAGCTCATGGAGCGAGATCATGACCTGAGCTGAATTTGGCTGCTTAACCGACTGAGCCACCCAGATGCCCCTGGCTCAGGTCTTTCATGAGAATACAGTAGAGATATTGGCTAGGTCTTTAATCTTCTGAAAGTGTGATGGGGGTAGGAGAATCCATTCACAAGATGGCTTGCTCACATGGCTTTTGGCAAGAGTCTTCAGGTCTTGAAGCAGTGGGTATATTGTTTTTCATGAGTTAAGATAGGAAATGACATAACAATCATTTATGTCATATGCTACTGGTCACATAGGCCAACTAAAGTACAATGTGAAAGTCTGTATATTCATGCCCTTGGCATGAACACAATGAGGAAGGGATCATTAGAGTCTGGTTACCATACTAATTTCATCTTTAGTTATACTTGTATGATAAATACACTCAAACTTATATCTCTCAGTATGGTTTCTCCCCTGACAGTAGAAATTTATATCCCATCATCTACTCAATAACTGTGAATCGAATTGAGTTTAAACAGACAATGTAACATGTCCAAAACTGATCTCATTGATATCTCTTCTCCCTCAAAGACCTCTTTCCAGTCTTCTAATCTTTGTCAAAAGCTTTAGAGTTAAATTTAATACACCTATTCTATACTTCACATCTAATCCAATAGCAAACATGCTTTAAAATGATATTTCTGAGGGGCGCCTGGGTGGCTCAGTCAGTTAAGTGTCCAACTGCAGCTCAGGCCATGATCTCACGGTTCGTGAGTTCAAGCCCCACGTTGGGCTGTCTGTTGTCAGCCTGCTTCAGATCCTCCGTCTCCCTCCTCCACTCTATCTGAAATATAAACAAACATTAAAAAAACAAAACAAAACTAACCACGCTACTTCTGATTGCAATATATGATTAGTCCTCACTATCTTCAAAGCTCCCACCCTTGTCCAAACCTCCCGATGTTTTTCTCCTTAACTATAGACATAGCTTTTTACCTAGTTTTCATGTTTGCATCTCTGTCACATCTGAAACCTGGTGGCTACACAATGGCTGGAATGATTCTTTCTAAATAACTCATATCTTATCCCTCTTCTCCTCCAAACCTCGTGACAGCTTTTTATTTCACTTGAAGTAAACTCGGGACTCATTAATGTGATTTAAAAGCCTCATGTGATGAATCTGGCGACATCTGGACACCCTGCCTTCTTTATTCTCCATCGCTCTCATCCTTACTCATTTCACTCCAAACACAGTGGCCTTGTTCCTGTTCCTCAAACACTCCAGGTCTGGTCTCATCTCATGGTCTTCACGCCTCCAATTTCCTGAAGCTAGAAGCTTTATTTCCCCATCAAACACATGATCCCTTTTGTTAATCCTTGCCTCATATGCTACCTTATAAGAGTAGTCTATTATGGCATCACTATCCAAAATATAACCCATGCTGTCTTCACTTTCAGACAGAATTTTTAGCTTTATTCAGCTTCATAGCAATTACTCCCACCTTAAATGTATGAAATAATATTTTAGGAATATAAGTTTACTGAAGACAATACTTTTTTTTTAATTCCTCACCACTTTATTTTTGTGTTCAGATACTACAAACAGTAAATCCTCAAAGAATAATTCTTTTTTTTTATTTTTAAATTTTACTAAAATTCTAGTTAGTTAACATATAGTGTAACAATGATCTCAGAAGTAGAATTTAGTGATTCATCACTTACATATAACATTCAGTGCCATCCCAACAAGTGCCCTCCTTAATGCCCATCCTGCAACCCAACACCCCTCCAGCTCTTCTTGACTTATTAAACGTTGAATATGAAGCTCTTAAATCCTGCCAAATGAGATCATAGAATAAATTTGAGGAAACTATCAAATTTATTCATGTTAATAAATAGGTACTTTGTAGATATAGTTATAAGATAATATATAAATATTTGATAATAATATGAAATGTGTATCAATTTATTTTTTATAGATAGGTTTTTATTTTTTTAATTGCATTTATTTATTTACTTTGAAAGAGAGAGAGAGAGAGAGAGAGCACAAGTGGGAGAAGAGCAGACAGAGAGAAGGAGAGATAGAATCCCAAGCAGGCTCCACGCTCAGCTCAGAGTCTGACACCGGGCTTGATCATGAGATCATGACCTGACCCAAAATCAAGAGTTGGATGCCTAATCGACTGAGCCACCCAAGATCCCCTTTGTCAATCTCTTTAGAACTCTGGTTGTCAGTATTCCTGGAGAACACCTCAGGATTCATATTTCCTTTAGGCAGGATGGTTCCAAAAGTAGAGAGCCCAAAATTAGCTCAGCCACACAACTAAAGGTTGTTGTTTTGTTTCCTTTTGTTGTTTTTGTTCTTTTTTATTGGGGGCTAATATCATCACAAAGAGGTAGGGAGAAAGGTTGGGAATATTATTCTTTCAGAAGTGTCTTCACCTGGACATATTAGGCCAGAGAAAGGGAAGTGTGTCCTAAAATTCTTCAGCTCTCCTTCACGACCACCCCCGCCCCCCTCATCTTAGCATTGGGCTTAAGCAACAAGCCTCTGCTTGCTAGATGTGTATCTTGTCCTTGCAGGGGAAAACAAGAGCGTATCAGGATGTCCAGTTACTTCCCTTGCTTTTATGAGGCAGCTGCCAAAAACAGCATCCTCTGCACTTTGTGTGTCCTTTTATTTATTTTTTTTTATTTTATTTATTTTATTTATTTATTTATTTATTTATTTTTTAATTTTTTTTTTCAACGTTTATTTATTTTTGGGACAGAGAGAGACAGAGCATGAACGGGGGAGGGGCAGAGAGAGAGAGGAAGACACAGAATCGGAAACAGGCTCCAGGCTCTGAGCCATCAGCCCAGAGCCTGACGCGGGGCTCGAACTCACGGACTGCGAGATCGTGACCTGGCTGAAGTCGGACGCTTAACCGACTGCGCCACCCAGGCGCCCCTGTGTGTCCTTTTAAGCTGCTGATGTGCAGTTTCACTTGAACCACAGGAAGTCCTGCAATGACTTTGATGTCAATATTTCCACTCCAAGGTCTTGTAATACTCCATGATAGTAATTTACTATTATTCTATTTCCCATACTGCATTGCCAAAAATAGCAATTTAAAAGTTATACAATGAGGTAAAATCATATCATGGCTACATTCCAATAATAGTGTGGCAGTAATCTACAAATGCCCCAAGTTTAATAGTAATAATCCTTTAAAGTATGAAATAACCAGTGATATATCAAAGCCAAACATTCTATTTACTTGGGAATGTATGTTAACATTCCAATACTCAAGCATCTAAGTTGATGTCATAAGGAATTAAAAGCCATAATTCACCTACACAATTGCTTATAATATAATGCTTCCAATGGCTGTTAACCATGGGTTCCAGCAATAGGCCAAATAGATGGGACCTGTGGTTTCAGTGGGAGAACTGCTGTTGTGAAATGCTGCCTATGAATGAATGTGTGTATTTCATTTTTAGATTATTGTGGCCATTCATATATTTCATACACACGATTCAGCGTTTATTTTTAGAGAGAGTGCACATGGGAGGGAGGGGCAGAGGCAGAGAAAAAGAGAGAGACACAGAGAGGGACAGAGAAATCTTAAGCATTCCCAATGCCCCACTCAGCATGGAGCCTGACGTAGGACTGGATCCCACGCCCCCGGGATCATGACCTGAGCCATAATCAAGAGTCAGAGGCTCAATGAACAGAGCAAACCAGACCCCCCACCCCTGCCAATTCAGCTTTTACCAGAAATGAAATGTTTTGTTCCACATCTAACTTACATTTATTCTTTCTCAATTTGTTTTCAACATATATCATTCCAATGTGTGTGTGTGTGTGTGTGTGTGTGTGTGTGTGTGTGTGTGTCTGTCACACTTTTTATATATAATTGTGATGATAACCATAAGGACTGTGGGAATCAAATCATTAAATTCCAGTTTTGTGACTTTGCTTTTTCTAGTCCAGTAGAGTCCAGTCTTCTACTGGTGCCCACACCAAAATGTAGTAGACATTCCCTTATAGGTAACCACAATGTCAAGGAATTAGAGAGCACCAAATATACTTCTTCCTTCATATCACCCTTTTTGGATCCGGAAAATGTTTTAGATTTAATCAAAGAGGCAAGTCAAATTTCAAGAATTCAAAATCGGATCATATTTATCACATTTAAAACAATTTATACGTGTCGAATGAAATTTCTGTGGCTAAGCCCACCTCTAAAGTCACGGTACCTACTTGTACAATCTGCTTGTCTCATCTACAAAAAAGACTAGACAGAATAATAATGCATCCATTTCAGAAAACAAGGATAGTCCTATATGTATGGCTTCCATCAAAGTGAAACATTAACCTCATTCAGAAATAGATTAATTCATCCAAGGAGCATTTGATAATTTTTATGAATAATTTACTCAGGCAGCTTTTAAAGTCATTCATGACATAAGTTTGCCTCTTTTGTAATTTACCAGATGAGTATGTCTTAGGATTTTGAGCCAATATAACTTATTTTTATTACTCAGAGATGGCATCAAGCCATGCCATCCACTTACTTATATGCAGACTAATGAGTTTTATGCATTGAATAAGTAACCAATACTGCATATTCAATTTGGCTCAGGGTTTTGGTGAAAATCAAGCAGTGCTGTTCAAATTATTTAGTTATTTTCCTTTCAAAAAGTCATTTTCTATAATAGAAAAGCTGTCCAAGAGTGTGATTTTCACTGCTGCTTATGGGATTATCATCAGGGATGATGTGGTAAAAGATTTAGATTGAGCTATAACTCAGAGATAATGTTTTTCTTTCATTTTACGATTGATAGATTGTATCTTGATTTCTTTTGAGGAGTAGTTAATGACCAGTGTTTTGGTACTGTAAACATTTTATTATTATGCCCTTCACTTTTTTAATCTATGAGATTAATCTATTACTACTCATTTACATTTCAGCAAGGTAATCAATACTCGTTAATGCAATGTCAAAATTGACATTAACGACATTAATCCCTTTTTCAGAGACAGACCCTTTCTATCCCAATTTAGAATTAAAATTGGAATGTAATTCTTATTACTACGCATGTTGATATTTGCCTCTGTATCGGTGGAATATTTATTTTACTTTTCTCCCCAATTGACTCAGTAAGCAATGTCTACAGAAACCGGTGCCCCCAAAGCCACATGTGTTAAAATTACAAGCTGTTTAAAACAAAGCCCGGCTGGTCATGCAGACTAATTATATATGGAAGGTAAAGCACATTGCGTATACACCTGCCAGAACTTGCCCAGCACTTGTTCACAGTACACTTGTTATTCATGTGCATTTTTCTATGTGATTTCAAACAACTTCCCTGCTCACATTACCTCCGTATGTCAAAACTGATTGTAGGTGCAGCAGATAGCCCCATTGTGGAAGTTAGAAATAGAAAAAATATATAGAGTTTTGGAGACAGGTGTTGTTTTTTTTTTTCCTGACACTGTCAGAATAGCCAATTTTGTGCTTTTCATTCACTTCCAAGAGAGATTTTCCTCATGAATCGAAGAACTATTGGTGCAGGGAAGCTTAAGTCTTCATTTAAAGATGCACAGATGCATTGAATCAAGATCATTAAAGTGCCTGGTCTGGTTGATATGAAGTGGTCCATCTTCCTAGCATTTATCGGAATCATGGTCTCAGAGAAGACACTAAAAAAATACTGGTTAAGTAAAATTTAGTTCTACAATAGTCAAAACAGAAGAGGAAAGCAGTATGCGTATATTTCTGAAAAATGTTTGGATTGAGAACATAAGTCTTCAAGTGTTGAAGGGATTAATAGAGTAGAAGTCAAAGGATGTCTTCTAGGTGTAAGGAGGTGTAACTAGGACTAATGAAAGGAAACTACAGACAGACAAATCTTAGACCGATACTAACAAGAATTCTTTGCTTCATTTGCTATAAGCTAGATTCGCTGTTATGTTTCCTAATAATCATAAATAAAAAAAAAAAACATAAATGGCAACATAGCCATCAATTACAAATTTTATCAGTGTGGTTCCTGAATTGGTGGAGGTTGGGAGAGATTACGAATCAGATCCAATTTATTTTCCAGACGCTATGATTACACACTGTCCATAAGGCAAAATTAGCATATCCTAGCCTTTAAAGCAAGATGCATCAGAAAATCCTTATCACTAGAGTGAGACACAGTGATGTCAACAAGAACAACTTAGTTTCTGGAGCTTTACTGTCTGGATTCCAAAATGAGCTCTACCACTTATTTAGTTTCATGTTGGGCAAATAATTTAATGGTTGTAGGTCTCCACTTCCCCACAAAAATTAACTAGGATGTCCACACGAATTTTTTGAGAATCAAGTGAGGTGTTCTTCCTAAAATATTTAGCATCTGCTAAATAGAACATCAATGTTAATAATTATTAACATTAAATTCTAAATAATATTCACTTGTCTCATGTAATCTTCAAATATCAGTCTTGGAGTTACAATTTTCTTTTTTTTTTTTAAGTTTATTTATTTATTTTAAGAGAGAGAGAGAGAGAGTCGAGGAGAAATCAGGCAAAAACCTCTTTAATCTTGGCCGCAGCAACTTCTTACTCAACACGTCTCTGGAGGCAAGGGAAACAAAAGCAAAAATGAACTACTGGGACCTCATCAAAATAAAAAGCTTCTGCACAGTGAAGGAAACAATCAACAAAACTAAAAGGCAACCAACAGAATAGGAGAAGATATTTGCAAATGACGTATCAGATAAAGGGTTAGTATCCAAAATCTATAAAGAACTTACCAACTCAACACCCCAAAAACAAATAATCCAGTGAAGAAATGGGAAAAAGACATGAATAGACACTTCTCCAAAGAAGACATCCAGATGACCAACTGACACGTGAAAAATGCTCAACATCACTCATCATCAGGGAAATACAAATCAAAACCACAATGAGACACCACCTTACACCTGTCAGAATGGCTAACATTAACAACTCAGGCAACAACAGATGTTGGCGAGGATGTGGAGAAAGAGGATCTCTTTTGCACTGTTTGTGGGAATGTAAGCTGGTGCAGCCACTCTGGAAAACAGTATAGAGGTTCCTTAAAACACTAAAAATAGAACTACCCTATGACCCAGCAATTGCACTACTAGACATTTATCCACAAGATACAGGTGCGCTGTTTCAAAGGGACACATGCACCCCCATGTTTATAGTAGCACTATCAACAGTAGCCAGAGTATGGAAAGAGCCCAAATGTCCATCGATGTATGAATGGATAAAGAAGATGTAGTGTATATATATATATATATATATATATATACTCACACACACACACACACACACACACACAATGGAGTGTTACTCGACAATTGAAAAGAATGAAATCTTGCCATTTGCAACTACGTGGATGGAACTGGAGGGTATTATGCTAAGTGAAATTAGTCAGAGAAAGACAAAACTCATGACTTCACTCATATGAGGACTTTAAGAGACAAAACATATGAACATAAGGGAAGGGAAACAAAAATAATATAAACACAGGGAGGGGACAAAACAGAAGAGACTCATAAATATGGAGAACAAACTGAGGGTTACTGGAGGGGTTGTGGGAGGGGGGATGGGCTAAATGGGTAAGGGGCATTGAGGAATCTACTCCTGAAATCATTGTTGCACTATATGCTAACTAAATTGGATGTAAATTAAAAAAAATTAAAAAAATAAAACAAGCCATTAAAAAGAGAGAGAAAACACTGAAGGAGCAGAGAAAGGGAGAGACAGAGTCACAAGCCAGCTCAGCACCATCAACACAGAGACTGATGCGGGGCTCGATCCATGAGATCATGACCTAGGCAAAAATCAAGAGTCATAGGCTTAACTGACTAAGCCACCTAGGTGCCCCTGGAGTTATAATCTTCAATTGAGCTCACTCCGTCAAATACTCTACTAAACGTATAGGCTCTTAGTTCTCTTCATTGAGAAACTTCTTCAAAGACTGATTTGCGGTCTCTGTCTGTATTTCCTCACCTCTTTTTTTCCTAATATTTAAACTTTCAAAATTTCATTGAAGCCTAACTCTATGCCCAAATTTTAAAATATTGAATTTTCATTTCTATTCAGTTCCACTGCTTTTCTAATTTTCTTTATGATTTATTCCTTTCCTGTGAGTTTCTTAGAAGCATGTAGTTAAATTGCGAAGTATTTGGGTGTGTTTTTGGTTTCCTGTTTTTACTGACTTCTATTTTCAAACGATTGTGGTCCGAAAAACATACTCTACACCCTTTATTCCCATGTAAATTTATCAAAATTTTGCTTTATGGCTCGATATATGATCTAAATTAATAAAAGTATCACAAAGCCTCAAAAAAGAAAGAATGTGCATATTGTAGCCAGCAGTAATGTAGTATATTAATTATCAATATATTCAGGAGGGCTGATAGTTGGCTCAGATCTCTTATGAGTAGCTTTTAATCTAGTTGTCCCAGCAATTGCTTATAGAAGGATTTTATTCACTATTCACTATGTATGTGAAATTGTAATTAGTCCATATATATTAGACATTAATTTTTTATGTTTGTTATGTGTTCCTGATGAATTACCCATTTACTATAATGAAAAATACAACTCAGGAATATCCAAAAGGAAGAGTTGCATAGAATAAAGTATTTGGGAAGGGACATGGACCTTTGATGCCTCTCTGGGCATGTTACCATCCTAGCACCTTGAGTGTTCACCCACCCGGAAGCTTTCCCACCCCCTTCAGTTAGGGTTTTTTATGGGGGCTTCATTATGTAAGTATGAGTGATAAATCATTGGCTGTTAGTGATTAACTGTATTTTCAGCCCATCTCTTACCCCCAGAGTTCAGGGAGAGGGGCTGAAAATTCCACCCCTTTATCCACAGGGTTGGTTCTTCTAGCAACCAGCTGTCCTAAGTCTACCCAGCCATCCCAGCCAACAGTCCTCTCATTTTCATACAAAACAACACTTATCACTTCAGACTTTCCAGTGGTTTTAGAAGCTGTGTGCCAGGAAAACAGAAGAGACTCAAATATACACAGTAAAACCTTGGATTGCAAGTAAGTTGTTCTAAGAGCGTTCCACAAGATGAGAAATCATTTCTAATAAATTTTAACTTGATAAATGAGCGATTTCTTGCAATATGAATAGTACGTGATGGCAAACATCACAGGATCACAACTGAGCCAATGGTTCCTGAAATTCGCTTTGATATACGAGTGCTTTGGATTGCAAGCATGTTTCCAGAATGAATTATGCTTGCAAAGCAAGGTTTTCCTGTATTTGTTGTATCACGAAGGGCTTTTGAAGACACATATGATGCCAGATAGGTGGTAATACTGTGCAGATCTGTGGCAATTTCCTCCAAGTGCTGCGTCTATGAGTCCAGATCTACAGGGTCAGAAAGCAGGGGGTGAAAGTAAGAGAAACACCACTCACAATCACCTCTAGTGATCCACTGCCAAAAATCGTGCTTTCTTCTGTGGATCTAAAGATCCGCGTTCTAAAAACAAGAACACTTCCACCAGGAGACACAACAATTCCATTGACCTGGAAGTTTAGACTGCTACCCAGCCCCTTAAAAGTCCTTGTGCCTCTGACCCAACAGACAAAGAAGGGAGTTACTACAATGGCCAGTATGACTGATCCTGACTCCCAGGGAAATGGGGCCACTACTCCACAATAGAGGTAAGGAAGAGTATGTCTAGAATACAGGAGATTTAAGGTATCTCTTAGCATTATCAATCTCCGTAATTGAAGTCAATAGAAGACTGCAACAATTCAAACCAGGCTGGACTACTAATGGGCCAGAGCCTTCAGGAATGAAGGTTTGGATCACCCCACCAGGTAAAGAACCATGACCAGCTGAGGTGCTTTCTTAACACAAGGGTAATATGGGGATGCCTGGGTGGCTCAGTCGGTTAAGTGACCGACTTCGGCTCAGGTCACGATCTCACCAGTTTGTTTCCTCCTTAATTTGTTATAAATATAACAAATTATGTTATATTATGTGTGTGTGTGTGAGAGAGAGAGATTTATTATTTACTGTCCCTTTTTTATGTAACATAAAGTGTATTGACTTTATATCATAGTATTTATAGGATATCAAGAAAAGTAAACATCATCCAGGACTTTGCCTCTTCTTATAGGAAATGTTAGTGCATTTTCAGTTCTATGCAGGATAGTTGTATCACATCAGATAAAAGAAAAGCCTTGTTATTGTCTTTTATTTGGAGAGTTGCGCGGTTTAAGAAAGTGCCTATGGCTGTCAAGTTGACATGGGGTGGACTTGTGATGGTTAATTTTTTGTGGCAATTTGGCTGGCCCACAGAGCTCTCAGATATTTGGTCAAACATTCTAGATGTTTCTGTGAGAGTATTCTCTGATGAGATTAACTTAAAAAATTAAAATATATATTAAAGAAAGTAAAAATAAACAGGTAACAATTCAGGATACAATTAAGCTCTACAGTAAGGTCTTTAAATATTTAGACAGTGAAACAACAATTTTGGAAAGACTGCTTCTAACAAATGCAGCTCTTAGATCAATGTAATGAGTTTGAATTGCATTGTTTATTGGATTCCTCAGCAAAATGCCTGGCACTGAATAGACTTTAAGAAATATGGGCCAATGTTGTCTCTTTAAGGAAAAGACAAAACAATGCTTCAATTACCTTGGCAGCAGCTTTTAATCTCCAAAGAAATTAGGAAAATCTAAATTATCCCCCAAAGCCTTCTCAACATTTAAATCAGTGGACTTTGAGTAAACCAAGTGCTGTCTATAATATGGGTGGGCCTCATCCAATCAGGTGAAGGCTTATGTAGAACAAAAAGATCAGCCTCACCAGAGCAACAGAAAATTCTCCAGCAGATTGCTTTCATCTTTTTTTTTTTTTCTGACTGTACAGCAAACTATTTAGTAAGGCTACAATATCTGCACACAAGTGTTTGTATATAATATTGATATTATCTGGAACTGAGATGCTTATTTTTATATATGTCATATATAAGTATCTGGCTTATCTGAATGCTATATGTCAATATTGTTAAGGTGACTGGTGACGCAGGTGGCAAATAATTGCACCAAGATTAGAGCAACAAGTGGGACAGAGTTTATTCACTTGCCAAGGAAGGAGAGGGGCCAGACATCAACAGAGATGTCAGCCAGTCATGAGCTTGTGTCACACTGGGCCTTTTAAGATTTTTTGTTCGTTTCTTTTGTTTTGTTTTAAGGTGGTGAGAGGGTTTCAGTTGTGCCCATGGTGGGTGTGGAATGGGGGTTGATTCTTGGCCAGATAGAATAGGAGGTGACAGGTTTCTCAAGGGGTTCTGTCTGGGACTCGTCTGGGATGTGGGTTGTCTGGGACGTGGGGTTGTGGTCAGGCTAGTGAAGAGTATGTTTTGTAGTTGTGGTCAATTTCTCAAGAAGGTAAGACCCCGTGACCTAGAAAAACAAAGTTAAGGCCAAGTGCAGACACCTGTGAGTTTTTTCTGTAAGCTTGGCTAGGGTAGGGAGAGGGCTTTAAATAGATTCCTTCCAAATATTATTTCTTATCAAAGTAACTAATTTGCTATAAAAACAGAGAGGGAGGCAAATCATAAGAGACTCTAAAATACAGAGAACAAACTGAGGGTTGATGGGGGTGGGGAGATGGGGAGTGGGCTAAATGGGTGATGGGCATTAAGGAGGGCACTTGTTGGGATGAGCACTGGGTGTTATATGTAAGTGATGAATCCCTAGAATGTACTCCTGAAGCCAAGACTACACTGTATGTTAACTAACTTGAGAATTAAAAAAAAAAAAGGAAAAAAATTCCAAAATAAATAATTTAATTAATTAAAAGTAACTAACTTGCCACAAACATCCTGCTTATCTCAATACAACAAGTTTATATTTTCTCACTAAAATGAACCGTGTATTTCATTCTTAGGAAGCAAATATAAATATCTTTGCTAACTAATCATTTACTTAAAAATACAATCAAGGGGCGCCTGGGTGGCTCAGTCGGTTAAGCGGCCGACTTCGGCTCAGGTCATGATCTCACAGCTCGTGAGTTCCAGCCCCGCGTCGGGCTCTGTGCTGACAGCTCAGAGCCTGGAGCCTGTTTCGGATTCTGTGTCTCCCTTTCTCTGACCCTCCCCCCCCGTTCATGCTCTGTCTCTCTCTGTCTCAAAAATAAATAAACGTTAAAAAAAAAAATGCCAAAAAAAAATACAATCAATTCTCAGTAAGGAAAATACTGAATTTAATTCTTTGAGCAAGTTTTACTAATGAAATCATGCTACCCTTCTTATTAAAATCCCATACTTATTTTACATTTTCAGTTACCTTTTTGTAAAAATTCTTGATGGAATTTTAACTGTTATCCAATTTAAGACAATTTTCTTCTTATAGTAAAGTTTTCCACTTATGGTCTCTTCATGTGTCCTTTTCCAAATATGTTTTGTAGATATTACCTTTTGAAATTTTTATAGGTAATCAGTTACATGCTAATTATGTAAGCAATTATAATAAAAGGTCGGCCAATCTCTTCTAATGCAGTAAAATAATATATGGCTGGGAGTCAAGTCTATTTCAGGGTGGGTAATTCATTAGGTAAGTCTGCTAATATGTATTCGTAGTGACCTCTGAACCAACGTGGTATGCTCTGAAATCAAATGTTGAAGTGGATTTTGAATTAGTTGAAATAAGTGCTAAAATAACTGTGCATAAGATATCATTAAAATCATACTAAAGGGGAGCAAACCTTTCAAGAAAACTTACAACTATGGACTAAAAAATTGTGTCTGAGTTTTATTTGCCTAATTCTTATAGGCAGCTCTGACCTTGTAATTTTTTTCATGCACTAGGCTTCTTTAAGCAATACTGAGGAAGATATGGCAAAATAGAAAAGGTTGCATAAGCACTCTATACATTTTATGCACTTGGAAAAACCACCTAAAGTATTTGAACCTCAGTTCCTTTATATCTAATATGAAAATAATTAGGCCTATACAACAGATTGTTCTAAGGATTAGTGGAAATTCACTTGCATATCTGCACCATGCCTGTAAAGTTGATTTATATATAGCATGCGATTTCGCACCATGTAGTATAACTCTACAAGATAGTTAACTTTCTCTAAAGAGAGTTGAGTAGAACTAGAAACAAACAACAAACCACTCCATGTTTCTCCAATATACATCTGACTACTCCGGTTCGTTAATGACTAAAGGGAAAATGTAACATTGACCATTTAAACTTATTTGTATTTGAGTACTTCGCCTGTCAAAGGAGTCATATGTTGTCTAAGATTCTAGAATACTGTTTACATTCTTTCTTATAAGTAGCCTTTCTCCAATATGGAATAGTAAGATTTATAAGAATGGTGTTATCAGTAACTTTAATTTTTTTGACACATTGAGGTAAGCAAACTTCAGTGTGTAAAACTAAGACCCACAAGCAAAGAGAAGAAAAAAGAGTATAGAATTTCAACAGCATCTGACATGATGGTTTTGGTTTTGTCTGAGACCAAACTATATCCCTGGGATGTATTTACTTATTCATGTATTTATTTTAATCTTCTTTGCATGTTAGGAATAATAAAGGATTTTCTCCCAAACTATGAATGCTGAAAGTAATCAAAAGCAGAACCAAGAAGGAAGATGTATAATCAGGTATGATTGCTCTGCTGAATGCATCAGAAATGTACACATCCACATCCACACACACATGCATTTATTTCCCTCTGAGGAAAGCATAGGCATTCAGAAACATCACATAGACTTCTCATTTGGAAGTACACATGGAAAAGTAGATGTTGGATTATTCCCTGCTAAGTACACTTGGTACATTCTGTAGTGTTTTTGTCTTTATTTTTGCTTCTCAATCATTTGCCATGTACAATTTAAAAAAAAAAAAAAAAGCAAAACAAATGAACAAAGAAATAGACCCATGAATACAAAGAATAAATTGATGACTGCAGGAGAGGAGTTGTGTGGGAAGGATGGGCAAAATGGGTGAAGGGGAGTGGGAGATACAGGCTTCCAGTTATGGAATGGATAAGTCACAGGGATAAAAGGAACAGCAATAGGGAATACAGTTAATGGTGTGGTAATAGTGTTGTGTGGTGACAGATGGTAGCTACACTTGTGATGAGCATAGTGTCATATATAGAGTTATCAAATCACTATGTTATACACCTGAAACTAACTTAATATTGTGGCTCAACTATATTCAATAAAAAAAAAAAGAAATTTCACATACCCTAAAATTCAAACCACTCCAAGATGGGGGACAATTTTGCTTCTCGATGATAACTTCAGGACACAACACAATGCCTGGCACCTAATAATATTTCAACATATATTTACTGTATACATAGTTAAATCCATCATATCGAGTAAGGAAGGAAAGGTGCCCATGCATCAATAAATAGGTAGTCTAGACCCCATAAATAAATGGGGTCTAGAACTAGATTATATGGTCTTTGCTTGTCCTTGCTATTCCCAGAGTGTTTGAATAAATGTGTTGGAATTGATGTTTTTCTCCAATAACCTCAACGGTAATAAATTTATGGTTGTCTCAGATCCTTGTGCATTAGTGGTTATGTAGGTATTAGCAACCATTCTTTACTCTGAAATGAACAATCCTCAAAATATCAAGCATGTTGGTAATCTCCCTTCCTTCATGACCAAGTAACCTGATACAGAACATCCAGTCTGGGAATGGCAGTCAGAGAACATCAGAGGAAAGCATGAAGCTCCAGTTAGAAGGATGGCTAGATATTTTAGTAAGCCACGGCTCACTAGTGATTAATTCATGCTGAATGATGTCGTGCAAGCATTCCTTGGGGTTCATGCCATGTGGAACTAATGCATGCTAACTTATTTTCTTATCTTAAATTCTAAAACTGTGTCTAAAACTGTGTCATCTTATATGACTGTTAGTACTGCATACCTGTCACAGAAATGTGCAAGATTCCTCAGCATACCAACATAGTTCACTAATTACGTAAAGCCATGCCGCATTAGTAAATCTTTAATATGGAGTTCACTCTCACTTAATTTGTCTTATGCCAAATACCCAATTAAGTGGAGAATATGCAAAATTTCTATTACATGGTCCCACCTTTTATTTATTAGTACATTGTTCACTTGAGGCCTTCTTTTTTTTTAATTTTTTTTTTAATTTATTTTTGAGACAGAGAGAGACAGAGCATGAGCAGGGGAGGGGCAGAGAGAGGGGGAGACACAGAATCTGAAGTGGGCTCCAGGCTTTGAGCTGTCAGCACAGAGCCTGACGCGGGGCTGGAACTCACGGAGCATGAGATCATGACCTGAGCTGAAGTCGGATACTCAACCGACTAAGCCACCCAGGCGCCCCAGGCCTTCTTTTTTTTAAGTACATATTTTTAATGTTCATTTATTTTTGAGAAAGAGATAAAGACAGAGCACGAAAAGGGGAGGGGCAGAGAGAGAGGGAGACACAGAATCTGAAGCAGGCTCCAGGCTCTGAGCTGTCAGCACAGAGCCCAAGTTCGGGCTCGAACTTATAGTCCAGGAGATCATGACCTAAGTGGAAGTCAGTCTCTTAACCGACTGAGCCACCCAGGTCCCAAGGCATTCTTAAATTCTGGGCTAATTTTGAGACCTTGATCAAATTCCTGAAATGTCCCCTTATTGATGAGGCTCAAACTGAACCAACTCTCATTTTCACACCTATGTCTTTATTTTTATTTTTCTTAGTTCTTGTCTCCCAATGTTACAAAATGTGCATGCTTTTATTAAATATCTTCATTAATCCAGTAAGATAGATCATCTGTTTTTTTTTTTAGATATAACTTTGTAAATCAATGAACTGAAAGACTCTGCCTCTGAAATAAATGTCTCAGTTCTTAAATCAATTTTGGAATATGGTGGTACACATTAAATTTACAAATTCTGACCAATTGAACTTTGTTAAAAAATATTGAAAATCATCCTAATGTAATGAGTGAGATTTAGGCTTTTCTTCTATGGCCTCGTGCCAAAAATATTAAGGTAGAGGAAGCCATGTTAATCACAAATAATGTCTTATGAAAGATTTTGATCTTCCTGATATATATTCTCTCTATAAAATTTTATTCAATTCTCTAAAGAGATGTAGATAATAAGTCTTAACATTTATATTTATTCTGCCACAATACCCGAGGATTCTTTAGATGAGTAGTCTTATTTTGACAGGCTCTTAAAATTTATCTTTTATGCACCCATTGGTCATCATCAAATTTCATGAAATTCGAATGTCAGAGTTGTCTGTGGATTTGTTTAGAGTAAGAATAAAGAAAAGTAATGTGAACCTAAAGAATATATCAGCATGTGCTATGTCTGAAGGAAAAGGTATGAATTGAAGAAAAAAGTTCACCTGGCCAAATGCATCTCTGAGCTCAACTGATTCTTATTGAAAGGTTCAGGGTACCTTGAATCACATTGTGGTATATGCTTCACTCAGGTAGAGAGGTCCAATCTTTGCTTTGTTATGTAGGATACTTTTTCTATGCAACTGTTCATCTTCTCCCAGAAACCTGAATGCCTTTAGTCTATAGTGGAACCTCGATAATAAGTAGAATTCCTTTCAGAAACAACCATTTAATTAACCTCCCAGCTGATGTTCATTACTTTCAGCAGCTGAGTCTGGAAAAAAATAATTGTTTATTTAAAATTTGTTTTTTAATGTTTATTTATTTTTGAGAGACAGAGTGTGAGCCAGGGAGGGGCGGAGAGAGGAGACACAGAATCTGAAGCAGGCTCCAGGCTCTGAGCTGTCAGCATAATGCCCAATGTGGAGCTCGAACCCACAAACTGCCATATCATGACCTGAGCCGAAGTCAGACACCTAACTGACTAAGCCACCTGGGTGCCCCTGGAAAAAATAATTTTTACGAAAAGATGGCAGTGGAGACTTTGGGAAATTTTCCCCACCAAAAACAGAAGCATCAGTACAATTATATTAGAAGCCCACTGGAGGGGCGCCTGGGTGGCGCAGTCGTTAAGCGTCCGACTTCAGCCAGGTCACGATCTCGCGGTCCGTGAGTTCGAGCCCCGCGTCAGGCTCTGGGCTGATAGCTCAGAGCCTGGAGCCTGTTTCCGATTCTGTGTCTCCCTCTCTCTCTGCCCCTCCCCCGTTCATGCTCTGTCTCTCTCTGTCCCAAAAATAAATAAACGTTGAAAAAAAAAAAATTAAAAAAAAAAAAAAAAAAAAAAAAAAAAAGAAGCCCACTGGAATGCTTCCTGAAATAGGTACCATGTTCCTCATGGATTAAATTCTGTTCTCACTACTCTTCGTACTAACCCCAAGGGACCCTCTGATTATTGTTACAATAGAGCTAAAGAGGAAATGTGTTTCAGGGAAGAGAAGAGAGCTTTAAGGATGCCAAGAGTGCCTCTGAGTATCACTTACATTAATAAGATTTGTTTAGAAATCAATAAATGATTTGCTTAGAAAAGCCCCAGTTTCATTGCCTGTAATCAAATATAAATCTCAAAACAGTTTTACCTAAATTGGTATATTTGCATATTATTGCTAAGAATTTTGGGTGCTTGAGGTTGATGTAACTCTCTGAGATGCCATGAGGCTTATGGACTTAATACCTGAGCTGTTCGCTTTAATCCAAGTCAGCTGGGCAGAACCTGCAGACGAGCAGGTGCAGAGTAAACTCTACACCCACAAAACTGATGTGTCGAGAGACCTGGGGCGTCATCTTTTCTGTTGCCCTTGGGCCAGTGGCAGCCAAGTTGCCATCAAGAACCTATAGAGTTTTCTCTTGATTGGTTCAAGTGGCTTAGGTGATGAGGATGAATTGAAAAGAAAAAAAAAAAAAAAAGAATTTTGCTACATCTGACAATAGTTCATATTATTCCAATCTCTATCTTTTAATCAATGTACATTTTTATTTATATAAACTTTTTATATAAACTATGTTCAAAAGGAAATATCTAGCATTACTGTAAAGTTAAATGCAAAGTCATTATCAACTAATATAAGATGGAGAAGTTTAAGGTAATGGTACCTTTGGCAATGGGTACTCTTAAAAATTTAATATATTGGATTTGGGGTGCCTGGGTGGCTTAGTCGGTTAAGTGCCCGCTCTTGGTTTTGAGTGGGGAAAGGGTTAACACTAGGCAGGGAGAGATAAAGGACCTTCAGGGAGGCAGGATGCAGCTACAAATGGGAGGCTGAAGAAGAGGGAGCAGCAGCCAGCAGAGTTTGGGGAAAATGAGGATAAGATAAAAGTGTTCCAGACCTGCCTGGGCTACATGCCATGCGTGGAGTCTCACAGACTTTCTGATAAGGTCCCAATAAAAAGTTAGGGACAAAAATCTTTGGTGGCTACCCATTCAGGACCCCTCTCCCTCTTGAGAGCTTTATACTTTCTCTCAATAAACCCTGTCACTTTGCTCACTGTCTGTTGTCTGAGACATTCATTTTTCAACTCCGTAAGACAAGAACCAGCGTCTCTCCCACCCTCCTGAACAGTTTCAGCTCATGTCATGATATCATGATTCATGGGTTTGAGCCCCACATCAGGCTCTGTGCTGTTAGCTTGGGATTCTCTCTCTCCCTCTCTGCCCTTTCCAATCTCTCTCTGTCTCAAAATATTTAATGAATTTAACAAATTTAAATAAATTTAATAAAAATTCAATAACATTTTATAAAAAAAATAACAAATTGGTAGTCTACTGGAAGAACTAGTCTACTACTCAGTTCTATGTGGCTGTAGCCATACCCAACATAGACTTTTCTACACATTACTATTTTCTTTAAAGAAACAGCTCTTGGCTTGATACTGGTAGCTGGTAAGAATTAAATCTCTGTCCATGGAAGACTCCATGACTATGAAACCCTAACTGAGTAAGAGCTATTCCAACAAACCATAAATGTAGAGGCACTAAGCGACCATTCATTGGCAAGGAGAAGTGGAATATGAGACAGGTTTGAGTGGGTTTGGAAAACACAAGTTCTTTCATGAGGAGGTGGCCTCTGGTCAGGACATATTGTATTTATATTGTTGCCTCTCCCTCCATCCATACTTATTAATTCACCGTGAATCTTCTTTCTAGAACCAAAGAGAAGCGAAGAAAAAGTATTGGTTTCCTGCTGCTGCATTATTGCCCCAAACAGGAGTTGCTGAGAAAGAGGAAATCTCCCTGTGGGCAAAACTTTAAGGAGCACACTTTGAATGGATGGAGGAAGGAGCAAAGGTAAAGAAAGATCTAAATATTTAATGCCTAATGGTTTAAGGGGTTATCACAACTCACCAGGAACTTTAAAAAAGTAAGACTGAAAGTGTGAAAATTAATAAAGACAAACCTCACTAAAGTGGAGTCCAGAGTCTAGAAGGGCAGCTGTATTATTCCATGCCAGTTACAGGAAAAATTGTCAATTACAGACCCTCACAGAAGAATCAACAACAGGAAAGAATGATCAATTACAGTCCCCAACAGGAAAAGATATACACTGAATCTTCTGTTAGAAATCATCTACCCCTGCAACTCAGTCAATGAAAAACCATAATCACCTTGAACTCTTGCTTCTCTCCAACGAACTTTCATTCAAAACAATCCCTCCTAACTTCCCTTTTCTTCTGCATAAAATAATGTTTCTCTACTTTGTTCGTTGGATTTTCCTATGGTTTTGCCATAGCTTGCATGTCCCGAACTTTAGTTCTCTTCTATTCCCAGATAAACCCACTTTTGCTGGTAACATAACTAACTGCTTTTTATTTTAACAGAAGATTGCAAAGGGAAGAATCCCAGTCCCTCCTCAGGCAGCTGGATACCAACAGCAGATGATTTTGCAGATCAGGGTCTCTGGTCGTTCAGTAATATCTGTGTGCCTCCAGTTTAATTGTTGTATTACATTTCTTTTGTTTCATTCCCCCACCCCCTTTTTGTTTTCCTGATGAAATGCTGACAAGCATGAAGAAATAAAAATATTTCAACAGAAATGTTTCAACAGAAATATTTCAACAGAAATTTTATTCTGTTGAATAAAAATTTCAACAGAATTTTGTTTCTAGCTCCTTTCTCACCTCCCTGAATTAGCCGTCCTAAGCATGGCTTCTGAGTCGAGGGTCCTTGCAGATTAGATCTCCTGGTTCTGTCGTCCTGTGGTGTCATCCAGCCAGGGAGTACAGATGTTTCACCTATTAAGACCAGAAGTAGCAGAAGTTCTTTCTCACATTCTAGTATTATTTACATGGGAAATATAGAGCTGTACATAGGTATGTAACTTGTTTAGAACTCTTACCACAGGCATACACAGCTCAAATAGCACACAACATGTATTCCCCCTGATCATATATAACAAACACTTTAAAATAAAATTTTATAACTCACAGAGATGCAGCACGAACTTGAATATTAAAACAATCATAGTGAAAACAAATTTGTGTGAACTTGACTTTCTTGAAAGACTGAAAATAGAATTTTTATAATAATGATAGGAAAATAACAGAGGCATTACCTTCATCCTGTCCTTAAAACAAATCAGGGCAAATAATTAGTAAGAAGGCAGGATTTGATGGAATTTTAGGTCAGACATTTAAGCTATATGTCACAGATTATACATGTCCTATCCATTCAACAGGTTTCTGATAAGCATAACATGAAATAAAGTGTTTTAAAAGGTTGACATTTTACTTTAGGAAAATTAAGAAGTATCAATGAATATTTCTGGATCTCAACTAGAGTTCATAAGCATGAGCCTTAAAATACTAAGTTTTATATTATATTTATTGTCTATACTCTGTTCTCCATTTTCCTTCACATGAATCTTACCACTTCTTCCTGCCCCCCATCTCCCACACACATATTAATTTGGCTTCCTTAGTATCTCTTAGGTTGAATTTATGATTTAGGCACTGGCATTTAAATTACACTTATGTATTTATTTTGGAACTTTATAGGAATTATTGCCACATAAATTCTCTGAATTGATAAAGGATTCTGTGTTTATAGAGACTCAGCTCAATACAGTCATGCTTGGCTTTTTCAGAAATCAGAGGCACACCTCCACCCCATTTCCCTCCATCACTAAACCAGCCGCAGTCTCTCTTCCTCATCACCTACATGACTTCAGAGCTGATTTTTTTTTAAGTGGCATCTGTATCTGACTCCTGTGATGATGAAGAACTGTTTTCTGGGTCATTTGATAAAAGGAAATTAAGCATATTTAACAGTAAGTTTCTGTTGTAACTAGGTAGGTTGAAAGTCTCTTTGGAAGCAGAAAAACTGTTCTGTTTTAAGACAAAAGGAAACAACAAATTTACCTTTACTTTTTTTTCTTTATATATATTTTTTAAACCAAGGAAGAAAAATAATTCTTCTCAAGGTGGAAACTAATTGCTTTCACACTTGTATGGCTGTGTCCAAATGAGAGCAGAGATTTCAAGCTCACTGTTCACAGATGAAGGACAAATTTGTTGCCTTCAGAAAAATAAAGCAAAATTGGAAGGTTATGAAACTAGTGAATTTAAGCAACTGAAATTGGCAGTCATATTTATTGACAAAATCTCATTATAATAAACATTGAAATCTTGGCTACAAGAGTTTTGTTACCGTGAATTTTGTTTTCATGCTTTTAACATTCTTGAAATTAGGAGAACATCAACTTTCAGTTGTGAGTTATTTTTTTATATAGCAAATGGTATGGCCATAAAACTCGGTGTACTTCAGAATTCCATTATATCTGCAACTTCTCATATGTCAAGTCACACTGTAAAATTAAAGAAAATAAATTTGAAGAGTTCATTATAGTATCTGAAAATTCATTGAATTCTAGTAAAATGCTTACTGTATAATCAGGTTAAAACTTCTCAGTTATTTTGAAAATGTGTTTCAATCATTCTGAATAACTCAACCTCTAAACGTAAGAGAGGCCAGTGAAACTTTGAAGAAACAATGGTGTCACTTAGTGAAGATGCTAGCTCTTTGGAGTTAGGTAAACCATTGATCAGCAAACAGAAAGGGCAGAGGTTAATTAAACCTTCAGTTTAGAAAAAAGAAAATAAAAATTATTTACAGTGTTAATTTACTCACTCAGGTTCTCTCTTTAGGGATTGGTAGTAAATCCTCAGTCAGCTACTCAAAGGAGTCAGTATTATTGTGTCAGGGACACCATTTATTTATTTACTAAAGTGGAGCTTAAATAAAATACCCTCTTGCCATAGGATTCTGTTTTGTAGCTTATAATCAAAAACTCTTACCAAGGGTAAAATGACCACCCCATCCCATTCGACTCTCCTATTTGCACCAAAAAAAAAAAAAGGTGATGATGAAGGAAAATGGAGTAAGAAACTAGTGTCTGCTGTTGGTATTTACTGGAGTAATATCAGAAAGTAGGAGCTAAAGATGAAGATTTTTCCTTATAAAATAAATTAAGGTTGATGATGCTTCTATATAGACTAGAATAAGCAGATTGGGACAGAACCCACAAACTGATTAAAAGCCTTAAGTTTAGGATCTGCCTTATCTTTATATTAAAATCAATGAAAACTAATGGGATAATAGAATTAAGGCCATCTAGCCCAAACACCAACTTTGACAAGCGTGAGGTGATTTGCAATTTCTTCCAGTAGCTGCTGTCATGGGGGTTCTTGTATCAGCTTTGACACCTATAAGCAAGGACATGGTCTATGCATTGCTCTTCTGTTGACAAGTTCTACATAAGGCTTATTTTTTTTTAAGTTTTTTTCTGCTTATATTTACATCTAAATTCTTCCTTGAAGACAGAATAAAACTAACTTTATGACTTGGCAACAATAATTATGCTCTAATATTAAACTTAGAGCAGTGATTTCCAAACACATCACATGCTTGAAATAGTAAGACTATTTTTTCAGTTACCAATGATCTGAGTCCCTCCTTTATGGCATTACATAGGCTATGTCTTTCTGACCTAACCTAGCCTATTTTTCAATTTTAGAAACATTCTATAGCAAAATGCAAATGCAGAGCAATACTTCGGTAAGGAAAAAGTAAAACATTTTTCTAAACTACGCAGGATTTCATGATGCTAGTGAAAGCAATGTTGGAGAATTGCAAAGCCAATTGCAATGAAGCAGTGATATTTACAAGCATGATGATATGATTGGTATTTCAAAGGCAAATGATTTGAATATCAAGGGTGAATGAAACTGGGGGAATGGTTTGAGAGTTTACAAAATATAAATATATGTTTATGTCGTAAAATTCAAACATAAATTAATTTAAATGACACTATGATATGACTTAGTAGGGAAAATTGTGCAAAATATTCAACATAATTTATTTCT
The DNA here is from genome assembly GCF_028749965.1 of Puma concolor. NCBI lineage: Eukaryota > Metazoa > Chordata > Mammalia > Carnivora > Felidae > Puma > Puma concolor. The sequence continues at coordinate 178,158,339 of NC_141670.1, read as the reverse complement.
GTAATATTTTTAAGATTTTACTTAATAGTTAAATAATAGCTAAGATTTTGTTCTTTTAGTTTTGTTTTCTAGATTAAGTTCTGGAAATACTATTTTTGAAATCAAACATTATAAGGACACTCAGAAATAATTATTATTTTATATAGACATATACATTTTGAGGTTTTATGCAGATATATATATACGTATAGAACATTTTTAAAAAATTTTTATAGCTGGAACTCATTTCTTCAGCTAAAATTTTATATGAAATACTAACAGAACACTTAAAAAAAGCCTCTTTTTCAAAATTATGTGGCCATACATGAATCACATAATCTTAAACCTGGAAAGTTCATGGCACACAGTTTGAAAATAAATTAACAATATTTATTTATTTTGGCATAGGTATAGTTTGCCTAGTAACACATTTATTTTGAGTATTATATATATATAGATATACACACATTTATTTATTTATTTATTTATTAACATTTATTTAGTTTTTGAGAGGCAGAGAGAGACAGAGTGTGAGCAGGGGAGGGGCAGAGAGAGAAGGAGACACAGAATCTGAAGCAGGATCCAGGCTCCGAGCTGTCAGCACAGAGCCTAATGAAGGGCTCCAACTCATGGACCCCAAGATCATAACCTGAGCCAAAGTTGGAGGCTTAACCAACGGAGCCATCCAAGCACCCCATTATTATATATTTTTAAATATTTATACCATCTGCAAGGATGCAATGAACTCCCTTCTCATCCAATAGGTGCACATATCTCTCATTATAGCCTATGTATAAAATATAAAAATAGAAAATATTCTAATAATATGAGAGGTTTTTTGGCTTTTGACATATATTAAATGACATATATGCAATATATATCCACATAAAATTAAATATGTCTTACCACCTGTGTTTTATTAAATGATTGCTATTTTACTGCTCCTTAGGTTGTCCATTACTTTTCATCCCTAATTACAATACTTTAAGTTGAAATTTTTTTTTTCTTCCTTCCTTCCTTCCTTCCTTTCTTCCTTCCTTCCCTCCTTTCTTTCTCTCTCTTTCTTTCTTTCTTTCTTTCTTTCTTTCTTTCTTTCTCTTTCTTTCTTTCCTCTCCCTCTTTCCCTCTCTTTTTCTTTCTACTATGAGGGGAAGATATTATTTTGTTTTTCTTCCATTCTTCTTAAAGCTGTTTGTCCACATAATGACGATATATACATTACACAATGGCACTTATTATTATACCAACATTAGAATGTAAGCTTGATGAGAGCAGGGAACTGGGTTATCTTGTTTAGCTCTTTACCTGTCAGAAATACAGCTGTGCCTCACCTTGCACATAGTTGGTGATTAAGAAATGTTTAAATAATAAAAGAAGAAAACTAAAGTTTGAATGTGCAATGAAGCCTTTGCTTAAAAAAGAAGTTGACAAGCACTTTAAGGAATCTAAGAGTAATGCAAAAGTGGTCTTAATTTGATTAGTAATATTCTTGTAATTAGAAATATTCCTTAATCCAGTGATCTAGCCAACAATCATCTGATTTGTTAAATTACTGACATAAAAAAATGACAAGCCTATGTCCTAGAAAGACATAAACATTACTACTTTGAATCGTACTAATATGCAATTGAGATAACCCCAGAGAACAGAAACTAAGGCAGAATTGTTACCAATGCTTACATTCCATTGGGTGCTTAAAGCATGGATCAATTTGACTTAATTATAAGTAGTATTTAACAATATAGTTTTCTTCCTACTTGAACCAAAAATATTTGGTGAAAAATATAAAATTCAGATTCCAGACTACAGAACATACATGTAGGATAATATTTTGGACCATTGTGCTAGAATAATGCCCTCACCCTGAAAAAGCAACTTATATTCAATACATTAGAATCCCTAACAAAAATGCCTTCTTGTCAATAGAAAATATGCATCAAAATTTCATAGATAAACAAACAAAATAAAATGCTTTAGCTAACAATGACATTGAATTTATTATTCTGTTTGTGTCTTTTAAGATGTCAGTGGATTGCTGATATTTTTAAAACTGCACACACTATGCTGATATTTATTATTATTATTATCTTTATTGTTGAACACAACAAACTCTTAAACATATGTATGCAGAAAAAATTCTGTGAAGTATTTTTTTCAACTATAAACTGTAAGTCACATATTATGGTTCCAATAAAAAAAAGGTAACAATGCCAGTAAAAGTTTAATTTTAGTATTTCAATTTTTGTCTTTGACCTGATTTTAGAAGATGAAACTTTACAACAAATTTCTATAATGACTTTTAAAAAATCTGTTGTAATGCAAATCCATGGATCAGTATTTCTATGAAGAATTACCTAGAATAGATACCAGCTTTAAATATTTTAAACATTGTCTGTTTATCTTATTGTATTTTTAGGTTTATCTTATTGTATTTTTAATATGTAATAAGGAATCAATAAATATTTTTATACCCTCCATTTTAATATAATCTCTCAAATATAATGGATTTGAACTTTAAATTAAAAGGAAAAGAGGGGCACTTGGGTGGCTCAGTCGGTTGAGTGTCTGACTTCGGCTCAGGTCATGATCTCACAGTTCATGGGTTCGAGCCCCACATCAGGCTTTGTGCTGACCGCTTGCTCAGAGCCTGGAGCCTGCTTCAGATTCTGTGTCTCCTTCCCTCTCTGCCCCTCCCCCGCTCAAGCTTTGTCTCACTCTGTTTTTCAAATATAAAGAAAGAAAGAAAGAAAGAAAGAAAGAAAGAAAGAAAGAAAGAAAAGAAAAAATTCTGAAGACAATGATGAACAATGAGGACTGTGATTTGTGTAGTAGAAGCATCCTATTGAGTCTTGTCTATGTGGTCTATGTGTTGGTTCCAACTCTGGCACTAATTTGCATTATGTGCTTGGGTATTTTATTTCTCTTATGCTCCTGGCACCTAAATATTTTCCCCTTTGAATCTTCACTTAATGCATTGTATCAGAATTGATAGCTCCTTCCTTTGTGATACCCTTAAAGAGCTTATATGCCTTCTGCTATAGTTAATACATTGCTACGCATGTATTTGCTCATTAATAAAAATAAACAGCTCAGTTCCTTGTGAGACACTATAGGAACCAAGGGCAGGCTGCCCCAAGATGGGCCGTTTTGGCATGTAGATTACTTTGAGCTAAAGGCAATTGAGATCCTGCAGCCTCAAGAGAAACCTCGCCCCTCCCCTAAATACATCGAAGAATCTAAATTGGAGTGTCTTTGCCGAGTAAATGTTATAACCAGAGATATATTTTATCTGAGTAATCCATGTATATGGCAGGGTAAATATTTGTTTACCACACATTTACTCTTTTTCATCTTTCTTTGAAATGCTTTCCTTCCCTTTGAAGTCCCAGACATCAAACTCCTTCTCATTTGTTTAGAATGACATAAATACCTCATTTTTCCTGTCTTTAGAATTTCTGTGCCTGTGTGGACTCTCCATATGTACATCATTAAATTTTATTGTCTCCTGTTAATCTGTCTCATGTCAATTTGATTCTTAGTTCAGCCACAAAGACCTTTTAAGTGACAGGAATTCTTGCTCCTTGACAACATCAAAACAGATCAGCAATATCAAGGGAAATCTCTGGTTTCACATGGCATCTGATTGCCATCTCTATCATTCATTCTTCTCCAACTTCTCACCAAAGTTCCTATTGAGACAAAAAAAAAAAAAAAAAAAAAGCTAAACTATACTTATAATAACTTGGAAGATGCTGCTAATAAGATGAACAAAGTTGATTTGAAAAAAAAAAAAAAGGACCATCTATAATTTGCTGCATGTAAAAGGCAGCCCAGTTTATCTAAAGGCAAGTAGGTAGAAAGACCTTAGTGCATGTAGTGCCTCCAAAGGGAACCATTTCCTATTATAGAGTACCATAAATAACTAGTTCTGAGAGTCTAGTAAACAACAGAACAGGAAAGCTTGTGGGGTTCCCACAGCTGATGGATTTCACCATATTTGCAGACCAAGATAAATGATCCAGGAAAGGGCAGAAGGAAGAACAGATCTCATCATTCTGAGTGCCACTAATGACAGTTTTAGCAGGAACCAATATATTTCAAGTGTCCAAAACAAAAACAAAAACAAAAACACAAACACAAACAAAAACAAATAGTGTGACTTTAGGAGTATATCCGGCTTTGGGACAAAAGAACTGTACATGCTGAATATCCATCAGGCCAGTGGGGATAAGGTAAGGAGAAGACCAGAGTCACCAGAGTGGCTTTTTAAAACACACAAACTTGCACTCCACCCATAACTCTAATTGCAGGAGACAATAATTTTCAACTTTTATTGTGCATCGGAATCATTGAGAAGAAACTATGTTAAATGTAGAATTCCAGTGTTCATACCCAGAAATTTTCTTTCAGTGAGTCTGCAGTAGGTTTTAGAGTTTTAATGGTGTGGATTAAAATACTTAAGGGGTACCTACTTGGTGCCAGGTATAGGTCTGAGTGTTCTCTGCCTTCGTGGAGCCTACATTCTAGGGGGAGGTATTTTTACTCTAAACAATAAATCAAGCAAATTACATATTGTTGAAACTTGATAAGGGCAATGGGGAAAAAAAATAACAGTGTAACAGGGTAAAGTGGGGCTGGAAAAGTCAGAGAGGTAAAAATTACAATAAAAATATGGTGGTTGTGGTAGATGTTATTGAAAAGGAGCATTTGAACAATTTGAACAACATACATAAGTTATGCAAATGTAAGTGGTTATGGAAGTTGGGAGAGGGGATTTTTTTTTTTAACCAGGAAATTTTCATAAGCCTCTTCTCCCTCTCTGTAACATTTATCTGCCTACCTACTTAGAACTCTGCGGATGTTAGAATTTAATGAAAAAATAGACCAATTAATAATTTTACTGCAAAGGCTAGAGTAAAAACTCCTAACAAAAAATGTTTTATATAGAGTTTCCTGAAGAAATCTTCCAGAATCTTTTCAGATCTACAGTAAAATAATCACATATAAAAATATAACATTTATAAATTTAAAGCAATATATAAATAAGAGATTAAGAAATAATTATTATGGAAAAGATAGCTCAACATATAAATAAGCACTTGGAAAAAATAAAACTTTATTAACATCTAAAATAAAGTATTTAAAAAGCAGAATTGAAAAGTAGTGAACAAAACAAACCTGAGATACTTTTGAAAACGCTGAAAAAAAGGAAAGTGGAATTAAGGATGCAAATATATATATAATAGATATGTATATAATATACTGTATCTGACAGAATATTGTGAGATTTTTAAAGCAAATTTTAAAATCATTTACTACATTTAAAAAAAAACTAATATAAGTACATTTTTCAAAACCACTCAAATAATATAGAAAATAATAAACATGAGTGAGGTGACAAATCTCAAATATTAATTGTTTTGCATTTATTTTTATTGGTTGCTCAATACAAAGAAACTAAAGAAGCAACTGAGAAAAACACTAATAACGCAAATATAAGAAATAATAAGATACTTGGAAAACCCAGGAAAATCAAGTGAAAAACACTGTACCTAATATAATGTATATATTTGTTAATTTAAAAATGAATGGAAGTACGATTTTCTTACATTCCACCAATAAACAGTTAAAATCATAGTGATAAATAATCTTAGTAACAACCATAACAAAATATAGTAGCTAAGTATAAACTGATCAAAAATTTTGTGGTGCATATTTGTGTGTATATATATTCACATATACTTATATACACATATAGATAAATACATGAATAGATTAGATAGAATCCTATTTGTACTAAGTTTATGCTTTTTCATAAACTATATATATATATATGTGTGTGTTTTGTTATAGATACATCTGGGCATCAATTTGCTATATTTATTATACATGTGAATTAATAAACTATTTGTTTCATCCAGAAAAATTAAAAGAAGCCATATAATCCCAGAAAATGAGTGAAATACACCCTGAACATGAAGGACTGATCAACAGAAACAAATGACAAAAAGTACTCAAACCAGTGTTATGATATGATACACTGTACGACCAGAGTTCTGAAAAAAGCTAACTTAAAAAAGCAAACTCCAGGGGCGCCTGGGTGGCGCAGTCGGTTGAACGTCCGACTTCAGCCAGGTCACGATCTCCCAGTCCAGGAGTTCAAGCCCCGCGTCAGGCTCTGGGCTGATGGCTCAGAGCCTGGAGCCTGTTTCCGATTCTGTGTCTCCCTCTCTCTCTGCCCCTCCCCCGTTCATGCTCTGTCTCTCTCTGTCCCAAAAATAAATAAAACGATGAAAAAAAAAATTAAAAAAAAAAAAAAAGCAAACTCCAACTTGCGTATTCTGATATGCAGCCTTCTGAAAGAGAAGATCTTATTACTTCCTTCCATATTCTGTATGGAAGATTGGTAGGGTCCTAACAGAAAATACGTGGCAAATACAAAGGGGTAACTGGGAAGAGTTTAATAAAGGCACTAGTTAAAAAGGTGTAAGAAGGTTTAAGGAAGGGGTGCCTCGGTGGCTAAGTTGGTTAAGCACTGGACTCTTGATTTTGGCTCAGGTCATGATCTAATGGTGACTCAGGCCTGGGGTCAAGTTCTGTGCGGACAGAGTGAAGCCCGCTTCAGATTCTCTCTCCCTCTCTCTCTATTCTTCCCCTCGCCCCCCTCAAAAATAAATAAATAAACATTGAAAAGAGATAAAGTTTAAGGAAAAACAATAAAGAAGAATGATAATCCAAGAACCAGTGGGAAAACTTTGTGGATAGGGTTGTCATCAAAGAATTTCATTTGTACTCTCCCTATCAGTCATCTATAAAAGCAACATAAGAATATTGATGACTAAAGGCTTAAAAAACATATCATACCTTAATAAAAATCTCCTCATAGTAAAAGACCTCTCTGACCTCAGCCGTAGCAATCTCTTACTCGACACATCCCCAAAGGCAAGGGAATTAAAAGCAAAAGTGAATTACTGGGACCTTATGAAGATAAAAAGCTTCTGCACAGCAAAGGAAACAACCAACAAAACTAAAAGGCAACCAACAGAATGGGAAAAGATATTTGCAAATGACATATCGGACAAAGGGCTAGTATCCAAAATCTATAAAGAGCTCACCAAACTCCACACCCGAAAAGCAAATAACCCAGTGAAGAAATGGGCAGAAAACATGAATAGACCCTTCTCTAAAGAAGACATCTGGATGGCCAACAGGCACATGAAAAGATGTTCAGCGTCGCTCCTTATCAGGGAAATACAAATCAAAACCACACTCAGGTATCACCTCACGCCAGTCAGAGTGGCCAAAATGAACAAATCAGGAGACTATAGATGCTGGAGAGGATGTGGAGAAACGGGAACCCTCTTGCACTGTTGGTGGGAATGCAAATTGGTGCAGCCGCTCTGGAAAGCAGTGTGGAGGTTCCTCAGAAAATTAAAAATAGACCTACCCTATGACCCAGCAATAGCACTGCTAGGAATTTATCCAAGGGACACAGGAGTACTGATGCATAGGGGCACTTGTACCCCAATGTTCATAGCAGCACTCTCAACAATAGCCAAATTATGGAAAGAGCCTAAATGTCCATCAACTGATGAATGGATAAAGAAATTGTGGTTTATATACACAATGGAGTACTACGTGGCAATGAGAAAAAATGAAATATGGCCTTTTGTAGCAACGTGGATGGAACTGGAGAGTGTGATGCTAAGTGAAATAAGCCATACAGAGAAAGACAGATACCATATGGTTTCACTCTTCTGTGGATCCTGAGAAACTTAACAGAAACCCATGGGGGAGGGGAAGGAAAAAAAAAAAAAAAAAAGAGGTTAGAGTGGGAGAGAGCCAAAGCATAAGAGACTGTTGAGAACTGAGAACAAACTAAGGGTTGATGGGGGGTGGGAGGGAGGAGAGGGTGGGTGATGGGTATTGAGGAGGACACCTTTTGGGATGAGCACTGGGTGTTGTATGGAAACCAATTTGACAATAAATTTCATATATAAATAAAAAAAAATCTCCTCATATAAATTTCTCAAAACTAAGAGATTTATTAAAAATAAACCATCAAGATAGGTAATTTATGACATGGACAACACAGGTAATTTCACTCAAAACCTTGGAAATTCAAATTGAAATAGATCAAATTCAAAATTAAATATTAATTCAGCAAGAATATTTTTTAGAAGTTCTCAAATATTGGCAGTGATATACTCTGAGAAACTCATACTGGAATTACATAAAAATATTAACGTATGTTTTGTATAAAGTTTTAAAAGTGTTCCTTAATTTGTATTATAATATGCTTACATATTGCTTTTTAGTTTATTGTACAGTAGTGTTTTCCCCATCGGTATAGTTATTTGTCTCACTTTTCTTTAATATTTTAATTATTCCCATGAGCACATAATTTTATTTATATTCTTGGGATTCTGGGTATTCTATTTTGTTTCGTAGGTCTTATTGTCCCTGAGATTCATGTGTGTGGAAAAATAATGACTTCATAGATAGCAAAATTTTGGCAAGGACTAACGCCAACAGATTATGTATTTAAATATTTTTTTCTGTGGAATTTGCATATTCAATATTTCCTCAATGTGGAAATATTCTTTTTAAAAAATGTCTACAAGCTCTATTGGTTATACTACTTTATTAATTATGTCTATTGGTGTGTGCAAGATAGAGTGTCTATAAGAGAAAATCTATTTAATAGCTGTACAAATATATCATTCCACTTTTAAAATTCCTTCTATTCATGCTAGTGTGTGGGAGCAAGATTAAAGCTGAAACTTGTAAACTCCTATACTTCTGTATATTTTTTTAACAACTTTTCCAAGATCAGTTCAGTGAAATTCCAAAAATAAATGAAAGATTATTGTCAAGTGTTCGTAACAAGGCTCTTTAACCTGTTAGGTAACAAACGTTATTGCCCAAACTTTCCAGATAATAAATGGCTTAATTTTATTTGTTACATTAGAGAAAGAGAGAGAGAACACGAGTGGGACAGAGGGAGAAAGGGAATCTTGAGCAGGCTCCGTGCTCAGCATGGAACCCATTGCATGATTCTATTCCACGGCCCCGGTATCATGACCTGAGCTCAACCGACTGAGCCACCCAGGTGCCCAAGTGGCTTTTCATCTTATGGATTTCAGTGGCATGCTCTCTCTCCCGTTTTGTTTTAGTGTAACAAGACCATCCCCAGATGCCATATTTGTGTGCCGAGTGCATCTGTTTACTCTTATCTCTAAGTTCCTTTTGCTTGGAAAATTTTCATTTGTTCAACTTATACTACTTTGATGAGCTAAAAGCTGTGATTGCACCTTTAGTATACAATTGGAAAACCTTCTTATCTCTGAGAGTGATATTATTAACTGCTTTATTTGATACATGGTAGCATTAGAAATCCTAAGATGTATATATTTTAAACATCTATCAATAATGTCAAAAACAGGGGCGCCTGGGTGGCGCAGTCGGTTAAGCATCCGACTTCAGCCAGGTCACGATCTCGCGGTCAGTGAGTTCGAGCCCTGCGTCGGGCTCTGGGCTGATGGCTTGGAGCCTGGAGCCTGTTTCCGATTCTGTGTCTCCCTCTCTCTCTGCCCCTCGCCCGTTCATGCTCTGTCTCTCTCTGTCCCAAAAATAAATAAACGTTGAAAAAAAAATTAAAAAAAAAAATAATGTCAAAAACAATAAAAAATTACAAATCGAGATCTGCAGAATGATGGGTCCTCCCTTACATGCTAATAAGTGTATTCATTTCATTCTCATTTTTCATTTTGATCCCAAACTATGATTCCTATTTCTTTAGACACTAGTAAAAACATCTCAACTTTTGAAAACTTTTGTACATTGGTGAAATGAGGTGGTGGTCTGTGGCTAGTTTACCAGACAGTGCTCTATTTTCCACATTTGCCATCATGACTAGCGTTAATAGGTTCCATGGCTGGCAGCACTGTCAGAAAAGGAAAAATTATGTGAGACTGATGCCCGAACTTCCATCCTTCCCAGAACTGACCGCTTTTATCCAGGACTTGGGAATGTGAGTAGGGCACTGGAAAGAGTCACTGCTGTAGGTTACACTCTGTGGCTCCTATAACTAGAGACTCAGTTTTCTGTTAGCCTCCTCACTTGAGAGCTCCAAGCTTATTGTTGAAAGTTACGCAGTATTTTTGAAAGTTACGCAGGCTGCTTTCAGATATTTGCAAACGTGTACCTCTCTAGTGCAATGAGAAATGGCACAAATTGGTGGTAATAAATATTGATGGATGTGTTATTTCATTATATAAAAGTTCAGGAATATTACAGTATATATCATTGAAGAAACACATGCATTTAGCCCATACAGAAGTCACAATTAGAGATAATAATTGTGCCCCACGTGTAAGCAATACCAGCATCATTTATCTTATTATAAACTGGTTCTTTTCAAGTAAACAGAATACTGACTCTTGCAGCCATAAATGCAGGTGGGTTGCTGTCTTGATCAGTGCCTTGATCTGTGTCCTTCCAGAAAATCATGTCTCTGGATCCAGAGATTTTCTTCATCTAAATTAATTTATGAAAGGTTAGAATAATGAAAAATTAGAACTGGAAGAAAGGCTGTTAATGATCTACATGATACTGTAATCCATCTTACACGTATTGACCATGACACTTGACCAGAAAATGGAAGAACCCATGATGTACAGTAGGAGAGGAAGTATAGAAATGCAGTGATGTCAGTGGACTGGAATCCCAAGGAGATCAAAGTACGACAGAAAGATCTGGAATGGTAGGAGGTGCTGATCAGAGAGTGAACTACGAAAGATGAAATTTTAGCAAGGACACAGAATAATGATGTGTTCAGGAAACTGAGAAGAGCTAAAATCTTCAGAAATATCAACAATGTCACAATGTCCAAATCCGTAATGGATGTACAGATCCACCTGAGATATTGTCAAGTCCAGAGGAATAAGAATCAATAAATCATTATTGAAGGTAGAAGTGAGAAAACAATAATGCTATAAGGTGACAATTCCCCATTCAATGCATTTAATTGTTTCATATAAGATTTTTTATCTGTTATAGTTTAGATGTGAAAAAATTGGTTTCTTATTCCCAAGAGAGTGGATAACTTCTTATTTGTCAATATCAAATCCTAAATTTCTGCTTCAGAGTTCTTGCTCATGCCATTCTCTTTTTCTTGCATAATTTTCTATCTCCTCTGTAGTTTCATATCTTTAAACTTCATGATAAAACAGCCCAACATTCTAGGAGATTTTTCCTAATAAACTTTACCGTACTCTGAATTTTTACTTTCTCCTCAGCATTTTGCCATTTGCACATGATTTTTTATTGCTTAAAATGTGCACATGTTAAGTTCTCTCAATGTTGATTCAATACACATCTGAGCCGTCAAACTGTTTATCAGCAAGAATGGTGTCCTTCCCCACAATGATCATTTATTGTATAAGGTGAATATTTAATAAACAATCATTCCCCAGGTCTCCATGACTTCCAGGAAAATTGGGTCTTTTTGAACAAAATCATATAAAAATAATATAATCACATGATTAGACTGAAATTCATTAGACTGAAATTTCTCAATCAGGAACCATTTTATTGTTCGACAGAATCACAAGCTAGAAATATGGGATTTCTTTCATTTTCTATCTTCCCTCCCACTTAGGAAGGTAATAACAATGTGTATCATATTTATTTTGTATCCATAATAACTAAGGCAGTGCCTGGCTAATAGAAGTTACTCAATAGCTGCTGAATAAAATAAGAAATTAGTCTATTTTTTAAAAAGACTTGCGTGTGAGTTTCTGGACAACAACAGTATTAAAGTTGTAAATTACTAATGTTCACATTTTCCCATTTTCCTATTTATTGATATGAGTAGGTAAAATAGAAAATACAGAGTGGTAATGGCCACAGCGTATTAAGACTAGGAGGACACATCCACCATTTTATTAAAAATTGTTTGTAATAGCTTATTTCATTTATACTTCATCATTGCAACACAACACAAAACAAAACAAAGCTGTACGCCATTTATTAAGAGAGGGTATATTGTGTCATTTTTAAGAACATGAACTAGGGAGGGTGGGAGATGACTTAGGTTGAAAGAATGATGAGTTAACACCTATAAAATGATTAGACAAGTACTTAGCACACATAGTGACCCTTTCATAAGTATTAGCAATTTGGTGATCCTTATTCATATTATAAAATACCTACTGAATATAAAAACAATAAACTGAAAATGAGTAAATACAGCTAAAAGTCAAATAAGTGAGGCTTTATGCCTGTTTGCTAATCTGTAAATTGGATATAAATAATAGCACCTACGTAATAGGGTTTCAGTAATAATTAAACAAGTTATAAAATGTGCAGTAAACTTTTATTTCATCATCATCATCATCACTATTAACAGCTTGGGACATAAAGGGAAACAGACCTTAAGTTAAGAGAATCCAGCACCACCTAGGTACAAATCATCGCAATGATCCTGGATAATAAAAGTATATAACACTATATTTATAAATAAAATTCTATGTGTCAAGTTTTATTTTTCAGGTTATTTTCCTCACGTCTTTCTCAAAGAGCTTGTGGAAAACTGGGAGTCAGGTAGGTGAATAAATAAACGTCAAGATCGTGTGATGAGTAAAATAATAAAAGTATGTGGGAAAAGGCAACACAGAGAAAAGAGTTATTGGCTATTTTGTAGTGCAGGAAGGGTTTTGGAATATAGTGGCAGGTGGGCTAAGTTTTGAGAAATCAACCTTATCTGTATTCTGACATGCAACCAATGTTTGAGTATACCTTGAAATATTATAGACCGACAAAACATTTGGTCTCATGGGCTGTATCAAGTTAATGCTCCTTAGTCAATTTTATAAGTTCAGGTAATAAAGATATATTATATTTGCGTACTATTTTACAGATTCGAAATGGTTTAACTAACACTGCATATATTAAATATCCATAGGTGGAGAGCAATTTCCTTTTTTGCCAAAGAGAGAATAAAAACACAGGAGCAAAATAATATTTATGGGGAGAAAGTTAAAGGGAAAATCAAATGAACCCAACAGTTTTTGATTTAATAACTACATGTCTGTTCGAGATTTACTCCCACCTTGATGTGCATTAAGAAGCCTTAGGAGTGGGTATACCACTTTGTGTGATACAGTAAATGATAGGAAGCTCTCATGATGCCAGAGGTCCAGGAAGGACTGCCATGGATCTTGGGGTTTCCATGTATTTTCCTCTCAGGGAAAATGTTTATAAATGAGAAGAATGACTTGTTTAAGAGCTATTTTTATTGAGGTGTATTTGACATTATAGTTATTTCAGCTTGCAATACGATTCACTATTTGTAAACATTGCAAAATAATCACCATAGTAAATCTAATTAGTATCTATCACTGTACATAGTTACATCTTTTTCTTGTGATAAGGACTTTTAAGATCGACTCTCTTGGCAAATTTCAAATATACAATACAGTATTATTTTTTTTTAAATTTTTTTTCAACGTTTTTATTTATTTTTGGGACAGAGAGAGACAGAGCATGAACGGGGGAGGGGCAGAGAGAGAGGGAGACACAGAATCGGAAACAGGCTCCAGGCTCTGAGCCATCAGCCCAGAGCCTGACGCGGGGCTCGAACTCACGGACCGCGAGATCGTGACCTGGCTGAAGTCGGACGCTTAACCCACTGCGCCACCCAGGCGCCCCTACAATACAGTATTATTAACTACAGTCATCATGTTGTATATTACATCCCATGACTTATCTATTTTATAACTGAAAGTTTGTATCTTTGACCCTTGTTAACAAGGAGACTGCGGGTCCAAAATGGAGTCACTTATGCTAAACTCCACCAAGACCCAATACTTAACCTAACTGCAGCTTCAGTTTCTCCCAGAAATGTTGCCTTTTAACCAGCTAGACATACAATTTCCTGGTCAGCACAAGGAGGTAATCAGCTGATATACCCCTTCTATTTCCCTTAGAAAGGTGACCTTGCCTAAACAGTGCGTTCTTTGTTAATAATTTCCTTTTCTTTCCTCCCTCTTTGACTTTGAATACCTTTCCCTTTCTATAGCCCTTTGGAGCTCCTTTCTATGTGCTAGATGGGATGCTGGCCAAGTCATAAAATAAAGCCAGTTTGATCTTTAGCTTTACTCATATAAATTTTGTTTTTTAACACCTACATTAAAAAAAAATTGTCCTTCCCTAAATGACTTAGATTGGGCTATTGGATGTTCCTGTGTTTTCCTATAACAAAGCCAGACACAGACTCTCTGAATTCCCATTTTTTGCTTCCTGGTTGATTCGCTAAATTGCTTATCCTTGCTGATCAATTGAAACAAAAGTGCTTGTGAACTAAACTTTGGTTAAGATTCTCTCCTTCCCTAGACCCCGAACTGTGACCCAGCCTCAGCCTGAGGAGGCACACAACTCCTCTGTAATGATTCCTCTGCCAAATAGACTGACCTCAGGGTAAAACATTCACCTACTGTTCAATTATGCCACCCTTGCTCATCCTACTTCCCCGTGACCATATATCTAGCCTTGATTACACACTCTCTCTCTCTCTCTCTCTATCTATCTATCTATCTATCTATATATGTATCCCTGTTGACCTAACCTTTAATATGCTTGCAGATTCCTCCTAATGTGACAGCCCCTTCTCAGCTTCTCTCAATTGTCATAGTCCTTTCTTCCCTCCTGCAATAATGTTTTCGAAAAATGTCTCTCCTTACCTAAGTCCAGAGTTGTTTTTTATTTGAGGAGAGAAAAAAGAAAACGGAACTAGAGAAACCACATGGGGACCCAAAGCAATTACTGACAATATTAAGGTACATTTCATGATTGCTTTGCTTATAGAAACATAAACTGAGAACCAGAAAACCTGAAGTTATTTCCTAGCTCTGCCTCTTAACACTTGATGTAACCTTGGGCAAGTCATAAAATTTCTGAGACCTGAATTTTTTCCCTGGTAAAGCAGGAATCACAATGCCTACCTCCAGGGATACTGCAAGGATTGTACGAGATAATGTATAAAAAGAGATTAGCAACTTGCGAAGTCCCTTCATATTGTGTTTATTACCTATATATGGCTCTCCTCCATTTACTGTAGATCACCCAAAACTGCTCCAGTCTTGTAAGGATGGTTTACAATGTTTGCAAGATTATCAACTGTGATCATTCCTGCAGAACAGAATAAAAGGTACATAGAGAAAAATAAAATTTAACCAGAAATAACTCCACTTAAGCCCCGTTCATTTCTTACCTTGACCATAAGTGTTTTCCTAAAAGAACTTCAAGTAACACAGTGAGAATTCACACTAGACTAGAGAACACAGTATAATGAAAATGAAATATTCCAAGGGTTAAAATAAATTCATTTTAAAAACGCAAAAATTTATGATTATAAAATATCACATAGAATTATTTTGTAAATAAGTTGAGAAAAGTTTTTAAAAAGAGAGAAGCTTACTGTCATATAATCAACATGAAGCTAGACTGTTTTGCTTGAAGTTTAGGAAAGTGATACTTTCTTGAGGCTATAGAATCAGTCTTGCCATAAGATTTTTTTTAATTATTAATCTTTAAAACTGAAAACATTTTAATTTATTTTCTCTGGTGCAGAGAGGTAGCAGTTTGAATCGTTATTTCTTTTTGACCCAAAAAGAGATATCTTTTTAAACTTTACTCCTCAAAGTTACAGTATTTCTTTAAATGTTTTTCTTTCTCATATTCAGTTACTTCTCCCTACCTGAATATTTTTCTTGCTCATTTCTTTAAATCAGAAGTTTTTTCCTTCATATTATTTTCCTATTTCATATATAGTAAGAAATACAAAACTAATTATTTTGGAACCAACCCCACTTATCCTGATTCATTTTGGCCAACTACTTTTAATGCTTTTAAGTTTATTTATTTATTTTGAGAGAAAGAGAGAAAGAGAGAGAGAGAGAGAGACTAAGCAGGGGAGGGGCAGAGAGAGGGGGGACAGAGAGTATCCCAATCAGGCTCTGCACTGTCAGCATCGAGCCCAATGCAGGGCTCAAAACTCACAAACCGTGAAATCATGATGTGAGTTGAAGCCAAGAGCTGATCGCTTAACCCACTGAGCCACCCGGTCGCCCCTAGTCATGTACTTTAAAAGTTTTACACACTTTTTTCTGTAAGACAATATATACTATTTACATTTTGAATATTATGTTTTAGTAGCTTATTCAGGAACTGAACACATTAATTACTATATTTAATATATGCTGAGTGATGTCAAGGACTTATGTTTTTTAGCAATTTTTAAAAGTTTATTTATTTATTTTGAGAGAGAGAGATCCTGCACTGGGAGGCGGTGGAGGGGCAGAAAGGGAAAGAGAGAGAGAGAGAGAGAGAGAATCCCAAGCAGGCTGGCACGTCAGTGCGGAGGCTGAGCCTCGAACTCACAAACTGTGAGATCATGACAAGCCAAAATCAAGAGTTGGATGCTTAACCAAATGAGCCACCCAGCCACCCTTGTCAAGGACTTTTTATAAATTTAATTTTATACCATAGATATGTTTTCAGTCTTGAGTGGGAAGAAATCTCATTTAAGTTATAAACCCTCATTAAACTTTAGAATGTGCTCATTGTTCATAACTCAGCCATTGATAGACTTACCTTTCATTTCAATTCTGGCCATTAGAAATATTAGCCCAAAGGTATTGTTTTGTTTTGTTTTGTATATTCTTTCTGCAAATTGTCACTTTGCAGAATAAACATTAACAGGAAGATATTTTTAAACAACAAAGCAGCAATATTACTGTTTTCAAATATTTTTCAACATTGAGAGACCACTGAACATCATCGAGCAAGGTGGAGTTGAAACTTTAAAACACCAGCAACCCTGGACTTAAATCTTGGTTCTATAATTTTGTGACAGACATCCCCGTTTTTCTGATTCTTCCTTTATAAAATGAAGTATGTAAAGCGGATATTCCATATAACCCCTCATAAAGCTCCTTTCCTAACACCCAGTTAAATTCATTTAGAGTGTTATAAAGTACAAGCTTTCTCTACTGAATCCTTTTTTTCACTAAATAAACTTAGTTTCTCAAATGTGAGACACCCAGCATGTATTATTTCTCACGTAAATAAGAGTAAAAAAAAAAAAAAAAAAACCTATGACCTGCCCAGCACAATTTGCAGTGTATTGCATTGAATTTTGTAAACAAACAAACACCACCTTCACTTCTATTTCCTTCCTTCCCTCTTACTCCCTCATTCTACCATCACACTTGTTACCCAAATATTGTAATATGTTTTCTTGAGTTTTTTCAGCATTAGTGAAGGTGATAGGCAGTGTTGTGACCCATAATTATCCCCTGAAGACAACAAAATGTGCTTCATTACCTGTGTGGTTGTGCTGACCACCAGATCCAACTTATTGCAAACACATTTTGTTTGGTTTCGTTTTACAATCATAAACGTATACTTGACCCTTGAACAATGCAGTTTGAACCACACAGGTCCACTTATATGCACTTTTTTTTTCTGATAAATACAGTACTGTGAATGTATTTTCTCTCCTTATGATTTTCTTGGTAACATTTCTCTTCTCTAGCTTACTCTAAGAATGCAGTATATAATGCATATATAAAAATACATGTTAATATACTGTTTCCATTATCATAACATAAGGTAAGGCTTTGAGTCAACTGTAGGCTATTAGTAGTTACATTTGGGGGGCTTCAAAAGCTATTCATAGATTTTTTTTTTTTTTTTGTTTACTATGCTGGGGTTGGGGCACCTAATCCCCATGTTGTTGAAGGCACAACAGTACTTATTCCAAAAAAAGATACTCCATTCAAAGGCATGTCTTGGGTGCCCAACTTTTCAAACTGAGTCTTTCATATTACAGAGACTGAACTGTGGGAGAGCCCAAATCCTAAAGTTTCCTTTCCTTTGACACCAACAGTGATTTACTCTTCAGTAAACCAGTTTACTTTTTGAGTCTCTCCTTGCTTTGCATGAGTTAGGGGATTATTCTCAGGATCAAAGGAACGACTACCTACGAAAATGCATTGTGAACTATAAAATATAAGATATTTTATTCAAACTGAAATGTCACTTTTTGGGGTGCCCTTTCTTAAACAGGTATTGTGAAAACGAGTAAGGGAAATCTCATTAAAATGCAGTGGGGAAGCCCAGGAGATCCCACACAGGAACCACTCTTTGCAGCCACATAACCAGCAGGAAGAAGGAAGAGAGTTATTTTGACAAGGAAGGAATTATTTCATATGAATTTTATCTCCTGGTTTTAGGGTAAAAAGGAAGATCCCTCTGTTCCCCAGCAGCATAGCACTAACCACTGCTTGGAGCCCATGAAACACTATCGCGACCTCAAACGTGTTCTTCTCCAATGAACTTTCATTCAACAACCCTTCCCTGTGTTCTCCTAAAACCTAATAAAAGCTAACCTTCTCTTTGTCTCTTTGGAATTGACAATGGTTTGCTAAAGTTCAGCTTGTCCGTATTGCAATTCTTCTGCTATTCCAAAAAAAAAAAAAACCTTTTTGCTGGTAAAATAACTGGCCATTTTATTCTTAAGATTGGCACTATCATCTTCACTAAGCAAGCTATGGATACTTATAATTTGTATTTTAAAAGATGAGAATGGAACCATGTAAGTTTTCCATTTCAAAAGCTTACTGTTCAGAAATCATGTTTACATGTTCCTGCCTCTTCTGTTTTGATATTTTTTCTCATACAAAACTGCAGATAGCAGAAATGTTAGAAAGTTTGATTACAAATATTTTGTGAACATCCACAGTAGAGTGACTTAGGTACTGGCAGGAAACCTTCAATATTTGAAAATATTTAATACTTGGCATTAAAAACCATCCCCCAAGGTCCCTGGAAGCTTTCTCTTCTCAGGTAGACCAAATAAGCCCAAACCTTTTTGCTCATCTTAGAGTCACATGAGCTTGCCTTCCCAAACACTGACGATTAATACAAATACCGGTATTAACTCTAAATTCAAATAATCAGTTATAAAATTTGGTTAAAAAAAACTCTCAGAGTACGGGACACCTGGATGTCTCAGTTGGATAAGTGTCTGACTCTTGATTTTGGCTCAGGTCATGATCCCAGAGTCTTGGGTTAGGGCTGTGTTGGGCTCTGCACTGAGCGTGAGCCTGCTTAAAATTTTCTCTCACTCCCTCTGTCCCTCCCCAGCTCTCTCATGCTTTCTTTCTCTCAAAATAAAATAAAATAAAATAAAATAAAATAAAATAAAATAAAATAAAATAAAATAAAACTCTCAGAGTGAAAATTACCTTTGCTTGATGCTTATTTAGCTAATAAGTTATAGGTTTTCATTTGGGTGAAAGAACCAAAAATAAATAGGGTTTTTAAAGATGTGAAATCATTCAGTATTGCTAAATGCTAATGTGCTAGAACCAACAAGAGTTTCATAGAGTTCAAATCCTCTCACTCCAGACTATACATTTTCATTAACTGGAATGGTCAATTGAATTGCCCATACAATTTAAATGTGTTCCTCTTTGGCTTTTTGCTTTTTAACCAGTTCCACCTCAGCAACTCCACATTTGTCCCATCTCTGACATTTAGAACTGTTTTTTCCTCTTAAATGAGCCATGCTCTCAATTAAAAAATACGTCTGTCCCCTACTCTTTTCTTCTATTCCTCTTTTCTTTACTACCCCGATCATGATAACTCTGGAAGTGATCTCAGAGCAATAGAGATACAATGTACATCTTGGAAGCTGAAAGATGGTGTCCTCCCAACTCAAAAGAACTTTTCTACAGGGTAGTTTCTTGTCTTACCCTTTATAAATTTCTGTTAAACTTTATCACCTGGAGTAAAAAATATCCCCTTGTGACAAAATGTTCACCTTTACCAAGTGGGAGTTTTGTCTATTTCATCTCTAGTACATACAGCATGTTTATTTTTTTTCAGTAGTTTCATATTATTTTTATATGTAATTAATTGTCAAATTGGTTTCCATACAACACCCAGTGCTCATCCCAACAGATGCCCTCCTCAATGTCCATCACCCATTTTCCCCTCTTCCCCACCCCCCATTAACCCTCAGTTTGTTCTCAGTATTTAAGAGTCTCTTATGGTTTGCCTCCTTCCCTGTCTGTAATTTTTTCCCCTTCCCCTCCCCGCTAGTCTTCTGTTAAGTTTCTCAGGATCCACATATGAGTGAAAATATACGGTATCTGTCTTTCTCTGCCTGACTTATTTCACTTAGCATAACACTCTCCAGTTCCATCCACATTGCTACAGATGGCCAGATTTCATTCTTTCTCATTGCCAAGTAGTATTCCATTGACATACGGTGTGTTTAAAGCATTATCCTATTCCATGATGTTTATGATTGTGCTAACTACACTGCATCCAACATGGACTAGAGAATTTCCTTCAGATATGGAAAAGGATGTATTATTTGTTGGTTGCTGGCTACCTCTGGCATTTCTTGGCATTTAGAAATATTGCCCTGATCTTTGATTCATCTTCCTTTGATGTTCTCTTTGTGTGTATGTGTCTCCAAATTTCCCCTTTTTGAAAGGACGCCAGTCACATTGGACTAGAGGTGTGCCTTACTTTGGTGTGGCCTCAACTTAACTATATCTGCAACAATTCTATTTCTAAATTAGGTCACATTCTGAGATACTGGGGTCAGGATTTCAACATAGGTATGGGTGGGTAGGGAGGACAATTCAACTCCTAACCTTGGTATTTAAAATATTTTGTTTTAAATGAACTACTGGGACCTTATGAAGATAAAAAGCTTCTGCACAGCAAAGGAAACAACCAACAAAACTAAAAGGCAACCAACGGAATGGGAAAAGATATTTGCAAATGACATTTCGGACAAAGGGCTAGTATCCAAAATCTGTAAACAGCTCACCAAACTCCACACCCGAAAAACAAATAACCCAGTGAAGAAATGGGCAGAAAACATGAATAGACACTTCTCTAAAGAAGACATCCGGATGGCCAACAGGCACATGAAAAGATGCTCAACGTCGCTCCTCATCAGGGAAATACAAATTAAAACCACACTCAGATATCACCTCACGCCAGTCAGAGTGGCCAAAATGAACAAATCAGAAGACTATAGATACTGGAGAGGATGTGGAGAAACGGGAACCCTCTTGCACTGTTGGTGGGAATGCAAATTGGTGCAGCCGCTCTGGAAAACAGTGTAGAGGTTCCTCAGAAAATTAAAAATAGACCTACCCGATGACCCAGCAATAGCACTGCTAGGAATTTACCCAAGGGCTACAGGAGTACTGATGCATAGGGGCACTTGTAACCCAATGTTTATAGCAGCACTTTCAACAATAGTCAAATGATGAAAAGAGCCTAAATGTCCACCAACTGATGAATGGATAAAGAACTGTGGTTTATATACACAATAGAGTACTATGTGGCAATGAGAAAGAATGAAATATGGCCCTTTGTAGCAACGTGGATGGAACTGGAGAGTGTGATGCTAAGTGAAATAAGCCATACAGAGAAAGACAGATACCATATGGTTTCACTCTTATGTGGATCCTGAGAAACTTAACAGAAACCCATGGGGGAGGGGAAGGAAAAAAAAAAGAGGTTAGAGTGGAAGAGAGCCAAAGCATAAGAGACTGTTAAAAACTGAGAACAAACTGAGGGTTGCTGGGGGGTGGGAGGGAGGGGAGGTTGGGTGATGGGTATTGAGGGGGGCACCTTTTGGGATGAGCACTGGGTGTTGTATGGAAACCAATTTGACAATAAACTTCATATATTAAAAAAAATAAATAAAATATTTTGCTTTGCTTTCCTATAGGCAAGTTCATTTGTTAGATTCTCATTTGCAAGATTGAAAAATAACTGGCTAATACTGGGAGAGAGAGAGAATTCATTGAAAAGATAATGAGTACTTCAAGGATTGTCAGGAAGTTTCAGGAAAGCATGCACAGAGAAAGGAGAAGATATAAGGAACTCTAGAAAACCAGAATCAGAGACAGTATCAGGCATCTTAATAGTTAAGTAAAAAGTACAGCTGCGACTGACACTGAATGCTGCCACCCTGTACCTACGAGCATGGTGTAGGCACTCAACTTTGGAAGCTTACACTGCCTACCTTTTGGGCTGACTGCTCCTGATGATGCATCTTTAAATGCCTAGCTACAGATTCTAATTTTTGTTTCACCAAATTGATCGCGAAGTCTAGACGCTGTGTCTATACCCCCTGAATGGCTAGGTAAACCATTTCATCTTGTATAGTGGGTGGGAAGTTCTTTTCCCAATAAGCCCCACATACTGGAAAATTCTGGAAATATATTAATGGGGTTTATATGTTGGACAGTCTAGGACTGAAAAACGCCCTCAATAACTTGCTGTTATTTGTTTCCTCATGGTTTTGAAAATGTACTTAATATAAATAATAGCATATTAAAAATTATCTGCAGAGAGAGGATGTAGAGAGAGGGTATGGTGTCGCTGTGGCAAACAATAGGAAATAAATACTGTAAACATTCAAAGGTAAGAAACTTTCCATGAGCCGGAAACGACACAGAATTGAGGACTGGAACTTAAATTAGCTGAGAAAGGGGCGGAACTTCTACTAAAAGATGAGACACTGAGGGAAAAGGAAATAGGACATCTTTGGAATAAATATAATTTATAAATTTAGCTGGAGTGAAACATATTTATAAGTGAATGATGAATTGATATAACGATCTCTGGACAGGTCATTTATGGCCTTGCATGTCACAATAAAGGGTCTGAATGTGATTCTAAAAATAATGACGTGTGTTTAGGAGAAGGGACAGGTGTATTTAGGAAGAGTATTCTAACATATGATGTTTTGCAGAGTGGAGTTTTGCTGGGACAAAACCTGATAGATGAAAATGCAGTAGTTGTGAAAAATTACTACAATCAATGTTGCATTTTGGAAATATAGCAAAATAGTCAAACTTGTGAAATTTTACAGAGGGAAAGTAATAGAACTTGGAAGAGAAATAAAGTACTGGAAGACAAATACATCTCTGAGGTTTTAAGCCTACATGACTACAAGAAATGCAGTTTCTTTGGCATATACGGGAGATAAGCAGGAAAACAATCCTGTTGTTAAATATTTTATACCCTTTAAATGTTCTGTTTAAAATGGTAGCAGAATATTCAATAAGAAACATGTCTGTACTGAGAAGAAACATGTCCACTCAGAAGAAAGGACAAAGCTGAAGACATGAACTTGGGAGACATTTCTAGAGACAAACAAGCCAAACTACTTGCCTCTGAAGATGAAAGATGCAGAGAAATAAACAGGCTTAAAACCATTAAAAGCCATGCATCTAAAGTCAAGATGTGTTAGTTTGATGCTACTCATGAAAATTCTCATAACCTGAATTTAAAAAAATGGATCATTGCCCAGAATAATATGGAGTATTTTTTATCATTTATTTTAATTCTATGAAAGTTATTTTTATGCATTATATATAAGGCACATCTATTAAATAATACATTTAATTCCCAAATAATTCAGTATAATATTATCTAACTACATTGTCTATGTGTATGTTCATATAACTTTAATTATGAACTATAACTAAAATTAAGGAGTTATGATGGTGCAGATATTCAATATCAACAGCTGTGATATAAATTATGTTAATTTTTTTCACTACCCATCTTCAGCGCAATTCATAGTTTGGTGGTGTGTGAAATATGCAGTAATTCTCTGGGTTTTTTTTTTGCCATTGTAAGTATCAGTGTGTTTAATTATGCAGCATAACCACCAAACTCACATTAAAAAAGGATAAATACATGAAATAGAAAAACATGAATTCAGAATATATTTGCATCTCAATTTCAATTTTTCTTTGATGAAGACTGTGAAAGTTACACTTGTTTATTAGTGCTTATTTTTCTGAATCAAAATAGGAAGCCAGGCCAAACTAGTCTGGCCAAATACAAGTCTCAAACAGTCTGTTACTATTTCTTTGTAGTAATAGTGGTGAAGACAAATCTTGATGGATATAAATGATAAATCAACCTTATACACCCAAGGTTGTTCGCCCAAACAAAAATGTCTTAAAATACAATGTTTTAAAAACAGAAACAAAAACTGTCCATTGACTTCATCAGAGGTCACAGAGATAAACTTCTATTAAAAATTACCGATATTCGGTTTCCTCACTTCTCACCTCCTTGTTGTAGTTCCGTCTACCCAATCCTGGCTAGTGTCCCCAACTTAACACTGAAACTGGTCTAGAGTCTAGGCAACATACCCAATGCCATTCTTGTTGCTAGATATCAACATACCATTATTTCTTTGGAATTATAAGCAGAACTGAAGAAGAGTGGTCACATCATGGGAGAACTTGGGGAGAGTTTAGCCCTGTCATTTTCTCTATCACTTTTCCTCAAGCCATAGTGAATGAATATGTGTGATTAAGTAAAACTATTTGCCTATCTGCCTCCAGTCGCATGATTCCAACTCTGTTCTTAGAGCTCTCCTATGTAACAAGTGTAGAGGCGATACCAATAAACATCTTCTTCATGAAGTGCGTGTTCTTGCTTTCGGCAATACCACCATCTTCTCATCCTTCTAGGACAGGTCTGGCTGCTACTTTACAGGCACTTTTGCTACGCACACCTCTGTTTGGCATCCCAAGACTGGAACTCTTTGGAACTTAAATTTAACTCTTCTTCTTCCCTCTCATTTCTATTCTTTCTCTAGATGATCACATCCATTCCTTGATTGTCTGCAGGCTATATGCTGATTAGCCTCCAATGTATGTAGATAGAATCCCACCATTAATTTCTACTTCTTATTTGTTCTTTTTTATTGAAGTTCAAGTTATATAACATATAGTGTATTCTTGGCTCCAGGTGTAGAATTCAGTGATTCATCACTTACATGTAACACCCAGGGCTCATCCCAACCAGTGCCCTCCTTAATGTCGTTACCCATTTAGCTCATCCCCCACTCACCTCCCCTCCAGCAATCCTGTTTGTTCTATATAGTTAAGAGTCTCTTATGGTTTGCTCCCTCTCTGTTTTTATTTTATTTTATTTCATTCTTCCTTCCCTTCCCTTATGTTCATCTGTTTTGTTTCTTAAATTCCACATATATAAAAGCATAAGATATTTGTCTTTCTCTGACTGACTTATTTCACTTAGCATAGTACACGTTAGTTCCATCCACATTGTTGCAAATTGTAAGATTTCATTGTTCGAAATCTCACATGCATTTTAGTTTTTCGTTTCCTAAATTTAACAGTTTTCTCGCAACACTTATTTCCTGCCCAGCTTTCTCATGCCAGTAAATGTCACTTCTACCAAAGTCAAACTACTGAGAATCTTCCATGACTTTTCTTGCTCACTTACGTTCAAAATCAATTCATCGGCAACTTAATTTGTTTGCACCGCCTAAAAAACAATCTCTAGTTCAGCCATCTCTCGCCCTTACTATTATTGCCAGCCACTCTCTCTACTTCTACTCTGACTTCTTTAATCAATTCCCCACAGAACAACCAGATGGTATATTGAAAATACCCTCTCCTTCTAATATGCTGAAGGCTTCCAATTGTCTGCACATGTTTTCAAAAGCCTGGGTGATTACCCCCTGCTTATCTCCCTTGTTTTATCTAGCACCATTGTTTTGACTCAGCTACAGAGGCTTTTATTCTTCTAAGGGTATTAATGTCGTTCTTGCTCCAAGACTTTTGAACATGCTGCTATTTCTGTTATAACAGCCAGCTATCCACATAGGTACCACCTTGCTAACATTCCCTTTTACCCTTCCCTTTACGTTTCCTTCATTTGATTCAGGGACCATCTTGTTACCTCCTATGAAAGACCTTCCCCCACTGTTTCAAATATATATACCTTATGCTGTGTCCTAAATTTGTGTATTTCTTGTGATACATGCTACAAATTGTCGGTCTACTTGTTCTCTTAATAGCTTAGTAACTGTTTTCACTACTTTAATTGTACACGGGAAGAGAACAGGAACCACTAGCCGCTGAACAGTTACTTCAGTGTCTGGTGCATAGAATGTTCACCTGTCCAGTTTACATAGCAAAGAAAGTAATCAAGGATTTTTTTTAAGTGTGTTTGCTGGTTTGTTTGTTTGTTTATTTATTTAGAGAAAGCATGAGTGGGGCAGGAGCAGAGAGAGAAGGACAGAGAGAATCCTAAGTAGGCTCCAGCCTGTCAGTGCATAGCCTCATGTGGTGCTTGATTCCAAAACAGTGAGATCATGACCTGAGCCGAAACCAAGAATCAGACGCTTAGCTGACAAAACCACCCAGGTGCCCATTAATTGAGGATTTTAAATGATGCAGTTCAACTAATAATAGTTTATATTATAGGAAATATACAGGAAATGTAGGAAATATATTGACACCTTAAGTTAAAGAAATCTTGGCCATTCATATATTCTCACACACAGTTTTATTTTACTTTTTTTGCACATTATCTTAAACACAGTAGTTACTAATTTATAAATATCTTTTTATTATTTATAGCAACCTGTTATGTATGTATATATATATATACATATATATACATATATATAATTACCTTTAATTTGTAGATGACAAATCTAAAATTTACAATAGATGAATTTTTTTTTTTTTTTTTTAGATAATGAAATTAAAGAAGAGTCGAACAAGAAATCCTGCTCAATTCTTTGGATTCCATAGGCAGGTTGAAAACAAAAAATCACCTCACGGGGTGCCTGGGTGGCTCAGTCTGTTGGTGTCCAACTTGGGCTCTGGTCATGATCTTGTGGTTGGTGAGTTCAAGCCCTGTGTCAGGCTCTGTGCTGACAGCTCAGAACCTGGAGCCTGCTTCAGATTCTGTATCTCCCTATCTGCTCCTCCTCCGCTCATGCTCTCTCTCCCTCTCTTTCTCTCTCTTCCTCAATAATAAATAAACATTGGGGCACCTGTGTGGATCAGTCAATTAAGCATCTGACTTCGGCTTAGGTCATGATCTCGCAGTCTGTGAGTTTGAGCCCCGCGTCAGGCTCTGTGCTGACAGCTCAGAACCTGGAGCCTGCTTCGGATTCTGGATCTCCCTATCTGCTCCTCCTCTGCTCATGCTCTCTCTCCCTCTCTTTCTCTCTCTTCCTCAATAATAAATAAACATTGGGGCACCTGTGTGGCTCAGTCAATTAAGCATCTGACTTCGGCTTAGGTCATGATCTCGCAGTCTGAGTTTGAGCCCCGTGTCGGGCTCTGTGCTGACAGCTCAGAGCCTGGAGCCTGCTTCAGACTCTGTCTCCCTCTCTCTCCGTCCCTCCCCGACTCGTGCTCTGTCTCTATCTCTCTCTCAAAAATAAAAATATTTAAAATAATTTTAAAAACTAATAAATAAACATTTAGAAAATAATAAAAAATCACCTCATATGAATACATTTCACAGAGATGACTCTACTCATCTGTTCATTATAACCAATTCTATCATTTCTTCATTAAGCACCCCTTAACTTCAAAATCTGACTTTTCTGCAAAATGGTCAAATCTTTCACTCCCTTCATTTGTACTGTCACCACAGGTCTGAGTGTAAGATTATGTGCCTTGAGGGCTCAGACTGGAAGAGCACAGGGGTCAGGCACAAAGAAAAAAATGATATCTTTTTTTTTTAATTTTTAACATTTATTTATTTTTGAGAGAGAGAGACAGAGAGAGAGAGAAAGAGAGGGGCAGAGAGAGAGGGAGACACTGAATCTGAAGCAGACTCCAGGCTTTGAGCTGTCAGCGCAGAGCCCCATTCGGGGCTCAAACTCACGAACCGTGAGATCATGACGTGAGCTGAAGTCAGACGCTTAACCGACTGAGCCACCCAGGTATCCCAAGAAAAAATGATTTCTTATGAGTTCTTTTATAAAAGTGATGTCACTGAAGTATTAATAAAATTTGGAGATTAGTAATAATGTCCTCATTAATTTGAAAAGCATATGTGCAGTTTAGCTGCAATAATTTTAAAAACCATTTATGATAAAAATAAAACTTCTAAACTCCCTTATAGAAAGAAGAAAACATTTCAGTCAAAGACACAGCAAAGGTATAATTCCTTGGATGTATGAATTGCTACTTGTGAGCACGGTCACATGTAACATACATCTATGGGCATGACATTCCACGTTCCGCATCCTTTGGAACTGAATTGGTATGCAGCATCTACATGACAAAAATAAAAGCAATGCATTAATGTTAATTAATCTGAATAATGATCTCATGTTTAAGATGGGTCATAAACATCATTTATGATTTAATTTTATATAAATCAAGATGAATATCATGCATAAACGTTAGTTAGATGATGAAGAATAATATTGTCATGACTGTAACGAGTTTATTGTTGAGCAGATGAGGAGGAGGAGAAAAATGAGAGTAGTTAGTTCCTGTTGCTCAATAAAACATATGGAAATGAGTGCTTTCATTAATTATTGGAGAAAATAACGACAAAAAATGTTCTCCTTCCCCTTGGAAAAGAGTATATCAAATACTTGTTTTTATTGAAGGGCTTTACCTCTGATTGTAAAGGATATGCTCTGATTGTAAAGGATAGTTCATCTAAATCAAAGTACCTATCTCCATGTTTCCCTATTTTGTATATTACATATTTTATTTGCACTGACCTTGGAAAAACTCAGATAAAAAGTCAAGTTAAGGGGTGCCTGAGTGGCTCAATTGTTTAGGCTTCTGACTCTTGGTTTCAGCTCAGGTCATGACCTCAAGGTTTGTGAGTTCGAGCCCCACGTCAAGCTCTCTCTCCCTCTCTCTCTGCCCTCCCTTGCTTGTGTTTGCTTGCTCTCTCTCTCTCTCAAAATAAATAAACTTAAAAAAAAAGTCAACTTAAGATAAAATGCGTGCCTTTTTGCCCTTTCATTGACCAATAATTTTCCACTTGACTTGTATCTTTTTCCATCCCCAAATCATTTACTAGAGATTGGATATCTTAAGACTGCTTACTCTCTTAAATTCATCTTTTAATTCTCTTTACTTTTTTTCCTATCCCCATAAACAATCGAGTCAGGAATTAGTTTTAGAAAATATCCTCCGATTTAATTCAGTTCAAAAATTAACTGAAGGATACATGTTTCCAGCACAATATTTTCTGTAAGGACCTAAAGAAACAGGGCTTTCCTTCAAAGAATTGAGTGTGTAGTGAATCTACTGGAAGAATAAATGGAAGTGCTAGAATAGAAGCAAGGAGGGTTAGCAAGACTTTAGGAATGGTCCACAGAAGTGACCTGTGGGGTGTGTCTGGAAGGGTGAATAGTTTGTCTCCTTCTTTTTTTAAAGTCTATTTATTTATTTTTGAGAGAGAGAGAGAGAGAGAGAGAGAGAGAGAGATCGAGAGTCCCAAGCAGGCTCCACACTGTCAGCACAGAGCCCAACAGAGGCTCCAACTCATGAACTGGGAGATCATGACCTGAGCCGAAGTCAAGAGTTGCATGCTTAACCGACTGAGCCACCCAGGTGCCCCAAATTATTTTTCTATTCAGGAAAGGAAACGGTTACAATGGACGAGAGGGAACATATATAAACTTTAGAATAGTTAGAGTCTGAGTAAATACAGAAATTATAGAGAAATATGAGATGAAGATTATTAGGGTGTGACTGTAAAAGGTAAAACCAGAGATAAAATAGCTTCAGATTTAACATACACTTTTTTCCCCTGAATGCATTGGTATGGTCAATTAAATATATTTATATATATATATATATACACACACACACACACACACACACACACACACACACACATATATGTATTTTAAGGAGCTAATTCTGCTAAAAATGTAAGAATATATTAGATTCAAAAAGAGTAAACACAGGCAAGAAGCATATTAAAAATAAAAAGGAAAAGAAAACTCCAAAAGGAGTCAGTGCCCAACAGCTTTACCTTTTGCTATTGTATGTATTATCATAAAATAACTTTAACTGATATCTCTGCATTTCCCGCCTTCTGCTTGCACATTACACGGCTTATCATAAAACTGTCTTATTTGGCCTTCTCACATTTTCCCTCTGCCACCACATAGTACATTGTTTACCTATATTAAAGAAATCACCATTATTTTACTAAATTGCTTCCCTATTTCTATTCATGTAACACATAACCTAAATTAGTAACAGTAGGTAACCACTAAAAAACAAGTTCATTCTCATTTATTCTATACAGACATTTGGAATAGACTCACCAACAAGCTTTACAGACAAGTTTAGTTAAACATTACATATCTCATATAATTTAGTCCTACAGATGGAACATATTTTTTTGAAAACATACTTATTTCAAGTACCATAAGCATTGTGTGAACTAAGTCACATTGAAGATTAAAAGTCTTCTTACCTAAAAGATGTCATTGGATGGTCTCTCCCAATGAAAGGATCTCAACTCACTTTGTAGCTTTTGTTTTCTTATCTTCTGGCACATCTATCTTTGTTTTGTTTTGTTCAAGGATCAATCTATCTGGAAAAACATGGTGTGCATTCTTTATACATATATAGTTTCACTTTCAGCATAATTTGGGTTTAAAGGTGTTAGTTTAAGGGACCAAAATAAATTGAAAATCTGTCTCCCTTGCCCATCTTTTCTCTGAAGAAATTGTCAAGAGAGGAAGGCATTCTATTTTCAGCTTTATTCCTTAACTGACTTTGATAGTCTCTGTTCCCACATGCAAAACACAATTATAGTACTTAGAAACTACATTAGCACTAATCTCACTAATTTTATTAGAATTATTTTTTATGCTTTTTTTTAAATTGTAAATGCAGACTTCATCAAAATATCATCTTCCTTGGGAAATAGCAAAAGCATGACTTATCTTGTAGCTATACTTAAAATCACGAGGGTCATTTCAAGGGATGGCCCGGTAATTAAGTAGGTAAGAATAACAGAGTGCTTTATGTTTATTTTGTAGTAATCTAAGAATATAATCTTTCCTATAGTTCCTTGAGCGCAATTTTTATTACTATTTTCATTTGATAAATTATTTCAAACTACAAGTAAGATCACTTATTTTTGAATACAAAATGGAATATGCCATTGACATTCTTATTTTTTATTGTATTTTAGTTTGGGGGAAAAACCAGCCTTTCCTCATAAATACACTTACTACTCTTTGTATGGCTTTGAGAGCAGACATAAATCAAGAACACATAGAATGTAAGCTATTTTTATGGGTATAAAATCACTATTCACTATACAATTTTATTGGGTCACAATATGTAAATATAATTCATGATACACAAAAGATTGCATAATTCTAATTGTGTTTCTACTCTTATTTCCAACCTGAAAATAACTATAAGTTAAGTAAAATGTCTTTCCTGTGTCTTTCCATTTCATGAAAGAAGTCATGAATTTGCTAATTATGTAAGCTGTTTACCAAAACAGATTTATCAATTGCTAACCATGCTTAGAGTACAAATAACATCATATTTTATTGTTTTAAATTAAATTTAGGTTGGCCTTCCCCATAACAACCCTTGCCAGTGATCCTGTTTCAGTAAATTTCCAGGTCTATCTTTCCTTCTTCCTAACGAAGAAAACTATTTCCATGAAAAAAATGCAGGACATGTGCCTGGCCATCTGTCTGCAAATTTCGGAAATCTGGATGGACCACTTGAAAGCATGTGGCTAGGTACGGCTTCCACTTCTTCCTATCTGTGAGATGTTCATCCAGACTCCCAATTGCTGTGGCTCCTAGTGGGCTGCCATCCCCACATCCCCCAAGCCACTGACAGGAAACCATTGGACATGTTCACTTTTCTGCACATGCTGAAGGGCATGGAACTTCGAACACCTTACTCAGTCTCTTGGAATCCAACATCACTTGGTCAGACCTGCTGCCTCATTTCCCATCTTTTTATTTTTTTAAGTCTGTTTATTATTTATTTATTCATTTATTTATTTTTATGTTTATTTACTTTTGAGAAAGAGAGAGACAGAGCATGGGGGAAGCGGTGGTGGGGGGGAAGGTCAGAGAGAGAGGGAGACACAGAATCTGAATTAGGCTCCAGGCTCCGAGCTGTCAGCAGAGAGCTGGATGTGGGGCTCAAACTCAAGAACTGTGAGATCATGACCTGAGCCAAAGTCGGTTGTTTAACCGAATGAGGCACCTAGGCATCCCAAGTTTATTTATTTTGAGAGAGAGAGAGAAAGAGAAAGCACATGGAGGAGGGCAGAGAAAGAGGGAGAGAAAGGAAGGAGGCTTTGAGCTGTCAGCACAGAGCCTGATATGGGACTATATCTCAAAAACTGTGTGATCATGACCTGAGCTGAAATCAAGAATCTGAAGCTCAACCACTGAGCCACCCAGGAACCACCTCCACCCCCTTGTGTTTCAAACTTTAGAATTTAAATCCTCCTTCTTCTGTTTGGACAGTTCAAAATAATGTTTTCTTTGGCTTCTTTCAAAGTACTAAGCAATGTCTAGAGTTTGCATTTGGGATGTTCCTACTTTCCTCTTTTATTCTGACATACACACAAAGTTAATCTACAGGGGTAAACTGAGGCTGAACCATAGAAGACAGTACTTGAGTACATCCTGGAGTGGGGTTGTAAATGGCATTTGATTTATCTTTCATTGATGCTCATGAGTCTGTATATTGAAAAGTGCCATATAATTTCTCAGTAGGTTTTCGAGCTACACTGAACTTGCAAAACTACAATCTTATTATATTATATTCTAAAATTGTATGTTTTTATGGACTTGGAGTAATATAAATCCTGAATTTAAAAGAAATACCTGTTTGCATAGTCGCTCACAATCCAAATGTGAATATAGGTATATATAAATATATATGTGCATGTATGTAAGCATACATACATATTTCTATATTTATGAGTGTGTATGCATGTACATAATGTCTACATTTGTACTGCATTAAGAAATAGTCTATTATAACCTTTTTTTGCTGGTAGGAGAACTGGAGATGAGGACAACCTGGAATATTACAATAGATTAGATCATTTTTTGCTTTTTAGTCTCCTTTTTCCTTAAATCCTACCTACTTTTACAAAATTGACTCTCCTAAAAATACCAGTCTATAGCTTCTACACCTGGTACACATACCTCTAATGGCTTTCTGTTGCTCAATACAGAAGTCTTCAGCATTGTTTTAATTTTGTAAGAAAATAACGGTGACAACAAATGTTTATTCCAATAAAATATGTCTATGACATTAAAGTTAAGATTTATCTGGATGGTTGTATAATTCACGGCAATAGTGTACAATCACCCGTTTTTATTTTTTTCCTCTACGGAAGTACATCAGTATGCTAGCGAAGGACTATGGCTTGCAAAGGGGCTAAATTGAAACTCATTCTAATTTACATTTTTAAAATTTCAAATTAGGTGTCTACGTTAGTAATTAATTAAGGGCGCCTGTGTGGCTCAGTCGTTTAAGCATCTGACTTCGTTTCAGGTCATGATCTCATGGTCTGTGCATTGGAGTCCTGCATCGGGCTCTGTGCTGACATCTCAGAGCCTGGAGCCTGCTTCAGATTCTTCTCCCACTCTCTCTCCCGTCCCCCATTTACGCTATGTCTCTCTCTCTCTTTCTCTCAAAAATAAACCATTAAAATTAAAACCATTTTAGTTTTAAAATTAAAACCATTAAAATTTAAAAAAAAGAAATTGGTAACAAACCCTTTTCTGAACACTCTAATGTGTTACAACATCACAAAATGAATTACGACTTAAAAAATAAATTTCACACTCAAATTTTTGGTAAACGTCCCAGATAATACAATCCCTACTTACTTCTTTACCCTAATTTTCCAATATCCCTATTCTATAAACATCTTTGAAACATATTTCTATTCATTTTATCTGGGAAACTTTGTTTATAATGTTTCCCCCTTCTTCTTTTATTTATCCAAGTCCTATCTCCTTTTAATCATCCCTTATAGCAAATAGTTATCATGCATCAGGGTTTATAACAATTTGGTCACTTCTATGAAATTAAGTAGGACTTACACTTCTGGTAATACATTTTATTGATTAATTTTATATGCTACCACAAATCCTAAATACATACATGTATGTGTGTTTGCGTGTGTATATTATAGATGATGTGTATAATATATAGTACATTATCTATATTATATATACTGCACACATTCATATATGGGCACATACACATGTAGCATGTATCTTTTCTGAACTCATAAAATATGTATGTGCCTCACCTGACGTCATCTTGTCCTTTAAGAGACATGAAATCACCTCAGCCTTTCTATAGAAAAATGTCAAACTAATATATCAATTCACAGGAACACACAATTTATGATTTTACGCTGTTCCTTATTGCTTCCAAATTTCACACACATATTGCCTCTTACTGCCACCACATGCTGTTACTTTCTTCCCACTGTGCCATAACTGTGTGCCACTTTGCACACAATTCAGTCGCTGTTCTCCATTTCAGAGAGAGAGAGGGAAATAGAATATTTTAACTGACCATTCTGTGTATGCCAAACTTTAATAAATTTTGGAGAAAATGATGGACAGGACCGAATGTAAAGCAAAAATACATTAAACTTTAGTAATATGCAAAGTGCCTTTTGACATTCTTCAGCCACCCTACCATCAGAAATGTCATGTTGATGTTTCCTCTTACAGGGTCCAACCACTTACAGTATTGCCTATCCCTTTAACTCCTGTCTCTCTCCTCTCTTCTTTCCTTTATTTCTAAATTTCTCTATATTCTGTAGAGTTTCTTTGCTGTCTCTTTATTTGTCTTTATAAGACTTGCTATGGACTGACTTGTGTCCCCTGCCCCCCCCCCCAAATTCATATGTTAAAAAAGCCTTAACTTCCCGTGTAACTGTATTTGGAGATGAGGCTTTTAGGAGATTATCAGGATTAAGTAAAGTCATAAGAGTCCGGTTCCAATCTGAGAGGATTGGTAGCCTTATAAGAAAAAGAGAGAGAGTTATATCTCCCTCCATTTGCACACACTGAGGAATGGCCATGTGAGGACACAGTGAGAAGTGGACATCTGCAAGCCAGAAAGAGAGAGCCCACCAGGAACTGAATTGGCCAGAACTTGGATCTTGGAATTTCCATCCTCCAGAACTGTGAGAAATAAATTTCTGATGTTGAAGCCACCCAGTCTAGGGTACTGTGCAATGGCAGCCTAACTGCACTATGATAACACCTATTTTTTTTTTATTTTTTTTAACGTTTATTTATTTTTGAGACAGAGAGAGACAGAGCATGAACGGGGGAGGGTCAGAGAGAGGGAGACACAGAATCTGAAACAGGCTCCAGGCTCCGAGCTGTCAGCACAGAGTCCGACGCGGGGCTCAAACTCACGGACTGCGAGATCATGACCTGAGCTGAAGTCAGCCACCCAACCGACTGAGCCACCCAGTTGCCCCTGATAACACCTATTTTGAAATCCCTAAAATTCTATCTCCATAAAACTTTTCATGTTATTTCTTAAACATGGATCATTTACCCTGAAGAATAGATCTCACAGCAAGCAGATAGTAGGAAAAAATGTTGTTTCTGCACCTTGCTTCCATTAAATTCAGTCCATATGATAAAATTTGGCATTTTTGTTTTTCTTTGATGCCTATTAGAATGCTCTAAGCATGCTGGGAATGAATAAGATTGACAATAGATTGATAATAGCTATGACTAGCTTATGTACAGCCTGTGGACTACTGTCAAAATTATAAAATTAAGTAGATTAGAATTGATGAAACTAGTTAATTCTTTGTCCATTCTGTATTAACTGCTTTCATGTGTAATTTTTCTATATCCATATATTTAACCTTATCATCAAGTAAAAGTCTTTTCTAGAAAATCCATTTAAAGCACAGTGTTTCCAGTCGACATGGCCTTTTAAGATTGTTGGTTTTAAGATAGCTCTAGGTAAGTATGGACTAGGAATTTTTTCTTCTTTTACTGTAGTTTAATTTGTTGGCCAAGAATAAAACTCATTCATTCCTGTTAGGCTGTAAGTCATCAGTCTTGATAATTTGGGGAATATTTTTCTACCTTTTGTAGACAATCTAAACTAAGACTAGGTTTATTTAAAAAGAGTAAGTTGGGGCTCCTTGGTGGCTCAGTCAGTTAAGCCATCAGGGCAGAGGGCTTTCTTGGGATTCTCTGACTCCCTCTCTCTCTGTCCCTCCCCTGTATGCAGGTGCATGCAGTCTCTCTCTCTCTCTCTCTCTCTCTCTCTCTCTTTCTCTCTCTCTCTCTCAAAAATCAATAAACATTTAAAAAATTAAAAAAAGCATAAGTTACATGTGTCTTCCTAAATACATCTGATAATATAGCTTAGTGATACCAATGTTGCTTTGAAACATTGTGTCCCTCAGTAAAACGCCAACTTTGATTTCAGTCTGGACAATCAGCAGCATTCGCTCTCATGAGTTGAAAACATTCACCTTTCCTTTCATGGTGAAATTATTAAACATATTCTTCTCACTGATGGAAAATTATGAAATTTAAAAACTTAAGCTCTTTTATTTCATGAAAAAAATATGAATGGTGTAACAGTTGTCTGGCTTTTAGCTTGAATGAAAACAAACCTATGGCACCAACAGCTTTTGATTTTCTTTTTTTCTTTTCATAATCCTCTAAAAATTATTGTTATTGAATCAGTTCAGTAAAGTAAATTAATGATCAGAAACAATATATACTTCAAGTAGTAATATAATGAAAATTACTGTTCAAATCTGTGAATCTGTAAACTGAATCTGAAAACTGAATCTGCAAACATTCTAGATTTTTCTCATGGCTGAATGATATTCCATTGTGTGTGTGGATATGTATATATATATACATATCCACACACACACACACACACACACACACACACATACATGTATTTCACATTGCCTTTTTTCCTTCACCTGCCATTTGCAATAACGTGGACGGACTTTGAGCATGTTATGCTAAGTGAGAAAGACAAGTACAATATGGTATCACTTATACGTGGAATCTAAAACACACAAACTAGTAAAAACAGAGGATAAAACAGTGGCTACCAGGGAATGAGGAGTGGGGAATAGGACAGATGTTATTTAAGTATAGAAATTTGCATTGAGTAGTAGATAAACCCTAGAGATCTAATGCACAGTTCAGTGATTATACACAAGAATATTGTATTACAATCATCAAACTTGCTAAGAAACTAACAATTAATTATTCCAACCACTAAAATGAAATGATAATTAGGTACCATGATAAAAGTGCTAATTATCATTACCAATGCAATCATATTAAAATATGTGTGTATCAACTTCATGTTGTACACCTTAAATTTTATTTCATTAAAATAACATAAATTTTTGTATTTAAGATTTAGAATATTACTGGCCATAAAGAAAATGCAATGCCTTCAAATTCAGCTAGTTATGGGTTTAATTTTTGCACAGCTTTCTTTATAATTCTGGCAACTTGGATAAGCTAGTTAACCTTCCTGAGTCTATTAAATAGTGATAACTATACCTAATGTGTGGAATTCTTTTGAGAATTAAATTTAAAAAATTATTAAATTGGATATTTCTTTCCATAATGTTTCTTACTTTTTAGGTATTCAAGACATACCATTATTATGATTTTTATAATCATTTCTATAAACGTAAATAAAAATAGTAAAAATTTAAAATACTGAATACAAGAAGTATAATCCCAATACTGCTTTTATGTTTAACCTGTGTCACTTCTTGGTAGAGTAAAAGATGAAGAGTAAGAACATTCCTTGGCATACAATGCAAGACATTTCACTTTCTGGCCACATTCTACCTTTGAAACTAGCAAGTCCTTGACACTTTTGACCTACTTCAAATCACCTTACATTCTCATACAATAGAGGTCTCAAGAGTCCCTGGACTATCAGTCATAAAATTTCTTTTTGTCTGTAAGTCCTCCTCTTCTTCTCAAAAATGTTACTTAATGTCTAAGCATTCTTGATACATCTCTCTACATTTCCCAGTTTGTGTAGTATTTCTTTGCCAATTCACAGAAAACATTGCACTGATAATTTTATAACAGCAAACAGCTTGAAGAATCATCAGCTCTCTATTTATAGATCTGCATCAAGACAGTGAGTTTCTTGAAGATCATTATCATTTACTAATTATCTTTATACCTCCAATGACTAGCAACAGGTTAAATTAATAACATGCATTCATAGATCACTCTCTTGACTTTTATGAAATGAAAGATGGAAGTATATTATGAAATAATCATCTAGCTCATCATTGATAATTAAAAGTAAGCTGTTGATAAAACACCAGTGATTAGCTTAGTCACATTACGTATTTAGGGAGTATATTGGGTCCTGGAGGCAGTGAGAGGTGGGTGGGTTGTGGGTGGTGAGAGATTATGGGATTTTTCTAGAGAGTCTCATAGGGAAGTACTTTAATGAACAACAGTCTAAGTAACCAATTCTTATTTTAACCACTAAGAAATAAAATAACATTCAAGGGTACAGTTCAGTTTTATAGATAATTTCATAATGTGTAGTCAATATAAATTTAAAAGGTTCCAGATCGGACTAGTCTCAAAAAAAAAAAAAAAAAAAAAAAAAAAAAAAGCATGGCCTTTTCAGTATTTTACAGTAAAGTTTTATTATATATTAAACTTCATAAAGATAGAGCCAATAAGTACAAATAACCCCCATATTTTCTAATGTGAAAGAAATATACATTTAGGATTGTGTTTTTTTACCACTGGACTTGAAAAGAAAAGTTATACTTTGTATTTCAATAAGAAAAATAAATAAGGAACAACATAAGTTTAAGTTTCATAAAATTGTTGTCTTTAGGCCAAACACAAATGTCTGGATGACCAAAATCTATTGTCTCTCATTCTTGTGGTCAACGTTCATGGCAACTTCACAATCTTGTGGAAGCTATCTTGATTTTGTCTCTGTTCTGTTTTTATTAAAAATCAGTGTAAAAATGCATCATGTTGGTTTGTAACTACTTGAGAAAGAGTACACACAGACACATCTCTACCTGTAGTAGAAATGCATTAAAGAAAAATTACACCATCTAAGTTATGAAATACACAATATAACTATTTTCCATTAGATCATCCTTTCTCCACTCTTCTCCCATCCTGCCCTGTGTCCCTAGAGGCTTAGTTTTGTGGGCTGTGACAAGGGCTATCCTTGCCTTCTGACTGCTATTGGATTTGGCCAATGGGAAGCAGTATTATGAGCTCATGATATTTCTTTCTCTAATTCCATCAATGATATGTTTTTTTCTAAACAGGTTGATTTATATGACTATTTGCTCATGATTGTCCTGCTCTATAGTTTCACTCATTTTTTTAATATTAGCTAACTCAAAAGTATCAAAAGGAATTGGTTTCTCAGACATATATGAACAAAATCTATAAACTCATTAAAGCTTTCTTCTTTTAACACGTTTAATAAAGACATATTTTTATAATCAAATGATATGTCTTCATTCTGAAAATTTAGAAAATATACATGTGTAAATATTAGAACATAATTTTGTCTTTTTACATATTGCAGCAAAGATGTTAATAAGTTAGTTAGCATTTGTACTATCATGATATATCAAGGATATAAAAAGTTCATTCTGTGAACACCCCAGTTAACAACTAAGCATTAGCTTGTGCTTATATATTTAGGGAAATGCATCATAGACAAAATGAGTATAACCAACTTTTCCCTTCAAACTCATAATTAACCAAGTGTTTATATTATTGTATTATTCTTTAAAGCAATGTCGTAAAAACTGATCCTTCTCCATTTTTTAACCCCTGGCGCCCGGTGGCTCAGTAGGCTCAGCACCTGACTCGGTTTCAGCTCAGGTCATGATCTCAGGACTCATGAGTTTTGAGTCCCTTGTCTGGGAGCTGACGCTGTTGAGCCTGCTTAAGATTCTGTTTCCCTTTCTCTCTGCCTTTCCCTTACTTATGCTCTCTGGCTCTCTCGCTCAAAAATAAATAAACATTTAAAAAAAGAGAGAATGAGAAAAAAATTACTCAGTTTGGTGAGTCTGAATGTCACTGTCTGTAACAAATAAAAAAATATATTGCCAAATTTAGTTATTAAAAATGTTCCTTCATATGATGTTGTTATTGATATTTATAATTATCACTGTTTCTTTCTTTTTTTTTACTTTTCTCAATTTGACTCCTCTTGAACTCTATAAAATTATATTTGAAACATACATTTTGTCACATATAATCCAGAGTCATACAGCTTTATGACATTCTAGTCTCTTTCAAGTTCAATTTGCATAAAGTCTCCTGATACACATGGCTCTCCACTACCT
Organism: Puma concolor; assembly: GCF_028749965.1. Classification (NCBI taxonomy): domain Eukaryota; kingdom Metazoa; phylum Chordata; class Mammalia; order Carnivora; family Felidae; genus Puma; species Puma concolor. Next base: position 178,118,067 of record NC_141670.1, on the reverse strand, counting down.
GCCTGGCCTCCAAGTTTACTTCTCCTTTCCCCTGTTATTTTATGCCCACTTCTCTGTTTTATAAGACTACTGTATTGATAATTACTGCCATTCCCTTGCGTGCTGTTCCCCACTTCCAAAATTAATCTTATTTCCCTACCAAATTTCAAGTCCTACCGCTTATCTTCTTGTTCCCTGAATTATTGTGGCACCTTCAATTAAACTGTATATATATATATATATATATATATATATATATATATACATATATATATATATTAAACTGTATATATATATATATTAAACTGTGTATATATATATAAGATATAAATGTGTATATATATATATATATATATATATCTTAAGTTTTACTTAAATTCCACTTGGTGAACATACATATTAGTTTCAGGTACAATACAGCAATAGAGTGTATTGACACTTCCATATTTTTCCAAAGAGTCTGAGACAATTTTTAAAACAATAATACACCTCACATTCACATTGGATAAATATAAAAGTTCTACAGGAGTTTTTAAAATCCCCACAAGAGAAAAAGAGAGAGCATTTTATTAGCCCCTAGAATAGAGGTGATTACAATGGTACATGTAATTTATATTTACATGTAATTGTATAATGATATTTAATGTCTATTAACGTACAGTATGAGATGATTTAGTCTTTTGACTACATTGTTAGCTCACAAAGTGCAGGGAGATTTAACACTTTCTGTATTTCTCACTGATATGATGCATACTCTATAATATATGGTCATTTGTTATTAACTGACTAATTTATAGGGCCTTTAAATCTGCTTCATAGTGTGTGCTTACAGCCTTTATCACTGCTAATTTTATCACTGCAATTGTTCATCGTTTTGACCCTTAATTTTCCCTTTGATCAAAATCAGTCAGCCCATGTCTTTTGGCATGCCATGCCCAGGATGATCTTTAAACTGGTGCATCTACTCTATGTAATATTTTAAGTTGTGTGAATCAATTTACTGTTTTTTTTTTTTTTCGTTTTTTTTTTTTTATTTATTTTTGGGACAGAGAGAAACAGAGCATGAACGGGGGAGGGGCAGAGAGAGAGGAAGACACAGCATCGGAAACAGGCTCCAGGCTCCGAGCCATCAGCCCAGAGCCTGACGCGGGGCTCGAACTCACGGACCGCGAGATCGTGACCTGGCTGAAGTTGGACGCTTAACCGACTGCGCCACCCAGGCGCCCCTCAATTTACTGTTTTAACCAAGACCAAAACTTTATCTCCCATGGTTGTGAAATGATTCTAAATGTACACATATACAAAGGCTATGAGCCAATGGAAATTCAAACACAGAGTAAGAGAAACGATTAAAGAAAGAAGTTTTCCTTATATTTCGTTGGACAAGAAGCATTCAATGTGATTTTTATTTATTTCTCCTATGTCTGTAACATCAGAATACTTTAGCACACCAGGCACTTCTATCTGCCCATTTATAGGCTAGTGAAAAGAGACGAGCAATCTGTGTCAATGCACCATAAAATTCACATTCTAAAAATTAAGACAGAGTTACACTGTGATCTTTAGCCCATGTATGGCTCCTAAATTTGTTCTTGCTTGTTACAGAATGGCCTCTGGGGCTCCAGGCAGTGGAAAACTTCAGCAGACTGGCAAGCCTTCTCTGGTTTTGAATTCCAAGGTTTTTGTCTATTAAGTAAATATTTTTGTTAGTTATAACAACAGCAAATGCTCAAGAAAAGCTATTTTCAAATTCAGGAAAAAAATAGAGCAAATTCTGGCAAAATCCAACATTAGGGTCTTTAAATAAAAAGTTTAGATTATATTTTGCTTAACATGAACACAAGACTTTTGTGTTTTCTAGTGCCTGATGCCCTTTTGTTTCTAAAGTTTAAAATTTTTTTTTACTTATGAATTCATGTCCTATAATTTCAAGAAAGGAATTTTTCATAACAGCTTCTAATTTCCAATTTTGTTTAATCACCCTCCTGTCCAGTTCCACTTTTGTTGTTGTGGCTGTTGTTTTGTTGATGATGTTAACAACGATGTTGTTAATTACTATGTATTCTTTCATGTTTTTGTTTTTATAGTTTGCTAGAGAAAATATTTGAGTGTTTTAATGATGTGTTTTAAGTACGGTACATGCATACGCCTACAAATACTTCATTGCTCTCAAACGTGAGTGTTAGAATAACTGGATATCAAAATCTAATGGCAATCGAGTTTTCACTAAAAACATGGTAACTCATTCTTTTAGACTAGAGATCATGTGCCTTTTGATTCTTGGTTACATGCTTAATTATAATATCATTGTCTTTCTACCTTCTCTCTTCTAATCCCCATATGCAGAACACTAGATTTACGTAAATCTCGGTCAAAGCAATCTTTTTCAACATTAATTCTTTTCATCTCTTTCTTTCTAATAGCTTTGTTTTCTTTTTGAGAAATCCTTTTAGATATTGGATTTCCTGGATACTTATTATCTCTCAGTTTCTAATGTGAGTTGAAATTCACTAATTCGATTTTCACTACTTCCTACTCTGTGGGACATAGAAGAGACACAAATATTAAGAATCAGACAGAGAAGTGAGACACATTGCTTCTGCTCACATCTTTGGCAGACAGAAAAAGAACCTAGAAATGTAGTCTTTAGTTGGAGGTCATATGTCCTGCTAAAAGGATAGTTGAATAGATAGCTTTGATATCCAGCAATCCTCAATATCTCATACTTCTTGAAGATTCATTTTCCTGATATATTTTTTTAAGTAAAAAAATTTCTTAACATCTATTTATTTTAGAGAGAGATGACAGAGGTGAGCAGGGGGTGTGGCAGAGAGAGAGGGACACACAGAATCTGAAGCAGGATCCAGGTTCTGAGCTATCAGCACATAGCCTGATGTGAGGCTCGAACCCACGAAATGTGAGATCATGACCTGAGCTGAAGTAACATACTCAACCAACTGAGCCACCCAGAAGTACTTGATATTTGTGAATAGAAATGTTGGCTGAAACCTTCCTTTGCTTCAGAGGATAGCTTAATGTAATGGACTTGGGGGTCTAGGTTATCTGTGTTTCAGTCCTAGCTCTATCCATTAATACCTATCTCAAACAAAGGCAATTTATTTTCTATCTCTGTTTCATCATCTGTAGAAAAGGAGATAATATCATAGATACTGTAATAGATCTAGTAGCTTAATAATATATTTATTATGATAAATAAATGGTTAAGACACATAAAGGTCTTAAAACTCTTCCAAGAATATATGTTGCCTTTTATATACAACATATTTATGGTTGTTTATATGTATGTGAATGTACATATGCCCACATACATGATTGGATTGAAACTTACTACCACCCCTGAGAAAGTCTGTGACTTTTCAGAGACATTTTTTTTCCCCAATGTTGCTTGTTATTAGAGATCTGATACTGTACCTAGAAATTTTAGGACAATGCATTTAATCTGCATTAAAGTTGACAAAAAAATGTGATTTTTCAGGGCATTATCCTTTAATCCCTTCCTGTTTTAATATAACAAGTATTTTCACCTTTGGTGATAGTTACTGTCAATACAGTGATGTAACAAGACAGAGAAGGTCTTTGCCTTCATGATTTACATTACAGTTGATAAGAAAATAAATATCAAATGAACAAATACACAAATTAGTTAAGTGTGGGTTGTGATAGTGCTTTTGATAAAAATAACAAGGTGCTGTAATAAAGAATAAAGGAAGATGATTACCTAGAGATTGAAGAAGTGAAGTTAAACTGATATTTCAATTTTGAGGAGTCAGCCATGAGAAAAGCCTAGTGAATAATTGTTCCAATAGAACTAACTCAAAACTCAAAAACTGTTATTACTATTTTTTAAGTTGACTCTCACACCAAGGTTCCCTTTGGGACTCAGACTTGAGTGGCAGATTCTTAAAGCTGGGGGGTGTTCCAGGGGATGCCTGGGTGGCTCAGTCGGTTAAGCGTCCAACTTTTGCTCAGGTCATGATCTCACAGTTTGTGAGTTCGAGCCCCACATCGGGCTCTGTGCTGACAGCTCAGAACCTGGAGCCTGCCTTGGATTCTGTCTCTGTCTCTGTCTCTGTCTCTCTCTCTCTCTCTCTCTGCCCCTTCCTGGCTCACACTGTCTCTCTCTCAAAAATAAATAAACATTAATTTTTTTTTAAAAGATGGAGGGTGTTAGACCACCAGAGCAAATTAAAATTTAATATACCATTCTCCATTTAAAGTCTTTTTTTCTCCCTCACCATAATTTTTGATAAATTTCCTCTCTTTTCTTCTGATCTTCTCTCTTTCCTCTTCTCCCTTTAATTTCTGATTCTTGATTGTACAACTTAAAAATTGCAGAGTCTTATGCTTGCAGTGAGGATGATTTCCTCATCTCACGTTACTTGTATTGGCTCAGGTCATCTTTCGTAAATTCATGCTGAAATTAACGGTTACAAATTTCAACACAATATTTTTTCTCCGTAAACCATCTTTTCCAACCTACAGTTTTTGATATTACAATAAAAACACTACTTTGAAAAATATATTTTCCCAACTTCATGGGTGTCTTTTAATAAAAACATCTCATGTTAACTCTAAAGGTGGGATGATAATAAAATCAAGAGGTTTCCAGAGGCATCTTTAACAGCTACAGTATCTCAAACCCCAGAGTAGTTTATTTATTTTCATGACGGAGTGCAGTTCCAAAATGTCTCTCTAGTCTTGGTTTTAATGCAGCATGTGTTGTGAAGAATCAACTAAGGCTCGGTTATTTTCCAAAAAAAAAAAAAAAAAAAAAAAAAAAAATTAAGATTCCAAATGAGTGAAATTAACAAAAATTCCTATAGGCAAACAAAATAGCAGAACATCATAAGCACGTAAATTTCACAAGACAATATCTATAAATCTGGATTCAATTTCAAATAAATCCAAATGCAATCTCAGTTCTAGAAGTATCTCATCAGATGCATGTTGTCATTAAATGTCAATGTTTTAAGAAGGAAAGACAAACAAAGTAAAACAGTTTTTTGAGCTGCTGTTTTATGTGAGGCACCATGATAGGTATTTGAGTGAATATATTCCTCAGAAGAATGCTCTAAGATAGCTACTACTCATGTATCATAAATAAAACCGAAGCTCAGAAGCATAGCATTAATTCATTCATTTAAAAATATGTAACAAGAACCTTTGGTGTGCTAGGTATTTTGGTAGGCGCTTGGTTTTAAGTGGTAAATCAGGGCAGAAGGAACCCCGGTTCTCAGGGAGCTTACAGTATGGAGGGAGTAAAAATCAATGGCACTTTTAATTATAAACAGTATTATGTAGTATAAAATGAGTGTGAATAGTGCTATATGAGCCTGGCATTGTATGGGGGGTTAAGAAAGCTCTTTTAAGGAATAGGAAATGGAATTGAGAGATAAAGACTTATAGAATCCATCAATGTAAAGAAGGATGGCTGAGTATATTCCAGTCACAGAGAGTAACATGTGGAAAATGGCCACAATGGAAGGTAAACATGGTTTACTTACAGTTCTGAAAGAGATACTGTTATATTAGAGTCCAGAGAATGAGTAGAAAAAAGTTGAAGATTGCACAGGTAAAATATGCAGGCTCCCTACGCAATTTTTAATAGGATTTTCATCTTTTTCTTAAGAGATGGGAAATTAATTAGAGGACTTTGGGCATGAAAATGTCAGACTAACATGGAAAATCTTGTGTCTGCAATTTGTAGAATGGTTTGGAGAAGAATAAAATTGCAATACCAATTTTTAAGACAATCTAGGAAAAGTTGATGGTATCTTGGACTATGAAAGCAGCAAGGAAAGTAAATATCCAAGACACATCAGGAAAAAAAAAATGTAGAGTTTGGGAATGAAAAGGTGAAAAAATCTGAGAAGCCATTTATCAGATATGACATTCATGGGTCAAGAACGTTGGATTATGGCATATTTGGCATCAAAGTCTTCAAAGGATGAGGTGTTTAGAAGTGGATGCAATGTACTAATGAACAAATAGAGAGAGAAGAAGAATTAGATAATGTAAATTTCAAATGACTAGAGATTTTAAGAGTGCTAGGGCTTTTAAAGGTTTACAGACCTAGTGCCCAATGCACCATGTCCTAGAGGCCTCTTATTCTCCACTTAGGCCAGATTCTGGCCTATTCTAAGTGATTGGCTCTTCTTTCTCAAGAGCCACAGTCTGCATATTCATTTGTATGCCCCTTTTATGACTGTACACAGTAAACACAGTACATACCAAAAATGATGTGAATCACTGTAATACAAGAATACAGACAAAGGTGCATCCTCGTTACCTTAAAAGATCTCATAATTAATTGTAGTATTTCTGAAAATTAAACATGCCTGAGAATTCCCTTGGGAACTTATTCAAAATGCAGAATTCTGAGTCCTTTGTTAGCTGATTAAATGTTGCCAGCCATTGGCGGAAAAAAAAATCTGCACTGCAAAAAGTGCTTGAGTTGATTTCAAAGTTAGTGGCTCAGAGAAAATCCCAAATTAATGCATGATTCTCTTTAATGTAAAACAAACAAGCAAAACATTTTTTTAAAGCACAAAATGAATTTTCTTCCTTCTATTTTGACCATAGTCTATGCATGTATTTCTTCTCTTTCTGGATATAAATCTAAGGTGTTTTAAGAATTTTGTTAAGATTTGTGAATTGTTTCTGCATCACCCACTCAGGGCCTCCCAAATTTTGTAACAGCCATCTGAGCAAAATTTATGTCTCATACACAGTTGCTGGGAGTGATTTAAAAAATCAGTGGGATTGGTTCAGTGGTACGAAAGTGATCCAGGTAGGACCAATAAGAGAGAATTGAGAACTGACTTTCTTTCTTTCTTTCTTTCTTGCTTTCTTGCTTTCTTGCTTTCTTGCTTTCTTGCTTTCTTGCTTTCTCTCTCCCCTGGATGGAGTATTGTGCATTTCTGAATCCTGGAATATATGGACATTTACCATCCATGGATAAGTTTAAAATTTGTAGAGGGAGAGAGGAAAAACCAAGAGAATTTTACCTGATGTCTTTAACCCTGTCTTCAGTTAACCCTCCTATAAATCCCTACAGTTGTTTTGTTTTGTTTTGTTTTGGTTTGGTTTGGTTTTTTGTTTTTGTTCCCAGCCAACTGTTAACTAAACTTGACAGGAAACAACAGTAACTTAGTTTTGGACTCTGTTGGATTTTTATTATCTTGTGATTCTTCCAAAAATGAGAATTAGAAATGTTTACTCATAGAATACACCAAAGAACTGCTTAAATTATTTTTACCTTTTTCTCATCCTTCCTTTCAGTCTTACTTAACTAACTCCTCTTTTATAATTATAAACTACATTAAAATGCTAATAAAAATTAACGAGTCTTTTTGATCAAACAACCACTTAATAGAATACTGTGATTTTTAAAATAATGAATATACATCTATTGTCCTATAGAAGAAAATTTTATTATGCATATAAAACATAAATAATTAATCTGTGACTGAATAGGCATCCTGAAATTAGATTTTATTTCTCCATAAATAGCTGTCTCATATTTTCATTGAAATATTATATGAAATTTATTGTCAAATTGGTTTCCATACAACGCCCAATGCTCATCCCAAAAGGTGCCCTCCTCAATACCCATCACCCACCCTCCCCTCCCTCCCACTCCCCATTAACCCTCAGTTTGTTCTCAGTTTTTAAGAGTCTCTTATGCTTTGGCTCTCTCCCACTCTAACCTCTTTATTTTTTTTCCTTCCCCTCCCCCATGGGTTTCTGTTAAGTTTCTCAGAACCCACCTAAGAGTGAAAACATATGGTATCTGTCTTTCTCTGTATGGCTTATTTCACTTAGCATCACACTCTCCAGTTCCATCCATGTTGCTACAAAGGGCCACATTTCATTCTTTCTCATTGCCATGTAGTACTCCATTGTGTATATAAACCACAATTTCTTTATCCATTCATCAGTTGATGAACATTTAGGCTCTTTCCATAATTTGGCTATTGTTGAGAGTGCTGCTATAAACATTGGGGTACAAGCGCCCCTATGCATCAGTACTCCTGTATCCCTTGGGTAAATCCCTAGCAGTGCTATTGCTGGGTCATAGGGTAGGTCAATTTTTAATTTTTTAAGGAACCTCCACACTGTTCTCCAAAGTAGCTGCACCAATTTGCATTCCCACCAACAGTGCAAGAGGGTTCCCATTCCTCCATATCCTCTCAGCATCTATAGTCTCCTGATTTGTTCATTTTGGCCACTCTGACTGGCGTGAGGTGATATCTGAGTGTGGTTTTGATTTGTATTTCCCTGATAAGGAGCGACGTTGAGCATCTTTTCATGTGCCTGTTGGCCATCCGGATGTCTTCTTTAGAGAAGTGTCTATTCATGTTTTCTGCCCATTTCTTCACTGGGTAATTTGTTTTTTGGGTGTGGAGTTTGGTGAGCTGATTACAGATTTTGGATACTAGCACTTTGTCCGAAATGTCATTTGCAAATATCTTTTCCCATTCCGTTGCTTGCCTTTTAGCTTTGTTGGTTGTTTCCTTTGCTGTGCAGAAGCTTTTTATCTTCATGAGGTCCAAATAGTTCATCTTTGCTTTTAATCCCCTTGCCTTCGGAGATGTGTCAAGTAAGAAATTGCTGCAGCTGAGGTCAGAGAGGTTTTTTCCTGCTTTCTCCTCTAGAGTTTTAATGGTTTCCTGTCTCACATTCAGGTCCTTTATCCATTTTGAGTTTATTTTTGTGAGTGGTGTGAGAAAGTGGTCTAGTTTCAACCTTCTGCATGTTGCTGTCCAGTTCTCCCAGCACCATTTGTTAAAGAGACTGTCTTTTTTCCATTGGATATTCTTTCCTGCTTTGTCAAAGATGAGTTGGCCATACGTTTGTGGATCTAGTTCTGGGGTTTCTATTCTATTCCATTGATCTATGTGTCTGTTTTTGTGCCAATACCATGCTGTCTTGATGATGACAGCTTTGTAGTAGAGGCTAAAGTCTGGGATTGTGATGCTTCCTGCTTTGGTCTTCTTCAAAATTACTTTGGCTATTCGGGGCCTTTTGTGGTTCCATATGAATTTTAGGATTGCTTGTTCTAGTTTCGAGAAGAATGCTGGTGCAATTTTGATTGGGATTGCATTGAATGTGTAGATAGCTTTGGGTAGTATTGACATTTTGGCAATATTTATTCTTCCAATCCATGAGCATGGAATGTTTTTCCATTTCTTTATATCTACTTCAATTTCCTTCATAAGCTTTCTATAGTTTTCAGCATGAAGATCTATTACATCTTTGGTTAGATTTGTCCCTAGGTATTTTATGCTTCTTGGTGCAATTGTGAATGGGATCAGTTTCTTTATTTGTCTTTCTGTTGCTTCATTGTTAGTGTATAAGAATGCAACTGATTTCTGTACATTGATTTTATATCCTGCAACTTTGCTGAATTCATGTATCAGTTCTAGCAGACTTTTGGTGGAGTCTATTGGATTTTCCATGTATAATATCATGTCATCTGCAAAAAGTGAAAGCTTGACTTCATCTTTGCCAATTTTGTTGCCTTTGATTTCCTTTTGTTGTCTGATTGCTGATGCTAGAACTTCCAACACTATGTTAAACAACAGTGGTGAGAGTGGACATCCCTGTCCTGTTCCTGATCCCAGTGAAAAAGCTCTCAGTTTTTCCCTATTGAGGATGATGTTAGCTGTGGGCTTTTCATAAATGGCTTTCATGATGTTTAAGTATGTTCCTTCTATCCCGACTTTGTGAAGGATTTTTATTAAGAAAGGGTGCTGAATTTGGTCAAATGCCTTTTCTGCATCGATTGACAGGATCATATGGTTCTTCTCTTTTCTTTTATTAATGTGATGTTTCACGTTGATTTATTTGCTAATGTTGAACCAGCCCTGCATCCCAGGAATGAATCCCACTTGATCATGGTGAATAATTCTTTTTATATGCTATTGAATTCGATTTGCTAGTATCTTATTGAGAATTTTTGCATCCATATTCATCAGGGATATTGGCCTGTAGTTCTCTGTCTGCTTTAGGAATCAAAGTAATACTGGCTTCATAGAATGAGTCTGGAAGTTTTCCTTCCCTTTCTATTTCTTGGAATAGCTTGAGAAGGATAGGTATTATCTCTGCTTTAAACGTCTGGTAGAACTCCCCTGGGAAGCCATCTGGTCCTGGACTCTTATTTGTTGGGGGATTTTTGATGACTGATTCAATTTCTTCACTGGTTATGGGTCTGTTCAAGCTTTCTATTTCCTCCTGATTGAGTTTTGGAAGAGTGTGGGTGTTTAGGAATTTGTCCATTTCTTCCAGGTTGTCCAATTTGTTGGCATATAATTTTTCATAGTATTCCCTGATAATTGCTTGTATCTCTGAGGGATTGGTTGTAATAATTCCATTTTCATTCATGATTTTATCTCTTTGGGTCATCTCCCTTTTCTTTTTGAGAAGCCTGGCTAGAGGTTTGTCAATTTTGTTTATTTTTTCAAAAAACCAACTCTTGGTTTCGTTGATCTGCTCTACAGCTTTTTTAGATTCTATATTGTTTATTTCTGCTCTGATCTTTATTATTTCTCTTCTTCTGCTGGATTTAGGCTGTCTTTGCTGTCTGCTTCTAGTTCCTTTAGGGGTGCTGTTAGGTTTTGTATTTGGGATTTTTCTTCTTTCTTGAGATAGGCCTGGATTGCAATGTATTTTCCTCTCAGGACTGCCTTCGCTGTATCCCAAAGTGTTTGGATTGTTGTATTTTCATTTTCGTTTGTTTCCATATATTTTTTTAATTTCTTCTCTAATTGCCTGGTTGACCCACTCATTCTTTAGTAGGGTGTTCTTTAACCTCCATGCTTTTGGAGGTTTTCCAGATTTTTCCTGTGGTTGATTTCAAGCTTCATAGCATTGTGGTCTGAAAGTATGCGTGGTATGATTTCAATTTTCGTATACTTATGGAGGGCTGTTTTGTGACCCAGTATGTGATCTATCTTGGAGAATGTTCCATGTGCACTCGAGAAGAAAGTATATTCTGTTGCTTTGGGATGCAGAGTTCTAAATATATCTGTCAAGTCCATCTGATCCAATGTCTCATTCAGGGCCCTTGTTTCTTTATTGACCGTGTGTCTAGATGATCTATCCATTTCTGTAAGTGGGGTGTTAAAGTCCCCTGCAATGACCACATTCTTATCAATAAGGTTGCTTATGTTTATGAGTAATTGTTTTATATATTTGGGCGCTCCGGTATTCGGCGCATAGACATTTATAATTGTTAGCTCTTCCTGATGGATAGACCCTGTCACTATTATATAATGTCCTTCTTCATCTCTTGTTACAGCCTTTAATTTAAAGTCTAGTTTGTCTGATAGAAGTATGGCTACTCCAGCTTTCTTTTGACTTCCAGTAGCATGATAAATAGTTCTCCATCCCCTCACTCTCAATCTGAAGGTGTCCTCAGGTCTAACATGAGTCTCTTGTAGACAGCAAATAGATGGGTCTTGTTTTTTTATCCATTCTGATACCCTATGTCTTTTTTTTGGCACATTTAGTCCATTTACATTCAGTGTTATAATAGAAAGATATGGGTTTAGAGTCATTGTGATGTCTGTATGTTTTATGCTTGTAGCGATGTCTCTGGTACTTTGTCTCACAGGATCCCCCTTAGGATCTCTTGTAGGGCTGGTTTAGTGGTGACGAATTCCTTCAGTTTTTGTTTGTTTGGGAAGACCTTTATCTCTCCTTCTGTTCTAAATGACAGACTTGCTGGATAAAGGATTCTCGGCTCCATATTTTTTTCTGTTCATCACATTGAAGATCTCCTGCCATTCCTTTCTGGCCTACCAAGTTTCAGAAGAGAGATCAGTCACGAGTCTTATAGGTCTCCCTTTATATGTTAGGGCACGTTTATCTCTCGCTGCTTTCAGAATGTTCTCTTTATCCTTATATTTTGCCAGTTTCACTATGATATGTCGTGCAGATGATCGATTGAAGTTATGTCTGAAGGGAGTTCTCTCCCTTGGATTTCAATGCCTTTTTCCTTCCCCAGTTCAGGGAAGTTCTCAGCTACTATTTCTTCAAGTACACCTTCAGCACCTTTCCCTCTCTCTTCCTTCTCTGGAATACCAATTATGCATATATTATTTCTCTTTAGTGTATCACTTAGTTCTCTAATTTTCCCCTCATACTCCTGGATTTTTTTATCTCTCTTTTTCTCAGCTTCCTCTTTTCCCATAATTTTATCTTCTAGTTCACCTAGTCTCTCCTCTGCCTCTTCAGTCCGAGCCGTGGTCGTTTCCATTTTATTTTGCAGCTCGTTTATAGAATTTTTTAGCTCCTCCTGACTATTCCTTAGTCCCTTGGTCTCCATAGCAGTAGATTCTCTGCTGTCTTCTTTACTGTTTTCAAGCCTAGCGATTAATTTTATGACTATTATTCTAAATTCACTTTCTGTTATATTGTTTAAAACCTTTTTGATAAGTTCGTTAGCTGTTGTTATTTCTTGGAGATTCTTTTGAAGGGAATTCTTCTGTTTTGTCATTTTGGATAGTCCCTGGAGTGGTGCGGGACTGTGGGGCACTTCCCCTGTGCTGTCTTGAATAACTTGCATTGGTGGGCGGGGCTGCAGTCAGACCTGATGTCTGCCCCCAGCCCACCACTGGGGCCACCGTCAGACTGGTGTGTACCTTCTCTTCCCCTCTCCTAGGTGCGTGATTCACTGTGAGGTGGCATAGCCCATCTGGGCTACTTGCACACTGCCAGGCTTGTGGTGCTGGGGATCTGGCGTATTAGCTGAGGTGGATCCGCAAAGTGTACAGGGGTGGGAGGGGCAGGCTCAGCTCGCTTTTCCTTCAGAGATCCACTTCAGGAGGGGCCCTGCAGCACCGGGAGGGAGTCAGACCCACTGGAGGGATGGATCTGCAGAAGCATAGCGTTGGGTGTTTGTGCGGTGCAAGAAAGTTCCCTGGCAGGAACCGGTTCCCTTTGGCATTTTGGCTGGGGGATGGGCGAGGGAGATGGCGCTGGCGAGTGCCTTTGTTCCCCTCCAAGCTGAGCTCTGTCATCCGGGGCTCAACAACACTCCCTCCTGTTGTCCTCCAGCCCTCCCGTTCTCCGAGCAGAGCTGTTAGCTTTTAACCTTCCAGATGTCAAGTCCTGCTTGCTGTCCGAACACACTCCGACCAGCCCCTCCGCTTTTGCAAGCCAGACTCAGGGCCTCTGCTTGGCCAGCTGGCCGCCCTTCTGCCCTGGCTCCCTCCCGCCAGTCCGTGGAGCGTGCTCCACCTCTCCGCCCTTCTTACCCTCTTCCGTGGGCCTCTCGTCTGCACTTGGCTCTGGAGACTCCATTCTGCTAGTCTTCTGGCGGTTTTCTGGGTTATTTAGGCAGGTGTAGGTGGAATCTAAGTGATTAGCAGGACACGGTAAGCCCAGCGTCCTCCTACACCACCATCTTCCCACCAACACTACCCCACTAGTGTTTTAGACTCAGCTTTTCATCATGCCCAGAGTAGCACCATGCTTCTTCCATAGGACAATTTAGATCTGTACCTCTCAGTCTTTAATGTGCATCAGGCTGGGAGTCAGTAGGCTGCAGAATGATGGGGCATAGCTCCTGGGGGACCCCCAGCAGAGGGGGCCTGGTCTCCAGGTACCTGGTGCTCACAGGTTAGTGCCTGCAAGATGACGGGTTTTCCATTCAGTTGGACACCAGCCCAAAGGGAAAAAGGCTATTTTCAAATATAGTATGACTGCTAAAAATTAATTTTCAATAAATGTTCAGAGTTTTCTCATTTATTGATTGTATTAACGTTTTTGGCTTGCAAAAATGGCATCGTTAAATATGAGAAGACAAAATATTTTGATATAAAAGAGCACTATCTTTCAAAAAGTGTAAATTAATTATTTTTTAAAATGTCAACAGTAGTTATGAATATGGTTATTATAATATTGATGAAGAAATTTTTATCACCTTTGGCATTACTACCACTGAGAAGACAATTTTAACAGTTTTAAAATAAATAAAAAATATATATATTTCCAAACAACACCGAGATCATAAACAGTTTAATCTTAAACTTCCATTTTTTATGTCCACATTTGTAGAATCATTCTTATCTTTATTCTTTCATTTTCCCATAATTTTATTATCATTTTGTCTGTGTGATTTCTCAAAATATGGAGTTAATAAGAATTCTATCCTTTGTCTATGAGAAATATCCAAATAATTTGAACCTGTCATTCTCAAATGAATCATCTAGGTAAACAACAATAATTTCTCTTAATCAAAAATATGAATATGATTTTATATTTGATAAATGATAGAAAATCTTCAGTAATTAGATACCTTTGTGACTCTGGTATATATGTCCTTAAGCTATATATCTCAGCAATATTGAAGTGGTGAGTAGTTAAAAAAAATAACTCACCACTATGGTTCTTCTCTCTTGGTTTTATGTACACTATCTTCTCTGCCATCCCTGAACTTATCTCCAAAACACAATGTTTGCGTGATTAAAGCCTACACATGAATTAAAATCAAATTCAGTTACCAATTCTTTCAGAAAGAATTCTTTAACTGTCTCCCAACCAAAAGGAAAAAAATAATGACTTAGACCTTCTTTATCTTTAAAATTCTGTAAGGAAAACTATAGTATTCCACTTCTATTAAATGTCGACAGGCACATCAAATTATATCTCTATTAAGTAAGTTAAAAATAGAGTAGTTATTGGAACCTAGGCTCAATTTTCCATCTTGGGTAGACAGCAGATGTTCATAGACTAAGAAAAAAGAGGATGTGGTTTGGAATTCAGGCTGGGTTCACAGCAGCTTGAGTACCCTTTTTCTGTTAGGATATCCACTGCAAGTTGATCTCAGCTCAAGTGGGTCTCTACCCTGATGACCAAGAAGGCAGTTGAGAATCTCTCTGTATGTAAGCTTGCCTTTCTCAACTTAAAAACTTAGGAAGCTATCACTCTCAAATCTCTACTCTGCATTTTGTGTGGCATTTACTATACGGTAAAACTGATTCTGTACAGAGAATTGTTTTATTACACAATTTGGGGTAAAGGTGTTGGGAAGAAACTAAATGCAAATTGCTTTCTTTTTCATGAACAAAGACATGGTGAGAAAACACATACAACAGGATCATACTTTTAAAAGTATCAACCAATATGAGTCTTTCATGTATTTGTTTTAGAAAAGAAGAAATTCATTAATTTACAGATTTCATTTAGCTAAGCATTGCTTTCATAGCCTTAGGCAAGACATGAGGCAAGAAAAATGCAGAAGGTAAACAAGGTCAGTGATGATAGAAACACAATGAATGGACCATAGTTTTAGGAGATCATCTAATGATTAAACTGTATACTCCTAGACTAAACAGAAATTTCCAAGATTGTTGAGGGGAAGCACTGAGAGCTTCTTACAAAATTTTTCCCTAGGTTCTAAGAATGTCTGTTGATTAGCATGTTATAAAATCTTTCCTAAACACTTCCATATGCATTATTTATTATTCTCAGTTTTAGCTCTTTAATGTTAAGCAGAATGTTAAAGAAACTTTCTATATCAACCTAAAGAAGAATCACTTAAGTGTTATGCTTTTTCTTGTCTTTTTCAGTTATCTAGAACCTTGATAGTCAAAGTGAGATTCATCACTATCACCTGGGATCTTATTAGGAAAACAAAATCACAGATACTTTCCCAATACTCCTGAGTTAGAATCTACATGTTAACTAACATAAACCCCTGAGTGATTTGTATGCACATTAAATTTTGAGAAGCCCTATGCTAAAGGTCTTTCCCAAATTTTATCCCTACATTCTCTAATTCAAAGGTGTGAAGCATTGTTTTTGGAAGTAAAATTAAAAATTTCCTTTAAGGGGTTCCTGGGTGGCTCAGTTGGTTAAGCATCTGAATTTCAGTTTTCAGGTCATAATCTTGTGGTTTCATGAGTTCGATCCCCTCGTTGGGCTCTGCACTGGCAATGCGGAGCCAGCTTAGGATTCTCTCTCTCTCTCTCTCTCTCTCTCTCTCTCTCTCCCCCTGTCTCTCTGCCCTTCCCCTAATCATGCTGTCTCTGTCTCTCTCAAAATAAATAAATAAATAAACTTTAAAAATTTTAAAAACATAAAAAAATAAAATTCCTTTAAAACATTTCTCTATGAGAACTGCATAATATATGAATATTCTTTTATTATACTACAACATATATATATTCCTAGTAACCCAAAATAATTCCAGTGTCTTACTTTGGAGCTTAATAGCCTACAAGATAATGACTTAAATATAAGTTGTACTTCTCAATTTTCACCTCCCTCCAAAAACAGTTTTTATAGTTCTAATTAACAAGTTGAAGAAAACTAGTAACCTTGAAGAAGATCGCCAACATTGGAAGCTGAACATCTGGCTACCCCCTGATAAACAGGTTCTGCCCTACAATAGATGAGCTGAGCCAGATTACCATTCAGAATCAGAAGCCTATAGGTGTTAACACTTTTGTTTCACTTTGCTTGTCAACCACAGTTTTGGTTTTGTTTTTTGTTTTTTATTTCTTACCCAACTCAGTGTCAGTCTTACATAACATGTTCCAAGATTATTATTAACTGCACCATTACTAATTAAAATTTACTACTTTGATCTGCACAAATTATATGTCATTAGTTTAGACAGGCAGCTTTGAACATTGGTCCCAAGTAGGTTTACTCTGAGGAATTTCTAATTTTGTAATTATTTACATGGGTATCATACCCTGAGAACACCAAATAACCACAAGGGCTCAAACACAGTCCCATACCCAAATACAAACACACACACACACACGCACACACACACACACACACACGTTAGAATTCAGTATAAAATCAAATTATATGTGTAACTGATGCATATTTTAAGGCACCAATACATTATGTAAGCATGTTCTAAAAAAATGGTATTAATTTCTGGGCATTTCCATATTTAACCAATAAAGCATTCCCATTTTAAATGTACAAAGAAAATATAAAAGAAAAGGAACTATTTTGGATTTTCAATATCTTTTGTCAATTAAAAGATTAACAATAAAAATCAATTTGTTGACTACTATAACTTTAATTTTGAGCAGAAATTTAAAACCTTTCTATATTGGCTTTAGGATATAATGCTTTTAATTTCATGATTTTTTTCTAATCTAATAGTTGTCTACCATCTTGATACAAAAAGCATGATAAAACTTTTACATTCATTATCTAATTTAATGTACACAAAAATTCTAATAGGCCATATCATGGCTATCTTCAAAATGTATTTTGTTTCTTCTTTTTTTAATTTAAATTGCAATTAGTTAACATTCAGTGTAATATTAGTTTCAGGTGTGCAATTTAGTGATCCAACACTTCCACACATCACTTCCATATATCACCAGATACTCATCACAATGAGTGCCCTCCTTAATCCTCATCACCTATTTCACTCATACCTCTACCCAGGTTGTCTCTGGTAACCATCAGTTTGTTCTCTATAGTTAAGAGTCTTTTTAATTTCTTATATATATTTTTTAATGTTTATTTATTATTGACAGAGAGAGAGGGAGACAGAGTACAAGTGGGGGAGGAGCCGAGAGAGAGGGAGACACAGAATCTGAAACAGGCTCCACGCTCTGGGCTGTCAGCACAAAGCCCGACCTGGGGCTCCAACTCAGGAGCTGTGAGATCATGACCTGAGCCAAAGTCAACGCTTCACCAACTGAGCCACCCAGGCACCCCTTACCTCTCTCTCTTACTTTCCCTATGCTTCTTTGTTTTGTTTCTTAAATTCCACATGTGACAGAAATCATATGGTATCTGTCTTTTTTCTGACCTATTTCACTGAGCATAATACTTTCTAGCTCCATCCACATCGTTGCAAATGGCAAAATATATTCTGAATTCAATCATTTTTCTGTACCTCCTGTCATGACCCCATTCCAAGCAGTTGTAACCTATCACCTAGACCACCTGCATAACCCTGTACCTGTCTCCTGCTGAAACCAGTTCAACTCTCCAGTCCTAATCTCCTCAGTGCCTGAAGCTGCTCTCCTTGTATTTTTTTTTTTTTTGCTTGTTTGTTTTGTTGTTGGTGTTGTTGTTGTTTCTTTTCTAATTGAATCAGACCAAAATTATGCTCAAAAGATTTTAAAAGCTTTGCAACACCCTTAGAATAAAATTCAAATTATTCACCATGGTTTGGGGGTATAAAATTTAATAAAGATTATGCTACAATTTGCACCATTTTCTTGTTTGCTAGATCCCAATCAACCATCTTTCTATTCCTTACATCTTCCAAGTTTTGTCCAAATTTTGAGCATTTCCACTTGCTGCTTTTTCTGGCTCAGATTTACTTATAAGGTTCTCTCCTACATTTTGTTCTAGTTTCTAGTCAAATGTCATTTTTTTCAGAAAAGCCTTATCCAGCTACTCTAAAATTCCTCCCCCCATAAGTCTTAATCCCTTTGCTTTATTTTTCTTGAGACCATAACTGAAGTGCTAACTGAAATTGTATTATATATTTATTGCAATATATTGCAATTCTCTCTTTCTCTAAAAGGTGTCTATGAGGGCAAGGATTTGCCTCCTGTGTTCATTGCTATATCTTTCAGTTGCTAAAAGCATTACTATATATATTATATGCATTGCCTTCAATTCATTAATATATATATACATATACATACATATGTATATATATGAGTGTGTGTGTATATATATATGTGTGTGTGTGTGTGTGTATATATATATATATATATATATATATATATATATGAGTGTATATATGTATATATATGAGTGTGTGCCCAGGGACAGACCATCAGTCCCAGGTGCCACTGGCAGGTGTGGGACCAGGGACAGATTGACAGTCCCAGGCACCGCTCTTAAAAAAGAGCCTACTTTTAAGTAGGCTCCACATGGGGCGCCTGGGTGGCTCAGTTAGTTAAGCATCTGACTTTGGCTCTGGTCACGATCTCACAGTCCCTGAGTTTGAGCTCTTCGTCAAAGGGATTATTTTCATAATCTGCAGCCTCTAAATTGGAGCCCGCTTTGGATTCTGTCTCCCTCTCTCTGCCCCTCCCCCTCTCGCACTCGGTCTCTCTCAAAAATAAATAAACACTTTTTTTAAAAATGTAGGCTCCACTTTGGCTAACAGGGGGCTTGAACTTGTGACACTCAGATCAAAACTGGAACTGAGATCAAAAGCCAGAAGCTTAACTGATTGAGACACCCAGGCACCACACACATGCACATTTTAACGCTTAAGAGACCCCATGATAGCAGCTATCAGTTCTGAAACATACAAATTGTATGATTCTGGATTTATTGAATGCTCAAAAGAGCCACTTTATGAGCCATTCAACTGAATTTGTTTATCCCCAAAGGGAATTAAAGTGTCCTCTTCCTAAACTCAATTAAGAGAATTAAATGCGAGGGATTACAGTATCCTCCTACTAAACTTGATTATAAGGATTAGATTAGATAAAATAGTTCTTTTCCTATTTCCTAGAAAATAGTTGGGGCTCAATTAATGTCTTTTTCCTTCCTGGTTGACTAGAAACCTCACAATCAGAGGTCACATTCTCCCCCCGCCCTCTTTTTTTTCTCCCACAACACTTATCCTGGACACGGAATTGATATTTAATGATGCTGAGTTACTGGAAAGAGTTTCAAACTTTACTGGGATGAAAACACAGAGTAAACAGCATTGCTGCTAATTACAAGTCATAAATTAGCACTTTGAAAGTCTGTTTTCTTATCTCAAGGCACATGTTTTGATGCTTCTTTCCAAGTGACTGCCTCTTAGGTTTTCAATGAAAAGGACCTGAAATTAGTGCAGATTCCCTTGAAACCAAATCAGCAGGATATATTTATCAAAGAATTCACTTTGCAGGTAGTTCAGGTTTATTCACATGTATAGCTCAATCATTTGGTTAGCCTGAAACTTTAATGGGATCCTAAAGTAATTATAGCACAAAATCAAGTCTTAGATAACAAACAAGGTGTCAAGTTTACTCTAGGGCTATGACTATTTCATTTTCCAATTAAAAAGTCTGTAACAGCTCCATTAATGATCACATTGTATCTCTGACTCATGGTCTGAAACCTTGCGTTTTAATTTAAAAGGTATATCCTATGACAATTTTGTATTATGTATACAAAGAGATTATTATTTACACATTTGAATGTAATCTTAATAATAAATCCTATCACTGAAATTTATATTAATACTTATCAATATTCTACGTATTATTACATCTTTGTAAGGTGATCAAAACTTTTCAAACAAATCAATATTATGTAATTTTTAACTTGTAGCAACCCACTGACCAGGAAGAGATTATTTTTATTTTGCAAGGAGAAGCGAAGTGAAAACAAGACTCAAATGTCACATTGAGAACTGTAAAGCCAAGACTGGAACACTGAGTCAACGTCCCTCATTCGGTACCTTTTTTTCTTGGTACACACTGTATTCTACAGACTGTGTGACAGAGGTAAGAGTGATATTTTTTGAAACACAATGGAGCTAATAGTTCCAGGATGAATCCGGATTTAAAAAAAAAACAATATAAAATAGGTGGGAAAGCTTGATGGGGTTACCAGAGAGAACCACAGCAAATCTGGGTAGCTGTGAGTATTTTATAGGGGCTAGAGTGGGACCGATCTTCCCAGGAGCAAGAATATTGCAGGAGCATACCCTCGGTTCCTAGGAATGGAGGTACAAGTCTTGGGGATGGAGTGGCCTTACCTGGGTCTTCCTTTTCTCATGAGGAAACTACAGTATGTTTTCCAGAAGTCAAGATAAATCCATAAAGTTCACATTCAATATTTTAAGGAAGATTACTCTTGAATCAATGAAGAGGTAGACATCAGTATCTCCTTGCTCACTAGACCACGAGCAATTTGAAGAGTTCTGTGAATACTACATAGTAGACATTCAACAAATACTGGTTGAACAAGTGAATGCAGTGGCAAATACAAATAAATGGTGGATGATGACAGAAAGAAGAGACTGAAGACAGAACAGAGAAACCTCTTACTTCCTTCCCCCTCTAGATGATTATAAAAGGAGAGTCATTAGTTGTTAGAGCCTGTAATCACTCCATTTTCTTCTGCAAGATATATTTAAAATTAAAGAGATTCTCAGAGTCACGCACAAAAACACAATGGGTTAATTAATTGATAGTCCCGTTGAATAGAATTCTTTCACATTTTTCGTATTTCTGAATCACGACTTCCTATCAACGTTGTGAAGAACTTATCATATCCCACTGGTTCCCCACAGCATGGAGCATTCTATTTGGCAGACTCACAATCAGGCTTTATCCCCGCAGAGGGACAAATACAATTTTTAAAGTGTGTGAGAACCAAACTATTCTACAGTGTTGCTCCAATTAAACCTCTATTTTAATGTAGCTCTCTGTAACAGAAAAGTTTCCAATTAAATTTCATTTATGATCAAGTCACTTCATTTAAACAAAAGTAGTTTCTTGTCCTTATTTTGAAGGTTCAGCAAAATGCATTCCCAATAAAATGGCGACTCTAGAATGAAAAAATGCCTTCACCAATTGTTTCTAATGTAGCATGCATATTTCACATTCTCTTCCCTTCACACATGGCATGAATAGTATAATAAAAGGCCAATAAAATTTAAAAAATGGAAAGAAACAACATAGAAAAATATTGAAAGTCTACTTGGAATGAAAATGTAACAAAGCATTATGCCATTTATGTGCAATTTAAAAGTATGCCACATATTCTTTATGGTCACTTGCATAACTAGTAAAATTATATATACTTGGGTGGAGGAGGTGCTCAAACATATTAGGATATTTGCTACTTCTATGAAGTGAAGGAGGGACTAAGATGGCTGTATTTGGAGAGACTTGTAGATCTTCAGTACAATCTAGAATGCTTTATTTTCCCCCAAATTAATCATAGTCATGGAAGCAAATAACTTACATTTACTAGATGTAGCACAAGTGGGTTTCCTTGAGCTTGTTAAATACTCTATTTTCTTCTCTTTGACATTACTCATAATTATTAAAATAACCAAATCAGGGCACCTGGGTGGTTCAGTCAGTTAAGTGTCTGGCTTCAGTTCAGGTCATGACTTCATGGTTCTGGGTTCGAGCCCGCATTGGGCTCTGTGCTGACAGGTCAGAGCCTGGAGCCTGCTTCAGATTCTCTCTCTCTCTCTCTCTCTCTCTCTCTCTTTCTCTTTCTCTATCTCTGCCTCTCCCCCACTCACACTCTCTTCCTCTCTCAAAAATAAATAAACATTAAAAGATTAAAAAAAAAAAAGATATCGGGGCGCCTGGGTGGCACAGTCGGTTAAGCGTCCGACTTCAGCCAGGTCACGATCTCACGGTCCGTGAGTTCGAGCCCCGCGTCAGGCTCTGGGCTGATGGCTCGGAGCCTGGAGCCTGTTTCCGATTCTGTGTCTCCCTCTCTCTCTGCCCCTCCCCGTTCATGCTCTGTCTCTCTCTGTCCCAAAAATGAATAAACGTTGAAAAAAAAATTAAAAAAAAAAAAAAAAGATATTGACAAGATGCCATTACAAATGTAGACAGCTCCCTGCCCTATTATATTGGTCGGGGTTCTCCAATGGAAAAGAACCAATGGAATATCTGTAACTATATAGAAAGAGATTCATTATGAGGGACTGGCTCATGGGATTATGGATGCTGAGAAGTCTCATAATCTTCCATCTGCAACCTGGAGAACCAGGAAACCCAAAGGCCTGAGAATCAGGAGCACTGATGTCTGAGGGCAGGAGAAGATGGATGTCTCAGCTCAAATGGAAAACAAATTTATCCTTCCTCCACCCTTATGTTCTATTCAGGCCCTCAGTGGATAGAATGATTTCCTCCTGCTTTGGTGAAGGCAATCTTCTTTACTTTGTCTATCAATTCAAATGCTAGTTTCTTCCAGAAACACCCTTACAGACACACCCAGAAATAATGTTTCACTAGCTCTCCGGGCATCCCTTCGCCCAGTCAAGTTGACACATAAAATGAACTATCATATCTATTAACTAACATTCTTGTAGATAGGAACAAAATATACAAATAATAATAAAACACTGTCTTGACAATGTAAACAAGATCTACATATCATTCATACAAAACATTGGATATCTGGGAGAAATTCTGCTAAACAAGTGACAGAGCATTTTAGTAGAAAGTAATAAAATATTCAGAGGGTTGGTGGGCTTTTGAAGAATATTTAAGAGAAAATATTTTTCATATTAAAAATGGAAGAACACTAATTTTATAAATGTTCAAGCAGTTAGCTACCTCAGAAATAAATTTACTTCTGGCAACTTTAAAAATGAAATATAGGTGACTCTGTTTTCTCAGTAATATTTAGAAGAACATTTCACTCATGAAAATACAGGAGGCCTTCTAAAAAAAGATAAAAGTTTGAGACAAATGTCTCAGGTAAATGAAAAGCATGTTTGCATAATTTCAAATCATGGTGGAAGGTCTGTAGGTTTTAAAGAATTCATATTGGATTTATTTAAATGATGATATTTCAAGTGACTTTTTAAGATATTATTCCTGGCTACTGTATTTAAAGGATATTTTATAATAAAATGTATTTTTACAATCAGGCAAAATAATTTTTCTGTTGAAAGTAAATACCCTCCTTACCTATTTTTTTCTGAACATTGAATGAGATCAGGTTCATAAAAACTACTAGACTGATAAGAGATATCTGTTAAAAACAATAGTGAATAGCAGTAAAAAAATGGGGGGCTCTGTGGTTACAGAGAATTGAGTGTAAATGCAAACTCTACATCTTTCTAAATGCATTACCTTGGGCTAGTGACTTAATCTCTCTCAACTGCATTGGAAAATGAGTAAAACAACAGAATCCATCTGATACGGTTTGGTGAAGATTAAATAACTAATTTTCTTAGTATAGCGCTTGACCCAACTGAAATGCTTAATGCACAGTAACACTAGTTTCTTTCAAATGATACAAAGAGCTATAAACCCCCTAACAAACTATAGAATTCACCTCAAAAAAAGAAAAGACATTGTAAATTATTTTGTGACATGAAAGGTACCATCAGTCACATGAAATCACTAAACCCTGTGATAGATGAAATGGAATGCTTTAAGCCCACTTCAATTTAAGTTTCTATCAACTTTACATCATTTCCAGTGTAATGTTCCTTTCACTACTAGTCATTAGATGTGTTCGTTTACACAAGCAATATTTCTCTCAAAGATCTCATGAATGAACACAAACCTTCTGAAGGCAAAGGCTTGTAACATTTGATAATTCTGCAGTCATATAAAAGGAAATTGCCTGAGTGGAAAACTTAAGTTATATATACAGCAAACTGTTTTTTTGCCTTACACAAAGCACTAGGAATCCACTTGTATTAACTAATATTCATTCGTATAGATATTTTCCACATGTATGCACACATGTACATATTTATAAGTCAAGAATGTGTAGCAGTGTATATTGGATCTGTTGCTAATGAACTGCAAGCCACATTTTGTAATGAGGGAACTAGTTGGGGAACTAGAATCTTCCTGAAGCAGGGTAGCACTTTTTGGTGCTATTTCCGTTTGATTTTTTTCCCTTGCAACATCATGACCCAAGGAAGATATCAACTATATATAATGGAAACAAATTTATAAGAAATAACCCAACATGAAATACATGCATTCCATTATTTATTTACTTGATGTTATTCTAATTTTCAAAAATGTAGTCTGCAATCCACTAGACTGACTTCCTAAACCTGTAATATATCATGTCACATGAGGTCTGGATGTGTCATTGTGTTTAACAGGCTCCCAACTAAGAGGTGTGTCTTCTCCCTAGAATCCCTCTTGGAATCAGTCGATGTTCACTTATTTGTTCATTCAACAGACATTTACTGATCACTACTAGGTGCTCGGGTCTAGAAGTCATGGATATAAGACCAAATAAATTGTAGTATTTTCTTTAAAGATGTTTCCTATGTGTAGCAATTATATCTCTCATTTCTTCATCAAAAACACAGTATCAGAGTTAAAATATGTCAATTATATCCTAAAAAATCTGTGAAAAAAAGTAAAAAAAAAAAAAAAAAAAAAGAAAGAAAGAAAGTAAAAGCAGAAGCAAAAATAAAACAACAAAAACAAAAACAAAAACAAAAACAAAAACAAAAAACCCCACCCAATGTCAGACTAAGATAACCCCGATCTTAGAAAATAATGAGAAGTTTGGGGCGTCTGGGTGGCTCAGTTGGTTAAGTGTCTGACTTCAGCTCAGGTCATGATCTCACAGACTGTGAGGTCGAGCCCCACGTCGGGTTCCCTGCTGACAGTTCAGAGCCTGGAATCTGCTTCAGATTCTGTGTCTCCCTCTCTCTGACCCTCCCCCTTTCATGCTCTGTCTCTGTCTGTCTCAAAAATAAATAAACATTAAAAAAATATAAAAAAATAATGAAAAGTATAAAACTATCTATAACATATCCTACACTGGAAAAATAAAAATGAGAGCTTGAATTTTTTCTTCTGGAAACAAACGAACAAACAGACATACAAAAATTAGCTAGAATATAGCCCCTTAAGGGAAAGAAGGAATTATCGGCACCTAATTTTTCTGAAGTTATGGAGTCAGAATTCTCATAGGGACTTCAGGCAGAAGAAGCATCCACTGACTTATCTCTTTTGTTTCCTCAGCTGAACCCTGAGATTCTTAATGTTGATCAGTTCATTTACCGAAAATTGTCAGTTTGCTTAATTAGCATTCAGCACAAGAGCATGCATATAGTAAGAATATCAGGTGGCATTAGAATTACATTTGAGGGGCACCTGGGTGGCTCAGTTAAGCGTCCAACTCTTGATCGAAGCTCAGGTCATGATCTCATGGTTCATGAGTTCAAGCCCCATGTCAGGCTCTGTGATGACAGCGCAGAGCCTGCTTGGGATTCTCTTTCTCCCTCTCTCTCTCTCTCTGCCACTCCCCTGCTCACATACACTCTCTCTCTCTCTCTCTCAAAATAAATAAATAAACTTCAAAAATCTATGAAAAAAATAATATATTTGACTATAAACTGTGACCCTGAAAACAGTTCTTAATCTAATATTCATACCATGTAATCATTTCTTTAACAACTTTAACAATTTGGAGGTAACAGTTGTAAGCACCATGCTGTGTGCTCTAATGTGTGACCTCATTAGCTATCGTAAAGCTTTTTATAGAAAAATGTTGGCAAGAGCCCAAAGTACTCCCGCTATTACCACTCCTATCACTCCTGCTACTATTACTATTACTTCTATGATTTATCGAGTTCTCACGATACGAAAGCAATTGAAATGTACAATTCGTATAAAGTATAATCTCATTTTTAGACAAAAGTATACATAGTAGCAAGTAACTTGTAGAATAACTAATATATAGGTGAAATGACGATAATACAGAATGGAGAAAACTTTTCAAACGTATGAAATATTACATTTAAGAATAAGAATTTAGTTTGGTTAAAAAAGATCACCCTATACAACAGATTGCACCATTTTAATTTATATAATTCCATCAGATAATTCAATTATGAAAATTCATATTTGAGTATCACTTTGGCCGAATCAGTGTAGCAGCCAAAAAACACTAACATTAAACAGTGAATGTTCTTTGCTAACAATGTAAAAAAAAAAATTATAGTTCATTTATTTTCCTTTAGTATGGACAAATAAACCTGTCATTAGTTTAATATTCTACTGTAAAACAGGAGAAATAGCCTAGTTTCCTTATTAAAGATATCAGAAAACCATTATATAATTTTGCAGCATTACTCAGTTTTACCTTGTTCATGTTTAATGTTCTTTTTACTCAATTTTATCTGTTGTAAGAATGGAATTGTTTTATATATTGTATAGTTTGAGATAAAATTAGAAGTAATGTGTTTATCTTTTCATTTCAAAATATGCATTTTGCTATCTTTTAATAAGAAACAATTTAGTAAAAATTATGTTCCTTGCCAGCTACCGATTATATTCAAAAAAGAAAATAGGAAAAGGGGGGGAATGCAAAAAATTCACTTTAGCTATTATTTCTCCCACCATGTCAACTGCTAACTTCAATTATCAAGGGAAACAAATACATATAATGAATATATTCATATATTCATATAATGATGGCACATGGTTTCCTCCCACAATTGATTACTATAAAAATTATTAAAATACAAGAAAATATAGATTGGCCTAAATATGCTTGTTACTAGTTGTTATAAATATATACTGTCTGTATATTGTTCTAAATGAAGACTCAGAATATTTACCCATTGTGGGTTTTTTACACATTTATTTATTTATTTTTGAGAGACAAAAAGAAAGAGAGCATGTATGCACAAGAGGGGGATGCGCAGCTAGGGGGGTGGACACAGAATCTGAAGCAGGCTCCAGGGTCTGAACCGACAAACCATGAGATCATGACCTGAGCCGAAATCAGATGCTCAACCAACTTACCCACTGAACCACCTGGGCGCCCCTTACCCATTGTTATACATTGATTGGTATTTCTTTTAAACACATGTAGCTTTATATTCCCCATTGTTTCAATATTCAATGTCTTTCTTCCTTTGGCATTCCCAGAGAAAGAGATACTCTCATTCTTTGTTGTCAAGAGTTCTTTAGCACAAGAGCAAACTTTCCATAGAGGCAAAGCAGGACGGCATGGATAACTTTTAAAAATGCATACATTCTTCAGTGTTGATCCAAGCACTAGAATCAGTACCATAATAAGCATGCTGACATCCTTTATTTTATATATCCATCTAAAGTAAACTCAATGTGTTTTTTTTTTCTAAAAGAATATGCACATCTTAGAAAACTAGAGTATTTCTTTAAAATACCGAATGCACACTTTGGAATAAGTAATAGCAACTGCACAATGCATATGAGCCAAATGAACACTTGAAAGAAATATAACCATGCGTTTCATAATGCTGTTGTAACAAAGCACCAGAAACTTTTAAAACAAACAAACAAAAATTGGTTATCTTACATTTCCAAAGGTCTGAAATGAATCATGCTGGGCTAAAATCAAGATATCTGTATATCTACATTCTTACTAGAGTTTCTGTGGAAGAATCTGTTTCCTTTTCTTTTCCAGCATTCAGAGGCTGCTTCTGTTCCTTGGTTCATGGTACCATTTCTCCAACTTCAAGAGTGGTAATGCCAGTCGTTTTCATACTGCTATTTCTTTGTTTTGGTTTGTTTGTTTGTTTTTGTTTTTGTTTTTTCAATTCCTTTTTCCACTTTTAAGGACCCTTGTGATTACAATAGGACCATCTAGATAAATCCAGGATAATTTCTTTATTTTAAAGTCACTTGATTGGCAACCTTAATTCCATCTGCATCTTTAATTCCCTCCTGTGCCATGTAACCTAACTTTCACAAGTTTTTGGAATCAGGACTTAGACACCTTGGGGGGAGTTATTCGGCCTACCATACCATAATACCACGTAATTAATGTAAAATGGCAGACTCTGTAAAGAAAGGTATCGTGAATTTTGATAAGAATTTTAGATTGTATCTCAAATGGAAACCAATTAAATAATTTAAGCAGGAGAAGCATCAATAATTCAACTTATCTATTTAAAAGATCATTTATGTGCAGTGTACAGAATTAATAGAAGGAATTAAGGGTTGGATGAAAGTTGTGAGATGAATTGAATGAAAGGTGTAAGAAAAAAGAAAAATTAGCAAAGCACAGATCCTAAACAATTTAAATCAAATTTTGGGTTCCCACTTAATAAGCTGTATGGCCTTGTAAGTTTCTGTCACAGTTCCCTCACGGGTAAATTGAGGATAATACTGGTTCCAAACTCTCAGTTTTTGTTTTTGTTTTGTTTTCTAATAAAACTAAGATAATGGATGAAAAAATCTAAAGTGTTAGTACATGAATACTTTACTAAATGTTAAACTAATAATTATATTGGAGGTAGAATTTACTAAATGACTGAATGTGGGTTTAAGGCAAATATTGACAATGACTTCCAAGTTTCTGAAAATCGAGGCTTTTCAAATAATAAAGACTGGAGTTGGGGCATCTATGGCTAAAGTACCCACAAACATTTGCTTATTTATATGGCGAACACAAGATGCTTGAGAAAAATCCAAGTACAAAGGTTGAGAAAAAGTTGCATATAACTTCTATTGCTTGACACAGGTTCAGAATTAAGAGGGGAATCAATATATGTCAATTCCAATTCTGTCTTTTTTTCACATAGAAGATACTATAGAACATGGGTGCATCACTATTTTTTGTATCACTCATAAAGAAAAAATTAACATTGCCAATAGAAATATGACATGCAATTAGATTACAGATGAATTACTGTTTTGACGTTAAGATATTAAAAAAATGTACAGAGTTAATAGGATAAAGTTTATTATTTTTGGCAACTTGTGAGGAGATTAAATCATCTAAGTCAGTAGTGTGGAGTGAAGAGTGAAGGCCTTGGGAAGATTTGATACAATAGTAGCAACTAAGAAATAGGAGATGAAGAAATGGAAATTATGGGTATAGTCAATACCTCTTTGAGGTCACTGTTATTTATTTTTGAGAGAGAGAGAGACACACACACACACAGAGCAAACAGGGGAAGGGCAGAGAAGGAGACACAGAATCCAGAGCAGGTTCCAGGTCTGAGCTGTCAGCATAGAGCCTGAAGGGAGCTTGAACCCATGAGCTGTGAGATCATGACCTGAGCCGAAGTTGGACACTTAACCGACTGAGCTGTGCAGGCACCCCAAGACATGGTGTCTAAAAATACTCTTTTCCTTTCTTTTTCTGAAGATGGGAGCAATCAACACATGTTTGAGTATTGAAGAGGGATTACAAGGACCAACAGGGAGGAAGAAGATAATTATCTAAAAGAGAAATGTATCCAAAACTACAAGAGGCCTTTGGTTGGAAGCCATCCATCCGTCTCTTCACTGAGTATAGGAACCAGACAAATTTGTCCGCAGACTATGTTGACAAAGTGAACCTGTGGGTGACAATGTTCCCCCACCAAGTGCAGAAGAATCTGTCTCTGTTCGAGGCCTGGGCCTGGCCTTTCCAGAAGGAAGTGCCTACCAGCCTGGCCTATCTGCCTGGATGGAAGGAAAATATTATGAAATTATACCCCTCACACAGACGCCACACTGAAATTGAAGTCAAGAAATGCAAAAGTAATTGAAGTCAAGAAATGGGCACATCTCAGCAAAGAAAGATTTGATTATAACTGAAGAAGATCTCAACACATTTGTAGAAGAGAGAAAGTGGATGAAGCATGACAGTGAATGAAAGAGTGAAGGTATCTTTCAGACAGAATAGAAGCTGATCTCAACAACCTAATCCCAAAGAAACATGAGCATCTGAAAAATATGTAAAAACATTATACCTGTTGTAGATTTGAACCCCATCCTATTGTATGCCAACAGTGTGCAGAACACAGACAGTATACAATCAATATCCATTAAAAATCTGTTGTAATTGTAAAAAACTAAATAAACACAAATAATAAAATAAAAGAAGATAATAAAATAAAATAATGGGAAATAAGAAATTGAACAATATCCTGTAGAAAGTCAATTGTATGTAAAGAAGAGGCTGTGGTCCAGATACATATCGCATACATTTTCCCTGATTGGCAGAAAGACAATCCTGTCACTGTAACAAGAGAAAAGGAGGGGGTACCTACAGAATTGCTACAGAGATTGTGGCAGGACCACGAGAGAGTTCCATTGGAGGGCTTTAATTCAGTCAGTGAAAACTGAGATGAGGTCATCCACTGAGTAATGGGACAGAGATTAGATTCAGGAATTCTGTTAGAGAAAATGGTATGCAAATCATTGTAGTGAAGAGTGAATAAGGGAATTCAATATAGAAATGCACCAATATGAAAAGGTGAAATTGAAACTTCCATTGAATGTGATGATAAAAAAAATTCGCCCGAAGGATATTGGGCAGATTAACTGTTTGCCTTGGCATAAAGTAAATGAAGCTATTATTATTATCATGTAACAAATTCCAGATTATAAAATATTATTCAGTGACCTTAAGCTACATTAACACAAAAGAATAGCTGAATTTATTTAGGATTGAGATTTAGCAAATAGGAAAAATATCAATGGTTTTAGGAAATTTACCTAAGAGTGAAGACAAATCCAGATCATAGAATTCAAGCTAGACAAAGAGAAAAGTAAAAGCAAGAGTGTGTGTATCACTTTGTCCACGATGATGAACATGAATATACTTAAGCTAATAACAGGAATCTGTTTAAACAGGTAAACTGTAAGTCATATGCTAAAATCAGAATAAACTATGGACTATGCACAGAAGGACAATAAGTGGCAATACTGAACTTACATATTTGGTTAAATGGCAGGAACTTCAAAACAGTAGTATAATAAGAAGTTGTAAGAGTAATAGCCACTGGGCAGAAGTATGGATACTGTGACAGTTTAGCAACATTTAATATTTCATTTGATTGCAGTACCCGGGAGAATGAGGGAAAGGGATTCAACATGGCACTTTATGTCTAACCATGTATAGCTTCATATCATGTGTTTATCCTTCAGGCAACAGACATATTTAAACAATATGCTGGTCAGTGAACTAGTCCTAGGAATGTTGTGAAGGACAGAAATGGCAAGTCTCTATCCTCCTCGGTCATCTGCCATGCTAGGAAGAAAAACAGTCTGGAAAAATGGCCATATCAGCCATGAGGAGACAGAGCACACAAGATTTTTATGAGGCCACATAATGGTAGATCTTGAGTCATTTTCAGATCTAAGGGTGCAGTAGATTTCAGTCAAGCATAAACCTCAGGAACAATGTCTTAGGGAGAGGGAACACTATACGTAATGGCCATGAACAGAACAGAATCCTATATGTTTATAAAATTAAAAGACATTTCTATCAGAGTGCTGAGAGGAAGAGAAATGAGTGTTCACAGATGAGGCTGGTGATGTAAGCACAGCTCAAATGGCAAAGTATCACAAGTTTGCTCAAAACTTTGGCTTTTAAACTAAAACCAGGGGCTCCTGGGTGGCTCAGTGGGTTAAGCGTCCGACTTCAGCTCAGGTCATGATCTCACGGTCCGTGAGTTTGACCCCCGCGTCAGGCTCTGTGCTGACAGCTCAGAGCCTGGAGCCTGTGTCAGATTCTGTGTTTCCCTCTCTCTCTGACCCTCCCCCATTCATGCTCTGTCTCTCTCTGTCTCAAAAATAAATAAACATTAAAAATTTTTATAAATAAGTAAATAAATAAATAAAAATAAACTAAAACCAGTAGGAAGTGTATTATCTTACACATGGAAGATACATGATGATGTTTCCAGTAAAAAAAAAAAAAAAAAAAATGTATGGCACACTGGCTACACTCTGAAGAGAACCTAAGGGAAGTTGACTGTGGAAATACACTTTGGAAGTGTGGTCAGAGATAATAGAGATCAAGAAAAGAGGATGAAGCACATTGGCTGCATTTGTGTCTGTGGTATGAATATACATGCAAAGATACACATGAGAAATCTCTCTGTCTCTCTCTCTCTCTCTCTCTCACACACACACACACACACACACACACACTCACACTCATACATGTATGAAGTTAAAGCAACAAGATGGTGCTTAATTGGAAGCACAAGAATAGATTATAACTGAAACAAATTAGACATGGGAGGCATTACCTGGTGCTTTAACCACAAAAATATTTACCTATGAAAATATTTATCTATGGTAAGTAGAACTAAATTAAAAGTAATACTCAATTAAAGATGTTTAAGTAGCTTTGAAAATATAAAGGACAGTGGTACACAGTTTGAGGTTAAAATCTGAGAAAAATTCCATGGCAAATACGTGAAAAATTGAGCACTTTCTATGAAGGTGGTGAAAATGAAGAAACTATCTGGTATGCTGTAAAGAGACACTCTTCTGCCTTCATTGAAAAAAATAAACAATTTAATTTACTCAAAAGTAGCCTTTGAAAACAATGACTTTGCCAAAACAGTTGTGTCGCCGTGTCTTTCTTTACAGTACATTTTTAATACATTCCTCTACACCATTTAACTTACTGAAACATTTATTGACTAAAATACCCATAGAAATAACTTTTTCCATCTCACTTCAACTCATCCCACATCATGAGGCATTTTACTTCCAAAATGTGTTATGATACAAGAATCATATCCACTCATCCACACAGCTCATGCTTGGACAGAATCTGTTCTCCATTTCCAGTGGAACCCCGCCTCCTTCAATCTCATCAGGTGTGGCTATCAAGAAATTACTTTCAGCCTGATCTCATTTGGCACACCAGATTTTATCCTGAATTCTATCATCTAAATACATAAAAATAGTTTTCACTAGTTTGGTAGACCCATGTGATTAAAACTATTCTTTTTTTTTTTTTTTTTTTTAACGTTTATTTATTTTTGAGACAGAGAGAGACAGAGCACGAATGGGGGAGGAGCAGAGAGAGAGGGAGACACAGAATCGGAAGCAGGCTCCAGGCTCTGAGCCATCAGCCCAGAGCCTGACGCGGGGCTCGAACCCATGGACTGTGAGATCGTGACCTGAGCCGAAGTCGGACGCTTAACCGACTGAGCCACCCAGGCGCCCCTAAAACTATTCTTAAGAGTATCCAAACCACACATTTCATTGGTTTTGTCTTCCCTTCAGACTATGAACTAATGTTGAGAATCAAAACTTTATTGGATACAAATATATTCATAAAGTGTCAATACTATGAACCTCAATCCCTCAGCTACTTCTGTGATTTTCTATGTATTTTTCTTAATTCAATTAAAGTTAATTTATTTTGATTAAAATTTGACATTGTATTAATCACATTTTATCATTCCTGCCACATTTCTTGCCAATGTTTCCAAATATTTCATGCAGGGGAAAGATTATCTTCATGGACTCAGTAGAAGAATCAATAAGGCCCATCTTTTAAACTACATCACATTTATGATTCCTGAAAGACAGACAGGAATGGAGTGGCAGATTACAATGTTATCAATAATGCCAGTTGAGAACTGGTATAAAGCAAAACACATAGTCAGTGAGAAATCTTATGTGCTCCCAAGAAGGGGTTTTAAAAGTTTAGAAATGATCTTTGTGGTGCATGTTAATGAGTCTGATCATTCTGACATTACAATAGGGGTTCCTGAAAATGAAATGTACAGGATCTATCTATGCATGAAAGACCTAATCCATTTATGGACTGCAACAGTCCATTTACATTTTATCTAAAAGGTATGAGGGGCCAATTGAAACTAGTTACATCTGACAAGAGAATGGATTTATGTAGTAATTCAGATAGCTGCAGGAACAGGTTTTTATCATGGTTGACCTAGTGTGAACCAATACTTTCCTTTTAGAAATACTCTGATTTGAATTCTCATTAAGCCATGTAAAACATCACACTTTCAACATAGTATGTATTCTAGAAATAAAGGCTATTAAGTTTTCAGCAACCATAGAAAGCCTATAATTTATATCTTAGATGATGAGTCTTCAGATGGCTTTAAAACTGATTACATTTACATTTTTTGATTTAATCTTTTTCTGTTCCCATTACAGAATGATAGCACATTGTTATATGCAAGCAAAGCTAATCTTTCTGATTTAGGGAAAAAAAATATATATATATACTGGAAAGTTTCCCTGGGTTTATGCTCCCTTCTGTGTTACTGCCAATACCAGACAGTTTATGCTCTTCATTTTGAAACTAGTATAATGTCTTTAGTCTTAATTTCAGTGCAATGACCATGAGCTTCAGAGCTCGGCACTACTCTTGTTATAAAATGATACTTTGATTTAGTACTCAAAACTCCATGGAACTGAAGACTGCAAAAGTAATTTATCACTTTGCAACTATGGTAACTCAAATAAGGGGTGCTCATTATGAGATATTGATTGTGTGGCACCAAAATAACATAAAGATGCACTAAATTGCTATTAAAAGTATAGATGGTATACATATTTTATCGATTTCCTAGAAAAGATAATGCTACATATAAACGTTTCCTTGTTTTTTTTCAGATGAGGGCATATATGATGATTTTCAAATTGAGAATGCATAACCAAGACGGCACAAACAAGAGCTATGGTGATTTTTCTAAATGTGCATAGTTGTGATAAATGTTTCAGTCATACCCAGAAAATTGGCATGCTTACGTTAATAGAATAATTATGCACATTTACATATAAAATAAAACTGTGGGTGAGTCAATACAACAACATGACTTTTCTCTCAACTGATGACTTTTTTTTTTTTTTAATTTTTTTTTTCAACGTTTATTTATTTTTGCGACAGAGAGAGACAGAGCATGAACGGGGGAGGGGCAGAGAGAGGGAGAGGGAGACACAGAATCGGAAACAGGCTCCAGGCTCTGAGCCATCAGCCCAGAGCCTGACGCGGGGCTCGAACTCGCGGACGGCAAGATCGTGACCTGACTGAAGTCGGACGCCTAACCGACTGCGCCACCCAGGCGCCCACAACTGATGACGTTTCGAATAATAAATTTGATTCATCCTTATCTTCTTTCCAAATGAGATGAGATGTACCTTTTTTTATGTGTTATTAACCAACACACTTGATCGTTGCTCTGCCAGAATCACTTCATTATGCTGGACCCTTTGTAGCCAATGCACAAGAGATGAAGGGGATCAAATTTTATGTAAACTAGGTTGATAATTATTGTTTAAAATATTCCATCGGCTTCCTGTCATAATTAGAAAAAAAAAAACTCATATCCTTTACCATCGCCTTTAAGGCATAAGAGCTTCTCCCAAGCAGATGTAAGTTGCTTACCATAACCACATGGCTAATAAGTGGTGTGGTAGAATTTTCATTCTTTTATTAGCTAAACCCAACACATTTCCTATTCATAACTCTCCCTCTCCATGTCAACTGGAGATGAAAATTTATCTGATTATAGGCATATACCATCCCTTACAATGAATAATAGATTTACCTATCACCAGTAGAAATATATCCATTCCCAACTGAGTGTACTCAGTTGAAGAAATACAGAGTAGCAGGAGGTCCTAGTCAGTGCCCCTGTCTCTGTTGAAGAGCACATTTGGACTAGAAGTGAAATGCTTCCTAAGCCAAACTAACCATATAATGGATTTCACCTGGGCAAACTTTTTAATGAACATAATATATTGTGTTTATAGGCATATTAATATTTATTATAAATCAAAATGGCTCAAGGACAATGTTAGTTTCTGCAGAATCTATTTTTTAAAGTAACCAGAAACTTTTTTCTTTCTTATCCTCATCTTGCTAATTTGCAAGCGTAATAGAGGTAGTAACCTCATGTTGTAAAAAATGCAAAACTATAATTTTGTACTCTCTGCTAAGCATAAATATAGTAAACCGAGTGCCATATGGCTCATCATTATAAAAGTTAGTATTTCCACTTGCTTTGTAAATCTCTTCAATTTTATGGAGCATAGAAAGAAAACTAATTGCTAAATGAGGTCATAGCATTCTCTCTGTGAAGCACTAAACATTCATAAGCTTAGTATAAATTTTTTCAGTAGAAAAGTAAATTATATTTGTAAATGGAGGCTATTATGATGTAATTACTATTTATTTCCCCAGCTTTTTGTGAGATGTATGTTTACTGGGCAACTATCAAACAAATTTCATTACTGTCCTTTTTAGCCAAATAGGATGGATTTATTAAAAATATAATAATGAGACTTTTTAGTAATCCACTGTAAATTAGTTTTCATATATATGAAGACTTTCACAGGACCAGAGCTAAACTCTTTATAAAACGAATAGAAAATGATTTAGTTGGGCAAGCATTATATTTTGTTTTAACTTTTTCTTAAATCAGCAATTAATTTTAATCTTAAAAATACATTTCTTTTGTAAGATTATTTTTCTGTTTGCCAATTTTATCAGTATGCACAGATGTACTGCATAATGAAGGAAATAGCATCACATGCAGTGTTTGATGTCAAGCAGTAGAAACTGTTTCCAT
Organism: Puma concolor; assembly: GCF_028749965.1. NCBI lineage: Eukaryota > Metazoa > Chordata > Mammalia > Carnivora > Felidae > Puma > Puma concolor. The sequence continues at coordinate 178,081,094 of NC_141670.1, read as the reverse complement.
TGCTTACCATCATTAATGTGATTCTGCCTGAGTGTGGTCACAACAAACATCACATCAAAATTTTAGGAAAGTTTCAACATAACTTTTAAATACCAGGCAAATAGACTACTCGTAACTTCACACTTTCGTGGTGGTAGTGGTCTGTGTGTGGATGTGTGATGAACAACACTGGCAATGTACTCTTGCTTCGTCTGTAATTTAATGAGTGACTGTGTTTCAAGGATTTAGTATTGATTGCATGTCTTTTTAGCAAGAACTAATTTTCTAATATGACACACAAGACTGGATTAAAACTCCCTATTTTAACGGGGAATTATACACGTATTGCCCCAAAAGTATCTCTCGAATGGTAAGAATTCCTGCATCATCACTACAGAGCAATGAGAAAAACATATGGGTGGAAGGAATATAGCTGTGTTTGTTTATATCATTTATAACCAATCACATTGTGTCACTTTAAACTCATACCTTGAATTCTAAAAGGCACCAAAAAAAAAATGTTTTGTGACTTTTAAAAATTATGTTCCAGTGCAATTCTTAAATCTAATGCAACAAAATTAGAGTAAGATTTATCGGGAACTAAATAAATAAATAAATAAATAAATAAATAAATAATTTACACTCTAGAGCTACGTCCCATAGAACCTTGAAACCACCCTAAGGTGATTCTTCATAGGATCCTGAAACAATGCATTTCCCCCAAATTAAGACTTCAACTGGTTCATCACTTTTACCTACATTATATGTTTGAGTACTTCTCTCTGAAAGATTTATCAGTTGCTCATAACAATTTTAACAATAACTCTTATATTTGGTATATTATTATTATTGTGCTTTTGTGATAAAAGCTAGAGTTGAATAAATGTTTATAATTGAATAATCATGTGGGGTATTTTGACTTTCTTTTAAAACATGGAATGGAGGCATTCCTCGGTGTTTGTCATTTAAGCGTCCAATTCTTGGTTTCAGCTCAGGTCATGATCTCAGGGTTTGTGAGATCGAGTCCCACATGGGGCACTGTGCTGAGAGCACGGAGTCTGCCTGGGATTCTCTCTCTCCATCTGTCTCTGCCCATCCCAAATGGCAGATAAATAAATAAACTTAAAAAAATGACAATATGTGTTAAGACCTAAAAATTAGAAGAACATTTAAAGATACTAAGTCAGATCTTAATATTGCCTTACATAGTTCCTATTCATATAGCCAGGAATTGTGTATTCTATCGAATAACGAATAACTGATAATATAAATGTGAAGGGTCAGATGAATGTTATATACACTGTATTTTCAACGTTTATTTATTTTTGGGACAGAGAGAGACAGAGCATGAATGGGGGAGGGGCAGAGAGAGAGGGAGACACAGAATTGGAAACAGGCTCCAGGCTCTGAGCCATCAGCCCAGAGCCTGATGCGAGGCTCGAACTCCCGGACAGCGAGATCGTGACCTGGCTGAAGTTGGACGCTTAACCGACTGCTCCACCCAGGCGCCCCTACACTGTATTTTCAAAGTAAGATTAATCTCTCATCTCTAAGCAAAGAGAATTTCAGAGATTATTCTTTCTTCTATATAAAAAATGTTTACACAAATGTCTTTAGACCTAGGTGTTTTTGCATGGTAACCCACTAAAAAAAAGTGATTTAGGGGAAATGTAGCCACTTTGTTCCCAAAAAGAAAAGAAAAAGTCATTAATTTCTTATCATTCAGCATTTATCATTCAACAAATATGCTGAAATTTTTATGCATTTGTCAAGCACTATTCTAGGCACTAAGTAAAATTATAGCACACAAGTTCTCTCTATACTGTCATAAAAAGACATAACTTGAGGGGCGCCTGGGTGGCGCAGTCGGTTAAGCGTCCGACTTCAGCCAGGTCACGATCTCACGCTCCGTGAGTTCGAGCCCCGCGTCGGGCTCTGGGCTGATGGCTCGGAGCCTGGAGCCTGTTTCCGATTCTGTGTCTCCCTCTCTCTCTGCCCCTCCCCCGTTCATGCTCTGTCTCTCTCTGTCCCAAAAATAAATAAACGTTGAAAAAAAAAATTAAAAAAAAAGACATAACTTGAATAATAAACTGATAGCTAGATAACATAATTTAAATTACTGATGAGTGCAGCAAGAAAATAAAGAATTTAACATATAAGAGAGTAAATACCCGAGATCTGAGACCTTAGATTCTGTAGCGTGGTCTGAGAAGACTTTATTTGTTTTTTTTAAAAGCAGTCTATGACAATAAATAATAAATAATGAGGGAGAGACAGTTGTATGAACATCTGAAACCAGAGCAGAGGAAAGACCTTGAAGAAGGCAAGAGGCTGGAGAGAGTGGTATGAACAGAGCCATGAGCAAGGAAACCTGGGTTTATAGAAGCCAATGAGCCAGACTATGCAGGCTTCTGGGGCCTTAATAAAGAATCAGATTTATATTTTACATACGATAGGATGTTAATGGGAGCTGTTGAGATACAAGATAACATGATTTGCTGGGGCACCTGGGTGGCTCAGTCGCTGAAGCGGCTGACTTCACTCAGGTCATGATCTCACTGCTCATGGGTTGGAGCCCCACGGTGGGCTCTGTGCTGACAGCTCAGGGCCTAGAACCTACTTGGAGTTCTGTGGCTCCCTGTCTTTCTGCCCCTCCCCAACGTGTGCTCTGTCTCTCTCTCAAAAATGAATAAACATTTAAAAAATTTAAAAAGTAAACAAAACAAAAACATGATTTGCTTTATTATGTTTAATGAGGCTTAAATAGGTGATATATTAAGAAGGTTAGAATAGATGTAAGAAGATTTTTTTAGAATGGTCTTCAATATCTTAGGTAAGAGATGACGGTTTTCACTAAGATGTTATTTGAGAAGATGAAGAGAAGCGTTTGAACTCAATGTGTTTTGGCAATGTAGACAATAAGACATGCTGAAGGTCTGGATGTCAAGAAAAAAAGCATGGGTTCAAGGATGGTTCTGAGGGTTTACCTTGGATATCTAAGAAGTAGAGGTGTGGGAATTACTGAGGGGGGGGCGGGGAAGGAAGAGGTTTCTTTGGGGATGAGTTGTGGGAAAATATCAAGAATTCTGTTTCTTCCATTTAAGTTTATTTTTATCTATTAGATATTTAAGTCCACTTACATCAATTCTTTGTATTTATGGAAATGAAAAAGCACAACTAAAGAAACAGAAATATCAAACTCTAATTAACAGCAATGACTATTTGATTATTGCAGCTCTAATTCCCAATAATTAGTCAAAATGGACTGAACAAAATTTTGTCTATTTAACATTTCACATTGTGATATTTGTAATCTAAATCATAATTTGAATTACAGTTTTAATTCCTTTTTAATTCCTACTCATTGGTTTTGATTTTCACATAGAAAAAATATTTCAAATATAGCGTTCTATTTTAATAGAATATGCAAGTGGCCACAAATTATTAGGTTTTATGTATTATTAATCTTGCAATGAGATTTATAGTGCCTTTTATCAAAATGTGGAGACTTTTCCAGCCCTTGAATGTGGTAAGGCCTTGTCATTTACTTCGATTGGTAGGAAAGTAGCCACTTAGACACAAACAAAAGTGTTTAGTTTGAGGACTTTGAGGACTACCCTCTTACCGCTCTTTGAATCCACCTGCCATGAGGACAGCCATAGCCTCTATTATCCCAGCCCAAATCTGGCAAATTCAAAACGTGAATTAGGCCATCCTGCACATGTCAATCTCCAGCTAACCCGCCAACTGTAAAAAAGCCCATGAGTGAGCCCAGCTGACATTAACTAAACTTGACAAAGAAGAGAAAAACTAGGCAGATCATTCACAAATGAAAATAGCATGCAAGCCAATACATTTGGGGTCTTTTCTCATCCAGCAAAACTTACCTGGCACTGTTAGGTTGTCAGATATCTTAATAGAAACAAGCCAATTTATAGGTAATTCTACAATAATATGTAAGAGTCTGTTGCTGCCTTGCTCTGGAAAGCACAGAAGTGTTCTAGTTTGCTTTAATGCATCTTTACCTGTCTTATTATAGACAAAGAAATGTGGAGCACAGTACACTGAATCAACATACATATATTCTCAAATCATCTTGCTTGAAGGTGCAACTAAAACCACAAATTTTACTCTGGTAATTAAACAGTTACTTATAGTATTCACAAGATTTTTGGTATAAAATAGAGATTAAAGTTACCCTCTTCTATCAGTTTAGGAAATGAGAGGGGAAAGTGTAGTTTCTACACGAAGTAGTTATAATACATTGTCAAGTGAAGGGAAGAATGAGAAGGGAGATAGGAAGGAGTTGTTTACCTCACACAAAGAGGAAATGATTCTTTATACAGAGCTATCCATATTTCAAAGCCTCATCATTTTAACACTAGTTAACCTAGTTCTTTTATTGACCTTTAATTTTCCTAACGTTCGCTATTCTATGTGAAATACAGAGAAATTAAAGCAGAGGTGACCAGTTGAAAAGAAATCTATCATCAGCAAGAAATTATTTTGTTTTTGCAAGATTGCATTTTCAAGTGTATTCTAATGTGCCTGAGACCTAGCGTCTACAAGACAGATTGAAGTTAGCTTGTGCTTTAAATTAGCGTAAGGTTATCTGGGACATTCTTTGAAGGCAATCTAATAGGACACCAAGTGTTTTGTTAGATCTGCAATAAGCAGTTTTATTTTACATCAAACAGAGGTAAGTTTAATAGTTTGACCTAATTTCTTATGAACAGAGTTCTTTGTGTAAAACACTTGAGAAGATTTTGTTCTAGTGTACTCAAGGACATTAAGAAAATAACTCTCTGTTATGGTTTTTCTTGCAGGTTCAGGAGTTGAACTAGCCTAAATGACCTGTTCTCCATAAAATGCCCTTTTAATTTGCTGATTTTGCTCCCAAGACATACAAGTCTGCTGATGTACTGATCACTAAGTTCTGTTGGGATAATTATTTCAGAATAATTTCCCTGAATTGCAAGCCAGGTCAAGGGAAAAAAAAATTACAAAGTTTAACGCCTAAAGGAAGGGCACTGGTAAATGTTTTCAAATAAATGGTGTAGGCAGAACTTAAAAGGCAAGCTAACCCCAAATAGTAACTACATTAAAATCATTGCTTACTTCTAAATAAATACTTTATTCTGAGCCCCTGAAGGAAATGATCTCAAAAGCATTTAAATAAAATGTTTTATAAACCAACTTATGTGTAAAACTCAGTGGCAGAGAAATGTACTTCATCAACATGACAAGTCAGAGCTTGGAATGGACATGTTCAGTCTTAACATATTTTGTTAATGTCTCCCCTTCTTAGTCAAATGGAATGTGGTTTATAGACATGAGCATTTAATTAAAATAGTGAGTGAGATCTACCCGAGGCTGAATATCACCATTCTGTCTATAGTTTGCCTGCATATACGTGGAGGAATTTGGTTATTAAAGCCCATTGTGCTTAGAATCTATGTATGTCTCTGAAAAAAGACAAGTGACAGAAGTAACTATCTAATCTACCTCATTTTAATGGAATATGCAAGCTTTAAATGGTTTCTGAAAAGAAATGAACCCCCCATTTGGATTCATTTGTTATAAGATTTTATGCAAATAATGCAGCACTTTTCAGTCCTACTGAATTAAAATTAAAAAAAAAAAAAAGAATTTAGCTACCTTTTTCCTCTCTATAATACCTGGAAGATAAAAATGTAGCCCAGGGGGCACCTTCGTGACTCACTCGGTTAAACACCCGACTTTGGCTCAGATCATGATGTCTCCGTTTGTGAGCTGGAGCCCCTCATCGAGCTCTCTACTGGCTGTGCAAAGCCTGGTTCAGATGTTGTGTCCCTCTCTTTCTGCCTTTCCCTCGCACTCTTTGTTCCTCTCTCTCAAAAATAAATAAACATTAAAAAAAACTTTATTTAAAAAAAAGAATGTGGGGGCACCTGGGTGGCTCAGTCAGTTGAGCGTCCGACTTTGATTCAGGTCATGATCTCACAGTTCCTGGGTTCAAGCCCTGCATCAGGCTTTTTGCTGACCACTTGCTCAGAGCCTGGAGCCTGCTTCACATTCTGTGTCTCCCTCTCTCTCTGCCCCTCCCCCGCTCACGCTTTGTCTCACTCTGTTTCTCAAAAATAAATAAATGTAAAAGAAAAATTAAAAAAAAAAAATGTGGCCCAGATTCATAAAAATTAACTAAATACTAGAGTATGTACAAATAACCCATATTCAGTGAATGCTAGTTTTCAAGTTCCTCTCTAGCCTTCTCAAAGGTCACATATGCTAATAGTCTTATTCAGATTAAATGATTCATTTAGTGATTTGAAGTATTTTTAAAAACTTCATATAAATATGATGACCCAAACTGTTCATATAAATAGGGATCATTAATTTGCTTTTTCGGTAAATGGTCAAATGGTTAATATATTCTGTTATATGAGGCACACAGTTTCCATAGCAACTGTGTTAGAGCACAAAAACAGCCACAGAAAATAGTGCACTAAAAAAAAAAAAAAAATCTGTAACTATGTTCTAATAAAACTTTACTTACAAAAATAACCTTGGCGCTTGGGTGGCTCAGTTCATTAAGTGTCTCAGTCAAGCTCAGGTCATATTCTGGTAGTTCATGGGTTCCAGCCCCAACCTGGGCTCTGCATGGACAGCTCAGAGCCTGGAGCTTGCTTCAGATTCTGTGTCTCCCCCTCTCTCTGCCCCCTCCTCCACTCACACTCTGTCTCTCTGTCTCTCTCTCTCTCTAAAAAATAAACATTACAATAAATAAAAAATAAAATCTTTAAAAATAAATAAATAAAAATTAAATTAAATTAAAAAATGAAAATAAACTTTGCCCAGTTTTGCCACTCTCTGTTAATGAACAATGTCCTGAGAGATTTTAGTTGGTTAATGAAATACTTATGTTTTCAAATATGTTCAGATAATTAGCAAACTACAGCCGTTCTTTGAGTTCTATCACACAGTAGCATATCAAAAATTCTAAGATTAGTTTTAAGAAGTTTCTTTAACATAGAATTTATTCAAATTATCAATTATTTTACCTTTTCAAAAGAGAGTTTTCAGCTATTACTGAAATATACAAATGATATAAGTTATTCGTGTTATCAAGTTAGCAATTATCATTTATACAATTTTAATAGTAATTAAATACATATACATATATAAAGTAGAATTACAGTAGAAATCCATGTCAGAATACCTTCAGCAAAGGAAAAGAGAAATTTCTTACATTGTCTAAGTAAAAAGTCTTCTCCTGAATGTATGTTTGTAGCAAAGCGAATGAAGAGCTCTGATTTGCAGAATCTGAGACATACATCTTTGGCTGATGTGGATCACAGAAGGTGACATCACAGGGATTCCAAGGATTGGGTTTCCTTACTGGAAAAACATATTTCTCCAAGAGTAGGGAGGTTAACTAAAGCTATAGTTACTCTGTTCCATTTCTAAACTCATTTTATATCCAGGAATTTTTCAATTATAATTAATACTCATCATGAGCTTCAATAACCACCGTTACGCTTCTTTCTAAGTGAGCTACATGAAAATCAATATGGATTTTATAGAAATCACTGAGTTATTCAGCCTTTTCCACATATATCTGGTTGAATTGTCCCACAGGTTTGTGCTAAGACCTCAGTTTGTGTTAAGAGAACAAATTCTACAGTAAAATATCATAGTAATACTGCATATACATACCCTCTAATTGAAGATTTTAAGGAACATGAGGTCAATGGAGTGGAAGTTTTCTACAAAGAATTTGATTTCTGGGAGCCCAGAAAGTAATGGTGTTTCATTAGTTTCCAGTCATGATTGACAGCAACAAATTTTGACTGAGTGTATTGTATCATGACTTGCAGTCACTGTTGCTAGTAGGATCATATCAAAGCCCTACAGAAATAGATCAGGACCAACTTTCATGAAAAATTTGAATAAAACTTCTCCTCATCTCCCTTTTACCTTCAATCTTTTTTCCCTATGGTATCAAAATGGGAAAATTAAAGGAAAAATTGCATGATACGAGCCTGTGATATCTAAAAAAATAAATGTGTTGCTTCAGTAGAGCACATTCCAGTTATTTCCTTTGAGTTCCAGAATCACCAGTCTATACTTTGGATAAATCTTAAATATACAATTGCTTCATTGTTCTTTAAGGTAGCTATTATGATGATTAAACATTCTCACTCATTGAAATATTAATTAAATGTATTGTTTCTTATAAAACATATTTTAATTATAAAATATATTATATATGGGGTGCCTGGGTGGCTCAGCCGGTTAACCCTACAGAAGGAACAGCCCTGCCAACACCTTGATGTTAGCCTAGTAAAACCTGTGTTGGATTTATAATCTAAAGAAATGTGAGAGGGGTGCCTGACTGGCTCTGTGGGTTAAACATCCGACTTCAGCTCAGGTCATGATTTCACAGTTCGTGAGTTCAAGCCCCGCGTCGGGCTCTGTGCTGACAGCTCGGAGCCTGGAGACTGCTTTGGATTCTGTGTCTCCCTCTTTCTCTGCCCCTCCCCTGCTTGTTCTCTCTCTCTCTCTCAAAAATGAATAAATGTTTAAAAAACTTTTTAAATAAATAAATAAAATATACAAAAGATTATATATTATATATAATTAAATATATAAATATATAAATATATATTTAAGATATAACTATATATTATTAAAATATAAATATATATTTAAAATATAACTGTATATTATTAAATATATAAATATATATTTAAAATGTAACTATATATTATTAAATATATAAATATATATTTAAAATATAACTGTATATTATTAAATATATAAATATATATTTAAAATATAATTATATATTATTAAATATATGTATAGATTATATAAAATATAATAGCATATATTACTTCTTATAATAAAATAAAGCACATTCATTTGTAGAAATCTTTTTTTTTTTTCTAAATTTACAATAGGACTAATTCTACGGTTTATTTTAAACAGGTAGTAGGCTTTCTCTTGCTTGGTCAGAAAATTGTTCTTAGTGTGTTACAAGATTCCTTTCTTCTAGCTTTGTCCTGTCAGGAAGTCTGGAACATGAAAATGGCTGAATCACTGTGTTTTGTCTTTCTTAAATACCTACTAACATATTTCAATAAGCTAGATTCTGATTTTTTGGTGTGTGTGGTGACTCTGTACATATTTTATGCTACTGTTTTCCTGAAGATATACCATAAATAAGTTGAATTTAAAAATCCCACATATAGGGTTATTCTTTCCTTCTTATATCTTGCTCTAGTCTTTTTTTTTTAATTTTTTAAAGTTTATTTATTTTTGAGAGAGAGAGAGACACACAGAGTGCGAGTGGGGGAGGGGCAGAGAGAGAGAGGAAGACATGGAACCTGAAGTAGGCTCCTGACTCTAAGCTGTCAGTATAGAGCCTGATGTGGGGTTCGAACCCACAGACCATGAGATCATAACCTGAGCTGAAGGTGGACACTTACCCACTGAGCCACCCAGGTGCCCCTATCTTGTTCTAGTTTGAAAACCATATCAAGACTATAAAAATGATCCACATGTAATCTATTTTCTCTATAGAACACTATTGAAGACTCTTAACCTTTATAATGATGTTTTCTCCAGTAAGAGGCAAAAGTTAATTACTAATCTCAACTCTTGGCAAAGCTGCTGTCAAATATTCATGGGAGATATTAGATTGAATATATGTTTTCAACTCAATATTACATAATCTAAATATCCAAAGACATTTTCTTTAAATAAATAGTTAAGATTATATATTTGACAAACTAGTCATCTTCCTTTTTATGTATATGTTTTAGTAAAAAAATCTAGTTATTCATAATTGCTTTCTAAAAAGATTGCCAAGTTTTATGGGGAGCCTGGGTGGCTCAGTCGGTTGAGCGTCCAACTTCAGCTTGGGTCAAGGTCTTGCAGTTCGTGAGTTCGAGCTCCGCATAGGGCTCTGTGCTAACAAACAGCTCGGAGCCTACTTCAGATTCTGTGTGTGTCTCTCTCTCCCCCTCCCCTGTTTATGCTCTGCCTCTCTTTGTCTCTGAAAAGTAAATAAATATTAAAAAAAAAAATTTTAAAAGATTGTCAAGCTTTGAACTATTGCAGAATTACTTTATTTTTTTCAACAGTGAGAAAACTACACGAAAGATATGAAATAATGGTTGTCATTGCACAACAAAGTATAGGGCTAGGGCCCAAGAGAGAGTGAAACAAATGTTATAATCTCTGTGCTAGTCTGTTCCTCTGCCTGGAGGCACATTATGGATTTCTGAACAGAGCTGAAAATCCCAAGCACAGCACAGCAGTTGCATTGGGTGCAAGAGACGAAACTGATTTCAGACTTGATAGACTAAAAGGCTGATAAATACAAAAGTTGCAAGCCAGAAACCCAGAGAGGAAGGAACTATGCAATCAATCAATCAATATCAATCAATGAAATAATAATGATAACTCTAGAAATTTGCTTAAGGCTGCCTTTGAATCTTTGTAGAGTATAATGATGTGTGTACATATAAATAAAAATTACTAAGACTGAGAAAAACATAAGTGGGGAGCCGTGAGCTAACCGAGCCCAAGAATTCACAAATAGTTGATAATTTTGCAAGTTACCATAAGCTAGAGTGTGCACCAGGGTATTCATTAGAGACAAAATAAGTGTCAAATACTAATATAGGAGCTCAACTATCTAGAGTAAAAACTACTCTAGAACTTCCCCAGTAATGCTTTTTAAGACAAGACTTAAATCTAGCAAACTTAACCGGAAGCTAATTTTATTGCTTATCAGGTAAAAGACAGATACTCTTTAAAGAAAGATATCAAAATCAAAATACTTAACAGTGTCAAATACACAATGCCTATCATCAAGTAAAAAGGTAGTAAGTGTGCAAAGAAGCAGGAAAATGTGATCTGTAATAAGAATAAAAATAAGTCAATAAAACCGGACCTAGGTGCACCTGACTGGTTCAGTCAGTAGAGCGTGTGACTCTTGATCTCAGGGTTGTAAATTTGAGCCCCATAGTGGGTTTAGAGATGATTTTCAAAAAATAAAATATTAAAAAAAATAGAAATAGACTTAGACATTATATAGTTAATGGAATTAGAAGACACAAAAATTAAAACTGTTATTATTACTATGAACAATTCTTTATAGGAAGACATGAACAGTGATAAGAGAAATGCAAACTATAGAAGAGAACCAAAAGGAATTTCTGGTAATGAAAACTGTAATATCTGAAATCAAAACAATAACAACCACCATGTAGATTAGGCATTCTGGAGTAAAAGATTACTAAACATGGCACTAGATAGTAAAATTATGAACAGAAGAAAAACAGACACATAGAAAGAAAACATAGCTTCAGTGATCCATTGGAAAATGAAAGTAATCTCTGTAGCATGAATCTAAAATCTGTTACAATTTCAAATCATGTTGTGTTAACAGACACTTTGTTCCTTCCTTTAATAGGAAACCTTAATTTTTCATCATAACAATAAAATAAATATACTGTATAGACTGAGTCATAATATGGGTGCCTGGGTGGCGCAGTCGGTTGAGCGTCCGACTTCAGCCAGGTCACGATCTCGCGGTCCGTGAGTTCGAGCCCCGCGTCGGGCTCTAGGCTGATGGCTCGGAGCCTGGAGCCTGTTTCCGATTCTGTGTCTCCCTCTCTCTCTGCCCCTCCCCCGTTCATGCTCTGTCTCTCTCTGTCCCAAAAATAAATAAACGTTGAAAAAAAAAAATTAGACTGAGTCATAATAAAAGTATTGGTTAACTAATGGCTAGGGAATGAATATTTTCAAAGAGAGATGAGAATTAATTTTATCAAATGACTTTCAGATATTATTATCTGATTTGGTTTATTGTCCATTGGTAATTGAAAACATCCTTAATAATTTCATTATTTCCTCCCTAAGATAGTTAATCTGGTTTTGGTTAATTATCTTTTATTTTATTTTTGCTGGTGTTGTTTTCATTTAATTTTAGAAAGAGAGAGAACATGAGCAGGAGAGGAATAGAAAGGGGGACAGAGGATCTGAAGGGGACTCTGTGCTGACAGCAGAGAGTCTGATGGAGGACTCAGAGTTAAGAACTGGGAGATCATGACTTAAGCCGAAGTCAGATACTTAACCGAATGAGTCACCCGGGCATCCCAGTAAATTATTTTTTAAACTAAAAGTTTAAGAATGCATCAAAGGGATATTTGGTAGAGAATTTTAGAAGAGATGGGCACAAGCAAATACCTCCCAACAATTAGCACATATAATAAAAAAAATGTAGAGTGGGAGTTATTAAATAAATAAGAAAATGCTAATAAACAATTGGTAATAATCTAAGATCAATCTGAAAACACACAACATACTACTTTTAACTAATTTTGGTGTACTTACTTTTAAAGTTTGACCATGCAGTCCAGCCCGTATTTTTATGGCTTCTTCCATTAATTTTTAGAATGACAGCTAAGCTAAAATAACTTTCAATTTACTGCTAGTTTTTAACAGACTAAAAGTTAAAGACACTTGTTATGCGGAGAAATAATTAAAACCTATGATTTACTTAAATGGACTAAAAGAGACTTCTCAGAGCAAAATGATGTTATACATAATTACGTAAACTAAATTAAATAACACATAACCCCTGAATTTGCAGCAAACTCAAATTACCACAAAGAGAACTATGAATTTCAATTTATGCTATCTTTAAAATCTCCTAGGTAAAGTTTACAGGCTAAATAAGCAGCTAATGTGATTAAATGTACCAGAATGTTTGGTAATGAGGCCAGAGATCAAAACTAATCATACGAATTATGAACAGGAAAGAAAGTGGAGAGCAATGATGACATTGAATATATAAAGAATTAAAACTAAAATTACATGAACTGTGGTTTCAAGAAAAATAAGATAAGAAGAAGAAATACATATGTAGTCTAACCCCAGCCACTGACACACTTAATTTGTACTTACTTATATTCATTCAGCTAACACTTATGTTATTGTACACTTAGTGTGTGTGCTTAAAATAATCAGAACACTTAATGAGCTGGATCCTATAGACAGAAGCTTGAACCTGAACTCCAAAAAAACTCAGGTGAATGGTTTTGTAACTCAGCTCATTTTTTCCTAAGAACAGATCTGTAAAAATTGTGTTAGGTTTCCCACTATATGTTCCCCAAGCTAAGGCTTTTGTTAATTACTCCAAGGCTGTCTCAAGTCTTCAAGCATCTTGTAAGCAAATGTCACATTCTCCCTCATTAGTCAGGGTATTTTTCCTATGTTTCCTTCTGCTTTTTCATCTTACCTGAGTTTCTTGGTAACTTTTATATCAATAGCTTGCAACTAATTTATTTTTTAATGATTCATTAAAATTGTATCATTATTGAAGAAGTAATGGTATTTGCTTGCACTCCATGAATGTTGTATACAGTATGATCACATTTTATAAACAACAAGGCTGTCTATAATTTTCATCTGAGGACATCATTGGAAAGAGGAACTTACTGAATAGACAAAGTTTATTTGCCAATCCAACACATTTGATTTAATATGGGATGTTGTTGCCAAATAATATTAGGGAAAGGAATGTCTGCCGCTGGAAAGATGGTAATACTAATATTTACTCTGAAAATATACTGTCCTATTTTCCACACACATAATTAAATTTTTTTAAGTTTATTTATTTTGAGAGAGAAAGAGAACACGAGGGGGGCAGGGGTAGAGAGAGAGGGAGACTGAGAATCCCAAGCAGGCTCCACACTGTCTGCACAAAGCCTGATGTGGGGCTCAAGCTCATGAAATGTGAGATCGGGACCTGAGCGGAGATCAAGAGTCCAACACTTAACTGACTGAGCCACCCAGGTGACCCACACATAACAGAACAATGTATGAACTTCCCTTCCTTGATTTTTGATTCAGATATGACAAAGTCTATCTTGGTTTTACCAAGAATTATAACTGTTGAGTAGTAGGAAATGTGGCTTCTCAACTTAAAAACATAGTGCTAGCGGGGCGCCTGAGTGGCTCAGTCAGTTCAGCGTCTGACTTCCACTCAGGTCATGATCTCATGGTTCATGAGCTCCAGCCCCGCTAAGTGCTCTGTGCTGACAGCTCAGAGCCTGGAGCCTGCTTCGGATTCTATGTTTCTCTCTCATTCTTCCCCTCCCCTGCTTGCGCTCTCTTTCTCCCTCTCTCAAAAATAAGTAAACATTAAAAAAAAAATTAAAAAAACATAGTGCTAGGTCATTTCCTGAGCATTCTATGCTCTCTTCCCACCCCTCCAAGATGGGTAATTAACCCTACTGATCCATATCTTTTCTGACGTTTGGCATTGCCATTTCTAATTGCCTCTAATAGAAGGTGTATAAAATTAAAAAAAAAAGAAAAAAACTTTGATGTGCATGTCTTTTATTACTAATGAGGTTTAGCCTGTTTTTAAAAATTTTTTTAATGTTTATTTTATTATTGAGAGACGGAGAGCGAGTGGGGGGTGGTTAGAGAGAGAGGGAGACATAGAATCCGAAGCAGGCTCCAGGCTCCAAGCTGTCAGCACAGAGCCCGATGTGGGCCTCAAACCCACGAACTGTGAGATCATAACCCCAGCCAAAGTCAGGCGCCCCGATTTAGCCTTTTTCAAATCCTTTTTGGCAACTGGTGTTTCTTTTTCTGTTAGCTAACTGTTCACAACTTTTGTCTGTTTTTCATTTGTATTATCTATGTTTTGTATTATTGATTGTTAGGATTTTATAATTCATGTTATCAATTACTGGCATATCCTATCAGTTTAAATGCATAAAATATAAACATCAAATAAAAAATAAAGTATGAGAGGCATATGTAATTTGTGTACATATACGTGTGTGTGTAATAGTGTGGAGGTTCGATAGGCCGTTCTGTTTGCATCACTGTGCAAAGTCTTTCTATGCTACCATTAGTACTGATCTTAAACATCTAAAATTCTTTAGGTAAATATGAATGTTCTTATACTTACAATTGCTCTTTTTAATTTTTGTTTTTTTACTAATTTTGAGAGAAAGAGAGAGCATGAGTGGAGGAGGGGAGATAGAATCCCAAGTAGGCTCAGGTTCTACCCCATGCTGGACTGGAGCTCCGGACCCTGAGATCATGACCTAAGCTGAGATCAAGAGTTGGACACTTAACTGACTGAGCCATCCAGGCACCCCATAATGAGTCTTAATTTAAATTTTCCCTCTATTTAAAGTTCTTTGCTGCTAGTAGTAAAATATTTGCTAACTATTGTTGTGATTGACATAATGCTTCAGAATTAAAGAGACTTTAATATTACAGTAGACCACCACTTTCTTATGTTTTTATCAACTTCCATTTGTAAACAATGTTGCTTTCATTTCTGTAAGAGATCAAATAGGTTTGCTGGATAATGTCCTAGCATACATAACACACATCAACTTCGCATGGGTTGGCAAAGAACATTTTCCTACACTTCAGAAAAGGTGGCTCCGGCATATTCATATTTTTTTTTCTTATCTGGCTAATATAATGTGAATTGTTCACCTTTCAAGATGTTTTATGAGTCTATAAGCCTTTGACCTTTTTATTACATTTTTATTATTACACCATCCCACACAATTATATTTCCATTGTCCTCCTGTCGATGATCTTCCTCACTCTGGTCATAAATCTTGCCCTGTTGAATTCTTCCCATTACTGCTAACCTAGCACTGGAACTGATTCACAGATATTCATTTTCTTCTGAACGCTTATCAATACTTTCAGATTCTGAGTCCTTTAATGAATTAAGATTTCCTTAGAATTCGATTTCTTTTGGTGTCAAAATGATGATCAATTTTCTGGTTCATTTTCCTCTACAATTTCTGAACTTAAAGATTGTAATATTTCTCTTTCTGATATTTTAATCAAAGGCTGAAATGATTTCATTTTAGAGTAATCTATATCGGATGTTGAAAAAGTGTAACGTACAATTTTCTATGAAGAAAGATTATTTTTGCATTTGAACAATTCCGTCTCTTGCTTTACTTCACACACTTAATACCTTTTACCTTGTTGCAATCGCTAGTCAGTTTCTTCTTCCCTCGATATACATTGCCTACAGAAATGCTGGAATTTTGTTTTGCTTTGTTTTTCTTTCTTAGTTCCTTAGTTTTGCTATAATTCCTATTGTTGCATTAGGGAAAAACATTTTGGAATATTCAATTTAGATTTTGCAAGCTGTATTGTCTTTATTTTTGTGGAAACGGTTTATATACTATCCAGAGAAAAAAAAGAAACGTCAATTTCTCTAGCCGCCATAGTCTTCAATTTACAGGGGTCATCTTACATATTCGTGGTTTCATAATTCTAGTTAAAAATCAGTATAAAACTATTTAATGGCTCTATGTTTCAAAATCTTTGAAAGTGTGGACCCAACCCACCTCTCCAAAGTTAGCACACCAAATGTTTTCTTACACACTAGCCTCTTCTCTGAAAATCAACTCATATCATTGTCTCAACCTGAAATTGAACTCCCTCCAACTTTTGGCCTCAGGAATTTTGCTAACAGATTTGATTTTTATATACATTTACTAAAGGAGATAGTTCCTTAACACCCTAGAATTGTTGATTTGTGCTCTGAGATTCCATCACGGTTGTTTTATCTTGCAATAAAGACTGTAGTATGATCAATAAATTTCACTGTAACTGACAATTTACCTGACTATCGTCCCACAAGATTTCAAGTTATCTGCAAATGTAGACTCTCTGTTAATTGTCTGTTTTTCATAGGATACCTTACCTCTAGTTAGAACTTAATAGTGAGTGTTCTTTAGAAGCCGAAGCAAATCAGTATACATTTATAATTCCCGAGTAAACTCAACACTTGGGGCAAACAGAAAATTCCTGATAAACTCTGAAATGACCTAGTTTATGATCAAACACTTTAATTTGGAAATGATACCAACTTGCTTATAATATTTGAACTAGAATGTTTTACTTGTCAGATTTAGTTCTGCAGTCCTATATTTATTTGAGCTGTTCTTAAGAGCAATAGGTATTTGTCATTCAGTTAAATGAATACATTTTTATTATTAACTCAGTGCCCCTGCTGAATCTTTTCTTCCTACTTAAAGATCTTGCCAGTTATCTCATATAGTCCTGCACTTTTTTCTGTTCTCTTTCTGATGGTGTAGAGTCATAAGTGTGAAATGCACGTATATACCATGCACTAATCCTAATCTAATTCTTTCTTTACTTGATTAAAAGGAAGGAAACCTTCTAGTTCTACCAGGCAAGGAGCAAACATTGTTATCTCCACTGTTAATTCTTTTCTTAATATTTTTAGGACTACGTGAGTTGACAGTTGAGTGGAAAAGGGCTGACTGATTATTAAATATAAAATGTAAACCTGTTATTCAGTTCTCTGGTTGTATTTCCCCATGACATACAAGACAATTGAGAAATATATTTGACTTAGAAGGGCATTTTCAAAGAAGTATGAGGAAGATTTAGCAAGGTAAAATTTGGTGAAGGTCAAATTCTACACAATGTTCTGCAAATGTATCCCAATTTGTTTTGATGAATTGCACTTGACAATTAATTAGGACCTTATGAATAAACATTGAAAGGTAGATTTCATTAAAGAAAACATGGCTCAGCCCTAAAAGCTCTATGCTTTTAGAATAATAACACAGATTGCAACAGTTTCCAGACACTTAACTCACAAAACATTTCACATTCTATTTAAATTTCCCTAAGGTAGCGGATATGTCAAGTTTTAACTGAAGGATATATTCCTTCAATGCAGCTTCTCAGTGTTCTTTGTTTATCTACCTCCCATAGTATTTTCCTTTATTCTCCCTCCACATATCTACTCCCATACTTGTCTTCAATTCACTATCACCCGTAACTTATACCATCTCTCAAGTTTTAACTTTAAGAACCACACCAGTAGGTGACTACCTCCTATACACTTGTATACTAGGATTCCTCAATCCAATATATTTTAAATCTTTTCAAGACTCCCAATTCATTAACCATACTACTTTTATAAAACCAAATAACAACAACAAAAGCCACGATGACTTCTCTCACTTAAAATCTGTACCTGTACAAATTGCAAACTAGTACTGAGGAGCAAGGAGTTAAGAGTTGGCCTGTGATTGTTTTGCTTCCTTGGGAAGGGAGGGAAACTCCTTGGAGCAACAAAACAAAAGAGAGCATGGATCTAGGCTAGTGTCCTTGTCAACTGCAGTTTTGGGTAAATACACTAATGATATTTATTAGAAGGAAGACCATAATTATAGGATGATCCCTGCCTAGAGGGTATCTTTCACTAAAAATGTTTGAGATTTCTAAGACATGGCTCATTGGATAAAGTCATGTAAGCTATGCAATTTCCTGCGATATAAAATATATTTCATAATCTAAGTATGTTTCATAAACTAAAATTCTGCCTGTTGTGTGAGGCGATCTGCAGACATAATTGGAGACTTCATTTATTATTCTGAGCTAGATAGTACATGTCTAATATGAGAAGACAGGATCTAGGGAACTGTTTTCAACATCCCAGATCTCTCTCTAATTCTTCTGATCGTTTTAAATGAATAACTACTTGAAATTATTAGCAAATCCTTATCTCTATTTCATGTGATTCTGGTTATGTGAATTCTTTGATTTAGCTACACACTCAATGTTTAGCAGGAATCTTCCTTCACTTTAATTGGTATGTTTACACTCTTAATTTCCAATACAACTATTCTGTACCTTCTCTTTCATCTTTCAACTTCTAACTCAAGAAGGAAAGCTGAAGGTTTTAGCTCACACTTGATGAAGAATAGGGATACGGTCAAGTGGGAGTTCCATAACCCTCCATATTCAAATTTACCAAACTAAATGCAACCGAAATTACATCCTCTCCTTTCCTCCTCTTAAAATGAATAATGCATTTCTGAACTTGTCTAAGGCTAACTCCTCTATGTGTTCCAGATTCAATATATTCTAGTCACTTAAAAATTTTGATCCAGGAGCACATGGGTGGTTGTTGGTTGAGCGTCTGGCTCCTGATTTTGGCTCAGGTCATGATCTCACAGTTTGTGAGTTCGAACCCTGGGTCAGGCTCTGTGCTGACAGCATGGAGTCTGCTTGGGATTCTCTCTCTCTCCCCCTCTGCCCATCCCCACTCACGTGCACCCTCTCTCTCTTTCTCTCAAAAAAAAAAAAAGAACTTAAAGAACAATAATTTTGATCCAACAATTACTGCCTCTCAACTACATTATCAAATTAATTCTCTGCATGGTCATTTTCAACAGTTAACAATATAATCTCTTTTTTTCCCAATGTGTTCTTACATTTACCAGATGATTTCTCTTTAGCTACTCCTAAATCAGGTCTCTGCTCCTGTTCCAGACTACTCACTGAAAGAGCAGTCCCAACCAACTTCCTCTAATTCCCCACCTCCATGTCTCCCCTTAATCTTGAGCAATCCAACCTCTTACCACACTGCTCCACATTCATCACTGAAATCCAGGTGGCAAACTCTCCTCTGTTCTCATCGTGCTTGACCATTTAATAGCTTCTCATACAGGTGATCTTTCAATGACTCTTGGAAAAACTTGTTTCCTTTTGTTTTTATGACAATACAATGTGTCTTCCTCTGTCCCTTCCCTGTTTCTTCTACTGAAAAATTATTCAGCCTGATCTTAAAATTTGGAGTACCCCAACACTTCTGCTTGTGCCCTCTTCTTTTCTACATTTTTTTTTCAGGTCCTTTCATTTCGTGTAGTCAATGAAATTAACATCATACACATAAGATGATTTTATGCCTAAGCTCTACACTTGTATTTGTACACCTGTCCAATATCAAATTATTGTAGTTGACTTCCACTGAGTTCCTTTTCCCTCCCATTAATCCTTACTAGAATTCACTCAATTGCTCAAACTGACATCATGAATTCCTTACTTTCTTTCACCAAGGGCTTCACTCTTCTAGTTCTCTCTTCTTTGAAAGCTCCCCACCCCATACTTACCTGGCAGGGGAGATACCATGATCACGAAGGTGGTTTTCCCAGGGCGAGGCTTATCCATTGCACTCCGGATGTGCTGACCCCTGTGATTTCCCCAAATGTGGGAAACTCGACTGCATAATTTGTGGTAGTGGGGGACTGCATTCGCGCTTTCCCCTGAAAGAAAAAAAAAAAAAAAAAAGAAAGCTCCCCACCCCAACCCCTGACTTAGATTGGCTAGAGATGCCTGCTCATTGTTCTTTTCTCAGTTCATGTGTTAACTCTGTTGAGCGCTTTTTACTGATAACCTCTATCTACCCTAAGCCTCCTTTCTTGTTATAATTTCTTAAGTTACTTATTTTGCTTTCTTAAGAGAATTATCATTGTTAAAATTATATTGTGTCTATTAACATGTTTATTTCTGTCTCCTTACTAGAACATGAGAAGCATCAGAGAAGGTATCTTGTCTGTTGTGTTCAGGGATATTAACTAGCATATATCCATCATATAAACATCATTTTGAAATGAATTGATACATTGTCAGAAAATCTAAGTCTGATTCACAGCTCCACCAATCAGTAGGTTTGTGACTTTCTACATGTTACTGAACCATTGTGAACTTGCTTCCTCATATGTCAAAATAGAGATATTAATACATACAACTTTGTAGCATATTTCAGAACATAGAATATAATGCCAAGCACAGTGTCTTGTATTTATGAAAAATGTACATATTTTCATTTCCTTCCCATTCCCCTTAGGCAAAATGTGCATAATATAGAATAGCTAGTTGAAATATGGATATAGCTAATCTATACTATTAGCTTACCATTAGAGATCATACAATATGCAAGACACTGTTCTAAGTGCTTTCCACACATTAACACATATATTCTTCATAGTAATGCTATAATATGCATCCTATTATTATCCTCATTTTACAAATTAGAGGAATTTGTGAGGTTTGGCTATTATTGAAATTAATTGTGATACTAAGTGATGAGAGTGGGTTTCCATGTGAGCAGTCTGTCTCAACAGAAAGTGCTCTTACCTATCATGATAGATTACTTCTCTCTAGAAAGAGAAAGATATTTATGCATCTCCATGCTCAATGTGTGTGTGTGCGTGTATGTGTGTGTATGTGTATGCTTGTAAGAAAAAAAAAAGGAAAAAGAAAAAGTGAAATTGAGAGAAATAAGCAAGATAAAATGAATAAGACTGAAAATCATCGTATACGTAACACAGTTTAGATTTTTCTTTCTCTCCTCTAACTTTGCTTAAGAAATGGTCATTGTTTGAGGGCCACTCTTATTTGAAAAGGACAGAAGACAAGTAGTGAAAACAATAAAATTTCCAGTACTGTGATCAGGAGTCACCTAACCAGGCCTTCATGTTAGATGTTGTATTCTCATTTAAATATTCATATCATAAACCTATACTTCTTCATTTTATTACATGAGGTGAAACTAAGTGGTGCCAAAACTTAGTCACAACATCCAATTATGTGAAGCATTCTTTTTTTTTTTTTTAAGTTTTATTAAACTGCTTTAGATTGTGCTTTTTGGTGCCAACTAAAGGCTTTTGAAAACACCAAATTATTTTTTTCCCTATTGAAACAAAATAATACCTAAATTGCCTAAGCAGTTTTATAGACATAACTAAATGTGCAAAGGCCTTCCTGGGGTTGTAACTGTGGGATTCCCATTATAGTCAGCGGGGATCATTGACTTTAACAGGAATCGTGTGGTGAGAGCCTCATGCAACACTTCACAAAATTTGAATTAGGGATTTTTGATTAAAAAAAAATAAAAGAAGAGTCATATTGTACTTTCAAAAATATACTGGGATTCTTTGTACTTTTTATGCATTGATTTTCTAGATGTATACCATTTTTAGACCATTTTTAGATGATGTAAAATATAAAGCAATTGATTTTTCTTTTTTTTTCATAAATGTATGTCTTTATATGTAATGAGTATAACATTGTAGTAAAATCAATTCCTATTGAAGCTGATTAGATATCTTGTCAAAACCAAACACGACAAAATACAATAACATACCTTCCTCCGTGAAAGTCATTCAATAACATAAAATAAAGAAAAAATGTAATATAACTGTTTAATGAAACTGAGAAGCACTTACAATATATAAGTGATGAGATTATGGCAAATCAGAACATATATATAGATTACTCTAAACACACACACACACACACACACACACACACACACACACATCTCACCAGCATTGTAAAATGCTTCAGAACTAATTGACTTATCACTGAGTGATCCACCTGATATAGTAGCAAACATTTATGTAACTGTATTAACTCCCAAAGCAATTTTGTGAGTAATTTTGTGCATCCCTGTTGCAGTGGAAGAAATGGAAAAAGTTCCATAACTAGTTTAATGCGACACAGTGTGTTCACTTGTGTTCCCCAGAAACAGTCTAAGATGAAGACTCCTATGCCAGGGTTTATAAGAAAACAGTTAAAGGGAGAATCAGAATCTGTACAGAAGAAACAGAACAAGAGAGGGAAAATGCCCAGTGCAGGTGAGATTTTATGCAAAGTCCCTCAAAGGAAAGTTTCAGCCTGATTCCTCTCTTCCTTCTAGTCATTCCTTTGGGGAATGTGGGGATATGAATACCCAGAATTCCGGGGTCTTTTTGGATATGAGAAAAGAAAGGCTCACGTTGCTTAAGAGTTGCAATCTCCCCTTTAAAACCAGAAAGCCTACTGAAGTTTGTGCTGCAGGGAGAGAAAAAGACAGATAATGGTAATAAAGAATCGAAGCAGATACAACCAGAATACTAACAATGTCAGCTAAGAAGAGCCAATAAGCAGCAAAACCAAGTTCTTAACCCAGGCATTCCATTCCCAGAGCCCAAATTCTAACAAGAAGAAGAAAAGAGGGGCGCCTGGGTGGCGCAGTCGGTTAAGCGTCCGACTTCAGCCAGGTCACGATCTCGCGGTCCGTGAGTTCGAGCCCCGCGTCAGGCTCTGGGCTGATGGCTCAGAGCCTGGAGCCTGTTTCCGATTCTGTGTCTCCCTCTCTCTCTGACCCTCCCCCGTTCATGCTCTGTCTCTCTCTGTCCCAAAAATAAATAAACGTTGAAAAAAAAAATTAAAACAAAAAAAAAAAAAAGAAAAGAGAAGAAGAAGAGGAAGAAGAAAAGAAGAAGAAGAGGAGGAGGAGGAGGAAGAACAGGAAGAGGGGAAGAAGAAGAAGAAGAAGAAGAAGAAGAAGAAAAGAGAAAAAGGAAAGGAAAGGAGAAGAGAAGAAAAGAAAAGAAAAGAAAAGAAAAAAACTACTTAACTACCCTTACTTTAATAACAGACAGGGTTTGTGTGGAGGCAACAGATAATTCTGTGTCACTTCTTCCACAATTCAAAATGGCTAGGGAGACTGTCATGATTAGCAAACATGCCAGTGTTTCACCTTTGCAACAATCCACAGTATTTTATACAAATGTATTTCTGGATACTGGCGGAGGGATACAAACTTCTTTATGATGTTGCCTTTGGTTATTCATGTGCTAATAATACATTTTAAAATTACTAAATTCCCCACAAATAAGTCTTTATATCCAGTAGAGCTTCTTACTCCCCTTTGTTCTCAAAAACATTAGCTATTCTAGTTTTTTGGGAATTGTATATAAAATTTACTTTTTAAGCTTATTTATTTATTTTGAGAGAAAGAGAGTGTGTGAGAGAGCAGCATGAGCAAGGGAGGGGCAGAGAGAGAGAGAGAGAAAGAGAATCTCAAGGCTTATAGCACAGAGCCTGATGTGGGGCTCAATCTCATAAACCAGGATATCACGACCTGAACCAAAGTCAAGAATTGGACACTTAACCAACTGAGCCATCTTGATGTCCCATAAACTGTATATAAAATTTAGAGTCAACTTCTTTCCAAGTCTATACATATACCCATAAAAGTATACATAAATATGTTATTGGAATAACTTTGATTCTAGGAATCTGTTTTGTAATAATGAAAATAATAATTATACTTAATCTCCCAAATGGAAGCGTATTGTATTGCTACATTTATTTAGTTCATTTTCCTGTATATTTTCTCTGGACTATATTCTCAATAATTATTATTTTTTTGTATCTGTATCTCTTTTGCTATTACAGCCATCCTTTGAATTCTAATCTAATCACTATATTTTACAAAATTAGACATTCATTTTCTCTGCAAAATTTCTCTATCTTGCTTTTAACTCTTTGAGCATAGTGAAAAGTTATACTGAAGCTTGTTTGAAGAATTCCAATAACTGGACCCCAGTTCTTCTGTTTTTGTGGTCTGTTTCTTCCCTTGTGTTTTATTCATGCTATTTTATCTTCTTATATGCCTGGAAATTTTTACAGTATGCCAGATAATGGGATTGTGCAATTCTTTGTAATAAATAATTTCATGTCTAGGATAAATTTCTCTTCTATCAGGAAGAAGTCTATGTGTGTTTATGTATTTACCTTACCCCTAGGCTGAAGCACTTCCGAGTCCCAACCAAAAGTACTAGGTTTCACTGAGTTTCTCTGTAAATGCTTACCTCTCTGGGCCTTTGTCCCTGGAAACTTGGCCAGCATCCTTCAATATAGTCTTATTTCTTGCATGCCTTCAAATGAAATATTTGTATTTATCCATTTTATGTAGTAACATTTAGTGGAAAAATTTGAATGAAATGAAACCAGAAGATGCAGTATTTTGAATTTTTGAGAAAAATAGTGGTGTTAGACCAACTAGCTACCTATTGACAAAGAAAACATAATAATAAAAAGATGTTATCTCACTCTTGTCTTCAACATATATTTCGAGTGAAGCATAGATTTAAATTAAATTCTAAAAATTAACCTAAATGTTTTAGAAAAATACAAGAGTAATACAAAGCTGAAATTAAAAAAAAAATCAAGTATTTGTAAATATCACTAGATATAAATCAGAATCTTTCCTATGATTAAAATATCACAAACCAATTTAAGTTAAAAAGTACTGGAGAAAATATTTGCAAGACATATTAAGAAATACATTAGCAGCACCCAAGACGTCTCCCATTTTGCTCTATTTAATCACTACTCATTCTTTTGTCTCCAAAGGAACTGTGATTCCAACTTATATTACCATAGATTACTTTTGCATGCTTTTGATATTTACATACATAGACTCACACAATAGATGTTCTTTTTTTTATCTAGCTTCTTTGGTTCCACCTGTGAAGTTCATTCAGGTTGTATATACCTGCCATTTAATGATTATTATCATTTCTACCTGGAGGGATATTTGGTTGAATACTCTAATAAAACTTGTGGTATTTAGCTGATAAATATAAAATAGCTGATATCATAATGAAGTCAACCATTATAAAAATCCCCGAGTTTAGAGTTTTCAGAGTAGAAAAAACATGTGAAATGTGTTCTTCCTTGCAAAGCATATTTTTAACAAATTAGTTTTCAGACATAATATTGAGAATTCCATCTCTCTCTATGATAGAATAAACTGGAAAAGAATTATCATTTCACCTTAAAGAAGTGACAAGCTAGACAAAACATAAAAAAGCAACAGTTTTCAGAAACTGGACAATCAGTAGTACAGGACATTAAATCCGAAGGGAAGGGAAACAAATGAGATGAGCCATGTAATTGGCTAAGCTAACTGCCTGCCATTTCCAGGCTGTGGTGCAGGGAGAAGGTACGCTAAAAATGACGAGAGGTTCTGCGGAGTTGACAAGATTCAGAACTCACGTAAACCCAGATGTCTAGAGATGGCACAGAGCATCAGAGAGAAGAGAATTGCAGAGAAGGCCCTGGAAGTCCACAGTGTTCCTCTCAACTCTTTGCTGAATACTGAATAGCACTGACACGTGAACAGCATAAATATAAATGAGGTCAGGGAACGTACCCCTGAATAAGAACAGGTAGAAAAATCCTCAGTGCTCACGGAAGGCTGCAAATACATCAGGTATATAATAGTCAGACTGGAAAGACCTCCAAACACAAAATGCAAGTGAAGTCCTCAGTTGGGTGTTGCCTCCAGGACAGCTGCAGATTTTGTCTGATCAGTAAACAAAGCTTACAAGCAAGCTTCTTGAGGATCAAAGCCTTTTCAGTAACATAGCTGAATTCCAGAACAGAGTTTAATAATATTTAAAAGAATACAAAGTATTCAGTATTCTATAATGTAGAATGCACTGTATCTGGCTTTCAAAAAAAAAAAAATTATCACAGAAGCAAAGTAGTAAGAATATTCAACCCATAATAAGGAAATCAACCAGTCAACAGAAACAGATTTTGGAAAGATACAGATTTTAGAGGTAGAGGCCAAAGGCATTAAAAGAGCTATTAAAAATACACTACATATGTTCAGGAAGGTGGAGGAAAACATCAGCTTGATAATGAGAGAAATAAAAGACCTAAAAATATACTAATTAATTTCTGGAACTAAAATATATTTTCTGAAATAAAGAAAAAAAAAGCATACTTCAGTAAACATGAAAAGATCCCACATCATGTGTTAGCAGGAAAATGCAAATTAAAGCAATGAAATACTACTACAAATCTTTAACAATGGCCAAAATCCAAAATGCTCCAGAAACAGGAATACTCACTCATTGCTGGTGGGGATAAAAAATGATACAGCCACTTTCAAAGCCAGTTTGGTAGTTTGTAACAAAACTACACATACTCAGCAATCTCACTCCTTGGTATTTACCCAAAGGAGTTGGAAACTTAGGACCAACACACAAAACCTGGCCACAGATGTTTGTAGCAACTTAATGCATTATTTCCCCAAATTGGAAGCATTCAAAATGTCCTTCATTTGTAAAGGAATAAACTGTGATGCATTCAAACAATGGGATATTATTCAACCCTAAAAAAAAACCAAAGACTCTTTAATTGCTCTCCTGATATAATTTTGAATTATCTCTCATTACTTATGTGATTATAGTTTTTGTCCAAATGGGAACTTTGTAGAATTATAATACTTATTTTTAACTAAAGTTGATATAAACACTTTAAAATGAAAATTAGTATTATGCTATGGTTCTAAGCAATGCAGCTCATTATGATCTAGTCACATTTGAGATTTTTTTCAGTTCTTTTTATTTAACAAATTATTGTTCCTATCAAACCTCCCCACATTCTCTTTTCTCTTACATGGGTAACTCTGGCTCTCTCTTCAGACAACAATTCAAACATCAATTACAAATAGAATCTTTGTATAACTTTCCACCTCTGTTTAAATTGTTTTTTTTTTTTTTTTTTTTTTTTTTGCTCTCTAACAGGGTCTATTTTTTTTAAATTTTTCTAAAAATGTTTATTCATTTTTGAGAGAAATAAAGAGGCAGAGTGTGAGCGGAGGAGGGGCAGAGAAAAAGAGGGCGATACAGAAACCAAAGCAGGTTCCAGGCTCTGAGCTGTCAGCACAGAGCCCAACGAAGGGCTGAAACTCACAAACTGAGAGATCATGACTGAGCCAAAATCAGGAGCTGGACACTTAAGTGACTGAGCTACCCAACTTACTTTAATACAAGATATAGATTTGCCTCCTCTGCCTCCATAGCTTTCTTATTTCTTTTAACTTTTCTACCTATGGAGAAGTCATTTATTTCATTCTCATATCGCAGGACAAAGAACAGTCTTCTCAGGTGTATACAAAAGACTATAAGGCTATGATATTTTCCATAGTAGAGTGTTGAGCCTGAGATACTACACTTTAAGCCATTTGTCTCTACTCTTGTGTCCATAATTAAATGGATCTAAAATGATGTCTGAGGTCAAGGTAGCCATCTGTAGGCTTGTCAAAGACATATGAAGTGACTGATAGGAGTACCCTGCCCAGTTGTGGTCATACCGAATAATGAATAACAACTTTAAATTTATTTTCTTATTTTGGGAAGATTGAAAGTGAACAAAGCATTTATGTTTTTTTCCAAATAAGGCAGATATAGAGATAATACTTGGTATTTCTTCATGCTCGTGAGCACAAATTCGTTAAACTTTTTCTTTAAAATAAAATGGGAACTTTATAGAATTCTAAACAAAAATGTAAATTCTAGGGGTGCCTGGGTGGCTCAGTCAGTTAAGTCTCTGACTTCGGCTCAGGTCATGATATCACAGTTCGTGGGTTCGAACCTCGCATCGGGCTCTGTGCTGACAGCTCAGAGCCTGGAGCCTGCTTCGGATTCTGTGTCTCCCTCTCTCTGCCCCTCCCTGCTCATCCTCTGTCTCTCTCTCTCTCTCTCAAATAAATAAATAAATAAACATTATTTTTTTAATATATATTCTAGATGCATTTAATAAGTGATTCTGATTCAGTTGGTCTTGGGTTCTAGAAATCTGTGTATTTGGGAAGCATCCCTGGGGATAAAGATGTTTGTGTCAGACATGTGAGAAACATTTCTATGACATAAATAGTAAGTTTGCTATTAAACTCTGCAGTGAACTTTAGAAACAGGCAAGTCAGAGTTGGTTCCAGCAGTGGTAGCACAATTAGAGCCACAGCCCATGAAGCTTGCACACTGGGAGTGGGAACAGTGATCAGGATTGTGGTAAGAGCAACATCAGGAAGAGGGATAAGGATGAGGAAGCAATGGATGCCATGTTGGGGAAGCAGTTCCAGTATCATGTCAAGAGGATGACTTCTTCATCTCTTTTATGAGGCTCACTGTGAGCACAGTCACAGGCCATCATTAGGCCCTGTGGTCAGAATGACAAGAAAATCCAGTGAAAGAATACCAGAAACGTATATGCAAAATCTCTGTGCTTTCATCAGCCAACTAGTTCTACAGTAAAATAAATAAATAAATAAATAAATAAATAAATAAAGATATATGAAAATAAAAATCTAAAAAAAAAGTTCTGCTTACAGAGAGTTGTTGACTTCACTTCCAGTACACAAAACTTGCAAATGGGCCACAGATATCAAGGATACATAATCTTATGAAATATTAAGTTTGAGCCTAAAACAGCTTTGTAGAAATTTTAAAACATTACCATTTGTTGGTACTAAAATAACACGCCAAGGAAAGGATGTTCATGAGGACAGCAATAGCTTTTACTACTTTAACTGTTGAAGAGTTCTGGAAAGCATAACAAGAATTTGACTATATAGAAGTGCCTCAAGCCATATGCTTTGGAAATGCTTTAACAGTTTGGAGAGTCAATCAAAAAAAATAAATTTTAGTTTTACTCAATATAGGTTAAAATTGATGATTACCCTTTCAGTTTTTGTGTTCTTGGTTTTATCAATTTGTTAGAGAGGAGATCAGATCCTAATACGCATCATATAGATTTATACATTATTTATGAAAATGTAAAAAAAAAACTGTCTCATTATAAATTTAGCTGAATTTGAGCTTCAATATAATAAAAGTTCTGACTTTGAGTCTCAGTATAATAACAATCCACAAGTAGACCAACTGATAATATCCCTGTACTAAAGCAAAGAAGAGATGATTAACTTTCCTAATGAAGTTCCATTTAGTTATACAAACAGCTTGAAGCCCAGAATTCTACTCCTGTCTCATATGGCTGTGATGAGTTTTCCTTAGGTGCTTGAAAAACATCAACAATTTGTGGTTTATTATTTTAAGAAATAATATTGTGTGCATTATTTTAAGAAAGGAATTACATAATTACCAAAAAAATAAAAATGGCCCAGAGCTGGGAAAAAAGGGAGTCTCTTGTTTCAAATTTGACATTCCTAGAAACATCATGAAGTTTTCTCAGGAAGCTTCATGGCCTTCACCAATTCATGTCTTCACTTGTGGAGCTCTCGCTTGTTGAGAATGATTTAGGCAGATTCCAATAATAACTTAGCATATTAAACTATTCAAGATTTAGTGTGTTTTGAAGCATTGGAACCTCACAATCTACTGGTCTTCTTTGAAGATGAGAACTATGAATAGGTATGACTCTACTTGAGAAATATTCTTATGTGACTATGAACAGATGCTGAATAAAGAAGGTATTATCACAGTAGATCCCTAGGCATGTGGCTGGTTAACATTTTAAGGCAGGCAATAACAGAAGTTTAAGATGAATCAACCCATCTGTACTACAGAAAAGCAGCTAGAACAAAATAGGCAAGTTAATATGAAAAAGAAAAGAACAAAAAAGAGATTGGTCACAGAATCTTAGGGATACAGGAAAACTACTAAATCAAAAATAAAGTACCCATGCTGTTGTTCCTGTAAAACAGGACCTGCAGAATCAGGCAGGATGGGGTTATCGAGACTGAAGCTGCAGGAAACAAAGATGAAGTTAAGCAAAGAAGCTGATTTTGAAGAAGAAAGACTCCCCAAAAGAAAATGATGACGGTAATAGCAGATGATATAGAACAAGATGAAAACAAATCAAAGACGAGCAACAAAGTGGCAAGAAGGGCATCAAAGTATATAAGGGAAGGAGAGTGTTTTATTGAAAATCAAATCAAAGATAACACCCTGTTTACTGTCTGCACTCTACTAAGAAAAAACAAAAATGGCGGTAGCTATAAATCACAGTTACAAAGGAGCAGATTAATATCCAGGCTGTTGAACGTGTATATAGAGTATATAAAGTAGAGATAAAACTGGAGTTTTCTTCAGGAAAATATGGAAATTGTCAATAGAGAAAATCACAATGATGGATATAAAAGTAGGGAGACAAGGGTGAGAATGACCACTTTGAAGATAGCTTTCAGAAGGAAGAATTGTAGGTACACGTACGTGTTTCAAAATGTTGCTGGTTGGGAAGTGTATGATAATCCAGAGACAAAACAAAATGGGATGTGAAGGAAGGTATTAGTTTCTTTATCAGAAATGTTTACAACAAATAAATTAGGCAGCAGAGGTGTCCTAGTGAAATCTGAAGAATGCTAAAGGCTGGTAAAAGCTTTTCAAGTGTGGTATGATATATTTTTTTGATCGTCCCATGATTAAAAATCCTTTTTTTATAACCGTCCAGAAGTGTGGCCTGTGTGTTGTCTAATTTCACTAAAGTTTTCAGCAAAGGAAGTACATAAGAAGCAATCTACAAATGAGCAACTATTTGCATTCTGCTTTGTTTTAGCAAAAATTAAGATAAGATAAATACCTCAAGTATGTTTTCACTAACATCTGCTCAAATTTTAATTTCTTCACAAGCTCTGTTATTTATTTGATTTGTATTTTGCAGAATCTTTTTAACAAGAATATGTATTACAGCCCCATTCATAGTTTTACATTTTTTTTAACCTATCATAGCCATAAATTAGCGATCTTTCTTATTTTACACAATTTGGAGAGCTACATTTTGGAACTTGCCTTTTTTATAATTACCCAGAATTATACAAATCATGAAAATAACTTTTAATAAAGTCAAAAAGCTTCTATTTCAGCAAATCAAAACAAGATCTAATTCTTTTTATAAGCTACACGAATAAGCAACTATGGGAAAAGATCTGATGTTGGTGACTTATAAGTTATTTCACCTTTTTATTAAAAGTACACTCTAAAAGCTGAAGTGTACTATTAGCTTTTAGTATATGCCACTTTCGGAAACCCTTTTAAGGAAAAAATACAGCATACAAAAGAAGTATTTTGAAGTTTGGCTTTCATTTGAATTGCTATCAAAAATAGATGTTTGTCTTGACTTATATATATACTGGAATCTTTTGCTTAAAAAGAAAGAATATAAATAGAAAAATCAACTATACTGTTTTCCAAATTGAAACATTTATAACATTGTATTAAGGAAGGGTTCTCCAGAGCAACAGAGCCAACTGGATGTGGGCATATATATAAAGAAATTGTTTATAAGGATCTGACACCTGTGACCTCGGAGGCTGTTAAGTCCCAATACCTGCAGGGTGAACTGGCAAGCTGGAGATCCATGAAAAACAATGGCTTAGTTCCCGTCCAGGTCCAAAGGCCTGAAAACAAGGAGGACTGATGTTGCTGTTCTAGTCCAAGGGCCAGCAGACTCAGAAAGAGATCATGTTTCAGTTCAAGTCAAAGGCAAGGGGGAAAAAAATGTCCCAGTCCAACGTCCATAGGGCAAGAATTTTGTTACCTGGGGAAGGGTCAGAGTTTTTGTTCCACCCAAGCCTTCAACTGACTAGATGAAGCCCACCCACATTATGAAGGGCAATCTACTTAGTCAGTCTACACATTTAAATGTTGATTTCATCCACAAATGCCCTCACAGAAACACTCAGACTAATGTTTGACCAAAAATCAATCATGATGACACATAAAATTTACCTTAGCAAACTGTGCTAGTGTTTCTATATATTATAGAAAACACATGTGCAGGACAGAGTATAACAGTGCAGTCTGTAAGTACACTGGTTATAGAAAATACTTATGCAAATGTGTCACTGATATAAGATTAATGTTAATTAATTATTGTTTAATCTTGAGAAGCCATAAATCTACAATAGTATAGAATTGATTGGGACATGTTGATCCATAGGAATATTATTATTTTGTCCTAAAACCACCCAGGCCGAAGTATTATAATAGAATATAAGTTTGTAACCTTGTTTACTTAAACATTGGGCATTTTATATTCAAATTTACCACTGAATTTTGTTGCTGAAGCTGAAAATATAATTTAAAAATGGAAAAAAAATGGAGGGAGTTCTGTGAAATCTATTTAAAATTAGAAAAAAAAAAAGGGTGCCTTAGTGGCTCAGTCGGTTGAGTGTCTGACTCTTGATTTCAGCTCAGGTCATATCTCATGGTTTGTGGGCTCAAGGCTCTGAGCTCACAGCATAGAACCTGCTTGGGATTTTCTCTTTCTCCTTCTCTCTGCCCCTCCCCACCCACTCCCTCTCTCAAAATAAAATAAACTTAAAAAAATAAAAAAAAAATTCTCTTAATTTAGAAAAAAAAGAATATAATGAATTGCAATTTGAAGAAAAAACTGAAAAATATTTCAAATCACATAATCCAGGTACTATTTTTATTTATTAACCACTCAGCATATCTATGTATCTATCTATCTAATTTTTTTACTTCATATTCTGATGGTATCTTTACATAATTAATATTTGGTAATGTTTGTATAGAGATAATAGAAAGATAGCTTATATTTTTCTTTGGCATGGCTGATCAAATCTGTTCTTTTATTTGTTCTAATTCTGTGGTACTATTATCATGTATATATTTAGTATTGTCGTATCTAGGAGGCTTTCTATAACTTTCTCTCAAAATGCTGCCTTTCAAATTTAGGAAAAATAATTTAAAAGAATTTGCATACAGAAATATCTTACTCTAAAAACAAAAGCGCACCTCTGATTGGCATTTGTTCTGTACCAAATGCTAAGGATACAACAATAATTTAGAAAATATCGTGCTGGACATAATATTCATTACCCAGTGGAAATACATAATTTTTGTCCCACAGTTACTTTATTTTATGGTAACTAGGGGTGGCGTATAACAAAGTAAAGTATTTTAATATAGTGGGTTACTTAGGGCTTTGTAAGATAAACAGCTAGAATTCAAAACAAAGCAACTAAAACTATATTATAAGAGGTGAAAAAAATCCATAAGCCTTTGTTCAAGAAGTCTCAATTGGTTTGGCATAAACAGAAAATTGAATTTCTAAATTGGTTTTGGTTTCATACTTTTTTGTCCTTTGAACTCTCTCAGGACCTAAAATATAATGCAGTGATTGAAATATTCTGGACCTAATATAATAGACCACTGTTGTATATACGAACAGGTTTTCAGCTTTTGGAAATAAGTAGATAAGTTACCTGGAGAAATGCTCTAGGATAATAACACTGTATTTTCTAACTTGTGGCATAAAATATATGTTAAAAGTTATTTTCAAATATATTGTTGATTCAGAAAGAAAGCAAGAGAATCAAGAATGCATATAAGTAAGCTTGCATCAGAGTGAGGATCGGACATGAACTAGAACCTATAGAATATGTCTATCCACTGCAAGTTAGAGTGTTAACTTTTTTGAATTGTACTTTCAGAAAACAGGAGACACCTCTGAGACTTACCCAGAGTAATATAGATTCCCTTCAGGGAGTATCCTAGAAAAATCCTGTCCTTCAGAATGGACAGAGAATACTTCAGTGTCTTAATCTTGGCTTCAAGTAGAAGGACGGAAGTACAAATTCAACAAAAAGAGAACAAAACTTCCCTCTTGCTATTCCTAAATAGAAGCACACATTTTCATGGGTTTAAGTCTATATTTAATTATATATTTATGATTAAAATAATAACTATAATAAAAAATGGTAACAATCAAGCAACCTAAGATTTTGACCTAAACTTTAATGTAGTACCTTAGTGCTTGGTACAAGCACACATCAAATCATTTCTGGAGAAAGATAGTTTAAAATCAGTCTTATAAAAATGCCACATGTAATATCAAAAAGAATATGAATAGGGGATTTTCAAATATCACTGAACACATGCAGAAACAACCATGGTTTAAAATTATTTGGAATAAAATCTCCACAGTAGATCTACTTATTGAAATTAGTAGATAAGAAATATTAAATATATTTGGTGTGTTCAAAGAGATAGAAGAAGATGAATCAAATACAACAAAGGTAAAAGAGACAAATAACAAGGTGATTTTGGAAAAAAAAAACGATTAGAAGTTAGAATAAGACACATAGTGATAAAGAATAAAACCTCAGTGTATAGTGAGGACAGATTTCCTAACTTGATAGATAGAGCTGAAGTTATTATTCTGAAGTCAGAAAAGCATAGTAAAGATCCAGAAACTGTGAAATCTGGATTAGTATAAATGGGGAAGAGTATAAAATCCGGCATTTATCTAATTGGAGTTTCAGGAAAAACAGTTTAAAGAAGAATGAAGAAAATGTAATAATCCACAAAAGAGTAGCAAAGATATTTCTGGAATTAATCAGTGAGAGCTGTTAAAAGATTCAGACAGTCCAAATGTCCCTAATAGGAAAATGCAACACGCATTCACACTCACACCCAGACTTCCACTCATAACGTTCATCCAGTTTACAAAGAGATTGGAAGGTATCTATGCCCAGTTCAGTTCAAACAGTGTTTCATAGGAATATCTTCTCTAAACCTCCATGCCAGACCAGTTCTCCCTGCTGAATTTCATACCATCATAAGCACTGTTGTAGCACTTGCTGTAATTGTTTATGCATCTTTCTATTATTATTTCTCAGTCGACTATTTCTTCTTCTAAACTATAAAGTAGAGGAGAACAGCCATTGAGTCTATTTTCCTTATCATTTCATTCCCAGAGCCTAGCACAGAGCCTGACACGTAGCAAGTATTCAAAATTATATGCATTAAGTTAATGACAAAAATTTGATAAGGAAGGTTTTTTTTTGGAAAAAATGAATATTTAATATGAGGTATTTTTATGCTTTTATTACTTCTGCATTTGACACAGGTTATGCTTCTACTATGCCATGATCACATGCTCCTTTCATTTAATGTTCTTGAATTCAGTATTATTATCTACATGACATGTATGAGGAACAGTGAAGTTTAAGAAACTTTCTGAAGGGTAAATAGTCAATATGTCAAAGAAAGATGGTGTTTAAAACCTGAATCCATTATTTCCATCTACTATCTATTGCCATGATGTACAAAAAACCAGAAAACTCATGGACATACATCAATAAGCATTTATCCAGTTCTCCTTGCCATGGATTGGCTGAAAGTTAGTTGATCTAGTTCGGGGACATCTGTGGATTCTGTTGAGTACAGCCAAACTCACTTATGCTTTAGTAGCAGAGTAGGGTTGGGCTAATCCAGATGGATTCTTCCAGGGAGCTGGTAAAGACTCTGTTCTGCCTATTATCCTTCTTTGGAGAATATCTGACTATGTCTTTTTATAATGGTGGCAGAGAGTCACATAACAGCTAAAGGATGATAGAACATGTTACCCCAAAATATGTATCTTTGACATAAAGATTATTTTGAGAAACTGCATAAGAGAAATTCTGAAAACAAATTAAATTTAAACCTTTGTAAGAAACATTTGTGTTTATAAGGGAAATCACCATTTGCGTGTGTCTCCATCTCTACACCAGTGAGGAGGATTTCCAAATCATAACAAATATACCCTTTTTTTTTAGTGTGTTTTCCCTGGTAACTTCCAATAACTGACCTCCCACTGCTCCTGTCCCCCCTAACACCTTTCTTTTATCTTTAACAGAAGGTGGTATTTAAGGTGATGACTTGGGCCACTTTGGGGAGTATAATTCCGTTTCCCTAGGTATCTCCCATATATACAGGAAGCATATATGTTATATAACTTCTGCTTGTTTTTCTCCCATTTATTTTTTAGTGAAGTGTAGAGGGAAAATTCATTCTTCCTTCATAATTGTTTTCCAAAGACATTTAAATTTATCTGTTTTGTCTTTTAAACTAAATAGGTTTTCAATACTATATATACAATACAGACTAAATTAATGATACTGAAATTATAAGTCACTTAATTTAAGCAAAAAGTACTATATCTTAGTGTAAAATTTTTCATGTACAATATCATTAGGCATAGTTATTTCTCTTACATTTTGAAAAATATTTTACTTTACATTTTACAATATCATCAGATATATTTATTTCTATTTTATTTTAAAAGTTCTAAAACTTTAAAACAAATTTAGACAAAATTGTTTCTGGTGCTTTTCTTTCTTTTCTGCTAATTCAAATAACATCTGGCATCATTTCAACAGTTTTATCTTAATTTCTTGTATGCAGGTGTGCTAGAAAACTCTTCCTCACTGTTGTTTTGTCAAGAAATATGTTTATTTATTCTTCATTTTTAAAGAATAAACTGGATAAAAACTTGTGGTTGACAGATTTTTTCTTACAAGATTTGAATGTGTCATTTCAATGTTTTCTGGCTTCTATTATTTCTGATAAGAACTCACTCATTATTTGATTCATTCTTTTATACATGTGATGTGTCTTTTTTTCTCTTGTATTGAATATTTTCTCTTTAGTTATGGCTCAAAGTAATGTCATTATGATGCATTTTCATGGGATTTTCTTTGATTTGATTTTATTTAGAGTTCAGTGGACTTGGATATGTATGCTAATGTTTTTCCCCCAAATTTGGGAAATTTATAGCCATTATTTATGCATACATTTTCTACATGAAATTTTTGCTCAGTGTTCTCATCTATCATCCCTTCTTATCCTTATAGTCTATTCAAATTGTGAAATCAGCTACATTTTCCTATTAAAACAAACTTTTAAACTATGAAAACCTTTAAATGACATTCCTTAAGTGAGAAAATAATTTCAAGACTACTTTCACTATTGTGACAAACTTTTTTCTTCACTTTTTTAAGGGAAATAAAATTTAAGCTAAACTTTCATTAAAGAGAGAGAGAGAAAGAGAGAGAGAGACATTGGATTCCAAGATATAGTTCATAATATTTAGCCCAGGATTCAAATGGTTAGGCTGACAATCTCTTTCCATCCTTTCTGTTCTAAACATAAAAAAAGACATATTCTGCCTTGAGCAAAAATGAAAGTGAAACTTTTGCTGTAGAATGACAATTATTGCCAGTAATGGTCTAGTATGTGTCATTCAGTTTAAATAGCAAATTCATTCTTTGGCTGTGGGCATAAATAAACAAGATAATCACAGACTATTAAAAAGCAGTCATTTTTTTTTTCCTGTGTTGAAGTTGAAGGGAAGTTTATTGATGAGTAGATGAGAAGGTAAATAGAATTAAAATTTTATTGTGGAAAAATCCGAGCTTTACACAATAAAAGC
This sequence comes from Puma concolor, assembly GCF_028749965.1. Taxonomy (NCBI): domain Eukaryota; kingdom Metazoa; phylum Chordata; class Mammalia; order Carnivora; family Felidae; genus Puma; species Puma concolor. The sequence goes on along the minus strand of NC_141670.1, from coordinate 178,043,429 downwards.
ACCAGTGTAATTATAATGTTTGATATAGATTAATAAATATGGCTCAAATTTAAATACAAATGTTGTGTTTATATTTGCTAAGAGCCCTGATATCACTAGGATGTATAACATTCTCTCATTGGATTGCTACTTTTCTGAGTAATTTACTAAAAAGCTAGTTAGTTCTCTGTGTACTTCTTTTCAGATAAACAAATGAATTGTGAAGATTCTAGTTTCAAAAAAGAGAACACTTCTATAGACAACATCTTTTAGAGTTGTAAGCATTTTACATATTTATTTATTTAATGTCCATAAAAAATCTACTTAGTAGGTATTATTCTCTCTTCATGATACAAAAATTGAACCTCGGAAAGATTTAGTGACATAAAGAGAAAGTATAAGTGATGGCAATTAAGGAGTGAACTTGTCTTGATGAGCACTGGTGATATACGGAGTTGTTGAATCACTACATTTTTTTAAATTAAAATTTAAAAAAATAAGTAACTTATTCACCAATAATATTTAATTATTTGACATAGTTGAAAATTCTCTATGTTTTAAAATTGTGAAATGGGAGGGAGAAATTCAGGAATCATGAATGAAAGCTCACTAATCACCATCAAATTATTTAGAAATTATTCATTTGTAAATGTACTGATTGAGCTAGTCACTAGAGGCATAGTAGTAATAAGGATTAAAAAATTCTGTCTTTGTGGGATTTAAATTCTGATTGCAACATAAGAAAATAACATGAAAACAACATAAAAAAAAAAACAAAAAAAAAAGAAAATTAAGATTGTAGTAAATTATTTTCAGGATGATTAAAGGGTGAAGAGGTAAAACACACACGGTGAGGATGCTAATTTCCACAAGGTGATTTGTCTGTCAAAGCCCTGCAAACAAGAAGAGACCCTGTCCACATTAAATGCTACAGGAAGTATACAGACACATTCCAGTTAGAAGAAACAGCAAATGAAAGCTGAGCAAATAGTTTGCTATGGTCAAAAACTGGAAAATGAGAATGTCTGCAAGATAGTGCTATACGGAAACAATGATACAAGGGGAGATTGCGGAGTCAGAATAGGAGTCACGAATATGTGTTAAAAGAGTGCAATATGTAGTTGCTGGAAAAGCCTCCCCCATTCACAATAATAGCTTCCTCTCATCTCCCAGATTTTGGACCTGGTCTCCCAGTTACAGTTGATTGCTTTAGGTTGGGCATTCATATTTACCTTCCTGGGAATTTAGAATTGAAAATGTGACACACAATGTCTGAGAGTAATAGAGAACTAAGCTACATTATATTTTTAAGTTTATTTATTTATTTTGAGAGAGAGGGAGAGTGCATGTGTGCAAATGGAATAGGGGCAGAGAGAAAGAGAGAATCCCAAAGAGGCTCCATGCTGTCAGCGTGGGCTCAAAATCAGGAATCCTGAGATCATGACCTGAGGAGAAATCAAGAGTCCTACACTCACCTGACTGAGCCACTCAGGCACCTGGAAGACTAAGCTACATTATTAATAACATGCCATCCATGAATATTTTCATCTGTGAATCCGGGAGCAGGTGGAAGTATAATTTTAGAATTTTAGGCATTAAAAGGAAGGTGGGAGAAATAGCATGATAAGTAATAACCCTCCCAAAGATCTCTAAACTGAAGATGTCAAGATAGTCTCCAGTTATGTTTTTAAAGAGACCATCAAATCCACAAGGCCTCTGAGTGCATTCTTCCTCTTACTATTCTTATTTTGTATTTTCCAGACAGATAGATGTCTTCTAGATATATTTATACACATTAATAAGCATTAATTTTACTCATAATTTAACTACAATTTTTAGATTGTATGTTATTTGGATATTTAGTATTTTGTAATACAAGTTATATTTGTCACCACATTTTATCTATGTTGCCTTATAACCCCTTTCTGTTATTTAATTCTTGTATTTCAAATATCACATTTGAAACTTATTTACTGGGGTCCCTGGGTGGCTCAGTTGGTTAAGCCTCTGACTCTGGCTCAGGTCATGAGCTCACAGTTCATGAGTTCAAGCCCCACATAAGGCTCTCTGCTGTCAGTGCAAGGCCCGCTTCAAATCCTCTGTCCCTCTCTCTCTCTCTCTCTCTCTCTCTCTGCCCCTTCAGTCACCCTCTCTCACTCTCCCTCTCTCAAAAATAAACAAACATTTATAAATTAATTAATTAATTAATTACCAAACCCATTAATCTTATTTCACAGAGTAGGAAGACATTTACTTTTCTACTTCAAATTGATAACTTGCAAAGAACACTTTATTTCTAAATACAAAGAGGTAGAGCAAAGTCAAGTTGGAGGTAGACAGTTAACAGGCAATCCTCAGGTTTTATACAATGTTTTATGTATGAAAATTTCAATATGAAGAAGTAAGACTGCTTGATTTGGGATAAATCCATTGCCTTAAGGTTTGCATGTCCAGGATATATATTATATTTGTTAATTACTCCAGTCTTAAAGATTAGCATAAATGAAGAGTCCTGGATAAGGATGATTGCTTTTATGTTTAGCATCCTAATTATTGTCTCCATGCCTAGGCATTCAAATGCAATTAAAGTATGCTCTTTAAACATATAACTGGAGCCCTGTGCATGAAATTATTTACACCAATCTTAAAATAAGAATATCCAGGACATCAAATGGGCAGTGACTTTATATGTGTGGAAAAACTACCATAAAAGTTAATGGTGCCTCATGAAATAATAATTGTACTTATTAAACTATAAGCAGAGAATTACACACACACACACACACACACACACACACACACACATATATGTACAGTCATTTAAAGCTCTGCTTATATCAGCATTTTATTATGGCTGAAAAGAAAGTTAAATGCTTTTTTTTTTCTTTTTTTAAACAAAGGCAAGTTTTACCTTTCATATTATAAGTACACAAATTATTTGACTACATCAAGAGTACAGAAACTATAAGGCAAAGTAGCATTTATAGTTAGAACTTTAGTCAAGACATATTTATTGAACTAGATATTATGTTAGGCATTTGATAATATAAAGAAAAATATAAAAAATAAGCAATCATCCTTTCCTCTCAAGGAGCTCATTATACAGTAGGAAAGTATGTATGTGTGGTGTGTGTGTATATAAAATATCATATCTAAAGCATATATATGATGATATAATTTGATTTAACTTTGCCTAATTTTAACCAATATTGTTTTCTTTTTTTAATTTTTTAATGTTTATATTTATTTTTGAGACACAGAGATACAGAGCATGAGCACGGGAGGGGCAGAGAGAGAGGGAGACACAGAATCTGAAGCAGTCTCCAGGCTCTGGGCTGTCAGCACAGAGCCTGACACAGGGCTCGCATTCATGAGCTGTGAGGTCATGACATGAGCCAAAGTCGGATGCTGAACTGACTGAGCCACCCAGGTGCCCCAACCAATATTGTTTTGTTTTTTGTTTTGTTTTTTTTTTATTTTTGGGACAGAGAGAGACAGAGCATGAACGGGGGAGGGGCAGAGAGAGAGGGAGACACAGAATCGGAAACAGGCTCCACGCTCCGAGCCATCAGCCCAGAGCCTGACGCGGGGCTCGAACTCACGGACCGCAAGATCGTGACCTGGCTGAAGTCGGACGCTTAACTGACTGCGCCACCCAGGCGCCCCAATATTGTTTTCTTAAATAGAAATATATGTGTGGGTGTATTCACACATTTATATACGCAAAAATTGACGTGACCATTTATTCTCTAAATGAAATAATTCATATAAATTTCTTCGTAGAAAAATTATAAAAAGGAAAAAGCAAAATTATCTTTCAGCTGAAAGTAGAGATTGCTACTAATTTTATTTAGTACATTTTATAAAATTTCTTCTAGACATGATATATGCTGAATAGAGGATGCAGGGTACAGGGTTAGATAGTGTCGTTTAGGTGGGACTCACACAATGAAATATTTCTATCTATTCTAGGGTCCTTATATATACCCATAGATAAGAAGAAGAAATAATGGGCAAATAATCCCCAAATGTCAATAATTTAAGAAAGCAAAAGTTCATGCATTTAAAAATATATATAACCATCTTATGCTACAGATTCAATTATTATTTTGAACATATGACATAAGCACCCAGGTTCCCAAAGTGATATGATACCTATCTCTACATTCTATTTCTTGTTTACTAGTCCGAGAGTAGGAAAGATGGTCAATTATTATCTGTGACATGCATAAATACCGTCCAAAGCAACCCTCTTAGCCATATCCAATTTGAGGGAGTAAGGGAGTGTAATTCTACATCTGCCCAGAAGGAAACCTTAAATATTTAACGAAAACTGTGATGTGTGTAGAGACAAATATAAATACAGGAAGGAAGGAATAAAAATGATCATTATTCATCATTAAAATAATTTGAATTTACTAAGCATAAATTTAGTGAAATAAAAACCAGTGGAAATTTTTGAGATTTCACTAATGGGGTCAGATGCACCAAGAAAGGTGAAAAAAAAAGAAATATTTCTCTTAAAGTTTAACAGCACTTAGTAAGTATAATTTAAAAAATTTCTATCATAAAATATAGAAATATGAGCTTCTTTTGAAATATGTAGGACTTACACAAAAGAATTTATAAGTCTATTTGGAGATCCAGGGGGAGAATGATCTATGTGTGGGAACCATGTTGTTGACTGGAAATTTGCAATTTTGTAAAGACATTGTCTCTAAATTTATCTGTATATTTAATGTAATCACAATACCAAACTCTATAACAGTGCTACTTAGAAATCAGAAAAAAGGGAGTAATGGGTCTAGCCAGGAAACCTTAGCTGGAGAAAAATTGAGTAACTATAAAGATTTGGTCTTATATGTTACACACAATACGTCTCAGGCATTAACATTTGGAGTAGACAGTCACTAAACCATAAAATTAGAACAGACTTGTGACTATTTCCTACAATGCTGGTCTATGCCCTCTAGTTTTTGGATTATAGGAAAGTCCAGAAGTCCTGAGAGAGGGAAAGGGAGCATATCAGGACCAATAAAAAGTATTTACCAACCAGTGTAGAAGTATTCAAATTCAATATTTTAACAAGTGGTTTAGATATACAAGATAATAGCTAAATACCATCTCTGAATGTGGTAATGATGCCAGGTTAAAAATGTAAGGAGGAATTTACTAAAAAGTATGGAAACTTACTAATTAATTTAAAATCTGGAAAGAATATAAACACATGGAGGTTAAAAAACATTCTATTAAACAATGAATGGATCAACTAAGAAATCAAAGAGGAAATCAACAAATATATGGAGACGAATGAAAATGAAGACACAATGGTTCAAAATCTTTGGGATGTCACAAAAGCTGTTCTAAGAGGGAAGTTTATAGCAATAGAGGCCCGCCTTGATAAAGAATAAAAACCTCAAATAAACAATCTAATCTTACACCTAAAAGAGCAAGAAAAATAATAAAGCCCAAAGCCAGCAGAAAAAGAAAATAATAAAGATTAGAGCAGAAAGAAATAAAATAGAGACTAAAAAACAATAAAACAGATCAATGAAACCAGGAGCCAGTTCTTTGAAAAAATGAATCCAATTAATAAACCTTTACCCAGACTCATCCAAAGAAGAGGAAGAAGAAGAAGAAGAAGAAGAAGAAGAAGAAGAAGAAGAAGAAGACTCAAATAAATAAATACAATTAGAAATGAAGGAGGAGCTGGGGCGCCTGGGTGGCTCAGTCGGTTGAGCGTCCGACTTCGGCTCAGGTCATGATCTCATAGTCTGTGGGTTCTAGCCCCGTGTCAGGGTCTTTGCTGACAGCAAACACCCTGGAGCCTGCTTGTGATCCTGTGTCTCCCTCTCTCTCTGCCCCTCCCCCACTCTCACTTTATCTCACTTTGTCTTTCAAAAATAAATAAATATATATAAAAAAAAAGAAATGAAGGAGGAGAAATAACAACTGACACCACAGAAATACAAAGCATTTTAACAGAATATTATGAAAAATTATATGTTGACAAATCAGACAAGCTAGAAGAAAGATAAATTCCTAGAAACATAGAACCGTCCAAAACTGAATCAGGAAGAAATGGAATATTTGAACATACTGATTACTTGCAATCAAATTGAATCAGTAATCACAAATCTCCCAGCAAACTAAAGTCCAGGACCAGATGGGATCACAGATGAATTCACCCAAACATATAAAGAAGAGTTAATACCTTTTCTTCTCAAACTATTCCAAAAAATAGAAGAGAAAGGAAACCTTCCAAATTCATTTAATAAGTCCAGCATTACTTCAACATCAAAACATATTCACTACAAAAAAAAAGAAAAAAGGAAAGAAAGAAAGAAAGAAAGAAAGAAAGAAAGAAAGAAAGAAAGAAAGAAAGAAAAAGAAATACAGGCCAATATCTGTGATGAACATAGATACAAAAATCTTCAACAAAATATTAGCAAACTGAACCCAATAACACATTACCAAAAAAAAAAGAAAATCATTCACTATGATCACTAGGAATTTATTCCAGGGACACAAGTGTGGTTCAATATTCACAAATCAATCAATAATATATATCTCATTAAGAAGCAAAACAGTAAAAAACATATGACCATATCTATCGATACAGAAAACACATGTGACAAAGTACAGCATTCACTCATGATAAAAACTCTCAATGAAATAGGTTTCGAGGCAACATACCTCAACATAATAAAGGCCATATATGAAAAACCCACAGCTAATATCATACTCAATGGTGAAAACCTGAGAGCTTTTCCTCTAATATCAGGAACAAGAAAACAATTCCTACTCTCACCACTTCTACTCAACATAATACTGGAAGTCCCAGCCACAGTGATCAGACATAGCATTGTTTCCAGAAGGAAATGTGACCTTTTCTCTGTGTTATCTCTTAGGTTTATAATAAATATAATAATGAAAAATTATAAAATAAGATCGTAACTATGAACGTATTCATCAGTAATGTACCTAGGCACAAAAAGTATCATCAGAAAATGAAATATTTGGGATTTCAGGTTATTATGTGAATTGTATGTATTGTCAATATAATGAGTACTGGACAGCAGACTACTAAGCATTGCTGTTTTATAATGAATATGAGTAAATACAGTACCCACATTTTGACATATATACTCCAATTCAAGTTCAGAAATATGTAAACAATTATAAGAAAGAATAATTTCAGATGATTTGTTTTGGACTGACTCAGATAACCATTATAAATTCTGGACAAAAACATAACAGAATGATTGTTGAAATGGAAGTGACCCAAATCACAAAGAACGTAGAAAAGAGGTCAGTCCTCGAAAGCAATGAACTTCGGAGAGTGAAGTCCACATTTATGTGTATTGGCCCCTAACACCACTGTCCAGTTGATTCGTAAGGGATGGTAAGAACTCATGGGGAAATCTTCACTGTCACTGGCTAAAGGTGTCAGAGGTGGTCAGGGCTGTCACTGAGAGAAGAAACCTGAAAACGAGGGTGCCTTAGAATGTGAATACAAAGACTCTGAGTATAAACCCCCTCAAATTCATGGCTGATGAGTGAGCTGTACATGTACACAGGAGACCCCAACAAGCCCAGTGTAAAACTGCTGCAATTTGGTCAGGAAACTAGGACAGTAAACTAGGCAGTAAACTAGGACAAGCCTAGGGATCCCCTTGCTTATTCTTCCCTCTCTCAGTGATCACTGCCCTGTGGTGTCTGTCATCCTGTGTCTGAAAAAAAATTTTTTTTCAGACATTTTTCCTAGATTTTTCGTTATTTCAGTCAGCAACTATTACTTCATCATGGCTGGAAGTGGAAGTCCTCTACGTTGTCTTAAAATGGCATAGGAAGGGGCTCCTGGGTGGCTCAGTTGGTTCAGCATCCGACTTTGGCTCATGTCGTGATCTTGTGGTTCGTGAGTTTGAGCTCCACATTGGGCTCTCTGCTGTCAGCGTGCTTCAGATTCTCTGTCCCCACCCTTCTCTCTGCCCCTCCCCTTCTCATGCTCTGTCTCTCTCTCTCAAAATTGAATGAACATTAAAAAATAGGTTTTAGAGTAAATTTTGTAACATTTTCCATCTATGTTATATGTTACTTTAAAACTACACTCAGTGTATTATACACACACCAGGGGATTTTTTTTATCACATAAGCAAAGAAAATGCATAATTTTACAAGATTGAAACTAAAGTGGTTCTTGTTATTCCTCTATTTCAAAGTTTCACTGAAATAAAAACTTTTCACTTTTTATAAACTAGATACAAAGTTGGTGTGCAAGTATTTCCTAAGTAACATTTTTTTAAATGCTTTTTATTTATTCTTGAGAAAGAGAGACAGAGCATGAACAACGCGCGGGGGCAGAGCGAGAGAGGGACACAGAATCCGAAGCCGACTCAAGGCTCTGAGCTGTCAGCACACAGTCCAATGCGGGGCAAGAACTCACAAGCCTTGAGATCATGACCCAAGCCTAAGTCGGCACTCAACCGACTGAGCCACCCAGACACCCCCTAAGTAACAATTTTTTATGTACTCTTCTCACTGGAGCCAAACAAAACAAAACAAAACAATAGATGGGCTTTTTGTACTATGGAGACTTAGCTCTAATTCCCTTGCACATGGTGTTGCTAAGGTTGGGAAGAATTTACATAAAACACAAGCTATATGAGAATGTGACCATTAAAAGAGAAAGATAATAGTTGACTACCAGGCAAAATTCTAAAAATATATATACCACAACTAGTCAAAAATGAAGCTGTTGATGTTCGTGATGACTGGCAAGGTGATCCAAATTTTAACAGATTTTTTTCAGCCTTCAAAGCAGAATAGATTAAAAGGAGAAAAGTCAGGGTAAAGATTAAAACATACACATTTTGGGGCACCTGGGTGGCTCAGTCAGTTGAGCATCTGACTTCGGCTCAGGTCATGATCCCACGGCTCGTGGGTTCGAGCCCCATATCAGGCTCTGTGCTGATGGCTCAGAGCCTGGAGCCTGCTTCGGGTTCTGTGTCTCCCCCTCTCTCTGCTCCTCTCCTGCCTGTGCTCTCTCTCTCTCTCTCCCTCTCTAAATAAAAAAATATTAATATATACATATTAATATATATTTATAATATATATAATATATTATAATATAATAATTTCTATAATATAAATATATATATTAATATTTATTTATACATCTAGCGATAGATTGGAAAGTGCCAGGCTAGCCTGGAAGGTTTCTCTTTTACCTTTGATTCTGGGCTGTTTTGCAGGCCCTGACTCTAAAGACACACCCATTTTATCCAACCAGGCATGGCCTTTATTCTTCTAAAGCCTTGAAATGGATTGTCTGGAAGACATTCTTAATGTCTTCGGATTATTACAAAATTTAACCCTATCCAGAGACACTGGAGATGGGTTTAAGTTGCAGATGATTAAGTTCCCTAAGAGTCAGCAATTCCACTTGCTCTAAGTGAAGAGCGAATCAAAGAAGCATTTAGGGGCGCCTGGGTGGCCCAGTTGGTTAAGTGTCCAACTTCCGCTCAGGTCATGATCTCATGGTTCGTGAGTTCAAGCCCCGCATTGGGCTCTGTGCTGACAGCTCAGAGCCTGGAGCCTGCTTCAGATTCTGTGTCTCCCTCTCTCTCTGCCCCTCCCCTGCTTGCACTCTGTCTCTGTCTCTCTCAAAAACAAAACAAAAACAAACAAACAAAACATTCAAAAACATTTTTTCAAAGAAGCTTTTAATTATCAGCTTCCAAGAATCAGCATTTCACATATCTTACGCCTTGTATCTCTCTGACACATGCAAAAAGAGTTGAAAAATTAGCAGAAATGTGTTGGCTTGTTAATTTCCTGAGTTCACTCTTCTGAAAAATAACATTTACCAGCTTTCTAGGCCATTTCCAGTTTTCATATGTTTTCTTTCCTGGGAGAATTTTTGGCATGTCTATCTTCCAGTATTTCTACTAAATTTTAGTTTCTGCTCTCATACTTTAAGCTTCCATATTTTGGTGAGAAAATAGTTATTATAGCAATCTTTTTTGTTACTACAGATACTCAAAAGGCTAAAAACGTGAATGATGATATTTTAAGTTTCACTAGCCCAGTTTTACCCGTTTCTTTCAATTTGTATTTATTCCTTGGTTTTCTTTTGCTTCTGCTTTTAATTTTAGACGTCTCCTTAACATATTTTCTTTAGACTTTTTTTTTTCTTAAATAGGTGGTGATCTGTAGCTCTCACTTTGTCCTTAGTGATTGAAAATTAAGAAACTGATTGAATTCAAGTATTGATTACATACTTCCTCCATGTGTTAAACAAAACACTGATAACCAGGTGGCTTATAATCCACTGGGGTATTAGAATAGTCTTCTTTCCCTGAAATATGATAAACCCAAAAGAACATTCATACAAATACTCTTCATAGAGCGCATGAGTGTTGAGTGATGGAGAGTGGTCTTTTTCAACATGCAGTCTCCGTCGTACCTGAGTTCTCCATTGTGCCTGATGTCCAGAAACCTCTCTCATATTTTGGAGATATTAAATATCCAAGCTTCTTCCAGAAGGCAGAGGAACATTGAGGGCTGTAGAATAGATCCACTAGTCTTCTTTTTCTTCAAAAAGACTGTCACAGAATCCTCTCATTTTTCTTACTCCATCATACTTCCCCACCCATATCATCTTCAGTGTTTGGCACATTTATAGTATAATCACTTTATTTCTTCCTTTCTTTCTTCCCTTCCCTTCCCTTCCCTTCCCTTCCTTCCCTTCCCTCTCCTCCCCTCCCCTCCCCTCCTCCCCTCTCCTATCCTATCCTCTCCTCGTCCCTTCCCTTCCCTACCTTTCCCTTCCCCTCTCCTCCTCTTCCCTGCCTTTTCCTTTCTCTCTGTTTTTTTCTCTCTCTCTCTCTTTCTTTCTGTCATTCTTTCTTAACTTAGACTCAGAGCTTTTGGTTCAAATAAACCAGTTCCTATTCATCTATCTTCCTACTAGATCTCATCATATATATTGCTATTGTTTTTTATGTTTTGTCCTTGTGGGAAATACCTTTACAAATTCCATTATAGTTGGGGATCCTGGGTGGCTCAGTTGGTTAAGCACCTGACTCTTGGTTTTGGCTAAGGTCATGATCTCATGGTTAATGGTTTCAAGCCCCATGTGTGGAGCCTACTTGGGATTATCTATCTCCCTTTCTCTTTGCCCCTCCCCTGATCCTGCTCTAAATAAATAAATAAATAAACAAATGAACTTAAAAAAATTCCATTATTGTCATTTTAGCAGACATAGGAGAACTTTGTGTTTAATCAGAAGTTTCATTTTTCTTAAGTACTTCTGATATTAATGTTTCACTTGGTAAAATAATTAAAAATTGATTTAAAAACTACACTTTATGACTACCAGCAAAGCTACTATACATCTGATATAAATAAGTATGTTATAACACCGACTCTCAAATACCTTATATGCTTATCAAGCTATAGAAGTCTGCTAAGTGGAAGGTTAAACATAAAATTTCTTCCCTGTTATTCCTTTCATTTAATATTTTTAGCATAGTCAATTTGTAGTAGTATCCAACCAGCATACATACATACAAACACATATATACATACGGACAATGTACTGAACTAGAAATTAATGGAAGTTCCCTACTTTCCAACAATATATATTAGAAAATTTATTTTAAACAATTTATTATATTTTCATTGTTATTCTTCAGAAGCAATCATTACAAAGAGCAAAGGGGTACATATTACCTTTCTAGAAGACACATTTTCTTAATAAAGAATTGCATAATTTCACGTTCACCATTTATTAGACATAAGCACTATATTCTGACTCTACAACAGAGAACTAATTTATTATTTATAGAGCTTTATACAAACATGTATTCATGACATCAGTTTGCCCTCGTTTACTGTACCTCTGGGCACCGTGTGAATCATTTATGAGGTGTCTATATGTCTCACAATTGGAAAGATTGCAAATTTACAAAGCACACCACAGCATACACACACCTTCCGCTCTCTCTCTCTCTCACACACACACATACACACACACACACACTTTATGTGAGTTTCTTTTCATGAGAAGCAGTTCCTCATTTGGCAGAATACTATATGTTGAAAACATTAAATCCATTAATTTAGAAAGGTTTTCCCAGATAAATAGGTTTTAACCTAATAGTTGGGAGATAATTGTATTGAGACATCATGATTGGTTATAGATTACATCAGTGGTAAAATACTATAAGAGTCTTAATTAAACAAACACATACACACACACACATACACACACATACACACACATACAAACTTTGAAAAATGTGTTAACAAAATATCAGGTTACCAGACTGGACTACCATAGGTCATGGATATAACAGAAAAAAACCTGAAAGGGTTAAACAGATAGATGAACCATTCTTACCAAATTTCCATATTTATCAACATAACAACACTAAAATACATCACTGACAGCTATATAAGCACACCACACAAAATATATTACCGCTGATATGAAAATGCACCCTGTGAGGTAACAGACACAGGTTAATTGTCATAACAGTTGGCTAAATATTAAGAACATATTTTATTTTAGAATTCTTTTTATTTTTAATTTATATTCATGAACTACAGACATTATGTATACCAAGCAAGGCATGTAGCAGAATAGTTCATACTAGTACATGTCAGTTATAAAACTCTTACTTAGCCATGTCATTGACATCATATACTGTTCATTAATGTAATCTTCTGGCAAAATACAATCATGGCTGTAGTAGATAACTATAATGTAATGCCTGCCCATTTTTGTCTGCTCTAAATGTGAGATATATTTGGAATATAGAAAACAAAATGAGAGTTGTCTAGATAATGATTAGATATATAATTATATATAATATATAAAACATATAATATTAAACAGTTATATAAAATGTATAATATAAATATATATAATTAACTCACAATCTGAGTATCCTATCTCCCTCACCATCTATATCTTTTCAAAATGTATTTTACTGGGGCGCCTGGGTGGCTCAGTCAGTTGAGTTTGGTTCGGTTTTGGCTCAGATCATGATCCCATGCTTTGTGAGATTGAGACTGAGGCTGACAACAGGGAGTCTGCTTGGGATTCTCTCCTTCTTTCTCTGCCCCTCCCCCATAGACTCCTGTGCATGCAAGCACACACTTGCATGCTCTCTCTCCCTCTCTCAAAATAAATAAACTTTAAAATGCAATTTATTATTTCCTATTAAAACAAATTTTGTCTATTAGATGTTTGCTGTCTTGAAAGAAATTTACAATACCAATTTTGCAAGGAAAATAATTTTAATGGCATCATATTAAAATATTTCATGAAAAATGAGAGCACATTGAAAACATTAAGCCACTAATAATTCTTAAAATGACAAACAGTGGCCGAACTATCTTCCAATTGATCTACTGTGAGGAACTCTTTTGATGTCTAAATATTTTCAGACTACCACAAGATACTCTTTATGCTTACTATTCATCAATGGAAAATTTGCTTAACTGAATAACAAAAATATAAATTACTTTGAAACCATGATTAATCACAGCTACCTCTACATATGAATAACAGCAAAACAAACATCTAAGATTATTCTGAATACAGAGGAAAATTTTAACTATACAGATTAAAAGGGATTATAGTCATTCTTGGTCCCCTAGGAGTCCATTGCTCATAAGTGATGGACAATCTTCGCCTTAGCCAATAAGAATATTCAAACTTTTTAGAAAGATTAATTGGCAACTCAAGTTTACAGGGATATTAAAATATTCATTCAATATCTTTAGAGAATGCAACTAAGCCTATAATTAATACTTTTATATTTATTTGAAATATAATTCAATAAAAGAAAAATTCATAGCAAATAAAACTACATGGATGAACATATGGCAATGCATTTAAAGGAACTGCAAGAAAATTTTTCATCAATTTTAGGTAAGAAAGATTTGTTTGATTTCTAAATAGCATTCTGTTCAGTCCTTTTTTTTAAATTTAAATATCTAAAATACGTATTAGGGCTTCATTGCTAAGGCTGATTAAAAAATCTGAACAGGTCGATGATGTAGCAATGGCATTTAAATGTAAGTAATTTAACTGCAATTCCTTAAGTTCTTAGAGCATCTGAGTGAACTATAAAAAGAACCCATCATTGTGGTGTCAAAATGAGTGATTGTGACTTTTTAGTGTCAAGAACAAATGATTACAATTGTTTTAAGTATGACTTTAACTTTCTGAATCATACACACATATATCACATTTATGCAATTTTGTCAAATAGGATGAGTCAAGTTTCTAGTTATTGTGAAATAAAAAAAAATTAAAGTTTGAGATTTTATACTTTGAAAACTTTATCACATATTCTCTTATAGAAATATAAATGTTGTATTTATTTTGATGATAAATGAGTGTAACTACCTACATACATTATTTCATTCAAGCCTTTGTAAGGAGGTCATTTTGATGGCATAACATGGAGTACCTAAGAAACAAAAGGCACATTACTCTGATAATCAACAGGAAAGTATTTATTTAATAGGCCTGCCAACCTCTTTAGCTGTCATGCTGTTACTCACATATCTCTCCTCCTCAAACCCTGTCATCTGGCAGAATAAAAATTTCTTTGGTCTTTTCCAAGCAGATATTCGGCATTAGTCAGAAAAAGTAATTTTCTATGCTTATATAAAGTGGAAAGAAAAAATTCCATGTAACTAAGAATTCTAGCACTTTTCTAAATACTGTTTGATTTTTAAATAGCACTCTGCTTAGGTTAATATACATGCAAGCCTAGATGAAAACCATGAATGAATCAATGAATGAAAAATTCTCAAAGCTTAAATATTTTTCAGATTTTTATTTGAGAATAAAGTAAGGCTCCTGCCACCTTTTGTGTTTCTAGAAATGTAAAGCGGAGTTCAACTGAATAATGCATTATGTATTTTAAATGTAAGTTGCAGTTTTGCTTGCTTTATTTCACATTTGCAGTGGTTAAGAAGAATAGTTAATTCTAGGGGTGCCTGGGTGGCTCAGACTGTTAAGCATCCCACTTCAGCTCAGGTCATGATCTTGCAGTCTGTGAGTTTGGGCCCATGTCAAGCTCTGTGCTGACAGTTCAGAGCCTAGAGCCTGCTTTGGATTCAGTGTTTCCTTCTCTCTCTGTCCCACCCCCACTAGTGCTCTCTCTCTCTCTCTCTCTCTCTCTCTCTGTGTCTCTGTCTCTTTCTCAAAATAAATAAACATTAAACAAAAAAACAGTTAATTATATGCCAATGGGGAGACACAAATAATCTCACAAAAATCAAGTCAAAGTGTTTAACTCCAGATTTTTTTACCATTTATGGTAAAAATTGAAATGGGTTGCAATGTTATTTAATGAGAATATACTATTACAAAACAGGTCAAAAAGCCTGATTGATTGTTCCCACGTTTTAATTTTGTTTTTAAGATAAAAATCAGAGACTCATATTATAGACACAACTGGGCACAATACTCGAAACTATTATGCATGAATATTTTTCCTACTTCCATTGTCCAACAGACATCTCCAGAAAAAAAATGGTGTCTCTTGGTCCATAGACATATTTCTATATATTGAATATATGCATAGCCACGAACTTTAGGATGGTACTCTTTATAAAATAAGTTCATGATTCACTTAAGTTGTGTCCTATTATCCTGTCTCATAGCAATTAACTTTTCATTGAACATAATGTTTTGAAAATGCATCCATGTTAATACATGTACATCAAGGCAACATATTTTTTGCTCTGTATGATTATGAAGAATTCTTTCTTAGATTATTGGATATTCTGATTTATTTTCTCGTAAATTACTTGTTCATAATTTTGTACTGATTAATTTTATTCCCATGTTTATCTTCCTTTGTCTTTTGCTTAGTAAACATTTAGAATGTCTTTTCTTTTATAAAGTATTTATTTTAAATATGGCAAAATTTCTCAGTTCTTTAAGATTCTTGCTTTCTGTTTTTTAAGATATATTTCCATATATCAAGGTAAAAAGATTTTTTCTAAACAAATCTTTCTATCATTCTGTCATTGCTATTATTCTGTATAAAACTACTAGCTTTTCTTTAGTATATTTTTATAATATGTCTTGATTTCTGGTAAAAAAAAAATTTCCCTCCTTCATTTTTCTTAGAATAATCTTTGCTTTGAAGACCATTTGTCATATTGCTATTGTTTTGTTTCAAATGAAAATCTATTGTCTTTCGACCATGTCTTCATTTTTCTTTTAATTATGTTTTGTGTAATATTTGTTAGAATCATTCATATATATGTATGTATATATATTTATATATACATATATATGCGCATATATATGTATGTATATATATTTATACATACATATATATGCGCATATATATATATATATGGTCTCAAAGAGAGAGGGAGAGAGTGCGAGTGGGGCAGAGGGGCAGAGGGAGAGAGAGAGAAATTTTTTTTTAATGTTTATTTATCCTTGAGACAGAGACAGAGTGTGAACAGGGGAGGGGCAGAGAGAGAAGGAGACACAGAAACCGAAACAGGCTCTAGGCTCTGTGCTGACAGCTCAGAGCCTAATGCGGGGCTCGAACCCATGAACTGTGAGATCATGACCTGAGCCAAAGTCGGACGCCCAACCGACTGAGCCACCCAGGCACCCTGAGAGAGAGAATCTTAAACAGGCTCCACACTCAGGGCAGATCCTGACACAGAGCTCCATCCCATGACCCTAGATCATGACCTGAGCTGAAATCAAGACTCAGATGCTCAATCAACTGAGCCACCGAGGTGCCCCTAGAATTTGTTGCCATTTTTAATGGTGTCTCTATAGTCTTATTTTATTTTCTAATTAGTTATTATTGGTTCTTAACATATTGCTTCCTGATGTCCTCCTTCTCTTCCTTATTGCTACCCCTACCTCTCTCCTTATTTTTTCTCTCTTCCAATCTTTCTCATCTAATTGCTTCTGAGATTCACTAGCAGTATCAAAAGTAAGCATTTAACTGTCTTGGCAGAAGTATTCTCATGATTGGGATCTCTCTTTTTCTGCCTGACTCATGTTGCTTGATTCCAGAAAGAGAATACACTTTGGTTTAAGGACTCATGTTAGTATATTGAACTCATCCTGATAATTCATGATCATCTCCCTATTTTAAAGTCCTTAACCTTAATCGCACTTGCAAAGTTTCTATTGCCATGTAGGATAACATATTCATAGCTTTCAGCAATTAGGGCATTAATGACTCTGGGTACAAGTGTGCCCACCACACACAGCATAAGAGAGGAAATTATAGCCCTTGACTTACAATATAAGGTACAGAAGTTTATACTTGAATGTTCTGTAAGATAGTGATAAGGGTCTGATAAAATAATATTACCACACACAAATAGCAATTATGTTACAAATTCTGTAATAAACATTTCATAATTAATCCTCATAACAATTGTACACAGGAATTATGATGTGATTAATTAACACATACCATGTTAAAAAGAAAGAGAGAGAGAAAGAGAAAGGAACAAGGGAAGGAAGAATGGAAAAAAGAAAAAAAAGTTAGTTTTGATTTTATTAAGGGAGATGAGAAAACATTGTTCCATAAACTGGATGGTCCAGCTCTTTAGTGTTTGTCTATCTTCAAGAGACAATATGCCTTAAATTGACATAATTTCTCTAGCAAGGTTACATTTATAGTTAATCTCTAACACTACTCATTTTCATCTACACTAGGTTGCAGACAATTCTCTTTTACCAATGACGGTTATCAATAATACAGGCAGATATGGAAGAAATTGCTGTCTTAAATTGGAGGAAACTGTCATGAAGGATTATTTTTCATATGTATGAGTCCTCACAAGACTGTGCAAGATCATTCTGAGTGACAGGAGATCTCCCATCAGTACAAAATATCACAAAAGACATGATAAAAACTTTGTGCTACAGCAGGCTACTGCACTTGAATTAGATACACACTGTACTGGAAAAGGAAAAATATCATATGGGTATTATATAGCTTCTTCCCCAGTGAGCTCATTTTTAAAGGATGAATTAATTATAGAAAGTGGGAAATCAGCACAGGAATTTCTAAAGTAATATCATTTAAGAATGTAAAACTATTCTTGATCTGTATTTTAAGAGGAATATTTCAAAGATTCACAGTTTAATTTATTCCTCCTTTACAAAGGAATAAACATTAGATAGGAAAATTCTCATTGTATTCATTTAATACGGTGTCTAATTTTTCCTTTAATAGTTTTTGGATCAAAAACAAGTATTAAGCTTCTGGATGCTCACAGCTTGCTCAGAAAGCCTTTCTCTCTGTGTCTTCGCTGACCTCACTACCAGGAAAATGATATTATGTTTACGTTCATTATATATCTTCCTTCCCATCAACACAGTAAGTTCTTTGGGAACAGGCGATGCGTTATTATTTGCAAAATGCTAACACACAGGAGACATTTAATATGTGTTTCTGACTGAATAAATCAATGGAAATGTATTGCCTTCTCTGTAATGAAGGGAGAGAAAGAATGAGCAGTTGGTTGGAACAATATTTGGATAAGAAAGAAATATATGCCATCAAGGACGTGGGGTCAGTATTGCCAAATGCTCCACAAAGCTAGGGATAATAAATACCAAGAGGATATAGAAGCAAGATTGTAATGAGAAAGAATGTGGAAGCAAGGTGAAGAAAAAGCATCAGTAGGTGTGTAAAAAATAAGTTAATGTATCTTTCAGGAAATAGAAGTAAAAAACTGGTTATAGACACTCAGTATACAGCAAGGGCAAATAAGTTTATTTGAAAGGGAAGGACTTCGTTGTACGCAAAAGAAAGGAAATAGTACATTATGCGATAGTAGTGGAAACAGATTGAACTTGTTAAATTTATTTTTATGGCAATTGGCTGAAGCATTCTTGTACTTTTCTTGTATTCTCTCTGAAGTGGCATTCTAATTGAGTCAATAATTTGATACAAATTGGCATTGCATATGGTTAAACAGCAAGGAAAATAATTTATACATTAAATTTAGTGATCGTTTTTGTTGTTTATTTATATTCTACCTTATTGCAGAAAGCAATTGAGATGGTTGGCCACAGCTAATACTTGCACATCACATCTCTGTTCAGAAAGTATTTTATATAAATTATTATCTTGATTCAGCGAAATCTTACTAATGTAAGAAGAGGAAAAATTATTTTGAAAAGTAATGTTGAAAGTTTATTCAAGGCAGAAAATACATATGGAATATATATTTTATTGGTTGTATATTCCATTTTAGGTAATAAATATACTATAGAGTTGCCTAATAATTCCTGTCCTGAAGAGGTATACTCTTTAATGAAAGAGACAAACATATAAGTGGACTGAATCCAATATAGGCATTGAAATAAAGGCATGTACAGTGTGACCTAACAGCAGGAAAAGGGAAGGGCATTTCAGAGATGTTTTCTAGAGGTGCTGATAATTGACTGGAAGTCTGAGAAGGTGAAGAATTATAGGATAGATTCCAGGTTACAGATTTCTGTACCCAGGATACATTTTTGCCACTAAGTTACATTTTGCCACTTAATTGCCACAAAGTTTTTTAGATATATATATATATATATATATATATATATATATATATACACACACACACACACACACACACACATATATACATATATATATACATATATACATATATATGTATTAGACTTAT
Source organism: Puma concolor (assembly GCF_028749965.1). Taxonomy (NCBI): domain Eukaryota; kingdom Metazoa; phylum Chordata; class Mammalia; order Carnivora; family Felidae; genus Puma; species Puma concolor. The sequence goes on along the minus strand of NC_141670.1, from coordinate 178,023,740 downwards.
GACAATAAATATTCAATTCTATTTTGAAAATTACAAGCCTAAGATGACTTTGAGACATACAGACCTGACTTACAAGCACTAAATAGATGAGATAGAAATTCAGGGTGAGGTCAGAGCTAAAGAGAGGCCTTGGGAATCATTAGCATATTGATGGAATTTTTAATCAGGAGAGTAAATTAAATCAACCAAGGAGAAGGTACAGAAAAAGAACAATGGACCAGTTTACAAGTCCTTGGTAGAGCCAATGTTTAAAAATCAAGGTCCATACATATGAATACAAAGGACTGGGAAGGAAAGATCAGACAAAATAATATCATGTAACCTAGAAGAAACAGAGTTTAAAAACTGACAGCATTAGTGAATCTCAGTAAGATAAATACTGAAGAATCTATTTTAGAAAACCAGCTTTAATGGACGAAAGAAATAGAAGTTGTGTTAATATATTTATTTGAGAATGGAAGATGAAGACAAAAGCTATGAATGACTCAATAAGTTTTATAATACTTTGCTGAGAGAGAAGTCAAAAAAGCCAGGAACCTCCTCCCCCCACCAAAAAAAAAAACAATGTGTAGAGCCAGAAAAAGATAATTTAGGCAAAAAACTCAGATGATTCATTGAATGGGTTGACCTTAATGGGGCACAAACAAGAAAGAGATTTATTATTAGTCAACTCCTATGCTCAGGCGCTACCGTTTCATAATCTCTGTACATCTCAGAGAGTTCCCTTTAGTTTTATTTTTGTGGTTAGTCTTACTCTGTGATGGCTATTAATCTTCAGATATTCTAAAGTCCTGTCCATACTATATCAAACTTGAGTCTTACCGCAAGTAAAATTATCTTAATCTGGGCTCCCACCAGAACCATGGCTTAGCATCCTTCACAAGGGGACAAATGGGAGCATGATCTATTCTACCTCTCTGTACTCTTCTTCCTTTCTCTCCTCCACAGCTTCTGTTTCCTGTAAGTCGTAGAATGGGTAGAGTGAGCAGAAAGAGTTTCATTAGTGGTAAAGGTGGTAGTTCCTTAGTGGATATCAATGCTTTTTGTACCATACATTTTGAGGGCGAATTTAGATACACCTCCAGGGTTCAGTGAGCAGTATGGGCATGTCAAACTTCACCCAGGAACTCCCTTGCAGACCCTTCACAAGGCATGAGGTGCCAGTAGCAGGAGCCAAGGGAGACAGGATCACAAGATGTCAGCGTTCATGAAAATACATTTTCCACACCAGGGATTTGTCTTTCTATGACTTCACGAGGCCTCCAAGAACGTAAATTTAAAAAGGGGGAGACATGGGGCGCTTGGGTGGCTCAGTGGGTTAAGCGGCCGACTTGGGCTCAGGTCATGATCTCACGGTCCGTGGGTTCGAGCCCCGCATCGGGCTCTGTGCTGACAGCTCAGAGCCTGGAGCCTGTTTCGGATTCTGTGTCTCCCTCTCTCTGACCCTCCCCGTTCATGCTCTGTCTCTCTCTGTCTCAAAAATAAACAAACGTTAAAAAAAAAATAAAATAAAAATAAAATAAAAAATAAAAAGGGGGAGACTTGGGGTGCCTGGCGGCTCAGTTGGTTGAGGGTCCTACTAAGGCTCAGGTCATGATCTCACGTTCGGGAGTTTGAGCTCCCCATGGGGCTCTGGGCTGACGGCTCAGAGCTCAGAGCCTGGAGGCTGCTTTGAATTCTGTGTCTCCCTCTCTCTGCCCCTTCCCCTCTCATTCTCTCTCTCTCGAAAATAAACAAACATTAAAAAAATAAATAAATAATAAAAAAACGGGAGCCTAGAAAAGAGAGCATTTGAATACCTGCAGTAGAGTTGTCATTTACGTTTGAATTCATGGCATGGCAGTCATCTAAGAATTTTGTCTTTACACTAATCACTTGTCCTCTCACCCCAATGATGGAAGAGTTATCAGTGCAGGAATGGATGGAGGCAGTGAGCGAGGAGGGTAAGGAAAGAGCAAGCAGTGTCTGTCTTCCCTAATGTAGGTCCTTGAGCCCAGGTTCAGATCTCACTCTGAATTTGGAGGCTTTGGGCTGGATGTGAGATGGATGTCTGAAATGGAACAACACTGAAAATCTTAATGCCTGAAAATGCACTCCGTTATCAAATGAAACTGATTTAACAACAGAAAGTGACCAATCACCTAAACACAGGATCAGACTGTCCAATCAACTTAACTTAGAAACCTCACTGAATGACATGCCTTTTTTTTTTTTAATTTTTCTTTTTTTTTACGTTTATTTATTTTTGATAGACAGAGAGAGACAGAGCGCAAGTGGGGGAGGGCGGAGAGAGAAGGAGACACAGAATCTAAAACAGGCTTCAGGCTCTGAGCTGTCAGCACACAGCCTGATGCGGGCCTGAACCCACAAACCGCGAGATCATGACCTGAGCCGATGTCGGAACCTCAACCGACTGAGCCACCCAGGCGCCCCAAAATGACACGCCTTCCTAAATAATTTCGAGCATATAGGTAGCAAGAGGCTCAGTGAAGCAAATGGAGGTCTGGGAAACTGAGGCAGCTCCCAGGCCCCCACCTCTCTAAGTTGGATATGTATCCCTGGCACAGGTCCCTGATGAGGTTTGTAGGGTGGGTCACACAGTGCCAAGCATTTCAATTATGACACATCTCCATTTTTTATTGGAGATTGAATAGACATCAGAATTCTTAAGGGGGTCTGTTTATTGCAGGTTATTCTTAGACACAGACACCCTATTAAAGGAATTTAAATGAGAAGTTACCTTCCTCTCAACAGGTATCATTTTTGCTATTTACCTGAGAGTGCAGGTGACAGGAAATTAGACTGAATCACCTGTTCCCCGCCCCCCCCCCCCCCCCGCCCCGAGATACTCCCTTTGTTTAACAAAGTGGATAGTATTCTGATAAGTGACTTGAACTCTAGCATTTCAACTGGAAAGTTCTGAAATCTTCCTATGATGGCATTAAAATTAAACAAATATCCAATAGAGCCTCTTTGAGGATGGAACTCACTGTGACATAAAAGTATCAAGAGATGATAGCATCTAGTATGCAAGGAAATACTATTTAAACTGAGATGCCACTTCACACCCAGAATGGCAAAAATAAGAAAGTTATATAAAACAAAGTATTGCATAGGATGTGGAAAAATGGGAAACACTTATGTACTGCTGTGAATAAAATATGACCTAGAAATCCCACTTCGGAATATACATTCCAGAGAACACCTTGAAGGTCAGAAAAGCAAACTACTTTACATGTATATTTAAACATGCATGATACACAAATAACTTCATACTACATATTTTATAAGGGCATTATTTTTCTGATAAATACCTACCTACATACATAAGTTTTTGCATAAATATCAGTGGAAAATATCCATTTTCATATGGATATGAAAGAAATACAATTAATAGTAAACATTAAAATAAGAGTGGCATTCTAGTGATGGTGATAATGTGCTTAACGTTAATGAAAATCATCAACCTCAATGACTTAATTTTTTTTACCTGTGGTCTAAAACTAAACGAAGGAAGAAAGATAGGAACTAGCAAGGGGGTAGTTTATACCAGTGAAGATGGCGAAGCTGATGAAGGTTTTATTTTTGTGAAGTGTAGATTAATTGTTGCTGTTTTGTTTTGCTTTCCTAAAGAAGGGACATATAATTACATGTTTAGAATGAAGGAAATGGACTTTAGAGGAAGCATTCAAAACATAATAAAAAAAATGTTTCTCAGAGAATTAAAGTAACTTTTTCTAAGTTAAAAAGCTTCTGAGTGGGGCGCCTGGGTGACGCAGTCGGTTAAGCCTCCGACTTCAGCCAGGTCACGATCTCGCGGTCCGTGAGTTCGAGCCCCGCGTCAAGCTCTGGGCTGATGGCTCAGAGCCTGGAGCCTGTTTCCGATTCTGTGTCTCCCTCTCTCTCTGCCTCTCCCCCGTTCATGCTCTGTCTCTCTCTGTCCCAAAAATAAATAAAAACGTTGAAAAAAAAAAATTAAAAAAAAAAAAAAAAAAAAGCTTCTGAGTGGACAGGCCAAGATGAGAAATCAAAAATTCTGACTCTAAATCCAGGTATTTTTCTAGCATTTAAAAAAAAATGTGTATATATAAATGTAAAAATCATTCAGTCATTTAGATACATAGAATCATCTCATTTCAATTCTGATCTGTTTATAAAGTATCAGAGTCTGAGTTTATTCTGACTAATACAAATGGCAATGTTCACTCAAATATGCTTTAATATGTACATGAGGCTACACTATGAAAATTCTGGAAGACAATCAGTGGAGTTTCCTCAAAAAATTAAAAATAGACCTACCCTATGACCCAGCAATAGCACTGCTAAGAATTTACCCAAGGGATTCAGGAGTGCTGATGCATAGGGGCACTTGTACCCCAATGTTTATAGCAGCACTTTCAACAGTAGCCAAATTATGGAAAGAGCCTAAATGTCCATCAACTGATGAATGGATAAAGAAATTGTGGTTTATATACACAATGGAATACTACATGGCAATGAGAAAGAATGAAATATGGCCCTTTGTAGCAACGTGGATGGAACTGGAGAGTGTTATGTTAAGTGAAATAAGTCATACAGAGAAAGACAGATACCATATGGTTTCACTCTTATGTGGATCCTGAGAAACTTACCAGAAGTCTATGGGGGAGGGGAAGAAAACAAAAAAAAAGAGGTTAGAGTGGGAGAGAGCCAAAGCATAAGAGACTGTTGAGAACTGAGAACAAACTGAGGGTTGATGGGGGGTGGGAGGGAGGGGAGGGTGGGTGATGGGTATTGAGGAGGGCACCTTTTGGGATGAGCACTGGGTGTTGTATGGAAACCAATTTGACAATAAATTTCATATTAAAATCAATCAATCAATCAATCAATCAATAAATAAAATTATATCAGATTTAAGACTAGAAATCTTTGCAGAAGTTTATATTTGAGTCACAACGTTTCAAATTATTATTTGTGACATACTGATTTTTACTCAATTGTGACATAAGTATTGTTTATTTTTATAGTCCACTCACTGTGCACACTAGAAATTTTAGAAACAGTTTAACAGAATTATAGGATGAGTATTAATTACTTGGTGTGCTTTCATTTCTTTTGCATTACTTGGTCACTTATAAGCAGTAGATCTTCTTAATTCAATAGAGGTTTATTCTTAGTAGCGTTTACTATTTTAAAATAAACTGCATAGTTTCATATTCTATAATATAAGTAAGTCTATCTTCAGTGTCTGAACTCTAAATGAAATGTTGCCTTTTATTTTATTTTTTTTCTTTTTTTTTTTCAACGTTTATTTATTTTTGGGACAGAGAGAGACAGAGCATGAACGGGGGAGGGGCAGAGAGAGAGGGAGACACAGAATCGGAAACAGGCTCCAGGCTCTGAGCCATCAGCCCAGAGCCCGACGCGGGGCTCGAACTCCCGGACCGCGAGATCGTGACCTGGCTGAAGTCGGACGCTTAACCGACTGCGCCACCCAGGCGCCCCTAAATGTTGCCTTTTAAATGGAGAATATCAGGACTCCTGGGTGACTCAGTCGTTGAGCGGCCAACTTCAGCTCGGGTCATGCTCTCACAGCTCGTGAGTTCAAGCCCTGAGTCGGTCTCTGTGCTGACAGCTCGGACCCTGGATCCTGCTTCAGATCTGTGTCTCCGTCTCTGTCTGCCCCTAACCTACTCGCATTCTGTCTCTGTCTCTCTCAAAAGTAAATAACAATTTTAAAAGACGACCATCATTTGAAATGTTCATAATTTTTCCAAAACTGCGCTATATTAAACCCTAAAATTTCACATTCTAGCTGTAGTAATTCTTCAAATATATACAAGAATAGTAATAGATAATTCAGCTAAAAATACCAAATATCTATATTGGCATAAATATAAATTCTAAATCCCTTCTTATAATAAAAATTGGGTGAATAACCTTCTTCATGCAGTCATAGTTCAACTTTTATGAATATATAGGTAAGACTATCATTCCCAGAAAAACTTACAAGCAAGTTATGGGTAACATCCTAACGTGTTTTAAGAAATTTTCCTTTCTCATATGACAAACATGGAATGAAATTAATGGGTTCACTGAAATGGAACTCTCCTTGGGGCGCCTGGGTGGCGCAGTCGGTTAAGCGTCCGACTTCAGCCAGGTCACGATCTCGCGGTCCGTGAGTTCGAGCCCCGCGTCAGGCTCTGGGCTGATGGCTCGGAGCCTGGAGCCTGTTTCCGATTCTGTGTCTCCCTCTCTCTCTGCCCCTCCCCCGTTCATGCTCTGTCTCTCTCTGTCCCAAAAATAAATAAAAGCGTTGAAAAAAAAAATTTAAAAAAAAAGAAATGGAACTCTCCTTCCTTTTTTCCCTCTTCCCGGTTTTAGTTTTTATTTTTATTTTTTCTTCCATCATTAAAACTGCTTAAAGAATAATCAGAAGCAACGACACAGGAAATGAAGAAAGTAATATTAGTCAGAGGAGACAATTATTTAAAGAAAAATAGCATCATGTAAAGTTACTTTATCACTGACTGGAGAAGGAAGCTAACTTGTACTAAAAAAAAAAAAAAAAAAAGAAAAAGAAAAAAAAAAAACAGTGGGGAAAACAAAAGAGGTTTGATAAATGGATGTAATCAACTATAGATAAATGACCACAATGATCTGAACTTCTGAGAAACATTTAATCTCGCTGAAGTCTGCTGAGTTTTTCTTTGCTTTTGGTCAAGCCTTCATATAATGTATTTCCCCCCCAAACACAGCTAATAAAAGTGAACAAGACTACAAATTGATCATTTAATAAAGAGTTTCCAGAAACGCACATGCACATGCACACACACACACACACACACACACACATTACACACAGGTAATCACTTCCCCTTCCCTCACTTCAGTTTAGGTATGGCATCATTGTATTCTTTTCCATGTTTTGTGGTATTCCTCCTATTTTGACCATTTCCACATACTATTTTAGTATATGGAATAGCCCAAAAGCTGTAAAATGAAAAGAACTGAGTTTTATTTATCTTAGTTATTATGACATCGAATAAATCTCTTCCTCTATGAAATGCAATCTTTAAATGGAGGACTAATTAAAAATGATATTTGTGAAAGGAGTTCGGAAGCAAAATACTAGAGTGTTAAGAGTCTGAGACACCTGGTTTTGAATCTTCCCACATGTCAGGTGCCTTAGGTAATTCCTCTTTTGGTGTGAGCCTGACTGCCTGTGTATAGTGATTTTAAGGCTTAATGCTACTTGCTGTGCAAAGTAAACGTTGCATGCGTGGAATAGTGCCTGGCATAAAATGTGGTAATAAATATAACTTTTCTTTCATCGACTCATTAAAATGAAATATATATTTGTCATCACAATTTACTAGTTTTGATTCCTTATATGAAAACAATACTGTTTAATGGTTACAGTTATATATATATATATATATATATATATATATATATATATATATGTATATATATATATTGCTAGGTTTCAGCATTAAACCATAGGACTTAAAAGAATATATAAGCACAAAAGATTTTTAAAAAGCCAGTCCTGGAGGTGCCTGGGTGGCTCAGTCGGTTAAGCATCCGACTTAAGCTCAGGTCATGATTTCACGGTTCGTGAGTTTGAGCCCCAGATCAGGGTCTGTGCTGACAGCTCAGAGCCTCAAGCCTGCTTCAGAATTTGTCTCCCTCTCCTCTCTCTGCCACTCCCATGCTTGTTCTCTCTCTCTTTCTCTCTCAAAAGTAAATAAACATTAAAAAATATATAGTCATGAGCTTTATATCTTACTATATTTCTTTTAATATACAAAAAAAATTAAATTATCTTAACTATATTAAAAGAAAAATGTATTCCATGTAAAATATTATTTACTGAATTATATATTCAATTAACATTTATTGAGAAATTTTATATTCTAGTCTTTGTCCAAGGTCAATGGATTACAAAGAAAAATAAGAGTAGTTGCAACACTCCATTGACAAACAGGCTGTTTGGGGACACAATTTACAATGTACACAGTATATATAGAAAGAAAGTACTTCACATATTTTTGTTTGAAGTTAAAATTTCATCTTTGTTCAGCGATCTCCTTTTAAAATATCAAGTATCAACATAATTTTCACTACAATATTAATTTTGGAAAGGAATTTAAGAATAATCTTATTTCCATTATCTTATTTGTTAAAAAATATTATTTTTATATATTAATAGCATTCTGCTGATGTATTATTTTCCTTTTCTGTTTTTATTGTCTTATGCATAAGAGAGAAATAATCTGATATTTAAGACTAAATATTTTGTACCTATTTTCTGCCTACATTAATCATTACTTATTAATTCCCGAAGTATCCAGTAAGGACTTTCTGCACACCAGGCATTGTGGTAAATGCCATAATATTTCATAAACTCCTCACAAGCCTTTTAACAACCCACCATAAACTAAAATTATTTTAGTTTCTGGGATTTCTTATTTGTGTTAGAATTAAATTTGCTAGGGGCACCCAGGTAACTAAACGTCCAACTCTTGAGTTTGGCTAGGGTCATAATCTCATGGTTCGTGGGTTCAAGCCCCACACTGGGCTCTGCATTGGCAGTGCAGAGCCTGCTTGGGATTCTCTCTTCCTCTCTCTGTCCCTCATTCACTCATGTGTACTCACTCTTGCTCACTTGCTCTCTATTTCTAAATAAATTAATAAGTAAATAAATAAATAAGTAAACAAACTCTAAAAAGAAATGTAGATTCTGTTTCACAGAGTCTGAGATTCTGCATTTTTCTCAAATTCCCCAATGATGCCCATCCTTCTGGTCTATGGACTGACACATTGAATAGCTAGGTTAGACTGCAGCCTTAAAATGGTAATACTTGAACTAAGTTTCTCTTACTACCAACACATTGTTAGATATACGGGAATGTATCATTCAATGAGATAAAGAATGGAACCAGATTGTTCAGGGGGAAAAAATCATTCTCTTTTAGAATTGTTATTATAGAATTTTTTTGATTTCTCCTTAGACATTTGAAAAGTATTACCTTACCTGTCAAAAACATATTTCCCTGATGTCTTTTGACCAACATAAAACCTTTTCTATCAAAAAATACATGGGATTATGTTAGACACAAATGAGTTTTAATACAGCCAGCATTTAAAGTTTATTTTCTTTCTAAGTTTACAACTGAAAGAAAATGTAATCACTTTTGTGTGTGTGCCACTGAAGTAATTTTATAGATTCTTAATGTTCCATACAAACACATTAAGATTTAAAACATGCTCTTTATAACCGCAGTGTGTAAAACAGGTAAAAACCATTAGCACTCGCGTATTGTTACACTAGCTTGTTAATTTGTGTAATGTTTCCATGTATTCCATGTATTCCCCACCCCTCCCAGAACAGTATCTAATTGACCATTTAATTTTCTTTTTTTTTAATGTTTATTTATTTTGGGGAGAGAGAGAGCATAGGGGAGGGTCAGAGAAAGAGGGGGACAGAAGATCTGAAGCCAGAGATAGCAGAGAGCCAGTGAGGGGCTGGAAATCATGAACTGTGAAGTCATGACCTAAGGCAAAGTCAGATGCTTAACCAACTGGGCCACCCAGGTACCCCTAATTGACCATTTAGTTTTCTAACATTGATATCATGGCCATGAGAATATAACTGGTATTTGAGGGAAAATATTCATTCAATTGGTACATGTTATTGGAGCAACCATTCATCCTTGGAAATGTCCATTGCACTTGGCCCTCGAACAATTTACATATTTTTACATATGGAAATAAAGCTAGAAAATAAATCAGCAACTGACTTTCGAATAAGTTCCTAACTCTACAGTTTTCCATAAGTAAAGCATTAGACCACCCAAATAGTAATATACGTAACCCAATTTGGATATATGCAGATGCCCCTATGTAACTGACCGCTAAGAAGAGGTACAACTACCAGAAAACATATGAAAATTCTTTGTTTTGTTTTACCTCACCAAAAAAATAAATCAATTCAAAAATTTATAGTTTTAAGAAGCAATGGCTTTCATCGTGCTAATCAATGTAGGCAGAAACATGCAGTCTGTTGAAAGTAAGCATCAGTACATGATTGGCTCAATGCTTGTCTGCTGTCCAAAATTTAAATGATCATTCTACATATTTTATCAGTTAGCTTTTTATACTAAATGGTGTACAGTGGATGACTGACTTGAATTATTTATGGTAACATCATCTTACATCCTGATTGAAATGCATACTTTATAAGCAACATATTAAAGTAAGAGAACCAAAGGTTACCTCTGGGAATGCTGTTTTCAAATACAAATGTATCTTCAAGTTTTCTGTAGTGATCACCCTCATTTTAGGACATACTTTTCTGTTTATTTTCCCTCACTAGTCAGATGCAGATCTTTGTTTGGTAGAGTCTTCAGTATTAGATTAACTGGAGGTGGTAGATTAAAAAACAAAAAACCAAAACAAAACAAAGACAAAAACATTGGGATCAGGCAGGTAACGAAAAATAAATGAAAAACTCCATAGTAGGAAAAAAAAAAAAAACAAAACCAAAAACAGAACAAAACAAAACAAAAAACACAGTGGTTTGGAGCATGTGAAAACAACAAAAACGCATCCTAACTGAAATGCACAACTGTTCCTCACACCCAGCCCCCTGATATTCCCAAGAGATGTGAATTTTTTTAGATATCATTTTTTTTTAGTTCAGTCTCTTAAACGCTGAAACAATATGCTTTCAAAACTTTTGTGATGACAATAAATCTATTGTGAAGTAGGTATTTATTTTATTTATAACCTTTGGGTTTTTAAGTCCTTTACTTTTAAAACTTATTGATTTAAAGAAATTGAACTATTCTTTCAAGTTTATATTTTAGTGGTTTATCTTGAATCTTATTAAAAATAGTTAACATTAAGTGAATTCTTATGGAGTGACCATTACCATGCTAAACTTTATAGAAGTTACTTCATTTTATCCACACAATAACATTATAGGTAAGTGTCACAGATACCTCCTTTTACGTTTGGGGAGACTGAAGCATGGAGTGCTTAATGTTTTCTCCCCTATATGTTAAATTTAGAAATTTGACCAAGAAGTCAGCCATTAGAAATAGTACAATTACTCTTTATGATGCAAGTGGCCTCAAATACTGTCCATAGTAGATAGATGTACTTGTATATACAAATACAGATGTAGCTGTTTATCTATCATCTGTCTGTCTGTCTATCTATCTATCTATCTATCTATCATCTATCATCAGTAAAATTATGTTATGTCTATCTGCTTTTAATCGCGTTCCTTCTCTTACACTGCAGATAGATATTTTTAAATCACTTTATCAAATTATTAATTACTATTTCATGTACATTGGTTCATCTCTCATTTTCCTTATAATTCATTCTTCCTGAATTGTTGAAGTTTTATCATTTGAAAAGACTTTCCCTAAATTTTCTCCTCTTCACCTTGTGTTCATTATGTTATTCAGCCTTCCTGAAAACCTTCCTGATTAAATCTACCTCGCTATCATGGTCGTTATTTTCTTTCTGTTTAGAATATATGACCCATTTAATTTATTACTTAGAATTATACTACTTTATTTTTATTTTAGATGTCCTAATGTTTACCAAATATGCTTATGTTTTTTTTAAATATAAGTTTTAGAATTTTTGAAATCAAAGATCAACATTTCTGCTTGTCTCTTTTCATTTTCTTTCCCCTTCCCCAATGCCTAGTCAACACCAGGAACACATTAGAGTTGTTTAATAGTTGCTTGTTGAATGAAGTAAAGAATGAAAATTTGAAGTGTAGAGGGTCCTTATGGCTTCAAACCATTGCACTAGTATTCCATGTATTCTGGAGTTACAAATATATGTAATATCAACAAAAATTTCTTTCATATAAGTAGTTTTGCTTTCTGAGCAAAATCCTGATGTACTTTGAGATTCACACAGATTGATATCATCACGAGTATATGATAAGCAGAGAGCTAAGTTCATGGAATTGAACACCACCCAAAGGATCTAAATGCCTATCATCCATTCCCATGTCAAACCATCATTGTTTATATTTGAGTTAATTTCCTTAATTTTGTCATCCTTTTCCATGAAACTGAGGATTTGAGTAGACAACTAAAAGGCTTCTTCCAGTTCTAACCTATCACTTACTAACCACAATTTGTTGATTCAGTAAGCTCAGATATTTGTCTAGTAGGGATATTTCAGCTTTTCACATTGAACAGAAATTAGTTAGATATAAAGAAAAAGTAGATAGAGCGTTAATGAAAAGCAAGTTGAGAAGAAGAGAAGGTAAAGTCAATTAAAACTCCCAGACTAACCAAATGGGAGTTCATCTCTGTTCAATTTACTTTCTGTGGTATTTTGCTGGGAGATATGCCAGTTAATGAAACATAAAGGCCAAGGTTTATTTTAATAAGTTTTCCTCTCTCTCTCTTTCTCTCTCTCTCTCTCTCTCTCTCTCTCTCTCTCTCTCTCTGATATACTATACAAGCTCAATCTAACATTCTACCCTCTTTTCTTACCTTCATTAAAAAGAAGCAAGATACATTGACAGAAGAAACCTTAACATGTTGCTAAGTAGAATTGTCAAAAAAACATAATTACCTGGCTATTTTTTAAAAGATTAAATTGGTTGTCACTATTGACAGTATGATTAATTTATTTGCCCAGTGTGTAAGCCCTGTTTAGATATCCTGGCTCTTGGCAAGTGAAAGAGGTACTTATTCCTCAGGAAGCCATGCCAGTGTCCAAGGATAACAAGTTTCTTCTCTGACAAATATTTTTCAACAATGTTGTATTCTTTTCCTAACATTCATATACTCATTCCATTTTTTGTTTTGTTTTTGTACATATACTTCCAAAAATATGAGAACTGAATGACTTAACAGAAGCAAATGATTTCCATTATATCTTTCTATCAATCAAAGTCCAGTCAGGAGGCAAAAAATATACCAGTAATTTAAACAAGGAACATTTTCTAAAAGAATCATTAACTATAAAAAGCATTCACCTACCATAAGAGGTAAGGAGGACTCCAAGGAGGCCAGAATTGGCATATGCAAATAAATGCACTATACCACTAGTTTGGAACATATCAGACAGTGAAAGAAATTGAGGGCTTAGGAGAGATTTCTTCATTCAATGCTGAGATTTCAAAGAATGCTGAGATTTAAAGAACGCATGACTACATGGGGACAAGCAGTCTGCCTGTGGCAAAGAAGCTTTCCAGAGGATGTGGGTCACGCCGATTCACAGAAATAGTCTGCCATTGCCAACGGAAGGGGACAGATGGGAACTTGTCTATAGAAGTAAGCTGCCCACTGGGGAGACAGTTGCTTGAGGTCAGTGCTGGACCTTTTCCACAAGCAACCACATACTAGTCAGGGCCTAAGGATAGTTGAAGTTCACTTGTAAAAGTAGCCAGCCAAGTAGAGACAGCACAGCTTACAAGTAAGAGCACAGCTACTGTGAACGTGAGTCTAGACCTGGTCTGTGAGGGCTCATGAAGCTGAGGCAAACTTCAGCTGAGGCAAAGGATCGTATGGAAGCAGCACCCCAATCAGAAGGAAAGTGCTGCCTTGCCACTCTCACCTCCCATTATCACCTCTAGCACTTGTTATTGGAAATAACGCCTAACAAAGCACACAGGCAGAAATGTGTGCAGGGTTCACAAAACAGGGAAAGAAGGTTGGATTTGGAGCCGAGAGACTACAAACTCATATCTGTTCCAATCTGTTATCACTGAACACCTTTCCTTAAAATTGAACTTATTATCTCTATGGTTTACCAAATAGGGAATCTGTATCAGTGCTTTATTCTACCATTTATCACTTATGTCGTCATTCGTGTAATCTGGAGGCATGCTGACATCATTCCAATACCAAAAGGTATGATGATATTGTCTATTCAGTTGAAAATAAAAAACCTGTTTCATTTATTTTGACCAAATATTTTGAAATAATGTTTATTTTGACAGGTTTGCATACCTCATTAACCACAAAAAAAATCTATGTATGCTATGGCTTTTTAAATTTCTTCCCAGTATATGTGTTTATAGTAGTGGGGACATAGGGTTAGAAATAAGAAAAAAAAAAATAATAGCAAACAAAAGAAATAGAAAAAAAAAACACATATATGTTATACGTGGAAGTGATTTTTCATTGTATATATGAAATAGAAAAAACATACATAAAAACATATATGTGTGTAAATATATCATATATACTTCAAAATTTAATTTTGACCAATATTTTGGCCCAGTTCTCATGAGATTAAAATTAAATATATTATTGATAACAGGGTTTCAGATAGTGTCCATTGCAATATGTTCAGTGAAAAGAAGATTTATCAGGGGCACCTGGGTGGCTTAGTCGGTTAAGTGTCTGACTTTGTCTCAGGTCACGATGTCATGTTTCATGAGTTCGAGTCCCACATCGGTCTCTGTGCTGACAGCTCAGAACCTGCAGCCTGCTTCAGATTCTGGCTCTGGCTCTCTCTGCCCCTCCCCCGCTTGTGCTCTGTCTCTTTGTCTCTAAAATAAATAAACATTAATTTTTTTTTTCAAGAAGATTTATCAGATGTCCAGAGACCCTACTTCCCTCATCTATGATTTCATAATGAGATGTTGGCAGACTGGCATAGCACTGAAATCTCACGGTTGGAATCCCTGTTCCCCTTTCATATCGTCTGCATTACAAACAGCTAGTAAGAAGTACTCTGCTTACCACACCCTACATTCACAATCAAACGCTGCTTCTTAGTTGCATGGATTCAGTGATAAGCAAAAGATATTTAAACCTCCGTGTTATGTTCATTTTACTTCACATAAAAGCTTATTTCAATCTAAGTATATATGAAAACTTTATCTTAGAACTCTTTAAAAGTTAGAAGAGAATGTAATTTGATATGGGAACATTTAACATACTAAAAAAATCTATTACAGAACACCTATCATATGCCAGGCCAATCTTCTAAAATTAAAAGCCGCCACATTTTTAATTTTTTTTTACTTTGTTTGCTAAATATAGGTTATTTGATCTCATTTTTACATTTCCTTGTAAATTTTAGAGAAAATAATTGCTATCCTTCTTTAGTCGATGCAGAAACAGCAGAAGAAAATTAAAACTGAGAGCACAATACATCAGAGGCTCAAGAAATTACCTGAGATGTCTCTGCATGACCATGGACAAATGCCACTAACCTCCCCTGCCTCCTCTGAATTTTTTTTTTGTTTGATATAAATGATAATAGTAGACACTATCTGAGGACAGACTATCACCAGAGGTCAACTGCATCAATGTAGCAGACATCTATTCCTAAGTTATAAAATTTGCCTCTCCTGAAAAAAAAAAAAAAATCACCATACTCTGGAGTACTTTAATCTGTCAGATTTCAGGGTCAGACAACTTTCTTAAAGGGGATAGGAAAACTTTATTGAGACTAAGCCAGTGTACTGGACTTTAAGGTAGAGTTACCTTATCATGTCTTACAAAGTTTCAAAGTTATATTCAGATAAGAAACTGAGGGCCAATAGAGAGTATAGGAAACACATTTCAAGCAATCTTTCTCCCAGAAAATATGTTATGCTTTCTTTCAAAAATAAGCATACTGAAATATGATTCAAATACATAAACCAACTTCAGAGAAGTATTGTAAGATCGTTTTCCTTTCTCTCCTACAGCAACACTTCCAGGTACTTTAAGGGATTTCAAGATCATACACAACATCAATGATCACTCTCTGGTTAATGTGAATTGGAGACTTTCAAGCTAAAGAAACTAAAAAGGCTATATAAATGTAGTATATTTGAGTATGATATTGCACAGAATTTAAAGAAGAATAAAGCTTGCTATTTTTTTCAGCCATCGTTTGCTTATCTCCCATTTATCATATACGTGTTGTATAAGCATCATATGCCAGGTATTGTGCCAATACCACAGACATTTAGATAGAACCGTGCTCGTGAATTTATATAATTATCTATAAAAGGATCTTTAAGAAATGCTAGCTAGGGTGTCTGGGTGGCTAGATCAGTTAAACATCCAACTCTTGATTTTGGCTCAGGTCATGATCTCACGGTTTGTGAGCTCGAGTCCTGCATCCTGGTCTACACTGACAGAACCAAACCTGCTTGGGATTCTCTCTCTCTCTCTCTCTCTCTCTCTCTCTCTCTCTCTCTCCCTCTTTCCACTCTGTCTGCCTCTCTCTGTCTCTCTCTCCCTCTCAAAATAAATAAACAAACATTAAAAAAAGAGAAACGCTAGCTATAAGTAAAACATCATTTTCCCCCTTCTAATCCAAACCAAGTATTGAAACCTTCATAGCTGAAGCAAAGACCCTTATCTTGATGCAGGCTCATCAGAGAAATCATTCTTAGGTCTAGCAAAGGTGTCAGCATAGCATCTTATTCAAGAGCTATTTGTTGATCACTCACAGTGTAACCTTAAACACTTCAACAGAAAGTTAAAGAAAGCGAGCCAGTAAGTTTGATTCATTTAATGCAGAATGCATTTAATCAAGCCCTGTGATTGTAAATGAATTCTATCTATTATCCGGTTTTTCAAGTGGATAAAAAATAAGACAACTTTCACCAAACAAAAGGTACAATAAAAAAATGGCATTGAAATATATGAGCTTTCTGACAACAGTATTAGTCACAACTTACACACTGACCTTTCTAGTGGCAGGGACATTCAGTAAGCTGTTACAAGGAGTTGGCATTTTCAGAAGTAATAAACCTCTTTAATGTCAGTCATGTGCTAAGCAGGACTACCGTGTCTTGACTGATTACTTTCCAGTGATGTAAAAATCCACCCAAGTGCCTTACTGATTTTGCCACTATTCAGAAGACACAATGGCTTATTTCAAAGAGTTAATAATATTAGCAGCCCCTAGACATTTAATTATCTATAAGAAAGCAATAGAAAGAAGTGATGATTGGCTACGTAATACTCTTTGGAAATATGTGCCAATGGAGCATGGCGATCATACAGAAATGCTTCCATATTCAAAAAGTTCCACTCTCAGTGGGCTCCAAAAGTTTAGAGGCTAGCCTGTTTAAGTTAGACTCTCTCTAGTTCAATATTAGCTCCTAATCCTGTTTTTGATTGAAAGGTGTATGGCTTTCAGTTTTTATCTTTATTCTGATTTACCTTAAATGCTCAAATTCTTAAATTTAATGAAATGTACTAATGGTGGACAACTAGGCTCCCCCTTCCTCTTCTGGCTTATCTGAGCAACTATCCATAATTTTCATGAAAACTTTCTAGTTTGGAAATCAGGTTGCTGTATCTGACCATAGTATCTGACATACTTTAATACCACTTGCCCTTCAACAGTAAAATTTGCTAACAGCTTCTTTTGTATGAATTCTTTAGCAGAGTATGGAACTAATGAAACCACAATGTGATTTATCATTTCTCTCTCCACAGTAATTTGCTGTAGCACATATCCACTGCATGAGAGATTGTAAGGGGATTTATTTTTAAAATTCTTTACAGTCACCCCCGGAAATCCAAAGAGTAGGCATGTTTGCACGTGTATTTGTAGATGATTGTAGTCAGAAGTGAAATTTGAAACAAAATGGTACATGCTCATTACGTACCCCCCAAAATGATTGTCATATCAGGACATGGTTTTTAATATATTATAAATATATCCCTATGTGAAGCACTCAAGCTTTGTTACCTTCTCCTAGCAGTAAATAATAATAATAATAATAATAATAATAATAATGGTAATAATAAAATATATTTTAAGATGATATTCTAGAAAGGATAATTAAAATGTAATATATGCATTCTTTCATGATAAGAACAATCCATGGGTCTTCATACACATTATGATAACTTTTCATGTTATTTTGACCATTCAAGTTTCATGTTACTTTAATTTATTGTCAAATTAATAAGGTAACATTTTGTTTTTATTTTTTATTATTTTAAAATGTTTATTTTAGAGACAGCAGAGGAAGAACAAAGAGAGAGAGAGAGAGAGAGAGAAAAGATGTGAAACAGGCTCTGTTCTGAAAGCAAGGATCCTGATGTGGGCCTCGAGCTCATGAACCGTGAGATCATGACCTGGTCTGAAGCCAGATGCTTAACTGACTGAGCCACCCAGGTGCCCCACAAATTGACAGTTTAGAGGTTGATGAGACCTTAAGGATTATCCTGGGGCTAAGTGAGAACTCTATGGTTGATAGAGGGTACACAGTTTGGTCACAACAAAACAAAAGGAGTACATGCAAATCAAAGACAAGAATCTAGACCTTCAAACTTTCTGGTATTTCCTTTCCCCTGCGTTACATCTTTCTGTGTGGAATGGTACAGAAGAGATATCATATGCTATTCTTTGGTCACTATGCTATAGACTGAATGTTTGTGTCCCCCCAAATCCATATGCTGAAACCTAATACCCAGTGTAATGGTATTTAGGGATATGGCCTAGGGAGATGTTTAGGCCATGAGGGTGGATCCCTCATGCATAAGATCAGTGCCCTTATGAGAGACTACAGAGTTCCCCTTCCCCTTTCACCATGGGAGGACACAATGCAAGGACAATACATACTAAATAAATGCTCTTAAGTGTTCCTCTCCTATTACTGATAAATTTGTTGACTGTGGATGGCATAGTGTAAGTCGTAGGCATAATTTATATATCAAGTAGTAACATCACCCTGGTCAACTTAATTTTGAATCACAAAAACTTAACAAGAGATATACTAAGAAAATACATTTGGTCACTATTGAAAGATATATTTTTTAGACTTTAAAATAGTAAGTATCTTTAAAAAGTTACCTTATTTTAAAGATATGGAAGACAGTTAAAAATAAAGATACTTAAAAGGAAAAAAAATCATAGAGCACTCCTATTGGACTACTTTACTTTATATTTTGAAAAAGGAGATGTGGAGCCAGAATCAGTTGAAGACTCAGAGAAAGCTCAGATTTTCAGCAGAATATATAGTTTATGTACTCTAACCTCTTCAATTGAATTATAAAAATGAGGATATGATCCTGGCAGCAGTAAACTGCTTATGGTCACAATGATAGACTCTGATTTAAAAGCCAATTTTCAACCTTTAGTCTAAAATACTATTACATTTACTTGGAGAAAATTATATACAGATTTCTTTCATAGGTTAATATATTTGTTAAATTAGTGCTCACATTTATCGGATATAAACCTTTATAGTATATTTAAATTTGTACTGTAATGCCCATTCATTTTTCTTTTCAAGATTTTGTAATAGAATTTAGATAGTGTCTATTTCTCCAGTTTTAATTTTATAGCACCAGTTTATTTCATGAAATAAAATATATAAAATATACTTATATAAATATAATATATAATTTATATAAATATAAAATATTTATATTTATGAAACACATTAATATAAAAGATCAGTCAACAAAATCAACAAAACTTCTCTAAATGTTAAAATTGTTCAAATCTAATAGATTTAGCCTGATATCAGTACACTTATTTTGAATTTCACTTAGATAAAATCATATTAAGTTCAAAAACCCATTTTTATTTAGTTAACTTATACAAAGACATCAAGAATGGTTAGTTTGTAAAAAGAAAGAATACGCATTCTTCTTTTGATTTTAAATCTGAAATATATGGTGAATAGGATATTAGTAAATCTGACATTTTAATGGGTTTCTATCTTGAAAATTTGTCCACTTTCAATAGTATTTTGCCACCTCCATCCATAAAATGAACATAAAATAGCAAGATTTATAACATCTTCCCATGAGACCCTCAATCCCACACAGGCTACCAAAACAACTAAAACACCTCCTAAGGAAATAGGCAAAAATAAAAGCACTCCACACCAGATTTGAAGGGCTAAGTTGAATCCACTGGAAGGCCTATACTAAAAACTGAATATTAAGCGAAGTTTGGCTTCATTTGATTCTGAATTACCATTTTAAGTTTATCTCTCTTTTTCTAAATTGAGTATTTTTGATTCCACCATTACAACCCATTCAATGAATATACCTAAAACCAGCTAGTTATGGTATACACGTTGAAGATGTTAAATAAGAAAAACAAATTTGATTGACAGGAGCTTGAAATGACTGCCCCCCCAAAACAAAACAAAACAAAACAAAACAAAACAAAACACTAGAGCATAATGTCTATTTTCAATAGGGCCAGTGTGGCCAAAAGAGGTTGGGCCAGTTTTCCAACCTAAAACCAGCACGATAAAAGGAGAGAAATATGAATGTTTGTGTGTGTGTGTTACAAATCTTGTAACTTAAAATTGAACTTAAGCAACTTTAAACATATTGAGAATTTTATCTGCTGTGATCCAAGTCTTTTACACACCTATAGATATCCAGAGATCAATATTGGCAGCACATGGGTTTGGAACACAAAAACTGACAGGCAAAAAGAAGAAACAATACATACACTAATATCAGCTCAAATAGTCCCCAGTAACCTCTAACTAGGAGAAGAAAAAAAGAGATTGATAATCAATCTCTCCCCCCCAAAAAAAATTATAGTTATGATGGCTACATATGTTGCTATTTGGTTTAATACAAGCCTTAATTTAGCAATATGAATCCGTAAAGGAAATTTTAAACTGTGTTAATTCAGATGCCTTTTAATTTATTTTGGCATACATTTCCATGAAATAAATATTTATAATAATGCAAATATTTAATTTTGCATTTATCAAATGGATATATAAATAATATTTACTTATATGATTTATGTTTACCTTCCCTACTAAAAAGTAATCATCTTGAGGAAAGAGACTCTCTTATATTATTTTAGGACTTAAGAAAATCTCTGACACACGTAAGTATTGAGTAAGTGGGTCTCAAATACTAATGGAATCCATTATATAATACAAGATAATATAAAATAGTCATATCCATTTTATATAAAGCATTCCATAAGGTGGAATCAATTGTTTTTACAGGATCAACATGTTCGTAAATAAGGAGTAAGCAACATCCTTTTCCAGGTTGTTGCCTGTATATTTTCTACCCATTTAAAGAATTGATTCATTAAAGCAGCCCATCCTCTGCTCTCTTGTTGTGCTCCATTTTTTAATTTCCACATAACTTCTAGAAAACCATTTATGAATATCCTTTAATGTGCTATATTAAGAGTTGCTATATATACTTTCAAATATCTTGACACTTTAATAATGCTTTAAAAACAACCTCAACATAGCAAACTTCCTAGCAAAACCAAATGCAACTATTTCTAAAAAGAAGTTAAAATCAGCGCTCAGTACTCAAAAAAAAAAAAAAACAAAAAAACACATTACCCCCAAAATGTGTATGTTACAGAATAAAGAAATAAATTATATTTTTGAAGGAAGCAGCTAGAAAAATCTTTCCATCCAAATTTCAACATATATGTGCCCTAATTAGATAGAGTTGTCAGATACTTAAAATGTTTAAATTTCTCCTTCAAATGTTTCTGCTACATTTCAAATTTAGATCACACACTAAATTAAAAGCTCTATCAGAGCATCTTTACTTCTAGCATCAACAGTTTTGTAAAATAATTTAGCGCTCTTGTCCATATGGTTATTAAATCAGGGTCAGAATGAATGCTGATTTAGCCCCACAAAATACTCGAGTATACTGGATCCATGTGTCCCCATGGAATTTTTGATTGATAAGAAAAAAATTCAGCCTCAAGTATTAGTTTTAGCATTATTTAATATATTTACTTATCACATTGTCATTAGCTGTTTGTTGGGGGCATATACAGTTTGATACAAAATACTATTGCATTAAATATCAAGTAACAAATGATTTAAGATAGATTTTTGATAATCATTGGTTATAGCCTGCCTTTCTTAAAATAATTTATACTCCCTGAAAAATTGTTGAAGTCAAAAAATATGTGCTAGCTATGATACAGTGCGTGATTAATTCTTTACATTTATCTGTGTCGAAAAGTTAATAAAATGAAACTCTAGAGAAATAATAAGATTGCTTTAATTAAAGGTAGAGAATTCCAGCCATTTCCACTGAAGCCAATAATTTGTCACACTGCAAGTAAGAGGAGCACAATTAGCAGCAGAGGAATCCTACAGTCTTTATGCAGAGTGTACTCTATTCAATGACAAAAAGGAAAAATACAGCTTCTCCTGGACAGACGCTCCATATTCATTCCAACAGGCCATGCCATTTGCGAAAAACATTTCTGACCTTTTCCTCTCTGAATTCTGCCCTTCCATTTCTGGAACCTACTTTACCCAGGGTATATATCATATATAAATTATAAATATACTAAGCACATAGCCATTCACTAGTGCCTTTTTTTTTTTCCTTCTTAACCATTTTTGTCAGGGCCTGGGTCTACAAGAAAATTTAATTGACAACTAAAGTTCAACTATTTAAGTAACATTTCTTAAATTTAAACATTCTTAGGGAAACGTTTTTGTTAGTAAACCCTGGCTTCTTAAACAGTGCTGTGAAATTTAATTTAGTCTTTTGTGATCATTCCACTTAAAAAAGATGTTTATTTTTGAGAGAGCATCTGAGAGGTATAGGGGCAGAAAGAGAGGGAGAGAGAGAGAGAGAGAGAGAGGGAGAGAGAGAGAGAGAGAGAGAATCCCAAGCAGGTTCCATGCTGTCAGTAGAGCCCTACCCGGGGCTCAGTCTCATTTTCAGGAGACATGAGAACATGAGCCAATATAAAGAGTCAGACACTTAATCAACTGAGCCACTCAGGCACCCCATGATTATTCCACTTCTATGCTAGAATATTACTACAGATTTAATAAAGCTTTTGTGATATACCAGGGACATACTATGAACCTCAGATTCTTGAAAAGTCTCCTA
Organism: Puma concolor; assembly: GCF_028749965.1. Classification (NCBI taxonomy): domain Eukaryota; kingdom Metazoa; phylum Chordata; class Mammalia; order Carnivora; family Felidae; genus Puma; species Puma concolor. The sequence goes on along the minus strand of NC_141670.1, from coordinate 178,000,926 downwards.
ATAACAACTTGTTCATCTGTCTTTCTTGCTTGTAATTCACGAAGGTGAATGTGACTTCCTGGCCAAGAAAACATAAAACTCCTGCCCAATTCATTATTAAATCAAATATCATATCGATTTCTTATACTCTAGAAACCATCTTCACTATTTATATTATTTTAAACTTGAGCAGTCATTTTAAAAATTATGTTTTTTTCATAAAGAATTTAATGAAATCCAAATACCATTTTTACTTACTTTAACTAGAATTGTTCCAAGATTTTTTATTGTTGCTGTTATCATATCAAAAACTTCTGGGCCTAAATTTAACTGAAAGCCAAACTGTGAAAGCTTTAGAGTTAATGGTATCAAAGACCCAATTTGATATCTCAATATCCTGATTATTGCACTATTTTTATTTTCTTGACTTCTATTTCCTTGATTAAAAAAGGTCAGATTATGGTGAGGTCTAAAATACAACTCAGTTACTGTGGATTAAGAAGCCAAGGAAGCCCTACCTTAGATTTCACCCTATAATGACCAGGAAGCAAGCAGGAGCAGTCTATAGTTACTAGTATGTCTTCTGACAGCAAAAAAGAAAAAAAAAAAAAAAAAAAAAAAAGGTAGTGGACTAAAATCATGGTGTTTGTAATCAGACCAAAGGTTTACCTTGATCTCAGAAATTTCCTTTAAAATATCTAGAATGCTGGGATTCAACTGGAAACTCTATATAGTTTCATAGGATTGGAACGCAAATTCTGAATAGTACACAAAACACAGGAGGCCAGGTAAAGGGCTGCTTTCCTTTTTTCCTTTTGGAATTACTTAAAGGAAATCATAAACTCCTTTGCTTTTCCCAATACATGAGTGTGTGGAAGACAGATGTCCTTTTGTTTTTTGGGTGTTTAAAATGTATTTTTATATATTATTTTTTGATGTCCATTTGGAAAGTGATAATAAACTGAAGGTACAGTTGTCCAAAATTATCGGAATCTGGCCTCAAACAAATGATTATCTATTAGAGTTGTAAAGTGGGAAAAAACAAGAAATTCATCTTTTTCATACATCATCAAGGAGAAAATGGTACCCTAACTGGAATAAATGCAGTTTTTTTGCATACAGTCTTCATTTAATAAAAGTCTATGTAAATGGTCTTTGGGTTCATGGATCCAGTAAGAAGAAACTTCTGCCCTGTGCATACTGGAGAGATTATTCATAACTTAGTATATTATATGTCAGATTCAGATATACCCAAATCCTTAGGGCATAATACAATCATAAAAAAACAAAAACACAATTTTATACCTAATCAAAAGGTTATCACAAAGCTCAAATTATGTAGTATTCAAAAAATGTTTTTAGTATATATATTGCTTCTTTATAACATTAAATTACCTAAACATCCACACATGCCTTCAAAGACATGTCCCCATAAACACATTTCATCTGAACAACATACTGCTATCTTACCTTCCACAGAATGTTCTTTCTAGCATAGGGCAATGATAACTTTAGACGTTATTGTACATTAAAGAGTTATTTATTTTTTTATCACCTAACCTAAAAGTACAAAGAGTTAACCTGTCTCCTATTCTTTCACCACTAGGTATTTCTTAGCTTTTTATCTGCTCCTCCACTCACTTCAGCCAATTACCTTAAACCCAGTCCTTAACTTCAATATTTTTATTCATGGCCCTCTGTTTTGTATTCCACACTCCTCTTATTTCCACCATTCTTTCTTATCTTTCTTTTCTCTCTTCCTATTGTTTTTTTGCCCTCTTAATTTCTAATCTTTCACAGGAAAAAGCTTTATTTTTATGCTTATTTTCAAACAATTATAATTGTTAAGTACTTCTGATTGTTGAACTGGCCAATGATTTTGAGAATTTTCTTCAGAGATCCATTGGTCCTTCTCAATTACTTTGAAGTCGTTAGGTACCAACTTTCAAAATTTCTTTGTCAACTATGATTTCAGAAATGCATAGAAGAGGTCATGTACACACATATATATAATGCTATAATATATATTGCACAACATATGTAAAATATATATTATAATGTATGGACTACTAATATTAGGTCATATTCATTGCATTAAAAAAAATAACCATATAGGGACACCTGGGTGGTTCAGTTGGTTAAGTGTCTGACTCTTGATTTCAGCTCAGGTCACAATCTCAAGATATTATGAGTTCAAGCTCAGCATCGGGCTCTGCGTTGACAGTGTAGAGCCTCCTTGGGATACTCTCTCCCTGTCTCTGCTCCTCTCCCACTCATGTGTGCACACGTGTGCATGCATACATGCTCTCTCTTTCTCTCTCTCTCTCATGAAATTAATAAGTTAAAAATATTTTTAAAATAAAATAAATAAAACTAGAAATAACATATATTTTAATTTTAAGTTAAATGAGATTGTTATAGGATACTACTTTTTCATTTTATATAAAACTCTGTAACAAAAATGTGTGCTTAAAAATACTTTGAAATATTTGGAGTAATATGGAATGTTATTTCCTCTAATGACTTACATGAAAGTATAAAATCTAAAACTCTAAAGTTATAAATTGATGAAAAATGCATGAAAATTGCCTTTATAAAGGCAATAGAAAACTTACTCTGATTCATATGTAAATGCTATAATCCAATGTGTAACCAAAGTATAAGTTCAAGTTTTTTTTTTCTAACCTCTACTCCCAGAGTTGCAAACGACCAGCTTAAAACATCCTTTTTTTCCATGACTAAACTCAAACTACACAATAATAACTGTAAGAAATATTAAATTAATATTGGTTATTAAATATACAAAGATTAAGGTTTGCTAAAGAGTAGTCAAACTTGATTTCTATCTTTGAAAATGGAAGTATTTATATGTATATATTTGCATATTCATGAAAAACACCAATTGATCTGTTAATAGTAGATATAGGTAGTAGACATGTCAATGAGAACTTCATTCTTCTTCAGAACTTTTCATTAAAACTTTTAATTATGGAAGTTAATTCATTTCAGATCAGAAAAACAGAAAATATTGTTTAAAAATTACAATGCATTTCTTTTTTTTTCTTTTTTTTTTAACATTCATTTATTTTTGAGAGACTGAGAGAGACAGAGCATGAGCGGGGGAAGGGCAGAGAAAGAGAGAATGAGACAGGAATCTGAAGCAGGCTCCAGGTTTTGAGCTGTCAGCACAGAGCCCAATGCGGGGCTAGAACCCATGACCATGAGATCATGACCTGAGTCAAAGTCAGTGGCTCAACCGACTGAGGCACCCAGGTGCCCCTACAATGCATTTCTAACAGGGACAGGAGAGATGTCCAAACTTGAAAAAAATTTAAAAAAAGAAAAGCAATATAAAGTTGAGAGAAATCAGGTTACATTTTTGACATGTTATTTCTAAAATATTAAGTCAACTTTTGCTTACGAGCTCAACTTAGACCATCTATTACCATCTCAGAAATAGATAAATCGTAAAATATAAGGTATAGATAGATAAACATCTGAGGTTCTGGAGAATTAATAAACGTTGTGAAATTGTTATGTGTAGTTCTGGTAGAAGTAGTTCACTTTTGTTTCTGTTTGCTTTATTTTCTTTTTTCCTCTTTTAAACAAACCGTGCAAATCCCCCTCTTTGCTTAACTTAGCTACACTGCAACAATTTCTTCCACAACTACCTTATTGGTGCCATTCTTGACATTGATTCCAAGATGGCAAATCTTTTCACATTTTAATAGTTCTTACTATCCCTGCCACATTCCTGTAATAGTTCCTCTTACAATAGTTGGAGTCGGGAGATGTAGTGACTATCACTGCCCATGAGTAGACTTTGCAAGGTAGTGCATTCAAGAGTAAATTATTACCCATCATTGATTGAAAACCTTAATCTGATTTCCACCTTAATTACTGCCTTTGTCATTTATTCTTATATACAAGCTGAATTAGTAATGGCCTAAAGTCCAACATTTTTTTTTAATAATTGCACTGGAACTAAAAAAATAAGTAAACATTAAAAATTTTAATAAATAAATAATTACACTGGAAGATGCATGTCATGTATGCATACGTGGTCTTGGATCAAATTTTATTTCAAAAAGTGTCCTAATTTTTTGCATATAAATGGATGTTTTAACATTTTATTTTCCAGTTATTTTACATTCACATAAAATTAAAATCCACTGGTATTTCTAACAATGTGTAAGTTCATTTTTTCAGACATTATTGTTTGAAAAAAAATCTCAATACTGAAAAATATATAAGTATAGACTGAGCTAGTAGCTCTGAGTGCCTTGCATTATCCACAGATCAAATGATCATCAAGATGTTACAGAAGCTGGTCTGGATCTCCCTGTAGAAGAAGCAAGAGGCACTCAGAGATCTTGGAAGGAAGGAGGTTTATTTTACACCGGTGGGCTCAGAGGAGATCATTCTCCAGAGATCTGAGCCCCGAATGCAGGTGGGCAGGGTAATTAATAGCGTCATCTTCCATCTTCCAGGCAGCTTTCACGCGCACTTCACAAACAGGGCAGGTAGAACCCTGAAGAGGAGTTTCTAAGGTAGAAACTAGAGCTTGTTTTAGTCCCTTAGGCCATTTTATGGTGCAGAACTTTACTTATTTTCCCAAAAGTAGTAATTTGGTGCCTGAGGCAAGAAGGGTGGGAACAAGAATCTGGAAGGGAAGTCTTCAGGCAGGGACTGAAATTCCCTTATCAGTCCTGTTGGCCATCATATAACAGATTTTTCCCTAACACAGAGAAAAGGGTATTTCTATGTGAGTTGATAGTATATGAGTTCAAAGGTATTTTATGAAATAAGTTTTCCAAGATTTAGGATTCCAAATTCTAACTCTGTTGATTAGTCTGTATTATTGCTAAGAATCCTAAAGAAGACTGGCTAAAGTTAGTTATTCCCTTAAGACTTTTATCCTAGTAAAATAGTTTAGTTACTATTGCAAGTTAACTTTGCAAAATGAAATTATGCAGAAGAATCTCTACAACTTTCAGCAGATATAAGTGAAGGATATTTGATTTCAGTAATCATCCATTCCAATATATCAAAACCACACGCAAATTCAACAATCAGTATTATTTCATCTACCAAACTAGTTTTTATTTATTTTAATACATGTTTGTGTACAAGGAAATGTGCTAGATAATAGAAGACTTAAAATACATAAGTTACGATGTTTGTAATGATGAATAGGGATAATATTCAATACTATTTAATGAGTATGTACAATGTACCAAATGCCTTGGTAAAAAATTGTTTGAATTGACTCATGTAATTTTCAAAATACTTCTATAATCCCTATTTTGTGGAGGTTAGGTAACTTGCCCAAGTTTAAGGACCGACCATGTCCTTGGTGGAATCAGGTGTGCACTAAGGACTACCTGCTGCAGAGACCGGCCAGCCTCTATTTAGGAAAATGCAAGAGGAATTTGACAATGTCTTACAGATCCTAAATGGCTTTCATGTATCAACAAATGTTATATGATATGCAAGGCATCCATTTTTATGCCCACCCTTAAAAATTAGAGAATAGACAAAAGAGATGAGACACTGATTTCATTTTACTTATTTAAAGTAAACAGCTACCATTTTGAAAGAACCACACCTATAACCTGAATTTTCTGAAATCAGATCCAAAATTCTCTGTACTACGTTATACTGTGTCTATTCAAAGCAAAATTTTCCTTCCTATAACAGTATGATAAAAATCATTTTTCATTTTCTAGCCCCTGAATCAACATTTTTGAGGGTTATATTTGACACTGAATGAGTGTATTGGGACTTCATCATCAAACCACCAGGGACCAGTCACAAACTTTTATTTGAAGACTGCAAGCAAGAATGTGAATTCATTACTTATATGTCTATGCTTACATTATCCATCTACTATTATTTATTACATTGATGCAGTCATCATTAGCAAGCTCTTTGCATGGTGGACATTCTACAATCAAACCTTTGTTGAAATAATTAATAAATTATTATGTATTTCAGTTGTGCCTGCAACAGAAGCTCAGTTTTACATAAATTTTAAAAAAAGGGAAAATGAACCTTTATTGCTTTTCAATTTGTTAATTCTAGGCACTCTAACCCTATGTGTAACACAGCCATCATAAGTTACCCATTCATTACAAAAAGTTCAAGTAATTAGGACTTGCAAATTATCTTTTTGTTTTGCTTAGAAAATGTAGGTATCTTTTTCATAAAATTATTTCTGTGTTTATAATAACTGTGATGGCATTCCTGTTTCTTTTCTAAAGTCACGTAATTTGTAAAAATTATCTCTAATTTCAACCAGAACATTCAACCAGAATATATTAATTGTAATTGATTGAAGCACTGCTTTTAATATGTAATATTCCTCTAATGGGCAATAATTTGCCTCTTACTCTAGACAATCTATTTTTATAAATCCGTTTTATTGAGGTAAAACTTTAACAGAATAAAATACACCCATTTTCAATACACATTTGAATTAGTTCTGACTCATGTGTTAATACCCATGTGATCAAAACATTTCATTATCCTAAAATATTCCTTTGTGCCCCATCTATGTGTATCTGCCCTATCCACTGACTGAACAAACATTTGGAATGCTTTCTATTTTTCACTACAGATTAGATTTACCTTTTCTTAAAATTTTGGGTAATATGAATAAGGGTACTACGAATATATTTGTACAGGACCCCATGTTGACAAGGGTTTTTAATTCTTGTTGTCAATTACCTAGGAAATGAATAACTGGGGTATACAAATCACTTATTTTTTTTTCAGATTATTACCTAAAAATAAGAGTCAAATTGTTTTCTAAAGTGTTTATACAATTTTATATTCCCACTAACAATCCATAGAATACTGTGCTCCACACCATTGACAAGGTATAGTCAACTTTTTAACTTTAACTATTGACTGTGAAATGCTATTTCATTGTGGTTATAAGCTATATTTCCCCAATGACTTCTACTATTGAATATATTATCTTTTTCTTTTATTACAATCCATATATCTTTTCTCTTGAAGTGTCTGCTCAAATCTCTTTCTTTCTTCTTTCTTTTTGAGTTGGGTTGTTTGTCTTCTTATTATGGAGTTGTCAGTTAATTATACATTCAGGATAAAAATCCTTTGTCAGATACTTATTTGCAAATATTTTTACCAGCCTGAGGTTTGACATTTTATTTTTTAACAAAATGTTTTCTTTGTAGCACATATTTGTAAAATATCTGTCCAAAGCTGTTCCCATTTTTACATGGTTGTTTGCTTTCCTACTATGGATCTATAAAAGTTTTCCTTTATGGGTGTCAATCACTGATTGGATATATTGAAAATATTTTATCTTACTCTGTAACTTTCATTTTTATTTTCTAAACAGCGTCTTTCAAATAGCAATCTTTGTTAATTTGATAAATTCTAATACTGTGTTTTTCTTTGGCGGTCATGTTCTTTGCATCTTAGGTAAAGAATCATTTCCCCCTGTGGGTTTATGAAGATTTGTTCCCATGTTTTCTTGCAGAATTTAGGATTTTTAAATTTAAGGCTATGATCCATTCTCAGATAATTATTGTATATACTGTGAAAGAAGGTGTGATGTTTGATTTCACATGTCAACTTGACTGGGCCATGGAGTATCTGGATTAAAGATCATTTCTGGGTGTGACTGTAAGATTAGCATTTGAATCAATGAATTTAGTAAATTATTCTCCCCAGAATGGGCACCATTAATCCATTGAAGGTCTAAATAAAACAAAAAAAGGGAGGAAGGGAGGATTCACCCTTCTTGCTTGCCTGCTTGAGCTGGTACATCAGCCATTCCTGACCTTGAACTAAGATTTATACCATTGGCTTCCTTGGTTCTCAGGACTTCAGACTTTTGACTGGAATTACAAAAAAATGCTTTCCTGGGTCTCCAGCTTGCAGACAGCAGATTATGGGACCTGTTAGCCTCATTAATTGCATGAGCATTCAGTCTTTTATTAGTTAAATATGATATTAACTTTATATTTTTCATGGATATTCTTTATTACATAAATGAAATTTCCTTTTCTAATTTCTGAAAGTGTTTTTGTTTGTTTTTATCAGCAACAAGTGTTGAATTTGGGGAAATTATGTTTGTGCACGTATTGAGATGATCATATGATTCTCCCCTTACTCTATGAATTTGGGAATGCACACTAATTGATTTTAGCATGTTAAACTAACTTTGATTTCCTGAAATAAACATCAGTTAATGATTATGAACTTTTTTTAGATAGATTTTACTTGCTAGCATTTTGTTAAGGATTTCTCTTTAAGAAAACAGGCTTAATTATTTTATGTAAGATAGTGCTCAGAAAGATACATATATCATTTTAAACAGTTAAATGAGTTCCAATTGAAAAAAGCAATATATATTTCTGTATGCAAAAATAATAGTAAACTCTACTAAAAAAACATATCAATTTTCAGTATGTAGTGGGTGATGAGGGAGTGTGGGGCAAGCTGAGGGCAAAATACAGCTGAAACACCACTTCCCCCCCTCCCAGGTGGAATATGTATGATATTCCTTGGACACCCATGGCTACCCAAAGAACAAGGGAAGGGGATTTAAGTACTTGCCATGGTGATGTGGGAAACTAATGCAAATGAGAAATTAAATTCCCTTACTGCCTATAGTCCTTTGACAAGCCCTTGAAACCAGCAGGGTGACCTCCTACTAGGAGCTCAGCTGTCTCAGATGAGGACACTTTTGCTAGGGGCAAAAGAGAACCCTAGTTTAACATTATACAAACCTCAAGGATCCTGTAAGTCTACTTCTTTTATCTCAACTTCCCCAAGATATATGCTGGCAATCATACTCCAAGCTTATGGCCCCCCCAACATACATTTAAAGTGTCTCATGGCTGCGGTTTTACTAAATGGTAATGAATGGCATTTCCCTAGCAACAGCTAGTATCTTCAAGGCTCTGGAAACCTTGCTTCCAAAATTCCTTTGAGAGTTAGTCTATCTCTGACCCCCTCCCAACCTGAGGGTGTATAATGAGTTACCTGTCACAACCCCATTGCAGCTCTTCCTGCCCATGGGTCCTGTCCCTGTGCTTTAGTAAAATCACCTTTTTGCACCAAAGACATCATCAAGAATTCTTTCCTGGCCATCGGCTCCAGACCACCCCACCATCACCCCAAAACTTCATCAGTGGGAACTACTTTTATCTATTAAATAATAATCTAAACTTTTGGGTATCCTAGTAATCATCTGCGTTGTCAAGTCAGGTGCTATGTATGCTATTCAATTTATTACTTTTTTTTTTTATTTTAAGTTCTATGTTATTGTATTAAGGTATCATGGTCCAACTATGTCTGTAGGAGTAAAACTACAAACCTATGAATAGAAGATAACCTATTCATAGCATAGCTTTTATCTTCCTAAAGAATGCCTTCATCCCTGACAGTAATCTTAGAAAAACTGTTTTGTCTTTTAAAATAAATAAGGAGCTTGAGAGTAAGAATGTAGGCACTAGTTCAATTGGAAAATAAAAATCTATCTCTTGCTTCAACCATGGAAATTCTGAAATTTTTAGAGTCAGCTCTGGGATTCTGGGTTTGACAATGAAGCATACATCTTGAAGAGGCTGATATAAATCAAGGGACATGAAAAATTGAATTTAACCACTGGGCCAGTGTATAAATATAACAAAAGTACAAATATACTAAGATACAAAACGACACAGCCAATTAAAGCCAACTATTATGATACTCAAGCTTATATTCTTTCAGCTGTTTTATTTCTTTTAATATCCACATGTAATTATATGTAATTATAATTTTTCTCCTTTAATATTTAATGACATATTCTGAAAAGTTCCAGCTTTTTTGAAGCCAATAATAGCTCATCTTTATGCAGTTTAGGATACATACCATGCTCAGAAATGCTATATATATTACCTAATTTTAATCTCATATACAATTTACAAAGTAGGTATTTTTTTTTTCATAGATAAAAAGACTGAAAGACTAGCTCACACCAGTAAGGAAGTGAGGAGTCTCACACCAGGCCCAAATCCTGCATGCTAGTTCAGGCCTAACCATAGGTAATTACCAACATTTTGCTTGGGAGGTGTCAGTGGGGAAGCTGGCCCCCACTCTATCCCACCCACCAGTTTACTACACAGCAGGTGCATTGTAGTCTCTCAGAGGATTGCAGTCAAGGATTCAGCCTCACCTCCAGAGATCTCCTCATCTGCATATTTGCATTTGCAAATTAAGTGCCTCTTTTCAGAGGTCTTTTTATTGGGGGCTTTGACTAAGATAATTTTCTCCACTCTCATTCAGTATATTTCCACTTCCACCCCAGACCCTATTTCTTCTTCTGACTTCTGCGTCCATAAAATGGGAGGAGCCTCTTGTTCAGGCTCCAGCAGCAATGTGATGATTTCTGCATCTTTGCTGATCCTGTATTTGCTTTCAAATTACCTCTAACATAGGAACACACGGAACTTTACTTCCTTCGTGTATCACGTCAATACTCTTTAAATTCAATTAATTTCTCTGCCCTTGTGATCACCCAGTGTCAGATTTTTACCAGCTACTACAACTTTTACCAGCTGCTACTACCAACAATAGCCACCTCGTTCTCTTGAGTGTGCTTGTGTCCATAACTGTCTTCACAAATAGGAAATATATAAGACTAGATGATATTTCATTGAGTATGAGATCATAATTAATGAATAGAGGAAGCAATAATATATATTCACACGTAGTATATATACATTAATAATATCTATCATAAATACAACACATATTCTATAATATAATAGATTAATATAATCATTGATATTGGCAAATGAACTATCTAATAATTAGATCCTGAAGTCAATTAAAAAAAGTAGACAAATTGAAGGTTTTTGGCGGGGGGTGGGGGGCGGAGGGTGGGTGGTAAGACAAAGGAAGCTGGTTGTTTTGGAGTGAGATTAACCACAGACATTTTTGACGTATAATACAAATATAAAAATAAATGGTTTACCTAAACATAAGTAAGAAATATGTAATTACTAGATTATATATATATTGTTTAAAAACATTTAAAATTAAAAACAACTCTCTTAATAAGCTATTCCATTTTATTTAAAGTGAAAGCTATAATGGGCCATATTGTTAATCATTTTATACTCAGGAGGTATGACAGTTTGGCCAAAGGTTAATGTAGACTAAAGTAATAACCTATCCTAAATTTACCGAAAAGGAGAACTTTAAAAAAGCCCTTTGACTGTAATTGACATTTTTGACAGTGTAAGTGAAGAGGTCAAGAATTAAATTGGCCATAAAATAACCCAAGCATTCTTGTTTCTAGCAAATTTCACTAAATTTGGGGGAGGTGTTATTGAAGAACAGAGTTCATTGGAGAATCACAGAAGAATAATACTGTACTGATAAAGTTTTCTTAAATGTATATGATTAGGTTAAATAAGCATAAATAAGTAAAGATTTTATACTACTCCATATTAATAAAAAGATGAGAATGAAGACAAATAAAAATTCACTTTATCAAACAGCCCTCACAATGTGAGATTTTTCCTACCAAGAAAGCAAATCATATCACTATCCAAGAATACACTGTGACAAGTTCATCAAAACTACTAATTTCTTTTCTCAATAATGAGTAGATCAGGGCTACTCAGGCATTTGAAACTCAAGTTAGTGTCTCTATAAAGCTCAAATCCACTGACAAGGAGTAGGGAGTCAATGCCTAACAATTGTCAGAACTATCATTGCAATCAGGAAATTATATAACTATATAATTCTCTCCCAGAGGAAAGTTTTCTTTACATGAAGAACTAAGGGGATTTCTTACATAACATTAGGAAGTTTGAGCCTTGTGCAGGATGTATGGTCTCAGAGAATGATGGAGAGGAATAATTTCAGTTCTTGAACATACAAGCAGGGGTGAAATTGGTAGGGGTAGGGGCCACAAGTAGAGTATAGATCTTGTCCAAGCCTCTTTGAACCCAGTTGGACATAGGGATTCAGTTCTACATACCACTTATTAGGAGATATTAGTAAAGTGGCATACAGCAAACTGAGAATATCCAGCAATGCAAAGTCCAGAACATTTTTATTACATTTACTCTGTATAACATTTGTAGGTAAAACTTGATAAAAATCCTCACATTTTGTTTTTCCTTCTGGAGTCCTTAATCTACAAAGTATACTGTGTTACCACTTCTCTTAAGCCTCTACACTTTGCCGTATTCTAGGAGAAAAACCTCATTCTCCTCCTGCCTTTGATGAGATTTTAAATTGTAGAAAGCCAAAAGGGGACCTGAGGCATGGCATTTGTATTAAAGGAATTACTTTAGTTGGAAGGAAGGCAGCTAATATGTCAGGAGAGGAAGATGTTTAGATGTGTGCAGAGACAGGAATCCCTCATCTCTTTGGTTCCATAAACTAGGTTTATGCAAATTAAGGGTTTTTTTTTTTTTTTTTTTTTTTTGTAATTTTGGAGTTTTGAGAGGTTTGAGTATCTATTGGGATGAGGAAGGAAAAGGGGGTGGAAATTGAGTAAAGTGTGAGATGGATGTTACAAAAAATAGGAGATCAAAGTAAATGACAAATATAGTAGGATCACCAAACACTTTTGATAGTTTGTTGAAGCTGGTAATCACTAATTTAGAGCAGAAGCAATTTGTCTCATGTGTTACTTTCTCTAGGTGTTTTCTCATCTTCTTAGGTAAATTCCCCAGATGACATACCAACTGAGTATTAAAGTATTGGTTCAAATTGACTTTTTAAGTTCCTAGTTCATGTGTTTAACCACTCTGTACTAAAATATATGTATCTAAACATATACTTAGAAGCTACAGCCTTTATAATGAAGAGTATTATAAAAGTATATTAGTTGTGGGACGCCTGGGTGGCTTAGTCAGTTGAGCGTCCGACTTCAGCTCAGGTCATGATCTCGCAGTCCATGAGTTTGAGCCCCACATCTGGCTGTGTGCTGACAGCCCAGGGCCTGAAGCCTGCTTTGGATTCTGTGTCTCCCTCTCTCTGCCCCTCCCCTGATCATGCTCTGTCTCTCTCTTTCTCTCAAAAATAAACATTAAAAAAATTAAAGAAATAAATAAAAGCATATTAGTCATATATAAATAAAATAATTCTAGATACATTTAAAATCCTCATTACCTTCTTTTATATATTTTAAATACTGAAAGTGCTAAAACTATTTTATAATCCTTACTTTTATGGTTTAAGTTTTTTTTGTGTGTGGAGTTACAGTAAAATTATGGAGACACCTGAAGCCTCTGCACCAAAGACAATGCCTGCAAAAGCTCACTATTGAAATGGAGTGATAAGTTGCAAGGAAAGGAAAAGAAAGGAAAGGAAAGGAAAGGAAAGGAAAGGAAAGGAAAGGAAAGGAAAGGAAAGGAAAGGCAGAGAGAGAGAGAGAGAGAGAGAGAGAGAGAGAGAGGGAAAGAAAAAAAGAAAGAAAGAGAGGGAGGGAGGGAGAGAGGGAGGAAGGAAGAAAGCAATGAAGAAAAAAAGAAATTGAAGATCAATTAGCATCTCTTTGTCTCTACCTTCTTGCAGAAGACATGTTGGGGATAGAGTTTGAGAATTACCTACCTTTTTTTTCTTAACATGTTTTGTACAGCAAGTAAGAAAAAGTATGACCTGGATGCCATTGTGAACCATTTTTTTTCTTTCTTTAATACAAAGCTAACTGAGACAAACTATGATTTATATAAAAATGCTAAGAACTTGTGCATCACAAATTATACAAAAATTCCAGGTAAATTCGAAACTCTTTAAGTATGAAACTTATGGAGGGTGAAAAAAAATTCTAAGTAAGTTTTAGAGAACTGTTGAGTAGAGGAGGGATTCATAAAAATGGAAACACCAAGGCCAGTTTCCAAAAGCCAATAGGGACTCAAGTTAACAAAAAAAACAAAACTATCTATTAATTATAACTCTACAAGAAGTAAACTGTTTTTCAATATCCCAGCTAAATAAAACATGCATTCAGGAGCCAGAAAAACTGGCTGGAAGCTTTAAAGTAGATAACTGCTTTAGATGGAAGATTGGAATAGAAAATTAGCACTAATACTCCATGTCATTCTAAGCTGATTTTTTCAGTAATGAGTACTGATTATGAAGTATCAATATCTGTGTAGGGTATAGAAAAACTTCAAGAGAAAAAGACTCATAGCAGGGAAACCAACAAAAAATGCTATTTGTTACTAAAGTTAATTATTAAGCCATTAAAACTAATCATTTCCTCTGATTTTGAATTCTGAATTGTGATGACAGCTTTGTGAAAATCAGTCATAATAGTTTATTATTGATGGTTTGAACTCCCAACTATAAAAGGCTCAGAAGACAGCTAATGGCTCAGATCATATGAATTTGTAGAGAAAATTAAATATAATACTTAATGAAGCATGAAAGCTATTAGTGCTATTACCTATAAACACTTGCAGAAAATAAAAAGGAGGATTAGGTGTGTTTCTCCAAACCCTCAAGTGACATATAGCAAGGTCAACGGCAAAAGATGAAAAAATATTAGAATGTTGTGAACAGATGGCAACAGCCTTGAATTTTAAAAAGAAACAATCCCTAAAAAGAAAGAAATATACCTCTATTTTAGGGTGTTCTTTTCACAGAGAGTATATACTCAAAGATTACTATAAAAATTGCCATAATTTCAGATGCTAAGAAAAAGTACAGTATTATGACTGTAATTTTACCTTGGGTCACTTTAAACTTTTTAATAATTAAAGAAGTTAAAATGGATAATATATTAAGATTCTCCTAGGAAACAAAACCAATAGGAGATATACATATAACTCCTATTTATAAATAAATAAACATAACAAGAATTGGCTCACATGATTATGGAGACAGAAGTCATGCTATCTGCCATCTGTGAGCTGAAGAACCAAGAAAGCCAGTGGTATAATTCAGTCTAAGTCCAAAGGCTTTGAGCCAAGGGTGCCAATGTCTAAAGGTAGGAGAAGGTCTCCATTCAGAGCACAAATTTGCCCTTCTACTGCCTTTTTGTTCTATGCAAGCCCTCAATGGCTTATATCATGCCCACCCACAATGGTGAGGGCCACCTTCTTTACTCAGTCTACTAATTCAAATGTGAATCTCTTCCAGAAACGCCATCACAGACATACCTAGAAATAATGCTTTACCAGCTATCTGGGACCCCCTATATCCCAGTAAAGTTGACACATAAAATTGACAATCACAGGTAGCATAAGTCAGAGTACAGACTTTTAATTTGGATTAATTTATATTGAATTCATGTCCTGGTACTTACTACCTGGGTGACACTGAGCAATTAAGTACATCTCAAGAGATCACTTTTATAAAATGATGATAAATTTTATAAAATAAGTATAATGTATTTGGAAGAGACCACAAAGAGACTATATAATTCATCTTATCAATAAATAAGAGGTAAGTTTCATCTTTATTGGAAACTCTAAATAGTTCATAATGATAGCCCAGAAAATTATATGAAAATTTTGAGTCACTATTATGATCTACCAGTGAAAAATGTATTATCAATTAACAGTGACTGCTCTGGATACAGAATGGGGAGATTCAAGTCACATGGATTTATTAACTCTAATCTTTTATAAAAGCCCCCCCCTTTCAAACTTCTTTTCTATCTTTCAAAATAAAAAACTGAAACCTAAAGATATCAAATGTCTGATAAAAATATAGAACCACCTGCTAATCTTTTTGTTATTATTGTATTTTATTCCTTTTCTTTTGCTACTTGGATTCTTAAAGTAATAAATGTATTTTTGTATATATTCCCCTATATAATTTTAAACTGAAAGAGCAGGTTTTATTTTTTATTGTGCTAAAGTAAAAAGAGAAAAAAATATATAATCATTGGGGGTTGAATATTTAAGTTAAATCTTATATATTTAATAATAATGGCAGTGAACTACTGTAATTATAGAAAACACTATAAAAATTGAATGGAAGGAGATAAGACATAGTCAAGAGACTTGAACTTGTCCTGGTTTATTTTTTAAAACCTTTGATATTTATAACTGAAGAAGAAACATTTTCAAGTATGGCAAAATCAGATTATTTCAGTTTACTTCACATGTCATTTGAATAACTCCTTTGTGTTTGGTTTCCATTCTGACAAATCTAAAGTCACTATACCGTGCTCTGCAGATATGGTATAAGTAAAAATATATTGGTTATTTCACCTGTTCCTAGAATCAGGCCATGGGTGCCTTCTCCTCTGGCTTTATTGGCAAGTACACTATCTCTTAAAATCCAATAGAAACCATTCTTCCCTAATGGCTGATTTTTGAAGAGCTAAGTGGCAATGTCTTTCAGAATTTTCCTGAATGGCAACCTCAGTTTTCCTTTTCTAATTCCACAATATTTCTTCACTTCTTAAACACACATTATTTTTTAATTTTGTTATCTCAGTCTTCCCTGTGAATCTCCTACCACATGCATTGTGTATGCAAAAGAAATCTTCCCTAGGGGAATTTTGGGGAATATTAATTTCTAATTTTCATTTTATTTTTATATAATTTTAGTAATCATATAATTTTATATTAAAAGAGAGTATTTAGTTTTAGAAAAAATGAAGAATTTTTATAAAGGGTATTGTTGCACTTTAAATTTCTCCATAATTTTTCCTGGCTATTTAGTCATTATTATTGAAACATCATCACAATGAATGACATACAATGTTATTAATGGGATTCCAATGAGAAGCATTGTGAATTAGTTACTTATTTTTTACTAAGAAGATGCTTAATAACTTATATTCTAAGCTCAACATAATTTTGGTATTCCATTTTCATATTTCTATTAGTTTCTTAGCTTTATATTTAGGCAATTTCTTCTAGATTTTGCCCTGAAGAATCATAATATTCATCTTTAATTTATCAGAATCATTAATGTTAATACTGTATTATTTCATGTAAAATGTAAGAAATTTGCAAGAGCTGTTTTATCATGCTCTTTTCATAGTCATTTAACTGTTATATATATTATATCAACAAACATTGCAAACCGCATAATGCAATATTATAATTGTTTCTAAAAGCAGCACTATATTTTTAAATAGAGAAAATCTACATCATGAACATCTCTGTATATTTACCATTTTGGTGTCCTTTATTTCTTCTTATGGATCCGAGATTCCATCTGGTCATTTTCTTTTAGCCTAAATCACTTCATTTTACATTTTTTGCGGGCAGATTTCCTGGCAAGGAATTATCTCACTGTTTCTTTAGAATAAAAATGCTTTTATTTTGCCTTCCTTTCCAAAGGATATGTTTGCGGGATATAGAATTTTTTCTATGGCAGGATTTTCTCCCCTTTCAACACATTAAAGTTGCCATATTACTGGTTCTGTTATTCATGTTTTCTTGTAGGAATTCAGCCACTATCCTTGTATTCTTATATATCCTATGTGAGAGTCTTTTTCTCTGGTTGCTTTTAAGATTTTTATCTTTTAATCTCCGGTCTTATGCCACATGACTATGATATGGGGTTTTAATTGGTTTTATTCTAGCAACGGTCTTGAAAATCTTGGATCATGGATTGTGGCTTTTGAATAATTTTTATGTAATTAACTTTTCCCTTAGCTTTTGGGGGTCCCTTGTCTTCAACATATGCAAGACAAAATAAATACTCTTATTTCACACCATTATTCACACCACATCCTCTAAGATAAACAGATTAATTATCTGGTCGATATGATTTTAACTTTTATTTATGTTCATAAATACAGACATGTTGGTTTTAAAATATTAATATTACACTAATTACTCATACTTGACACTCATCATTTTTTTTAATTTTTTTTTTCAACGTTTTTTATTTATTTTTGGGACAGAGAGAAACAGAGCATGAACGGGGGAGGGGCAGAGACAGAGGGAGACACAGCATCAGAAACAGGCTCCAGGCTCCGAGCCATCAGCCCAGAGCCTGACGCGGGGCTCGAACTCACGGACCGCGAGATCGTGACCTGGCTGAAGTCGGAGGCTTAGCCGACTGCGCCACCCAGGCGCCCCGACACTCATCATTTAATGAAATATTATAACTATCTCTCCAGATAAATAGTCAATATCTAAGAAATATCTAAATCACTTTGTTAAATAGTGAAATTAAATCCAAACCAGGTATATAGCATAATTAATTCAACCATTCCTTTATGAATATTCAAGTGGTTTCCAGTTTGTTCCTACTTTTTAAAATTATAAGTAAAAATATGGTTATATTTGTATTTTATTTTATTTTTTTAATATAATTTTTTGTCAAATTGGCTTACATACAACACCTAGTAGTCATCCCAACAAGTGCCCTCCTCATGCCTATCATTCATTTTCCCCACCCACCAACCCCCACAACCCTCAGTTTGTTCTCTGTATTTAAGAGTCTCTTATGACGTCCAAATGGCCAATAAACACATGAAACGATGCTCAACCTCACTCATCATCAGGGAAATATATTTATATTTCAGAAAGACCACCATGCTCCACACCCTGAAGACAGGAAATCTCTAAACTTGAAGGAAATTCAGCTGCATAGAATATATTTACAGAGTGGATTTAAAGTTTTGAGAAATATCATTTGGAAGGAAATAATATCTGGATAAAGACTTGTTGGTGAGTAGGAATTATCTAGGAATAATGGCTGGAGGAAACATCTAGAAAGGTACTGCTGTATGAGGAGTACAAATGGCTCATTTTTGAAAATTTGAAATGGGAGACATAAACGACACATGATAGCATCTGACTGATACCCAGAGGTCAGACCATAAAAATACCACACATGAACTTGTCCTCAAGACAATTCTTTTATCTGGTTTTTCTTCTATTTTAAATACATCAAAATTATAGTTACTTGTGTTTTCATTCTTTCTTCTTAGCCTGTGAAAAAAGGAGCATAATTCAACTCAGTTTTATTTTCCCTCAGATTACTAAGGGTAGTCTGATTTATAAAGCAGAAGGAAAATGAATGGGATTAAATACCTATTTAACGTGAAATACAACTATCAATTACAAAAATTCATTAATTAAATTAAATATTTGCCAACAGTTCGATACCCTGCATTATTTTCAAGATTTCCTATCAAAACAGTCTCATTAAATTTTCTATGTTAATCAGAATGTTTACCATTCAATTTTGCCTAACATTACTTTGCATTTAGGTTTTGGATTCTTTTTTCATTATAATTTTGAAGCAATTAACTCACAAGGGAAAAAAGCAATTTGCAGGTTTGTATAATTGCACAGATGTTAGTCTGCTCCACTAGAAAGAAAAGAATAGCAGGATTCTAAGATTTTCCTTCAAAGGAAAAATAAAGAGACAAGAACATGCACACACTGAATTCTTCTTTGCTTTAGAATTCCTATAAATCTATTTTTAAAAGTGCATACAGTACATTGAGCTTAAAAGTGTGGTATAGAAAGTTGTTTCTGAGCTCCTGAGATTAGCCTAAGCCAGTTAGAAAACTAATTAGTATATGGGAATAAACGTAATTATAAAAGACATAATAAACCTTTGTAGATGATTTACCTTTTTCTATCCCTTACTCTTACATAAAGGCAGAAAAATCAAAGATAAAGAAATATTTTCCATTCAGCTGTACCAAAGTCTAAGAACTTAAATTTGAGACAGCTTTATCAGTTGACTTTTCTTTGTTGTAAGGATCTTAGAAGTGCAGCTGTGAACACTCTTAGAAAGGTGAATATAAACTTCAATTCTTATATGGGTTTTTAATTATTCCTAACATAAATATCTCTCAAACTTGCTCTGAAACAGTGTTGTCCACAGAGTATTGTATGTTACATATGTGTGTTTTACATTAGAGAGACACTCTGTTGGATGCCTCAATTTAACATTCATTGAAATTATGTGTATGTAAAAATTAAGCAATTCTTCATTATGCATATTATTTTATTTATTCTACATATAGCATCTACTCTTAGAAAGTCTTATTGAGGGGCGCCTGGGTGGCTCATTGGGTTGAGCCTCCCACTTCGGCTCAGGTCATGATCTCGCGGTCCGTGAGTTCAAGCCCCGCGTCGGGCTCTGTGCTGACAGCTCAGAGCCTGGAGCCTGTTTCGGTTCTGTGTATCCCTCCCCCATTCATGCTCTGTCTCTATCTGTCTCAAAAATAAATAAACGTTAAAAAAATTAAAAAAAGAAAGTCCTATTGACTGCATTAGTCTGTAGACATAAAAATATCAGTTTTGTTGACAAGTTTAACTAATCCGGATCACTATTACTTTATTTAAGGTATAGTTTTGAAATGCATTAGCTGACTTGCACAATCTTACATTATGTAGTCGTTGTTAAGACATGTTCATACTTCTTTCCATCAGTGAATTCTTAATGAACTTTCCTGTTGGTCCACCCCTATTTCACTAATGAAGTGGCTAATACATGACTTTATTCATCCTTGACAATGGCAAACCAGGATTTCCACTGGGATGCTACAATTGGGATCTTCAAAAGTAAGGTAGGATTACTAGTGATGAAACTTTAGAAGTTTCAGAATTCAAGTTCACCCTGGATAAGCTTGGATGCTTACCTGAAGCCTATTCAAACCTTCTGAATTGTTAAATATGAGCTGTAAATGTCAAAAAGCAGACTTTCTCATAAGATTTAATATAGTTTAACTTCTGTTCCAAACCAGGAATATCAAGAGGACAATTTCTGTTGCAACCTCCTTGTGGCTCTTTTTTGAGTCTTAAATCAAAAGGTGAGAACAGAAATGCAAGGGCAAAAACAGAGAGAATCCAAATTTATTTAAATATTTGGGTTTATTTGGGTTTAAAAACGAGAGATGGCAAAATTGGAAGAAAAAACATTCTATTCTTACTGAATTTTTCTTTTTTTTTTAATTTTTTTTTCAACGTTTATTTATTTTTGGGACAGAGAGAGACAGAGCATGAACGGGGGAGGGGCAGAGAGAGAGGGAGACACAGAATCGGAAACAGGCTCCAGGCTCTGAGCCATCAGCCCAGAGCCTGACGCGGGGCTTGAACTCACGGACCGCGAGATCGTGACCTGGCTGAAGTCGGACGCTTAACCGACTGTGCCACCCAGGCGCCCCCTTACTGAATTTTTCAAACCTAAAATGTGCCTGAGTTTAGTGTTCTCATTTAGTGAGCATATGAAATTAATGAAATTTATGTCATTAATATGTTTTCAAGATTGATTAAAAAAATCAGTCTATAAAATTGTTCTTCTACTCTCTAAGAAGCCATCCTGCCAACATGGACATTGAGCAAGCCTAGAAGCACTTACCAAAGGACTACATTCAAGCCTTCTACTGAGAAACAATGACAGACATTCAAGACCAATGTTACATCTCTATAGTTTTAGTTATAAATCTGCATAAATAGACTTTACATTTTTATATATTTTTATTGCAAATGCTATTAATTAAATGGAACGCTTGTCATAGTGACTGACAATGGTAGCATAACAATTAAGGATGTAAACTTGCAGACACTTCCTTCATTTGATTCTCAAGGTTGCCATTTATTTGCTGTCTGATCTTACCACCTGACATTATCTGAGGCCCCTGGTTCGCAATCTGTAAATACTAATAATGATAACACTTCATTCATTAGTGTTGGTGACTTTAAGAGATGTGTTAATCTCTTGGCACAATGTTAAGCATAAAATAAGGATTGCTATTTTATTATTATTACTGTTATTATTATTTCTGTCATATGCTTCCTGAACTGTAGAAGTGGGGTTGATAAGTTTTTAGCTCCCTAACTTCAGAATACTCTATCTCATGCTTTGCGAAATACCTTTCTTTGAGAGTCATGCCATCTGTCTAGTATACTCTTCTACTTTTCTGTCATACGCTAAATTTCCAATTAGCCCCTACTCATTCATCAAGGACATAAAATTTGCTCCTTTTTATTTTTTTATTATTTTTTTAATATTGCATTAGGTTTTAATTTCACATGGTTCAGTTTTCTTAATATCAATACTAGAAATTTCAATTATAAAATTAGTGTCTGAGTGGGCAGGAAACACATCTCTCTGCAAGAAAGTGTTGATGCAATAATTGTTAACATAAAGGGGAGTTTCAGGCTCTTCTGTGTAACTAAAAGTTCCCTTCCCTTCAGTGACATAAATGCAAAGCTGATCTCCTTCTTCTTTAATGAGAGAAATTGAAGCCCTGATTAAAATAGTGAAACTAAACTTGGGCTTGTGTCATGGTTGAGACACTGGGCGTGTATGAGGGCTATCATGGGTGGGGAATTTTGCTCCTTTTTATACATACATTCCTCTGGATACATGGCAAAATGTATCAACAACAGAAACCATCCCAATTTTGAAATCACTAATATCTGAACCCAGCCTCCCATAATTTTAGGTTTCTTACTGCCTCACTCATTCTTTGGCATCTTATTTCCAAACCCTTAATTTCAGACCATCAAACTGATTAACCTACCGCAGCACTTCCCCAATACCTGAAATAATTCACGATCACAGAAAGAGCACCCAAATATGTGAAATATACCAGAAACATCTATGCACTTAATGACATCTATCAATTCCACCAGCCCTTTCTTCAAAATGACCACCGTTATTAATTCAATAAATTTTTGATGACTATCTACTCTAGGGCCAAGAGTTCCACAGGGAAGTCTTATAGGGATGGATGAGTGCTTTCACTCTTAGAAGTGAGTGCCTGTAGTGGGAGACCTGGTTTTGACAAACCATCACACAGTTAACTTACTTACACAATGTCTGAGTGTTATGAGCTAAAGTCAATGGAAGTGGGAGATAATAAAATAAAACACCTATTTTTAAAGAATGTAGGCATCTTTGAGGATTTGATGCTTAAACTGAGACTTAAGGATGAGAAAATTACATAAGATAAATAAGAATCGAGGGTGGGCAGAATGAGACATGTCACATGGTAGAAACAGCAGGCAGCAAGACCCTGAGATAAAAGTGTTTGTTAAAATCGGCACCTGGGTGGCTCAGTCAGTTAAGTGTCTGACTCATGGTTTCAGCTCAGGTCATGATCTCATGGTTCATGGGTTTGAGCCTCAAACTGAGCTTTGTGTTGACAGTGTGGAGCCTGCTTGGGATTCACTTTCTCCCTCTCTCTGCTCCTCCCCCACTCACACCATCTCTGTTTCTCACAAAATAAATTAAAAAAAAAAAAACTTTAAAAAAATAACAAGGGGGCTCCTGGGTGGCTAAGGGTGTTGAGCATCCGACACGGTTTTGGCTCAGGTCATGAACTCACGGTTTCATGGGTTCAAGCTCCACATCAGGCTCTGTGCTGGCAGCGTGGAGCCTGCTTGGAACTCTGTTTCTCCTTCTCTTTCTCTGCCCCTTCCTGACTCATGCTGTCACTGTCTCTCTCAGAATAAATAAGTATACTTTAAATTTTTTTAATTAAAATAAAAAATTAAAAAAACACAAGAGTTTGTTATTAAATGAGGGGGATAGCTGGAAGGAAAGCCAGGTCATGTCATATAAGGCACTTGCTTAAGTGAAAAAATAATCTCTACTGGATTAGAAGTCTGTAATTTAAAAAAACAAACAAAAAATAAAAACAAAAAACCACTAATGAGTGATAAGATAAAAATACTTCCTAAGAAGATCATTCTGTCTACACTGTGTATGGATTGACAAAGGCTGGAGTGAAATCAAGATGACAAATCAGAAACCGATGGCCATACCTCAGCAGACAAGAAACAAAGTATTTGGAATGAGATATATTTTGCAGATGGAACTGAACTGGATGTGAGACTGAAGGAGTAGGTGGAATCAAGGATGATTTCCAGGTTTGTTACATGAGCAACTCAATTAAGTACTGTCAGCATTTTATTTATAAAGATGGGAACGTCAAAGGAGAAGCTCATTGTGCTTGGGGAATATCATGAGTTTCTCACATGCATGTCAGTTTCAGACCTCCACCTAGAATCTAAAAGCCCATGACTTCAACGTCTTGGGTATTCACATAGCTGCACTTCCATTTCAAATCTCCAGTGTATACTTGCTACCTCATTTTGTTATTCTGCTAGTCCTGCATGATCAACATGTTCAAACTTGAACCTTTGGGTCCTATTCTTACACTCACACACTTGTGTACATATATATTTATGTGTGTCTATATACATATATTTATTTAACTATAGATTACATATTTATATATATATATATAAGTATGTGTATATATATTTGTGTGTATGTATATTTGTATATATTTGTATATATATGTGTGTGTGTCTATATATATGTGTCTATATATATGTGTGTGTCTATGTATATATTTGTGTATATGTGTGTATGTGTGTGTGTGTCTGTGTGTGTGTGTGTGTGTGTATAAAGCATATAAAAGGAAATAGTAGAATCTGTTCCAAAGTCCATAATCCACAACATGGAGATCATGACCTGAGCTGAAATCAAGAAATGGTCATTTAACCATCTGAGCCACCTGGTGCTCCACCTATCCATTTCTTATAGAAAAATAAAAATTACTGTAGTTTCCTCCCTTTTGAGTCATATCAAGACTTATAACTGAGTACATAATTATTATATTTATATTCCATAGTTTTGGTTAATTAAAAAAGCTTCCTCTGAAGCTTTTTAAATTATATAAATTTAAATTGAATAATGTGATGTATTTTTCAAGATATTTTTGAGATCATGATCATATCTCTCTCTATGAAATGGCTACTAGATATTAGAGGTGTAAATGCTTAGTTGCATACACATGCCAAATGAAGTTCATAATAAACCAATGATTCATTTATTCAGCACATAAAACCCAGATCAAGTCAGATCTAGTATCAAGGACTTGTTATTCTTATGACAAATTTAGCAAAAATACATAATGTAAATTTGTCCTTCTTACGTTATAGTTCTAGTTCTATGCTGGCCTTTAATTAATTTGTTATTCAACAAAAATACGGTGAATGGTTATATCCAGCAGGTACTGCAAAAAATGCTGGCGATTTATAACCGGAAAAACAGATGCTATGAACTCAAAGAGTCTGTTATTTTTATTTCATGAGCCATGACAAGTTATTTAACATTTCTGAATCAGTGTCTTAAATTTTAAAATAGAGATAGAAAACAATACTTGTTTTATATATCGAGTACATGCGAGTGTGTGTGTGTGTGTGTGTGTGTGTGTAAGAGAGAGAGGGGTAGGAAGATAAAGAGAAGGATAGGGAAAGTGAGGGAGAGAGAGGGAAAGATTTTTGTTATGAAGGTGGGAGATTTAGGTATAGTAATGCTATGATTTCTGCATTTAGACTGCACGTACTTTTTTATTTCTGCTCCACAAGTGTAATCTTTGACAACAGATATCATAATAGCAAACATTTAGATTGTGCTTACTGGGTGCCAGACAGTGTTCTAAGTTGTACATTTATATTAACTCAGTAACCTTCATAACATCCTTGGTTTTTATGCATTATTGTATCCCCATTCTATGGCTGAGAAAATTAAGTATGGGAGGTTTAAGTAATGTCCACATTTAAGAAATTGACACAAAACAGAGCCGGCTTTCTAGTTCAGGCAGTTTGACTTTAGATTTATAACCACCTTTTTTTTCATGTTTCATGTTTTTTTATCATAAAAAATATAGGCATTATGCCATATTTTTTATTTTTTATTTTAAATATTGGTCTTGACTTCAAAGTGTTTGAAAAATACTATCTAAATACTTCTGTACAATTTCTTAATGAACTGGATCTTAAAAGATATTTGAGTTATGAATTATTTCAGGAATAATGGTTAACTAAACCATTAATTATATTTTCCATGATTATATATATATATATATATATATATATATATATATATATATATATAATTGAATATATGAGAAAACAGATCTAGGTCTCCAAAACCCTTATCAAGATTTAGAAATTTAAAAAGCACAAAAGAAGAATAAAAGATACATATAACATAATGAATCCATCTAATATGAGCAAAACCTAAGGGTTTCAATGTTTTTGTTTGTGTCAAGTTTTTATTTAAATTCCAGTTAGTATTACTTACAATCTTTACATAAGTTTTTCTTACCTGTAGAAGTATTGGATATATTATAGTGTCTATTTCATAAGGTTGTTGTTAAGATTAAATAAGTAAAAACATATAAAGAACTTAAGATCAAACCAAGTCATGACACATTCTCAATAGATATTAATTATTACATATTTTGTACATTTAAAAATGCCTATATAATAACTTTTATTAACATTTAATTTTTCCAATCACCTATAATTATGTATGTCACTACATTTTTATTTATTTCTCTTATCCTTTCTTACTTCCATTACACTTTTTTTATTTTATTTTTTTTTTTCCAACGTTTTTTATTTATTTTTGGGACAGAGAGAGACAGAGCATGAACGGGGGAGGGGCAGAGAGAGAGGGAGACACAGAATCGGAAACAGGCTCCAGGCTCCGAGCCATCAGCCCAGAGCCTGACGCGGGGCTCGAACTCACGGACCGCGAGATCGTGACATGGCTGAAGTCGGACGCTTAACCGACTGCGCCACCCAGGCGCCCCATTTTACACTTTAATCATAACATCCACACCATCTAAAACTGTCAGCTTCTCCTCTAATGACTATTCCCAAATGCAAACAGAACCAGAGGTGGCTGTGGGATGCTGACAGGCAGAGGTGTGACAGGGGATCATAAGAGGAGGATCAGGCAGAATTTGGACACCAAGGTATAAGAAAAATTTCAGGTACTCTTTCCTTGTTTAGGGATGGTACTATGGAGAATTTATTGAAAATAAATGTCTGCATAGGAAAATATATGGTCAACAAACTAAAGTCGTAATTAAAAAATAAGAAAGTATAAAGTCATAATTTTGCTAAGTAGAGGCATGCAGGGAGGTTCCATTTTTCCTTTGCAACTTAGGATTCCTCCAGTACTCCACTTCACAATGTCTCTCCTTATCCACAAAGCCTCTTTACCTGTCTCAACAGGTAGATTTAACCTGAGAAATTGGCCAGATCTCTAAAAGAAAGAAATGGCTATTCCCTCAAATTCCTTTGGGTCTTGATTCTCTAGTTCTTAAGCCCAAAGTGATTGGTATTTTTTATTGAGATGTAAACCAGGTCTAAAGCCTAGGTAATAGCTGTAATAGAAAAATCAGGATTTTCACAAAGATGTCAAATTTATATTATACACGATATGTTAGAATTTTTTATTTTGATCATTTCTACTGAGATTTGTCCCTTCTCATTATCCCAAAGACATCCATCTGACATTTTTATTTGTATCTCATCTATCAGTAATAAACAAAGAAATGAGGTAGAAAACATTAATAAAACAATAGCTCAAGGTGGATAATACGTTGACAAAATGTCAACAGGCAGCCTCCACCTTTGGAATCTATGTGACAGATTTAGTACAATGAAACATGGTTAGAAAACAGGGAAAGACAACCACAAAAAACCAAACAGGGATTAAGTGATTTAGAAAGGCACCAAAAGGATTCTCCTTTTCTTTCCTTTAAAGAAGGACATGAAGTTTAATCAAAGTTGTAAATATAACTGTAAGCAAAGAAGAATTTATGAACAGTGTTCTTTTTTGTTTTAAGTAAAGTTTATTTATTCATTTTGAGGAGAAGGGCAGAGAGACCGGAGAGAAAGAATCCCAAGTAGTCTCCCTGCTATTAGAGTGGAGCCTGTCTAGGGGCTAGAACTCACAAACTGGCAGATCATGACCTGAGCTGAAATCAAGAATCAGTCGCTTAACTGGCTGAGTCACCTTGGTGCCCACCTACCTACTTCTTATAGAAAAATAAAATTATTGTAGTTTCTTCCCTTTTGAGTTATATCAAGACTTATAATTGAGTATATAATTATTATGTGTATATTCCATAATTCTACTTAATTAAAAAAACTCCCTCTGAACCTTTTTAAATTATATCCTATAAACGTGTAACTTTAATACACTTATATCCGCTTGTGTGTGTGTACACACACACACACACACACACACACACACATATATATTGTTTAGCCATGCATATTATACTGTTCAAAGAGATCATAAAATACATAGTATATAGGGATCAAGGGACCCTTATTAAGTCAAATGAAGCTCCAAAATCTATGTTTCCCTGTATTTTGAAAGCAAGCAGCACATTAGAGTAAATGAGAATTTGAATTACACTGAAGCTGTCTATGACTTCAGTTATGACCAACCAACAGGTCTGTGGCCACATTGATACAAATGAATATTCTTTAAAAACAAAAAAACAACTAAAAGCACAATTTAGGTGATACAAACAAACTTTAACACTTTATGAAGTATACAGTCTCCTCTGGGAGAGCTGCAGAATGGGGCAGAAGGCAAAAAAAAAAAACTTCTATAGAATAAAGAATAAAAAAAAAACAAGGAAGAGAAACAAATGGAAAATATGTGATTGGCTGGGGTCGTATAGTCAACTTTGTCATGAGAAAGCCCTGACTTGGTTTGGCATTTGAGGACTGGTTGTCTGAATGCACGGTGTTTATGAGAACTATCTGAATTTAGGTTTGCCGACATGCCACCCTGGGCAAGAATCTTGGGGCCAGGAAGTTATTTCACCAACGTAATTCAACATTTAAGTGGCTCCCAAAACAAAATCTTCAAAATTATATTGTACATGTGCTAAGAAAAATAAAACTTTGAAATTAGATCATACACATACTCTAATTTTTTTTTTAAATCTTATTTGATTTCATAGTAAAGTCAATTAGAGTTTGGAATGCAAGATGTTTCTCTCTATACGCTAGTGATGTCAAATATTCTTCATCACTCCCTTTCAAAAGCAGAAAAATTCAGTGGAAAATAACTATGATTTCCACAGACAGAAAAGTACAGTGAAACAAGAGTATAGAGTGAAGACATTGCATTCTTTTCCCAAGCAAATTTAAGTTCTAGGGATTGAACTTGAACAAGAGAAAAAAAAAAATAGAAATATGGTCTATGTTAGTAAAAGTCTTTTTGGGGGCACCTGGGTGGCTCAGTTGGTTAAGCGTCCGACTTCAGCTCAGGTCATGATCTCACAGTTCGTGGGTTCGAGCCCCGCATCGGGCTCTGTGCTGGCAGCTCAGAGCCTGGAGCCTGTTTCAGGTTCTGTGTCTCCCTCTCTCTCTGCCCCTCCCCTGTTCACACTCTGTCTCTGTCTCAAAAATAAATAAACATTTAAAAAAATAAAATAAAAAGTCTTTTTGAATCTTAATGTTTATCAGCAGAAATTTTAAAAATTATGGTTGTGTATAATATGGAAAATTAAAGAGTCACGAAGCATCTATACATCTGTAAACATTTCTCTTATGTACTAGTAAATGAAAAAACCAGGTTTCAAGACAGAATTTACTGTAAGACAAGTTGATGTTAGAGATAACTGAATAGATAAGATAGGTAGACAGAAAGTTATAAAATAATTAATATTGGTTATAACCTACAGAAGTATTGACTAACACTTTCAATGTTGTATATATTTTAGTATCTTTAGAAAACTTGAATAGAATGTATTTACTTTTGTAAAAAGAATAAAGCTATGTTCATTAAAAATGTACATTTTCTTTGCTTCACGGTCTTTCTTTGGTAAGCAATCACCAAATTATTTATAAGATAAATTCCTGTAAAAAGTGCTAACTTTCAATGATTATTAATTCCTTCTTCATTTAGGTATAGATAGACTTGGATTAAAGATAATCCAAGAATGGGCTTAATTAGTTTATTTCTGTCTGTTACAAAATGAAACATCAGCCTCATTTGTGAAAAAAAAAATGAGGAAATTTTATTTAATTTTCCAGGGGTAATATTACTAAATCTTACTATTATACCTTATTGACAATTTTATAAATAATCCAAAAATCTCTGTAGACAACATGCCATCTTCCAGGGAGAACTGGAGTATAGTAGATTCATATATGATCAGAAGATGCCTACCTAAGAACTTTGAAATTCATAGCATGTGAAATAATCACCATTTCATGATATAGGACATCTATCTCTATGACAGAAGGGCATAGAAGTCTCTATATTATATTTGAGTACTTCTTGACCCAGAACAATCCAATTGTGCATATGAGGGCACAATGATTTACTCTTGCTGTAATCACTAGGATGAGTCACGAAAAATCGGACTCCAAAGGCCAGAAAGAATAAGAAGGCTCTTTTTAGTAAAGGGCTTATTTTAGTACTGTTTGCTTCTTGCTACACTTTTAGAAATCTTGCTCCTCTTATAAATCTTCTTAGTCTCCTCTCAATCCTCTTTTAATATGTTGGTACTTTTAAGAAGATAAAATTGATGCCAATGTTCCCTGGCTTTATTGCCTTAAGGGAAAAGAGAGAGAGAGAGAGAGAGAGAGAGAGAGAGAAAGAGAGAGAACATTCAAGCTTTAAGAAAACATAAGCTAATACAGTGAATTCAATTAATTAACAGCAAACTGTATACATACAAAATGAAGTAACACAAAACTACTAAAACTTCCAAACAGTCAGTTTATTTAGGAACTTTCCATCCCCAATTTCTTTTTTTTATGTAGTCTTTTTTTTTTCTATCATTGTTAAAGTATAGATAATATCCCAAATACTTTTAAATAATATTTAATAATTAAGTAAATAGAGTAATCAAATGCACAACTTCTACTTTTTAAATGTTTATTTATTATTATTTATAATAATGTTTATTATTCTGAAAAAGAGAGAGAGAGCATGAGCAGAGGGAGGGGCAGAGAGAGAGAGGGAGAGAGAGAATCCCAAGCAGGCTCCATGCTGTCAGTGCAGAGCCCAACTCAGGGCTTAGTCTCACAACCGGGAGATCTTGACCTGAGCCGAAATCAAGAGTTGGACGAGTAACCAACTGAGCCACACAGGAACCACATTCCACTTTTTAGTAGTTGAGCAATTCTTTTTTTTTTTTTTTTTTTTTTTTTTTTTTTTTTTTTTTGCTAATTTGAGGTTACCTTGAGGGTGAGTTGAGAGGAAAAAGGATAAGAAAATCAAAAATAGCATACTCGACTCTCAGCACCTTGACTTGACTCAATCTGAGGGCCCAACACTGTTCCATTACACCACACTGGGCTCCACATTGTGAGTTCTCAAATTCTTAATTACCACACAACTGTATTCCTCCAGTTCTTTCAACTGGTTTAACTTCTTTTTTCAACCCACTAAATCTTCCATTGCCTTGGTCTCTCCTTTTTCTCTGAATCTCCTCTTCATAGCTCGAGCTACTGTTCTCAACTTGTTCTGAATAAGCCACCTTATTTTGTCATCAGTTTAGTTCTCTCACTAATAACCTAGGTTTCCTGTTGATCCACTCTATTGGGTGACTCCATTTCATCAGAATTCAGTGAATCCCATTTTTTTTTCTTTCTTTCTTGAAAGAAAAAAAATAGTGTATTTGTTTCTTCTGCCTGCTATAACACATCAACACAAACTTCGTGGCTTAAAATAACACACTTCTCTTAAAAACAATCACACTTTGGGGGTGCCTGGGTGGCTTAGTCGGTTGAGCGTCCGACTTTGGCTCAGGTCATGATCTCACAGTTTGTGGGTTCAAGCCCCGCATCAGGCTCTGTTCTGACTGCTTGCTGAGAGCCTGGAGCCTGCTTCAGATTCTGTCTCCTTCTCTCTCTGCCCCTCTCCCACTCACACTTTGTCTCACTCTGTTTCTCAAAAATAAATAAAATGTAAAAAAAAAAATTTTTTTTTAAAAACAATCACACTTTGTAGGCTCACCCAAAATCAGTTTCCCTGGACCAAAAGCAAGGTGTTGGCATGGCCATGTTCCCTCCAGAGCTTCTATGGGAAGATCCACATCCCTGCCTTTTCCAGTTGTTACAGCTACATTCCTTGTATTGGTTGGCTCACAGCTCCTCTCTCTCCATCTTCAAAGTCAGCAACATAATATCTTGCTTCAGTTCCTACACTGCCTACTGTCTCTGTAGTCAGAACTCCCCCTGCTTCCCTCTTATAAAGATACTTTTGATTACATTTACAGCCTAACCAGGTCATCCAAAATAATCTCACCCTCTCAGGATCCTTAACTTTGTCACATCTACAAAATTCCTTTTGCCACAAGGTTGCAGTGATTAGGACCTGGATCCTTTTGAGGGCCACTAGTCATCCTACCAAATTCAATTATGATATTGAGGAGTGCTATTACAAATCCTTGGTCTTTGCTGTTAGCTAAATCTCCAACATGGCCATCGTTCTGCTTAATGGTACATTAAGAGTTACAGGGCTCACTGCACCATTTCTTGTCTCATTTGCAGCAAATGATTTATCTACAGGGTTATTTTAGTAGAATCTCTGCACCCAGTGCCTCGTATTGCACTCTAATTCTTAGATTAGGATTAATTATTCAAGCACAAAAACAGTACTTTGGGCCTCTCTAACCTCTTGTATTCTCTTTACACACTCTTCTGAAAGATATCAATGTCCCATATTTCAGAAAAAAAAATGTACTATCTCTAACATATTATGCTCTGTCATGCCTTTTCATATGTGGTTTCTTCTCTCGGAAACTTCTCTTTGTATCCCACTTAAATAATTCTGTCATCACTGTTTACTTGGTTAGTTTTGTCAAACTACTGTTATTTCCACTTCAGTGAATGTCTGTTAAACAATTACAGGTTAACAATTAACACAGAATATTACCCAACAGAACATGATACCTCAACCTTTAACAGCAACACCACCAACAGTATTAAATCAGTCAAGTTCTTCATCATGCTTGAACAGAGTATTCTAAATCATTACTACCATACTTCAGGCCACATATCTGAATAAGAAAAATATGCAATATGCCATCATATTTTAAAAAGGTAATACAGGGGCACCTGGGTGGCTCAGTTGGTTAAGCATCCAACTTCAGCTCAGGTCATGATTTCACGGTTCGTGCATTTGAGTCCTGTGTCAGGCTCTGGGCCGACAGCTCAGAGCCTGGAGCCTGCTTCAGCTGCTGGGTCTTCCCCTCTCTCTCTCTGCCTCTCCCCATTCACACTCTCTCTGCCTCTCAGAAATGAATAAACATTAAAAACATTTTTTAAAGAGGTAATACATTTAACTAATTAGAAAGAATAAAAAGGTATTTATAGTTTTGGAGAATGACTAAAATAATCCTTGCATAGAGGAAGCAAAGATTTGCTTTGCCAAAAAACCAAAATTTGTATCTAAGAATAATGGGAAATAATGTTAAGACTTCTGAGTAGAGAGCCTTCACACTTCACAGAGAATCTGAAGCAGAAGATGGTAAGCTTCAACTGAGAGCATGGGGAAACGTGCATATTCATATTGCTTGGAGGGAAAAAATCGACTGACTAAAAGAAGGTACATGTGTTGGTTTAAGTGCTGTGCGAAACACATACGTTTAAATGGTTTTGAAACTATAATTTCTGTGAGATTTTTTTTAAAGCAAAGGGAGAGGAACAAACATATCTTTGAAAGAAAAACTACTGGCCAGACACATGACAATGAAAAAACGGACCTGAAGTATTTGTCTGGAAGTAAAAATAAGCAAATAACTTGGCAAATTAACATATTGAACGTGTAAACTTGACTTTAGAATCTTGTATAAGATTCATCAGTAAAGTATGATATCAATCCATATAACAAGGAACCTCTCTTCAATATTTGGCTTCATGAAGAATGCAGGTAGATATCAGGGATCTGTTTTGGTTTGGTTTTTGTTTTACTATATATATTTTTTAGCTCTTTATGATGGCTCTGGTATGCAGACAAATTTGAAGGCATTTAAAAGTTTAGCTTTATAAGGCTTAAAGGTATAAAAAGGAGCTAGAGGGAAAGATAATTTTAGTAATAAAAACAGTTAGTTACCAGTAATTTGGGCACTTCTGTTTTGAATGCACTGTTCCAAAATCTTTATATACAGTATTACATTTATTTGCTTTATTTATATGTTTATTTATGTATTTTTGGGAGAGAGAGAGAGAGAGACAAGTAGAGAAAAAGAGAGACAGAGAATCCCATGCAAGCTCTACTCTGTCAGAACAGATCCCAACATGGGGATCGAAACCACAAACCATGTGAGATCGTGACCTGAGCTGAAATCAAGAGTCAGAAGCTCAACCAGTTGATCCATCCAGGCTCCACAGTGTCCCATTTATTTGTAACCATGCGCACACTACACTCTGTTATTACCTCCATTTTATTGATATGTAAGCAGAGCATCCAAGGGTGAAAGTCAATTGTCCTGAGTGACAAGGTTAGAACAGCACTCAAATGTGGACATTAACACCAGAGCCATCGCTCTTAATGAATGTAGAACAAAGTTTGGCTCTGTCTGACCTCAGATAACCAGCTCCAATGGCCATTTCCAAAGGAAGTAATGCAGGAGACATGTAGAGGAAGGCTAATGCATATTCTTTCTCAAGAACACATTTTTCCTGTGATTACATGCATTTCACATGCTATGATAGTATTTGAGCAACAAATATTTCTCATTTCCACACTATTTTTCAGGGAAGTAAATAAATATTTTTGTATGAATTCATATGGATTCAAAATCCAGATTTGCTGAAACACTCCCCAGAATAATGGAGTTTCTTTGTTGAGCTGAAGAAATACTTCTCAAATACCCACAAGTATCCACCCGACCTATGCCATCATCCCACATTTACATCCTACCACCTGGGCGAAGCAGCACACAACAGATAAAGACCAAAAACGACATGAATAAAATACCTAACTATGGCTTCACATTTAAAATGCATTTTATCAGTCTGTCCAGTCTGTACTCTTACTCGACAGCTTCAGAAGAAATGCCCTCTAGTACTCACTTTTGATATGGGATTAAAACTACAGGTTTAGCAGTTGAGACTACTGATAGATTGGAGTAAAGAAAATTCACTTATACAATCTCAGATTTTACAAATATATGTGTGTATCTCTCTCTCTCTCTCGGTTCTGATGAGCACTGAAATCCAGAGGCAGGAAATATGGTAAAAGTTTACAGGATCCAATGGGACCCCACACATAAAAGCATTCATTTTGGAATCCCTGTGGCTATTCGTTGGCTCTCATAGATGTTTTTGAAGCTTTAAGAGATTATGATTAAATAGGATTTTACCAAGAGAAATCTCAGCTCTTAGCTTCAAAAGTCATCATGAAAATATTCTCTGAGCTGCCAAATTCAGTTGGCACGAGTGAACAATGCTTTCACTTTCAAAATTCCAATTGCACTGTTAAGAAAAACAGATGAAACAAATGTTCTATATTAGAGTCAAGCAAAAGAGTGCCTACAACAGTCTTTCCCAAACTGTATGCCAAGGAACATTGTTGCACAGGAATTTAATCCAGAAAATAGATTATTTTGGTCAAATACATTTTAGAAAATTCCGGGTAAGCAAATTAAATTGCTTTTCTGTATTACTTAGCAGAACCATATGAATAGATGTTGCTAATATTTAAAGAGGGGTGTGAGGAAAATATGCAGTTTTTTTCTAAATATATTTTATACATATTTCTTCTTATTCCACAATATCTAATAAGAGGATTCCTTCAGAAACTAATTGTAAATGTAGGTCCATCTTGCAGGAAAGCAGTGAAGACTATTTCCTATTATTTCAATCAATACACACTATCAGATAGAATATTTTTTTTAATTTTTTATTGTATTTGATTTCAAAATTTAAAAACTATTACAGAGATTTTTCTCTCAATTGTGAATAAAATATGATAACCATTCTTACAGAATACATATCAGTAGCCATTATTAGACATTTCAATAGGCTTCTACTGTTCCTATCTGCCCTTTTGTCCTACATCGCTTTTATCTACTCTCTTTCAGGAAAGTGCTTATTCCCCTACCAAAATTCTATGTCATTATTGGAGATTTTAAGTGCAGTCTTTTTTTTTAAGTACCAACGAGTGGACAAATAACCTACTGATGATTTATCATAAGTACCATATTTAGACATTCACACTGATAGTTGCATATGCACTGGGCATTGAAGTGGTAGAATGAGAACATACCAGTTCCTTTGCCTAGGGTTGGATTCATTCCATCATTAATTTGCTGGGGGAAATTACTTCTCTTCATCAGATTCATGTGGTACAGTTAAGGCTGACCCAGCTCACTGACCACTCCAACCCATTACCTACAGTCTTAACACCTGATTATGTAACAAAAGTAAGGTTGAAGTCCAGGGAGAGAGATAAAGAGAAACCTGGCTTGAAACTCATCTGAATTAGGTATTCAATGCCATAGAACATGAAGTTTCAATGGTAAACAGAGTTAATTAATTGGGCATTTAACTGTCAGGGTCAAGAAACAGTTTATAATCTAGTCATTGGTAATTTCTTCTAACCCTGTAGTTAACTATCTAGTAGAACACACATGCAATAGTCATTTCATCGTATCATGGATGACAACAGAAGTATGCATCTTCTGTGTTAATCAGTAAACTAATATCCACAGTAGCTCTTTGTATTTTTCACCCCGAACATATTTGCCGAGACTAGTTTTACAAACTTTTGAAACTTCCCATATTGTACTTCAGGGATGATGCTATGGTTTAACAATTTATAGCAAAGTTGATCAATTTCATATTGGAAAGGAATGTTTTATATGCATTCTGGATAAACTCTGACTTCCTTAAAAGGGCACTCTAAGCTTTATCTGAAAAATGACTCCACATTTTGATGGCTATTAGAGAAAATTTCATAACACAAGAGATGATGGCTGAATGGAATAATTTTTTAAATATGTATTTTCATCTTCTCAACATTTTTCTTCTTAATGTCCTTTTCATTGTTAGTTGCCAACATGATTTCTTTTCACTAGCATATCCAAATTCATATTCTATAGTTACAACTTTCTTTTCAGGGAAGGCTCACTTACTCTTTTTCATTCACTGAACAATTTTTACCCTGAAACTCATTTGATTTGCTTCTCCATTTCTTTATCCTTTTCCTTAAATATTACCTTTCCACAGAGATCTCCCAATTACCATAGTTATTGTTTGTTTGTTTGTTTGTTTGTTTTGAGAGAGAGAGAGAGAGAGAGAGAGAGAGAGAGAGGAGGGGCCCAGGGAGAGATTGAATCCCAAGCAGGCTCTGTGCTGTCAGAGCAGAGCCCCAAGCAGGGCTGGATCTCACAAACCATAAAAAAAAAAAAAAAAAAAAAGTGAGATCGTGATTTGAGCTGAATCAAGAGTTTGGCACTTAACCAAGTCACCTAGGTGCCCCAAAAACCACATTAAAAAGAATCCACCTCTATTGCTGACTATCCTTTCCCCTTGCTTTATATTTCTCTCTAGTAATTACTATGTAAAACATTATGTATTCACTTATTTAACTACTTATTGTGTTTCTTCCAACTAAAATAAAACGTTCAATAATTTGGAAACTTTATTTTGTTCACTGTTGGATATTCACCCTTGGGTACACAGTAAGTTCTCCATTAATTTTATTTTCTTAAACTTCTAAATTGCAGTATTAGAATACTATTTATAAGTATTTAGAAGACTGAATAACTGTGAAATGAATACATGTGTTTTTACATTTAATTGAACAACTTTGGAGTGATTTAAATATTTTGTGAATTGAGAACCTAGAGCAACACAATAGCACACATGAGCAATGGTAATTTTAAAAAAGATATGAACTATAGTATGCAAATGCTATGAAAATACATTGGTTGAGATGAACTGTATCTTGTTGATGAAATGTCAACTGATACATTCAATTTTTGTAGCATATGTTCCACCTTTAAAAGCATAAACATGCTTGAGATAAATCTAACATATCAAGTTTATAAAACAATTGTCTTTACTTATCTTTCCTCTTAAGCCAAGCTGCCTGTGAGCCACTTTAGAGGCCTAAAGAGACTAGCTGTTTCTCATGGCCCACATTTTGGAAAGCATTTTGTAAAGACCCAAAAGTGGTTCTTTCCCATCTTTGATTCCTCAGTGTCTGTAATGGTTTTCAGCACATAATAAGTATATTTAATGTTTCTCTTTTTTTTTAATGTTTATTATTTGTTTATTTGAGAGAGAGAACACAAGCGGGGGGCGGGGCATAGAGAGAAGGAGAGAGAGAGAGAATACCAAGCAGGCTTCGTGCTGTCAGCGCAGAGCTTGATGTGGGGCTTGAACTCATGAATCCTGAGATCATGACCTGAGCCAAAATCAAGAGTCAGCCACTTAACCAACTGAGCCACCCAGGCACCCCTAATGTTTCTTTTGATTACATTAATTAAAAAGTAAATGACTGAATATATAAATACACATATAGAGTGGTGAGGGAAATAGATTGATCTTAGAATAGATTCATTTTTTTAAACCCTACTGACATTTCCACCATATGGTTCCCTTCCTTGATTACTGCCCGGTTTGCAGCAGTGCAGGGGGCTGAAGGCAGGAGTATCACGGCAGAGAATAAACTCTCCATTTTCAATGAATGGTTCTGCTGGTGGGAAATGATCTCCAAGGTCCAAATCTGTGATTAAAGGAACTCCTTTATATCATCATCTTAAATAATATCTACTGGAAGTATTTTAATGATAATCATTTGTCTTATGTCAGTTTTCTGATTCCTAAATAATGGTGAGGCTCTTATAGTTTCTATTACATTGCCTTCAGAATTTATTTTGGGAAGAGCAAACCCAAGTAGAAAAGACTAAATTGCTCTAATGTTTTGACAGAAATGTAGTTGTTCTCGCTGTAATATTTGAAGGTGACACCTTATAGTAGGTGTATTTGCTCTATATAATGTCAGAAGTTAGTGCTTTCCTCCTACTTTTTCTTAACTTTTTTCTTTTTTTATGGTTCCCTGAACTCTTTCCTCTATATGCCAGTATATCAAGAAAAGTTCTGAAATTATGTATTTACTCCTCATAGGAAGGAATCTATATCAATTTGATAGTTTTCCTAAAAGAAATGTTATCATTGAAGGTACTTATAATTTAATGAGTAGAAAAGGCTTACCTTGTGAATATATGCATATATATACATGTATAAGTATATATACTTAATATAAAACTTACTCAGGGGTTCTTTCTCCTACTAGCTATAACTGAACCAAGAATTAACAGGAAAAATTTGTCCTTTTTGTTTCTATTAAGAAAAATAGAAAACAGAGGGAAATAATATAAATATTTTACAATAAAAGCACAGTTTTAAGAAGACTGTTGGTTAATATACATATCATAATTTCACATTGATTCAGTTTAATAGAGTAGTATGTGTAAAATACTGATATAGTCACAGTTTGTTCAATAAACAGAGCACATAATCCGCTATCAGATGAAAGCATACTCAATTTTACTTTTATTTAGAATGAGCTTCCCGCCTAATTCATTTCTTTGTTTTTTAATCAGCTATAGGTTTATGCTGGCATCTATGTTATTCACTTATTTCCATTGTTAAACTTTATTTGAATTGCAAAATGCAGTCATGCGGCAATTAGCTTTGAACCAAGTGAACCATTCCTTACAGCCTCTTAATCTATACTCTTTCCCTCATAGCCAAGTAAACCTTCAGAAATTGAGACTTTTCATTTAATAAGGAAAGAATAATAAAAAAGTTGATAAGAGAAGAAGAAGATTAAGACCAACACATTCAGGTTTCAATCTTAGAGTTTACCTGCTTACACAGGAAAGAAAGGGAAGAAATTCACTTCCCACAAAGACAGTATTATCTTCCATTAGATGGACTGGCTTAACTTTATCAAGAGAAGTAGTGACCAGCTTAACCAGGTCAGCAGGTGCTTGGGCATGAGGGACTAAATGTGGGAGAAAGATGGAACTGGGGAGTTGGGGGAGTAGGAAGACACTTGGGTTTCTTGTCAGCTTCCAGTGAAAAATTGATTATAATTCAGAATCCTCAAGAGGCCCCTGGGAAGTATCGTGCGCTTCATGATATGCCGTCCCTGATACATCCTTGTGGGTATTTTTAGCCGAATAGAGTAGTCCCTGTGGTTACATTTATTTGCAAACATTTTCATTTATACATAACACACAACAAAGTGTTATCAATGTTACACAGCAAACAATTAAGAATTTAATGATTATAATTAGTCATTTTAAATTAAGTTTTATTACAAGACTCTCCAAATTTTCATGCAGATATTCACAACAAAAATAATTACAGGAATTTGCCTAAGAAGGTAAAGAAGTCATTAATTTAGTGTTCCTTTCATTATCTTAGAACTTCCTAAGAAATAATTCTCCTCAATAGCTTTTTCCTTTCAGAAAGTGACTTCATATTTTAGAAATCTAAGTAATAAATGTGCACTGATCACTTAGTATATGAAACATATATGCTAACAATAATTATAGCCAACATAATAAGAATAAAGCACAGTTTATGACCTCAGAGTGGCTACAAACTGATACAAAACACATACACGTGAATGGAATGTTACATAAAGAATGATAGGTATCATAGGTTATTATATGAACACTTCACAAAAAAGGAATCACTGCTGTGGGATAAGGAGATGATTTCATTGTTTCAAAGGCCTTTGAAAAAGAGTATATTTCAACTGATAAAATGGGAGGAGATATAATATGAACAAATAAATGAGAATTTTATGCAGAAAATTATTTCAATCATGCTTCTATTGGTTTTCAAAGTGATTTATATTCCCTGAATTTCAGTGTACTTATTGCTTAGTTATAATTAAAACGCCTTTTTAACTTATAAGCTGCTGTGTGGATTAATGTGTATATGTAGGTGAGATATACCTGGAAAATGTAGGTTCTCAGTAAATATTAAATATTAAAGTTCAAATTTTATTAAAGTTCATTTATCAATATTGTAACAATAACATTATAATTATCTTAGTTATTCTCTAAATTTTAAGAAAAAGCTATAGCATTTGCTTAAATACATTTTAATTATGTCCTATTCTATCCTTCAATATGAATTTCACAGAAAGTGTGTGTTGTTTATAAACCCAAAACTTTTTTTAATTTTTATTTATTTATTTTTGAAAGAGAGGGGGAGAGAGAGAGAAAGAGAGAGAGAATCCCAAGCAGGCTCCACACTGTCAGTGTAGAGCCCAACACATGGCTTAAACTTACGAATTGTGAGATCATGACTGGAGCCAAAATCAAGAGTTGGATGCTTAACTGACTGAGCCACCCAGGCACCCAACCCAAAACTCTTTTCATTAGAAAAAGATATACAAAAGAATACTATTGTGTCACCTGGGTGGCTCAGTCGGTTAAGCTACCGACATCGGCTCAGGTCATGATCTCACAGCTTGTGGGTTTGAGCCCTGCATTGGGCTCTGTGCTGATGGTTCAGAGCCTGGAGTCTGCTTCAGATTTTGTGTCTCCTTCTCTCTCCACCCCTCCTTTGCTCGTGCTGTCTCTTTCTCTCTCAAAAATAAAACATTAAAAAAATGAGTAAAAATAATAATACAAATAAAAGAATAGGTCTTGGAAGGAAGAAAAATGTGTGTGCATGTATGTGTGTCTAGTTAGAAAAGTCTAACTGCTATAACAAACACGGTAAAAATGTGCATGCATGCTATCTTGTAAAAGTAACTTAAGTCTTCCTTATGTTATAGGAATGAAGGAGTGAGCAACTCCTCTTCCACATAGTTTTCTTCAAGGATTGAAGCAAGAATTTTCAAACTTCTACTTATGACTTCCAGTGTCCTCCTGGACAATATGCAGAAGACCCAAAGGAAGAGGAAAAAGGAGAAGTGTGGAAGTTTATAACAATATCTCCAAATTATTGGGGATATTATCAAAATGTGAGGTTTGTGCTCCCCACCCCCCTAAATCTACATGGCATTTAGTCAATCCAGTGGGGTGCAGGTGATGCTCTGTGACCTCTGAGGCCAGTTCAAAAAAGGAAATCCTTACTTTTGCCTGGTATTCTTGAGATGTTTTCAGTAGAGGAAGGCAGATGTCATTTGAAAACTCCAGCCACCTTGAGTCTACCTCACTGGGGAAGCCCATACACACGTTCCAGGCACTATTCTCAAATGAGCTTCTAGTTGACAGCCAGCATCAACAACTAGCCATG
This sequence comes from Puma concolor, assembly GCF_028749965.1. Taxonomy (NCBI): domain Eukaryota; kingdom Metazoa; phylum Chordata; class Mammalia; order Carnivora; family Felidae; genus Puma; species Puma concolor. The sequence continues at coordinate 177,958,951 of NC_141670.1, read as the reverse complement.
TGAATGATCTAAGACAGATCAAATGATTGCAATTTCAGGAAAGACTCTATTCAAGAACAGCCAAATCAATCTCTTCTCAAATTCCTAAGCATCCGCCAAATTTGCGAAAAATAAAGTGATTATTTTTAGCTGGTAAGTATTGCAGTAATAGTATCTATTAGAGAAACACATCTGAAAGAGGCACACTGTACTTCACTTCCATTAACATGTCATCTTTGTTTGGGCTCTGTAACAGAATAACAGACTGGATGGCTTACAAATAAACATTTATTTCTCACAATTCTAAACTCCAGGAAGTCCTAGACTATGGCACCTGCAGATTCAGTGTCTAGTGGGGGTCTACTTCCTGGTTCGCAGATGGCCATCTTTTTGCTGTATTCTCCTGTGATGGAACAAGTTGTAGAAACTCTTTGGGATCTCTTTTATGAGGACACTAATCATATTCATAAAGGCTCTACCCTCATGGCCTACTTCCTTCCAATGTCTCTGACCTCCAGATACCATCACATTGTGGATTAGGTTTCAAATACAATTTTGGGGGATACAACATTCATTCCATACCACATATCATTGGTTAGAATTCAGTATCACAAGCACACATAACAGCAAGGGGAGACTGGAAAACATAATCTGTATGCCCAAAAACATTTAAGGAGAATGTGAATTTGGCATGCATCTTCAATTAGACATGTGATAATATTTGTGTTGAGGGTGAGAGAGAAGGAATAAGCAAAAGAGAGATTATGCATTTCCTGTCATTTGTTGGTTCCAATTCTTCTTCCTTGATCTACTGAAGAAGGGAATAAGGCATAAAAATACTAGTAAAAATGTACTATTTTCCAGAAAAAAATTTTTTTATAATCTCAAATATCTTTCTATGGTCTAGTTTGCAATGTCCTAGAATTTAACTTTATACTATAAAAAGGCTATATAGGAGGGTCACCTGGGTGGCTCAGTTGGTTAAGCTTCTGACTGTTGGTTTGGCATAGGTCATGATCTCATGGTCATGGGATCAATCCCTGCATGGGGCTTTGCATTGAGCATGGAGCCTGCTTGGTATTCTCTCTCTCTCTCTGTCTCTCTCTCTCTCTCTCTCTCTGTCTCTCTCTTTCTCTCTCCTTCTCTCTTTGTCACTCCCCTGCTAACACATGTGCCCTCTCTCTCTCAAAATAAATAAATAAATAAATATTTTTTAAAAGGCTATATGGGAGATTTCTGTTCTTGGTAGAAATTCCAGACTGCCACAACTAGTTTATTTTTTTTTTTTCCTGTCACTTACTTTTCTAATAATTTACTTTTAATCTGTCAGTCTACTCAGTAGTCTTTGGGCTACTTTTCTTATGCTTCCATAGGAACAAATACATAGCAGTTAATAAATTGTTGCCAACTGAGAGTGGGAAGAGAGAAGGAGAAAAAAATAAGTTATTGAGCACATAATAATAGTTATATGAACTAAATGCCATGTTTACTGTCAGCTATTGTACTTGTTTTTTTTTCCTTTAAATATAAGACAATCTCTTATGATTTATTGTTTATTATTATACATTATTTCACAGATAAATAAACTGAGCCACTGGACTACACTAAGCAACTTTACCATTGTTATCCATCCCTGTATAAAGTCAATTTTTTTAAAAATTTATGTCAACAATGTGATGAAGATTAAGATAAATTATATATTTTAAGTGTTCCATTCTTATTTTATTTTTTGAGCAGCATTAGAGGAGGGACCAAATAGATATTTCAAAGCCACTTCCTATCTGCAAACCTTTTTTTACATTGCAGCATTTTCATATACCATGCCAAAGATAATGCTAAAAATTATGCATTAGACTAAATTAGGCTAAAAATTATGCATTAGGCTAAAATTAGGCTAAAAATTCTGTTTTGACTCATCAAAGATAAAAAAAAAAAAAAAACTGAAGTTTTGAATTGAATACAGAAGGTATAGGAAGAAATGGAACATGTCTCCAGTCAATAAAAACTATCCAGATCAAAACTATATATATATATATATTTTAAACTCCATTCTTATCAAATTGATTATAAACTCTACAAGAGCAGAGACTTTCAAATCCCATCCCTTTATCTCAAATGCTTAGCGTGTTGACTAGTCTATACTATCTGTCTAACGAACAAATAGACCAAATTGTAAGGCTGGACCAGACATTAATTCAGCTTTACTATCCAGAACAGAGTATATTTCACCTAATGAAATTAGTTACTAAAACTCACTCCTGACATGTTTTGACCCTCCATACATTTAAACACTTTAAATATTCTAAAGATCTAATAAATGGAGGGACTGTGAATGAAACCCAGTTATATCTGACACCAAATTCGATTTCCTTTCCACTATATATTAGGGGCACAATGAAATTTACTTGAAAATCTACTACATACATGAATTACATGTTTTGATTTACTCAATGGACTCTACTCAGAATTCTGTGTACTTTTACTTGATGTACTAAATAGGAGAAAGTTATCCTTGGGCACCAATGCCATGATTTAATAAATTGATTTTAGGTTTTATTTTATATATATGTTACATAACTTAATATAACAATATATTAATTAATGTATTTAATATAACTTAAATATATTATTATATGTAAAATATAACTTAAAATAAATATATTATGTAAATAGAATATATTATATAGAATATTATAATAGAATTATATATAATATATATATTCTATATTTTATATATATATATATATATATAAAACTTCTTATGGAAAGATCGCCTTTTTAATGTCATATATATTTTGAAATTTTAAGTGTCATCTATTAACACATTTTACTGATGTCAGAGGAAAACAATGCAAAAAAAAAATCTATTTTGAATAGATGACCCTCTTTATATCTTAAGTAACTACTATTGGAACAAGTGGAAAACACCCATTGTATTATACAGTCCTGACTAGCCAACAATTTTGGAAATGTGGGAGATTTAACACATTCCTATGGCTACCCTCTCCCATTTTACACCAAAATATTAATTACTCTGCTGGAGCCACCAGAACAAATGTGCAGCTTTAAGGCTGTGAGCAAGGCCTAGAACTAAAATGAACAGAAAATTTCTGTTTCTGAGATTTGGTGAACCAGTCTGGGAGAATATCCAGCAGTACGGATTTGGGAAGAGTGTGGCCTATGGATAAACATGAATAATCCAAGACATATTATTCCATGAAACAAAAACTACTAGTTATCTTGAAAGGAAAGTCTCCCAAACCAAAAAATCTCAAGTGTAGATGGCTTTTTAATAATCCATCTTTCTTGTGGATACACAGATTAACAAGTAAATCATATCACATATCAATTTCTTGAGAATATTCAGAAAAGGGGATACATACAGATAATTATAGTCCTGATTAAAGACACAAGACCTCAGAATCCATCATAAATTTTAGTGAACTAGACAATAATAGAAACTTTTAGAGAAGCACCAGGAATTAGTAGGGTTGATTAATGTCATGTGGATGATCTAGTTTTTCTGTTTTGTGGGAAGATGAGTAATAATCCATTTTTCTATTCATAAAGTTAAAAAAAAAAAAAAAGCATTTAACCAAAGCCATGTTTAGCTTCCAAGTAAAAGTTTCATCGGATGTGATGTTCAGAACTTTTAAGTGAGTTAAATCCCACAGAAAGTATGTGGATTTCACTTATTCATGACTGTGGATAAAATACACACTTGATTTAAACTGACCATAGAAAACATTTATACTAATGACATTAAAATGGGCTGGTTTGGGGGTGCCTCGGTGGTTCAGTCGGTTAAGCATCCAACTTCAGCTCAGGTCATGATCTCACGGTTCGTGAGTTTGAGACCCATGTTGGGCTCTGTGCTGACAGTTCAGAGCCTGGAGCCTGCTTCGGATTCTGTGTTTTCCTCTCTCTCTGCCCCTCCTCCACTCACTCTGTCTCTGTCTCTCTCTGTCTCTCAAAAGTAAATAAAACATTAAAATTTAAAAAAAATAAATAAATAAAATGGATTGGTTTGAGCGCAAAATTACCTACTATAGTTTATTGTGTTTTGCACGTAATGCCTCTTAGAGAAAAGCTGATAATCATTATCATATTTAAATGTCATTATAAAGAACTTAAAGATACTAGCAGAAAATATAGAAGCTGTTTTATTTTGCATTAAGTTAAACTCTATCCCTTTTGATCTACAAACTTTATTGTCACTGTTACTTTATAAGTCCTATTTATACAGAGTCCTTTGGGTATTAAACTGTTGTTTTTTCTGCAAGTCTAGTTGCTTCTTATAAAACCTTTTTCTCTTGGTTCATTGACAGCTCATCAACCAACATATCTCAGTAGTGACAAACTCTAATGATTGAAGCACATATCTTGATTTCTCTCAGAATCTCAGTATATTTCTGATTCAATACTGACTTTACTGTTATTAGTTCATCCCCTCCTTTACTGTCTCCTCTCATCCATCAAGGATAAACTACATGCCAGGACTATAATCATTTGAACCGAGAGAAGAAAAAGGAATAAAAAAGCATTAGTTCACTGTAATCCTGCTATCTTTGGACTTAGCTTGCTGTAAAGTTTCTTTCCCAATGATTACATCCAATAATAAATTATGCTATTTCAAGTTTCTAATAAGTTACTGAATATTAAAATTAGTTATCATTTGGTAACAGCCAAAGATTTGTTCAATTTTTCTCTGGGATGCTTCAGACTGCCAAATGGGGAAGCAATCTCTATAATAAAATGTCATGTTATAAATATCATCTGGTGATGATATCAACTTAGCATATCAGGCTAAACTTGTGTTTTGAAGTATTGTAATGCTTCAATTGACAGAATAGTGCATACTGTGTCACATGAGTCTTGTCTGTTAAGGAAAATTTGAATTTCATTACAATATGATTCCTTTTATTTAGTATCTGACAGTTTATGCCTAGCATTTCAGAACAACAATTTCTATAGTCTAAATAAATTTAATGCTGAATTTAGGTTCTAGGAATATATATTTCTCTCAAGTTAAAATAAAACAAGATTATAAAACAGTTTGTAGATCACAATAAAATTACTTTACAAGTTTATAAGTAGATATATATAAAATCTCCTTTTCTATGTATCCTACATTTACATACATTATAGATATATAAATACATAAATATGTATGCATAACACAAGTTTTATAAATATTTATATATGACATATATAAATGTACAATAAAAGTATCTAGTTAACAGGCGAGCCACATGTTGGAACAGAACATAAGAGCTAAGAATTTCACAGATGGGATTTTTATCCTACTGTAAAACAAACCTAGTAAGGAAAGTAATTGTAGACTACCTCGAAATAAAAAGCAGACCAGCCTTGGAAATCCCCTGAGCAGACAAAACCAGTTTAGTCATCCAAACCAAGCCTAATTTAGCTTGTTTTGCAAAGCTAACCTCACCTGAATCATTTCTTGCTTCTGCCTCTGGAAATCATAAGCAAAACCTGAATTGTTTCCCAAGGTTGATCTGAGGTAACCACTGACCAATTCCCTCTCATTTAAGGAAATTCTAATATTATAAGCAAACACTGTGAAGAATAAACAGTCACTGCTTTTTCATAAGCTGCATTATAACAATATACTACTGAGCCTCATTCCGTGCTGTGGGGTTACTGTTCCAGGTCTATATACTGCCTTTTTGGTGCGTGAAAGGTAAACCTTTACTAATTACTGCTTTGGTGACTCATCGATTTTCGTCCTAATACTTGTGAACTTTTGACAAGTAAATATTTCCCACTTTATACACGAATGTGGGTGTTAATAGTAAGCAGAATAATGAAACTCCTCCCCGCCAAAGAAAGATATCTACACCCTAATCTCTGCAACCTGTGAAGAGATTACTTCAGGTGCCCATAAGGAGTTAAGGTGGTTGATAGAATTAAGGTTGCTAGTTATCTGACTTTAGGGCGAGAAGCCTAGATTTTTCAGGTGACTCCAGTGTAGTCACAAGGATCCCAAAAGTGAATGAGGAGTCAAAAGATTCAGTGATTGTGAAACAGTATGAGAAGGACTCAACTGCTCGTTTGTTTTTAAGACGATGGAACAGGACCCTGAGTCAAAGAACAAGTGGCCTCTTGAAGCTGGACAAAGCAAGGAACCAGATTCTGCCACAGAGCCGACAGAAGGAACAGCCCTGCCAACACCTTGATGTTAGCCTAGTAAAACCTGTGTTGGATTTATAATCTAAAGAAATGTGAGAGGGATGCCTGGCTGGCTCTGTGGGTTAAACATCCGACTTCAGCTCAGGTCATGATTTCATGGTTCTTGTATTCCAGCCCCGCATTGGGCTCTGTGCTGACAGCTCAGAGCCTGTAGCCTGCTTCGGATTCTGTGTGTGTGTGTGTGTCTCTCTCTACCCCCCCACCCCCTCCCACTCGTCTCTCTCTTTCAAAAATAAACATCAAAAAAAAAAAGGTGAGATAATCAATGTGTGTTGTTTCAAGTCACTAGGTTTATGATACTTTATTACTTGTAGTGGTAGGAAACTAGCATTGTTATGCAATAGAAAATTAGTAAGTTTACATTTTAAAATATTTTTCTTTTAATCACATCAATAACTTATCCAATTCGTGTAATTCAGGAATATACTGTTTATTTAAGACGAAACCTTTTTGCCTTTCTATAGTTAATAGATTTTCAGGTATCATTTACTAAAAAAAATCTTACTACCAAAATATCACTTATAAAACAGAATAGTTTTTCCTAATTATAAAAGCATATGGTGTCTGTGTGTGTGTGAGTGTTTAAAGGGGAAGTAAAACTAGGTGCCTGTAAAGGATTTTTTTTATTCTGCTAAGGTTTGCATACATACCACAAAACAGTATCAGACATGCAGACATACACACATTTTATTTTTAATGAGATAAAATTTATATACAGTGGAAGGCATAGATCTTCTGTATCATTCAGAGTTTCAAAAGATGTATAAATCTAGGTAACCAGTACCCTAATAAAGGTATAGAAAATCCCCATCCTTCCAGAATGTTTCCTTGTGCGTTTTTCTAGTAAATCAGAATCAACCATCACAACCTACCCTCCCAATATAGGTTCACCTATTCTCCTGTTGATGAACAGTTGGCCTGTTTCTTGTTGAGTCTGTTGTAATCAACCTGCTAGAAACACTTGAGTACAAGTCTTTTTGAGTACATATTCTCGGGTAACTGGAAGAGGAATGGCTGGGTTATAAGGCGGTCGTGTGTTTAATTTTATAATAACTTGCCAAATAGATGTCCAAATTGTCTATTTCATTTCACACTCTCACCAGGAAATGTAGGAGGGTTTATAGTTAATTTTGTGATCAGTATAAATCCTCTGAATCTGTTTTGTTTTTTTATTTCAATTGGCTATTCTATGTCCTTATTACTACTCTTAATGAAGCAACTCGTCAATTTTTAAAATCAAATCAGCATAGTTATAATTGGAGTTAAATCGGATCTATAGTTTACATGACAGAGAAAATTAGCATTTTACCTATCTTAAATGTACATATATGTAGTATATTTTGTCTTAATTTCTATTATTTTTTTTCATCTTTAGTGCAGAGATACTCAATATCTTTTGTTAAATGTATTCCCAAGTATCATATATTTTGGTGGTATACCAGATAGAATTATTTATTTTCATTTTATTGTCCAATAGCTTGTTGCTATTATATATAAATTAACTGAGTTTTATGTTGTCCTTTTATCTTTTCTGACTTTATATTTGCTAAATTTAATTACCAGTTCCTTTTCATTTTTATGGATTCCTTAGGATTTTCTATGTTATCAATTATGATGTCTATACATAAAGGCAGTTTCATGTCTATATTTTCAAAGTTTATGAATTTTTTTGTGTGTGTATTGACCTGATTAGGATATCCAGTGGAAAGTTGAATTATTGGGATGTGACTTCCTTTGTTACTTTCTGATATTTTGGAGAAAGCATTTAATATTTCACCATCACATAGGGCATTAACAATAGGTTTTACATACATGTTCGTTATCAGATGAAGAAAATTTCCTTCTTTCTCAACTCAGTTGAGAATTTTGACATTGACATTTCGCATTTAATTTTGTTCAGTGATTTTCTGCATCTATTAATATGATCACATGACTTTTTCAGACAATTTGATGATTAGCTTTCTAAGCATACATTCCACTAATAAAAACAAACTGTTCACATAGGAAAATGCCATAGGATTATTCTGACTTTTTTTTTTCCTCTGTTTTGTTCTAGACCCTTTTTCAAGGTCTTTTTTTGTTTTTTTTTGTTTTTTTGTTTTTTAAATATATGAAATTTATTGTCAAATTGGTTTCCATACAACACCCAGTGCTCATCCCAAAAGTTGCCCTCCTCAATACCCATCACCCACCCTCTCCTCCCTCCAACCCCCCATCAACCCTCAGTTTGTTCTCAGTTTTTAAGAGCCTCTTATGATTTGGCTCTCTCCCACTCTAACCTCTTTTTTTTTTCCTTCCCCTCCCCCGTGGGTTCCTGTTAAGTTTCTCAGGATCCACATGAGAGTGAACACATATGGTATCTGTCTTTCTCTGTATGGCTTATTTCACTTAGCATCACACTCTCCAGTTCCATCCACGTTGCTACAAAGGGCCATATTTCATTCTTTCTCATTGCCACGTAGTACTCCATTGTGTATATAAACACAATTTCTTTATCCATTCATCAGTTGATGGACATTTAGGCTCTTTCCATAATTTGGCTATTGTTGAAAGTGCTCTTATAAACATTGGAGTATAAGTGCCCCTATGCATCAGCACTCCTGCATCCCTTGGGTACATTTTTAGTAGTGCTATTGCTGGGTCATTGGCTAGATATATTTTTAATTTTTTGAGGAGCCTCCACACTGTTTTCCAGAGCGGCGGCACCAGTTTGTATTCCCACCAACAGTGAAGAGGGTTCCCATTTCCCCACCTCCTCTCCAGCATCTATAGTCTCCTGCTTTGTTCATTTGGCCACTGACTGGTGTAAGGTGATATCTGAGTGTGGTTTTGATTTGTATTTCCCTGATGAGGAGCGACATTGAGCATCTTTTCATGTGCCTGTTGGCCATCCGGATGTCTTCTTTAGAGAAGTGTCTATTCATATTTTCTGCCCATTTCTTCACTGGGTTATTTGTTTTTCGGGTGTGGAGTTTGGTGAGCTCTTTATAGATTTTGGATACTAACCCTTTGTCTGATATGTCATTTGCAAATATCTTTTCCCATTCCATTGGTTGCCTTTTAGTTTTGTTGGTTGTTTCCTTTGCTGTGCAGAAGATTTTTATCTTCATAAGGTCCCAGTAGTTCATTTTTGCTTTTAATTCCCTTGCCTTTGGGGATGTGTCAAGTAAGAAATTGCTGCGGCTGAGGTCAGAGAGGTCTTTTCCTATTTTCTCCTCTAGGGTTTTGATGGTTTCCTGTATCACATTCAGGTCTTTATCCATTTTGAGTTTATTTTTGTGAATGGTGTGAGAAAGTGGTCTAGTTTCAACCTTCTGCATGTTGCTGTCCAGTTCTCCCAGCACCATTTGTTAAAGAGACTGTCTTTTTTCCATTGGATGTTCTTTCCTGCTTTGTCAAAGATTAGTTGGCCATACGTTTGTGGGTCTAGTTCTGGGGTTTCTATTCTATTCCATTGGTCTATGTGTCTGTTTTTGTGCCAATACCATGCTGTGTTGATGATGACAGCTTTGTAGTAGAGGCTAAAGTCTGGGATTGTGATGCCTCCTTCTTTGGTCTTCTTCTTCAGAATTACTTTGGCTATTCGGGGCCTTTTGTGTTTCCATATGAATTTTAGAATTGCTTGTTCTAGCTTTGATAAGAATGCTGGTGCAATTTTGATTGGGATTGCATTGAATGTGTAGATTGCTTTGGGTAGTACTGACATTTTGACAATATTTATTCTTCCAACCCATGAGCACAGAATGTTTTTCCATTTCTTTATATCTTCTTCAATTCCTTCAAAAGCTTTCTATAGTTTTCAGCATACAGATCTTTTACATCTTTGATTAGGTTTATTCCTAGGTATTTATGCTTCTTGGTGTAATTGTGAATGGGATCAGTTTTTTTATTTGTCTTTCTGTTGCTTCATTATTAGTGTATAAGAATGCAACTAATTTCTGTACATTGATTTTGTATCCTACAACTTTGCTGAATTCATGTATCAGTTCTAGCAGACTTTTGGTGGAGTCTATTGGATTTTCCATGTATAATATCATGTCATCTGCAAAAAGTGAAAGCTTGACTTCATCTTTGCCAATTTTGATGCCTTTGATTTCCTTTTGTTGTCTGCCTATGCGAGCATTTCCAACACTAGGTTAAACAACAGCAGTGAGAGTGGAAATCCCTGTCATGTTCATGATCTCAGGGAAAAAGCTCTCAGTTTTTCCCCATTGAGGATGATGTTAGCTGTGGGCTTTTCATAAATGGCTTTTATGATGTGTAATTATATTCCTTCTATCCCGACTTTCTCGAGGGTTTTTATTAAGAAAGGGTGATGAATTTTCTCAAATGCCTTTTCTGCATCGATTGACAGGATCATATGGTTCTTATCTTTTCTTTTATTAATGTGTTGTATCATGTTTATTGATTTCCGAATGTTGAACCAGCCCTGCATCCCAGGAATGAATCCCACTTGATCATGGTGAATAATTCTTTTTATATGCTGTTGAATTCGATTTGCTAGGATCTTCTTGAGAATTTTTGCATCCATATTCATCAGGGATATTGGCCTGTAGTTCTCTTTTTTTACTGGGTCTCTGTCTGGTTTAGGAATCAAAGTAATACTGGCTTCATAGAATGAGTCTGGAAGTTTTCCTTCCCTTTCTATTTTTTGGAATAGCTTGAGAAGGATAGGTATTATCTCTGCTTTAAACGTCTGGTAGAACTCCCCTGGGAAGCCATCTGGTCCTGGACTCTTATTTGTTGGAAGATTTTTGATAACCGATTAAATTTCTTTGCTGGTTATGGGTCTGTTCAAGTTTTCTATTTCCTCCTGATTGAGTTTTGGAAGAGTGTGGGTGTTCAGGAATTTGTCCATTTCTTCCAGGTTGTCCAATTTGTTGGCATATAATTTTTCATAGTATTCCCTGATAATTGTTTGTATCTCTGAAGGATTGGTTGTAATAATTCCATTTTATCTATTTGGGTGATCTCCCTTTTCTTTTTGAGAAGCCTGGCTAGAGGTTTGTCAATTTTGTTTATTTTTTCAAAAAAACAACTCTTGGTTTCGTTGATCTGCTCTACAGTTTTTTTTAGATTCTATATTGTTTATTTCTGCTCTGATCTTTATTATTCCTCTTCTTCTGCTGGGTTTGGGGTGTCTTTGCTGCTCTGCTTCTATTTCCTTTAGGTGTGCTGTTAGATTTTGTATTTAGGATTTTTCTTGTTCCTTGAGATAGGCCTGGATTGCAATGTATTTCCCTCTCAGGACTGCCTTCACTCATCCCAAAGCGTTTGGATTGTTGTATTTTCATTTTCCTTTGTTTCCATATATTTTTTAATTTCTTCTCTAATTGCCTGGTTGACCCATTCATTCTTTAGTAGGGTTTTCTTTAACCTCCATGCTTTGGGAGGTTTTCCAGACTTTTTCCTGTGGTTGATTTCAAGCTTCATAGCATTGTGGTCTGAAAGTATGCATGGTATGATTTCAATTCTTGTAAACTTATGAAGGGCTGTTTTGTGACCCAGTATATGATCTATCTTGGAGAATGTTCCATGTGCACTCGAGAAGAAAGTATATTCTGTTGCTTTGGGATGCAGAGTTCTAAATATATCTGTCAAGTCCATCTGATCCAATGTGTCATTCAGGGCCCTTGTTTCTTTATTGACCGTGTGTCTAGATAATCTATCCATTGTTGTAATTGCGGTGTTAAAGTCCCCTGCAATTACCACATTCTTGTCAATAAGGTTGCTTATGTTTGTAATTGTTTTATATATTTGGGGGCTTTTGTATTCGGCGCATAGACATTTATAATTGTTAGCTCTTCCTGTTGGATAGACCCTGTAATTATTATATAATGCCCTTCTTCATCTCTCGTTACAGCCTTTAATTTAAAGTCTAGTTTGTCTAATATAAGTATGGCTACTCCAGCTCTTTTTTGACTTCCACTAGCATGATAAATAATTCTCCATCCCCTCACTTTCAATCTGAAGGTGTCCTCAGGTCTAAAATGAGTCTCTTTTAGACAGCAAATAGATGGGTCTTGTTTTTTTATCCATTCTCATACCCTATGTCTTTTGGTTGGCGCATTTAGTCCATTTACATTCAGTGTTATTATAGAAAGATATGAGTTTAGAGTCATTGTGATGTCTGTAGGTTTCATGCTTGTAGTGATGTCTCTGGTACTTTGTCTCACAGGATTCCCCTTAGGATCTCTTGTAGGGCTGGTTAGTGGTGATGAATTCCTTCAGTTTTTGTTTGTTTGGGAAGACCTTTATCTCTCCTTCTATTCTAAATGACAGATTTGCTGGATAAAGGTTTCTCAGCTGCATATTTTTTCTGTTCATCACATTGAAGTTTTCCTGCCATTCCTTTCTAGCCTGCCAAGTTTCAGTAGAGATCCGTGATGAGTCTTATTGGTCTCCTTCTATATGTTAGAGCACGTTTATCCCTAGCTGCTTTCAGAATTTTCTCTTTATCCTTGTATCTTGCCAGTTTCACTATGATATGTCGTGCAGAAGATCGATTCAAGTTACATCTGAAGGGAGTTCTCTGTGCCTCTTGGATTTCAATGCCTTTTTCCTTCCCCAAATCAGGGAAGTTCTCAGCTATGATTTCTTCAAGTACCCCTTCAGCACCTTTCCCTCTCTGTTCTTCCTCTGGAATACCAATTATGTGTAGATTATTTCTCTTTAGTGCATCACTTAGTTTTCTAATTTTCCCCTCATACTCCTGGATTTTTTTAGGTCTCTTTTTCTCAGATTCCTCTTTTTCCATAATTTTATCTTCAAGTTCACCTATTCTCTCCTCTGCCTCTTCAATCCGAGCTGTGGTCGTCTCCATTTTATTTTGCAGCTCATTGATAGCATTTTTTAGCTCCTCCTGGCTGTTCCTTGGTCCCTTGATCTCTGTAGCAATAGATTCTCTGCTGTCCTGTATACTGTTTTCAAGCCCAGCAATTAATTTTGTGATTATTATTCTAAATTCGCTTTCTCTTATATTGTTTAAATCGTTTTTGATCAGTTCGTTAGCTGTCGTTGTTTCTTGGAGATTCTTTTGAGGGGAATTCTTCCGTTTGGTCATTTTGGATAGTCCCTGGAGTGGTGCGGGCCTGCGGGGCACTTCCCCTGTGCTGTCTTGAATAATTTGCGTTGGTGGGAGGGGCCACAGTCAGACCTGATGTCTGCCCCCAGCCCACCACTGGGGCCACCGTCAGACTGGTGTGTACCTTCTCTTCCCCTCTCCTAGGGGCGGGATTCATAATGGGGCTGCGTGGCCCATCTGGGCTACTTGCACACTGCCAGGCTTGTGGTGCTGGGGATCTGGCATATTAGCTGGGGTAGATAGGCAAGGTGCACAGGGGCGGGAGGGGCAGGCTCAGCCCGCTTTTCCTTCGGAGGTCTGCTTCTGGAGGGTCCCTGTGGCACTGGGAGGGAGTCAGACCCGCTGGAGGGATGGATCTGCAGAAGCACAGCATTGGGTGTTTGTGAGGTGCAAGCAAGTTCCCTGACAGGAACTGGTTCCCTTTGGGATTTTGGCTGGGGGATGGGCGAGGGAGATGGAGCTGGGGAGCGCCTTTGTTCCCCGCCAAGCTGAGCTCTGTGGTCCGGGGCTCAACAACTCTCCCTCCCATTGTCCCCCAGCCCTCCTGCTCTCCGAGCAGAGCTGTTAGCTTATATCCTTCCAGATGTTAAGTCCCGCTTGCTGTCAGAACACACTCTGTCCGGCCTCTCCGCTTTTGCCGCCAGACTCGGGGGCTCTGCTTTGCCGGCGGGCTGCCCCTCTGCCCCGGCTCCCTCCCACCAGTCTGTAGTGCACACCACTTTCCCACCCTTCCTACACTCTTCTGTGGGTCTCTCCTCTATGCTTGGCTCTGGAGAATCTGTTCTGCTAGTCTTCTGGTGGTTTTCTGGGTGATTTAGGCAGGTGTGGGTGGAATCTAAGTGATCAGCAGGACGCGTTGAGCCCAGCATCCTCCTACGCCGCCATCTTCTTCTATTCTGACCTCTTAAACAAGACTGGGAGTATTCATACTTCCTCTTTTATTTGGAAGTGTTGTAGATCCTTGAGGAAAGAGCTTTAATAAAACAGACATATATATATTTCTTTCTTAGTCCTTACCAAAGAGATGTATGGCCCAAGAGGACTAACTCTGTACTGGGGAAATACCCAGATCTAGGAATACCCAGATCTTTGGGAGGTTTAGATAGAGGGTCTGATTTGATACTAAACAATATACATCAAGTGACTGAGCAATCAATCTTATCAGAAACTTAATTTTGCCAGTGCCACTAAGTCAAAGATTTGGGCAGCCTCAGAAGATTATTTCACTGGATATGATATATTCAGAATTGACCCAGGAAGACCAGGGGACAAAAGTAAGCTTCATAAATGGTGGTTTCAATTCTCATATGATCTAATGCTACTGCACCAATGTCTCTCTCTCAGCTCATACCTAGGGCCTCATGGGCGGTCCCTATGAAGAGCTATGAGAAAAAATTCCTGGGCCTCGCTCACAGATTGTTGACACAGTATGTTGGAGCAAGTCAAAGATAGAATTCTGATATCCTAGAGACCCATCCAAAGCTATCCTGGGAGATAAAGTGTAGAGAAACTGACCAGTGGGCAGGGCTTTTGGCAGTGGATCTGGTCAGTCATTTTGCAGACAGAGAGAAGCAGTCTGAAGGGAGGGTATAACTGGACCCCTAGGCAGTGGCGAATGAACTGATTTTCATCAAGGTTTGGAAGGAAGATGGTCCCAGGTAAAATGAATGCTGACAGAACTGTGGAAGTAGGCATAAAATGTAAGAATTGATGTGTTAGACAGTAATGTTTATCAGTGAGCATCCACTGCTGTCATGTGTGTGATCCGTTTAAGAATTTGTAAAAGATGATGTTTCACCTGCACCTGAAGTGAATTTGTTTTGACAGAATTTGACAGTATTTTCACCTCTCCTTTTTTAAACTATAAAAATCTTCTCATTAAGAAATTTTATAAGTGTATCTATTTAAAACTTATTTTGAGAAAATAAATTATTTCTTTTTATTATTTTATTATTTTTATTATTTATGAAAGAAATAATAACAGCTCAGTCCCTGTTAGAAGGCCTGAGAACCCAGGGAGCCAATGATGTAAATCCCAGTCAAAAGGCAGAAGACCCATGTTCCAGCTCACATGGGCAAGCACGAAGAAACAGGAGGCAATTCTTCCTTCCTCCACCTTTCTGTTCAGGCCCTCAATGGATTGGGGAAGGCAGCCTGTTTTACTGAGTTCACCAATTCAAATGTAATCTCATCCAGAATCTTTTCAGACTCAGCCAGAAACAATGTTTAATCTAGGCACTGCATGGTGCATCAAGTAGACACATATAATTAACCACCACAGACTGCTATAACAACATACCATAGACTCAGTGGTAAAAACAACGGACAATTATTTCTCTCAGTTCTGGAGACTGCGAAGTCTAAGATGAAGCTGTTGGCAGATTCTGTTTATGGAGAGGGCCTGCTTCCTGGCTTGTAGACAGCTGACTTCTCACTTTGCGTTTACATGGCCATTTCTCAGTGAATGTCCTTGGGAGGGGGAGGGGGGACACTCTTGTGTCTCTTTCTCTTCTCATAAGGACACTAATCCTATCATGAGGCCACTATTCTCGTCACCTCATTTAACCTCATCAATTACGAATTACCTCACCTCCAAATATCATCTTATTGGGTGTTAGGACTTCAACATATGAATTATGGGGGAAACACATTCAGCCTGTAACACAAAGGAATATAAACCAGATTTTGTGTTTGAGACAAAGCCTGTAGAAGCACTAATAGAGATGTCTGCTAACACTCCAAGCTGTGTAACCTCCAATCCCCCAGGAAAGAATTTGGCACAAAAGCTCAACCACCCAAACTATGAATAAACATTGAACATATGAGCATCAGTCACCTTAAGTTTCATGGATTATGCTGAATTTAGTTTCTGTAGACTGGGATGCACATACTAAAAGGAAACTATCTCCTTAAGCAGAACAAGGATAAAAATAAAGTTCTAGCAGAGGTCACTGACATTCCAGCAGGGGAGTCCAAGCAGCTGAGGTAGTGATAGGCTTTAACACCAATTTTAACATAACAATGTCCTTCTTGCCCATCTCACTCTCATTAGCTCACTGGTTGCTTAGCTAGTGGAAGGAAATACATGTAAATGTTTCATAGTATGTGTGTCATTAGTAATTTCTACCAGTATGGTCTATTTTTTGACATCTTGAACTGAAGATGGTTACCTTTAACCTCACCTAGTACCAATGATAAAACAATTGCAAAAGAAACAACAAACAGCCAGGTGGAAAACATAACTAATTCATAGACATGAACAAATCTCTGACATTGACAACTGATGTGATTGCCCAATAGCCCGTGAAAGTAGCAGTCATGGAAGCTTTTCCTGGTCCCAACAGCATGTGCTCCCTCTTGCCAAAATGTTTCTAGTTACTGGTTCTTCTCAATGCCTGAACAATGAGGAGAAAAAGAAAACACTGAGCTGTCAAACGTGGTACCATGATTCAAAGGAGAAGGTGTCACTATTCTGTTGGTGCATAAGAAATTACCACAAATCCAGTGGCTTAAAAACAAAAACAAACAAAAATATGCATTTATTAGCTCACCATTCTGCAAGTCAGAAGTGTGAGATCCTATATAGGGTCTCACAAGGTCAAGATCAAGGTATCAGCCAGGCTCAGCTCTCATCTGGATGCTCTAGGGAAGATCCACAACTAAACTCATGCAAATTGTTAGCAGAACTCAATATTTAGTTGCAGAAGCACAGTCTTTTCTTGAATGGCTGTCGGTCAAGAGTGGCTATCAACAAGTAGAGGGGCCTCTCAGAGCCTCGAACACTGCCTTTTCCATCTAGAAAGCCAGCTAAAAACTGTGTTGAGTCCCCCTATTTCAAGTTTCTCTGACCACCATCCCCCTTGCTACAACCTGCAAAGAGAAAACTCTCTGCTTTTAAAGGGCTTATATGATTCAGTTAGGTCTACCTGCATAAGTTCTTTTATGATTAACTCAAAGCCAACTGATTGAGGCAGGTAACTGACATCCATGTATGTTAACTACAGATAGATACTTAAGATGTAGCAACTTAACTACGTCTGCAAAATGCCTTTTCCCATCCAATGTCATATCATCACAGGCTTGATATCTCATCATTGTGAACAACTCTAGGGATTAAGGGGAGATATTTGGGGGCATCTTAGAATTCTTGTTATCACAGAAAATAGACAACTGCTTGTGAAAAATAGTTTAGATAATACTTTTTCACTCTGTAAAAGGTAAAAATTCTTTCTGACCACAACTGACAGCTATTCTGGGTATGGCTCACTTTTCCTGTCTACAGCACTTCAGTCAGCATCATTATCCACGGGCTCATAGAGTGTGTGTGACTTATCGACATGGGATCCCAAAGAATACCACCATGAACTAATTTTATGGCAATTTTATGGCCAAGGAAGTGTGGCAATGGGAACATGATTATGGATCCACTGTTCTTAGCATATACCACATTGCCAAGAAGATGGCAGCCTGATGAAGCATTGGAATAGCCTCTTGAAGGTGTAGCTAAGGAGCAAGAGTAAGTCATCTATAGGACTTACTATGAAGTTAAAGTCCTAGGATCTGGTATGTAGCTCAGCCATCTGACATTATATGCTTCGCTGTCACCAATAATTAGATCACATGCACCTGGTGTGAAAGTTAGTGTCTCTGCTCCCCATTACTCCCAGAGACACTTAAAGAATTTATACTTCCGTCCTCACAATTGTAAAACTTGTGGGTCTAGACATCCTGCTTTCCAGAGGAGTAGATGCAGTAAGATTCCCACTAAACATGAACTTTCATTTGTCACCTGATCACTTTGGACTCCTTATGTAGACAAATCATGAGGCGAAGAACAAAGTTATCATATTTGCAGGGTTATCACCTTGTTTTAGTATATGTATACGTTTGTTCTATATATACATATACACACACACATACACTTATTTTACTTTTCTAAAGACACATGTTTTCTGAAATGAGGCCCATATTTTGCATCAACATCATGTTACTAATGTTATGTCTAAATTATAAACTCCAGTAAGTCTCTTTGGTTCATGGACACTCACAATAATCATCTAAAATCATCAATAATTTATTCTGTGCAATGATCCAGGAAACACATTGAGAATTTCCCAGAAATATTAGAGTCAAGATATAATATAATAAATTATGGGCATAAAATGAGGCTAGTGAAGGTAAAAAGAAATGTTCAGCAGCTCTAAAATGAAGAAAGAGATATTTTAGATTATAGTAAAATGAAAGATGGGGACAAACTTTATACCTCTGATATATATCTGCAAAAGAAAATGTAATATATAAGTAAAGCCATAACTCTGTAAGAAATACCTTATCAAGTAATACTTCAGTAAAGTCATCGCTTCCTGAGAAATCACTGAGATATTTACATCACTGAGTACACTGAGATACTACATCACATGTAGTAGCCCACACATTTGTGGTACAAAATATTGCTAATAAATTTTGGGTAAAAGCAACTCAGTGGAAAGCAAGTTAGACCCCACAGTTTGAAAAAAATCATTTATATGAAAATTAACCTACTCTATTGTTTCTGTTTTATATTATTTTGATAAAACATGGGTCCAATTTTCAGGCTTTCAAACATTTTAAATCATTTTTTATTGTGTTTTGTAATTGAGGGAACAGAATTTTCTCCTTTTGTATGCTCAATATCTACTACAGCAGCAATAGAAAATGAATAAAACCAATGTACTCAGGTATACCAAATGTTGATTTGTAAAGTAATATCAGCCAATAATGTTAAATTTTTTCATTGATTTTCCTGGAAATATTTCACTGTTTACTCTGTTACACCTTTTCCATGTTCTGGTACTCAGCATGCTTGAATCAAATGGTTTTCATGGTGTTGGATTTTATGCCATGCCAATCTTGCAATAACTGTGGACAAAGTATGAATAATGTATGTTGAGTGAGCATTTGTGTAAGTGCAAATATTTTCATTCATTGCATCTAGCTTTCATGTAGAAATCTGTCCTTCTACTTTCTGTTTTTGGTCTTCATTGACAAGATTTTTTTCTCAGAAGTACCATCTGGACACATTACAGGGCAGAATTGAAGAGAACAGACCTTTGGAGTCAGGCCAACTCTAAAGCAGGGGCTTGAATCTCAACTCAAGACACCAATTTGCTGAGATCTCTTAGGCAAGCTATTTAAATATTTCAAGTCTTCATTTTTCTCATCTATAAAATGTGAAAAATAAAAAGTCTACTTTCGAAACATGCTTTGCCAAGTGCCTGATGCATGGTAAGAATTCCATAGATGTTACTTATCATTGTCCTTATTATTGTTATTAAATGAAGAATTAATGAACTATAGATAAGATCAATTGGAGAAACATCAAAAGATGATGTCTCCTAACTACCAATTTCTTGGGCCATTGGTTTTGAAAATAAAGATTAAATCAGCCATACTCAACCCCAAACAAAAGTTATGTTTTTCTTGTTATGGCACAAATTCCAATACCTGGATTTTCTACTTCATAATTTAAAATGACTTTTAAAAATGGTATATGTTCCATGATATTACAAATAAGAAAATTCTTATATGTTTATGCTTTTACTTACTAGTTTTGGAGCTACGAGAATAACTCCATGATTTCAAATTTGGATGTTTATGTATCCTCCAAGAATTCAAATGAAATTAATCTTTGAAAGCATTCAGCAATTAATTTATTTTTTATTATTTTTTAATTATTTTTATTATTTTTAATTTTATTTTTTAAAAATTTACATGCAAATTAGCATATAGTGCAACAATAATTTCAGGAGTAAATTCTTTAGTGCCCCTTACACATTTAGCCCATTCCCCTCCCACACCCCCTCCAGTAACCCTCTGTTTGTTCTCCATATTTATGAGTCTCTTATGTTTTGTTCCCCTCTCTATTTTTATATTATTTTTGTTTCCCTTCCCTTATGTTCATCTGTTTTGTCTCTTAAAGTCCTCATATGAGTGAAGTCATATGATTTTTGTCTTTCTCTGACTGACTAATTTCACTTAGCATAATACCCTCCAGTTCCATCCACATAGTTGCAAATGGCAAGATTTCATTCTTTTTGATTGCCGAGTAATACTCCATTGTGTATAGATAGATAGATAGATAGATACCACATCTTCTTTACCCATCGATGGACATTTGGGCTCTTTATGTTCTTTGGCTATTTTTGATAGTGCCGCTATAAACATGGGGGTTCATGTGTCCCTTCGAAACAGCACACCTATATCCCTTGGATAAATACCTAGTAGTGCAATTGCTGGGTCATAGGGTAGTTCTATTTTTAGCTTTTTGAGGAACCTCCATACTGTTTTCCAGAGTTTCAGCAATTAATTTCTATTGCAAGTTTACTATTCATTTGAACAGTAACACCAGTTTTTGTTCATGTTTAAATTTTCAACGTTTAAAATATAGTTGACCCTTGAACAACACAAGGGTATGGGCACAGTCAAAAATCCAAATAGACCTTTTTGACTCTCCTAAACCTTAACTACTAAAAGCTCACTGTTGACTCAAAACCTTACAGATAACATAATGAACACATACTTTATAAAGTTAGAGAAAAGAAGGTGTCATTCAAAACCTCATAAGGAAAATACCTTTACAGTACTGTAGTTATCCTAAGAAATTCATGTGTTAGTGAATCCATGAAGTTCAAACCCATGTCATTGAAGGGTCAACTGTATTTGAGAACAAAAATGGTTTACGTAAATACATTAATTTCATTTCATTGTATTGTACTGTGATATTCATAGGAAAAAGCATTTCAAATATTTCATTTAAATGAAATCAAATGCAAATAAAGTTGGCTTCTTCCGATGTATTTTGCCCAGAGGTTCTTGAAAATTTTATAGAAAGCCCTTAAGAAGATAAAAGTGGTAAGAGAAATATAGTAGTTTCTATTGTTAATACTGGAATCCCAAGAAATAAATGTCCTCCAATTCAGAAAATTCCCTACTGCTTATAAATATTCATATTACTCCTTCCTATAAATATTTATGGCCACGTATTTCTAACAATGTTCATTAAAACAACCAAGGAAACATTCAGTTGAAATTCTCCAACTTCAAATACTGTAGAAATTTATCTCAATGAGGTAACTATTCCATTCATGCATATGATGGAGGGGGGGTTGTGTGTGTGTGATTGAAATTAGATTTTATTTTATCTAAGAAAACAATAAAGAATGTGTAACTGATCTTGGAGAAAATTGAAAAACATAGAAATTTCTACTCATACTTATGTTTTTCACTAAGTACCAAGCATTGTCCTAGGTTCTAGGAATATAAAAGTGAGATATGTAATATACTATATGACACATACTCACACATGTATGTATATAATGTACATATACATATATGTAAGGTGTGTGTATATACACACACACACATATATATATATGCATATAAACACATTCCTTTTTAAAAGTATGCAGTTAGAAATCCATAAATGTGGTGAGGATGATAACACTAAAATTGCATTTTACATACTGATATGCAAGCATTAAAAGAGAGAGAAAGAATAAAGACATATCTCTGTCTACAACTATGGTTTGTCCAGAGGGGAAAATCAAATATGTGGGAAATGTGATAATTTTGATTGTTTTATTGTCTTACTGACTCTCTGAAGGTAATGATTAGCCTTGTGCTCACTGGCTTCTATTCTTCCGACTTTGGTGATATTTTCAACCATTTGTGCCAACTCTCTAGGCCAGGGCTAGTGCCAACTGAGGTGCTACCTGGGTCATCTTATATTAGGCATGAAGTGATTTAGTAAGAGATTCTGCTAATGACATTATGAGTGGGTAGAAGAACATACTATTTCCACTTTTGACAAAGGTAATTCTTACACAGCCCACAGTGTTAAAAATGGTCACCCACCTCTGGTCGCACTGAGAGTCAGGAGTGGCAGAAACAGTGTAGCCGAGATGCCAAACTTTTAGGTCAGCATGGCAGAGATATGTATGGAATTAGCAGACTAGAAAGCTGATGTTTTGACCAAAATGAAATCAGAGTCTTCCTCGAAAAGTAATGACAAAAACTTACTATTTCTTGCACTAAAATATACTAATTATATACTCTGTAACACCTATAGTTCTAGGTGCAATTATATCTCTGTACAAAACAAACTGGCATTTGCCCTGATGTTTGTATTCTAGTATACTCATGGACTTTATCTAGAAGTCACTAAGAAAAATCTAAATCGAAAACTTTACACAAAACATACGTGAAATTCCTTGTTCCAAAGGTATAATGATGCATAAAATACTCTTCAATAGACCATGTGGCATAAATCCACTCTTTAAAAGGAAAACCCATTCAAGCTCAAAAATTTTCTCTCCAGTAAGATGCCATATGTCATGGTAGAACAATTTTAGAAAATACTACACCCATGTCTTCTTATTGACTAAAAACACGCATTAGCAGGTTAAAGCCTCTAAGATTCGCTGCAATGTAACAACTACCGCACTAGATTGAGTCCTGCGTTTTACAAACTTGAATTTCCTATAAAAATTGCTTTTTGCTGATCATCTGTCTTACAGAATTAATATTTCATGGCACAGTGTTTGAGACACCTTGGTTTAGTTAATATATCCACATAGATTCATATAAACCTTCAGAATAAAATCATGACACTCCTTCAAAGGTAAGTATGTGTGTACTGCAGGAAAAGAAATTGGGCAGAATGGTTATATTTCTCAATTATATCTACACCCTTCTGTTTTTCCCTTAATAATTTTCCTCTCTGGCATCATGAATGATATATGGTCATCAGAAACGCAAGTCACAAAGATATCAAAGATATATTATTTGCAATGTACATATTATTAAAATTCATGTTACGTAAAACATCATTAAAATTCTTTTCATATGAGTTTTCTTATTGTTTTACCTTAGGAAGAAAAATAGGAGTGAATGTTTGACTCCAACCATGTCTACCCATATGGCATTTGTACTGGGACAAAAAACTGTGAAAGTTTTCAGGAACCTAACACTCTCCACAAGGGAGTGTCCCTTGAAAACAGTCACCTATCCATGTTTCAATCATTGGAAGCCAAAACAGTAGAGCCATAAGCCTATTTTTAGGGCTACTACCAATCTATAAGCCTGAATTATGAGTGGGGAAAAAGCCCAGATTTAGTTATTTAATGCATCTATGTTTGTTTTTATATTTATTTCTCATATATATATATATATATATATATATATATATATATATATAAAGAGAGAGAGAGAAAGAGCATGAACAGTGGAGGGGCAGACGGAGAGACAGAATCCCAAGCAGGCTCCACCCTGTCAGTGCAGAGCCTGACATGGTGCTTGACTTCATGACCCGTGAGATCATAACCAGAGCCCAAATCAACAGCTGGATGCTTAACCAATTGAGCCACCCAGGTGCCCCTAAATTTATTTATGATGAACAAAAATTGCATTTTCAAAAAGGACGTGAGGTCTTCAGATTAAGTCTCTGAAGGTGTGGTTGTCATTGGTAACTATTACATTAGGTTTCTCATAGATTACAGAAAGTTTTAAAGTCAAGAATAATAAATATTCTTGCTGTCCACTTAGCATAGCATTCACATTTTATTTTGGAGGTCACTTGAATAACTGTCAGGAAAGAAAGCTATTAGAGCACAATTAGTTTTGATCAAGCTTAATGTTTTCTCCTAACTATTTTTCTTAACTTCAGAGAAGGTATTACTTTATATCAATTGATTAGGGCGTTCTATAACAAGGTTATCCATACTCAAAATGGATTAATTTTTGAACTGTTCCAGGCATGAGAAATCTCAAAAATTCCAAGTCATTTTTTGTACTAGCAGAATTTTAAAAATGAGAGAGAAGCAAAGAAGGGCATGAGATATGGAGAATACCTACAATTCCTAGATCTTATAACAGTAAAATATAATTAGAACATGCAAGGAACAAACTGAGAAAATTGTTTCAACCCAAATAAAACCTCTTATTTCTTGAGTGACAAAGTACAAAACCATAAGACATACATCCTTCTCTAGTTTATACCCCAAAATATAATAATAATACTTGTTAAATATTATTACCATAGAAAATATGAGAACTCATAAATAACTACAAGATTGGATTAAATCAAATTTGATTAACACTTAGTGTTATTTTTTTTAATTTTACTAAATTGAGAAAAAAGTTAATTGAATAAACATCTGCAGACCTTTTAGACAAGATGTTAGAATGAACACAATAGTTATAATCCTTCACTTGCCACTCCCAGTAAAATAAATAATTGAAAAAAAAAAGATTGACAACTTGCATCAAAATGGAAAACAGGGTGCTTGTGTGGCTCAGCTGGTTAAGCATCCCAACTTTTGATTTGGCTCAGGTCATGATCTCATGGTTCGTGAGTTTGAGCCCCACATCGGGCTTCTGGCCTTCTCCTGCTCTCGCGCATGCTCTCTCTCTCTCTGTCAAAAATAAACCTTTAAAAGAATTTTTTTTAAAGGAAAACAAAAGGTAAGTGTTATTAGTGTAACAGTTTCAATGACAAGGTTTGATAGAAGCATTGAGAACCTGTCTTATTCCTCTCTTGATCCATCTGACCCTGTCTTCCTCTCCCATCAAAAAAGAACAAAAATAAAGATTGAGGAGATCTTTTAAAACTGTCCCTACCAGTCCCAACTAAAAGGATGATGGATGGAGGTAAGAAGTCTAAGTTCATTTTTTCTGACTGGTTAAAGAAGAATATCAGAGCTCAAAGACTTCCTCCTAATGTTGAAAGTCATGACAGTTGAGGTCAGTCATAGCAATATACCTGAAGTTTACATTTGATATCATTAACTATAAAAAGCAAAGAAAAGCCTCAACAAAGAAAAAAGCCTCAGGATATATAACAGAAGTCAAATATCATGTTCCTATGAGTTCACAAAGCTTTTTTCAGTTAAAAAAAAAGTGTCTCTAAGGCATTCCTAGCTATCTATGTATTTAGTTCTTCTTGTCCATTGTTCCCAGTGAACTAGAATTTTACCAACAAGTTTCAATATTTTTGCTTCCCTCCCTGGAGATTCTTATGGATAAATTTTGGTCAGACATGTCACTAAGTAATGAAAACTGCTATTCAACTGAGATACATGCTATATAACCAAATACAGAACAGGAGTTGTCTACCTCTGTGTATACATACATGGATGATAGTAAAACATAGATCTTTCCATTAATCAAACAACTTTATCAAGATTCAAAGAAAATGGGAAATGCCATGATCTGAAATAGATTTGCTCCTGGAGAATATGAAGTTAAACATACGACTAATTTAAACAAAATTCCATAAAAAATCATATCTATAAAATTTAAACAAGAAAAGAGATTTGTAAGTTTAGGAAATATTATATGAGTAAGTGAGATGATTATTGAATTAAAACTACAATGGTGTCTGTGAAGAGCAGGTAGATACTGATGAAAATAATATTAAAATTTAAGTTTTTCTTAACTTTTCTTTCTTTATTTTTGAGAAACAGAGAGAGACAGAGAACATCAGGGGAGGGACAAAGAGAGAGGGAGACACAGAATCTGACCCAGGCTCCAGGCTCTAAGCTGCAAACTGTGAGATCATAACCTGAGCCAAAGTTGGATGCTCAACCAACTGAGCCACCTAGAAGCCCTGAAAATAAGATTAAATTTTAAAAAGAAAATATAAAGTTACCCATAAATAAAAGTGAAAATATTTTCTTAGAAGTGAGAGAAAAAATAATAGAGAAATCTTTCGATTTTTAAAGGATGGGGAAAAAATCATGAAGTTTTGAAACCAAATTTAAACTATAATTGTACCACAAGTATAGTTGGTTTTTAAAACTGTCAGTGAATAGCCAACAAATTTATTAAACAAAGTTACCTAGTACATGGGTTTTTTTGGATTACACAAAAGATCAAGAAAATCTTAGAAGGGAAGGAAGGGGAGCACTGTCCTATTATACTACCAAAAGTTAATAATAAGCCATGTCGTCAGACAAAGTTAATTTTGAAAGAAGCATTCCCGAAGATGGATACCGTAGTATACTAGTATGCCACATTGTGTCTGACAATGGGGAGGAAACTCATTTATATGTACACATATTTTAAAATGTTCCCTTTAACCTAGTATTTCTATTTCCAGAAAACCATTCTCAGAATAGATACAGATGTATGAAAAAAGACTCAGGTTCATCTTTGGTCATTGACGCTTAGTTGGACTTGAAGAATAAAATTATTAAGCGCTAATTATATATCTGCATGAGGGGATATTATACGCATTCAATACTTATTAAAACCATAACTATACTAAAAGGTTCTCAAACCATTGTATGACGTGTAAAAAGATCGAATACGAGCTGGATAACAGTATCGAGCAGTTTTTGTTATAGCTATACTATAACTATACACCTAAATAAATCACAAAACACACTGATCAAATTTTCTCTTGGTCTTGAAATTATAGAGGATTTTAATTTTTTTCATTATGCTTTTCTATATTTTCATATTTTCTGCAAAATACATAAAGTGGTTTTCTGTAATCATCAAAAACTATATTATTAACATCAATAAATAGGACTCTAGATATATCATTTTGACGTTTTCATGGAAAATTTATCAAACAAAATGAAAGAATCTTTAAAAATCCAGGAAGGATAATATTAAGTTACCCATAAAGGAACAAAAATCTAAGCAATATTATTTGTTCTTCTGCAACACCAAAGTATAAGAGAAAATAGAATAGCTACAAAGCTCTGAAAATAAGTTTGTGATTTCAAAGCATTGTGCACACAACCATAAGACAGCCATTCTCATATTTGTGTGATCTTAGAAAACACATCAACTGTGTATACTTTTTAATGAACTTGTTGACTATTAATTGGCAGTATTAAAACTAGTCATTACATGTACGCTAATTATAGCTTAAGTTTGGTTACAAAACTAATTAGGGTCTGCTATGTAAAAAAAAAAATTCAAATAGCATAATTTATCACTTCATATAAAATTAACAAAGTCAAGTAGACATATGAGCCATAACTCCCCAAAAGCACTGAAGTTATCTTTTTAAATGACTTTTTTTTTGATAGGCACTTAGTTTAATAGAGATATAAGAATCTCTGAAAGGAATTCCAAAGTCATCAATAGAATAAAAAAAAAAGTCATTTCAAGAATTTTGCAGAAGATAATAGTAAACCAAGGCCATATAACAGAATTATAACACAAAAGAAATCAGGCAAAATGTAAGATCACAGACTAGTATCAAAATTCAAAAATGAAATAAGTTGGTAAAAAAAAAAAAACAACCATGAATGTTAACAAGTATAAAAACATTAAATTCACCTATTGAAAGTAAAAGACTCTTGTATTGGACTATAAAGAAAATTCTATGGCATCTAGGGGCGTCTGGCTGGCTCCGTCAGTTGGGCGTCAGACTTTAGCTCAGGTCATGATCTCACAGTCCCTGAGTTCCAGCCCTGTGTCAGGCTCTGTGCTAACACCTCAGAGCCTGGAACCTGCTTTGGATTCTGTGTCTCCCTCTCTCTTGGCCCCTCCCCTGCTTCCACTGTGTCTCTCTCGTCTCAAAAATAAATAAAATCATTAAAAAAATTTTTTTAAAAGAAAATTCTATGGCATCTTTTTTTTTTTGTTTATTTATTTATTTTGAGAGAGAGAGAGCCCACGTGCGTCAGAGCATGTGACAGGGGCAGAGAGACAAAGAGAGAGAGAGAATCCCAAGCAGGCATCAGGCTGTCAGCACAGAGGGGAACATGGGGCTCATTCTCACCAACCAGAGAAATCATGACCTGAGCGAGATCAAGAGTCCAATAAGGCTTAATAGACTGAGCCACCCAGACTCCCCTATGATATCTTTCTTATTAGAGACATTCCTAAATCATCTAAACACATACACATACATACATACAATAGAGCAATTGAAAAATGATAATTATCCCACAAAGATTAGCTATTATATAGATATATAATTTATAGATATCTTATATTAAATATAAAAATTATATTTATATATAATGTAGTATGCTAGTATAGACATATATGTATATATAATAATGATGTCATTAACATTATATATGAATATGTTAGATATAACTTAATATATTATATATTATATTTATTTATATATAATATAGTATGCTGGTATAGATATATATGTATATATAATTATATAATGTCATTACACAATACATAATGTAATTACTATATATGTATATGTATATATATAATGATATTATTCATAGACTATAATAGAGAAATGGCCAACAATTCAGAATGGTAACAAAAATATGAAGTATTTGTATATACTTGACAAAGAATGCCAAAGGCTGTATTAAAAACTATTAATGCAGAAAAAAAACAATTTGCAAAATCAACATAAATGGAAAATATTATATATAGTAAAGATATGAACCCCTCCAAAGTCACTGATAAATCCAAGGTGATTAACCAAACACTACTAGAAGTTTATTTTTAAATTTGACTCAAACAGTTGAAGCGACATAGGAATTTCTAGTGCTCGTCGTCCACCCTGAAACATCAGTTTGAACCAAGACCTGAGCATGAGAAAATCTTCACAGTAGCCAAAAATCCAGATGTGGGATTGCAGCCCGTGGGGGAAGACAGAAATAAGAAAGTTGCACTGGTGGCGGGGGGGGGTAGGGAAGAGGAATTTACACTACCCCTGTCACTGCTCCCCCAGTCATGGGCCAGGCAGTGTAGCTCTCACAGGACACACTACCTTTGGGTAAGGACAGTGAGCACCCAGCTTCAGGACGGATTCCAGAGCTGACCTGTCTGGGCACGAGGCTGACTACCCCAGCCTTGGGTGGCTCCTGGAGCTCCTGTGGTTGCAGGACCCAGGCTCACTCGGGCTGCCAACTTGGGCACCCCAGTCGGAGTAGGATGGACTCCAACCACCCCAAGCTTGCGTCTAATTCTGGTACATGCTTGCTTCTGTGGCCCACGGTGGTTCCTGTAGCCCCAGCGGCTTCCAAAGCACCAGGCTCCCATGAATCCGGGCCACCAGCTCACCCCAGTGCCTACTGGCTCCCGGGCCCCAAGAGGCTCTTGAAGCTAGTAGGCGGCTTCCCTGGCACCACAGGTTTCCTTGGCTCCAGGTTTCTAGAAGGCCAGCATAGACACAGGACTCCCTGGCCATCTGTGCTGTAGCCAGCTCCAGTAGCCCCAGGCAGCCCCAGGAGTCCTAGGTGGCTCCTACAGCTCCAGGAGGCTTCCAGAAGGTGCCTGTAAAACCAGGGTCCCTGTTAACCCTAGTGCCACTGGTTTCCAAGTTCTGGGCCTCTCCGGAGGATGGGCCCCCAGCTGGCTCTTTACTTATCAGTCCTACTAAGAAAACACTGGGTAGGGAACACCTGGGTGGCTCAGTCGGTTAAGCATCTGACTTTGGCTTAGGTCATGATCTCACAGTTCCTGAGCTGACAGCTGCTTCAGATTCTGTGTCTCCCTCTCTCTCTGCCCCTCCCCCCACTCATGCTCGCTCTCTCTCTCTCTCAAAAATAAATAAATATCAAAAAAATAATAAAAAGAAAGAAAACACTGGGTGGTACATATAAAAACAAACTCTAAAAGCTAGATTAAGTAGAAAGACCAGCTAAGAACCTTGAAATCCTGGGTTTTCTTTTTGCTTCATATACCTCACATATGAAACTAAAGATGCCAACAATCTGAACTATTAACAGACGTAGATAAAAACAACCCCAATGAAAACTTGCCATCTAAAAGAAAAGGTCAGGTTAATTACACAGAAAACTTAGAAGACTTAGACAATAACCACTCTCTTCTAGCCAGATGTCACAGGAAAAAATATATTCATCTATCTCTATGCCCATGCATGCCAATGAAGGCCAAAAGCCTAGACTTCTCCACCCTTACTAAGCTTAAGGAGGCAGCTAACATGCTCACCAATCACTGCCAGGGTGGTGGCAGAGAAAGGCTAAGAAGGGAGCTAAGTCAAAAAAAAAAAAAAAATTAAAAAAAAAAAAAAAAAAAAGGGGGCGCCTGGGTGGCGCAGTCGGTTAAGCGTCCGACTTCAGCCAGGTCACGATCTCGCGGTCCGTGAGTTCGAGCCCCGCGTCGGGCTCTGGGCTGATGGCTCAGAGCCTGGAGCCTGTTTCTGATTCTGTGTCTCCCTCTCTCTCTGCCCCTCGCCCGTTCATGCTCTGTCTCTCTCTGTCCCAAAAATAAATAAACGTTGAAAAAAAAAAAAATTAAAAAAAAAAAAAAAAAAAAAGAAGTGAGCTAAGTCTTTCAACCCCATCAGGCAGTAATGAGCCGTCTCTCTGGTAAAGATGGTGAAGATGTCTGGACTTTCACCCCCATCCAGCAGGAATGAGTACTATCAGACAGTAGTATCAGAGTAGTATCAGAGTACCAGGGTAGTAACAGAGAGGGAGTAGTGGGAAGTCAGTACTTTCACCAGCGCCCAGCAGTTATGAGGTTGCTACGCCCATGTATCAGTGGAGGCCTCATGGAGAGCAATAAGGAAACACTCATGCCCTTCCCAGCTAGAGAGGTTGGTGGAGGACCAGGAGAGAACCAAAATGACCATCCCTACCCAGCAATAATGTGGATTCACCAGGTGTGTTAGCAGCGTCCAAGTAGGGCACCTGGACTTCCATCTCCATCTGGCAATAAAGGAGTGGTAACCCCCTTTCCCTGACAAAGTGTTTTCAGAAGAAGCCAACTAAAACAGAAGGTTTAAATAAAAGCCGGAATCTTGTAACACTCAACATGTCCAGGTTTCAGTGGAAAGTCACTTGCCATACCAAGAACCAGAAAGATATCAAACTGAATGAAATGAAAAAAGACAATAAAGACACCACTGATATGACAGACATGTTAGAATTATCTGATGAAGATTTTAAAGCAGCCATTATAAAGAAACTTCGACAAGCAACTAGTAGCATGCTTGAAACAAATGGAAAATGGTCTCCGCAAAAAAGTAAACTATCAAAAAAAAAAAGAAAGAAACTATCGATAAATAGATGACACAAAGCAAAACCAAATGGAAACTTCACAACTGAAACATATATAAATTCTACAGATTAGAATGCCTACCACAACCATCACAACCATGATTATGAATCAGAACGCTCAACAAACAAAAATGGCAATTCTCCCAGACATATAGGTTTAATATAGATCCTACGAAAATCTAAGCATGATTTTCATAGAGGAAAGATAATTTGAAAAATTATATAGAAAGGCAAAGGACTAGAATAGCTAAAATAGAAGCTATTCTTCTTTCAAAAAGAAGGAGGAATCAATCTGTATGATCTCAAGACATATTATATAGCTACAGTATTTCTGATGCCCTAGTATTGGCAGAGGGGGAGACAGATGGATCATTGGAAGAGAATAAAAAACCCAGATAGAAGCTCACACAAATATGCTCAATAAGAATATAAAGATGGAAAATAAGCACAAGAGAAGATAGCAATATCACTGGCCATTAGGGAGTTGCTTATTAAAACGGTCATGAGGTACAGCTCAAAGCCTGGAGCCTGTTTCAGATTCTGTTTCCCTCTTTCTCTCTGCCCCTCCCGCCACTCACACTCAGTGTCTCTGTCTCTCAAAAATGAATAAACATTAAAAAAAACTGTAATGAAGTATTGCTACATGCCTGTCAGAATAACTAAAGTAAAAAATAGTAACACCAGATGTTAAGGATACAGAGATGCTATATCACTCATACAATGCTGGTAGTAATGTAAAATCATACAATCACTTGGGTAACAATTTAATGGTTTCTTAAAAACGAAACATATTATTATTCCAGTCTTCAAGGTATTTCTGGGAATTTATCTCATACAAATGAAAACTTATGTTAATGCAAAAATTGTGTGAGAATATTCAAAGCAGTTTTATTTGTAATAACCAAAACCTAGAAACAACCCAGATACCTTTCAATGCAGGTTAATACCTAAACAAATATCTATACCATGGAATAGTAGTTAGCAATAAAAAGAAACTATTCATTTTTCTTTCAGTGTGTTAAAATATACAAAATGATATGTGCACAGTATAAACTCTATTATGTAGATATTCTTTGTATGTGAGGTTTCACACATACATATTTATTTGAATAGCCTGGATATAAACATAATAGTAATTAATACTACAAAATAGAATTGTATCTCAGTAATATAATCATTAGCTATACTTTTGTTTCTCTCTCTCTCTCTCTCTCTCTCTTTTGGTTTTTAGTTGCCTCTATGTCTTATAAAATTCTAAAATTTACATACTTTATATTTTTCCTTTTTTATAAAAATGCTAAGGTTTTAAAATTAAACAGCAATTGCAAAGAGCTTCACTGATAAAGCACAAAAAAATCATTATTAATACATTGAGAATTTTTGCTGAATGCCTTGACTTCAGTTTTTATAATCCATAAAATGGAAGTTACAAAAATATGTCAAAATATTTACAAGGACATAATAAAATAATTTGAAAATGCTTGGTTAATTTCAGAGGAACAATTGACAGGGAAGAAAAAAGCAGATATGTCTGCTGAGTTAAGAGGAATATACACAAAGAATGTTCCAGGTAAAAGTGTATCTGTTATCCATCAACAACATAAAATACAGAGGAAAGATCAAAAGAATGGCCCTAGTAGATCTTAGACTCAATCTTCTCTTCTATAACAAATTCCCAGAGGAATTTTGGTCCAAACTGTTGACAGGCTTTTTATGAAGTTTTGCTGAGCAGAAATTTTCTAAACAGAGGCCTAGGAGAAAGCTGACATCAAGTATAATGCATCAGTGCTTCCATTAAAAGAACTAAAGAGACCATCAGTAGCAGTGAGACATATGGTATACCTACCCAAATTCCTTATACTGAGGTTGGCTCAAACTGAAGTATCATGGGAATAAATTCACCACTACACAAAACACTTTCTGCATTTAGAATTCTTCCTTATGCATTACCTACATTTCTTAACTGGTTTATACGGTTTATGACCCAGGGCCAAATCTTTTATCTTACATCTCTTAATGTGGAAAGAAAGACTCAGAGATATCACATGCTTTGATGTTAATCCCATTGGAACCAAGATTTCAATCTGTCTTCTATCTCAAAGAGTGTTTTCACTTACCTCCCCTTAAATTTACATAAATGTGCTGATGCTTTTCTCTTTCTTTCCTGAAACTTTCTAGAAACATGTACATTGAGAAAGGATTTGCATTTGGGAATGGAGATTTGGAATAAATCTTGTGGAGGGAAAATCCATGGCATTATTTCAATAAAGATTTTAAAAAATAACAGGATGGTAGGTTAAATATGCCCACAAATTTTTCTCCCTTAATGAAGTAGAGTCTATCTGCCCAGTCCTACAGTGTGTACTGCCCTTGTGACTTGCTAGGGCCAATAGATTGTGTCTGACGAAATATTGTATGACTACTGAGTCAAGACTTCCGAGATCTTGTAGCTTCTCTGCTTGCCCTCTCAAGGTATCAACCTCCTGGGAAAAGGCTCAAGATAGAATCCTTCAGGATGAGAGATCTATAGATAGAGAGACTCAGCTGTCATAGGCTTGCCAGCCATTGGGGTTAAAGGGCCACTACATGTAAGGTGTGCAGAGATTACTTGGCCCCAGTGGACATAGCTAGTGACAACAAATGCCGAGTGAAAGAAAGTAACTGCTCAAACTGAGCAGTGCCCACATTGCAATCCCACAGAATCATGAACTAATGAGTAGTTACTTTCTGTTCTAGGCCACTGAGTTTGGGGTGGTTGTCATGCAGCAATAGATAATCGTCACTGATGATGGAAGCATTTTAGGTCATCCTAATGGACCTTCATCACGGGATTTGTACTGAAAGCGTTTTATGAAAAGCAGAAATAAAATCTGTTCTCATTGGAAGATAATTTGATGATTCATTAATGATGAAAATTCATTATTTCTGAATGACTGTGAGTTGTGATAAAAGCTAAACCAGGCAACGAATTATATAAGATGCTAATGCACATATAGCCATTAAATAATATGCATGAAAATAATTTGTCATGTTATTCCATTATCTAAATAGAGAACACAAAAAAAGGAATTGACTTTTTATAAAGGCATATACTAAATGAAAAGCTATTATTAATACTTCTAGTCTTATGCTTTGGGTTCTTAACCATAAATATACATTTAATCAAATAACTTATATAACTGTATTTTTGTAAATTGATCGGAAGCCTTCAGTCACCACCTTCCTCTTCCATTGTCTAGTTATTTCATTGTTTGTCAACATATAAATCAAATTTTCAGAGAAAACATTATAATATGAAAGCTACTTATAGATAATTATGGCTTTTGTATTATCCCAAGATGTGCACAAATTACACTTGAACCAACAACTTATTAAGAAAAATATAGTTGCTTTACTACCATGGCTTTTCTCTATATGAGGGGTTCAGGATCAGAAACCAAAAGTGTCATGCCTAAAACAAATACACGATCAAAAAACCTGAAGAATCAAATTGAATTTCTTTCTCTTTCCAACTATTCTGTCACTTATAATTACCATACAAAGATATTATAAGAAGAATATCAGATAACATAGGGAGAAATAGTGTGAGTTAACAAATATAAGGAAAAGAATCAACAAGTCTAGAAAAGAAAATAATCAGATGTAATTTATATAGCATAAAGGTCAATAAAAATCTAATGAGAGAGGAGCCTGGGAGGCTCAGTCAGTCAGTCATCTGACTTGATTTCGGCTCAGGTCATGATCTTAACCATTCCTGAGATCGAGCCTTGTGTCAGGCTCTGGGCTGACAGTGCACAGCCTGCTTGGGATTCTTTCTCTCTGTCTCTCTGTCTCTCTCTCTGCCCCTCCCCCACTGGCATGCTCACACACTCTCTCTCTCAAAATAAACTTTTAAAAAATGTAAAAAATAAAAATTAAAAAATTAAAAAAATAATGAAGTCAGAAATGTATTACATGCAAGTGTCTATTCTGGTCCCTAAATTTCACCTGGGACTTCACAGAGGGAGAAAGCACTGGAGAGAGGCAACAGGAAGAAAGCAAAAAGGAGTGAGGAAAGAAGGGTGAACAAGGCTGGGAAAGAAATTCTCTGGTTAGTGATGAGAGCCAAGGCAAGGAATAAACTAGCTTCCGGGAGGTACTGACTCTGTCGCAGTAATGGGACATATGAATGAAAAGAAAAAAGAAAGACAGAAGAAAAGACATTTAGACACAAGAAGCCACAGGAGAGTATTGCCGGCAAGCTGGACAATTTCCAGAGATCAGAATTGCAGGGGTTGTTTAAGTTCCCATGAATCAAAGAAGAGAGACTTGATTTAATAAATAGGGCCTTTAGCAGCAACATAAGAAAAGCTATAACTTAAAACTATGGCTAGATTAGCCCTAGGGTACAGACTTCTCCAGGTCCAACGTAAAAGAGTTTAAAAATAAGCCTTAAAATATCAAATAACCTACAAGTCATTTAACTATCAACCAAAAGAAAGAAGTCCAATCTCCTTATAAGGTGAGAAAAGAAAGGGCGGACAGAAAACATATTTGATGTTTCAGAAAAAAAAAAAGATGAGTCATTGTCCCATATGTTCCACTTAGGAGCCCTGTACTTCTGAGTTTCCAGTTTTTAGCCCACAAAATAGTGATGACATCACAATCAGTTACTGTGAAGAATAAAGTAATATGTGTAAGTTCTTTTTAATGTGTATAAAAATCAAAGTAAGGTATTAATTGCTCATGCCCTATCAGTAAATTTACTTTATTCTCTTGTTTCCCTCACTATATCAATGTTCTATTATTCCCTCTTTGTTAGTTTTTTTATCTGTTTTTTTTTCTTAGTCACCAAGCTTTCTTTCTGAATCACACCAGCAAAAAAAGAGAATGTTATGGCATCATTAAAAAAAACCTCAAACATTTAACTGGAAATCACTAAATAAATGTAAGGTATGAGTGATCATTTTCCTTTTAATTTATAACATTAATGGAGTCCCCAAAGACAGAAGACTAAATGTGATTACACTAAATTCTCTTAGAGGTAATTCTTGGAAAATTTAATGACATTCTTTGTGTATGCCCTTGTACATGGGATGACTTTTGCATAACTCAAGATCCTTATCATTACCAATGGTTGTAAGTATCATTTAATTGGGACTGAGACACAGAAGCTCTTAATTACACAGAATGTCTCACCTGCAGTGATTTTCATTGCAGCATAATCTATAATTGAGAAATTTGAAAGCTAACTAAAATATTCACCAAAGGAGATGGTTAAGACAGTAAATTTTTATTTCAAAACTACTTTTAAAATAAAAAAAAAAACAACTATTACATGATAGGGTAAATGTTTATATTTCAGTAGGAAAACAGAATAGAATACTGTATGCTATTGTTACAATATTAAATTAAAAATTACTTCCTCCTCCCATTTCCTAAACATTCTTTTTTGTTTTTCTTTTCTTTTTTTTTTTTTTTTTTAGTGTTTGTTTACTCTTGAGAGAGAGAGAGAGAGGGAGAGACAGAGTGTGAGTGAGGGAAGGGTGGGGGGAGGGAGAGAGAGAGAGAGAGAGAGAGAAAGAGAGAGAGAGAGAGAGAGAGAGAGAGAGAGAGAATGCAAAGGAGGCTCCAGGCTCTAAGCTGTCAGGAACTCACCAACTGTGAGATCATGACCTGAGCTGAAGTCAGTCGCTCAACTGACTGAGCCACCTAGGCACCCCTAAACTTTCTGTTTTTAATGTCTATTTATTTATCTTGAGAGAGACAGAGAAAGCAGGAGGGGCAGAGAGAGGGGGAGAGACAGAGAATCCCAAGTGGACTCCACAGTGTCAGCATGGAACCCAGCGCAGGGCTCTATCCCCCAACACTGGGATCATGATCTGAGCTGAAATCAAGACACAGATGCTCAACCAAATGAGCCACATTAGTGCCCCCCTAAACTTTCTTGATTAATAATTTCATAGGATTTCAGGGACACCTGGGTGGCTCAATTGGTTGAGTGACCAACTCTTAACACCTGTTCAGGTCAGGATCCCAAGAACCCTTGGATCAAGCCCCTGGTCGGGATCTGTGCTGACAGTGTGAAGCCGGTTTGGGATTCCCTCTCTCCTTCTCTCCCTCCCTCTCTCTCTCACTCAAAATAAATAAAAAAAAAAAACATTAACAAAACAACATTTAAAAAATATTAATAATTTCTTAAGATTTCTTAATTATGGATGGATTACCTCTTTCTTTTTTCCACAGTTATTCAAACATGTTCCTAGGTGCCTCTATTTATGTTCAACTGTACTAAGCACCCATGAACTGTCATACATACAGAATTTTTGTTTGGGTTTCAGGTACTCATTCAATAATATTTGCAGGGAATTTTCATATGTAGTACACCTTTCTGCCACTCTCTTCCTCAGAGGATTTTTTTAAAGAGGAAGGTAGGAAGGAGCACATTTATCTATAGAGTTCCAGTAATGACAATACGAAGTGCTTTATTACCCCAGGACACTTCTATGTGACAACTACACCCCACCCTTTACTCTCAAATGTGAAAAATAAAAGGCATAACCCCTAAAATAAATAATTCCCAGAAATCCTTTTCTATATAAATAATTATTAGATTTCTTTTTTAAAATATTGCTATTTTTGAAAAACGGTATATTTTTGAAAATTACCTTATTAAATCTCAGGTTAGGATTAGTACACACTCAGGTTAGGATTAGTACACACTCAAATTCTTGCAAAAATAAAATGATACTCCAGTATATTTTTTTTTCAGATCTATTAAGATATATTTGAAATATAATAATGTGTAAGTTTAAGGTATACACCATGATGATTTAACATGCATATATATTGTGAAATATTTACCACAATAGGATTAGTTTATCACCTCACATAGTTACCTCGTGTGTGTGTGTGTGTGTGTGTGTGTAGTGAAAACATTTAAGGTTAACTCTCTTCAGAACTTTCAAGTAGGTACTATAGTATTGTTTCTTTTATTTTATTCCATTTTATTTTATTTTTTTTAATTTATTCATTTAAATTCAAGTTAATTAACATACAGTGCAATTTTGGTTTCAGGAGTAGAACCCAGTGATTCCTCACTAATATATAACACCCAGTGCTCATCCCAACAAGTGCCCTCCTTAGTGCCCATCACCCATTTAGCCCATCTCCCCACCCACCTCCTCTCTAGCAACCCTCAGTTTGTCCTCTGTATTTAAGAGTCTTTTATGACTTGCCTACTCTGGTTTTATCTTATTTTATTTTTCCTTCCCTTCCCCTATGTTCATGTTTTGTTTCTTAAATTCCACATATGAGTGATATCATAGGATATTTGTCTTTCTCTCAGTGACTTATTTTGCTGTTAGCTCAGAGCCTAATGCTGGGCTCAGTCTCACAAACCGTGAGAACACAACCTGAGCCAAAACCAAGAATCTGATGCTTAAACAAATAAACCACCCAGGTTTATTCAACCAGGTTCAATTCAACCACTCCAGAACTTATTCAACTTATAGATGGAAGTTAGTACCATTTGACCAACACCTTCCCATTTCCCCCAACCCCTAGCCTCTGGCATCCACCAACTTACTCCCTGTTTCTACAGGCTTGGCTTTTTTTTTTTTTTTTTTTTTTTTTTAACGTTTATTTATTTTTGAGACAGAGAGAGACAGAGCATGAACGGGGGAGGGGCAGAGAGAGAGGGAGACACAGAATCGGAAACAGGCTCCACGCTCGGAGCCATCAGCCCAGAGCCTGACGCGGGGCTCGAATTCACGGACCGCCAGATCGTGACCTGAGCCGAAGTCGGACGCTTAACCAACTGAGCCACCCAGGCGCCCCCAGGCTTGGCTTTTTAAGATTCCATATAGTTTAGTACAACTTTACTGATAGAAAATAGATATTCTTTGTTGGAAAAAAAAAAAACCCAACAATTCAACCAAGTTTAACTTGCTTGATTGAAAACAATAACTCCCTTATTGGGAATAATTAAGACATCAGCATCAAAGCACTTCACACTTAAAAAAAATAATGTCACATTTCCTATGTTTGACCATTCTTTTAATCTCTATACAAAATTGAATGTAATTCAAAAATGCTTGCATTTCTGTTTGCACAGATGCATATGAAACATATTACAGTAGGTGTGTGATACACATTTTGACATTAAAAACGGAGTTCTATGAATCTTTAATTAAAGTCACAACATCAAACAAAACATCTTCACTACAGCTTTCATGTTAAACTTTCTTTGTTTCTTTTCAATAGTTTTTTTTTTTTTTAAAGTTTATTTATTTTTGGGACAGAGAGAGACAGAGGATGAACGGGGGAGGGGCAGAGAGAGAGGGAGACACAGAATCAGAAACAGGCTCTAGGCTCTGAGCCATCAGCCCAGAGCCTGACGCGGGGCTCGAACTCACGGACCGCGAGATCGTGACCTGGCTGAAGTCGGAGGCTTAACCGACTGCGCCACCCAGGCACCCCTCAATAGTTTTTTTTAAACAAATATCCGTATATGTAAGGTATGATAACTT
This sequence comes from Puma concolor, assembly GCF_028749965.1. Lineage (NCBI taxonomy): Eukaryota > Metazoa > Chordata > Mammalia > Carnivora > Felidae > Puma > Puma concolor. Next base: position 177,919,163 of record NC_141670.1, on the reverse strand, counting down.
TGAATAAATAATACTCATTTTAATATTCATATTTCTGTACATTCAACAATTTAGAGAAGACATGATGTTTTATGGCCCTCTACTTGATGCTTATTGACAAAATATAGTAGTATTCTTATGAACAAAAACACCCAGAAAATGCTACCTTTAGCAATTTATAGCATTATTCTTAAAAAAAAAGTTGAGGAAATTTCAGCTCTCTTTTAATATTCATTTTAAAAATAAAGTGTTAAATTTTTGAAATTTGACAAGACAGCTAAACTGTTATTGGTTTTAAGTGACTTGGACCCCATTATTTCCCTTCTTATTCTAATAAACTGACGTCAAAATATGTAAAAGCAAACGTAGTCATTAATGCTGATAAGTAGCTTCCTAGAATTGATGATAAAGAAAGATTCTAATTTGTATTCAGCTACAATTTTGACCAAAAGCTGGATTTTTGTAGAGCTAATTTCAGAAGAAAGCCTGATGTACTTATTAAGGTATAGATTCTTCAGGGAAGAAATTGGCATGCTATTGCCAACTCTTTAAGTATAAATAGTACCAAGATTATAGATGTTATTGTGCTCTTAGATACTTATCAAGTTTGTAGATCTTCTTGTGCCCTTTTAAGGAAAGAGTAGAACCTTCTAACTCAAGGTAGACTCCTGAAGAGTGGCATTCCTCATTGTTCAGAAACTTTAACCCTACTTTCTTAAATTAATTTTATTAATTATAGTTACTACAGTATTAGACCTGAGAGGAAATAAAAATGTGTATTATTTTGGGGGTGCCTGGGTGGCTCAGTCGATTAGGCATCTGACTTCGGCTCAGGTCATGATCTCACAGTTCATGAGTTTGAGCCCCGTGTCGGGCTCTGTGCTGACAGTTAAAGAGCCTGGAGCCTGACTGGGATTCTGTGTCTCCCTCTTTCTCTGGCCCTCCCTCCCTTGTTCTCTCTCTCTCTCGCCCTCGCTCTCTCAAATAAACAAATAAAAAATTTTTTTAAATGTGTATTATTTTTTTCTACACATATTCTCCATAAAAGGTTCTCCTTTATTAAAATGTCTTAATAGTTGTGAAAGGATATTGAAATTGAGTATTTTACTAGAATAAACAAGAAAAGCAGATAGATCAAATTTTGGTACTGCATTTGTTTATGCATATATTTTGTGGTTACCCTATGTTTTCAGGCACTCCTTTTCTCCCTGGTATTCGGCTGAAAGAGAACAGACCACTCTCTTACTTTCACCTGAGTTGAGAACAGCTACATTAATAGAAAAATTCTGCTGGTACAAGGGAAAAAAACAAAAACAAACAAACAAACAAAAAAAAAAACTCTGTAAGCCTCATACAATAGTAAGCTTGTGGTACTTTTTATTTAAGCAGAGGGGCATTGCTTTATTTCATGTTCATAGTCATAACATCAGAAGTAGCTCTATCCCCTTTTTAAAAATAGAAGCATTGCCATTTATTCAGAGAAGTTAGGCACAATGTCCAGTTTATTCAGGAAGACAAGGATGAGAATCCAAATCCAGACCTGCTGGTTCTTCAACTACAAGTTAGCTTAAATGTCACCAATACGAAGAAGCGAATAGCTGTGATCAGTATAGGTTGCTATAGAGGATCCAGCACACTAGGAAGGATGGTTTAACGTCGGAGACAGCAGAATGAGGGAGTAAGAGAAGCTCAGGTGATGGGGCTTTTACAATTGAGTCAGTGCCAGCTGAGCCAATGACATCCTTCATGCACTAATTTCAAGATTCAAGGTATCCTCCCTCTTCTGGCCTCTTGTCCTCTTCCTCTTGCTCCTCACTAGCTTCTTCAAGTGATTCTTTAACGTTATCATAGAAGTTCTCCATGCACATGCAGCTCTGTCCGTGGGATATACTCTGACAGATATTTTTCTCTTATGTCTATGGGCAAGGTCTGTATAGCCTCTGCTAACAGAGCAAATGCACTCATACTGACCTATACTTACCTTGAAGAATATACAGCTGGGCTACAGTGATGTCATGACAGGCCATGGATTTGATCTCTCTTGCTTCAGTAGAACCTAAATTCCCTTAAATCTACTGAGCATCAGTTTCACCAGTTTTAAATATATTACAATATTACCTATTTCCCAAGACAGTTGCAAGAATTGAGGAAGATAATATTTATTAAGAAAATAGCTCATAATCTATGTTTAATAAAATGTTTCTGAAATTTTCATGTTTAATCCAGTTTTTTTTTCCAATTCACCCACAATTCTTTCCAAGGATTGCCATTTTTTGGTTTTCGAGACCTTATTCAGGACAATGTCAAAAACATTAGAAATTTTTGCTGGAAGAAAGACCTCTAGCCATGGTAACAACATTAACACCTTCTTATTATTTATAATGTGCTCGTTTTCTTTATCTTCTCTATCTCTGGGAAACCTACAGGCACAGTAAAATCACAGAACTCGTCTTTGAGAATTGTAAAGGTTTTCATTGTCTCCTTCAATGTTATAAAACACAAATAACTCTAGTATATGTGCACAACTTTCTAACTCCTGATCTCTACCATATACAGAAAATAAGTAGGGCTCAAAAATAGCTTATGGGTATGGTCATTTTCTACAGTTCCTTTCCCAAAGCTGTGTTATTGTATAGTAATTGATTAAACTGAGATTATTTCATTTCTTATTTGATAATGACCTTGCTCTTCCTTCCTCTCCAGCATCCAGTCTATTTGAAGAAATCTTTCATTGCCTAGTGATTTTACAGTTAAAGCTGATGGATTCGGTACAGATTGTCCAAGTCATTTTATCTTTACTTACAAAGGAAACCTACTGGGTGATGGAACGATGCTTGATAACACTAACAGTGCACTTCATTTGTAGTTATTAAACACTCAGCAGGCTCCTCACCACACTGACATTTGTTCCCCAGTCAAGGCTCCTGTTTGACATGGTCCCACTGTGTAAGGTGCCATTTACTGAAAATGAGAATTCAGCTTGGATAATTAATAAATGTCATGATGCTCTCAAACAAATGCATCACTTGATATATGAAAAATAAAATGCACAATCCAAGGACAAACAACATGAGTTCCCTTGCTTGGCATTTAAAGTTTCTAAAGGCTTAACTGGACATCTGGCCCTGTCTTTTTCTTAATACAAAATCCCAAAGAGATGGTAAGATGGTATGAGTCTAGATTAGCATACCAAAAGACATAAACTCCCAGGTAACTAGACTGGCAATTTAACATCGATAAGACAGCTCTACCTCTGACTTACTGTGTGACTTTAGACATGTTACTTGACTTCCATAAGCTTCTGTTCTTACATCTGTGAAATGGGTATAAAAATGCATCTAATCCTTCCCAATGTGTAGTTAGCAAACCAATGGTGAGCCATGGGTTTATTTTAAGAGACGAATTCATGAAATTTCTAAAATTTCCATAATTGTTTTTATTTTCATGAGAACTAGAAAAAAAGAAATGAAATTATATCTTTCTCATCTTTTCAAGGATAACATTTGTCAAAAGGAGGCTGAAATACATAGGAATATTCGGTTTTATTGAATTTAAAAATATATCTAAGTAAATAATACACAAAAGGCCTACAAATACAAAAATACTACATTGGTACATAAAAATCTATTTAAAGTATTTGGAAAGTGTTGGCATGACAAGAGTTTTACAGTTGCTGTTTTTCTTATTATTGGTGGTGGTGGTGATGGTGGGAGAGGTAATAATAATAGCAGCAGTGAAAATAGTAATGGGATATTGACTGAATGTCTGCTTCCAATTATTGGTTTTGCTTGTTTTGCTTTAAATTCTTTCTACCCACTTCTTCCTTGCAAGAAATTAAAAATATCCTATAGTATCATAACAAAAACATTAAAAGGTTGATGACTGTCATATTCAACTCCAAATTACTGACCCCACACAAATGTCAGGCTATCCTGTCCAGGAGGTTCAAATGGATAGTTAATCCATGACCCAATGCATTCAACAGAAGGACTAAAATACTAAAGAATATGGATCATGTGGATATACTTTTTTAGTCCAAAATTTTTATTTTGTCATCTATCATTTCATTTGACATTTACCATGGTAGTAGAAGCGGACAAGTAATAATACAGCCATTTAACAAATGAGACCTGGTGAAATTAAATGCATGACCAGAATTCAACCAAGTTGTACTGGAAAAAGACTTCTCCCTCATTGTAAGAGAAAAACAATATTAATTTTTTTAAATACAATAGCCAGAAAATGTTGAAAAACAACATAGAAAGATTTTGTATTTTGAAAGCAATTTTTCCCTGAGTTTAATTTCTTTGCCAAGAAACAAAATTTTATTTTGAAAATATGTGTGCTTTTATAATTGTAGAGAAGTGTGTAATGTGAATTCAGTTAGCCTGTTTAAAAACATTTGTTTTCTTTCAGAGGAAAAAAATGAAGCAATTAGGATACTGAATATCTTATATTTTAGAGGATTACTGGAGAAAAAGTAAACCCATATTCCAAATTAAAATGCCATTAGAAAATATTGAAAATTATTTAATCTTTATTTAATTAAAATGCATTAAATGATTTGCATCTTAAGAAAATGGCTACGTTTGCAGCTTTTCTCCTGTGCTATACAATCAGCAAGCAGCCTTTATTTACATTAATGCCTATTATTATTATGCCTCACTTTTCCCCAAAGAGGATGTAGGAATAGTTTGGTTGATTTACTTAGGAGGCCAAAAGATTAATTCAAGTATTTAAACACTCATTTTCTAGGAATACATAATGCCTCCCATTGTGCAATGGTGTTGATCTGAGGGATAATCTTTGTTTAGTCTAATTAACTCCTATACCACAATTACATCTATTCTTTGAGAGACCTTCGAGGGAGGCTCCTTCTTATTTTTGCAGGTTACCTGCTTTTGACATATTTGCTTTATATATATACATATATATATATATATATATATATATATATATATATATATATATTAAACCAATGATAAATATAAAGTATATTTTAATGAAAATATGTCAAAAATAGACTATATATAAACTAAAGAGTTGCACTACTTTATCTATCTTGCAGACATGTTCATTTTTTCTGATAATATCTTTAGGTGACTTTCTTCAGCACATACAGCCAAGAAGATCACCCTTTTGAGGACAGAATCTTGAAACTGCATTCACCTTCTCTATTTTCAAAGACTCAACCTCATTAAGTATTCAAAGAAACTTAAGCAGATGTCATCTATCCAACCTCTTTTAAGCAAAAGTGGAACTAAATTATTGAATACAAACTTTTAGCTTAAAAAGGACACACATATAATAAGAACCACATTGACCTTGTGCCACAGTGTAGATACTATTCCAAGAATTTCACATGTAATAATTCAATAAAACAAACTGAAAAAATAGGAAGTCGTGATTTACATTTAATAGACATGGAAACTAGTACCATGCAGTTAAATAATTTATCTAATATTGCATAAATGTTGAGTGACAAATTATAGGCAAATGAATTATCACCCAAAGATGTTTGCATCCTAATCTCTGGAATTATAACTATGTATGTTATATAGATGGCAAGGGGGAGTTAAAATTGCATATGGACTGATGGGGCTAATCTTTCAGCTTCAAGGGATGGAGATTATGGGCACCCGGGTGGCTCGATGAATTAAATGTCCAATTCTTGGTTTTGGCTCACGTCATGGTCTCACAACTCATGAGTTCGAGCCCTGCATGGAGCTCTGCTCTAACATTGCGGAGCCTTCTTGGTTTTCTCTCTCTCTCCCTCTCTCTCTCTGCCCCATCGCCCTTCACACCCTCTCTCTGTCTCTATAAATAAATAAACTTTAAAATAAAGAGAGAGAGAGAGAGAGATTATTGTGGATTATTCAGGTAGGCCCAATATACTCACAAAGATCTTTTTTTAAAAGAAGCAGGAAATGGAAGAAGAGTCATTGTCAGTGGTACCATGTGAGAAAATTTAGCCAGCCATTGATGGCCTAGGAGATGACAGGTGGCCATGAACCAAGGAACACAGTCAGCCTCTTAAAGCTGGAAGAGACACGGAAATGGACTTTCCCCTATAACCTCCAGAAGGAATGAAGCCTTGCTAGCACCTTGACTTTAATCCAGTAAGACCCATGTCAAACATCTGACCTGCAGACAGTATGAGGATAAATTTGTTTTATGCCACCAAGAATATGGTGATTGTTTACAGCAGCAAAAGAAAACTAATGTGCAAAATAAAGAATTCATTTATTTATTCTTTTGTTCATGAAATCTTTGTTAAATTCCTGTAATATGTTAAACCTTTGTTAAATTCTGTAGTTGTTCTAGTTCCTTGGGATACATCACTGAACAAAACAAGTAAAAATGTTATTCTCATGGAGTTTACATTTTGTTGGATATAAGGCAGTGGAAACTGAAGCCAGGTAGCCAAATTCCAAATGACTCATGTTATGTTATCCAATCTCCAAAAAATATTGGAATTAATGTTACCCTGATCTAAAACTTAGAAGTTGTATTTAGGACTAAAGATATTTTAGGAAATAGAAATGTGTTTATATCTTTTTAAAACATACTTAGACGGGGCGCCTGGGTGGCGCAGTCGGTTAAGCGTCCGACTTCAGCCAGGTCACGATCTCGCGGTCCGTGGGTTCGAGCCCCGCGTCAGGCTCTGGGCTGATGGCTCAGAGCCTGGAGCCTGTTTCCGATTCTGTGTCTCCCTCTCTCTCTGCCCCTCCCCCGTTCATGCTCTGTCTCTCTCTGTCCCAAAAAAAAAAAAAAAAAAAAAAAAGGTGAAAAAAAAATAAATAAAACATACTTAGAATCTCCTATCATTACATATTTAGCTTCTATATTAAGCCCTGGTTTAACTTACTAACTTTTGTTTTGTTTCTGCTGAAGCAGGTACCAGGAGGATAAAGAAAGTAATTCTTAAAAATGAACTCTGGAATTGATTTTAATAAGTGTTCTGAACAAATGTAACTTATTCTAATATAATGTGGCAGGTAACGTAAACCACTGAGTTTACGGAGACATAAAATCGTGGATTTTGAAAATGTGGAACAAGTACATCTGTATTATAACAAAAAAAAAAAAAGAATGTTGAGTTCATTTCTTAAATAGTATGATAACTTGAAACCTATCTTGATGATAAATTTGATGAGACTGTTCTATATTAAGTGTTACAAAAGTGATGAAATTTCATCCTGAGGCAGTTATTTTATGGGTCGTACTTCTGAACATGCTGCAAACCTCATAAATCATGGGAATTCAATTTTAACTATACCTAATTATCTATGGATTTACCATTTTATTTTCATATAAAGCCATGAAAATTGTTGTGTGTTTGAAAAACTTACACGACTCAATAAGTGAAAATGTATTTTATGGGAGGAGAAGCTCGGTTGAGAGATATATTCATGCAAAATCTCAAAATGTCACAAGTCATAAACAACTACAAGTGTTTGAGGCTTTTCTCTGAGCTCACACAAATTTAGTCATTTAAAAATAATCAATTTATTATGTTGAGTTTTCAATACTCAATTCAAAGTTTTAAGCTGTAAGAGAAAAATGAAAATGGGGGGAAAAAAGCAATAAAAACATACCAGGATTCTCTTTTCACTACTTTCCCTTACAGAGGTCAGTTGTTTAAAACTGAGGGAAAAAATACATTTATACAATATTAATAATTAAAATTTAACTCATAAAGTGAAAAACATGGTTTGTAAATGACTTTTTAAATAGGTGTCTGACTCTTTAAGTGGATGAAGTATAAGTGTTTATAGTGATTTTCTTTTGAATTCCATGGGTTGTGGGTTTTTTTTTTTTTTGAGTATATATTTAATGGGCCCTAATTATGTATCAGCTACTGTGAAAGATGCTGAAGAATAAAAAGGTGGGTCAGTCTGTGCATTTTTTATACTTTGGGTATTTAGTTTAGTGCAGTGGTTTTAGTATATGTGCTGCCGAAGCGAGCACAAATGCAGTGGTTTTAAACAGCGTATGTATCCATGTTGGGTGAGGAGATTCGGATTTTTCACACACACACACACACACACACACACACACACACACTCCACCCCAGGAAAATTTGGCAATATCTGGAGCTATTCCAGGTTGTTACAACTTGGGGGTAGGAAAGGTGCTACAGCTAATAGTGAATTGATTCTGTGAATGCAGTTAAACATGCTACTGTTCACAGAACAGGCTCCTACAACAAAAAACTATACAACCCCAAATATCAATGGTGCCAAAGTTGAGAAACTGGGGCTGTATGATGACACCAGACTGAAAGTCAGAGTTAGGGCAAAGAATGGTGAATTAAGTTTCATACGATCTGTCCAAGAATATCACCAAGTAATTTTTTAAACCTAAAATGCATGTAGTTTGGACTGGGGTACTGCAGACTTAAATTAAATTAAAAAGATCATGGGCATTGGATTAAGACACCTGAATTTAATAGTTACTTGTGCGTCATTTATTTTCCTTCTTTGTAAAATTGAGAAAACAAAATATCACAGAATTTTTTAGAGATTATAATGGAACTACAGTATACAGTATGTGGGATATGTGGAAGACATTCGATAGATTTTAATTGAATTACATTTTATTTGAGTTCTGCCCAGAGTAGAGCCTGAGGTCAGTACTGGCTGCAGAGTTGTAGGTGATATACTGGTATATTCGGGAGGTGAACCCTGAAGGCAGGAAGGGCACAGTTTAAAAAGTGAATCAAAAAAGAAGGAAATACCCTTATGAAGATAAATTACTGAGTCTGCTCAGGTCACTATTGTGTGAAAGAATGGCTATTCTGGTGGTAACTTCAAAAAGTCCTCTGGATTCTTCCCAGAGTTTTACGCCTTGAATAAAGATGGTTAGGGATATTTATATCCAGAATGCCATTCGTCCTTCTCTGAGAACTTCCCCCCAGGATTAATTCCCTAGCAATTTAGCCTTGCTTGCATAAAAGCTGAGGGCTGGAAGAGTTTCCTGATTTGGAGAAGGCCCTGGGTCAGATAGTTGTGGTGTCCATGTCAGAGATGGGATGTGGGCTTGGAGGGGTATTTCTGAGTTCCCACTGAATTACCTGCCACAGAAATCAGATGTGAGCTAAAAAAAAAAAAAAAAAAAAAAAAATGTGGCAAGGACAAAAGAGGCCTTTTCTCTACATCTTTATTTTTAATTAAATATGATAATGTTTTCAATAATAACTTTAGCAATGTATACAAGAGCACTATAAATACAAAATGCCAAAAGATAGCATTAACCAAGATTTGTGAGTAATTTTATATGAATTGTGAACAATCTATTAAAAATTAAATTTAAGAATCCTGTTTTTCCTGATGATTAATGGATGATTGAAACTCAATAATCAAACAGAAACATGCAAATGCAAATCCAATAAATAATAGATAGCTGATAAAGATCAGTGAAAACTGAGGAAAAAAAAGAAAACTGGAACTTAATCTACCTGTTAGTATGTGGTACCATAAAAGGATGACACATTTTTTAAGCAGACAGATCAGAGTTCAAATACTATCTCTGAATGAGCAAGGGCAAAGTGTTAATTAATTTGAGCGTCTTTCTTTACCATCAGAGGTGCATGTTAATATGCTTAGACAAAATTATTATTAGGGATGAATAATTTATTAAAAACTTGGCAAGAAATAAGTATCAAGAACGATGAAGGGTATCAGACTTTATCCTACTTTTAAGCTAACAAGTTAGCCTGTCACAGTTCCATGGATGATTGTAGAAGACATGAGCCTTGTGGGTTAGAGATGAAAGACAGTTTATTACTCACAGAAATAGCAGTAGACAGAAGATCAGCATTTTCCCACCATTTCCCAGTGCCCCAGTTCCCACAGGGTGACACAAACAAGGCCAAACAACACCTGCATATCAAGTGGGCTATATTTTAGAGGGAGGAATCCTAAGCTTAGAGAACCTAAATTGGGGGCGGGGGGCAGGTGGGCAGTGAGCATGCTTGCCCTTTGCTCCAGAAGAAGACACTGATTTTATCTTTAAACACTGTAAGCAAACCCACCCTCTGCTCCAGATGTGGGTACTATATCTTCCACTGCTGTTCACTCTATAGACATCTTAAAAATAGTCTGAGAAAAAGTGCTGTCAGCACTTTGATCACAAGATGTGTGGAAACATGAGACACCCATGGGGAATTGTCTCCCACAGCAGGCACTAAACATATTATTAATTCATTCTGTTTTTAAAGTATAATAGTGCCTCAGGATAAGAACACAGTTGAATGTGTCTTTCTATATATTCAATTTTATACCAAGGGTTATTTGAAAAATTAGGAAAATGTTACCCAATAAATTATTAAATAACTAATATAGATGATATGTGATGAAAATTGTTGGAAAGATATGTGATGAAAATTGTTGGAAATTTTGTTATTGATGGAACCAGTAGATTTAGTGGTGGATTTCAAAATTTAAATTTTGAACTCTTAAATTTTAGAACTCTTTAAGATATAACACATATAAAACAGCTTAAAGTCAAGAAGTAAAATAGTGATTCTTAAATCACTGGTAAATTGTTGCATCACGGAACCCATCAGGAAACTTGAAGTATTGGAATAAAACAAAGAAATAAAAAACACTCTCCAGACTTTCTCCTTGTCTCTGAATTATGTTTCTCTGTGGGTGTCAGTTTCATAGCATCACTATCCTCTGATTCAGAAGACAAAAATTCTCTGCTTTTCTGTACATATTCATGGCGCCCACCTCACACAGTTCAGTTACAGCAACCCAAAGAGAAACCTAGACTTTTCTCCCATATGAAGGATCCAGACACTTAGTAAAGTAAATGATATGCCTTCTTCTGGGCTAATCAATTATGCAGGGCCCAGGGATGTGGCACATGGTGGGATGCAGTTTACATTGTTCAAAATATATTTCAAGTTGCCTTCTCTGTAATTTTGAGGCTAGAGAAAGGGTAAGAGATAGGCAGTTCTCAGAATGCAGGGTCAGCCTAACCTAATAACTTTTTCTCACGTATTTCCACTGTTCTTTTTAGTATATAATAGTTGCTTTTCAACTCAAATTAAAATAAAAAGCACCCTTTATCTTATTACCAATAAGGGGGGGGGAGGGGGGAATCAGTTATTTGCATCTCTGTAATCCTAACTCCTGGCACAAAAGAGTTCAACTGTCACTCAAAGTAGCAACTCAATTTCTTTTGGCTAAGACACCCTGTCAGTCATAGAGTCTGAGTTATTAACATCTAAATTGTAGGGGCGTCTGGGTGGCTCAGTTGGTTAAGTGTCCAACTTCAGCTCAGGTCATGATCTCACAGTTTGTGAATTCAAGCCCCATGTCAGACTCTGTGCTGACAGCTCAGAGCTTGGAGCCTGCTTCAGATTCTGTGTCTCCCTTTCTCTCTGCTCTTCCCCTGCTCATGCTCTCTCTCTCTCCTTCAAAAATAAATAAACATTAAAAAAATTAAAAAAAATAATAAATTGTAGAAAGCATATTTCAGTTTACGGAGATTTATTCTCATAATTGCATCTTTTTTTGTTGGTTGCCGTGTTTGTTTCAATCAGCCTGGGTGGTGAGTAATCAATTTTGAAGATTTGATAAACAGAAAAAAAATTATATGGCCATAAACACTATAAATATGATAATAGTCTGTATAGTGGGTCTTAGGGAAGAGTATCCATTTTTGAACAGTTATATTTCTAAATCTACTAAATATTTACTCCTAGAATAATTATAGTTACTTGTACCTTGTTATATCTTCACATCTATTTAATAGACACTTCGTAAAGGCTGGTAGTTGCAAGGCAACTCATATGGTAGTTATTACCAGCCATTTGCTGTTAATGAGGAAATACTTAAAACAACGTAAAAGTATTACTAGGTACAATACCTTGAACATAAAATATCTTCATCAATATTTACCTTTGTATAAAATATTAGCCATTTTTTAAAATTTTTGTTATTAAGGAAAAATACTTACATATACAAAACACTCTCATGTTTCGAAAACAACAATTTTCAACTACATGAAGTGCAGAATACATGGCTCAGATTTTTGTTATTCTCAGAATTTGAAGGTTACATAATTTGTCTAATAAATGAGCCGTATCATATAGTGGAAGCTAATAAAATAAGTTTTGAGTGACATTATGATCTGTTGAATTTAAATACACATTTATTTTGGGGGGTTACTTAATGATCTCTTGGATACATAACACTTAGCATTTGACTTCTTAGAACAGTAATATGCAACAACACCCTAGAAGCCTTTGTTTAATACTATATATATATTATCTAGCTTCTCATCATTGCCTGCATTTAAATGCATCTCTTTACCCCTCAAGCATAAATGGGAAATGTTAGATAACATTTTTTTAGATAACATTTTAAGTTGAGTAATAACTATTCTGCAAAATATAGCCTTCACTAAAATTGTCCAGCCAGAGGCATAAAAGATGAAGTGAGATTAGATAAGTAGAGAAGAAATGGCCTCATGGCATATTTTTAATTTTATATCTCTGCTTTACTTTTTAATTTCCTCTCGTGTGATCATTGGTCCATTCAAAATCCTGATGATATTTTAATTACATTCACTTAAGAATTAAGGATCTGTCTCATGGTTTAGTGGCTTGGAAAAACCACTCTTGGTTGGAAAAAGACATAAACAAGCAAAACTAACAGCATAGCGCACACACACACATACCTGTGTGTACACACATACACATTCCAATAGTTTGTTCATACATGTGTAGAAAGTAGAGTTTGCACAGAAATTGTGCTGGGCAAAGGAGAGAGTCTCAATTAAAGCAAGTAAAAGAATAAAGCATCTTCAGAGGTATTGGTTCAGTAGAGCCAAATCAAATAATGTCAGGGGAAGAGGAATAAGAGAACAAGTAAGACAACTTTCAGGAAAGGCCTGTGAAATGCCTATGAGGTGATTTTAAATTTTGTCCTAAGGGTAATGGTGTGTATCAAACCATCACGTTGTATGCCAGAAATGTAAACTACGTTATATATAAATTATGCCACAATAAAGCTAGGAAAAGAGAAAAGGAGGACAAAAAGGAAAAATGAAAGAAAGAAAGAAAGAAAGAAAGAAAGAAAGAAAGAAAGAAAAGAAAAGAAAAGAAAAGAAAAGAAAAGAAAAGAAAAGAAAAGAAAAGAAAAGAAAAAAAGAAGTGGCCCTAGGGAGCTAAACTGAATTAAATGGTCAGGGGAGAAAAAGACTGATCCTAGGTGACCAACTGGAAGACAGGACTAACGTGGTAGCAGAGGTCAGGGGAGAGATTCTAGGTGTATTTAGGCAGTATAGTCAGTAAGTAGTATCTGGTATTTGATGTAGGAGCAGTACTAAAAGGAAAGTCAAAATTTTTGCTACTTTGGAGAAAATGCTTGAGGTTAAACATAAGGGGGAAAATAATGAATGAGTTAAATCTTAGAAATATTATTTTTAAGTGCTTATAAGATACTCTAGTAGAGAAGTCCTGAAGAAAATTAGATACAAATCAGAAGAGCCACAGAAATAGGTCTTTTTTAAAAAGACATTTCCACGGCTCCTGGGTGGCTCAGGCGGTTAAGCGCTCAAATCTTGATTTCAGCTCCAGTCATGATCTCATGGTTTGTGGGACTCAGCCCCACATCTAGCTCCATGTTGACAGCATCAGGCCTGCTTGGGATTCTCTCTCTCTCTCTCTCTCTCTCTCTCTCTCTCTCTGCCCCTCCCCCATTTGTGTGTGTGCTCTCTCTCTCAAAATAAATAAATAAACATCTATAGATAGATAGATAGATAGATAGATAGATAAAGACATTTCCAGAATCCACATATATAGATAGTGTTTGAAGTAACAGGAGTAGATAACATCATCCAGAGACAGTATGTTGAATAAGATGAAGACCTAAGAAAGAAGCTTGACCACGTGTAGAGACAATATAAGTGTCTATCAAGAGAGAATGGATAAAGATGTTTTATAAACATATATGTTAAATGTATTTTTGATTCATATATAAATGTATTTATTTACATATAATATTTGAATAGACATTAAATAAAATGTGTTTAAAATATTTTTAAATTATTTAAATAAATTCTAAATATATATATATGTGTGTGTGTATATATATATATACACATACACACACAGACATATATATATATATATATATATATATATATATATATATAGTTTAATTTATATTACAAAGGCATTTAAAAAAGCAAATCCTGGGTCACCTGGGTGGCTGAGTCACTTAAGCCTCCGACTTCAGCTCAAGCCATGATCTTGCAGTTTGTGAGTTCGAGGCCCACATGGGGGTCTGTGCTGACAGCTTAGAGCCTGGAGCCTGCCTTGGATTCTGTGTCTCCCTCTCTCTATGCCCCTCCTCTGCTTGCTCTCTCTCTCTCTCTCAAAAATAAACACTAAAAAAATAAAAAAATAAATAAATAAAAAGGAAATCCCGCCATTTGTGACAACATGGATAGACCTTAAGGGCATTATGTGAGATAAATCAGACTGAGAAAGACAAATACTGTATGATATCACTTATATGTAGAATCTAAAATAACCAAACTCATAGAAACAGAGAGTAGAATGGAGGTTAACAAGGGCTTGGCGGGGGGGGGGGGAGGGGGGGCGGGGGGGGCAGGCAGGGGATGGGGGATGGTGGTCAAAGCATCCAAAATTTCAATTATAAAATGAATAAATTCTGGGGATCTAAGGAACAGCATGATAATTATAGTTAATAATACTGTATCATATACTTGAAAGTTTCTAAGAGACTAGGTCTTAAATATTTCCATCACAAAAAATGGAAATGATAATTATGTGACATGATGGAGGTATTAGCTAATGCAATGGTGGTAAACATTTTTCAATATATAAGTGTATGAAATCAACACATTATATATCTGAAGCTGACACAATGTTATATGTCAATAATATGTCAATAAAACTAGAAAAGAATCTTGACCTATATCAACATTTACAGTCTCCTTCAGACTATTATGTAGCTGTCAGACATTTAGAAGAACAAATAAGAAAGTGTCATATCATGAAAGCAAATAGAGGTGAATACTGAAGAGATCTGGCCAAAGATGTCAAATGCTTCAGAGACATAAGGATGGAGATCAGCCTGAGAGATGTCCAAGAAAGGCTTAAGTTACTTTAATGAGATCAGCAGGGACAATTTTAGGATCAAAGAATAGGTGAAGATTCAAAAGTAAAAAGAATCCAATCAGAAGGTTCTTTTAAAAGGAAGAGAGAAGTAGTAGCTGAAAAATTTAACAAGATCGAGTATACATTTGCTGTGGTTGTTTTGTATGTTTTAAGTTTATTCATCGCTGCCATGCTGATGGAAAGATAATTAAAATGATGGAAAATGTTAAGACATAAAAAAGATAGAAGGTACTGCAGAAAATCAAGTTTCTGAGCACATGAAAAAAAATGAGTTCTAGAGCGAAGTCAGAGTGATAACCTATACATGCAGGGACGGCGTTTACATATATGATAGGAAATCAGTGGAAAGTTGTACATGCAGATATATTTAAATGTTGAGGTTTGGTGGTTAGAGATTTTTCTGGTAAAAATTATCCTGCTCTTAGAGCTAAAAGATGAATACATCTATTGAAAAGACAGAAGGAGTGGGCAGATTCTGTGAGTGGAGGTAGGTAAAGGCTTAAAATATTCTCTGTGGAAAGTTATGAAATATTAGTTACAGATAGATACAGAATAATTATACAACACAGTTAAGGTAGGACACCATGAACATAGAGGATACTAGTCTGTACAACTGGTTGACTTCCTTCACTGACTCTAAGACCCATAGAGAGAGGGAAGATGGCGGCGTAGGAGGACGCTGGGCTCACCGCGCGTCCTGCTGATCACTTAGATTCCACCTACACCTGCCTAAATAACCCAGAAAACCACCAGAGGATTAGCAGAACGGAGTCGCCGGAGCCAAGTGCAGACGAGAGGCCCACGGAAGAGGGTAGGAAGGGCGGCGAGGCGGTGCGCAATCCACAGACTGGCGGGAGGGAGCCGGGGCGGAGGGGCGGCTGGCCTGCCAAGCAGAGCCCCCGAGTCTGGCTTGCAAAAAGCGGAGGGGCCTGACGGACTGTGTTCCTACAGCAAGCGCCACTTAGCGTCTGGGAGGTCATAAGTTAACAGCTCTGCTCAGAAAGCGGGAAGGCTGGAGGACAAAGGGAAGGAGAGCTGCTGAGCCCCCGGACGACAGAGCTCAGTTTGGTGAGGAACAAAGGCGCTCGCCAGCGCCATCTCCCCCGCCCATCCCCCAGCCAAAATCCCAAAGAGAACCAGTTCCTGCCAGGGAACTTGCTCGCTCCGCGCGCAAACACCCAACTCTGCGCTTCTGCGGAGCCAAACCTCCGGCAGCGGATCTGATTCCCTCCTGCTGCCACAGGGCCCCTCCTGAAGTGGATCACCTAAGGAGAAGCAAGCTAAGCCTGCCCCTCCTGCCCCTGTGCACCTTGCCTACCCACCCCAGCTAAGACGCCAGATCCCCAGCATCACAAGCCTGGCAGTGTGCAAGTAGCCCAGACAGGCCACCCCACCCCACAGGGAATCCCGCCCCTAGGAGAGGGGAAGAGAAGGCACGCACCAGTCTGACTGTGGCCCCAGCGGTGGGCTGGGGGCAGACATCAGGTCTGACTGCGGCTCCGCCCACCAACTCCAGTTATACACCACAGCACAGGGGAAGTGCCCTGCAGGTCCTCACCACGCCAGGGACTATCCAAAATGACCAAGCGGAAGAATTCCCCTCAGAAGAATCTCCAGGAAATAACAACAGCTAATGAGCTGATCAAAAAGGATTTAAATAATATAACAGAAAGTGAATTTAGAATAATAGTCATAAAATTAATCGCTGGGCTTGAAAACAGTATAGCTGACAGCAGAGAATCTCTTGCTACAGAGATCAAGGGACTAAGGAACAGTCACGAGGAGCTGAAAAACGCTTTAAACGAAATGCATAACAAAATGGAAACCACCACGGCTCGGATTGAAGAGGCAGAGGAGAGAATAGGTGAACTAGAAGATAAAGTTATGGAAAAAGAGGAAGCTGAGAAAAAGAGAGATAAAAAAATCCAGGAGTACGAGGGGAAAATTAGAGAACTAAGTGATACACTAAAAAGAAATAATATACGCATCATTGGTATCCCAGAGGAGGAAGAGAGAGGGAAAGGTGCTGAAGGGGTACTTGAAGAAATAATAGCTGAGAACTTCCTTGAACTGGGGAAGGAGAAAGGCATTGAAATCCAAGAGGCACAGAGAACTCCCTTCAGACGTAACTTGAATCGATCTTCTGCACGACATATCATAGTGAAACTGGCAAAATACAAGGATAAAGAGAAAATTCTGAAAGCAGCAAGGGGTAAACGTGCCCTCACATATAAAGGGAGACCTATAAGACTCGTGACTGATCTCTCTTTTGAAACTTGGCAGGCCAGAAAGAATTGGCACGAGATTTTCAGTGTGCTAGACAGAAAAAACATGCAGCCGAGAATCCTTTATCCAGCAGGTCTGTCATTTAGAATAGAAGGAGAGATAAAGGTCTTCCCAAACAAACAAAACCTGAAGGAATTTGTCACTACTAAACCAGCCCTACAAGAGATCCTAAGGGGGACCCTGTGAGACAAAGTACCAGAGACATCACTACAAGCATAAAACATACAGACATCACAATGACTCTAAACCCATATCTTTCTATAATAACACTGAATGTAAATGGATTAAATGTGCCAACCAAAAGACATAGGGTATCAGAATGGATAAAAAAACAAGACCCATCTATTTGCTGTCTACAAGAGACTCATTTTAGACCTGAGGACACCTTTAGATTGAGAGTGAGGGGATGGAGAACTATTTATCATGCTACTGGAAGCCAAAAGAAAGCTGGAGCAGCCATCCTTATATCAGACAAACTAGACTTTAAATTAAAGGCTGTAACAAGAGATGAAGAAGGACATTATATCATAGTGACAGGGTCTATCCATCAGGAAGAGCTAACAATTATAAATGTCTATGCGCCGAATACCGGAGCGCCCAAATATAGAAAACAATTACTCATAAACATAAGCAACCTTATTGATAAGAATGTGGTAATGGCAGGGGACTTTAACTCCCCACTTACAGAAATGGATAGATCATCTAGACACACGGTCAATAAAGAAACAAGGGCCCTGAATGAGACATTGGATCAGATGGACTTGACAGATATATTTAGAACTCTGCATCCCAAAGCAACAGAATATACTTTCTTCTCGAGTGCACATGGAACATTCTCCAAGATAGATCATATACTGGGTCACAAAACAGCCCTTCATAAGTTTACAAGAATTGAAATCATACCATGCATACTTTCAGACCACAACGCTATGAAGCTTGAAATCAACCACAGAAAAAAGTCTGGAAAACCTCCAAAAGCATGGAGGTTAAAGAACACCCTACTAACGAATGAGTGGGTCAACCAGGCAATTAGAGAAGAAATTAAAAAATATATGGAAACAAACGAAAATGAAAATACAACAATCCAAACGCTTTGGGATGCAGCGAAGGCAGTCCTGAGAGGAAAATACATTGCAATCCAGGCCTATCTCAAGAAACAAGAAAAATCCCAAATACAAAATCTAACAGCACACCTAAAGGAACTAGAAGCAGAACAGCAAAGGCAGCCTAAACCCAGCAGAAGAAGAGAAATAATAAAGATCAGAGCAGAAATAAACAATATAGAATCTAAAAAAACTGTAGAGCAGATCAACGAAACCAAGAGTTGGTTTTTTGAAAAAATAAACAAAATCGACAAACCTCTAGCCAGGCTTCTCAAAAAGAAAAGGGAGATGACCCTAATAGATAAAATCATGAATGAAAATGGAATTATTACAACCAATCCCTCAGAGATACAAACAATTATCAGGGAATACTATGAAAAATTATATGCCAACAAATTGGACAACCTGGAAGAAATGGACAAATTCCTGAACACCCACACTCTTCCAAAACTCAATCAGGAGGAAATAGAAAGCTTGAACAGACCCATCACCAGCGAAGAAATTGAATCGGTTATCAAAAATCTCCCAACAAATAAGAGTCCAGGACCAGATGGCTTCCCAGGGGAGTTCTACCAGACGTTTAAAGCAGAGATAATACCTATCCTTCTCAAGCTATTCCAAGAAATAGAAAGGGAAGGAAAACTTCCAAACTCATTCTATGAAGCCAGTATTACTTTGATTCCTAAACCAGACAGAGACCCAGTAAAAAAAGAGAACTACAGGCCAATATCCCTAATGAATATGGATGCCAAAATTCTCAGTAAGATACTAGCAAATCGAATTCAACGACACATAAAAAGAATTATTCACCATGATCAAGTGGGATTCATTCCTGGGATGCAGGGCTGGTTCAACATTCGCAAATCAATCAACGTGATCCATCACATTAACAAAAAAAAAGAGAAAAACCATATGATCCTGTCAATCGATGCAGAAAGGGCCTTTGACAAAATCCAGCACCCTTTCTTAATAAAAACCCTTGAGAAAGTCGGGATAGAAGGAACATACTTAAAGATCATAAAAGCCATTTATGAAAAGCCCACAGCTAACATCATCCTCAACGGGGAAAAACTGAGAGCTTTTTCCCTGAGATCAGGAACACGACAGGGATGCCCACTCTCACCGCTGTTGTTTAACATAGTGCTGGAAGTTCTAGCATCAGCAATCAGACAACAAAAGGAAATCAAAGGCATCCAAATTGGCAAAGATGAAGTCAAGCTTTCGCTTTCTGCAGATGACATGATATTATACATGGAAAATCCGATAGACTCCACCAAAAGTCTGCTAGAACTGATACATGAATTCAGCAAAGTTGCAGGATACAAAATCAATGTACAGAAATCAGTTGCATTCTTATACACTAACAATGAAGCAACAGAAAGACAAATAAAGAAACTGATCCCATTCACAATTGCACCAAGAAGCATAAAATACCTAGGAATAAATCTAACCAAAGATGTAAAGGATCTGTATGCTGAAAACTATAGAAAGCTTATGAAGGTAATTGAAGAAGATTTAAAGAAATGGAAAGACATTCCCTGCTCATGGATTGGAAGAATAAATATTGTCAAAATGTCAATACTACCCAAAGCTATCTACACATTCAATGCAATCCCAATCAAAATTGCACCAACATTCTTCTCAAAACTAGAACAAGCAATCCTAAAATTCATATGGAACCACAAAAGGCCCCGAATAGCCAAAGTAATTTTGAAGAAGAAGACCAAAGCAGGAGGCATCACAATCCCAGACTTTAGCCTCTACTACAAAGCTGTCATCATCAAGACAGCATGGTATTGGCACAAAAACAGACACATAGACCAATGGAATAGAATAGAAACCCCAGAACTAGACCCACAAACGTATGGCCAACTCATCTTTGACAAAGCAGGAAAGAACATCCAATGGAAAAAAGACAGTCTCTTTAACAAATGGTGCTGGGAGAACTGGACAGCAACATGCAGAAGGTTGAAACTAGACCACTTTCTCACACCATTCACAAAAATAAACTCAAAATGGATCAAGGACCTGAATGTGAGACAGGAAACCATCCAAACCTTAGAGGAGAAAGCAGGAAAAGACCTCTCTGACCTCAGCCGTAGCAATCTCTTACTCGACACATCCCCAAAGGCAAGGGAATTAAAAGCAATAGTGAATTACTGGGACCTTATGAGGATAAAAAGCTTCTGCACAGCAAAGGAAACAACCAACAAAACTAAAAGGCAACCAACGGAATGGGAAAAGATATTTGCAAATGACATATCGGACAAAGGGCTAGTATCCAAAATCTATAAAGAGCTCACCAAACTCCACACCCGAAAAGCAAATAACCCAGTGAAGAAATGGGCAGAAAACATGAATAGACACTTCTCTAAAGAAGACATCCGGATGGCCAACAGGCACATGAAAAGATGTTCAGCGTCGCTCCTTATCAGGGAAATACAAATCAAAACCACACTCAGGTATCACCTCACGCCAGTCAGAGTGGCCAAAATGAACAAATCAGGAGTCTATAGATGCTGGAGAGGATGTGGAGAAACGGGAACCCTCTTGCACTGTTGGTGGGAATGCAAATTGGTGCAGCCGCTCTGGAAAGCAGTGTGGAGGTTCCTCAGAAAATTAAAAATAGACCTACCCTATGACCCAGCAATAGATAGCACTGCTAGGAATTTATCCAAGGGACACAGGAGTACTGATGCATAGGGGCACTTGTACCCCAATGTTCATAGCAGCACTCTCAACAATAGCCAAATTATGGAAAGAGCCTAAATGTCCATCAACTGATGAATGGATAAAGAAATTGTGGTTTATATACACAATGGAATACTACGTGGCAATGAGAAAAAATGAAATATGGCCTTTTGTAGCAACGTGGATGGAACTGGAGAGTGTGATGCTAAGTGAAATAAGCCATACAGAGAAAGACAGATACCATATGGTTTCACTCTTCTGTGGATCCTGAGAAACTTAACAGGAACCCATGGGGGAGGGGAAGAAAAAAAAAAAAAAAAGAGGTTAGAGTGGGAGAGAGCCAAAGCATAAGAGACTGTTGAGAACTGAGAACAAACTAAGGGTTGATGGGGGGTGGGAGGGAGGGGAGGGTGGGTGATGGGTATTGAGGAGGGCACCTTTTGGGATGAGCACTGGGTGTTGTATGGAAACCAATTTGACAATAAATTTCATATATAAATAAAAAAAAAAAAAGACCCATAGACACATTCATTCAAAACTGGAGTTCGAACAAATAAGAATACAAATGAACAAAGAACAAGAAAATTAAAAATATTGTAATAAAATAAGGTTAAATAAAGCAAGAACTCAATATAAACCTTTCCTAATTTGAAAGCATATTTAAGGCAACAAGATTTTTTAGTGATAATTACTGCACAGAGATGTTACAATGATTAAATGACATAAATGTGTAATATCTAGCATACTACTAGAAAGCCACAGCACTCACAAGCAATCACACTAGTGGTCTCTTTCCTTTCTTTAGCATTGCATAGAAAATAATGATGGATACATATTCTTGAAATGATAGAAAGTTAAAAAAAGAAACAGAATTACCCACAGAACAAATTTTGAACCCCAACCATTGTTCTAAAATCATATTATACAACATTCCTTTAAATGCATTACAAAACATGAACAGTTGGTGTAGAAAGGAAGATTCTCCACCACTAAAGTAAATATAGGGATGAAAAGAAAACTAGTTGTGGATCATGAGAGCCAAAAGTTTTATTAGCATTTTATAATGTAAAGTTGCTTGAGTTTTGTAATGAGGCTTTGGAGAATACTAGAAGATAAAAAGTCTCTTAGGGTTTTCAGTAAAATGGGGTTTTCTATACTTGGGTACAAATATGAGGCTTCTACCGATGAGAAAGGGGGAGAAAAGCATCTGGGACTGAATTTCCCCCCACGGAAATAATAGAACATTTGACTCCATAATAGAATGGAATTTCAGTAACAGATCCCTGCTAGTTACTGTACTGAAAATTAAACTGACAAATTTTACATAACTAGGATACAAAGCACAAACTTATAAATTTTACATAACTAGGATACTGTTTTAACATGCTTGAGCTGCTCTCCTATACTAATTTTACTGTCAATATTTTCCCGTTATCTTTGTAGTGCTACCATGTGTTAAACCAGTTTTTTCATTATACAGAGACTCAACATATGCTACCCGGTATTTTGGAAGTCTGTAAGGCCCTAAAGACACTGAAGAGCTATCTTATCTGTGGAAGTCCATGGAGAGGCTTGATACCTTTTTGGCACACAACCAGAATAAACTGTTAACTTGGCCATTTCTTCTAATGTAGCATATCCCATGATGCTCACTAACATAACTACATTATTTTGATGATAGATATGACTTTAATCCATTCAGAAAAGTCAAGGTGGACTCAGTATGCTAGTGTCAGAAGTTTAAAAGCCTATTCTACTCATCAAACAAATCTGGACATTATTTCTAAAATACAAGGCAAAATCACAGCGAAATAAAATGTACCAGTATAATTATATTATCTTATTTGTGTCATTTATTGACAGTATTTCATTCAAATTGATTTTGTCTGCCTATCTACTAAATTCTGGTATTTTACCTACTCTGGTTATTAAAGGCAAACAAACATCAGACAGATATAGTTTGGCTCAATTAGTAGAATTCAAGACTGCAAATCCTATTGTCTTACATCACATATATACATAAATTCCACATCCCATTTTACTAACAATTTTGATTGCAAAATAGTGGGAAAGGTGCATTAAAAATTCTAGAATGATTTGTATTTCCCTGATAAGGAGCGACGCTGAACATCTTTTCATGTGCCTGTTGGCCATCCGGATGTCTTCTTTAGAGAAGTGTCTATTCATGTTTTCTGCCCATTTCTTCACTGGGTTATTTGCTTTTCGGGTGTGGAGTTTGGTGAGCTCTTTATAGATTTTGGATACTAGCCCTTTGTCCGATATGTCATTTGCAAATATCTTTTCCCATTCCGTTGGTTGCCTTTTAGTTTTGTTGGTTGTTTCCTTTGCTGTCAGGGAAATACAAATCAAAACCACACTCAGATATCACCTCACGCCAGTCAGAGTGGCCAAAATGAACAAATCAGGAGACTATAGATGCTGGAGAGGATGTGGAGAAACGGGAACCCTCTTGCACTGTTGGTGGGAATGCAAATTAGTGCAGCCGCTCTGGAAAGCAGTGTGGAGGTTCCTCAGAAAATTAAAAATAGACCTACCCTATGACCCAGCAATAGCACTGCTAGGAATTTATCCAAGGGACACAGGAGTACTGATGCATAGGGGCACTTGTACCCCAATGTTCATAGCAGCACTCTCAACAATAGCCAAATTATGGAAAGAGCCTAAATGTCCATCAACTGATGAATGGATAAAGAAATTGTGGTTTATGTACACAATGGAGTACTACGTGGCAATGAGAAAAAATGAAATATGGCCTTTTGTAGCAACGTGGATGGAACTGGAGAGTGTGATGCTAAGTGAAATAAGCCATACAGAGAAAGACAGATACCATATGGTTTCACTCTTATGTGGATCCTGAGAAACTTAAGAGAAACCCATGGGGGAGGGGAACAAAAAAAAAAAAAAAAAAAGAGGTTAGAGTGGGAGAGAGCCAAAGCATAAGAGACTGTTGAGAACTGAGAACAAACTAAGGGTTGATGGGGGGTGGGAGGGAGGAGAGGGTGGGTGATGGGTACTGAGGAGGGCACCTTTTGGGATGAGCACTGGGTGTTGTATGGAAACCAATTTGACAATAAATTTCATATATAAATAAAAAAAAATAAATAAATAAATTAGCTATAATTGACAAAAAAAAAAAAAAAAAATTCTAGAATGTATGCAATAGTGTGTTACAGTCCAAAAACTATTTGGAGGTTGTACCACTCATCTCAGTCTTACCGCCATTTGCTTATGACAATGTTTTCAACAAGATTACTCCGGGGAAGACTTTTATTTTTCCACCAGAGAAGAATTGTATTCAATAACTTCCTTTTCTCTAAAGTATTGAAGAATAGGTAAAAGAAGCTATAGTTCAGTCCACATCGCTCTTTGGGTTATTTAAATATCTTCCTTATTATTGAATCCAGGTCTTCTACTAGATGCCATATACCCACACCATAGCCAGAGAGGTCTAGCCAATTCTTCAGTGCTTTCCATTCATCTATTCAAAATGCTTCAGGGGAGTCTTAGCTCTATGATTATGTCTCTTAACTAACAGTGACAAAAGAAATCTGTTACTTGTTTTTAAACTTTCCTTCTATATCATTGGGATGCTCTTATTTTTATTCAAATAGTAACAGAACTGGAATCCGGCTGGTCGTATTTTCACCGGCCAGATTCCAATTCTGTTACTATTTGCGTAAAAACAGAGAAACTTAATTTTTTTATGTAGCATTTTTTTTTTATATTGTATCTCTCTCCCCAGTAGAATATAAGTTCCCAAATAGCACAAATTCATTTTATTGACATTTAGGGAAATCATGTAACCTAGGAAGATTCCCAAAAAGAATTAAAAGTTTATGAAAATAAATAAAAAGAATAGAATACATTTTTCTTTTAAAAATAAACTTGCAGGTATACCTACAAACACTTTTGTAATATTCAAATTTAAAGCCTCCAAAAAATAAAGATTAAATTCATTTTTAGAGTGTTTTATAGATAGAAATTACAAATCATTCTAAGTGATATCAACATTTTTTTTCATTAATATTATGAAACAAAATGGCATACTTAAAAATCTCAGCCTACATCCCATAGTTAATTTTAAGAGGAACATATTCATTTCCATGAAACATTTTTTTTGCATAAAGTTTCTTGTTTTTCTAATATTTTATGTAATTCTAAAGATTAAACGAATATATAATTATCTGATATTTGAAAAACTTCCAAACTGGTAACTTCCTCTGTAATGGTAAATGATTAAACCTGGATAACATATTGAACTATTAATCATTGTACTTTACTTTTTAACTCTTGTTTGTACATGAATCTTCTTGTTGTACTATCATTTTCAACTGTAGTTATATGTTGAACTCCCCAGGCAGCTTTTTAAAAGATACTGATTTTTAGTCTACATGCCAGAGCTATTAAAAATGATTCATGGGTTGGTACTTGGGTATTAGCAATTTTAAGTTCCAGGTGATTGTAATATATGACCAGGTCTGGGAGCCACAATTTTGGTCAGAAGTATCCACATTTCTTAGGGGAAATTTAGGCTTGTTATAAAAGATCTGCAAGAACACAATGGAGAAAATAAAACCAGTAACAAAACCTTTTGATTTGTAATAAGCTGGCTGGGCTAAGAGAAGAAAAGTCTCAAAGTAACCAAAACAGAAGACTCTCAGGAATCAAGGGAACAGTTTAAATTACAACAATTCAGATGGCATAAGAGGAAGATGAGATTATTCATCTCTCTGGAGACTCACCCAGGCTGAAAAGTTGGAGAAGAGAGAGGAGTGACTTTGAAGCAGATCTGAGAAGTCTGAGACGAGGGGATTACACCTGCCAATGGAAAAAGAGAATCAGCTTCTAAAATTTGCCCAGAATTATGCAAGCCAATAAAACACCTGTAACTGTTTAAGTGCATGCTTTCTGTTGGCAGAGCTGGAGATCCTTCTCTTGGCTGACCTCAACTACTGGTTGATCTTTGCTGAAGGTCCCTTCTAAGGCTACCTTCATGTTGTATGTGGGTGAACAAGAAGCACTGATGTCATTTCACGCAATAAGACTTTGCTGTGATCCATTTGTAGTATCCCAAGTTAAACTGCTACCTTGCAAAGCTCCAGGAAATGCATAATAGCTAATAGCACTAAACAGAAAGTGGCATTCTCAATGCTAGAAACTTATTGCTTATTAGAAAGGGAACATGCAAAGCACATGAACCTAAGTGGTAAAATGGCAAACCTATTAATGTCACATAACCATTCACAAATTGATCCTATTTTATCAACCATGTGATTCCACCCTACATCATATAACATAGCCCCTGTCATGGCAAGATTTCACCTATTTTTGAAAGATTTAAAGAATGAAAAAGATTAGGTAAGTGTATTTTACATAATCAATATTTAAATTAATTGATCCTTTAAGTTCTTGGGTAGAACAAAAAGGAAGAGAAAGCTACTGCTTTTTCTTTCCTCCTTCCCTCCTTCTTCCTTCCTTTCTTCTATCTATGCTTCTCTTCCTTCTTTCCCACCTTTCATACCTTTCTATTTTCTTTAATGATTTTATATTATGATTTAATAATGAGTTGAGTCTAGATATCAGGTTCTAAGATGTTATTCCATTAAAGGGACACTATATGAGGTTCATTGTTTCTCCACATTTTATTTAGTTATTTTTTAAAGTTTACTTATTTTGAGAGAGAGAAAAGTGTGAGTGAGGGAGGGCCAGGGAGAGAGAGAGAGAGAGAAAGAGAGAGAGAGAGAATCCCAAGCAGGCGCCACACTGTCAGTGCAGAGCCCGACATGGGGCTTGAACCCACAAACTGTGAGATCATTCTGTGAGCTGAAGCTGGATGCTTAACCAACCGAGCCACCCAGCCCCCCCGTCTCTCCATATTTTAAAGTCTTTAAAAGCAATGCATATTGTAAATTCTTATTTATACAGCAAAACAATTATAGTATCCATGTTGTCTCAATGTCACAATTTTTAACACATCATATTACAAAGGATCTGTAAAAATTCACAAATAGATGCTTCTAATTATAGAAAGAGGATTGCAAATATCAAAAAATAAAGCTGTCTTAGTCTCCTGAGATTCACCATTTACTCAGGCATCTAATTCTCTGGAAAAAGCTTAGAATTTTATGGCCTGAAAGATCAATTTCAGATCATTCTTTCCTGATGAAAAATTTCAAATATGCAATTCCTTTGGGGTCTATAAAAACTTTTCCCTTGAGTCTTACTTCTCTCTGGCTCTATTTCCATCCTTTTATCCCAGCAGATGACAGGTTATTGCTAAAATAGATAACTTCTATAAAGATCATAATAAGCTCTTCAATTTACAATGCAGTTACAAATTTTCCCTTCCATCTTGAGGTGGTAGAAAAGTTTCAAACAATTTACGTACACATTTATTTACTAGCTACTTAAAAATCAAAATTATATATTGAGACTATATATATATTCAGATCCACGTACTCCGTAAAAGGCCTCCAAGTTTCCAGTTCAACAGGGATAACTGTCACTTAATACACAGTATATAATTTAGAAATCCATTCTTTACCTGTAAATAGCAAAAGGGCTCTATTTTTTAAATGACTTCTATTTACAGTTAATCCATCAAATAATATACACCATTTTTTCTTAACCTGAAACTTGTACTCATATGTATAAGGCAATTTCCTTGGTGCCACAACTCATACAGTATAGAAATAACTTCATTGCTAGGCTGTCAATTTCTTTATTCATAGAGTGGGAGAACAAATGATATACACCTTTGTACTTGATTCTAAGATAAACGTATTTTTTTTTTCACATATTAAACTTCCTAAAATCAACATTTACCTTACGGTCAGTATAAGAAAGAATTTTACCAGCTGTCCAGATATTACGTAGCTTCATCTGTTGCAAGTGGTCAAATTTAACTTAGAATAAGCTGATATTTCTATTCAAAGAGGCTTTTCACACTACTTGTCCTTCCTTCCCAAAGCAGAAACTAGAACTCATTCGCCTAATAATCCTTGTAGCCAGAGTGCTGGCATGTAACCCAGGTTCGCTCAGTGACGATATCCATGCTTTACAATTTAGAAGTTGAGCAACACGAAGAAGCACATTACATGAAGAAACAGGTATGCACAGTATTGATCATTTAACATATGGGAGGATTAACTATCTGCCTCTTCAACAGTAGCAGGAGCAGAGTTTGTGTTCAGTCGCTGGCGTCAGTGATGTATCTGTCAGCTCCCTGAATTCACTGATGCCAGTCTGGGGGCCAAGGAAATTTCATCAAATCCATTCAGATTCTTTAGCTCTCATAACTGCCTAGCACCCAAACCTATTTGATCAAGTCCCTTTCTGCCTAATAGGAAGGAACCAGGACCCTTGAATATTGGACTTCTCATTAGATTGTCAACTCATGTAGGTTATTTTTTTGAGCCACAAGTAAGTAAATATGAATCTCTGACTGTCTTAGAAATTACTATACCATGTAAAAAGCTACTGGACACTCAAAAGATTGCATGTCATATGGCATGCCAGGCAATAAATGGCAATAAAATTGCCAAATAGCTCAGAATACTCAAAGAATTTCCTAAGGTAGACAGGTAGCTTTTATGAACAATGTATAAGTTAAGGAATATTACTCAAATGCTGAATGTCTCTGGGTCATAATCTCTGGCTTCTCTGCAAAAGAATTTGTTAAACAGCTAAGAAGACTTAATTTAACTAGTGAAATACTTTAAAAATAATTTCAAGCAAATACTTTGTAACCAAAAAATATTTTAACCAAATACTATTAACCGAATTTCAAAGCATAGCCTAATATTCTTTAATCTGCCTTGAATTTTCCCAAGTGTAAACCATAATTACGAAGATGAAAAAGAAATCAGGACAATCCTTTAAAATTTGAATATGTACAAGATATAAATAAGAAGATTATTTATAGTTTTATGGTCTACAAATGATAGAGCTGCAAGACACAGAGTGCCCTTGATGGACATTGAAAAAGAAAAGACACAATTTACCAATATTGGAAATGAAATGACATGAAGTGAAAGAGGGATTCACTCTTGATCACATGGAGTAAAAAGATAATAGAGAACACACAGCTCTATGCCCACAAATTGGAAAGCTCCTATGGAATGCACCAATTCCTTGAAAGCCATAAACTACCAAAACTCATGGAAAGATAATCATTTGACTGTGCCATATCTAAAAAGAAACTAAATTATTAATAATACATTCCAAGATTATTTCTTTTTCTAAAATGAAAGACAGATATCAAGAAGTTTGTATATAGAATCTCAGACAACCACCTTAAGGCTTTGTGTGAAAACAAAACAAAACAAAACAAAACAAAAAGTTATTTCTATCCATCAATATGGCAGCTTATAAATATATACTTTTAATTCTTTGTGATATTTTCTCTAGGTTAGGGTTAAAGAATAGATGATTGACTATTAGCTTTTTTTAAAACTTATTTTTTAGAGAGAGGGAGAGAGAGAGTGAGAGCAAAGGAGGGGCAGAGAGAGAGGGAGACAGCAAACAGTTTGTTGGGACACCTGGCTGGCTCAGTCAAGGGGAGCTTGTGACTCTTGATCTCGGGGTTGTGAGTTTGAGCCCCATGTTGGGTGTAGAGATTACTTAAATAAATAAATGAAGACACTTTTAAAAATAAATAAACAAATGAATAATAAAAGCAGTTTATTGTAGTTTACCCATTTGTTTACTAATCAAAGGGAAGATTGAGTCGCTATTTTATATTAAAATTTTCAAAAAAGATAAATGATGAGAATTGATAGAAAACCAGAATATTTTAAGAGTACAGATTCAAGAGTTCCGAGTGTACTAGTTTCCTATAATTAAAATAGCAAAATAACAAATTCCTGCAAACTCTTGCGAATACCTTAAAGCAACACAAATTCATTATCTTATGGTTCTACAGATCAGAAGTCCAGTACTGTCTCATTGGGCTACTATCGATATGTCAGGAGCCTGCATTCCTTTCTACAGACTCCAGGGAAAAATTCTTCTGTCCTTGTACATGGCTCTCTACTTCTGAGAACTGGCCACAGGGCATAAAATCATTCTCTTGCTGCATCTTCCTTGCCTCTTTTTCCATTATTGAATTTCTTTGATCAGCTCTTTTGCCTTCTTCCACGTTTAACTATCCATATGACTACATTGGACTCACCGGGATAATCCAGGATACCCTCCCTAAATTAAAGTCAACTGGTTAGCAACACTAATTCTGTATGCAATCACAATTGCCATTTGTCATATAATGCTAACATATTCACAATTTTAACACCGGGATTTAAAATATTGGCATCAGGAGCAGCTGGGTGGCTCAGTCGATTGAGCATCTGACTTTGGATCAGGTCATGATCTCACAGTTCCTGAGTTCAAGCCCCAGGTGGGTCTCCGTGCTTACACTCGGAGCCTGGAGCCTGCTTCAGATTCTGTCTCCCTTTCTCTCTGCTCCTCTGCTGCTTTCTCTCTCTCTCTCTCTCTCTCTCTCTCACACACACACACACACACACACACACACACACAAATGAATAAATATAAAACATAAAAAAATAGGGGCGCCTAGGTGGCTCAGTCAGTTAGATGTCTGACTTCGGTTCAGGTCATGATCTTGGAGTTCGTGAGTTTGAGCCCTGTGTCAGGTTCTGTGCTGACAGTTCAGAGCCTGCTTGGGATTCTGTGTCTCCCTCTCTCTCTGCCTTTCCCCGACTCGTTCTCTCTCTCTCTCTCTCTCAAAGATACATAAAGGTTAAGAAAAAAAAATTAAAATAAATAAATAATAAAAGGTAAACATCACTGGGGAGCCAACATTCTGCCTATCCACCAAGCTTTCCAATCAGATATCAGTTTTTATTTCGCCTTTCATAGAGACTGTTTTTGATTGAGGAAATTAAGACAATACATATAAGGTGGGATAAACTCATACTGGGGAACAGACTCAAACTTACCAGCCTTTGGAATTTAATGATGCATAGACTTCTACCTTATTTAAAGTTATTACCTACTTTACTTGTTTATTGAAGAAACTGGCCTGATAGGATGCACACCAGGAAAAAAAAAATTCTTTCCCATCATAGCTTTTAGATGAGTTATGCTGGAACTCTTCTCCCTGTGTCTGGACGATAAATCAAACAGAACCATAGCCTTTAAAATCATAGTCAAGCATTAATAATTTCATTTGTGGAGGTTGTAGCGACTATTCCACGCAAACTTTAAATTTGCAACCTCATTCCGGCCAAAGTTTCTTTCTCTTTAGAATGCAGGGACACACCTGGGTGGCTCACTTGATTAAGCCTCTGATATTTGATCTTTGCTCAGGTCATGATTTCATAGTTTGTGATATCAAGCCCCACATCCTCGGGCTCTGCACTGACAGCACGGAGCCTGCTTGGGATTCTCTCTCTGTCTCTCTCTCTCTCTGCCCCACCCCCCCTCAAAATAAATAAATAAACTTTAGAAAGCAAATACATTTTTCCTCTATTGTAACAAAAACTGAGGTTCAGTGTTTAATTGCTATCAATGTATAAATGATATTTCATAATTGGTACTAAAACATAGAACTTATAAAAGATACATCTCATGTGTTTAGCAAGCTAAATGTCATAAGTTTATTGCACTTGGTGTATATTATACCAGGCCAATCAAGTAAGTGTCATGATTATAAGAGCACTGGAGGCCCACAATCTGGGTCATATTCGTGGTACTCTTCTTAGTTCGGTATTCTTGAGCAACTCTTTGAGAATTTCTATATCTTGATGCCCTCAACTGTAAAATAGGGTAATAATATAGCTCAACCCATAGAGTTATTGGGTATTATTGAATTAATATATAAAAAGGCATAGAATGGTACCTAAGAATATATATACACTGACTATGAGGTTTTTGTGTTTTTTATTTATTTTTTTTATTTTTTTTTAACGTTTATTTATTTTTGAGACAGAGAGAGGCAGAGCATGAACGGGGAAGGGTCAGAGAGAGGGAGACGCAGAATCTGAAATAGGCTCCAGGCTCTGAGCTGTCAGCACAGAGCCCGACGCGGGGCTGGAACTCACGGACCGCAAGATCATGACCTGAGCCGAAGTCGGCCGCTTAACCGACTGAGCCACCCCGGCGCCCCAGTGTTTTTTAAAAATATATCATCACTTAAGTTTTTAACATGCTGAAGCAAGAATGTAGATACTTGGCATTTAAACTATGCATTGACTGACGTCTAACGCAAGCTTGAATATATGAAACCTAGCAAGGCTACAATCTTTCACATCCCTAAAATTTAAAACAAAGGAAATAGGCACGTAATAGAATACATTTCGTTTTGAGTGCTTAAAAAATAACTATTCTTGAAGTAAATGTTATGTATTTGTGATCGGTAGTATTTAAAATTGCACATAACATAGTTATGTTAGCAGGGCTACTTTCCATCCCAACTTTTAAAATAATTAAAAACATACTAAAGTAGGGTAAGAAGTGTTGACAGAATTCAGTAAACAGCTATTCCCTATTTTTCTCCTTATGAAGTTACTTTAAAAAAAGTCTGTCCCAAATAAGACGATTATACCAAAATGAGCTCAAAGAAGGAAACAATAATGTAAGATACTTATCATTTGTTTTATAGGTCAGCTTATTGATCTTAAGTATAAAACATTTCTGAAATTTTCTTTTTAGTACTGAAACTGTGGGAAACATATAAAATACTATAATCTGCATATTTTATAAGCTCTTTACATCCTCAATTTAAACTCTAATTAAATATTTTTTGTTGTTGTTTTTAGTGGAAAGCCCAGATATGACTAAGTAATAATAATATTACAAGTCCACTGGGCAGGGAGCCTGGGCCAGGACAGTAAGTGCAGGCTAAGCAATTTAATTTAATTTTGCAAGTAGAGAGGTGTAAAATCCCAGGCTATGATAAGTCAAAGATAAATGAGAGAATTGGTATGAACTTAAAAAAGCAGACTGTGGCTAAATCTCTCTAGAACTTCCAGAGTTTCATTTATTAAATCAGTAAATCTAGGGAAATAAAACCTTACTCAGATATTATAGAGACTAATTCTTTTTTTAAAAGTTATATATTTTTTAAATTTTTTTCTTAATGTTTATTTATTCTTGAGAGAAAAAGAGACAGAGTGTGAGCACAGGAGGGCCAGAGAGTGCAGGAGACACAGAACTGGAAACAAGCTCCAGGCTCTTAGCTGTCAGTACAGAGCCCAACGCAGGGCTTGAACTCACAAACCGTGAGATCATGACTGGAGCCAAAGTCAGACGCTCAAACCAACTGAGCCACCCAGGCGCCCCAGAGACTAGTTCTTTTTTAAAAGTTTGCAAAAACATTAATTATAATCCTGGTATTAAAATCACACAAATATCTATGCACAGTCAATGCTTCATATTAGTAATAAGATCAGCTCCTATAAGTAGGAAGAATAAGAAATTTCCAGGTGTACTAGTAGTTCAGGGACAACAAAGAAAATAAGAGGTCATGTTTATTGAGTTGTCATAAATATATATATATATATCAGTATATATCAGATATTATGAACATCATAAGCAGTTCACAAATTTAAAGTTATTTTAATTTCTTACATGAAGGCTTAGAATATTGCTTGCCTGAAATTATAATAATCAAGGTAAAACTCAAACTCACTTCCTTCTGACACCATAGTTTGTATATTTTAATCAAGAGTTTAGGAAGGGCTCCTCTAGATTTATCTTCTACTGTCTGATGAAGTCATGAAACACTATATTGTCATTTAAGATCTTAGTGGGTAATAAAATATAACAACAGCTATCTAAAAAATATAAATGATGATAGATAGAAAGGAAGGAGGGAAGGAAGGAAGGAAGGAAGGAAGGAAGGAAGGAAGGAAGGAAGGAAGGAAGGAAGGAAAAGAAAGGTGGCAGGTGATAGATTAGATAGATGGATAGATAGATGATAGACAGATAGATACAGATGATAGATGATAGATAGATAGATAGATAGATAGATAGATAGATAGATAATAGATAGATAGAACTAGTACAACTGATATTGGATGACATCTTAGGGAAGAGAAGGACAATGAGAAGGGAAAAACCAAGAAAGATAAATTTTTAGTGAGTTCCTAATATGAGACAGATACAATGCTGGTACTTTAATGTAACTTATTTGACTTGTTCCTAAAATAATTTGAGGAAAACCTCATAATTTCCATATTACCAATGAGCAAAGTGATCTCAACTAAAAAGAAAAACATAAATTACAGATAAATCATATTAGTCTCTTTTTACATTTAAGAATGCACAGACCCAGTGCAATTCAATTCTCCACTCATTATTTATATGGCAAATACTAATGTCTCTAAGCTTATGCACTGATGCATTTTATTTCCTAAATCACAGCTGCTCTTCTCTGAACAGACTTCTGCCCACCCCATCTTTATTTTCAAAAGGAATAGAAGTAGTTATTTTGAATCTTTTGCTTAAGCTGGAAAAACTGAAATTGCAGCTGAATTTGGTGCCTCACACAGGGTTGAACCATGAATGGACACTGTTCTTCACGTGTATGACCATTACATATTCCTGGGGTGCCTGTGTGGTTCAGTCAGTTAAGCCTCTGACTTCAGCCAGGTCATGATCTCGCAGTTTACGGGTTCGAGCCCTGCATCAGGCTCTGTGCTGACAGCTCAGAGCCTGGAGTCTGCTTCGGATTCTGTGTCTCCCTCTCTCTCTGACCCTCCCCTGCTCACACTCTGTCTCTCCCTCAAAAAATAAATAAAAATTAAAAAAAATTTAAAAATCCCTTACAGTAGAGCCTCCTGGGTGGCTCAGTTGGTTAAGCTTCTGACTTCATGTCAGGTCATGCTCTCAAGGTCTTTGAGTTTGAGCCCCACCTCTGGCTCTGCGCAGGCAGCTCAGAGCCCGGAGCCTGCTTCAGATTCTGTGTCTCCTTCTCTCTGCCCCTCCACCACTTATGCTCTGCCTCTCAAAAATGAATTAACGTTAAAAGAATTTTTTTTAATTCCCTTGGAGTAAAGCATTCAGTTGAGAAACAGTTTAATTATTTACACCCAATATTATCCGAGATGTTCATATATTTAGTGGAAAAAATGAAAACAAATTTTTCATATTTATTTTGGGGAGGTTTTTTTTTTTTTTAATTTTCATATAATAGGTAATTAAACTTCCTAGGTGATATATTTTTTTATTTTCCCAAGGGGGAAAAATTAGCTCTCCAATAAGTTCAACACATTAGTTTCAATTTTTTTTTTTTTTTTAATTTTTTTTTTCAACATTTATTTATTTTTGGGACAGAGAGAGACAGAGCATGAACGGGGGAGGGGCAGAGAGAGAGGGAGACACAGAATTGGAAACAGGCTCCAGGCTCTGAGCCATCAGCCCAGAGCCCGACGCGGGGCTCGAACTCAACGGAGCGAGAGATCGTGACCTGGCTGAAGTCGGACGCTTAACCGACTGCGCCACCCAGGCGCCCCACATTAGTTTCAATTTTTAAAAGTGAAGTTGTTTTGTTTTGTTTTGTTTGTTTTGTTTTGTTTTGTTTTGTTTTGTTTTGTTTTTAAGTAGGCTTTACACCCATTGCAGAGCCCCATTCAGGACTTGAAGTCATAACCCTGAGATCAAGACCTGAGCTGAGAATGAGAGTTGGATGTTTAACTGACTGAAGCCACCCAGGTGCACATAAAAGTGAAGAGTTTTAAGGTACACAAAGGCCTAATTTGAAATGAGATCACTATTTGATTATTCACTTAGTAAATATTTATTTCCTACTTGAGAGTCTTAGGAAACACAAGGATATATAATGTATGTGACATTGCCTAAGGAAAGTCTATAGAAGAAAGGCTCTAGGGTCAATCCTAAGGAAACTCCAACATTGGATTGGATGTAAAAAGACTGAGCATAGGGGTGCCTGGGTGGCGCAGTCAGTTAAGCGTCCGGCTTCAGCCAGGTCACGATCTCACGGTCTGTGAGTTCGAGACCCGCGTCAGGCTCTGGGCTGATGGCTCAGAGCCTGGAACCTGTTTCCGATTCTGTGTCTCCCTCTCACTCTGCCCCTCCCCCGTTCATGCTCTGTCTCTCTCTGTCCCAAAAATAAATAAACGTTGAAAAAAAAAAAAAAACTGAGCATGAAAAGAGATTAGAAGTAGTAAAAAATAAATAAATAAAATTTGTGAAAAAGATTACATTGAAAAAGTGAAAGATAAATAATAAAGAACCCTGAAAAATATCTTCTGGTTTTAGAAACATAAAGAGTACTCTTGGACACGTATGGATGGTTTTGG
Source organism: Puma concolor (assembly GCF_028749965.1). Taxonomy (NCBI): domain Eukaryota; kingdom Metazoa; phylum Chordata; class Mammalia; order Carnivora; family Felidae; genus Puma; species Puma concolor. The sequence goes on along the minus strand of NC_141670.1, from coordinate 177,882,639 downwards.
TGATACGATGAAAAAAAAATCTAGATTTGTGTGAATTGAGGAGTGGGTGATAGATCTAGGGAGAAATCAGTTGGAAGAAAAAAGAAGGGAGAGAATTTCCTGGATGTAGGTGTATGTTCTGATGAAGATTTGTGTATTTAATATTTCAAGCAGAAGGTAAGATAAAAGATCTGACAATTTTGATAGGAAGGATGCATTTGTAAAGGAGATGTTAGTTACAGGAAGAGAGAGTAGAGATAATTGATCAATGTAAAATTCCAAAGAAGTTTGGGAAGTATGGAATTCAAAACATAATTTAGGAGATATCCTGGGATTAGAAAGGACCACTTCCTCTACTGGAAAAATATTTATGTGGAAGAATGGGGTAGGGTGGTGGTGCAGAGCCTGCAAGTGGTTGCAGAAATGTGTGGAGTTTCTATCCAACAGCCTCTGTTTTCTTTGGAAAGAAAGACACATGGTCATCTGTAAGAAAAGGATTGAAAACAAGAAAGTGTAAGAAATAGTAAGATATAGAAAATATGTGAAATAGTTATTCTACATGGTGATTTGGATTAACATTTCTGTTCTTAAATTAATGGAGGACATGAATTATTCTTCATAGCAAATCAGATTATAACAAAAAGAAATTTTGACTCATTTATTTATTTTTACTTTATTGCAAAATTTATCTAATCAAATAAAAGGAAGTATACACAAATAAAGAAACTTTATATAAGCAATCGTCCAAAAGAATTAGATTGTTTCCAAAAAAAAAAAAAAAATTCTATCTATAATGGAATTTACTGATGCAGAAGGCTCTAGAGTCAAATATCGTGTCTGAATTTTGAAAAGGACTATATAACTTTATGACCAATTAAGCTGCTTGTAGCTATCTAGACAAACGAAAGGCAATTAGTCCTCATGTTTCAGGATATAAACTGAGAACCAGCACGCCTCTACCGCAACTGATTTCATTAGTTAAACGCTCTATTACTCAAATATCACATAAAATTATCAAAAATATCAAATATATGCAGTCCTAGGGATCAAAATGTCTTTTGAGACAATTTTGCTACATTTTCAATATGTTATCTGTAAAAACTTAAATCATTTGTATGCTAAATTTCTATTTGTGTTGATTTTTACTCTCCAAACATGAAAAAGAAATGTTCCATAAAATAACTCTTAATAGCATAGAAAACCAAATTACATATTCCCCTAAAACTGTCTATTGAGGTTAACAGAAATGGTGGTATTGTTTCAGAAGAGCATCTCTTAAAGCTTGATAAGAGCACTTGAAGTAGTGTAAGCAGTGGCTAAATCTATTTTTTTTTCAAGTAGGATTTAATTGCTCAGTACATTTCTTCAGTAACACATGCTAAGCTGTCAGAAGCTCACAACTATCCTTTCTAAACTAAAGCTATCAGAGATGGAAATAATGCAAAGAAAAAAGTCTTATAAATGCATATACATAAACACCTCTACAATATTGAAAATATAAAGGATTTAGAAGAAAGATATAACTTTCAAAAACTTACTTAATCCATTAAATACTATTTCTTGCATATAGATTTTAAGTTGGTAGATAATCTATTGTTTCTATGATTAAAAATAGGCAATCAGTTGTAAAAACCTGCTATTTGGGTTTTTTTGGGGTGAGAAATTGTACCAATGCTATACATCTCAGTCAATCATCTACTTTTTTAATACCTAATCATGTGTAGATGATCCATAGTTAAAGTATTATGAATTTTCATCTTATTAGATTTTTCCATAAAATAATTGTTTCTCCAAAGAAATAATAAAAAAATACAACTCTGTACATTGCAAACTATATTTTTTCCACAAACTATATTTTTTCCACAAAAACTATCCTTGGCTTATCAATAATAAATTATATATAAATAGATAATTTAAAAATAAATATATGTTAACACACACACATGCACACACTAATATATATTCTTCAATCTTTCTCATTTCAGACATAAGTAAATTCCCTCTCTCTTATTTCCAAGCTTTGTGTATCTACTTCTTTGACAAGTATCAGGAGTGTAGGAAAGCCCTATAGTAAAGAGTGATTAATTCTCCCTAACACATGCTTTAGCAGAACAATTTCCTTTCAGTGTTTTATACACAAAAACCTTCCTACACATAAACAAATGTAAAATTTCCACTGTAATGGCCCTTTAAAAAAAAAAAAAAAGGGAAAAGAAAAAGGTGAAGGTGAGCATGAAAGTCTCGATATTTATGCATTTCCTGGTTAATTTATTGAACAATATACTACTCTCCTTAATACATTTTAGGGCAAAAGTTTTACAATGGGGTTTCCTGAATGGCCTAATTTACTTGCCAAAGGGAGTAAAAACGGGAGGTATATTTGTCTCCTTGAAAAGGTTATGAAACTATTTTGTAAAAACTTTCCCTTGGGGGCCTTCCAAAAACAACTGGGCCAATTCTGTGTCAAAACACAATGAACAAAACATATAAGACCAGACTTTTTGAACCAGCAGCTGGACTACCTGCGGCTCTCCTTAACAAGTGGGCCAATTCCACCTGGAAACAGAATGAACACAAGATATAAAAAGATCAAAATTGCTTGAACCAGCAGCTGTTCTATCCGCAGCAGTTAATCTTTCCTGGCAATCTGTTAGAGACACACATTCCTCAGGCTAACAGGACTAAGAACCTTTTTGCTGACTGCTGTGCCTCTGGGACATGCTCAGTTAACAGCTCTTTCCACAAATGCTGGGAATGTATCAGCTACACATTTAACCAATTTGGGGAAAAAGCACCTTTAATTTCAGTTTCGATGTAAAGAAGTGAATATTATGAGTTAGCTTCTCTAAAGGAATACAAACCCATTAATTGTGTAAGTTCTAATTTCACCAATAAGATATTTGGACTAGTTTAGGGTACACTAGTAACAGTCGTAAAATAAAACCTATGTTTTAGAATAGTACAACAATACAATGCAGTCCATCCCTTAATCTAAAAATCAAAGCCTGTATATAAAATGACACAAAAGTAAGCTCATTGTGTCAGCCACAGTTCTAAGTGACGTATAGATATTAGTTCATTTAGTCAAGCATTTGAAGAGATAGGAACCATAAAGTCCAGGGACCTGAAGCACTAAGAAGTTCAGTAATTTATCCGTGACTTTACAATTCACACTTGGGAGGCCTGGGATTCAAACACATGCTTTATGATACGACACCATGTTCTTGATAACGTGCAATGCTATAGGCAGATGCGCATTCATTGGAAACACCTCCTTCAATGAAATATAGACTGAAATGTGCATGTATGATATGAATTTTAAATTGTTTAATCCAGACCTTTACATATTAGCTACAGTTATGGAATTCATCTCTACAATTCTATTGTGCCAAATATAAAAAACTCTGTAACATGTTTAAAATATTAATAATATGGGACAATTATTTAACCATATTAATTACTATTTTCTAGTTTCAAGCTGTCCTTATGTGTACATAATATGTAAAAGTAATCTAGTGGTAGTATAAATTGTTCATTTTGTGAGATATTATTTTTAATCAACTCATATGACCACAATATGAAGGTTATTTTTTTACCTTATGAGGACAAGCAATTTACATGTGAAACCCAGATGTGAAATCCTGATTCAATTATATTTATAATCTTGACTTTTTAATGAAATATTAATATTATTTTGCCACTTAAAAAAGATATATATAGATTTCATAGAAAGAACAATTCTGACAAAAATACTTCAACTTTGGACAGATTTTATAAATATTATATTTCTGTTTTGTATAAATGAGATAGTTATGAATAATCAGTGATATCAGCACAAATCATAACACTTAGGCTACAAGAAAACATACTGTCTCCTTAGATTTTCCTCATTAGGTCACTTTCAGTGAGTGATAATTTTATCTGGTTGGGATCCATCTATTTCTGTAAAAACTAAAGACCTCAGACTCTACAAATAGATAAAGACAGGTTTAAAGTCAAGCCTTGGCAGAGTCTATTTGTATAGTTTAGGACCTGGAACTATTATTCTTTAATTCTCATTTGGATTATGGAAACGTAATAAAATTCATTTCACATAATTATTATAAGTAATTAATACATAGTAAATGTAATAATACATAAGATACCTTTATGCCAGGGACAAATACATACTCAGCCCACCAAAGAGATCGACATCTCTGTTTGGCCAAGATCACCTTAGTTTTGCCAGGGAAATCTCTCAGTCTCAAACCAGGAAAGTTGGTCACCTTACACCACTCACACAAATACACCTTACATATATGTATCTTCATACATTTGAGAACACAATTAAAAATTTTAAAACTAGATAGATAGATAGACAATTTAGCAATATGCAGTGCCTCAATTTTTCAAAATTTAACTTTCCTAGAATTTCAACAGACAATAATATCAAAGACAGGTGGGAAGCTTCTTTTTTTTTTTTTTTTTTTTAATTTTTTTTTTTCAACGTTTATTTATTTTTGGGACAGAGAGAGACAGAGCATGAACGGGGGAGGGGCAGAGAGAGAGGGAGACACAGAATCGGAAACAGGCTCCAGGCTCTGAGCCATCAGCCCAGAGCCTGACGCGGGGCTCGAACTCACGGACCGCGAGATCGTGACCTGGCTGAAGTCGGACGCTTAACCGACTGCGCCACCCAGGCGCCCGGGGAAGCCTCTTTTTTAAGGCTCTCATAAAATGATTGTAAAAGTTAAAGACTCTCATAAAATGATTAAAATGAAAGGTGTAATAATGATAGGTGGACTTCATTCATACAGTCTAAATTATGAGCTGGTAGCTGAGAAAAATTTACAAACATGAACAAACATAGTATCACTTACTGGAAGAATGAGTAGGGAAAAGATAAGGTGATTTGTCTTACCTCAAAGCAGGACAAGAGGAAATGCAAAAATTTGACAAGATGTAGCATTGTATTGACCATTTCTTTTAGTATTATTTCCAAGGATTTTATTCACTCAACAAGTAATTATTGAGTACCTATCGTATTATAAGAATATGATATTGAACAAGAGAGAGAATGCCCTTGTTCATTCTACATGAGAAGAACCAAAAAACTAAAGAACAAAAATAATATTGAGCAGTAAAAAGTACTGTAGAAAAAATAATGTAATTCAATAAAAAAATGATTCAGAGGGCACTTAGCACAGAATAGTCAGGGTTGGCCTCTCTGAAGCTGAGATCTGAATGATGAGAAATTACCTGCCATGTAAAAAGCCTGAAGGGCTTCCAAGTCCAGAGAACAGCAAGGCTAAAGGCCTTGAGGAAATAAAAGGTTTGGGCCTTGGAAGAGAAAAAAAGAAGGGACTACTGTGGTTGGAATGCACTGATAAAGAGTGATAGGAGTCTGTAGGAGTAGATAGTGATGAGACCATGTAGGCCATGTGACCATAAAAAGGTTGTAGTAAGAAGTTACTAGAGGGTTTTTAGCAAAGAAGTAGCCTGATTGGATTTACATTTGTATTATTTTCCTACTGGAACGAAATACTACAAACCAACGGCTTAAAACTACAGAAAATTATTCTCTCAGTTTTAGAGGCTAGGAGTTTGAATCAACGTGTTAGCCATGCAGGGGAAGCCTCCAAAGCCTTTAGGGGAGGACCCTTCTTTTCTTCTTTAAAGCATTTCTTTCCAGATAGCCCCAGGCATTTCTTCATTTGTGGCAGTGTTAACTCTGATCTCTGCTTTGATCTTCTCTTGACATTCTCCCTGTGTGTTTTGCCTTCACAGGGCTATCAGTTTATAAGGACCCCAGTCATATTGGATTAGGGCAATAGGACTCATCTCAATCACATCTGCAATGACCCTATTTCCAAATAAGGTCACATTCTGAGGTACTGTAGGTTAGGGCTTTAACATCATTTTGAGGATGACTGACCTATAACAACATGAGTAAGAGATCACTTTGTCCCTTTAATTTTTTTTTTTTTCCAACGTTTATTTATTTTTTTGGGGACAGAGAGAGACAGAGCATGAACGGGGGAGGGGCAGAGAGAGAGGGAGACACAGAATCGGAAACAGGCTCCAGGCTCTGAGCCATCAGCCCAGAGCCTGACGCGGGGCTCGAACTCACGGACCGCGAGATCGTGACCTGGCTGAAGTCGGATGCTTAACCGACTGCGCCACCCAGGCGCCCCCACTTTGTCCCTTTAGGCAAAAGGAGTTTAAAGGGGCAAGGGTGAAAGGGAACCAGTTAGCGAGTGCAATAGCTAGGTAAAGATAACTTAGTGTCTTTTTCTAGGTTATTAATAGTGAAGCTTGAGAAAAGTTACTGTAAAGGGGAATGGACCATACTTGCTTAAGAATTAAATGGGAAAGATGAACAAAGAAAGACTTGATTATAAGTGGTGTTTTTAATCTTAACAACAGAAAAGATAAATGGTGATATTCACTGAAATGAGAAATATTAGAAAAAATAACAAAGAACAAATCTGGGGTGTAAAAGGCAGGGTGTGTGTGTGTGTGTGTGTGTGTGTGTGTGTATGTGTGTACGTGTGTGAATATGTGTCTGTTAAATGTGTTAAGCTTTTTTTTTTTTTTTATATATGAAATTTATTGTCGAATTGGTTTCCATACAACACCCAGTGCTCATCCCAAAAGGTGCCCTCCTCAATACCCATCACCCACCCTCACCTCCCTCCCACCCCCCATCAACCCTTAGTTTGTTCTCAGTTCTCAACAGTCTCTTATGCTTTGGCTCTCTCCCACTCTAACCTCTTTTTTTTTTTTTTTTCTTCCCCTCCCCCATGGGTTCCTGTTAAGTTTCTCAGGATCCACAGAAGAGTGAAACCATATGGTATCTGTCTTTCTCTGTATGGCTTATTTCACTTAGCATCACACTCTCCAGTTCCATCCACGTTGTTACAAAAGGCCATATTTCATTTTTTCTCATTGCCACGTAGTATTCCATTGTGTACATAAACCACAATTTCTTTATCCATTCATCAGTTGATGGACATTTAGGCTCTTTCCATAATTTGGCTATTGTTGAGAGTGCTGCTATGAACATTGGGGTACAAGTGCCCCTAGGCATCAGTACTCCTGTGTCCCTTGGATAAATTCCTAACAGTGCTATTGCTGGGTCATAGGGTAGGTCTATTTTTAATTTTCTGAAGAACCTCCACACTGCTTTCCAGAGCGGCTGCACCAATTTGCATTCCCACCAACAGTGCAAGAGGGTTCCCGTTTCTCCACATCCTCTCCAGCGTCTATAGTCTCCTGATTTGTTCATTTTGGCCACTCTGACTGGCGTGAGGTGATATCTGAGTGTGGTTTTGATTTGTATTTCCCTGATAAGGAGCGACGCTGAACATCTTTTCATGTGCCTGTTGGCCATCCGGATGTCTTCTTTAGAGAAGTGTCTATTCATGTTTTCTGCCCATTTCTTCACTGGGTTATTTGCTTTTCGGGTGTGGAGTTTGGTGAGCTCTTTATAGATTTTGGATACTAGCCCTTTGTCCGATATGTCATTTGCAAATATCTTTTCCCATTCCGTTGGTTGCCTTTTAGTTTTGTTGGTTGTTTCCTTTGCTGTGCAGAAGCTTTTTATCTTCATAAGGTCCCAGTAATTCACTTTTGCTTTTAATTCCCTTGCCTTTGGGGATGTGTCGAGTAAGAGATTGCTATGGCTGAGGTCAGAGAGGTCTTTTCCTGCTTTCTCCTCTAAGGTTTGGATGGTTTCCTGTCTCACATTCAGGTCCTTTATCCATTTTGAGTTTATTTTTGGGAATGGTGTGAGAAAGTGGTCTACTTTCAACCTTCTGCATGTTGCTGTCCAGTTCTCCCAGCACCATTTGTTAAAGAGACTGTCTTTTTTCCATTGGATGTTCTTTCCTGCTTTGTCAAAGATTAGTTGGCCATACGTTTGTGGGTCTAGTTCTGGGGTTTCTATTCTATTCCATTGGTCTATGTGTCTGTTTTTGTGCCAATACCATGCTGTCTTGATGATGACAGCTTTGTAGTAGAGGCTAAAGTCTGGGATTGTGATGCCTCCTGCTTTGGTCTTCTTCTTCAAAATTACTTTGGCTATTCGGGGCCTTTTGTGGTTCCATATGAATTTTAGGATTGCTTGTTCTAGTTTCGAGAAGAATGCTGGTGCAATTTTGATTGGGATTGCATTGAATGTGTAGATAGCTTTGGGTAGTATTGACATTTTGACAATATTTATTCTTCCAATCCATGAGCAGGGAATGTCTTTCCTGTGTTAAGCTTAATACACATATCAGATCTTCAAATGGGAGTATTTGAAATACCAGTCTGAAACTCAAAAGGGAGTCATATAAATGAGTGTTTCTATCACACCTTGATGGTATTTGTAACCACAGACTGGATGGGAAACCACAAGGAAGGCCAGAACTGAGCCCTAAGGCACTTCAACAATCTAAAAACCGAGGTTATACAGAAATTTTCTGAGGCATCTCAGAAAAATGGAGGTTTTTAGCAATAGAGTTGCTAAAAAGAGATAGAGATGAAATCTAAATACAATGGAGATTTGGGGATTCTGTAAGAATGCTATTTGATAGTGGTGGTAGTGGTGATGTGTGTGTGTGTGTGTGTGTGTGTGTGTGTTGGGAGAGTTGTCCTGAAGATTCTTTTCAGTGTAAAGTTCAGTTCTATAGACACATAAATATGCACTTGGTATTAAATGCTAGGTATAAACAAAATTCTGTGCAAGTGGCTATTTGTATGTATTGGTAATTGGGGTAGCTGAAGTTAAAGATCCTCTCTTCTAATCCCTTCACTGTCTTTATTGGGAGATGAGGGCTTCTGGGGAAGGTCATATGACATAGCCTAATCTTGTAAATACACTCATAAATGTCCTTCCTGGTAGTAGTCTAGTGATATTTACCAGGAGGAAGATGCTTATCTATGTAATACTCTAGCTTTTGGTAAATAAACTCAGAATCTATGGATTTATGCAAAATATCAGATAAACTGGTGTATAAAATGGAGAGATTTCATAAATTAAATGCTCTAGGATGTGTCAGGTAATATTTCACATGCTTCACTTAGATTCTCATCTGTTCAGGGCCAGGGAGTTCATGTCTAATGTAGCAAAGGAAGGATCTGGGAAGACACCCTCAGTATGCCTGTCCTCCCTATATGTTCTCATCCTTCTGATAGCTTGCATATTTGAAATTATTAGTAATGTGTGTTACTGGGTAAAATTTCTCATCCATATGTATCTGAGTCGACAAATTTGTCATTTTTGTTAGGTAATCTCCTAGCTCCTACAAGATCATCCCTTGGAGTTTTTCTTCATTGAGATTAAGAAACTGGAGTAGAAATGAAACCAGGAACCTGGAACTGTCACAGGGACCTCTAACCTTCACTGATAACTACTGCTGCATTGGATAAAAAAAACAAATTAACGAGTTAAGATATTTGAGATCATGGCCCTTTATAGAAAAATTCACCTCATTTTCACACTATTCTCTATTATGTAAAAGTGTAGAAAATCTGTAATACACATTGGGAGAGTCCAAATAAAAATTATTAAAACTCTAAAACTGTAGGTGTTTAAGAAGTGAAACTTAAGCTATCAAGAAAATTTAAGCAACATATAATATTCATTCCCTTAAGGTCCTAGGGAGATTTTATTGTCCCTGTATTGAAGACCAATGCTAAAAGAAAACACTCTTTATCAATTATATGGGCATTACTATCTAAATCACTTAATATGAAACTTGGTATTTTCCACCAAAACCCACAAATTACCTAGGAATAAGTCTAACCTCTTTGGTTACTGAAACTTCTTTGGTTTCTGTACACTGAAAACCATAGAAAGCTTATGAAAGCAATTGAAGAAGACACAAAGATATGGAAAAACATTCCATGCTCATGGATTGGAAGAACAAATACTGTTAAAATATGTATACAACCCAAAGAAATCTACACATTCAATGCAATCTCTATCAAAATAATACCAGTATTCTTCACAGACCTAGAACAATTTTAAAATTTGTATGGAACCAGAAAAAAACCTGAATAGTCAAAGTAATGTTGAAAAAGAAAATCAAAGCTGAAGGCATTACAATTCCAGACTTCAAAGCTGTAATCATGATTACAAAGCTGTAATCATTAAGACAGTATGGTACTGGCACAAAAACAGACACATAGACCAATGGAACAGAATAGAGAACCCAGAATTATACCCACAAGTGTATGGCCAACTAATCTTTGACAAAGAAGGAGAGAATATCCAATGGAAAAAAAGGTAGTCTTTTCAGCAAATTGTATTAGGAAAACTGGATAGTGACATGCATAAGAATGAAACTGGACCACTTTTTTACACCAGACACAAAAATAAATTCAAAATAGGTGAAAGACCTAAATGCAATACAGGAAACCATCAAAACCCTAGAGGAGAAAACAGGCAACAACTTCTTTGACCTCAGCTACAGCAACATTTTAGTAGATATGTCTCCAGAGGCAAGGGAAACAAAACCAAAAACAAACTATTGGGGCATCATCAAGATAAAAACCTTCTGCACAGCAAAAGAAATAATCAATAAAACTAATAGGCAACCAACAGAATGGGAGAAGACATTCGCAAATGACATATCAGATAAAGTGCTAACATCCAAAATCCATAAAAAGCTTATCAAAGTCAACACCCCCCCCCAAAAAAAAAAAAAAAAAAAAAAAAAAAAAACAAATCAAGTGAATAAATGGGCAAAAGACATGAACAGACACTTCTCCAAAGAAGACATCCAGATGGCTAACAGACACAGGGAAATATGCTCAACACCACTCATCATCACGGAAACACAAAGCAGAACCATAGTGAGATACCACCTCACACCTGTCAGAATTGCTAAAATTAACAACTCAGGAAAAAAACAGATGTTGGCGAGCATGTGGAGAAAGGGGAACTCTTTTGCACTGTTGGAGGGAATGCAAACTGGAGGGAGTGCAGCGACTCTGGAGAACATTATGAAGGTTCCTCAGAAAATTAAAAATAGAGCTACCCTATGACCCAGCAATTGCACTACTAGATATTTATCCAAAGGATATAAAAATGCTAATTTAAAAGGGCACATTCACCCTGATGTTTATAGCAGCACTATCAACAACAGCCAAATCGCAGAAAGATCCCAAATGTCCATCAACTGATAAATGGATAAAGAAAAGGTGGTATGTACATCTACAATGGAATATTACTTGGGGATCAAAATGAATGAAATCTTGCCATCTGCAACAATGTTGACGGACCTAGAATATGTTATGCTAAATTTAATAGATAAGTCAGAAAACGACAAATATATGGTTCCACTCATATGTGGAATTTAAGAAACAAAATAGATGAACGTGGGGGTAAGAAGGAAAAAGGACAAAAACATAAGAGGCTTTTAAATACGAAGAACAAACTGAGGGTTGCTGGAGGAGAGGGGAGGGGGATGGGCTAAATGGGCGATGGGCATTAAGGAGGACATTTGTTGGGATGAGCACTGAGTTTACATGTAAGTGATGAATCACTAAATTCTAGTCCTGAAACCATTAATACACTATATGCTAACTAACTTGTATTTAAAAAAATGGCATTTTCAAGTCACAAGTATTGGTTTAAACTAATGTGTTTGTTTCAAAATTCCTTCCCCTTTTTCTTTTCTTTAACTTTCCCTACCTCTCACTTTCCATTTCAACCACCCAGAGCTGTTTGGGGAAGATGGCCTCAGCAGAACACCAGAGAACAAAAGAGTCAAATATCACTTTTGGAATATGTAGAAAAAATTATTTTTGTTTTATCAATAACTCATATTATTTTAAGCATTCAGTCCATGTAATCATAGCAAAATAAATGGTCATGCCAGTATTTTTTTTCTTTCAAAATCACTCCAGACCTCACCCTCTGCTATTCTTTTCCCTGGGGTGAATAAGATTGGGGGTCTATGTTCCTTCACTCGTTGACATCTGCCGAGGTCTGATGTATGCTAATACGGCACAATTCTCAGCTTCTTCCTTCTTTGCTCTGCTAAGTTCCACAAAGGGTAAGGTCCCATTGCAACTCTGCTAGCCAGGCCTAGCTGGTTATCACCCTCATGGCCTCTTATCACTTGTGAGCACGTCTGGGTGCTTGCTTCTGACCTGACAAATTGATGTACTCTTTCCAAGGCCCTGGGCAAGCTGCTGTTCCTCCAGTCCATTCAACAGAAAATGCTGTAGGGCTCCTTCTCAATGCCGCTGCAATTATGAAAGCCAACTCTCTCCCACTATTACTACAATATGTTGGCAAAGCTACTCTCTACTGGGCTTCTGTGAAAGAATTAGGACAGGAGTCATCACAACACATTCATTCTCTAAAATATACACTCTAGATCAAAGTCCCTTCTCTGAGTTTTTCAACACTGTTAGAGTTGACTGTTTTCTCTGATACCATTTCTAGCCCAGTCATGAAATCTTTACCAAGTCTAAGATAGAAAACCTAACCCTTCAATTAGCAGATATTCTTCCAAAATCTGATGTTTATTTTTAAATAACCTTCACATTTGGAAAGCAGATCTACTTTGGGAGAGCAGAAAATCTTTTTTTTTTCAAATTATTATGATTTTAAGAAATTTTGAAACACGGTTTTAAAATTCAGAAAGTGATAATTCACTCATTTGCTCTGTGTCCTGATGAGGCCACATTTCTCATATAGCCCTAAATGGTTGAAATGGCATGTTGTGGGGGGGGGGGGGAAGAATTACTGGAATGACTAACTACATTAGTTTAAGTCAAGCAATTTCCCTTGCTTCAGGGTCAATTCTGGGAAAAGTACAAGGGTGGCTAATTTTTGAGTCTCTTCAAATCCATGTATAAAAGCAAGTAAAGGAAATGGATAGCAAAAGATAAAACTCACAACTCTTAAAACCAAGTCAGGTGAAAAGTTATTTTTATGAACTCAAAACTGCAAGTCACAGTACAAAATAACTGCATGGCATCAGCGTTTCTGCAGGCGAAAGCAAATGTTCACAACGAGAGATCTGATGGACCTGAGAAAGAAGAGCTCAAAGATAATCAGTAGGAACTCAATGAAAATCATGATGAGACAACTTTGGAACAGCAGACAAAATGGGGAGAGTTTTTACCCAACCTAGAAGGGTTAGTGAGAGGGGTCCATGGTAACACCTGTAAGGGATCAGCGTAGCCATTCATAAACTTTTGAAACTGAGCATCCAGAACTTCTCTCCAGGATTAAGACCCTATTTTAAGGATAAAATGTGAAGAGTAGAATTAAAATTTAGGAGGAAAGTAATATTAGAAAGTGAAAATCCACAGAAAAATGGGGAGGGGGTGGTAAAGCCAGAAAATCTTAAAAATACAGGTCACCATGTTTTTGTTCACTACAAGAAAAACAAAAGATGAAGGTTTTTAGGAAAACAAAAATCAAATAAAATTAAACAATTGAAAGGACGAAGATTGTTCTGGATTGAATTGCATCCCCTCAAATTTCATATATTGAAATTCATAATCCCCTATATCTCAGAATGTCACCTTATGTGGAGACAGGGTCTTTAGAGAAATCGCCAACTTAAAATGACATCATTTTAAAGTTGGGCACTTTTCCAGTATGACTGGTATCCTAATAAAAAGAAAAAATTGGAGATAGAAGCACACACAGGGGGAACGCCATGTGAAGAGTTAGAGTTATGGGACACCTGGGTGGTTCAGTCAGTTAAGTTCTGACTTCCTCTCAGGTCATGATCTCACAGTTCAAGTCCTGCGTGGGGCTCTGTGCTGACAGCTCAGAGCTCAGAGCCTGCTTCAAATTCCATATCTCCCTCTCTCTCTCTGCCCCTCCCCTGCTCTCTCTGTCTCTCTCTCTGTCTCTCTCTCTCTCTCTCAAAAATAAAGAAACATTAAAAGTTAGAGTTTTGACAGCACAAGTGGTAATATTTGCAATCCGATTCTAAGACTGTTGTGTGTATAAATTTAATGACAAATTAGGAGGATATTTTAAATCTCTCATCTATTATGTGTTCTTTGTAGCAAGAATTCTCAGAGTGGAAAAAAGGAGATTTAGATTTAGTATAAAGGGTTAAATTTAGACGCCTAAGCTTCATTTTAAACAGGAAGTATCAGTAAGAACAAGCCTGGCAAGAAGTGATAAGCTTTGAAGCCATGGGCATCTCTAGAGTTAAGATCATAGTTTGAAATTTTATTATCAGTGAAATGAGGACCCCTTGAATAACTGCTGATTCCAGGTAAAGGAAATAAAATGTATAGGATAACTCTGGAATATCTTAGACATACAAAATATTGAGGAGGCTATCAAAGTCAAGTAGGGGCTTATCAGTCAACTAGGGTTGTCAAACAAAGAAGCAACAACAAACCAAAGGTACCAACTCAAAGTATCTTCAACTGACTTGCAAATAAAAGCCTCAAATAGAATAATGACTGTCATCACTTGAAACTCATTATGTTAATTTAAATTATGCATTGAAAATTATGTCAAAGAAAGAAAAGCTTAATTAGTTAACTTTGGAGGAATCAGTTCATTATTTTGAAAACGAGTAAATATGAGGAAATTACAACCATTCAGTCTACTTTGCCTATATTAACTGTGGCACTGTATGACAAAATACTAAATTATGTAAAGTGTCTCTTATAAAAAACATTTCACCTAATTAATAAGAAAGATGTGATTGAATTAGTATCACCATTTTTGTAACCATCCGATGAAATACTCGATATACTAGGCATTGAGTATCAATAACATCTCTAACACAATTAGACATCATGCACCTTCTAATGTAAGAACATATCTCTATCTATAATCTTGACAAAAGGATCAGGCAAGATTCTGATCAAATCTCTGGATGCAGCTACTCATATGCAGTCAGCAAAACTCGGATTATTGGAACATCAACAGATAAATTATAAATAAATGAAAGCAGTGAAGGGGAACTCATAGATATAAAAAGAATTTAAAAATATGCCACAACTTTAAAAAAGTAGGCAAGACTATAGTGTCTAGGAATGTGCCTTAATTGATAAATCTATAAAGAAATTTGAGAAAGTTGTCACTATACAAGTCATGATTAAGGCTGCTTTGGGGGCGGGGATGGAATTTGAAATTGGATGGCTCATATGAGGAGCTTCCAGGGTGGGTAACAAAGTTATATTTCTTGACCTGGGTGTAAATAAATTATATAGCAATAACTATTTATTTATAAGTAATAACTTCTAATAACTCATTAAGTAATACATTTGTTCATGGTGATTTCTCTACCTATGAGTTTTATAATAAAAAAGGTAAAAGTGTATATTACGCTACATGTACTTGATATTGAATATTTGCATTGTATACTCAACTTTACAAAATGTTATCACCCTTATTGCTATAATAGTAGATGGAAATTAGAAAGAAAGAAGACAGGCTAATAAAACAACATAGCCAGTCAAATATACCAAGGCTGAATGTAAAGCTGATTCTTCACATTAGGCATTAAAAACCCACTATATGACTGACAAGTAACACTTCTCCGATAATTTATGAGGGATGGAGAAAATCTTATTTTTCCTTAGCTATTTAAAGCTATTAAAAGTTATCCAGAGATGCCTGGATGGCCAGTCGGTTAAGCATCCAACTTCAGCTCAGATCATTATCTCCTGGTTTGTGGGTTCAAGCCCCGCATAGGGCTCTGTGCTGACAGCTTAGAGCCTGGAGCCTGCTTTGGATTCTGTGTTTCCCTCTCCCTCTGCCCCTCCCCTGCTCACACTCTGTGTGTGTGTCTCTCTCAAAAATAAACATTATTTTTTTAAAAAAACAGTTATCCAAAAATTCCTATTTAAAGCTATTGAGATATTATATATCTCTAGAGTCAATACTACTTTGGGAGGTAGGAGTAGAAACATGCAGCTTCCAGATAGTAGTCAAACTAAATATGTACATATCCCTATGCCATCCTACATGAATGACAAACATATCAGAGTAGCTTTCTCAAATCGGATGACATCTGCCTGTCTTCTTTTCTTACTAAGGTAACTAATGTATCTAACTCTCTTACAATTCGTTAGGATCTCAGGAAATTTTCTCTCTTCTCAACATCTGGATTCCTTGAATCTATAGCACACCCATTCTCTTTATACTTAGTGGTATCTGGGAAAAAAAAAATTGCTCTAAACTTCTGTTCTTCAAGAGAAAAGAGAAAAGGGAGGACAAGTGATGGAAACACATATACCCATAACAGAACTGCTCCAACTAATGAATAAATAAGTGGATATCTGAATAAATGAATATCATACTCAAGGAAAAGATGCTATTTATAATTTAATCATGTAATAAGCACTTATATATTAGAAACTGGTCTAATCATTTCACTTTTATTATTTTATTTAATGTACATGACACCAGATGAGATAGACTCTGTTTCAATTTTTCTTCATTCAACATAAGCAATCAAAGCACTGAGAAGTTAAGTAGCCTTCACAAGGTTACCAATCATGTGAGATGAAACAGCCACATTCAAGGCCAAGTTATCTGGCTCTAGAGTTCACTTATCATTCTCTGCACATCATACATTGGCTATGGAGTCAGGTATTCTCTCTGTAACTTTGTTCTTCCCACTATCCCTGAAAGTGTGTACCCTATCTATTGTATATTGTTATTGTGTTTGCGTTTTTTTTTAGCTTTACTGTATTTCTGATTATTATAAAGGAGGAATGCTTTTCCCTACTCATATTCTTCCATTCTGTATGTAACTTCAGCAAATTTCATTTCTTTTTTCTCTCTGGCCTTTATAATTGGTCAATCTGGAAAAAAAAAAATAAGTGGGCTGTATTAAGCTTTGATGTGCCTATCCACACAGGGCATGTGATTCCCACCACAGGCCTCCATTTCATAAATTATACAGGGACAGATGGCTCCCTGTGTGGTGGTTCAGCCAGCTTTGATTTTGAGAGAAATATCTCTTAACATCCCCAAATGGGTTCAAGAGCAAATAATATTGGGAGACAAAATTGACATTTTGGGGAGCAAGTTCTTCATGAAGTGGTCTGTAGAATCTTTATCTGGACACCCATTAACTGTTTTGACGTGAGCAAGAAGGTTTGAGCTTGGGAGTACTTAGTATTTTTACATTAGAAGCTTACCCCAGTTCGTGGCAGCTTTGCCCAAAGGTATTTTTTAAGAGGATGGACTGTAGTTGTAGGTACAAACAGACTTTGAGTTTCCCCAAGCTTAAATAAAAACATAGGCTGCAGCCAAAGGTTGAGGGCTTTGGTCTCAGCAGAGGTGGTAAAAAGATAGGTACACAAACGTGCAAGTTGACTTGCCAGGTTTCACAACCAAAATTAAAGGATATTGGTTTAAATTTGGATTTCAGATAAGCGATGAATAATTTGTAAGTATATTAATGCACCAAATATTGGCAGCCCCAAAGTGCAGGCTACATAACTTCAGAGTCTTAGCAAAGATAAAGGCTTTAGCAGGTGCAAGAGGACTTTAGGGCACCAGCTGTTGTATCTTGAACTTAAAATACTCACAGCAAATGTGAGCAGGTGGCAGCAGACTTGGGCAGATCCAGACGTCTTAGCAAACAGGTTACCCTGAGGCAAAGATGTAATTTTAATGTATAAGAGGGTTGCTTCATTTAGAGACCTTTGAGACATTATAAGATCGAACTCTGTTTGATGAATTAAACTGTAAGGAGTTGATCCATCCGCATTAGAGAGCCATTCCAGAGGATCACTGAAGATATAGCATCTCTAAGTTGGCTATTTCAAACTCTATTTGCAAACAGAGAACAGCAGAAGAGCTGACTAAATTTGGATGCCCACATCTTGAACACATGCTAAAGAAGTACCCAGTACCAAAATGAGTAAATTTAGCTCTGGAAGGATTAATTATATATGACAAAAGACCCTTTAAGAGGAGGTAGGTTTCTCAGGCCAAAACAATTCTACAACAGTGAGTAGAAACACTGCAGCATATGACCTAGGAATTAATGCTCTTTCATGGAAGAGGGAGATTTTTTGTTTTTCTTTTAATGCTTAGAGTCTACACACAATTCATTATTGATAGGGTAGAGGAAGATAGAAATAAAGCATAAAAAAAGCACTTGAAAATAAGTGCAGTCACTACAAATCTCTCAACTTTGTGAGAAGTCAGCAACTTCCCAAATGTCTCCATTTTTACTCTGAGAGAGTAGATTTGTGGATTGTACCACCTGATAATGTATAAGACCCAAATAAGTTTAAATTCACAGATCATGAATTTCAGATAATTGACATAGGCCAAGTAGTATTCTAGTAAGATAAAAATAAAGGTTTTCTCCATCTTTCCTCCTTTATTTAAGTTTATACCATGATGTTTGAGTGTGAGTGTGTGTGTGTGTGTGTGTGTGTGTGTGTGTGTGTGTGTGTGTGTGTTAAATTTATAACTAGAGTTCTGGGTATATAATTGTAAATTATACCTGACATAATTAGCCTGGAGGCTTAGAATACATGTTTTTCTAATTTGTGCTCTAAATATGGGCTCAGTGCTGAGATCTTCTTATACATCTTATTAACTCATTAAATTTTTTTGTAGTACTAAGCAGTAAACGGGGAGCCACAAAAGACCCCAAATAGCCAAAACTATCTTCAAAAAGAAAAACAAACAAAAACAAACAAACAAAAAAGAAAACCAAAGCTGGAGATATCACAATTCCAGATTTCAAGTTATACTACAAAGCTGTACTATAGTAATCAAAACAGCACAAAAGTAGACATATAGATTGATAGAACCAGATAGAAATCCCAGAAACAAACCCATGATTATATGGTCAATTAATCTTTGACAAAACAGGAAAGAATATGCAGGGGTAAAACTGTCTTTTCAATAAATGGTGTTGGAGAAACAGGACAGCTACAAGCAAAAAATGAAACTAGACCACTTACTTGCACCATACACAAAACTAAACTTAAAATGAATTAAAGACCTACATGTGCAATATGAAACCATAAAAATCCTAGAAAAGAGCATAAGCAGTAATTTCTCTGACATTGGTCATAGCAACATTTTTCTGGATATGTCTCCTGAGGCAAGGGAAATAACAGAAAAATAAACTATTGGGACTTCATCAAAATAAAAAGCTTCTGCACGGTGAAGGGAACCATCAACATAACTAAAAGACAACCTACTGAATAAGAGAAGATATTTGCAAATGATATATCCTATAAATGGTTAGTATCCAAAATATGTAAAGAATTTATACAACTCAACACCCCAAAAGATAAACAAACTTTCCAAAAATGGGAAGACATGAATATACATTTATCAAAAAAATACAAATAACGAACATACACATGAAAAGACTGAACATCACTCATCATAAGGGAAATTCAAGTCAAAACTACAATGAGATATCACTTCACACCTGTCAGAATGGTTAAAGTGAAAAACATAAGAAACAAGTGTTGGTGAGGATGTAGACAAAAAGGAATTGTCATGCACTGTTGATGGGAATGCAAACTGGTATAACCATTGCAGAAACAAGTATGGAGTTTCTTCAAAAAGTTAAAAAAAAAATAACTACCCTATGATTCAGTAATGACACTATTGGATATTTACCCAAAGAATACAAATACAAAACACTAATTCAAAAGGCTATATGCACCCCTATGTTTATTGCAGCTTTATTTACAATAGCCAAGTTATGCAAGTGACCCAATGTCTACAGATAGATGAATGGATAAAGAAGATGTGGTGTGTGTGTGTGTGTGTGTGTGTGTGTGTGTGTGTGTGTGTAGAGAGAGAGAGAGAGAGAGATCTATTTCTCTATATATGGAGATATCTCTATCTCTCTATATATCTATACACACAATGGAATATTATTCAGCCATAAAAAGAACACATTTTTGCCATTTGCAACAACATAGATGGAGTTAGAGGGGATTATGCTAAGTGAAATAAGTCAGTCAGAGAAAGACAAATACCATAAGGTTTCACTCATATGTGGAATTTAAACATTTTTTCAAAGTTGATTTTTATTTATTTTGAGAGAGAGATCAAGAGAAAATGGGGGAGTGGCAGGGAGAGAGGGAGACAGGATCCTAAGCAGGCTCTGCACCATCATCGCAGAGCCCCATGCGGGGCTGGAACTCACAAACCATGAGATCATGACCTGAGCCAAAGTCAAGAGTCAGATGCTTAACCCACTGAGCTACCCAGGCACTACCATATGTGGGATTTAAGAAACAAAATAAATGAAGGAAAAATATATATATATATATATATATATATATATATATATATATATATATAGAGAGAGAGAGAGAGAGAGAGAGAGAGAGAGACAAACCAAGAAACAGACTCTTAACTATAGAGACAAAGGTTTGCCGGGGGGGGGGGGGGGGGGGGAGATGGGGAGGGGGAAGTAGGTGAAATAGGTGATGGCGATTAAAGAGTACATTTATCATGATGAGTACTGAGCAATGCACCAAATTATTGAATCGCTATATTGTACAGCGGAAACTAACATACTGCTGTATGTTAACTATACTGTTATTAAAATAAAAATCGTATTAAAATAAGAAGAAAACAAAGTAAAGCTAAAGAAAGATTTAATGTTAAATTAACACAACTTTTGAGACCCTAAACTACCACACTCATTTCAGTGAAAGACAGCTCATACTGTAGCTTCTAAAAATCCCAACCACACGCTGGCACTGAGAACCATCTTAGTGAGTTTGTCTGAAATAAGGAAAGTGGGGAGAATGAATTTTGGAAAAAATTTAATTTAATCATAGACTTTGGACTTTGGACTCAAGGGTAATAGAATTTGACTTTGAAATTATTTCAGACTTTGTTTCTGGATTTAATTTTTCAAAAGAGTTTAAGTCTAAGATATTTCTCTTTACAATTTTATAATAAAAAAAGGTTTTATTAAAATTTGGAGTATTTCAATGTGTGTCTGACATTTTATTATTAGGATGACTAGTATTTTAATATTAGAATTCCTTTATGATTTTATTTCATCTCATTACAGAATCTCTAATAGATTATATTGGACAATGTGAGCTGAACAAAATCTGTGATAGCACATAGAATGAAATTAACTTTTAGTCTTGCAAAAAAACAAACAAAAACAAAACAAAACAAATAAAAAACCCTGAAAGTAACAATTAAAAGACCAATCTGACCCATTTTATAGATTTTTGAGGGTATAAACTTAACCCACTCTGTTGACCAATGGTCTAAGGAAGAAACCCAAAGGAATAGTCATTTTTAGGTTGAGAATGGCCTTGGGAGGTTAGAGCCCTATCATTCTGATAGGTGGTAACCTTAGCTATGCGGAAAAAAAGAAAAAACAGTTGGAAATGACTCTTGCTTCACCTCTTCCTCACAGTTTCCTCTTAGCCTTCCAGAGAAATGCCATGACTTGGAAATTGGGTTATAAGATGAATCAGTGCTTAGTATCCATTGTACAATTCTAGTGTTTCTTCCTCTAGTGCAGAGACTGGAAGTAAAACATCACCTTCCTTAGGTACCTTTCTCTTCATTAATAATAAAGTTAACATTTTGCTCTTTCACTACTGATTCTTATTGTAATTCCCAATTGATCCACAACCTGAAAGAGATAAGTACTGTTTTCTGCACTTTCTCACAGCCCATTATATTAAAAGAAAGAAAGGAAAAAAAACTATGTCCTGACTGTAGAAAATTGGGAAAATATAGGAAAGCAAATTGTGTTTTTATTTTGAGTTGCTTGGGGCGCCTGGGTGGCGCAGTCGGTTGGGCGTCTGACTTCAGCCAGGTCACGATCTCGCGGTCCGTGAGTTCGAGCCCCGCATCAGGCTCTGGGCTGATGGCTCGGAGCCTGGAGCCTGTTTCCGATTCTGTGTCTCCCTCTCTCTCTGCCCCTCCCCCATTCATGCTCTGTCTCTCTCTGTCCCAAAAATAAATAAAAACGTTGAAAAAAAAATTTATTTTGAGTTGCTTGACTTTTCCTTACAATTTGACAGATACCTTAAAATATCACAGACACTTATCATTTGACTGGCAAATATTATTAACTAGCAGTGAATTAAATTGCTAACCCTACTACTTCCATCCATCCATCCTTCACGTCATCAAAAGTGATCTGTCTGAAATTTAAATTTAATTATATTAGTCCTCTGCTCAAAATCCTCCATTGTGGGTATGATACAGTTGAAATTCCTTATTCAAATAAGGTTCTCATTTGTCTGGCCATTGCCTACTATCTCAACCTTACTCTACCATTCCTCTTGAACTCCTTAAGCACATTCTCCACACAATGCAACATCAATTTGCATATGATCATTTCCATGTCCTGCCAAACACTCTGTAAAATCTCCCCATCATTTAGCACGTAAAATGCAAGCTCACTAAAATAGCCCTCAAGGTCGTCCATGATCTGCCTCTGTCCCAGCTCTGCAACCCCATTTGCTGCCCTGATTGACCACACTTCATGCTCTAACAATGTGAAATCGGGTATAGAGTCCCCAGGGACACAATATAATTCCTAACCTCTGGGTCTTTGATCATACATGATTTTGTTTTCAAAATGTCATTCCTTTCTTTTTTAACAGGCACTTTACCAATTTTTTAGTCTCAATTCAGATGTCCCTCCCTTCCAAACTCTAAGTAGGAGAAGTTAGAAGGCTCCTACTGAATGCTGCCATATTATCCTGTGCAGACATTTGTGGTAACACGTGCCACATCGTTTATAATTATCTGATTGTGTGAATTTCCCCCACTAGATTTAAGCTCCTTGAGGACAATGACTTAATTAAATGATTAGTTCCCTAATGCCTAAAGAGAGAAGGAACTCAGTAATTATATATTAGATTGAATAGTGAATAAATGAAATAATACTTTCTATGGTTAGTAGTCAGAGAGAATTACAGGAAAGTCCTTAAATGTTTCTTCTAATTTTATAAACTGTTAGAGTGTACCTTGATGTAGAATTTTTTTTAATGTTTATTTATTTTTGTGTGAGAGAGAGAGAGACAGAATGCAAGCAAGGGAGGGTAAGAGAGGGAGACACAGAATCAGAAGCAGGCTCCAGGCTCTGAACTGTCAGCACAGAAATCATGACCTGAACCGAAGTCAGATGCTTAACTGACTGAGCCATCCAAGTGCCCTGCTGGAGCACTTTTGGATGACAATATCTTTCACATTGAACATATAACATCTTTTCCCAGCAATTCAACAGTTAGAAAAATGTCCTAAAAATATTATAATAATATGTTATCATATTATGCCATAATAATATTTATGTCATACCTCCAAGATATTCTATAGATATATCATATCTAAAAAGATAATTCTTTGCAATGATTGTAATGGCAAGTAAATCGTAAACCACTATGATGGTTAACTTTATGTGTCAACTTGGTTAAGCCATGGCACAATTTTTGGTCAAATGCTAGTCTAGGTGTTGCTGTGAAGGTGTTTTTTTTAGATGTGATTAATCTTTAAATCAGTAGACTTGGGGCGCCTGGGTGGCACAGTCGGTTAAGCGTCCGACTTCAGCCAGGTCACGATCTCGCGGTCCGTGAGTTCGAGCCCCGCGTCGGGCTCTGGGCTGATGGCTCAGAGCCTGGAGCCTGTTTCCGATTCTGTGTCTCCCTCTCTCTCTGCCCCTCCCCCGTTCATGCTCTGTCTCTCTCTATCCCAAAAATAAATAAACGTTGAAAAAAAAAATTAAAAAAAAAAATAAATCAGTAGACTTTAAGTAAGCAGATTACTCTCCATAATGTGGGTGGGTCTCATCCAATCAGTTGAAGGTCTTATAAGATAATACTGAAGTGTCTTGAGAAGGAAAGAATTCTACTCCAGACTGTCTTCATCCAAGACTGCAGCATCAACTCTATCTTGAGTCTCCAGCCTACAGTCTTGCCCTACAGATTTCAGACTCAACCAGCACCCACAACCACATGAGAAAATTCCTTAAAATAAATGAAGCATTCTCTCTTTCTAGACTGAGAGAGAGATAGAGAAAGAGAGAGATGGAGATATAAACAGGTATACATATGGAAATATGTAGACATATACACACCCTATTCGTTTTGTCTCTCTGGAGAAATACAGCCATGTTTTTCAAACAAAGAAATGTTTGAGTAAATGATATACCTCCAAACCAAATCCCTCATACTAATATGCTGTCAGCAAAAAAATAAGGAGGCAGGTCTTTACACATTAAGATAGAAAGCGAGTCATGAAAAAATTTTTGATGCATAATACAATTCATATTTTAAAACTCCATTCATATGTGTGTCTTGATATATAAGTACAAAATTGATAATAATGACTGTTTTTACTTGTCAATATATCTTGAATTATTTTCAATGACTTTCTACTGTTACTGTAAAATAATAACAAAATCACTTTTTAGAAGTGTAAAATATTTCATGCTTGTTCTCACATACCTCTTCTTCTGTAATTTTCTTTTATGGGCCTAACAGGCACCCCTCCTTCTCTCTTCATTTTTATTTATTTATTTTTTTTTAATTTTT
Organism: Puma concolor; assembly: GCF_028749965.1. Classification (NCBI taxonomy): domain Eukaryota; kingdom Metazoa; phylum Chordata; class Mammalia; order Carnivora; family Felidae; genus Puma; species Puma concolor. The sequence goes on along the minus strand of NC_141670.1, from coordinate 177,858,177 downwards.
TTTTCAACGTTTTTTATTTATTTTTGGGACAGAGAGAGACAGAGCATGAACGGGGGAGGGGCAGAGAGAGAGGGAGACACAGAATCGGAAACAGGCTCCAGGCTCTGAGCCATCAGCCCAGGGCCTGACGCGGGGCTCGAACTCACGGACCGCGAGATCGTGACCTGGCTGAAGTCGGACGCTTAACCGACTGCGCCACCCAGGCGCCCCATCTCTTCATTTTTATTGATAACACACAATCATATTCCAGTAATTCCGTTCATGAGTCACCTGTTCTCAGAAGCCTTATCTGATTCACCATTCCCAAGTAGAGTTGTTTAGCATTTTCTCTGAGTTGCTATTAAACCCTGATTTATATCATATCCAAAATTATACATATATATACATACATATATAATATATAGATAATATTATATATTATTATACATTATATATTATATATTTATAATATATAATATGCTAATATATATTTATAATTAATATAATTATATTATATATTATATATAATTATGTAATATAATTTGTATAATTAATGTATATTTTATATGTATGCATATATACACATATATGATCTGTTTCTGTCTTGGGATGATTTATTAGTTCAACAAAGGCATTCTGAGTATGCATCAGGCACATCAGAGTAGTTAAAAAATCACACATTTTGTTCTAGACAGTCCAGATATAGTAGTTAACAAAAATCACAAAATCTGAGTCTCATACAGTTTATTTTATAGTAAAAGGAGAGTGGCGATAGTAAAACAAATAAGAAAAATACATTTAATTTTGCATTTCATGCCTTTGGTCTCTACAACGTACTCCTCCCTTTTGTTGCATTCATCTATATCCCAAGGCTCTCTTACTCATTTTTTCGTGTTTCCTGGATCATTGTCACACTCTTCCGCACTACTTGAACCATCATCATTCTTCCAGTACCCTAAAATTTGAGTTCTGAAACCTCCCTGCCTGTATCGCCGATCCTCCAAGGTCATGTCCTCTTCCTTTTTTGGCTACTCTTATTAATAACTGAAAGCCCTCCATAATCTTATTTTTGTACCTCTAAATACCTAACCACCACTTCCCATTTTTTTGGTTAATCCACTTAGTTCCCATATTCTAGCAAATCTTTGGCTCCACCAAAACCTAGGGCACACTGATTTTTATCAAATTTTATTGTCACTTAACTCTTCTTCCCTTATTTCCTTCCTTAATAGTTATAATTTTTTGCATGCACCAGCAACATCTTTGCTTCCCTCCCTCTTCTTGACATACGTGCTTGATTAAAACAAAGCCTGGTTAAATTCAACAGTAAATCTACTTCAGGCCAGAAACCCCAGAATTGAATATGTCTGAGGAAAATAAACAACAACAACAGCAACAACAAAAACCCCACAAAAACAGTGTTGATTATGCTCAGTTTAATGTCATTATCATTCACCTCAAGTGTTCCTTAATATCGTTTGGAATAAACGATATTTTCCTATCTTCTTCTTCCACTTGACTCCTCCACACCTTCTCCTTTCTCTGTATTTCACCACCAGTATCATTCCCTTCCCATTATCAGCTCTGACCTTAGTTCAAATTTTACAAAGAACATATTAAGTCAGAGGAGATTCCTCAAAATCTCTCACCCACGCATCCATACATATTCATGTGTCTATGACTATAGTTCATCTTCTACTCATATGGAGGGCCCATTTATGATCTTAGCTACTGCAACCACCCTACTTCTCCACCAGTTTTCATTCTCTTCTGCCGCAAGAACATTACAACAGAAATTCTCCCACATTCTGCATCTCCAATTGTCTCCTGACTGCTTGATTACTCCTGCCAGTATTCAAATGTGACATTTATCTTCTCACCCTAATAAGAAACCCTCTCTCAACCCCTACCTCAACCTCTACTACTAACCCATTGATTTTTTTATTATAGCAAATGTCTCAAAAGAGATACCTGTACTCATTTTCTCCAATTTCACTCTCCTCTCTTAAACTCATTCCAATTGGAGGTTTGCCCTCACCACTCCAACAAAACTACATTTGAAATGTGACCCATGTTATTTATGTTGCAAAATCCAAAGGTCAATTCTAATTATATTCGTCTTAGCAGTAGTGTCTGTTCCAGTTCCTCATTGTCTCTTCCTTTGTAAACTTCCTTCACTTAGTTTCTAGAAATTCAGTATTTTACTCTGCCCCTCCCCCGTTCATGCTCTGTCTCTCTCTGTCCCAAAATAAATAAAAAACATTGAAAAAAAAATTAAAAAAAAAAAAGGGGGCGCCTGGGTGGCGCAGTCGGTTAAGCGTCCGACTTCAGCCAGGTCACGATCTCGCGGTCCGTGAGTTCGAGCCCCGCGTCAGGCTCTGGGCTGATGGCTCAGAGCCTGGAGCCTGTTTCCGATTCTGTGTCTCCCTCTCTCTCTGCCCCTCCCCCGTTCATGCTCTGTCTCTCTCTGTCCCAAAATAAATAAAAAACGTTGAAAAAAAATTTAAATATAGTATTTTATTTTAATATCTAGATATATTAGTATCTAGATATACTCCTAGTTTCTAAACATATTCTCCAGATAATCCCATGTTCTAACTACTCTCTATCAAATTTATATCTCTATCGTGTATCTCCCTTTACAACGTTATGGTTACATGACCAAGTGTCTATTTGACACCTCCACATGGTTATCAAAGGGATGTCTTAATTTTCACATGTCAAACACTAAACTGCCTATAACAAGTGACCACCCTCTGCCAATAGTTAACATGGACTGAGAAGGCGAATGGACTATTTTACAATTGGAAATTGAAGCTGTGGCTAAGGTGTATTATATGCTAAGAAAGAAAAATAAATAAATAAAATATCTATATACTCAAATTACTTGATTGGCTAGAGACTGGAATTAAGTCACCTCTATGATAATTTCAAATACAAGCACTGTGCCAACACTAGGCAAGTTCCCACTGGAGCAGCTCTTTGTAAATGCTGTTCAGTCCTTTCAGTAAGTAAGTTATAGATCCTGTGCTGTGTTTATGCAAACGTAGCAGATGGTTATGCAAATGAAGTACATGTACTAAGTCTTAGTAGTAAATTTAATTAATTATGAACTTATGAGATGGAATAATTTCAAGATGCTTTCCATTTGAAGACAGTTTGAAAGGAAATTTCAAACATTCCAGTAAAATCAAAGTGGTTGTAGGCTAATGGACATTATGAAGACTTAGCATAGTTTCTTAAGGCATTTTATTTATTATAGCTGTAATTAAGTTTAAAATGCTGACATATTTTCCTGAATCTAAACCATATTCAAATCCCAGAAGGCTGGGAAAATGCATCAAACATTTTCACAGTGCAATAAGATTATTCCATAATTGTTTATCTCTAGAACTTGTTTATGAACATAAACAAGCCTCTCTAGAACATAGCCACTGAACACTGGAACAAGACTGAACTTGGTTCAAATTCCTTAAAGCATTCATCTCTTGGAGGCATAGAAAATGAGAACAACTGATTAGTGCACTGATTTCCATAATGACAAAGAAAACTTTTAAATCCTTGTCTTTATTTGTATGCATTTGTTCTTCTGTTGTTTCTTTGAAGCAGAATGAAATTTCAAAGTCTACTAAATAAAGGATTCAGCACAGCTGAGTTCTGGTTTATCAATACCACTGTACTCATAGGAATCCCTTAGCCTCCTTGGATCTCAGTTTTTACACCTCTAAAACAAGGAAGGAAATTAGACAACCAATAGAGTATCATGCTTTAAAAATGTATTATTTACATGGCTGGTATCCTTTTCAACTGTAAAATTAAATAAATTGATTTTTCTTATTACTTGCATGTTTTGATCTGCATTAACACCCAAGGAGACAATATGTCTTAACTTTCAAGAAACAGCCAAGCTATAATATTAGATTATTATCATATTAAATGAGACAAAAATTTGTGACAGTTCAAAAAAATTAACAGCTAGCAAATATTATAAACTAGAACAAATAAGATGATATACCACTCTAAAAGTTAAACAATGAATTCTCCATATTGAGTCATCAGGGTCACAATTTCTATCTATGCACTATAAACATAAAAGTTTTATTGAAGCCCTTTGAAAATAAAATATAAGCATTTTTTTTCATTTTTCAATTTAAGAAAAAGTACAAAATACATCTCTTTATGAGTATTAAATCTGCCATTTTTTTAAAGTTCAGTGATATTAAACGTTGATGTGTACATTATTTTGCCTTTCCCTCCAGTATGTAGCAAAAAGGGAAGATGGTTATACTGCCTCGTTTGAGATTAGGAGACATGTACTTCTGTCTTGGCATCAAATTCAAGACTACTTCCATTTAATAAAATCATTGGGTAAAATAAACAAGAAAGAGGAGATATTAAAGTAGAAGATCAATGAAGTGCTGTGAGGGGCGCATGGGTGGCTCAGTCAGTTAAGCAACTAACTCTCGATTTCAGTTGAGGTCACGATCTCAGGGTTTATGATATCTTGCCCCACATCAGGCTCTGTGATGACAGCACAAGACCTGCTTGGGATTGTCTCTCTTCACCTCTCTCTCTACCCCTCCCCTGAGTGCTCCTTCTCTAAATAAATAAATAAATAAATAAATAAATAAATAAATAATAAATATTTTAAAATATTAAGTGTCGTGAGCTAAAATAATAATTAGAAGAGAAGACAAAAGGAAAATGTAATAAGGAAAAGTCTGGAAATGGAGGTAATAAGCTCTAGATATAACGAGAAAGAGATCATGACAGTGGGATCAATGGAAGGAGAAAGAAGGTAGGAATAAAAGAAAGATAAACGTGGTGAAAGAGGGAAATATCTTCTGACTCGGTCAAACATGATTTCTCTGACAGTTTATTATTTTTTCACATATTACAGTGTTACTATATATGGCTGTCAGTTCCTAAATATTATTTTATAAACGTCTAGATGGATCTATTGGTCAATAGGTCTCCAAAACAAATAAAAAGTTCATCCTTGCAAATAATGTGTTTTTAGTTTTTAGCTTATTTTTGAGAGAGATTCTTAAGTGAATGAAATTTTTGCTCAAGGGCAGACATTTATTACTCCTACTGGCATTAACTGGACATGCTAACAGAAATGGCAAGACTTCGTATTGTAGATTAAGTTGTAATATTACTATAGAATGATATAAATTCACGATCAGAAGAGTAAGCCAAAACATGAACCATTTAAGATTCAACAGGAAACAAAAGTCATTTGCCTTGAGGCAAAAGAATGTGAGTGCACAAGATAACTATTAACTGCTTCTAAGCTCTTTTAAGGAGAAATGATATGGCTTTCAAAACTTTAGTTTCCGTATTTTGTAACTTTAGGGCCAGTGCATGAATGGTCTTTACAGTTTAGCCTTTGTCTTCCTATGATTGCAATATTTTCTATGGAGTCTAATAAAAACACATATTCAAAGAAACAAGACAATTGGTTTTATCATCTATGCCAGTCTCTAGACAAAGTTATTTTAAAATTATTATTGCTCTTTTCTTACAAACAAGTCTGTGATAAGAACAATGAAAATTCTTGATGATCATGTGAGAAAGCTGGCAGTTCTAATTCAGATATTGACAGTTTCTAAAAATGTTATTTAAATATAAAATATATAGTGTATATTACATTTTGCATAAAATATGTAATTTTATGTTTTATTATAATTATTTTATTTTATATTGAATGAATAAATGCATGTAAGGTACTTAGAAGTATGTGAAGCAAGTAGTAAGTCCTTGATGATTTATAGCTACCAAGTATTTTTTTTTTTAATTTTTTTTTTTCAACGTTTATTTATTTTTGGGACAGAGAGAGACAGAGCATGAACAGGGGAGGGGCAGAGAGAGAGGGAGACACAGAATCGGAAACAGGCTCCAGGCTCCGAGCCATCAGCCCAGAGCCCGATGCGGGGCTCGAACTCACGGACTGCGAGATCGTGACCTGGCTGAAGTCGGACGCTTAACCGTCTGCGCCACCCAGACGCCCCTATAGCTACCAAGTATTATACTTCCATTTCACGCTCAACACACCTAAGGGAGAATTCACAGCTTTCCCTCATATATCTAATTGCTTATTTTGTGAAATGCACCACATTATTCCATTTATCCAAATCAGAATCCCAAATTCATTTTCCACTTCTCATCCTTCCTGTTTATATCTAGTCAGGAAATAAAACTTTATCTTTACTTTGCATTTATTCATGTTGCCTTGGTACCTTTCCCTCTAACATTTAGAACATTTCCCTTGGGCTATCATGACTCCATTTTTCTATAACTTCTTACATGTTGTACAGTACTGTTATATTATTCTTTCCAAAATATTTTATTCCCTACTGGCCTCCTTAAGAATTAAAAATAAATTCTTATTTAAGAATTTATAATGAGTTAAATGGATTCCAATCATTTCTTCCTGACATCACCAGTCAGTCCTCCATAATTAAATATAGATACTCTTATTTTGTCCTTTTCACACTCTCCCATCTAAGATTAACCATCCAGATATTCTGGAAATTTTGACAATACACAGTTATTCACAGGATGTCTTAGATTCACCAATTTGGTTATTACATAGATTTGGACAAGGCAAAAGTGTGGCACGTTCTAGATTGAAGTCTCTCAAAGATGATTATCATCCTGAAATGTTTCAACATGCATGACATTATATTTTGCAAATTATATTGAAAATATCCTGTTTTTCCCAACCATAGTGTAAAAATCTAACATCTAAAAAAGCTAGGAAGTTTTCCTATTAAATTCTCTCACAATTAAAATTTAAAGTGAGAAAGAAGAACCCTCAGGAAAGGTATAGTAAAATTCTTCTTCTCCTTTATTTCTTTCTGACAGAAAGAAATGTGTAATTAGGAATTAGAATAGGAGGAAAGAAATAAGACTTTTCAGAGTCTATACCAAAAATTAAAAAATATATATATAATACTTTCAAGAAGTTATAATAATATAGCTAAATTTATATTGAAATTCAGTTTTTATTTTTACTTTTGATATAACCATAAAGTAAAAAAAAAAAGAAGAAGAAAAAACAGTAAAAAAAATGTTAAGAGAAGAGAACTGAAGTGTTTTTACACAGAGTAGGAGTTGTTTAGTCCCAGGTTGGAGCTACAATGGATCTCCAGCAAATACTGTGATTCAGTATCAATGTCAGCACCATGGAAATTCTTACCTGTGGGTGTGCAAGCCCCTTCTCCTCAAAGCTTGCCTTAATGAGACCTCCTCTAAATGATCAAATTAAGGCATGATGTATTGTTTTTCTTAACTTTATTCCCAGTGAAAAAATAAAGCATTAGAATAACTCCCTGAATGATTAATATTTTAACGATAAAATGTTGCACTGAGGTGTTATGGCTTTCATATACAATTTTGATTTATATTCTGATACATATAAACTCTCCTGAGTGCTAATAATAAAAGACCTGTGGTATGATTAGCTTTAAAATGTCTATAATGCATATTATGAATACTTTGACATCTTATTTGCATTTAAAATGCATTAGTTTGTCAATTGTCGAGAAACATCTGAATGCTCTTAAAAACTAATTTTACATATGAATTTGTTTATGGAATTAATTATATAAAGTTATATCTGTGTTCTGTTAAAGATGCATTGTAGGGGCGGCTGGGTGGCGCAGTCGGTTAAGCGTCCGACTTCAGCCAGGTCACGATCTCGCGGTCCGTGAGTTCGAGCCCCGCGTCAGGCTCTGGGCTGATGGCTCAGACCCTGGAGCCTGTTTCCGACTCTGTGTCTCCCTCTCTCTCTGCCCCTCCCCCATTCATGCTCTGTCTCTCTCTGTCCCAAAAAAAATAAAATAAACATTGAAAAAAAAATTAAAAAAAAAAAAAAAAAGATGCATTGTAAACTTAAAAAATTATGCTGGCTATAAAAGTGCAGAATATATACACTCACACACACAGACACACACACACACACACACACACTTTTTTCAAGCAGAGTCATTCAGTTCTTGCAAGTTTTGGTGTATGTAAATTTTATAGAAACATAGTCCATTGAATTTTAAATGCCCTTATTTCTAGAAATGATGTATGCTTTGTGCTACATATTTTGGTTATATTTTTATTTTTTAAAGAAGATCTAATTCAAGACTTTAATGTTAAGACTCAATTGACATATTTCTTAGCTTAGTTAAATGTAACTTCATCTTTCCATATTCTTCATTTGAGGAGTATCTTACTTACCAACTTAAGAGTTAGATTTTACCTTTGTAGATATTTCCAATGTTTCCTTCTGTTTCTTCACACCTCCCCTAGAATAGTCTCAATTTTATTACTGTATTAGTTAGCTCACTAAAACACCACATGTGGGAAGCCTTAAACAACAGAAATTTATTTTTTAAAGTTTATTTCTAGTAGGACCTCTCTTCCTAGCTTGGAGATGGCCCCCTTCTTGCTGTGGCCTCACATGGTCTTTCCTATGTGCACATGTGCTGAGAGAAAGATCTCAGGTGTCTCTTCGTCTCCTCAGAAACACATAGGTCCTTATAAGCCCGTTCCTTATAATCTAATTTGATCTTAATTACCTTACTAAAGTCTCTGTCTCCAAATACAGTTACATTGTGGTTTGGTACTTCACCATACAAATTTCTGGGGACATAATTCAGTACATAACAATCCCCAAGACTGATTTTTTTTTAATTTTCATTACTCTTTGTCCTAAGGTTTCATAGAGCTTCAATCTAATGTTTTTGGATAAAAAGATGTCATATCAAAATATATAAGAAATAAGAAGTAATATTGTCCTAAATTTAATAAGTATCTGGAGTATCTCTGCTTCCAGGCGTAAAAGATAAAACTTATGAAGTCACTTTATGCTTTACAACTTCCAATAAATGTTATCAAATTTGTGATATCAACCTTTTCATAAAGGATTTATATAATACATAAATGTTACGTTTCTTCCTCATCAAATTATATCGTGAAATTCGGAATGGACTCTGATACTATATTTTCTATTTCTCAAAGATAAATACCCCCAAACAAATCTATAGCGCACATAAAATATACTGACAAAAGAAAGAGAAGATATTTCTTCACAAATTTGTGTTTAGTAGTTCTCAGGATTCAAGAACTGAAAAAACTCATATCTTAACTTGTCATAGGAAGCACTTCAAATGCTTTGGGCAAAATGTGATGTATACACACATTGTTTGCCAAATACATGTGCATATACATACACATAAAAATAAAAGTATGACAACAAATTATATGACCTTGGAAAAGGTATTAAATTTGCTACCAAAAAATTCCTCACGTTTACAAAAATTAATTTGTATCACATTTACATTTCTTTAAAAAAACATTTATTTTAAAAGAGAGAGAGCACACATAGGGGTGGGGCAGAGAGAGAGGAAGAGAGAGAGAATATCAAGCAGGCTCTGCACTGACAGTCCCAAGTGGGGCTTGATCTCACAAACAGTAAGATCATGACTTCAGCCGAAATCAAGAGTCAGACACTTAACTCACTGAGCCACCCAGGGGCCCCAACATTTTGTTTTCTAAGTGATTTACTTGATGTTACTTTGGTCATCTTGCCATTTTTAAAGACTTGCAAATTATACTCCTAATTAAGACTTTTCAGCTTTTATTTCTAATGCTTTTAAGGTATAGAATCTATGTCTCATCCAATTTTAATGGTTAATTCACAGTATTCCAGAGAATTCTTTAAAATATATGTATTATTCTGAGTTGAAAATGAGTAGCATCTTTCAAATATACTTCTTCCAATATGAGGAATTTAACAAGCATCACTGTCTTCAAACCCATTCACTTGTCCTCCCACAAATATCTTGATACTCCTTTAAATTTTTCATCTAAGAGATTTTGGTCTATTTATTATTGTTATTTAATCTAAACATTGATTAATTGTATTGTAAATATTAACCGCAAAACTTTTTTGACATTTAATATATGCAGACACATGTGTAAATATGTTATATCTATCTATCTATCTACCTATCATCTATCTACATATCTATAATAGTTAGTCTTTGCAAGATTTCCACGAGTCATATGTTTTTATTATTCTCATTTTTTGAATAAGGATACAAGTTCAGAACATTTAAGTAATGTTCCCCAATGCTACCTAACTAAAAACAGTAAAACAGGCAATTAAATTATATCTGTCTGGCTCCAGAGCCACAGTGCACACTTCTTGAATCTTATCTCATATCCTTGCTGCCTACTTCTTCCCTTGAGTTGTTCTAGCAAATGCCTGTGTGTAAGAGTGGCCTGATAGCATTCAGCCACAGCTGCGCAGCCATTTCTTACTTTCTGATCCAAGGAGTCTCTGCCATTGATATCAAAAAGTCTATAGGAATTCATTCACACAATCTAATGAATGCACAAAGTAAGTGACACGATTGACAACAATGCCATAAAAAAAAATGGGAAGGAAGAATTGAGAAAACCGTTTTAGGGTACCTGCCCAACCTGTGAAGCATTGTCGTGTTTTTTGCAGATGGACCCAGCGTGTTGAAAATATATATTTCAGGATGTAGGGCAAGCATTATAATTTTTTTTTTAAAATATATAGTTGAGGGGCGCCTGGGTGGCGCAGTCGGTTAAGCGTCCGACTTCAGCCAGGTCACGATCTCGTGGTCCGTGAGTTCGAGCCCCGCGTCGGGCTCTGGGCTGATGGCTCAGAGCCTGGAGCCTGTTTCCGCTTCTGTGTCTCCCTCTCTCTCTGCCCCTCCCCCGTTCATGCTCTGTCTCTCTCTGTCTCAAAAATAAATAAACGTTGAAAAAAAAAAATTTAAAAAAAAAAATAAAATAAAATAAAATAAAATAAAATAAAATATATAGTTGATATGGTAAGAGGAGATAAAAAGAAATTATAAAAAGGATTAGTTAATACCAGGAAAGGCAGAAAGAGGGCGCTACAGAAACGAAGAATTTATGTAACATAGAAAATAGTTACAGAGAAACCTTAGAACAAGGAAAGTGATCAGAGATAATGAGAAGCATTACATAGTGATTAAAAAGGCTAGTACTCAAAGAAGACATAGCAATCCTAGCAACATTAAGCACCCAACAATAGAAAGTACAAGTACAAGTACAAGAGGAAAGCCAGGCCAAATTGAGAGGAGAAATTGATAAAGCCACGCTTTCAGAGTTCAATAGCTCTCTTTAGATAATGAACAAATAAAATGGGTAGAAAATGAATAGTATAAATGACCTGCACATGATTACAAATCGGCTTAATCTGCTTGAACTTATAGGACATGCCATTCAAGAACAGCAGAATATACATTCTTCTAGTGCTCTTATCAAGATAGACTCTTCTCAGCCATAAAACAGATCTTAACAAATTTACAACAGAAAATATATGAAGTATGTTCTCAAACCACAATGGAATGAAAATAGAAATTAATTACAGAGAGAAGAATTCCAAGTAATTTATGTAGATAGTATAACCTCAAAGAGGTGGAGTATAATAACCCCACCCCCTTCAAAGAGTAATGTACATAAAGGAGGATTAAAGTAACTTTTTAATATGTGATCCTGAAAAACATGCCCTCAGCCAGGTGATCAAGGTTAACATCAACTACGGTAAGTCATGTTGACAGTGATGTAATTAGAATGACACTTTGCCTCTTACTCTCTAAAACAGAAACCACAGTCTAATCATGCAAAAAATAAGCAAACCTTAACTGAGAAACATTCTACAAAATACCTGGTCAGTAGTCCTCAAAAATGTCAAGGGTATTAAAAAAAATAAAACCTGAGAAACTAGCACAACCAAAAGGAACCTAAGAAGACATGACTACTAAATTTAATGTGATATTTTAGATGACACTCTAAAACAGGAAGAAGACCTTATGTAGGAACTGAGGAAATCTAAATAAAGTATGAATTGTAGATAATAATAACAGATCAATATTGATTTATTAATTATGAGAAATTGAGACTACTAAGACAAAATGTCAATAATAGGCAGAAATGGCTAGGGTAGTTATGGAAACTCTCTGCCCTATTGGTATCATTGGTTTGTAAATTTAAAACTCTTATAAAACAAAAAGTTTATTTTAAAAATGAGTCAATAAAACTTATATAACGGTATATACCAAATTTACCTCATTTTTTTAAAAAAAGAATCATACCAGTCACATTAAGAACTATGGTGTCACCTACCAACAGAACGTACTCTTTAGAGTGTTCTTAGTGAGTTCAGGCGTTGATGTGTCTTCAGGTTTTTCACAACCACCTACGTAATGATGTTGGATTTTATGTTTATTATGCCAGTATATCAATAAGTTCTCTGTAAAGGACACACAGTCCATCAAGGAATTACAAACAGAAATATGTTTACTACAAGTTGTTAGGTGCTTACAGAATCATTGGAAAGGATAGAATAAGCTTCTGATATTTGAGTTTCAAGTCACATCACTGCAGCTGCACTCTGGTGCTCAGGTAAGTGCTGTTACCTTGGTTACCATCCCTTCCTCAACACAGCGGTGTCCTACCCATAGAGTTGATAACAAGGTAGTAGATTGGAGAGTTCACTGTGGATCAAACCCTCATGCCTATCAGAGCTTGCTTCTTACTCATGCCACTGCAAAAAACTGTGGTTCTCCTCACTCCTGTCTTCTAAATTAAAAGTAAAATCAGTTTCTTAGTCATAATTCACATATAGATCACTAGCATTAAATGTTGAGCAAAAGTTAATTTATCATCATTTTGTTTTAAATAAACTTTATCTTAGAGCAGTTCTGGGTTCACAGCAAAACTGAGTGAAAATTAAAGTTTTAATATACCCACTGCCCCCACACATGCATCATCTTTCCTGCTATAAACATACAACATCAGAGCGGCACATTAGCTGCAATTGATGAACCAACATTGATATATTATTATTACTGCAAATCCATAGTTTACATTAGGGTTCACTCTTGATGTTGTACATTCTATGGGTTTTGCCAAATGTATAATATGTATCTACCATTATAATATCATAAAGAATAGTTTCACTGCTGTAAAAAATTCTCTGAGCTCAGACTACTCATCCCTTCCCTCTCCTGCTTTTAGATTTTTTAAATTCTTTAAAGAAATAAGAATTAACACCAATTCTTGTCAAACTCTTCGAAAAAAACTGAAGAGGAAGGCAAACTTCTGAACTAAGTTTTTTTGAGGCCAACATTACCCTACACCAAAGCCAAAAATAGACGCAACAAGAAAATTATAGGCCAGTATTCACGATGAACATATATGAAAATTCCTTATTAAAATACTAGCCAATTTAATTCAAGACCACATCAAAAGGATTGTACATCATGATCAGATGGGATTGGTTTCTGGGATGCAGGAATGGCTTAATATACACAAATCAATCAATGTCACACTACATTAACAGAATAAAGGAAAAAATCATATGATAAAAATTCTCAATAAATTAAGTATTGAAGGAATACACCTTAACATAATAAAGCCTATATATGACAAGCCCATACCTCACATAATACTTAGTGGTGAAAAGCTGAAAGTTTTCTTCTAAGATCAGGAAGAAAATAAAGATTTCCACTTTCACTGTTTCTATTCAACATAGTATTGGATGCCCTAGCAGTAGCATTTAAGCAAGAAAAAGACATAAAAGGTATCCAAGTGAGAAAGGACGAAGTAAAATTATGTGTTTGCAAATGACATGATGTTATATATAAAAAATCCTAAGATTTCACTAAAAAACTGCTAGAACTAATCAACAAATTCAGTAAAATTGCAGAATGCAAAATTAACATACAGAAATCAGATGTGTTTCTATACCTTAAACAAAACAAAATAAAACAAAACAAAACAAAAAACCACGATCCAACAGAAAAAATAAGAAAGCAATCTCTATTACAACAACATTAAAAACAATAAAATACTTAAGAATATATTTAACTAAGGAGATCTGTACAATGAAAAGTATAAGACATTGATAAAAGAGAATGAATGATACATAAATAAATGGAAAGATATCCATGTTCTTGAATGGGAAGAATTAATATCTTGAAAATGTCCATATTACCCAAAGTAATCTACAGATTCAATGCAATCCTTGTTAAAATGCTGATGGAATTTTCCTCAGAAATATTAGGCGGGGGGCAGGGGGTGGGCACCAGGGTGGCTCAGTCAGTGGAGCGTCCAACTTCAGCTCTGGTCATGATTTCACAGTTTGGGAGTTTGAGCTCCACATTGGGTTCACTGCTGTCAGTGCAGAGCCCACTATGGCTCCTGTGTCCCCCTCTCTCTGCCCTTGCCCCACTTGCATTCTCACTCTCTCTGTGTCTCTCACAAATAAATAAATATTAAAAAAAACTCTATTAACCTTTGTATGGAACCACAAAAGACCCCAAAAGGATGAAATAACCTGAGAAAGGAACAAAACTGGAAGCATCTTAGTTCCTGATCTCAAGCTATAGTACAAAACTATAGTAATTAAAACTGTATGATTTTATTTCTCGTATAAAAACAGGCACATAGACCAGCAGGTCAGAATGGACAGCTCAGATACATACCCAAACAAATCGTGGTCAACTAAGTTTTGACAGAAGATCAAAGAACATACAATGAAGAAAGAATAGTCTATTCATTAAATGGTGCTGGGAAAACTGGATCTCCACCAAGAAATGAAATTAGACCCCTATTTTACAACCACTCACAAAAATTAAATCTGAATGGATCAAAGAGGTAAGTGTAAGACCTGAAACCATAAAACTCCTAGAAGAAAACATAGGGAGAAAGATCTTTGACATTTGTCTTGGCAATGATTCAATGGATATGACACCAAAGCACAGGCAACAAAAGCCAAAATAAACAAGTGGGACTACATCAAACTAAAAGCTTTTGCATAGCAAAGGAAACAATCAATAAATTGAAATGGCGACCTATAAAATAGGAGGAAATATTTGCAAACCATATATCTGATAAGGGGTTAGTATCCAAAATATGTAAGAACTCATACAACTTGAGGCATCTGGGTGGTTCAGTCAGTTAAGCATCCAACTCTTGATTTTGGCTTAAGTCATCATCTCGTAGTTCATAAATTTGAGCCCTGTGCTGGCCTCTGCACTGACAGTGCAGAGCCTTCTTGGAATTCTCTCTTCCTCTCTCTCTGCCCCTACACTGCTTGTGCTTTCTCTCTCTCTCTCAAAGTAAACAAATAAACTTTGAGGAAAAAAAAAAAAAGAACTCATACAACCCAATAACAAAAATTGAAAAGAATGCAGTAAAAATGGGTAAAGGAAATAATTATATTTTTCGAAAGACAATCAAATGGCCAATAGATATTTGAAAAGGTGCTCAACATCACTAATTATCAGGGAGGTAAAAGCACAATGAGATATTACTTCACTATTGTTAGGATGGCTGCTATCAAAACAATATGGGATATGGGGCACCTGGGTGGTGCAGTCAGTTAAGTGTCCAACTCTTGCTTTCAGCTCAGGTCTTGAACTCACAGTTCATGAAATCGAGCCGCACATTGGGCTCCGTGCAGACAGCGTGGAGCTTACTTTGGATTATCTCTCTCTTTTACTCTCTCTTCCCCTCCCCTGTTCATATTCATTCTCTCTCTCTCTCTCTCTCTCTCCCTCTCTCTCAAAATAAATAAACTTTAAAAACAGATATGATTTTAATGTTGTCAAGAATGTAAAGAAATGGGAACCCTTATACACTCTTTGGAAGAATGTAAATTGGTATAGCCATTTTAGAAAACAATACAGCAATTACTCAAAAATTAAAAATAGAACTATCATATGATCCAGCAACCCCGCTACTGGGTATACATCTGAAGGAAATGAAAGAAGTTATCTCAAAGAGATATCTGAACATCTGTGTTCAACACAGCATTACTCACAATAGCTAAGATATGGAAATAATGTAAATGTCCTTCGACACATGAATGGATAGAGAAAATATGTTATTTTATAACACATTTATATATTTTATATATTTTACGTGTGTGTGTGTGTGTGTGTGTGTGTGTATGTGTGTGTGTGTTTGTGTGTAATAGTAGCAGTAGTTGTCCCTTATCCATGTGGAATACATTCGAAGACCCGTGGTGGGTGCCTGAAACGACACTACCAAATCTTATGTGTTTTTTCCTATACATACATACATACATACATACCTATGATGAAGTTTAATTTCCTTGTATATGTCTTTTTCCTATACATCCATCCCTATGATGAAGTTTAATTTATAAATTAAGCATAGTAAGAGATTTATAACAATAACTAATAATAAAATTGAACAATTATAATAATATGCTCTAATAAAAATTATGTGAATGTGGTTTCTATGAGAGAGAAATATCTTATTGTACTGTATTCACCATTTATCTTTTTATGATGATGTGAGATCATAAAATGTCAACATAATGAGATGGCATGAGGTAAATGACAGGCATTTGAGTGTAATGTTATGCTACCATTGACATTCTGACAGTATGTCAAGAGGATCTTCTGCTTCTGGATCCCAGTGACCTTGGATAATTGAAACTGTGGAAAGTAAAACTGTGGATAGGGTTTCCTTAGGGATTATTACCCAATGGAATATTATTCAGCCATAAAAAGAAGGAAGTCTTGCCATTTGCAACAATATGGATAAAACTGTAGAATTTTTTGCTAAGTGAAATAAGTCAGACAAAGAAAGACAAATACTGCGTGGTATCACTTACATGTGGAATATTTTTTCAAAAGGCTGGTTTCATAGAAACAATAGAATGATGATTGTCAGGGTCTGGGGAGATGGGGAGGTATAGGTCAAAGGGTAGAAATTTTCAGTTATAAGAATAAGTTCTGAGGATGTAATGTATAGCATGGTGATGATGGTCAATAATACTGTACTGTATACTTGAAAGCTGCTGAGAGTAGATATTAAGCATTTTTACCACACACGTGCACACACACACACACACACACACACACACACAAATGACTTAACTATGTGAGATGATGGATGTGTTAATTATCTTGATCTCTTTAATCTTTCCACAATGTATATGTATATTAAATCATCATGCTGTACATTTTAAACATATGCAATTATATTTGTTAACTCCTCAATAAAGTTGGGGGAGAGAGATTATAAGCATGTGGCCATCCAAATATAAAACTGCCCCTTAAAGAAATTTTCTTATAATTAATATGATATAGTTATAATAACTTCATATTTACTTTATATTACTGCTTAAAAAATTACTATAATTTTATCATCATAAAACAACACAAATCATTATCTCATAGTTTCTTTGGATCAAGACTCTGAGCACAGTTTAGCTGGGTCTTCTGCTCAGTGTTTCACAAGGGTGCAATGTCTACATTCCCACCTGGAGGCTTGCTGGGAACGAATCCGCTTTGAGCTCTATTTTTACTGTTGGCAGAATTCATTCCCTTATACTTGTGTGATTAATGATGCTGGCTTTTTGCTGGCTTTCAGCAGGAAGTTTCCTCCGGTTCTAGAAGCTGTCTACAGTTCCTATGGCTGCCCACAGTTTCTTGCCATGTGGGTTTTCCCAGCATGGACGCTTATTTCAGCAAATCTACACAGAGAGTATAATTTGGGGTTTTATTTACATTTGCAAACTCTTCATCTTTCCTATATTCTATTGTCTAGGAGCAAGTCACAAGTCCTGCCACAATCAGGGGGAAATGATTATACCCAGCATGAACACCAATGGTCAGGAATCATGGAGACTACTCTAAGGTCTGCCCACTGTATCAAATGATAATAATCACCGTGTTTTGTGTTGTTGGGATCATGAACTTTGGGGTGAACAGACTTGGGTTCAAATCCCAGGTCTGTTGATTGTTGGTTTTGTGAAGTTGATAGACCACTTCTGTAAATACCAGTTCTCTCATAAAATGTAGATAATAATGAGACCTAATTCATAAGGATGATTGCATAAGATGATGCAATTGTGGCACTTATTATCATACTTACCACTTAGAAATGTGAACTTTCTATGCTTATTAGTACAGGTGTACTTTGAGTGATTCTTTGTCCTTTCCCAAGGAAATGCAATCTTGACTCACAAATATTTTTTTTAAAGTTTCTAGAATAAATAGATAGGTACTAGGTGTTTAAATTTATCTATTCTTACTAAAATCCTAGAGCCCAAATCTTTAAAAGGGAATTTGATTATACTACATCTTTTTTATTTTATTTTATTTTATTTTTTTTATACACTAGATCTTTAAATATATGTTTTCAATGGAACCTGCACACATTTTTTGGGTACTTTTTCAGATTTCAGGTACTTTGAAATTAGCTCCTAAAGGAGATGTTTCTGTCTGTCAACCCACTTGTTTTCCTGTTAAGTTCTCCAGGCACTGTATGAGGTTTCTCTAATGTTTTGTCTTTTTTTCCCAATTGCATTTCCCTATTTCCACCTGGCTTCAGATCTCAACTTCTTATAGCAGCCACTTAAATATTTATAAAGCTTAAGCTATAAACTGTCTTTCAAAGCTACTATAAAATTGAAAAGCAAAACTGAAAATGTAGCGATAACAAGGGCGAATATGTTGACTTGATGAATTCTGGACAGCACAAAGAAATTTCAGAGAACTGTGGTTTTCTGACCCTGTCACCAAAGTATACCAGGCCTATGTCTTCTCAAATCTATTTTGAAAGTGAGACAGAAAAAAATAATAATAATGGTGGCAATTTTTAAAGCCACCAACACTATCTAATTGTCAACTCCATCTGGAATTTCTGAGTAGGCATCCCTTCCCTCCAATAGTCTAGTTAAAGAGGCAAAAGAGATGAGGGAAACTGTCATTTGTTGAGAGTCAGCTCTGTATGAACCACTTTCTTTAACTCTTCTAAATGCCTTCCTTTTATGCCTTCACTTTATGAAATGTGTAAGTTGTAGGGAAAGGGAAACTTATGAAATATAATCAATTTCACATGCTTGTAATTTTATAATTTTATTAAAAAAAAAAAAAAACAAACTCAGTATTTCATTACTGCCTGTCAAATCTACCCACAATTTAAAAAGTATTTTATTACAGACAAGGTGGACTTTGAGACACACGCACACACGCACATACACAAATATGTGTGTACATGCACATGTGCATGTACTCATTATACCTATAAGGAAATTTGGAAGATTTTGTTAAAAAAATATATAAATAAAAGAGGGGTGCCTGGGTGGCTCAGTTGGTTAAGGACTTGGGCTCAGGTCATGATCTCTCTTGGTCCATGAGTTCAAGCCCCATGTCGGGCTCTGTGCTGACAGTTCAGAGCCTGGAGCCTGCTTCAGATTCTGGGTCTCCCCCTCTCTCTGACCCTCTCAAAAACGAATAAACGTTAAAAAAACAATATATATATATATATATATATACACACATATATATATATATATACATATATATATTTATTTATTAAAGAAAAGGGAGGAAAGATATTGACCATAATGTAGGAAGTCAAAGTAAAGACAAAAATCTACAATAGGTACTTTGAGCAGCTGTTGAATATAAATAAGAAGTTTGAAATAAGTTTGTTCAGTTGGCTTGGGGAATCAGGACCAGTCCATAAGCTTTGCTCTTCTTGCCAAACCACGAGACTGCAGGGCTGCTTGTATCCAAATGGTGCCATTGTAAATTGCACAGTGGCATCATCCCCTCATCAATCTGCATGTGCTTATATCCACCTTGACACTTGCAAGGTCAGTAATTAATTTGTTCAAAGATACCTTTGTCATAGTAGTGGTCTCCAATTTTTTTTTTTTTTTTAATGTTGTCTTTCTGTATAGGGTTTAAATAAGCTTCCCTTCATTCCCAAAAGACTCTTTGGTGATTATTCCATTGATAATCAGTGATTTTTGAGTTATATTTGTGTTACTCAGGATGTGAGGACCACAGAAAAACACATGAATTTTTCTTCAAGATTTTTGCAGATTGATGTTCAAAGTTGAAAGAATATGATCGTAATCCAGCTTTATCTCTTATAAATCCCAGCCTAAAAGCCCCACTCACTGTATTACCAAAGATCTCCATCTCCTGGAATATACTTCTACATTTTGCCTGTTCATAGTAATTATCAGGAATGTTCTCTGCCCATACCAAGATTGTGGACTCATCAAAACCCATGCATTATTTAAAGACTATCTCAAATTAATATACAATTTTCTATGTAACTTGTTCTAGGTTTTCTTATTCCAGGTTCCCAGGAGACCCAATGTATTTTATCTGTTACAATCATCTTTTTGTGGGCTTATTTCCTGTTCTAGACTGTGAATGTCTTAGAAGTAAAAGGTCAATTTTTAATTTTAAGTATTTGATTGAGTGTTAATGAATAAATGTTTATAGAATGCTTTTAAAGAAAAATATATTATTCCCACCTATGCGGTCTATAAATAGAAAATTTCCCTAAGAATTCCTTGTCTATTATAATACTACTTTCTCCTCTCACAGAATTAGACTTAACAACCTAGTTAATGGACTTCAGCCATTGGTCCCAGTGACTAAAATAAATGTAGCTAATATATTACAATTCCTGAGACTTCTCTATATCTCCTGGGTAACACTTCCAAAGAGTGTTTTTTTTTTTTTTTTCAGAATCAAATTTTTAACTCATATTATGTTTCAAGTTCTTTGAGAAGGCAGAATGTCAATCCACTCATTTTTCTTCCATAGTAAGTGTTATATTTCAGTGAGACAGACCAAGTTGAAATGTTTACAGAAAATTAACTGTACACCACCATCAACTCTTCTGTCTGATACCCTATACAAAAGTGTGTAAGAATGGTGAATTTAGAAATCTGATTTCCCTGAATGTTCAAGCAAAAAATAATTTGATTTTAGACATTAAAATTGCTTTACTTTTTAGATTTCATAATAATATACAACTTGTGTACAGGGGATTTATTCATAGAATTTTAATTTTTATTACCAGGAAATTCACAGGCTGTAGGACTTTGTATTCAAATTGGGCAACTTACTATTAAAATTATATTACTTAAATATATTTAGGATTTCATAAAGTCTCATTCTAAAACCCTGATGGGTTGTGTTAACCCAGAAAATAACTTGAAAACTGAATTTTGATGTTAGGTAGAGTACCCTTGGTGTTATACACTTACATTTCAAAACCTTCTGGAAGTAAAATCTGCACAGTCCACAAGAAGTTCCAAGAATACCTAATAGGAGTAGTTTCAATAATAGGAAGATGCTTAATGAAGGTGGGGGCAGAGCTGTCTTGACAAGACTGCTGATCTCCTTATTTTATCTCATTATTACTCTGACTGACCATAGCTTTGAAGTTTAATACCAGGGGTTTAAGAAGGGCTGGGAACACTGACCACATTCTTCATAACCATATTGAGCTACTGTCAACAGCAGAACACTCTCAGCCTTTCTTATGCATCAATTGCATAGAGTCTAATGATTGAAAGGACTCAGAAAACTTCTCAGAGTATATGCATTTGAGACTTGAATAACATAAAGAAATATGGTGGTGCAGAAGAAAACATAAGCAAGCATCAAGGAGCCTAAGAGACTTCCAGACACAACTCCTCAGGCATCCTGCTCAGACACATGAAATGTACTTCATCTTCAAATTATAACCCATAAAGATGTGTGCAAGAAATCTTGCTTTAAAGAAATCCAGAGAAGGTTTTTAGTGAGATTATTGTTATATTTCCCTAGTCATGTAACCAAGCTGTGTAACTGGTTTAACCAAAACACATAAAACAATAGGACGAACATCAAAATATTAATGATTTGTTTCACCAAATGAGATTTGGATAGGTATTATTTTTTTAAGTTAATTTTTTATAGGGATTGCATTAAATGTGTAGATTGCTTTGAGTAGTATAGACATTGTAACAATGTTTGTTATTCTAATCCATGAGCATGGAATACTTTTCCATATCTTTGTGCCCTCTTCAATTTCTTTCATAAGTGTTCTATAGTTTTCAGAGTACAGAGCTTTTATTTCTTTAGTTAGGTTTATTCCTAAATACCTTATTGTTTTTGGTGCAGTTGTAATTGGTACTGATTCCTTTATTTCTTTTTTTGCTGCTTCATTATTGGTGTATAGAAATGTAAGATTTCTACACATTGATTTTACATTTTGTTACTTTATTGAATTCATGTGTTACTTCTAGCAATTTTTTGGTGGAGTCTTTTAGGTTTTCTATATAGAGTAGCATGTCATTTGCAAATAGTGAAAGTTTGACTTCTTTCTTGGCTATTTGCATGACCTTTATTTCTTTTTGTTGTCTGATTGCTGAGGCTGAGACTTCTATACCGTTTTAAATAGTATTGGTGAGAATGGATATCTTTGTCTTGTTCCTGACCATAGGGAAAAGGCTTTCAGTTTTTCCCCATCGTGGATGATATTAATTGTGGGTCTTTTGTATATGGCCTTTATTATATTGAAGTATGTTCCATCTATCCCTACTTTGTTGAGGGTTTTTATCAAGAATGGATGGTGTATTTTGTCAAATGATTTTTCTGAATTGATTGAGAGAATCGCATTGTTCTTATCCTTTCTTTTATCAATGTGATATATCACATTGATTGATTTGTGAATATTGAACCAGCCCTGCAGCCCAGTAATAATCCCATTTGATTATGGTTAAGAATTCTTTTAAATCTTGAATTCGATTTGCTAGTATCTTGGTGAAAATATTTGCATACAGGTTCATCAGGGATATTGACTTGTAATTCTTCTTGATGAGGTCTTTGTCTGGTTTTGGAATCAAGAAATGCTGGCTACAGAGAGAGTTTGGAAGCTTTCCTTCCATTTTTCTACTATTTGGAAAAGTTTGAGAAGAATAGGTATTCACTGTTTTTTAAGGGTCTGTTAGAATTCTCCTGGACAGTCATCTGGCTCAGGACTCTTATTTGTTTGGAGATTGTTGATTACTGATTCCACTTCTTTGCTCATCTGTTCAAATTTTCTATTTCTGCCTGTTTCAGTTTTGGTAGTTTGTGAGTTTCTAAGAATTTGTCCACTTCTTCCAGATTGCCCAGTTTGTTGGCATATCATTTTTCATGATGTTCTCATAATTATTTGTATTTCTGGGATGTTGGTTATGGTCTTTCCTCTTTAATTTATGATTTTATCTATTTGGGTCCTTTCTCTGTTTTGATAAGTCTGGCTAGGGGTTTATCAATTTTGTGAATTCTTGCAAAGAACCAGCTCTTAGTTTCATTAATCTCTTCTGTTTTTGTTGCTGTTGTTTTTGTTTCTATATCATTTATTTCTGCTCTAATCTTTATTATTTCCTTTCTTCTGCTGGCTTTAGACTTAATTTTTTGTTCCTTTTCTAACTGCTTTAGGCAGAAACATAAGTTGTGCATTCTGCACAGTGAAGGAAACAATCAACAAAATTAAAAGGCAGCCTATGGAATGGTAGAAGATATTTACAAATGAAATATCTGAAAAAGGGTTGGTATCCAAAATCTATAAAGAACTTATCAAACTCAACACTCAAAAAAACAACAGCCCAGTTAACAAATGGGAAGAAGACATGAATTAACACTTTTCCAAAGAAGATATCCAGATGGCTAACAGACACATGGAAAGATGTTCAACATCACTCATCATCAGGAAAATACAAATCAAAATCATGGTCATATACCACCTCACACCTATCAGAATGGCTAAAATTAACAACACAATAAACAACAGGTGTTGGTGAGAATACGGAGGAAAGGGAACTCTCTTGCGCACACACACACACACACACACACACACACACACACACACACATGAATATCATTTAACCATATAAGAGCACGAATCTTTCCATTTGCAATGACGTGGATGGAGCTAGAATATATTGTGCTAAGTGAATTAAGTCAATCAGAGAAAGACAAATACCATATGATTTTATTCATATTTGGAATTTAAGAAAATAAAACATGAACATATTGAAAGGGGAGAAAAAGGGAAAAGAGGGAAAGAAACCACAAGAAACTCTTAACAATAGAAAACATTTTGAGGGTTGATGGAGGGAGTTGGGTGGGAGATGGGCTAGGTGGGTGATGGGTATGAAGGAGGGTACTTGTTGTGATGAGCATTGGTGTTGTATGTAAGTGATGAATCACTGAATTATACTGAAACCACTATTACACTGTACATTGACTAAATTTTAAATAAAATATAAACAAACAAAAAATAAACAGATTTCAGTTTAACAGAATGAATAAACATGTTTGAAATGATACAACTATTTTACTATCTTTTATAACCAAAATTTGAACTATATGGAAAGTATTAATAGATTTATTAAATAGCATACTTAGTTGGTTATTAACCCAATCTAGTCCCTGCCCTGGCTAGTTTCCATTGGAAGACAGTTTATGGGAATTTTAGTCTTTAACCTATCAACATTTTTGGTCATCTGTAGCAGTACTGTATTAGTTTTGTTAAAACCAATCAAAGCAATCTCACTGATTATACCATTATTACATCAAAGGGCAGTTGAGTTATTATTTAGATTAACATCATTAAAAAATAAATCAGCTACAACTACAATATTTTAAACCAAAAATTTTCTTGGCCTTCCGAACAAAAGTGGCCTCATCCCATATACCAAAGGTCATGGATTGGAATATCGATGGAAATACCTGGTTTATTTTGGATTCCATGTCTCTCAAGCATCAGCCTTGTTTCATATTGCAAGAGTGTAATGACCATCATCCCACCCCCGGCCATATAATTCTAATAAAGTTTAATAGGTTTTAAATTTTGACTACCTGCATTGTTGAGTGCAGCTACTTTTCACTTACACATGGACCTTTGTAAATTAGACAGCAACTACACAAATCACATTCTTTGTTTTTAAATCCCCATAAGGTAGGGGCCTATAGTCTCTATAAGTTTATTTCTTATGCTTCTGCTGCCAAGGTCCTGGACCACTGACCTTGAGTTAGCTCTACTTCCATCTGGATCATACTTCATGGCCCTTCTTGGGTGAGGATGCATGCTCTTGCCAATCTTCATTTTTTTTTTTAATATATGAAATTTATTGTCAAATTGGTTTCCATACAACACCCAGTGCTCATCCCAAAAGGTGCCCTCCTCAATACCCATCACCCACACTCCCCTCCCTCCCACCCCCCATCAACCCTCAGTTTGTTCTCAGTTTTTAACAGTCTCTTATGTTTTGGCTCTCTCCCACTTGCCAATCTTCATTTTTTTATTCTCTAATATTGCATCTAACTATCAGTGAAGTTTTTTTTTTGTTGTGTATTGTTTTTGTGTTTTGGGTTTTTTGTGTTTTTTTTTAAATTTTTTTTAATTTAAATCCAAATTAGTATACAGTGCAACAATGATGTCAGGAGTAGATTCCTTAATGCCCCTTATGCATTTAGTCCATCCCCCCTCCCACAACCCCTCCAGTAACTGTTTGTTCTCTAAATTTAAGAGTCTCTTATGTTTGGTCCCCCTCCCTGTTTTTATATTATTTTTGCTTCCCTTCCCTTATGTTCATCTGTTCTGTGTCTTAAAGTCCTCATATGAGTGAAGTCATATGATTTTTGCCTTTCTCTGACTGACTAATTTTGCTTAGCATAATACCCTCCAGTTCTATCCACGTAGTTGCAAATAGCAAGATTTCATTCTTTCTGATTGGCGAGTAATACTCCATTGTATATATATACCACATCTTCTTTAGCCATTCATCATCCATCGATGGATATTTGGGCTCTTTCCATACTTTGGCTATTGTTGATAGTGCTGCTATAAACATTGGGGTGCATGTGTCCCTTCGAAACAGCACACCTTTATCCCGTGCATAAATGCCTAGTAGTGCAACTGCTGGGTAGTAGGGTAGCTCTATTTTTAGTTTTTTGAGGAACCTCCATACTGTTTTCCAGAGTGGCTGCACCAGCTTGCATTCCCACCAACAATGCAAAAGAGATCCTCTTTCTCTGCATCCTCACCAACATCTGTTGTTGCCTGAGTTGTTAATGTTAGTCATTCTGACAGGTGTGAGGTGGTATCTCACTGTGCTTTGATTTGTATTTCTCCAGATGATGAGTGATGTTGGGTATTTTTTCATGTGTCAGTTGGCCATCTGGATGTCTTCTTTGGAGAAGTGTCTATTCATGTCTTTTGCCCATTTCTTCACTGGATTATTTACTTTTGGGTGTTGAGTTTGAGAAGTTCTTTATAGATTTTGGATACTAACCTTTTATCTGGTATGTTGTTTGCAAATATTTTCTCCCATTCTGTCTGTTGCCTTTTAGTTTTTCTGACTGTTTACTTCGTGGTGCAGAAGCTTTTTATTTTGATGAGGTCCCAATAGTTCAGTTTTGGTTTTGTTTCCCTTGCCTTCAGAGACATGTCGAGTAAGAAGTTGCTGTGGCTAAGATCAAAGAGGTTTTTGCCTGTTTTCTCCTCGAGGATTTTGATGGCTTCCTGTCTTGCATTCAGGTCTTTCACCCCCTTTGAGTTTATTTTTGTGTATGGTGTAAGAAAGTAGTCCAAGTTCATGTTTCTGCATGTCGCTGTCCAGTTTTCCCAGCACCACTTGCTGAAGAGACTCTCTTTATTCCACTGGATATTCTTTCCTGCTTTGTCAAAGAGTAGTTGGCCATACGTTTGTGGGTCCATTTCTGTGTTCTCTATTCTGTTCCATTGATCTGAGTGTCTGTTTTGTGTTTTGTGTGTTATTTAACCTTTTCTACTGAAGTTTTCTATGTATATGGACCATGTCACTTTCCTTCCTTCTCCTCTAAGAGGCCAACATAGGTAGATAGACTTTTTATTTTATTTTATTATGTCTCTCTTGAAAGGCAAAGTTAACTTGTTCTAGGAACTCTAGACCTGTGCCAATTTAGCATTGCTTCTTTTGGAACATTTCACTAATGGTGGTTTATGCGCTAAACATAATGAGAGCTTATTTCTTGAGTATAGTACAAGTTTCTATTTATACACACATATATGTTTATAGACCTAAAATGTTGAGTTCCCTAAGATGGTGAAAGTGTACCAATTATGCAGAGTTGAATAATTGAACAGAATCATTAGACCCCTTAGCCCGTACTCACTTAAGGGTGTCACAAATGCAAAGTGCATGCCACAGTTACAGAAAGAAGTCACAGGTAAACATTGGGAGCCAAAAAAGCCCTTATTATGCAGCTTCTCAGTATGTATTCTCAATTGTAAAGATGAATTTAATCTTTTGATTATGGACTATGAAAAACATATTATAAATTTCAGTTCATGGGGTTCTGAGAAAAAGTCTTTAGTCACATATTTTAATAGCACTGGTCATTACAGTCAAGTTAGGCTGTGTAACTCGTTAAGTAAGATGAACTATTAATCTATACATCTTTAAGCAATAGAAAAAAATATAGTCCTAGTTGGCTCCAATGAAGTTTGGAACTTTCTATAGAACATCATAAATCACTAGCTAACTTGTCTATCTAAATCTTGGCTAAGGACCGGTACCACATGTCCAGGCAAAAAACCATCAAGCTTTAAGATAACTGTCTCAAACGCCTGCCTCTTTACTCTCTCTTCCATATGAAGGTGAATTCTTACTCAGGAACCAGTACTGCTCATCTCTACCAGGCAAATTTTCCTTATTAAGTGCTAGTTGCCAGCAGGAAGCCTGTGTTTTGTTCTGAATCTCAATACTCTAAAATGGAAGAGCTCAGGTTACAACATGGGAAGACAACATGGGTAGGTCTAATACTGAAATTCAGTGTTAAAACATTATTGGAATACATCTAATTTATATTTTCTAGTATCAGCTTAATTTCTAATGAAGATTTTATTTTGATTTTTATCTGCCATACCGTTTTTTTTTTCCTTAGAGGATTTTGAACCTAAGTGCAAAAAACAGAAATACTACCCCATGAGTTTTTCAAGCCCTATCAGAATGAGGAATTTTTTTTATATATTAATTAAATTTACTTCTAATCAGCTGCCTCTGAAAAATTACTTTTTTTTTTTTTTTGCCTTTTATAGGCTTACCTGTATGCTTCTAATTGTTTTAATACTACAGTTTCCTTGTGTGCAGTGATTATTGCTCTCTTATTCTTGTTGTGCCTTCCCCTTGGAAGAAAAAAAATAAACCTATTAAGTTGAAAGACTACTCTGCCTTCTTAAAGAAATATTCTGGATTTTGAATATTTTTTATGGTCAGCAAACCTGTTGGAATTCACAATATTTGACAGTTAAACAGACCACCAGCACAAACTTTAAAAATTACATTATTATAGGGGCGCCTGGGTGGCGCAGTCGGTTAAGCATCCGACTTCAGCCAGGTCACGATCTTGCGGTCCGTGAGTTCGAGCCCCGCGTCGGGCTCTGGGCTGATGGCTCAGAGCCTGGAGCCTGTTTCCAATTCTGTGTCTCCCTCTCTCTCTGCCCCTCGCCCGTTCATGCTCTGTCTCTCTCTGTCCCAAAAATAAATAAACGTTGGAAAAAAAATTTTAAAAAAAAATTACGTTATTATAAAAATGTTGCTCAGATTTTTTTGTAATTGTTGGTTTGAATAAAAGCTACAGCCAATGGGCAAAGAATTAAAGCCAGCTTAAACACGTATTTATACATAACACCTTAACATTTGCAGAACAGAATATAATTTCACAGGTTTTCCAGTACATTTTCAAGCTCTAGCCTCATCAACTTGAAGATACTTGCATATATAATTCAAAACTAGGCATATTTTTTGCCAATCTTCAGAATCCAATAGCATTATTAGCTTCAATATTTGACCTAGCTAGGTTGTATTTATTATCTACATCTTCTATAATTCTTTCACAGGGAAAAACTCATTAATAATAGGTTAACAAAATAAATATATGGCTAAAACTTGATTTTTGCTGTGTAGTAACCCAATTTAATTATTGGAATGAACCCATCAAGTGTATCGTGAAAATGAATAGCTCCTTTGACTATAATATAAATGGAGTAGCATGCCATTTCCAGCTCTTATGAACTAATGAAGCATCTCATGGAACTCTTCTAGTCACAAAAGACCTGTGAAGACAGTCAAGATCTGTGTGATCATTGTTTGACAAGGCAGAAGCTTAAGGGGTTTGTTCTTTCTTATCAACTACACTTTAAACTTTACACCTGCTTAGTTTTTCTACTCTCAGCTGCGTGTTCTCTCTTCTCTAAAGCTCCTTATGCATTTCCTTGGGAAGTAAATACATGAGACCTAAGGGGTGATTCTCAGCACTTGTACCTACATGACCCTACTTTCCCTGGGCTTACTCTCAATTCTTGATCTCACAGAGTTCCAAGCTTCTTATTTTTCCCAACACCAAGACTTTTGCTTATGAGACAAACTGCAAATTGCTGTAAGCCTGTATTTTAAGAAATTAAGGACAAATTTTAAAGCCTGAAATTAACTGTTATTTTCAAGTGTTACTAATTTTATGTTAAAAGCTGAGGGAAATTATTTATAAAATAAATGACAAAGTATGTGTAGAACTTTTCAAATGTGTGCTGTCCTTTAATGCTTGTATTCCAATAATGTGTAACATTCAAATAGCTTTACAAAATACAACTTTCAGAAAGGGAAATCAGTGAACAGAGTTTCTCCCCTTAATCTCTGCTTCCTTTCCTACCATGAAAATCTAGGAAATTACAAAGAGTCTCAAAGGTCCTTTCTTCCTGCCTTTGATTTTGACTTGCTCTAAGATAAAGCAGTGGAGTTGAACTAAAGTAGCAGAGTTTCTGCTCTCTCTCCCCACCTGCCATAGGATACACTCTGGATCCCTCTTAGATTTTCAGAGTCAGAATTTCTTCTCTATAAAAAGATGGCATAACTGGATGTCATATATGAAAAAAATCTCACTTAGAAGGATGTTTTTGAAATTCATTTCAGTTTGTTCTCAATAATGTTTTAGAGGCAGCTGGGTGGCTCAGTTAGGTTAAGTGTCAGATTCTTGATTTTGGCTCAAGTCATGATCTCATGGTTTTGTAGGCTCAAGCCCCATGACAGGTTCTGCACTGGCAGCATGGAGTCTGCTTGGGATGCTCCCTCCCTCTCTTGTTTGCCCCTTCCCCACTCGCACTGTTTCTGTCTCTCTCAAGTAAATAAATGAAACTTAAAAAAATACACTTTAGCATCTTAGAGGCTCTGAGAACTCGTGTAGCAAAGAAAGCTGCCTAGTTAAAAAATAATAATAATGTTTCATTTACCACATGCTCCGTTCTTCAGAAAGCATCCCAATGCCCTGTCCCCTTTATAGCAAAACATCCTAAAACTATGTTGTATGGTTGCTGTTTCTCATTTCTCACATCATTTTCCCTATGCACATATTGCAGTTAATCTGTACCCCTGTCTCATGCAGCTGAAACTGTTCTTGTCGAGAGTAACTACAACATCCACACTGCAACCCAATGTCATTTTTATGTATCACTTAGGGTTGCAATAGGAAACGGATGACATAGTAAAATTAATACAATTCAAGGAAGGCTGAACATGGGGTTTATGTGTAAACTATAGGAAAACCCTAGAGAAACCACAGACATAAAATAGCTCCCAAGGTCGATTAGCAATAGAGCTGTTATTGACCATAATCCCAGAATGAGGAAGGGCGGATGCATTTACTAATCATGAAGGAAAGAATTATGGAGACATGTGTACCTAGAGAAAAGTTGTATCTCCCAGTTGAGGAACAGAGCCAGCCTACGACAAGTCTTCAAGAAATGAGGTAAGGAGTGAACACCTTGACTTTACTCACTGCTGTCCATTAAATCTCATACTGGAGATCCCAGTTAGCAGAGTTGACAAAAGTCAGAGCTCAAAGAAGCTCCTGATTAGTCCACACATCTTAGCCTCCTGGGATAGAATACAGGCAAGAGAAGGATAGAGAGTAGATCTGGAAGGTTAAACAGAAAATATCCTTGATAACATCCTCTCATCTTACTGTACCACTCAGGAACATTTTGCACAATTGACCCCTCCCCACTTATTGAAATGCTGTCTTCACCTGTCCTCCATGCTAACACATCCTCCTAGGTTTCTTCTTTGGTCACTAACCACTCTTCTTCTCCATTTCCTTCTCTACTCAAACTAAATGTTGTAGTATTACAGAGATTGATCTTAAGCCTTCCCTTTCCATATGACCTTGTTATATGATAGCTATAATTGTTAAAATTACTGGTGACTCGCAATGTATGGCCTCAACTTAGAACTCTTCATTAAGATTCAAATATGCTAACCCAGCTTCTTGGCATCTTTACTGGATGGATGTCTAAGAAGGAACCTCAAATTTAACATAAAAAATAGAATAAGTCCCCCTCTTCTCCATTCCCTGCCCAAATTGTGTTCATTTTCCCCCTAATCTTAATTCATCTCTGTAAACAGAGTCACCATCTATCTACTTGTTCACACTAACACTGTAGAATTCTCATATAGCTTTGAGGATTTTATCCAAAGACATTATTTTGAGTATAGATTACGAACTAACAAACTCCCTTAAAATTTAGTGGCCCAAAACTATACTTTTCATTCTTTTTATCTTTCCCAGTTGTGTGGAGTCACTGGGATGCACTGGGAAGTTGCTCCACTAGTTTCACTCAGAGTATCTCAGGCAGTTACCATCAAAGGGGAGCTGCTGCTGGAGTATCTCAGTCTCCACTGTGAGACAGGATTACTGAATCTCTGCCTATCTTCATGTAATCTTGAGTTCTCTCCTCTCCAAGTGGTTTCTCCATGATTTCTCTATAAAATCTCTCAGCAGAGTAGTTATGCCTCTTTCCCATTATCTGAACCCTCTGAGAGTGAGCATTCCAGAAGGGAGGAGGCAGAAGCTGCTTGCCCTCCTGAGATCTGTACATATAACTGGTGGGGTGGCCCTTCACAGGCTGTTGGTCAACATCTCAGGCCAGCCCATATCCAGTACAGGAGAGGACTCTATAAGGGCTCAATATTGGCATGCATGACTTATCACATGTTTTCTTTGAAAACTATCTACCACAGTCATATTTGATAATTTGTATT
The DNA here is from genome assembly GCF_028749965.1 of Puma concolor. NCBI lineage: Eukaryota > Metazoa > Chordata > Mammalia > Carnivora > Felidae > Puma > Puma concolor. Next base: position 177,826,232 of record NC_141670.1, on the reverse strand, counting down.
CTATTCGCATTCTGTACATCTTCAACCACATTTGCAACTTCAGTCATTGACAATGGAACATATTATCATTTATCCAAAATATAGCTTGCCCATTTCTGTGTCTGCTGATTTCACATACCCAAGGAGTCATCTCCAGGGGCCAAATCTCCAGAGGTTATATGCTTTGGCATTACATTTTCTTTCTGAGCTGGCAATTGGTGGGCATCATCAATGCCTTAATTCATCCTCAGAATTCCCGCAAAGATTTCTATAATTGCATTCTCCAAATAAGGGTGTTCTTAAGTGTCTAATTATCCAGGGCCAATTTCCAGACTACACAACAAGGTTGATGGCCAAACCAAAACCTTAACCTGGGAATAAGAGACTAATTATTCCTTCAGTACCATATATACAGTCCTCATCTCCGCACCTTCTGCAGGTGTGTCTCTTCTCATTCAAATAGAAGCAGACTTCCAAATGCATTACATCTTTTATTTTGCTTGCTTTATCTAAGAGTGGAGAATATTTAAGTCAGTTACTCTCAATGGTACACTGAGACCACTTTTCTGGGGATTCTATTGCCTGTCCCAAAGCAGAATTGTGACCTATCCATGGTTACAGTATACAGGGGGGCATATTCCTGTAACACATTTTCATATTTTCAATGAGTTTTGCTGAACTGATCCATTCTTATTGCAGTGTCTCTCTAATATACCAATGACAGAAAGATATTTTGGTTTTCATATTATTTGATGTCCCTCAGTGGAGATGTTTCACCAAAGCCCATTAGCAGGTTGTCAAATGTCTATATCTATAGACATACAGCTATATCTATCCACTGCATCAGGTAACTCATGAACCCAAAATTACAATAATGCTCTTGTGTTAGAGTATTAGATTTCTACAATAGACTCCATTCTTTATTTCTCTGCATAGCAGTTACTTCCAAAATTATTTGTGCAATAGCATCATGTGATCTTAATGTTGAATTCAACCTCCTGCATGTCTGAATGTGCTCTGGACCACATTTCAATGTGTGATTTTATGTATCACGATTAATAGGAGACTCAAGAGGAGAAAATATCAAGATTTTTAATAGGTCCAACTAAATCCAAGTAGGTGTGATAATAAATTATGCATTTGTTTATGAGTAGGATTGCAATTGACTGCAGCTTATTCTATAATTTCTGTGTAATGTCATGGGATGTCCCAGATGGTCCCAGACCATGTTATTCAGTAATTTCACTGATTGGGATGGGCTCTATCTTTTAACCTCATCTGGCATATACAATATCACAATTCTTAAATTTTTTGTGACTTCTTCCTCTAAAAAGGAAACTGTCATGTAATCAATTAATGTAATAAATCAACTTACTTTTGACATTTACCAAATCTGTATGTTATCTCAGTAGGTTGTGACTTATCCTTGAAGTATCCTAATAAAGCAATGATAAGTGCGTGCTTGGCTTCCTTCTAGATTGACATGGAAAGAAGGGCTTGACTGAGTCTCTCAAAATATGCCAGTAGGTCTGACTTTATCTTGCTAATTTCCTGAAGACTAAACTGTAATAACTCACACAGTCTACTTTATTCAAATTAAATAGCTTTGTACTTTTAGTTAGTTTATCAACATTACAATAAGAGGGGAGGGAAAATCTTTGAAAGAAGGGCTGGCACCATAACATAAAACACTACAGGTTAAAGGAGCACCTACATGACTCAGTCAAGTGTGAAGCCTGCTTGTGATTCTCTGTTTCCCTCTCTCTTTGTCCCTCCCCACTCGCTCTCTCAAAAAAATAAATAAACTTAAAAAATAAACACTACAGGTTAAAGAGTACTGGATTATTTATTCTTCTGTTCTCTTCAAAATTATGTTCTCTGAAATTACATGTAACTATTCTAATTGTCAGTCTAACTTTCAGTATCTTGTACTTTCTCTTCAAATATTTTTCATTAATTTCATATTTACTCTGAAAACATAAATTATTCTTATATGTACTTGTTCATTTTTATCTAAATATATTATTTTTCTTTACTTTGTATTATTAAAAGTCTCAGTCTTGTTTTTTAATCAATTTTATCATTTCCTGAAGGATTATATAAATAGTTCTCAATACACGTATGCCTATAAAGCAAAGAACTTATATACACACGTATACAAGCTTAAAGTTATTGTAAAAAAGGAATTGATCAGAAGGAAGTCTAAAATCAGCACTGTTTTTGTTTTGTTTGTTTTTTATTCTTACCTCAGAGGCTACAAATATGTGAGATGAGTTTTAAGATCTGAGTAATGATTTGGAACTAAAATTTTAATTTTCGTTATTATTTTGAAAAATCATTATACAGTGTTAAAGTATATACTATGAAAATGTGTATAAAATCTTTGCATTATTCAAAAAATGATGAAATTGTAAGTCAAGTTGTAGATCAAATGAGTAACGACCGTATATTTCCTATGGAAATAACTAGTTAGGGACATATCATTTACTCCTAGTCACATATAAACCCAGAAGGAAGGAAGGAAGGAAGGAAGGAAGGAAGGAAGGAAGGAAGGAAGGAAGGAAGGAAGGAAGGAAGGAAGGAAGGAAGGAAGGAAGGAAGGGAGGGAGGAAGGAAGGAAGGAAACCTCCCATGGGATAACTTTCTTTATCATCTAATTTAGAATACCAATGGATCGAATTATATATATATAATAATATATAATAAATTTATATAATAAATTTATATTTGAATATATAGATAGATAGATAGATAGATAGATAGATAGCACCCTCTTTGTTATAGACTGAATGTCTGCATCTCCAAACTTCATGTGTTACAGCCTTCACCCTTAATGTGATGATATGGTCAAGTGGATCCATGAAGGGATAAATAGGGTTAGACGATGTCACAATTGTGGTGTCACTGTTGATATTTGTGCCCCTATAGCCAGAAGAGACCAGAGTTCTCTTTCTCTGCTCACACACAAAGAGATCATGTGCGATAAAGACTGCCTAAAAGCCAAGAAAAGAGACCTCAGAATGAAACCTGCCTGCTTTCATCTTTATCTTGAAGTTCTTAGACTCAAGAACTGGGAGAAATAAATTTCCACTGCTTAAGCCACCTAGCCTACGGTATATACTGTTAGGCTTGCATACACATGTGTACTATCCCCCTCCCAGAGATGTCTGTGTTCTCAGCTGTAAAAATTGCAGGCTGTATGAACCTGAGGAGGGTTTTATCTCTCTTAAATTTGAGGCCGTTTCCCCTGTGAGAAAGTAGATGGAAGATGAGGAGATAAGAGTAATGTTTTCTATATACAATTTTTATTATATATAATAACATAATAAGTAACAAAATATGTTAAGAGTCTGGAACATCATAGACACTTCCTTTTCTTCCCACTAAACTTTCTTCTTGAAAATGTTAAAGCTAATTCTCCCACTGTTTTTTTTTCCCCCTGAAATAAATTTTTCTTCATCTCCGTGCATATCCATACAGTCACCCTGCAAATTGCTATGATAAATATTTTCATCTCAGGTCAGAATAGAAAAGAAGTTTATTAGAGGTATTAATTTTTTAAAAATCTGAATTGCATTCTCAAGAATTTAGGCAAAAAATCTCTCCCTGGTATCTGTAAACATATTGGCATTTATCAGTCAAATAGGCAGAAGGGAGCCAGAAAATGTGAGACCAGCTCGAAAGGTGAAGTGTGAGAGAAATTGAGGACCTGAAAATCAGGGTCACTGGAGTTTGAACGACCAAAAATTGCTCTGGTGACCACTTCTATTTATCTTAAGCCCTGAAAATGGCATCCCAAACAGAAATGCATTTTTTAATATCTTCTCTAGCATTTTTCTTGTGTTTTATGTTGTGTTTTGTTATTCCCAGTACCTCTGATGTGCTGTATCTTATTATTAAGAATTACTTCATTTTTACTATTATTATATTGTAACATTATTTGTCTTACCCAAATATTGCAATATCTAGGCACATTTTATTATTTAGAAAGATTATTACCATCATGCAAACAATAAGTTGCATCCCAACATAAAATTCAGCCTTATTCCGTGAAGGCAAACTTTCTTTTTCTTCTAAAGGTGACAATATGTCATGAATAATGAAGCATAAATCCCATTTGGGTCGTAGTTTCAGATGTAAAGAGATGTAAAGAAACAAAAAGTGAGACTAACAACAGGAAGTCCTTGTGTATCTTTTCATCTTCCAGCCTGTCAAAAACATGGAAGTTTGTACTGAACACAATGTGTATAATTACAGTGCTGGTTGCCAAGAAGAGTTACTGTGTCTGTTAAAAAGATAATTACAGCTACTTTACAATTCAAATCTGTGTTCAGTTACCTTGTGAAATCCAAATGAATGCTAATCTGACCTTATGTTTCCAAAAGGCACTATACTTTTTAACACTTTTTTTAAAAAAAATTGTATTACTGAGGGTGACAAATACTTTCACATCTTCAAAACGATTACACATAAAACAAGCACTTCAACTACCACCCTGAACACACTAAAGAATCTCAAGAACCATAAAATTCATCTCTCTGAGGCACTTAACATTTTCACATGTTTCAGATGTGGCTGCTTACTCTACAATTAAAACTTGGGTACATGTATCAGTGAGGATCTAGACAGAAAACAGATGGCACGCTAAAACTGAGTAATAAAGGTGGTCTTCACAAGGGAAGCTAGCAGTTGAACTGGGAAAATTGACGAGGGATTCTGAAGTTCCCCGGGCTGGCAAGAGCTGGAGCCTTGTTACCTCTAGGTCTAAGTGGGCCAGGAGAGGAAGCAGTGACCAAACTGAGATCTGTGAGAGCCACCAAACAGAGATGTGGCTTTCTTTTTTTTTTTTAACGTTTATTTATTTTTCAGACAGAGAGAGACAGAGCATGAACGGGGGAGGGTCAGAGAGAGAGGGAGACACAGAATCGGAAACAGGCTCCAGGCTCTGAGCCATCAGCCCAGAGCCCGACGCAGGGCTCGAACTCACAGACCGTGAGATCATGACCTGAGCCGAAGTCGACCGCTTAACCGACTGAGCCACCCAGGTGCCCCGAGATGTGGCTTTCAATAAAGAGATAACACTCAATTCCCTGTGACCTGGTGGAGAGAATTAAGGTCATACATATTTGTACTCCCCTCGCTTCTGATTTCTAATCTCCAACTGATTCTCTGCTTAGGTCAGACTCACTGGGAAGCCATAGGGCAAAGGTGCGGAGGGATACAGTCCATAGATGTCAGCTTTCTGGGGCACAGAGCTGAATTAGGAAGGTTAAAGAACAGAACTGCAGAAGGAACGGGAAAATATGCATGGTGATGCACAGTTCATTTGGAAACAGCTTTTCCAATAATGCGTTGTAGTACATGATTTCTTAAAGTATCATAATCGCAACTATTTTAAAGAATCAGCTTCAAAACTGCCTTGAATCATTTATGCAAGGGAATTCCTCTATACTCTTTTAAAACATAATTTACAAATATCACTTCATCTAATACCACAAACACGTGAAAAGTAGAAGACTTTTTAGCACACAGCAGCTTAGAGAATTGAAACATGTTGCTCTAGGCCACAGAACCAAGCAAGGAATGAAACATGAATGAAAGCACGAATACTATAAAATGAATGTTGGTCATTTTGCTCTTACTATATGCCAGACATTGTCTTAAGTAGGTTAGATGTATGAAGAACTCAGTCAATCCAGGCAGCATCATATGAATTACACATTATTATTATTTTTATTTCACAGATTAGTAAACCCAATTAGAGAGCAAGCCCCCTGTCCAAGGTCATACTATTGGGTCAGGAGTCACCATCCAGCCATTTGGTGTCAAAGTCTGTGTATTAGATCAAAATTTTCATCAGGATTATGTTTGCATGACTTGAGCAAGAAGTAAACATCAGAGAAATAAATACTGTGTTTGGATTCAAATGTAGGCTGTAAAATAAATAGAAAATAGATATATGTCAGTATGATGTGAATGAAATCTTTCTAAATTGAATGTATATTAAATTTTATATATCCTATCAAGGGATCATTTAGAGATAATGTCAATAAAATGGAATTTTGTCACAAGATAATGATCTCCTGCTGTTACATAACCATGAACGTGAAACCAAGTTGTTTATTTTCAAAGCAGGGAAAATCAATCCCAGAATTATGTTCTATAACAGTGATTTTAGTTCTATTATACCAAAATGATGCATGTTGATTTAATAATTTTGCCTGATGGATGTTTGAGAGGGAAAATGACAGATGTTCCTTGCACCATTGTGAGCCAGAGGCATTCTGTCGGGCGTAGAAAATATACCTATTGTATGTTTTGCCTAATCAGAAACAGTCATCCATAAAAGTGATGAGGCTGTGCCCCTGTTGTAATCTGCACCTTTATGAATGAGATGATTTATGACCTGTTAAGGGTGCTGTGGTTTTAAACTTTAATCAGGGAATAGTGGTCAACTGTGCAGCCATAAGGTCTAAGAGAGCAGGATACATAAAGTCCTTAAAAATTTGAACTGACAGCAAAACAACTATAGAAAGGTCTATTGCACTTGGTAATGATCCTGACTCAACTTTCATTTTAACTCCAGCTGGAATTGTAGGAATTGTTTACTTGGGCCCCAAATAACAAAATATTTCGAAGTTTCACTTAGCCTGGAGTGTACCCAAAGACAGCTAACTCCCAGAAAGACGTAATACATATTTGTGAGAACATATTGAACAACACCTCGTATTTTAATATTTGTGATGGCTTCCAAAGTGTTTCCTGTATATTATTCATTACTCATTTCATGTTCACAACCACCTGGAGAGTTAGACTGTCCTATGCTGATTAGCTGAGTAAATTGAGGGATGAGAAGAAAGGAGTGAAAAGAAAAAATCAATAAAAGGGTTAGGCGTTCTGATTCCTAATCCATATGCTTGCATCCAATTCCACCATAAAGCCTTTCTTTCTTGCAAAATTATCTGCTTTATAATGTTATATGGCTTGCCAGAGTTTACTCTTTTTTGAAAAACAAAGACCTTCTCTCTAATCAGAAAGTGTGATTTCAAATGCATTTCAAAGCTAAGTTACAAAACATTTGTTTACTCCCTGCAGACAATTTTAAAATATATGAATATCAATATTTTATAAAACTAAATACATTATTAATTAGTTAAGAATTAGCAATCAGCTTATAAAGCTTTTGCTTATAAAGTGAATTTTAAAACATTATTCTCTGAATTGAGGTTAATAGTATCAGTCTTTAAATAGTGCTCAGTACATGGTAAGCCTCTTCACCACCCAACTTCTAAATGACTGAGGAATTCAGTAAGACAGCTGATTAGTGGGAACCAAATATTACCAACAGAGCTAATGTTGTAGAATATGGTTTATACATTTGAGAAAGTGGTCCTCCTGACACCCAATCTCAGGTTTAGACAGATATACTTACCCAGTTATAGCAAATTTAAAAAAGACAGGCCATGGCTGGCTCAGTTGGTACAGCATGTGGCTCTTGATCTTGGGGTTGTTAGTTTGAGACCCACATTGGGTGTAGAGATTACTTAAAAATAAAATCTTTAAGCAAACAAAAAAAGGCAGGTCATGCCAGGTGGGAATTATCCCTTTTTACCCCTTTTAAGTCTCAAGAGATGGGTGAGCAGAGGAGAACAGGTACAAAAAAGGATAGAAAGAAAGAAAGAAAGAAAGAAAGAAAGAAAGAAAGAAAGAAAGAAAGAAAAGGAAAGAAAGAAAGAAGGAAAGAAAGAAAGAAAGAAAGAAAGAAAGAAAGAAAGAAAGAAGGAAAGAAAGAAAGAAAGAAAGAAAGAAAGAAAGAAAGAAAGAAGGAAAGAAAGAAGGAAAGAAAGAAAGAAAGAAAGAAAGAAAGAAAGAGAAGGAAAGAAAGAAAGAAAGAAAGAAAGAAAGAAAGAAAGAAAGAAAGAAAGAGAGAGAGAGAGAGATGGGGGGAGGGAGGGAGGAAGGAAGGAAGGAAGGCAGGGAGGAAAAAAAATGAAGGAAGGAAAGAAAGAAGGAAAGAAGGAAGGAAGGAAAGTTCTTTGTTTTTCCTTCCAAAGCCACTCAAGATTTAATTCATTTAATATCCTTTAGGCAGAATAAGTAAGGAAGACATAAAAAGTCAAGATTATTATTCTACTGAAGTTCCCTTTCAAAGAAGAAAACATAATTTTCCATTATCCATCACTACTCCAGCCATCTAACTTCTGTTAATATTCTCTCTGCCAGAAAGAAGTTATTCACAATTCTTCGACTTCAGCACAGGAAATGTGATTTGCTGCATAACAAATCATTCCAAACCTTAGTGGCTTAAATCAACAATGATTTATCATTTCTCATCATTCCCTATGTTGACTAGGCAGATGTCTCCCTGTAGACCTACGCGAGGTCACTAAAGCTGGACAGGCTTGGCTGGAAGGTTAAAGGAAACCTCTTTCACAACTTCAGAGCCTTTAGAGCCAGCTAATGGCTGAATAGAGGGCTTCTATCTTCCCCCACTTGGTCTCTCTCCATCAACATAATGCCTCAGACTCCAGGGCCTTTCCACATGGCCTCTCTCTCCAAACAAACAAACAAACAAACAAACAAACAAACGGCCTGGACTTCTTTGCAACATAACAGCTTGGTTGTAAGAGAGCAAAAGTAGGAATTTACGAGTCTCTGAAGGGCTGAACCCATGTTCTAGTAATAAAGGCAAGTCACAGATCCAAAAGGCAGGGAAATGGACTCCACCCACTAATGTAAAGAGACACAGAGAGAGCAGAGAGTGACAGCAGTCAAATTTGCAGAGAAATGAGTGCAAACTTCAAAGGAACTTTCCCCATGATTCCATTTTATGCCCAATCCTCTTCCCATCCTGGCCAGAGGATATCCGTCCCCACAAACAATACATTGTCTCTGGTCCTTCTGTATCCAGGCTTCCCTTCCCTAACTCCTTTGCTGTATCCAGTATTCTAAATTCACTCCGTTGACCTGTGGAGCCAGAAGTTTGACGGAGCATCATGGTGTGTTCAGGACCACTCTCTGGGAGCAATTCTTTGGTCCCTTTTCCTCACAGGGCACTCCATCACAAATTTTTACATATTATTCATCTTCAGCTGGAGCTCACCTACGACTCTCAATAGATTCTTTTATAGACACAAAAATTGTTTAAATCTATTATATACTGTTTGTAGATGATAATTTGTAGATGCAAATTATATATTATGTTACATGTAATATGTACTACTTACAAGGAATAGGTTTTTGCCGGGTTTTTTAAATGAATTTTTTAATGTTCTATTTCTATTTGAGAGAGAGAGACTGTGTGTGAACAGGGGAGGGGCAGAGAGAGACAGACAGAGACAGAATCTGAAGCAGGCTCCAGGCCCTGAGCTGTCAGCAAAGAGCCTGACGGGAGCTCGAATCCACAAGCTCTGAGATCATGACCTGGATCGAAGGAGGATGCTTAACTGACTGAGCCACCCAGGCACCCTGGTTTTTGCAGCTTTTAGGAAAAAAATAATTGGGAGCTAGTTTGAAACTCTACAATTTTAATACTTTCAACCCTTAAGATGATGCTACACTGTTACATCTTTAAGACATACAGTTACTCTGAATTAGTTCAATAATGGATTCAAGTTGTCAGTTAATAAATTAATATAATTCTGGGTGCTTAGAATTAAACTCAAAGCTAACTTAAAAACAATGCCAGTGCATGCCACATAGGACAGGCTTCAGGGAAAGGTTGACATCTATATCGATTGCATATGGTGAGTATTTTTTTTTCAATATGTCTCCATAGCTGTGACATTCACAACAATTTTTTTTTAAGAAAATTAGGAGCAAATTGGCACACACACACACACACACACACACACAGCCCCTGAAATCAAAATAACAAAAACGGTGACAACTACCACAAACAAATATTGAAGGCTCCTATAGTCACATTTTCTTTGAATATGGAATTAACAATCAAATAGTCTGTGTGGCTAAACCTGACTCACAGGTTGACAGTAATGCTGCTGCTGCTGCTGCTGCTGCTGTCAGTAAAGCAACAATTCCAGCACATTCTAACTGGAAGAAAATGCTGAAGTGAACAGTTTCGTGTTCTGCTGCCTGGTCCTCTGATACCTGCCCCAGATTCTTGGTGCTAAATCACTTCTTCTCTATCTTTAAGGATTTCAAAGGAACACCTCTAATCTCAAACTTTGAATTTGATATCACTGTTCTCATTGCTCACAAGACAGTGACCTATACAGAACAAAAAATTCCTGGGACTGTCATAACAAAGTCCCACAAAGAGACTTAAACAACAGAAATTTATTGTCTCACTGTTCTGGAAGCTGTAAGTCTGAAATCAAGATGTCATCAGGTTTGGTTCCATCTGAAAGCTGTAAGGGAGTATCAGTTCTGTGACTATCTCCTAACTTTTGGTAGCTTCAGATGTTCCTTAACTTGCAGATGACATCGTTTCTCCCTGTGTCTTCACATTGTCTTCTCTCTATGTATGTAGATCTCTGTGTCTGAATGTTCCCTTTTTATAAGTATACCCAGTCATATTGAGTTGGGGCCCACCACAATGACCTCATCTTAACTTGACCATCTCCAAAAATCCTGTGTTTATACACACAGGTGCTGAGGGTTAAGATCTCCACATCTTTGGTAAGAGACATAATTCAATCCATAACCATCATGAGTTTGGAGAAAGTCCAAACTCCTAGGGATAGCATAGGAGGGCTGTTATGATTTATATAATGTTATGATTCTCTGCTTTTCTCTTTAGGCTTATCTTTAGCATACTTCACATCTCAGTCTCTACTCCAGACTATTGAGCAGGTACCAATATCATTTCTCTGGTTACACATTGCACATTTTTGCTAATATCTCCTTCTTTTGGGTTGTGTATAGGCCAATTAAAAAAAAAAAAAAAGATTCCCCTGTGCCTCCCTAATTATTATGTCTCCAAGTCTCTATATTGAAATCACCCATTTAATTTTTGAACTGGACACAGTATTCATTTAAGCAGACTTTCCACTTGACCGGAAACTCACCCCATTTGTCACACCAATACCCATTTGCTCTTATTTTGTTTTATATATTTCTTCTCGGTGAGGTCATTTTGTACATGTCCCTGAGCCTCTGGCCCATAATGAGTAAGAATTTTTAGTCTGGAATTTTATTGTTGATCTAAGTTGTAAGATATAAGGCTCATGAACTAGCAGCTGCCATCTTTTTGCTATATAGAGCATGAGTTGGCAGACTATGAGCCATAAACTTGTTTTCATATGGCCCTTGAACTATGATAGTTTGTACACGTTTAAACTGTTGACAATTTAAGAAAATTATTGAGACTCAGAAGAATAAAAATACATCATTTCAGTAAAAAATATGTGAAATCTGAATTTCAGTGCTCATAAATAAACTTTCATCAGAACTCACTCATTGATATATTTTCCATAGTTATTTTTATGCTACAGCAGTGGTGAGTAGCTGAAACAGAACTTATATGGTCCACAAAGCCCCAAATATTTATTACATAGTCCTTTACAAAAATGTGTTTATAATAAGATAAACTAGATAGAGTAAGAGAGAATGATGTGCAAGACTGAGACCCAGAGTGACAAAGAAGGAGGAAGACAAATAAAACATATACGCAGAAAAGAGTCTAGAGACATTGAATTCTAATAATGTCTAATTCTTATTGTTCCTAAGGTTCAGCAACATTTGTAATTTTGACCCGCAAAAGACACCACATGAATAATAAAAATCATTTTTTTTGTTGCAATTAAAATTGCACCTGCAAATAAACTTGTCTTTGTTCTATAGTTGACTCTAAGCTCCTTAAGGACAAGGACTAACTCATTTAGTATATTATCTCAAATATTTCATTTCAGTCACTAAATGAATACTTGTTGGATGAATAAATACAGACACAAATATGTTGTTTCAAACTAAAAGTGGGAGTAGGGTTAAGGGAGCTAAACTGGATGGGTCCCCCTGTTCCCAAAGGGGCACTCTTTCTAAAATGTGCTTGTTGAAACATTCTAGAAGATCACACATATGGCTCTCTAAATCAACTACAGCCCCTCAACAAACAAACAAAAACAAACATCACAGACAGTTATTATCATTGTTCACAGAGTACAATGAATTCCCAGCAGTCGCATAGAAACTGTAATGAGTCCTGGTGATAGTCTGAGTCTCGCTGTACTTTACATGAAATCTCTAGCTCATGCAACATTCTATATGAAATTTCCTCATCCAGTTCATCCTATATTACACTCTGTGACCTTGCAAACTGTCACAAATATCCTGAATGAGAGAACTTACAGCACTGCCACCATCATTGCAAGTTTGTGAACTTTGAACATGAGGTTGCTATTACCAGTAATCCCTGTTTTGGTAAAGAACTGTTATCTGACCAAGGCTCAGATTATCCCCACTGGCCACAAGAGATTTAGGTGCTTGGGGAGCTTTGCAAACTAATTTACCAAGCTATGGAATTGCATGGGGTTCATATACAAACCTTCCACTCGGTTGTTAAGTGTGATGTTGCTATGTGTGCTAAAACCCTGAATAATACCGCCAAAATATTTGAGGATAGCATAAATAAATCAGGCATTGTCTAAGGCACAAGGATTATTACAACCCTGGCCCAGCATAATTAAAATCAGTATCAGGACCCACTAAGATTAGTGGCTGCACTTTGCACCATTATCTCACTCTCCTACAGCTTTGCATAGACATCTCAGGCATGGGTTTTGAAACCAAAAAGATCAGCGTTTGAAACCTGATCGATGCTCTAGCCATTTGAGGAAGTCAAATAATTCCAGTTAGGCTTACTTTTCTCATCCCTAAAATGGGGATGATAGTAAAATTAAAATCATAGATATGATTGTAAAACAGCATAGTTCTTAGCACATAGTAATTAAAATTTAACAAATACACCAGAATACAGAAAGGCATAGCCCCTCAAATCTTCATCACAAACATTCTAAATGTCATTGATACACTGCATTATTTTAATCAAAATGTGACTACGAAAGCCATGATGAGATTAGTATGGTTTTATTTCTGCATAGTTTCTTTTGTCCTGCTAGATTTAGCATTCAAAAAGAGTAATTCAATGAGGAAGTAAAAATGTGATATAAAATAAGAAATGGATAGAGTACCTTATGCCATGAAGAATAGCTTGTGAAACCCAAAATACATGGCCTATTGGAGAGAAGTGGGTTATGATAGGTCATTTTAAATAATATAAATGTCTCTGTGTGGCCTTGAGTGGTAAAACAAGTAGGGGGAGGCAACAGAGGAAAAATCTGAGGTCAATACGTAATATTCAGTGTCATCAGTGGATTGAATATGTTTCCTCAATAGGTAATGATACCCCTGATAATGTGGATATTGATCAGTGCTTGACCAAGCCATGAGGAAAGGAATTCAATCCAATACCAAAGAGCTGATTGGACTATCTCTACAATAATTTACACCATTATTAGGCTGTTCCAAACTGGCCATTTAATAGATAGTTAGAGACAGAGACAAACATAGACACAGACCTTCCCTTTACCCCTTACTATTTATGGTTCTGTTTGGTAACCAAATAACAACAGTCAGAGACTATATCAAATGACCATACAAAATCCAGTATTTCAATTAAATTTCCAGAAAATTCTGGGAATCATGAGGAATTCATGAGGGAATCTGGGAATGTGGGAATTCGTGAGGCATTCTGACATGTTCCACAATTCAAACCTACTGACCTGTTGTTGACTTACTTATTTTCACAGCAAGACGTTGCTGCCCGAGAAGATCAGGGAGCATTTTGACATCTCACATCAGTGTCCTCTCCATGCTCCTCTTACAGTGTTGTATTCAAATCTGTGCTGGACCTCCAGAGCCTAAACAAGATAATGATAATAATCAACAGTTCATTTCCCAAATCTGTCTTATTCATATTCTGAGTTTCCACGCAAATGGACTTAGAACTGCCTACTCTGTTTCTCTCCAGATGCCACAGCAGCATCACAGAAAGCCCTGCCCGTTAAGCTCTCCAGCCAGGGTTTGCTCCAATTTCCTCTACTCGGGCTTGAGATGTAAATACAAACACACACTCACATACACACATACAAACCCCAATCATGCACAGGGGGAGTTATTATCTAATTATGCAAACACAGAGGCAGTCCCAGTAGTGATGCACATGGTTTCCATTGATAATAAAACACTTAGCACCTTGATCTGGAACCTCTTTATATTTTTCCAAAAACATATGGAATTTTATCCTAGCCTAGGGATTTCCCAAAATAAAGAAATGCTGCTACAAACATTTTTACTTCCAGAGACAGAAAAAAATTTTAGCAACTTTTAAATGGCTCTTCTCCAGCCACCAAAAAAATAACGAAAACCCACCAGATGCAGCTATAAATCCTTTTTATCGTTGTTTTTATTTGCATTATGGCCAAAAATATCATGAAAACGTCATGAAAAAATTGTGTCTTTGTAATGCGGAAATGAAAATGCAGTTGTTAATGTGTAAATACACATTCAGGACACATGCTGTCTGAACACGCATGACATATTCAGCGCCAATGCAACAAGGCCGATGGCTGCACTTTTCTTCTTACACTGAGAGTTAAGTAAAAGTTCATGCCTCACCACAAAAACTGTCCAGCATTTCTTTTTTTCACAACCATTTACTTTCTTCCAGTGGTTCTGTCCGTTGTGCTCTTTTCTCCCCATGTACCATTTGTCTCCTCTACTTCACCTGAACTTCTTTCTTTCAACATTTTAAGCTACTATGACAAGAGTTAAAGATCATGGAAGCCATAAAATCTGGCTTGAAACCTTAGCAAATGTTATATTCTTTGAAGGTCCTCATAGGTAAAAGCCTTATAAGCCCTTGGTGAAGAAACCATTGAAAGACAACTTCCTTGGTTCTTTTACAACCCAGAAAAGCAAAGAATAAACTTTTCTATGAAACAGCTGAAAATTAAAGTTTAAATCCAGAAAATTTTGCATTCATGAGAGATTATCACTGCGACTGTTTGGAAGCTGCTTGTCATCACAAGAGAAAGTAATATATTTTAAGTACGAGCATGTTATTATAAATGCTTTATTATTGTGTTTGTGATACAACGTCATGTCCTTACATCTCGAACAACAACATAATCTGATTAGGCATAAGAAAAGTTAGTCTTGTCTGAAGTGCTACCTTTTCTTCATAGTTTCACTAGTATATGCCACATCGTAGATTTTAATTTTATATTTAAAAATGTGGTCTAAGTCAGGGAATTCATAGAAAATGGGTTGCTTTTGGTACTATGTTTCTGCAATATAAGAATAAAAGAAAATCAAAGTTAGTAAAATAATTTATTATTCTGCCTGAGAGAAAGTAAGTGAGCAGTTTGATAAAACTTTAGTAACACAAATTTAAATACAATATATACACAGAATATACTTTTATGCTACTTTATATGTTTCAGCCATGGAAATATATCTCTACCCAAATATTACTAGCTTACCAAAGGTGATACTTTGTACTCTTTATAATCGCTTCTTGTCTTCCCTAATTCAGCTAATGGATTGAACCATTTTTGAAGACTTAAGTTCGATATCAAAACTACCTTTTAATATTCCTGTTTCTCTTTCTTATGCAATAAACCAACGAACATTTACTGAGTGTCAAACAACCGTGTTGGAGAAATCAATACGACAGATAAGGATATTCTTGCCATGAAATTCTTTTAGGTCTAATATGGAAGACAATATTGTCTAAATAACACAATGTGATAAATTTTTTTTAAAAAACAGCATGCTATATGAGTAACATATGTGCTGTGTGAAAAGTCAGGTCTTCCTAAGGATATGTCATTTAAGCTGAGACCTAAAACACAGAAATGAGTGAGCTATGTGAACACATTGAGGACAAGATTCCAATTAGATAGGACAACCAACACAAAGGCATTAGAGAGAGGGTGATGATCTCAAAAGGAAAAATATATATATATATCTTTCTGCCTTGAGTGTGGGGAGCAAGACAAGAAGTAGAAGTATCTGAGTCTAAAGAGAAATTCAGGAACAGGGTTACAAAGGCCTTGAAGACTGTGTGTGATGGTCTGTTGTCATTACAAAACCACCCTCACTTCTTTCACCCAGGTAGAACTCCAGTTTTGCTGAAATGTACACCCCTATATGAGTCCAAGAAAGTTAATGACCTCCCCAGTATTAGAGGTAAATTTTGTTTGGCATAAACTAACCATAGAGTTCCCTTTTCTCTTGCCAGTAATCAGCGTTAGGCATATTACTAAACCCTGGTCAATTGGACATGAAAGAAAATCTACTGGGGATTGTTATGGTCTGAATCTCCTCCATTCAAAATGTGTATGTTGAAGAATTCACCCTCAGTGGGACTGTATTTGGAGATGGGGCCATTAAAGAGTTGATTAAAGTTAAATAAATTCACAAGGGTGGTGTTCTAACCCAATAGAACTGATGTCCTCATAAGACAGAGAAGACGTCCTTTAAATATAGGGTTCAAAAGTAAAAAATATAAAAGGGGCATCTGGGTGGCGCAGTCAGTTAAGCGTCCAACTTCAGCTCAGGTCATGATCTACTGATCCGTGGGTTTGAGCCCCATGTCAGACTCTGTGCTGTCAGTTCAGAGTCTGGAGTCTGCTTCAGATTCTGTGTCTCCCTCTCTCTCTGCTCCTCCTCTGCTTGCACTCTGTCACTCACAAAAATAAAATAAACATTAAAAAATAATAATAATAAAAATGTACCACGCATATACCAAGCATAAGTAAACTCCTATGGCTGTATTAATTGCAAGCAAAGTAAAATCAAGGAGTATTACTAAAAATGAAAAAGGATATTTCATAATTAAAAAGGATTAACTTATCAAGAAGACATAAAAATCCTATATTTGTATGTACATAGTAATTTAGTTTCAGCCATTTTCCCATAAAATTGAGGAAAAGACCAAGACATGCAATTTTACACTTCTGTTTGACTCTCGTTCTGTTACCCTTCGGATCCCTTCCATGTCATTTTATTCAACCTCACGAGAGCAAATAGAGTCCTGACCATGTTGTCACTTCCACATAAAAAATACAAAGTTCTAAATTTATTATCTTTGCTAAGCACTTGAAATGTTGCAAGAATGCATGGTGATTAGAGTTGATTTATGTGGTTCTGCAAGTACTTGGAACTTCCTACTTCAAACTGCGTATTATTTACTGGATCAGCCATAAACACGGTGACAAAATGAGAGTCAGCAAAAGTGACTTACGTTTTCCTGAAATCATAGTACTTCCTGGAGACATGAGGCTTTAGGAAAAATGGAAGAGGCACAGGCTAAGGTGTTACGAGTGTGGTGTTAGTCCGAGAACAGTTACTGACTTTCTAAGCTGCTGTTTTCTCATTCGGTAAGTGGCATGGATTAGAAATGTTTTAATAGGGAACAAAATAAGATGCTATGTAAGAAAGAAAATTTTAAACTATTTAGTGATTTTTCTCAAATAAGGTACTAGAAATAGAGTCTTTTATCTCAATAAAACAAGGGAAGGAAATTAATATTTATTAAAGACTGCAATGTGTCAGACAGACACTTGTGGTCTTTCTTCAAACTGAAAAACAACCCTAAGAGGCTATTTTTATTTTTCAAATAAAAAAAAAATGGAGGCTTACAATAATTAATAAGTCATCTGAATAATATGACAATAATAATACTACATTATTTATGTTGCCATGGACAAGAATGCTTAAGAATTTAAACTCTCATGTCAGCATTTACTAGTCAGCTTACTTACTAGCTGAGTCCACTGAAGACTCAGTTTTGTCAATAGTAACACCCGAATACTATGTATTAGATTCAATGACATAGGTATTACATGAGAAAAAAATTCCAATGAAGTGATTAGCATAATGTCTACAACATAATAAATACTCAAAAGGCATGAACTCTGCTATCGTTAACATAATAGTATTAACAATAAAGATTTCCTTATTATTTTTTATTTTTATTTTTTAACTTTATCTATTTTTTAGAGAGAGGGAGACAGAGACAGCACAAGTGGGGAAGGATGAGAGAGAGAGGAGACAAGAGAATCTCAAGCAAGCTCCCTGCTGTCAGTTCAGAGTCTGATATGGGGCTCAAACTCATGAAACCAGAGTTTGAGCACCCCTACTATTTTTTTAAATGCTTATTTATTTATTTTGAGAGGGAGAGAGAGACAGACAGACAGACAGAGACAGAGAGAAAGTGTGACCAGGGGAGGGGCAGAGAGAGAGAGAGAGAGAGAGAGAGAGAGAGAATCCCAAGAAGCAGGCTCCATGCTGTCGAGTCAGACAGAGGCTCAATCTCACAAACATGAGATCATGACCTGAGCTGAAATCAACAGTCAGACACTTAACCAACTGAGCCAACCAGGCGCCACAAGATTTCTTTAAACAAAGGCATTGAAGAGCTTGAGATGAAGGAAGCATGGAAAGTTCCATCTTCTGTCTTCTATTTTAGGAAATGACTATATGACTACAGATTCTATGGAATCTATTTCTGCCCCATTGGAATTGCCATACTCTTTCCTACGCACCATGCACAGGAATCAAAACCTTTTGGAAATCATCCCTAAGAAAGGGCACTTTACATACACCTGTTAAGTGCACTGATAGCTTCTTTCTTTCTTTCTTTCTTTCTTTCTTTCTTTCTTTCTTTCTTTCTTTTTTTCTTTTTTTCATCTTCACAGAAAAGTAACTTGCAAGGGCACAGGAAGGACAAGTTGAAAACATGATCTTTGGAAAAGTGACACTGAAGGACTTCTTTGGAAATAGAAGTGAAAATATTTATCAAAATTCCATGAATATTAACAAATGGGAAAATAACAGTCTACTATTAGGAGATGAAACCAAACACTCAATCCCACTCTTTTTTGTACTCCACTCCACAGGACTTGCTTTCCCACAAATTTCTACAGGGACTGCCTTGTCCTCAGATCAAACATGACAAACAAGCATGCATTAAAGGAGATGCTTTGTGTTCAGAATCTGAATACAATGAGATATAACACTAGCAATATAAACCTCATCGGAGATAACATTTCAACTTTTAATCATTAACATTAATAACAAAAATATTTTCCCAGTACTTAATCTATGTGGAACAAAATTGTATTCTTTAAATATTTGAAAAGGATAGGAATTAAAGATTGAAAAAAAAAAGCCACTTTTACCCTGGAAATGTGACATCCCAAGTGTCAAGAGAAATCACATTTTTACAGCTTACTTAGGAGCTCCTGGAAACCAAGATTTGGAAGAAATCCTCATAGATCCTTCAGAGTTTTGTAAGGGTAGTTGATAGTGCCATAATAAAAGTTTAAATTAAGAACCCACATTTTGGCATGTATCAGGCAAAAACCTGCTAACAATGCCTAGGCTGGTTTCCAAAAGAAATCAAGGAGTTCTGGCAGGCCAGCTGCATGTATAAGGTAGTAAATTTAAAAATAATAAAACATTCATTTGTCAGCATAAGTCTGGTTGCAAAGTATATGGCCATTATTTTGCAATTAGTGTCACTTACTGCAATAGTGCTTTCGCAGCAATTCAGGATTTAGCCACAGTTTTCCAGAGCATTTCCTTCCACCACTTCTGAAAATTATTGCTGAGATAGTCACTCAATATTAAATCACTCTGTCAATTAGTGATTGTGGGAGACCACTCCCTCTTCTGTTCGACACATATAAGCACTCAGACGGTATGAGTGTAACTTTTTTTACAAAGTCATGATGTTTTGCATTAGCCAAAACTTATAGGAAGATAGAACTTTCAAATATGTGCTTCCATCTTATCTCATCCATCAGAAGCAAATCCCAGAGCCAGCCACTGTATTATTTAATCTTGGCTTTGCCCATCCTCAACATTATTAAGTTCAGTTTTACTACTATACTTTTGAGTTTTAAACTTTGCTTGTCCTTTTCTTCCTTGCCAACTTCTTACGGAACTGATAATTTTATTATTACATAAAGGTATATTAAAAAGTTATTTTCACGTTTACCCCTCTCAAATGGTATTTGCACTTCAAAAGATGATTCAGGCTGCCGTGGTTCCTTGGGGAGTTAAGACAGGGAACTGATATATAAGATTTTGCAGGATGTGCCCCGCTTAGGACATAAAAGTAGTCTGAAATCCTTTCCAGCTTCACGTACGAAGCTGAGTACTCTGACTCAGAGCAGAGACATCCAAAAAGGAAAGGTCCCTTATTCTTATTCAAGCAAGCAGTCTTGGGAAAGGGAGCTTTTACTACATTGTTTGATAGTATGTACCAAATTGAATTGACATCGCGCAGGTAGCTAGTCATGTTTTGTGTTCCAATAAAAAGGGTTTAAAATCTCCTTCCCAGTAAAACAGCAAATGGAAGAATACCAATGCTACAGAGAGAAAGCAACCACAGAGTGCTTCGTTTAAAGAGACAGACAGCCTGTATATACCACAAGCACAGCTATGAACAGCAAAATATACAGGAGAGAATAAGAGCCTCGCATTGAGGCATGGGTCAATAAAGACTCAAGCTTAAAAACCATAGTGGGCTTCAGGGCTCCTGAAGAATAATAGCAGCTGCCTAAATCTGAATATCTTTACACATTTGCCCATAGCCATAAAGATGGAAAAGTAGAGCAAATACAACTATTCTCAAGCATAACTGGGGGATGGAGAATAGTATACGGTTAAGTATATGTGCACGTTAAGAAGTAAATATCTAAATCTTACAAAGCTGCCTCCAGACTCAATACCTAAGCAGAGTCAGGTAGAGATTGCATGTAAAAGAAAGCCCAGAGATGGCAGAAAGCACATAAAGACACCCCCCCCCAAAAAAGAGAATAGCCTCTGACCCAGTAAGTCAGAGCAGTGCTAAGAAGAAATTGAACAGAAGGACTTGAATAACAGAAGAATCTCTTGGAAGACACTACTTTCATGGTGGGAATGAAGAGGGCATGTTTATTGGAAGACTTGCTGAAGGAAAGAAGAAAGTGTATGGTGAAAATCAGGGCATTACAAGGAAAAGAAAAAGGGATTATCACAAAAGCAGAATCATGTCTCTTAAAAATGTAAGGTCTCAATCTATTAACATCCAATGACACTGGCTCCCCAAAAAGGGTATTTATGAACTAAATTTTGTGAACCATGAAAATCTCTCCCCATAAACATATAGGAATGCTGTTATTGCTGGATGAGAATGTGAAACATTTTTAAATAAACAACAACAACAAAAAAGGCAGATAAGATTCACACAAAGCTGTTATAAAGAGAAAACAGAAATTCGGAATCAGAACATTTAAGTATATAAAAACACTAGGACAGAACGCAAAGCAGAGAAAAATTTTAGTGCAGTACCTACACTTGAAAAAAAATTCTTAAGCAAGCACTTGCCAAAATGAAAGAATAATTCAGCAACGTGGGAAAGAAATAGACAAAAACAGTAATGTTGAAATATCAGTTGAGTTTAAATCGGAAATATTAAAACCGACATAATATCACATGATTAAAGACTAAATGGCAAGATAATTAATACTATATATTTATCTGAAAATATGACAAGGGACATTTATAAAGAGTAAAAATGCCCAAAAGAAATGAAATAAAGATGGAATCTAAAAAGATAGAAAAGAATATATGAATGAAAGGCCAAAAAAAAAAAAAAAAAAAAAAAAAAGAGGCACTAAACACATAACTGAAGAACCTGGAAAAGAATAATGAAACAATGGAACAGAGCTAATAATAAAGCTAGAACCTAAGAAAACTCTAGATGGTTTGATTTTTTTATACATTCTTTTTGGTGATTAACCAATGCTTACTTTTATTTAGTTAGTTCACCATTAATTAGTTTTCTTTTAATTTTTTAATGTTTATTTATTTTTAGAGAAAGGGGGGAGAGAGAGAGAAAGATCAGGGGAGGGGCAGGAAGAGGGAGAGAGAGAAAGAATCCCAACCAGGCTCTCCACTGCCAGCGCTGAGCCCAATGTGGGGCTCAAACCCACGAACTACATGAGATCATGACCTGAGCCAAAACAAACAAGAGTCAGACACTTAACCAACTATGCCACCCAAGCACCTCTTAATTAGTTGTTTTTAATGATGCAATGCACAAGCTTGACCCTTCACCTAAAAGAAAAACTAAGAACTAGACAAACCAACTCCTGTCCCTCCCCAAATCAATAAAAAAAATCATCCTGAATTCCACATGCATCATTAATCTCATATTGTATTTATATGCATTACTAAAAAGTATGTGAATATAATATATAATACATATATAGAGACTATATATGTGTAACTAGTCATATGTATAGACATATACATATTTTAAATGCTTTTCATTTTATAAAAGTGTACTTTTGTTCTACATGATCTTTTGAATTTACTTTTTCACTTAATGTTTTATTACTAAGATTCATCCACATTATTGTATGTCATTTTGGTACATTCATTGTAACAGTTATATTTATTATGTGATCACATGTTTTAGCTATTCTCCAAGGACATTTGTGCTGTTTTTTTTTTCTAACATGTTCATTATATTACATGTTGCTACAGTGAACCTAGTCAAAGGGTGGAAATTTGTGAATACTGAGTTAAAATTCTAAAGAGCAAAAAAGTCAAAACATAATTCCTTTAGAATCAACCCAGATGTTGTAGAACAGTCAATATGCAAGGGTAGACTGAATTCTAAAACATTGGCAATTAATTGAAACTGACCATACACTGAAAGCCAAGCAGAAGAGAATATACTTTAATTGAATCATACAACGTATAAACACTTCCAGTTTTTCATAGTGTATGTCTCAATTCCCAGAAACATTTTGGGAAGAAAGTGCTCTGTCCTTCATTGCCTCCAGCATTTATCTAAAACATAGTAAATAAATGTCAAAATAAAGGATAATTAATGAGTGAGCAAATGGATAAATCAACTAATGTGTATTTCCAAACAAAGACACTTTTTAGAAACACTGTTAGAGCTTTGTTCACTAGTAGTTAATAAGTTTAAAATCAAGATTAAAATATAAAACATTCATTTGAAACTGATCTTTACTTTATTGCCAGGCAGCTCTGTACAATTAACTTCATGGTCTACTGTTAAAAAAATGCTTTCTTTGTTATAATTATTTTCATGCTTATTTACATACATAAACACCCACACAATCACACATATACTCACTCCTTCCCCCTTCTAGAAATCTGAAACACATTCATATATTCTAATTTTTTTCTGTAAAATAAAGATGCTATCATAGTACTCTCAAACTGAAAGTAAGACTCCTTCCAGAACATTTTATGCATGCACAAATCACTTTATATAACTCTTATAAAAAATAATTTATTTACTCTCATAAAAATCTTACAATCTAAGTCATATTCAATGTTTTCAAATTTTAAAAAGTATATAAAAAACAAAGACAAAAATGCTTATATAGATTGTCCATATCTTTACTTGTGTAGAATTAAAAAAAAAAAAACACTTTGCAAAATAAAATAAATTTGGAAAAACCAGTGTTTATTTTTTAAGTCAGTGTTGTTTTTGATCTACAGTAAGTATAATAGAACAATTAAAAATTTGAAATATAATCACCTAAAATGTAAAAGGAATGAAAATGAAAGGTAAGATACATACAGATTATATGAGAAGAAAATACAAATATCCAGTAGAATTTTAAAAATCTATAATAATTTCTTATAATGAAATATATCTATTAAATGGCAATTAATGTTTTGGTCTTAGTACATCTAATATACAGATGTAATGCAGTTAAAAGTTCTCAAATAATGTTTTTGAATATTCAAAACAAAGTTAAAAATGTTTATCTTATTAAATAATCTATATGCATGTTGACTTAAAACAAAACAAAACAAAACGCTAAATTGATGATGACAGACCTAAGGCAGGGCGTGTTCAAGGAGACTGAGTAAATCTCATTTAAACCAGTGGCGAAACTGATAGCATGAATCATTCATAGCTAATTTGTCATTTTATCTTTTGCTCTTGCCCCCACGATATTCTATTTAATCACTTTTCCTCAAGACCTGCTCTGGGCTGAGCATTGTGGCTGGTTGGGTTAAAGCAAGAATGGTGCATTCTAATCCTGTTCAGGCAAGACCGATGTTACCATGTCTGTAATTTTTTTAACGTTTTTATTGATTTTTGAAACAGAGAGAGACAGAACATGAACAGGGGAGGGTCAGAGAGAAAGGAAGACACAGAATCTGAAGAAGGCTCCAGGCTCTGAGCTGTAAGCACAGAGCAGGACACGGGGCTTGAACTCACAGACCGTGAGATCATGACCTGAGCCGAAGTTGGAGGCTTAACCGACTGAGCCACCCAGGCGCCCCTGTACTTTTTTTTTTTTTTAATGCCTTCTATATAGAAGGTGTGATATTATGTAGGCGTTGAGTGGTTTAAGCTGTACTCCAGGGACATTCAGTGTTTCATCAGTAAGTCGCACTCTGAGGGTGGTCCACTATCATTCTGTCAGAAAAGCCACTCTAGAGTCAGCTTCCACAACTTCAAGTCTTCTTATCTAGCACAGATATGTCATTAGCAAAAAAAAAAAAAAAAAAAAACATTAAAAATGGATTTTCTTGGGTGAAATTAGTAGTTTGTGAGCAGAATGGATATTTAAAAAGATTTTCCTTGATGAAATATATATATATATATATATATATATATATATATATGTTATTTCTTTCTATATAAAGTTATTCCTTTCTTTTATTTTGGAGAGAAAGAGAGAAAGAAAGCATGGGGAAGAGGGACAGAGGGAGAGAGAGAAAGAGAAAGGGAATTTTAAGCAGACTCCACATTCAGTGCAGAGCCTGATGTGGGGCTTAGCTCCTATGACCCTGAGGCCCAGGATCATGACCTGAGCCAAAATCAGCGTCAGATGCTTAACCGGCTGAGCCACCCAGGTACCCCAAAATATATCTTTTTTTTAGTGAATGGCTTAAATATGTTAGATATTTCTACTAACTGAATATAAAACTTGTATCAGATTCTTCATCCTATACCTATAATAGCAGACCTATATACCTATATACATACCACAGCACATGCTTTGTTCTATCAATCGTTCTGGGGATTCTTGACTGATTTAGAATCAATCTAATTCTTTAGGTGATTAGACAAAATGCTGTGTTAGAATGTTATTGTACTTGTTTAAGAGGAACCTTACACATAGGGTGAATTTCTAGCACCCAAGAAGAGTAAAAGATGAAAATCCTTTGAGCTCACAGAACAAGCAGTGGTACAGTTTAATGCCTGCTTGTTAAGTGTCTATGTAGACACATTTGTTTAGGACTTTTGTTACAACCTGGTGGTGAGCTTGTGGAAGAGTAGCCAACCCTAGCCTATCATTAATTATAGACTGCCAATGTTGCAAACTGTCACACAACAAAACTAAAACAACTTAATAAAGAGTCTGATGTCCTTTATTCAAGAGAAAACAGCCTATTGATTGGGGGAGTGCAGTGCCTCAAAAGCAGTGAAGCGATCTCAAGGGATTTTGGCAAAAGCGAGTTTTGTAGAGCCTTAGAGAAAACAACATGGAAACAGGACACGATTGGCCATCAGGTATGGGATTTCTTTACATGGCTAGCAGGTCCTACTCTCTGGGTAAGGTAAGCTAGTTAAAGTGGAGTTGAAGGACTGTGGTTGGTGTACATTAAGTCTCCTTGATAGGCGTTTCCTGTAAGTGTAGACTGACTTACATTTAGATTCGATGTGGGCATGGCCACTGGGACACTATTTTGTGGGTCACAATATACCAATTAACTGAATCATTACCAAACAAACAAATGAAAAACAAAATTTAGGCGTTGTGCTTTAACTAATGGGTTTCAACTAGCTCCCAACAATAAACAATGTAGAAACGTAAAGCTGTGTCAAGGCTGCTCTCAGTTTTTCAACATTAAAGACATGATGATATCACAGAAGCAAATGGCCATTTAGTCATTATCTAAAATACAGTGTCTGTTTAGTGCTGCAATCTCACAAATTCTCTGTTATTATTTAACTCAAAGCTAAGAGGCAAATGGACACAATGATGGTGTTATTTAATGGCAATTAATTCTTCATTCATTCATTTCATTATAAACTCTGAGCATTTTCCACCAGGATTTCATTTGCCAAAAAAGAAAGGAATTTATATAAAGGATTTCTTTTTTCCTTAATCTTTACATGCATGATAAGAAACAGAAGAGACCAACTATTGTAATTATCAGAGGAATTTTCAACCTAAGAATCTGTTGATTTATTTCAGAATATGGGAGAAAACTATAGTTATTCTAATCTCTGTTAGTAAGAGTTTATGGTCTGTATTTCTCAATTTTCAAGGAATAACTAGATTTGTGTGCCAACTTCATTGATTCTAGCAGAGTGGGTAGAAAGTAAGGTTGTTCAACATAGGAAATTTCCTGGGCTGAGATGCAAATACTTCTTTTCTTGTGAATTTGCTTGTTTTGCACCTGTGCCTCTTCAGAAGGAGCATTTGAGTTTTGAAGATGAAGAATAACTCATTTTTTTAAAAAGTATGTAGTTGGGTAATCCATTTAAGGATAACACAGTAAAGGGGTCAATTAAAATCCAGTGTTTGGTGAGTGAGCAATGATCCACCAAGAGCACCAAATGCATACTAAATACAAGATGGACAAAATCAACAATATACGTACAAATGAAATAAGGCAGTATTGATTTATAAAAAAACAAATGAGAAAAAAACTACTTAAAACAGTAATTTTTCCTCCATATGACAACAGTAACCTCCAGAAAAATAAATAAAGTAAAAAGGTATTGCTTTAAGATAATACAAAGATACAGAAAGACAAATACCATATGATTTCACTCACATCTGTAATTTTAAAAAGGAAACAAATGAGCAAAGAAAAATAGAGACCAAAAAAAACAAACTCTCACATATAGAGAATGAACTGGTGGTTGCCAAAGGGATCTGGTTGCCAGGTTAGTGTAATAGAAAAAGATTAGGGGTACATTTATCTTGATGAGCACTGAGCAATGCATAGAATTGTTGAATCATTATATTGTACAGCTGGAACCAATATAACACTATATAAAAATAATAATAAAATAAAATACTAGAAATAAAAAAAAAACAATGGTTAAACACAGATTTTTAAGTTGAAACTTTGAGATTTAATTCCACCAGTTAGTGAAAGAATTCTCCGAAGTTCTAAAGCTTTAACAAAAATAAAATAATACTCAGAAGAATTAAACACAGGCATGTCAACCAAACTCCATGGCAGTTATCAAATAGATTTAAGTTAATTGTCTTGTAGACTCATTAAACACTTGTAATTATTTTGACAGATTCTGGGAGTGTTAGACTGATACCCAAAGACAGCGGGAAGTGGAGAAATCGTTAAAAATAGAAATGATTGATAAATTAAAATTAATGAAACAAAAATTGAAATGATATGCATATATATAAGTGAGAAAATGAAGAAATGTCAGATCATTTAAACGGTAAAAATAGTGCTTAAAAAAAACACATTCCTATAGTAATACGAATGCACTTATCACGATCAAAAATGTATGAGAAACAGAAACATTGTCATAACAATGAGTACATTACTAGTTTCATGCTTGAACATCTCTCAATTACCTCATGTAATTCTCACATCAACACATGAAACTGCTCATTCTTATCTTCATTTTATTAAAAAAAAAAAAAAAGCCAACTTCTGAGACACCTGGACAGCATATATGGTGATCTGAAGTCAATGCCATAGAATCTGTACTTTGTTTAATGTCTTTTGAATTCTGATTGATTATTGCTTTGGAGTATCTGTGAATACCCTGCCTTTGGAGGCACAATTACAGCTTCTGTGGTTTCAACAGGAAAACTATGATGCATATATGCAACACTGATGTGTAGACACACCAAATAGCTTTGCTTCAAATGGGAAAAACTCCAAGAAGACCCTCTTTAGACATGAAAGAGAAGTTCTTGGCGAAAAGTGAGAGTGTGTGATAACTCCATGGTTCACTCTATCATGTCAGATATTCATTCTGCCTAGACAGATGGTCATTTCTTCAACCTCATGCGGCCCACAAGGAAATCACGGACAGATTTGCTTCAACAGTGGGGTCCAGTTAGCAAGTGTTCCTTGAGAGTTTATTTATGTAGGAGAAAGGAAGTTGTGATAGTTTTTTTACTGAATTCATTATTACTTAAGCATGTCCACTGCATGTTTAAAGTCCCCAAGGAAATGTCTTTGAGAGATCTATGTTCTAAGGCAGGGGGCATGCAAATATAGATAACAGAGCCTAAACCTGATGCAAACACAAGGTCTCTTGTTTTCTCTGAAGACTGTATAACAATAAATTCACTGGGTTAAAGCAAAAGAAAGTTGTAAATGAGATTTTTTTCAAAGCTAATGATTTGACCCGTCAGGAGTCACATTTAGAAACTAGAAATAATTGTGACTTCCTATTAAGGATCAAAAGAAATTCCTTTTTTTTAAAATATTTATTTATTTTTGAGAGAGAGAGAGTGAGCTGGGGAGGAGCAGAGAGAGATGGAGACACAGAATCTGAAGCAAGCTCCAGGCTCTGAGCTGTCAGCACATAGCCCGACGCAGGGCTCAAACTAATGAACTGTGAGATCATGACCTGATCCGAAGTCAGACACTTAACAGACTGAGCCACCCACGCGCCCCCAAAAGAAATTCTTTATCAGAAACTTTTGACAAACCAACCATAGAAATAATTCCACTGCATATGTGTGTTTGTGTAAATATATGCCTCTGTGTGTCTATATAAACTAGCTCAGGACTGGATATATTTAGAGAAATAAACAAAATTCAACGTGACCAAAACACATGTTCCTTAGGAAAAGATGTAGTAAACATATTTTCACTGGATGTCCAAAAATATTAGTTTTTAATCACTTTGTTTGAGATTATATATTTAAAATTTCTATATCTAGTTTCAACATGTTTTTTTCCAAATAATTTAAGAGATTTGGAAAGCATCCAGAGCAGAGAAATTTAAATGATTAAAGAAGTCAACACAAATTCTTAAGTGAAAACAAAACAAAACAAAAAAAAACTGGAAGAGCTAAATTTGTATAACTTATCAGAAGAAAAACATTTACAAATATTTGAAGGGTGTGAAGAGGAAGAAGTAATAGCAATTATTCAGCATAACACACAGGAATATGATATAATAAAACAAAATAATATCAACAAGCAAAAATTTCTTAGGTACCTTGAAAACATCATAACTTTGTTTAAAAAGACAGCAAATAAAAAATAATTTCCACCTTAGCAGATAATTTTCTATTAATATAATTAATAAAATATGACTTTGGACTGTAAGATAATATACACTTTGCAAAAGACTTGAAGACTAATGCCAATTATAGTAACAACAATAACAATAGTATCATCTGGCAATCACAGTTCTAACTTATTTCATTTTTACAATTAGTCTGTAATTGTAACTATTACTATTCCCATTTTATGTATGAGGAAACTGAGGGAAAGAAAGGTAAAAGAAAATGATAATGCCTAATCATTTGTATTTCTGTATTATTCAATATATTATTAGATAAAAATAATGTAGCATAATAATCTAATAATTCACATTAAGTATACACTTTTAGTTATGCAATAAGTGATAGTTGTTTGGCTAGTATTAATAATGTAACAAGGTAATTAAGATGAACAACTATTTCAAAATAAATATTTTTATTCAATAGATTTGTTTGTAATTAGAGCATGCTTGTAGGTTCATACATAATTGGTTTTATAACACAAACGAGAACACATGATAATGTTAAGGACTCCATTATTTATTCTTTTTGTTTTTAATGTTTATTTGGAGAGAGAGATAGAGACAGAGTGTGAGTGGGCGAGGGGCAGAGACAGAGGGAAACATAGAATTCGAAGCAGGTTCCAGGCTCTGAGCTGTCAGCACAGAGCCCGATGTGGGGCTCAAACTCATGAACCATGAGATCATGACCTGAGCCGAAATTGGACACTTAACCGACTGAGTCACATAGGCGCCCCTATTGTTTATTCTTTAAGTATCCTTATAATGTGCATCTATAGACCAAACCGTTAATTATAAAATTCAACAAATAATTTATTACTACACATATTTGGACCATTCTAGGCCCTGGTGATATAGCCAAGAACAAGACAATTAAGACCACTATTCTCATGGAACATACCTCTACTGTGGAAGGAAAAGATAATAAAGAAACTCTATTAATGAGAGTTCTCCACAGAAACAAAACTAATAGGATAGATGATAAGTTATAAAGACAGATGATAGACAATGATAGGTAGATATATAGATGATGATGGATAGATAGATAGATAGATAGATAGAATTACTGTAAGGAACTGGCTCATGAAATTATGGAGGCTGATAAGTCCAAAATATGCAGAGTGGGCTGGCAGCTGGGAGACCCAAGCATAGCCAATGCTACATTTCCAGGTGAAAGGCCATCAAGCCTTCAGTTTAAGTCTGAAAGCCATTCACTGGAGAATTCTTCTTGCTGCAATAGGGAAAGATCAAACTTTTGTTTTATTCAGACCTTCAACTGATAGGACAAGTCACACCCACCTTATGAAAAGTAATCTGCTTTCCTCAAAGTCCACTGATTTAAATGTTAATCTCATTCAAAAACACCCTCACAAAAATACTCGGAATAATGTTTGACCAAATAGCTAGTCACGCCAAGGCCCAACCAAGCTGTTACATCAAATTAACCATTACATGGTGAAGTAACATCATGGAGGTCTGTGGGATTTGAGTGGTCAGGAAGTCCTCTCTTAGGAGGAAATGTTGAAGATAAGATGTGGATGACAAGCAGTGAAGTGAACACGCATGGGACAGTCTGTGGGAAGGAAAACAGCTCTGTGAAAGGAATGGAATGGTGAGTCAAGTCAAGGAGCACAACAAAGACCTTTGTGACTGGAGTGCTGAGGAGAGTGAGGACAAGTAAAGATACCAGATAGGACTAGAGAAAGGTCGTGCAGCTATGGTCTGCAATTCAAGTTTAACGTGGAGCAGGATGGAAAGCTGCATTGTTCCAAGTGGTGGATGGCCCATAAATCCATGAAATCCGCACTGATCCCAGCGGAATTCTCCTTCACAAGGCATTTGTAGGGTTTGAAATAATGTTCTTCTACATATGATCAATAACTAGCAGCCCACAAACATTTATTGAGCACCTAATATGTATACCAATGACTATCTAATCATTGGGGAATGAAGGAATAATGAGACATCATCCCTACTTTCAGTACATTTCGATCCCAGCCATAGAGAATAATGCAAAAACATAATTTTACCTCATGTTTATTCCCT
The DNA here is from genome assembly GCF_028749965.1 of Puma concolor. NCBI lineage: Eukaryota > Metazoa > Chordata > Mammalia > Carnivora > Felidae > Puma > Puma concolor. The sequence continues at coordinate 177,794,893 of NC_141670.1, read as the reverse complement.
AAACAGAAATTCTGTTGTGGTACAATAGCTGATGGGTGATGCATAAGGTTACTAATCCTGGAAAACTGTCAGTAAATTTACATATGCAGACAAAACCAAAGATTGAATTATTAACAGCTTAAACATTGTTTTTTTTTTTGCATTTGTTGTCAAGAATTTGAGTGTATTGTGTAAGACAATGAATTTTACTTTCAGACTACCTAGGAATATCTGAATAGAACAGTAGAACATTTTCTCTGCCAGCATAATTTCAATTAAATCACCTTATAATGAACTAAGCTAAAACACAAATACAACCTGAAACCTTAAGCAGCAAATTCTGGCTTTAAAATCAAACCTAAGTTTGCTTTCAATTAAAAAAAAGTCTCAGTTTAATAAATGTTATGTTAATAAGGAGAGACTCAAGTGGTTTAAAACCCTTTTTTATAGACATTGTCCTCTATAAAAATAATCTACCTAGACATCTACCCAGAAAAATAAATAGGTAAAGTTATAGATATGAGCATTTTTACTGACCTCGATACAGTGTAAATACTTCTTTTTTATTTGTGATTGCCAGATCAGCACTACCCTATGTCTGTGTATTACATATCTAAATTCCAAATCTTCACAGGGGCAGAGTTTTAGCTTCACATTCATAACATCTCCTGAATATTCATACAAATTGCCTCTGAAAATACTCTCATTAAAAAAGACCTGAGTAATAGCCCTTGTAAAGCACTTTAAAAATATGAACCTTTGTGTAAATGCTAAGTAGCATTTTTATTAGTGTTAAACATTAAACAATAGCAGGGGGAGTAATAAATTTAGATTTATGGCATGGCCAAGGAAGAAAAATATTTTCACAAGGAGCATCAAAGGACAGTAAAAGGAGATTTAAGGAGGGAAGCTACACTATGCCGCAGCACAGAAAAAAGAGCATCAAAAATTTGTCCAGCCAATACCGTAAAAAACAAGTCTGGTATAAAACTTCAATGCAAATAATAATAATTAGAGTCACGGAGGTCAGGAGGAGAGGCATTTAAGCTATTTGAAAATGGAGGCCAAATGAAGGGTAACCCCCAATGGACCCTTAGTCACCCAGTTTTGATAAGGATAGTGCTGTATTTGAGGTTTCCACCAGGAGACAAGGATACCTGCAACAATTTGCCTCCCTTCACCATGTGGTGAAACAACCTTCTTGGAAGCTTCTAATCAAAAGGGTTGTTTCCTCTTCTGCCATCCCTAGGTCACCTCTTCTCTGTTGATCCCAAGCAGTTAATGTGTTTGGATGGTCGCTGCTATTGATAGTGAGTAGTGGCAGCACTCACTTGGTGCCTAGACCACAAGAGCTGCTGATGGCCAACTCTCTTACAAATTCCAATCTGAGAAACATCCTCCATTTGCCATTGCTCTGGTGCTGAAAGAGAACACTGGAGTCGGGACCTCTGGCTGCTGCTGTACTTCTGGCTTCAATTAGACCTAATGCAACATATCCTGCTTAGGTCACTCAAAGAGTGAGGAAGGATCGCCCAGCCCTCATTGCCATGCAAGCCCATCATCTGTGCTCTCCAAATTATTGCCCTCTAAAAATCAAGTATATGGCCTTATTAGAATCCAAGTCCATCCTAGGGAAACTCACTCAGGTCAAGTTAAGGGATGCCGCAGCTCAAGGGGTTCAGAGCCACCATTATCCTTTGACAGTGCAGCTCTGCGCAAGACCAGGCACAGTGACAACCATCATCTATGTTGGCCTTCGGAAAACCAGCAGCTTCATTGACCCTCCCTTTCACCGAGCCTTTGTCAGCACTAACAAAGTTTGTGTTGACAGGGTTATTTAGTTTTCAGAAGGAGGAATTAAAGTCCTGTTTCTTTCTCTAGTGTAAAGTCTCAAATCTTCAGAAACAAATCTGCCCTTTCTTGTCCCAGAAGCTTTCAGGCATCCTATAACAATATCATTTTCTTACACATTTACAAAAAATGGTTTTAAATTTTGGCTTTCACAATCCCACTTAAGTGTTTTATTATATTCCATTATAATGTTATCAAACATAAGAAATTATATTTAGTAGATCATTGTTTTATATGTTATAATACATATAAGTGGTGATATAAATTCTCAATGAACTTTCAACAGCATCTCTTTTGGGGTTATACAGATAATTATCAAGTGTGTACAATATTTTATTTGAAATCATTAATTTTGAAATAATTCCTGGTATGATTTGTGTGTGTAAAGGTAATTCTGATCAACACATTAGAGTTGTGTGATTAGCATATATAATGCCTTCAGCTACTTGTTTAGACATTCTTTGATTAGAATTTTGCATCACCTAAAACACAATGCTTTTGGTTAGGGGACACGTAAGAGAACTTCCGTCCCTTGCGTGTAAGCCAGCAACCCCACTTTTCTATGCCGGCCAGTCAAAGCCTGCATCTGTCCACTCTCTTCCTCCTAATCTGGTTATAGGTCTGACATATACTGCCGCAGGAATTCCAAGGCACCTTCAAAGTAACTCTTTCATTCAAAAAGCTGATCAGGGGGCGCCTGGGTGGCTCAGTTGGTTAAGCGTTTGACTGGATTTCAGCTCAGGTCATGATCTCATGGGTTGTGAGCTCAAGCCCCACATGAGACACAGTGCTGACAGTACAGAGACTGCTTGGGATTCTCTCCCTCTTCCTCTCTCTGTGCACAACCCCCTTCAGAATAAATGGATAAACAAACAAACAAACAAACAAACAAAAATGCCAATCAGTGTTCCTGCACCTAGAAAGAGATCTACTCTCAGATATGGATAGGTTTCAGGACTGTCTCTGCCTGCATTTACAAATATGTCTTCACTTTGTGGACTTGAATATGAGGCTTTGTTTCATTTTAACTTGGTGCCTAATACTAAGCTTGGTTAGAGGGGTAGAAGATGAAGTTCTAAAGCCTTTAACCAACCTCAACCAACAAACTACTAATATTCACCAAAATGAACTTGTCCAATCTAAGACCAATTTGTTTTATCACAGTTATCTATACAAATCTCAATGACAAAAGGGAACCCAGAATATGGTAGCTAATGTTGTTATATTAGGACAACTTTTTCAGAAAACCTGAGTTGAATCTGATTAGCAAAAATGTTTGAAATAAATAGGCGAATTGAACATATCTATTCATGTTGAATTGTTAACTGCTCCATACATCATCCAAATGGTATAGAGTATGAAGAATTAAAGTCAAATAAGTATGTTTAAATTAATTAAAGAAATAAAAGGAATAATTGAAGCCATAACAAAAGGCAAGATTCTACAAAAACACAGCAGGAAGATTTGGAGGAAAAAAAAAACAAAAAGGTAACTTTCATAAAGGAAAACATGGTTAATGGGATGAAACACTAACTTTAGAGATTCAAGAGCACATTGGACATGATAAAGAAAGAATTAGTGAGTTAGAATATATATATGAAGAATCACCCAGAAGGAGGCATAGCCAAGCAGAAAAGATATTAGGAAAATATTTGCTGCATGAAGAGTAAAATGAGAAGTTCTAACATATCAGAGAAGTTCACAAAGGGAGAATACAAGCAACACTTGAAAAGATGAATGTTGAAAAAAAAAAAAAAAAAAACCAGAGTTGATAGAAGACTTGAATTCTCAAAAATTTTCCCCCAGGACCAAACATGTTTGGTCCCCAGGAACCAAAAACTAAATAAAAATTTGCAGTTTTCTTAACTGCAGAACACCAAAGACCATCAAAAAGTGAATTTAAAGGGGACCCTGGATGCTTTAGTTGGTTAAGTGTCTGACTTTTGATTTTGACTCAGTTCATGATCTTACGGCAGTGAGATCCAGCCCCTTGTCAGACTCTGCACAGGGCGTGGAGCCAGCTTAGGCTTCTCTCTCTCTCTCTCTCTCCCTTTCTCTCTCTCTCTTTCTCTCCCTCCACTACTCTCTCTTTCTCTCTCTCTCTCAAAATAAATACATAAACTTAAGGGAAAAAAATCCCTAAAAAAAGGGAACTTAAAAAAATTTTTTAAACTTTTTAAAATTTATTTTTGAGACAGAAACAGAGCGTGAGAGCTGGAGGAGCAGAGAGAGAAGGAGACACAGAATTTGAAGCAGGCTCCAGGCTCTGAGCTGTCAGCACAGAGTCCGATGCAGGGCTCAAACTCATGAACTGTGAGATCATGACCACAGCTGAAGTCTGACATCTAACTGACTGAGCCACCCAGGCACCCCCCAAAAAAGTGAATTTAAAGTAACCAGAGAGATAATAAAAATTATTTGCAAAGAAGAATAATATAAATAATAAGCAAACAGAAATCTATACCTTGCTAAAGAATGATCATAAATATATTTTTAGACAAAGATAGCATTTTAGACAAACAAGGATATACTTTAAAAACTAGTAAAGAGTGAACTTAAAAATGAAATGGAACACAAAAGGCAAATGAATACTAAATTTGTAATTTAATTAAATTTGGTAGCAGAGGGGTTATAAAAACAAGGTTGAACTAACAATATATATTAGCAAATGATTATAGTCAATTGATTAAAATTGTCTCAAATAATATGTGTCACATGATTATATCAGTAAATTAGTTAGAATGTGTTACATTTTATACTGCTTAGAAAGAGGATAAAAACATTAATAAGCTTTAGATTTCATTAGGTCAAATGTAAAGTTAAAATTTAAAGGCTAACCACACACACACACACACACACACACACACACACACAAAACAAATGTACACAAATGCAATAGAAGTTGGATGCATCACTTACAAATCAGGAGATGAAAAAAAATTGAATTAAAAATATTTCAACAATCCAATGAAATTAAGATAGAGCAATAAATCCAAATATATTATTAATAATAACTAATAAAAATAAATGTGAAAGGGTTAAATCAATCAGATTTGATAAAGAAGCAAATATAAATGTGTGAAAAGGATTACAAGATTAACAAATTGAATAGAAACCAAAATTCAATTTAACACTGTTTATAAAAGACATTAAAGAGTATAAGGAATTGCAAGTGGGGGGGCGCCTGGGTGGCGTAGTCGGTTAAGCGTCCGACTTCAGCCAGGTCACGATCTCGCGGTCCGTGAGTTCGAGCCCCGTGTCGGGCTCTGGGCTGATGGCTCGGAGCCTGGAGCCTGTTTCCGATTCTGTGTCTCCCTCTCTCTCTGCCCCTCCCCCGTTCATGCTCTGTCTCTCTCTGTCCCAAAAATAAATAAACGTTGAAAAAAAAAAAATTAAAAACATTAATAAGCTTTAGATTTCATTAGGTCAAATGTAAAGTTAAAATTTAAAGGCTAACCACACACACACACACACACACACACACACACACAAAACAAATGTACACAAATGCAATAGAAGTTGGATGCATCACTTACAAATCAGGAGATGAAAAAAAATTGAATTAAAAATATTTCAACAATCCAATGAAATTAAGATAGAGCAATAAATCCAAATATATTATTAATAATAACTAATAAAAATAATAAATGTGAAAGGGTTAAATCAATCAGATTTGATAAAGAAGCAAATATAAATGTGTGAAAAGGATTACAAGATTAACAAATTGAATAGAAACCAAAATTCAATTTAACACTGTTTATAAAAGACATTAAAGAGTATAAGGAATTGCAAGTGGGGGGGCGCCTGGGTGGCGTAGTCGGTTAAGCGTCCGACTTCAGCCAGGTCACGATCTCGCGGTCCGTGAGTTCGAGCCCCGCGTCAGGCTCTGGGCTGATGGCTCAGAGCCTGGAGCCTGTTTCCGATTTTGTGTCTCCCTCTCTCTCTCTGACCCTCCCCCGTTCATGCTCTGTCTCTCTCTGTCCCAAAAATAAATAAATGTTGAAAAAAAAATAATTTAAAAAAAAAAAAAAAGGAATTGCAAGTGGAAGCAAAAGAAAGGTAAAAGTTGCAAATACTAAATATAAGAAAGCTGGCAGAGTTATAGGCCTGTTGATAAAATGAACCAAAGAGAAAAAATACATATATATTTATATGTGTAAATACATATAAATTCCTAATTTAGATAGATAGATAGATAGATAGATAGATAGATAGACAGATATAGATATGTGGTAAATATTAGGTATATAAAGAATGAAATGAGAAAGTTTATAAACGGAAAGCTTTCACTGGGACAATAGAACAATTCAAATCAAATGAACTCCTAGGAATAAAGTATACAACTTACAAAGCCAAACTGGAACTATTATAAGAAAAAAATAACAAATCTATGATCACAGAGGGTAAATTTAACTTGCTTTTCTCAATAATTGGTTTATTAAGTAAAAAGAGAGAAAAATGGAGAGAGAGGAAAAGGAGACAAAGAGAACACATATTTAGATAAGAAAGACACAAATAACCATCTTGACATATTAAAAGTATATAAAGTATGGAAACTTGGGTTCTTGATTAAACTATTAAACTGGTGGAAAATTCTGGAACTGCCCACTGCAAAATCGTTCTTTATGGAGATAATCAGTATTAGTATGATCTAACTCATTGATAATTGGATCTTCTCACTACTAAAATGATATAGCACCAAAGTCGAGAATTGAAAAATGACCCACTGAGTAAATCCAAAACCAGAGAAAAAACAAATGATTAAAACAAAGAGAAGACAATTATGTAAGAGAAAATGAAATAATAAGAGCAATAAAATATAGACTAGTTAACTAAAAAATTAATGTAATAGACAATGTATATAAATAGATATGTATGTATGTATATACGTGTATATATATATTCCAATTTATACATGTATGTATGTATATGTATGTATATATATATATTCTAATTAGAATAACAAATGTGTTCAGCAATTTACCTGAACAAGATTAACCTACAAAAATCAACTGCACAACTACACATCAGTCAGAAATAGTCAGTAAAATTTTCTTAGATAAAATGTCAAAAAATAATATGAAGTACTAAGGAATAAAACTAGCAAAACACGGATAAAGACCTTTCATGGAGAATAATGCAAAATGTAATTGAAAGCTGTAAAAGTAAACAGAAATGTAGTGATACATTACTTTTATATACGGCAAGTTTCAGTATCATAAGTATGTTAATTCTCTATATATTCAAATTTGTCTCATCAGAATCACAAAAACATTATCTTTATAATCTGAAATACTGATTGTTATCTATATCGCAAAGTAAAGATCTAAAATGCTTAGTTACTCTCTTAATTGTAATCAGAGATATGACTTCTAAAATGTATATTTTTTGGTAATCGCTGAAGTTTCTTTGTAAACTCACATATAAGCTATTTTTGGTGAAAAATCACCAGGTATTTTAAAAGAATATGTTTTGGGGCACCTGGGTGGCGCAGTCAGTTAAGCGTCCGACTTCAGCCAGGTCACGATCTCGCCGTCCGTGAGTTCGAGCCCCGCGTCAGGCTATGGGCTGATGGCTCAGAGCCTGGAGCCTGTTTCCGATTCTGTGTCTCCCTCTCTCTCTGCCCCTCCCCCATTCATGCTCTTTCTCTCTCTGTCCCAAAAATAAATAAACGTTGAAAAAAAAATTAAAAAAAAAAAAAAAAGAATATGTTTTCTCTCTGCAGCATAAACTGATTATTTGGCACTTAAATAGAATAACAGCTTACTTTGTCACAAAAAGCTCTAAGGATAGAGTCCATTTCCACATTCCCTGGGCCCAGAGGAAGATGCTCAATGTGGTTGCTACGTAACGAAACTACTAGAGAAAAATTATTCTTAAATCTATTTGTGGAGATCATCTCAGGCAAGACAATTCTGAAGAAAAATTAGTGAGAAAATTTGCCTGACAAAATATCAAGATTCAGTCTACAGTTAAATAAGTGGGAAATAGTTTCAGAACAGTAATGTACATAATGGCTAGTGGAATTGAACAGAAATTCTAGAAACACATATAAACATAGATGTTTTATATATATCAAAGAAGGTATTGCAAAACAGGATAAGAGATGGAATCATCAGTAAAGGGCACTCAGAGAATTAGTGCCCCGGGGCGCCTGGGTGGTTCTGTAGATTAAGCGTCAGACTCTTGATTTTGGCTCAGTTTATGATCTCACATTTGTGGGATCTAACCCTGCGTTGGGCTGTGTGCAGACAGTGCAGAGCCTGCTTGGGATTCTCTTTCTCCCTCTTTCTGCCCCTCGCCCACTTGTGTGTGCATGCGCTCTCTCTCTCTCTCTCTCAAATAAATAAATAAACATTAAAAACAAATTGTGCCTCATATCCAAAAGAAAAAAAAGTTATTTCCTCACACCAGATTTAAAATCCATTACACAGCAGTAATGGCTCAAATGTTTAAAAAAAAAAAAAGTCTATATAGAACAAAACATTGAAGTGTCTCTTTCTAATATCACATAAGGTAAAATATCCTAATTGAGACACAGAAAGCCAAAAAGCACAAGACAAAGGGCAGATACATTTATTTCTGCTATTCATCCCCTCCCCATCCAAGCTTTCCTTTTAGTTCTTCAAGTTCACACCTACATCCGGACCTCTGATCTCATTGCCCAGAATGTCCATCTAAACCCTGTTCCCGTCGTTAACCTCAATTAACTGCAATTCATCCTTCAGATCTTTGTTTAAATGTTCAATTTCCTCAAGAAAGCCTTTCATGAGGGGCGCCTGGGTGCCTCAGTCTGTTAAGCATCCGATTTTGGCTCAAGTCATGAGTTCGTGGTTCAGGAGTTCTAGCCCCAGCCCCGCATCAGACTCTGCTGTCAGCTCAGAGCCTGGAGCCTCCTTCGGATTCTGTGTGTCCTCTCTCTCTCTGCCCCACCCCCACTCATGCTCAGCCTGTCTGTCTCTCTCTCAAAACTAGATAAAAACATTTTTAAAAAATTAAAAAGAAAGAAGAAAGAAAGAAAGAAAGAAAGAAAGAAAGAAAGAAAGAAAGAAAGAAAGAAAAGAACGCTTTTCATGATATCCCAACTTAAGTGTAATTTAAGTCTCCCCATTGGGTTGTAAACTCCCAGGATCTTCCTTAATATTCATCACTGTCCGTCATGGCATGTTTGTGTGGTTGTTCTATTAACAGCTAGCTCCATGCACTACACTACAGCCCCATGCTCATCAGTATGTCTCCAGCACCTAAAACAATGCCTGGGACAAAGAAGGTATTCCATACATATTGTAGAATAAACAATATAAGAGAATGGTTTCAGTGGAAAGGTGAGGAGAGGAGTGGAAAAAGCTTAATATGACTTTTGTATAAAGGTGATCTGTGTGCTGGAGCTTTGTAAATAGGCAGGGTTTGGACATCTGAGAAGTGTAGACTGCATTTCCAGAAAGTCAGAAAATCCTAGCGCTTTTCCTCCTAACCCCACTGGTTGTAATCAATCTTTCCTTTAATCCCGCCTTTAAACCATTATCCCTGTTCATTTGTAATTCATTTTAGGGCAGATTCCACATCCCATTTATCTCTGTGTTGCTCATTTCTTCATTGATTTACTTGAGTCTGGCAGACCAGACTACTTCTTTCATGGAGACTTCATTCTTATTGTGGGGCATGAAGGGCAGAAAAATAAAAATTTAATAAAAATATGTCAAATTGCAGTTAATGATTGGAATGTTCTTGAATACCTAAAAATAAGACACAGGCTAATGTCCTTGAGAGAGACTGGATTATAATGGGTAGCCAAATGTGACTTCACTAAGGAGGTGACATTTAAGCTAATATTTTAATATGTACCTCTAAGCTCCTGACACATTGTAGTGGCTTATAATGTTAGTAGCTGCTTGATTATTGTGTGTTAGATTTAATTGAATATTTATGCAATCACTTAAAATCCTGATAGCTCCTTGTAGCTTTCTGTCACTAAACTAGGTCAGGAGAAGAAGTTATCTCTATATCAGTTAAATAACTTTTACTAGTCATTAAAACTGTAATCAAAGGGAGAAGAATGCCGACCCTGACCTACCTTTGGGTGTCCATCTTATGAAATAGAACTAATGGCTCTCATTTGTACTTCCAGCCCCTTTGCTGAGTTTTCTTTTACTGGTATTGTCTATACTCTACAAAGCATACCCTTACCAATATTAATTTATCCTATTTACCTTCTCAAACAAGAGCCTGAGGCACCTTGTGTGGCTCAGTCGGCTAAACATCTGACTCTTGATTTTGGCTTGAGTCATCATCTCACAGTTGATGAGAGTGAGCCCAGCATCCAGCTGTCAGTGGAGAGCCCACTTGAGATTCTTTCTTTCTTCCCCTCTCTCTGCCCTTCCCCTTCTTGTGCCCTCTGTCTCTATCTCTCTCTCTCAAAATAAATAAACCTAAGCTAAATAAATAAACAAACATTTAAAAAAATTGTTAAGAAATATTCTTTAGTTCATCATAGAGAAGTGCTCCGTATATTAGGTTTCAATGTTGCATAAAAATTTAATGACTTAAAATGACACCCATTGACTCTCTCAGTTTCTGTGGATAGAAAGTCTGAGCATGGCTTGCCTAGTTCCCCACAATATGGCAAGCAAGGTGATGGCCAGGACAGGTGCTTATCTGAAGGCTCAACGGGGGATGGATCCGACTCTGTACTCATTCGGGTTTATTGACAGAGTTCATTTCCTTGAGTCAGGAGAGATCATGGTAATTCACTTCTTTAAGCCAGCATTGGAGACAGAGTCCCTAGAGAGTCTGTAAATTAACAAGTCTTGTTACACATAACATAATCCCAGAAGTGACATCCTAACACCTTTATTATATTCTACTGATTAGAAGTAAGCCATAGGTCCCTCCCACGTTTCATGAAGAGGATGTAGGAAGGTATGGATATTAGGAGATGAGAAACATGGGGGAAAACCACAAATCTGTCCACTGCAGTATTTTTTTTAAGTTCCCTGCTTTAAAATTTCTTAATGTTTTCATTTTATTTCTTTGAGAGACAAAGTGAAAGCGGGGGCGGTGGAGCGGCAGGGAGAAGGGAGACACAGAATCGGAAGCAGGCTCCAGGCTCTGAGCTGTCAGCACAGAGCCCGACGCAGGGCTCAAACTCACAGACCGCAAGATCATGACCTGAGTCGAAGTCGGACGCTTAACAGACTGAGCCACCCAGGCGCCCCTTAAGTTCTCTGCTTTTAGATGAACCTTTCATACACCATAAATTTTGTGCTACAAGTCTTCATCACATATGTTATTATTAATAGTTATAACAATCATAAGATACCGGTATTCAGGTAGCCCTACTGTCGTACTTCACCTAACGTATCTTTTGAACAACAGTCAGATAAGCGACAGCAACAGCGCCTGAGGAAATAAAAACCTACAGAAGTTATCTACACTCAAATAACCTATAAATAGCAGAGCTGGAATCTGAACACTGGTTTCCTAATAATAATAATAATAATTCCTAATAATAATTCCTAATAATAATTCCAGTGCTCCAATTTACCACTTTGTTTCATTGGGAAATGCAATCGCAAAGATTGGCTTCCTCCAACTCAGCAAAATAGATGTAGCTCCAGGAGACACAGAAAGCCAGTTACTGCCTCCAAAATCTAGTGCATCTGTTTACCACTTAATGAATGGAGGAAATTAATAACACTTTATTCCAACCATACATAGGAAAGAGAGTGCAATTATCTTCTTTGCATTTCTGTGCTATGAGCTGCTTCTATTTCCCCCCTTTGTGGCCAGTCTTAGCCAACTGTTGTATCTCATTCCCACAAGGAGTTGAATGAATGCTTTTCCTCAAAAAATGCTACAAAGCAGTCTCTGTGTCTATAGCTGACTCATAGCTTAATTAATGATTCACCTCTCTTCTTTCCTTTATATAATCATTTTTAAAATGGGTAGGTGTCTTTCTTTTGAAGATTTAAATGTACTAAACAAAACAAACATGTTTTAAGCTGGTTTAGACAGGCTTCTTCATACAACAACAAAAAACTCACAAAGAATGATCTTTGCACAAATAAATTAAATTTTACCCAAGGTGGGAGAATGTCTGAATTTCTTATTTGATATTAAGGGTCAGTGGCTTGGCTTTAATTTCCATAAGGTATTGCCTTTGTAGTCATTGGAAATTTCTGGTGTTTATCCATGTTTGTTTAACATGACCTGGTTGGAATGTTTGTCCAATTACCTTGTGTCATCTTCACGAGATTTACTAGGGCAATGCATAGGACAAAGATTTGTTTTGGAGAGCATGGAGGAATTGAGCTTATGGGAAAAGAAGCTGATTTCAGGAAAGCAAGTAGTGTTTGAGAATACTAACTGAGCTGATAGAGACAGGTGAGCAGTAAATGTGTCAATAGGAGAAAAGGGAAGAAGGCATGAAATACATGACTTCACTAAAATTTCACTGTGTCCATTTCAAAAATTTGTTCTGGATAAGTAAAAAGAAACATATTGAGATGATACGGTTCTGAAAACTCTTCAAGAATTTGATACAATTTAAGAATTCAAAGAATGTCCAAAGGGATTTAGAGTAGAGGGCTATTTTTGATGTTATTTGCTTTGTTCAAACTAATCGTAATTCACCCACATTTAACATACACAAGTTATATTTATTTCTTACTTGGGCAAGGAAGAATTGCCAACATATGTGGTTTTCTTGCTAACCAAAGAAAGAAGCAGGGCCGTTACAGGATTTGGGAGAAGTGTGGATTTTGCATTAAATGTAAAGAGAGAAACATTTTGATGAGTTATAAACAAAGGAGAATGATTCTGAGCACATGGTTAACATCAAGTCAACCTTCAAAAGCCTACTTCCTTGGAAGTTATACCATTAAGATAAATGTGCAAATTTGAGTCTGCTGTGTTTTCTGTGAAAGCTCTAAGCCCCAGAAGTAAATCTGAACTTGAGATACAGAAAGCTTGCAGGCAGTACTTGACTTACATAACAAGAACAAAATTAAAGATAGGTGAGAAGACAACGTGACCCACAAGGCTCAGATTCTTTAGGTTGGAATAGAATGAATGTCCCATTCTTAGATTTGAACAGATCAATACTCTGAAACTGAAAATTTACAGAAAAAAAAATCACCTTGCCTCTGGTTAAAATTTTATATCATAGACTAAATGGGATCACAGAGGTTCAAGCAGATTAAGGCAGGGGAAGAGCATTAAAGGAAAAAACAATATCTAAAATCTACCAGAAAGGAAAAAAAGTGTGTTGTCTTTGTGTGTGTGTGTGTGTGTGTGTGTGTGCGTGTGTGTTTATTTTGTTAATAAAGAAATGACATCACAAATCCTAAGAGCCACCCACTCCTAGACAAAAAAAATCAACTGTAGTTTGATGATATATCCAAGAATTGATAATATTAATGTTGTCGAAATCGAAAAACTCATGGCTGAAATGGGCGAATTTCATAGGTGATAATAAAAAAGATTTTAGCGTTTTGATTTCCAAAACAAATATGAATTTTTCAAAAAGTCTATGACTAAATGATATAAATCTAAATTAATTTTAAAAACAAAGAATTTTTATGTCAAATATTCTTTATTACTAAAAATTATAAAATACAAATTAAATAGAAAGACCTCATGTGTTCTTGAATAAAAAGTCAAATAATAACTTTCTCAAAATTAATATAATTTTAATAGAATTAAATTTGATCCTCAATATTTATAATGGAGAGGGAGAGGAGGGACTGAATGAAATCAACATAGTTAATGTGGGGAAAACACATGCTTAAATATAGGTAAGAACACTGTAAAAATAAAATAATAATCATAAGTACTTTGCCTTAGCAACTGTTAATATATAGCATAAAGTTACCATAATCAAAACAGTTGAGGATTGTTATAGAAATAATCTACTAAATCAGTAGATCAGAGTAGAGATTCCAGACATGAAAGCAAATATATATGCGAATTAATTTTATTAAAAAGTTTCCATTTCAGTTCAGAGAGGAAAATAACTATTAATTTAATAAATAGTGTCAATAAAGCTGACTATCTAGAATAAAAGCATGTTACATCTCACTACTTCACACTGCATTAAAAAAAGAAATGAAATGAATTATAATCTCAAATAGTAAATGAATAAAACAAATAAATAAAATGTTTATAGCCAACTAGGATAAAATAAGCTAAGGATAAGCATATCAGCTCTAAATAAGGAAGTTAAGAAATTATAAAGAAACATATTTGACTATGATATAAATTATGTTATAATATTTTATAAAGAAAATCAGATGCATCTGAGAGACTGGGAAAAGGGCAATGCAAATAAAGAAAATTATCTATAATATAAAATATGGTAGCTATACATTGACAACTAAAGATCAAAAAAAAAAAAAAACAATGAGAGTGGGTAAAAAATTGCATAAACATATAACAAAGAGCCACGCCAATGGCCAGTGAATTTGTGAAAATAGACTCAAACTCAGTAGTCATTAGGAAAATGGATAAACAAAATAGTCTAGCGCTCATTTTATCTTATACCTCAGTCTCCACCTCTGAGACCAAATGCCCATGGAGGAGAGAAAAATTCTATTTTTCATGAATTATTAATTACCTTTTCAGAAAAGTCTCTTCTGTTCCAAAGTGATTTGCACTCACACAGACACATAGTTTCCTTTTTCTTTTGTTATATGTTCAGAATTCAAGTCCTTGAAGGCAAAACTTAGAATCTTGTCCTAGTCCTAATCTAGCAATTATAAAAAATAAAGGAGATGATGCAAAAAATAACAATATATAACCCAAATCCTGACACATTCATTGCCTGCACTATTTTCTTTTGTCTCACGGGGATATTAATATTTTATAAGAAATGAGCAACTGACATACATAAATATGCAGTTAGTACAAAAGAAAATATTTTGTCTTATTGTAAAAACTAAATTCTCTCTAATCTGGGCATTGAATTGAGGCCAAAGTAGCATTTTAGTATTTTCGTTTTGATGTGATTAATCGAGTATTTTCAAGTCAGATGTTTGTTTTCTTTAGGTATATGAGAGTTTGTTACTCTTGACAAGCCGGACCCCAGAAAATAACAACAGCAACTTTTAATTTATTTTAAACTGAGTATTATTATCCAGATTTACTATCAAAGTAATTGATGATGACTACTGGGCATAATATTCCACTAATAAATGCTATGCCTTATAAGCCACAGAGGAGTAAAAATCTAACATGCTCCAAGGTTAAAGGAGGCAGAGGAATGAAGATCAATCTAGGAAAATTTACAACTGCATTTGTATGAAGTGTCATGGTTATGAATCCTGTTTCCCATCCTGTATCTCAAGTACAAAGTAATTGCTGGTGGTTTGATTTTTTTTTTTTTTATTCTATAAACTTCCTTGTATAGAAAATGTAAATATAATCAAGAAGGAGAAACATATGTGTCACAAATAGTTTAGACTGCTTATTGATGATCTCATTTCTATATTTAAAAGCATATAAATTACAGACTTTTTCAACCCTGTTGATTATTTTAAAACAGAGTCATATATTGAAACAACATCTTAGATTCCTGTTGCATAAGCCTGAAGTATAGTTGCAAAAATCAAACTTGAGTTTGATTCAAACTTTATAAGTTTTAAGCCCATTTTAAAATATAATTGAGACTTCTTTCGTATAAATATCACCAGAGTGGTTATATCTATAACACACAAACATCCACACATACATACATTTGTGCAAACTGTTCTCTTCTACAACCCTATAGTTTAGAGCAAACTCAAGCCCAAATATTTGAGTCCATTAAAACTCTATCAATGTTGGAACAGTCCTATCTGAATCATGATGCCCTACAGTTCCTAAAGCCCCAATAAATACTCAGTTTACTTCAACATTCCTAGAATATCTTTAGCCATATATCCTCCAAACCAGAAACAATTGCTCCTTCCTTTTCACTCTATTCCATATGAGTTCACACATACCACCTTATTATTTGTGCTAAAAACATTTGTTTACATTGAGTTCATCCTTTGATAAAAGGATTTCCATATTAATTACATATCCCCAGTAACTCAATCCAACAGCACCTTTCACACAGGAGCCAGTCAATAAACATTTGCTGCAAGTAGTTGAAGTTTAATGTCTGAATTTGCAGGGGAGAAAAAAAAAAAAACAATAGCAAAGGCTTTCAGTCCATCTTTCTTTCACTAATAACATTCCCAAATACAGAGAATGTGTACTTTCCCATATTTCTTCCAAATGGTATCTGAGTGCTCTTTCCTCTGTCTTAGTGATTTGTCTATTAACGTATGGAATAATTTAGATGAACTTTAAGTATTTGCCTTGTTGAGCATCATTTACCAAGTGTAGCTTTAAGCAAACTGAACGTTTTATCCAGAGGAACTGCTTTGAAAATTCTGTAGACTAAGTTAAGAGTCCCTTAGTCCTTTATCTGACAGAATGACAGATTCACTGAACAGATCAGTATTTTTAGCGGGGAATTATTTCAGTTTCCCAATCATCCAGGACCTAAAGTCAAAGATATGTGCATTGAGATTAATTTTTAAAAATGCCAAGAGACTTTCCTTGTGATTTTTAATGCAATAGTTAAAACTGCCTGCATGCACACTTTGAATAAATAACCTAAGAGGTCTGAAAGTGTAATGTCTTCTCTGGAATCTCTGTTAAGACTATTTTTCCTCTTACTCCATTCCCCCTCCAAAAAGCTTTTTAAAAGAACAATCTGCCTTTAAGAGTGGACACAATGAACTAAGTATTGATTCACTATTGATTCAGAACTGATTCAACCAGAGACTGCTTCATGAGAATCTATTACGCACCAGGTACCATATTGTACAGCAAGGCAGATTAGATTGGTACAGGACCTTATCTGCACTCAGATGGACCTTAGGCACAAGGAAGAGATAGGCCATAAAGGTACATGAGGTTGTGTAATATAACTTTAAATAATGATCAGTGTTTCAAAGCACTGACAGAAAGGGACAGTGAGTGGCCAGTGGGGAGTAACATTTTCAATAAGTTGCAAAGCAAATTGGGAATGGAGTACTTCAGCAGAGAATGGAATTCAACCTTCAGTGACAGGAGAAGAAACTAAGATATGGATAGATATTCATGATAAAGAAAGAAAATTAAAAACAAAAACCAAAAAAACAAAGGTTACCTGATGAAAGTATGTCAAGTTGTTTTTTTTTTTAATTTTTAATTATCATTTAGTGTCCTAATCTTAAGCATTAACAAATAACCAATGATCATCGGATATTTAATAAATTTTCTTATTAAGAGGGAAGCACTAAACTAAGTACAACAAGTAAGAAAATAGAGCACCGATTCCATGAGTAGAAATCCTTAGAATATACTCAGTTGATATACTCAGAGAATTCAAAGAAAATATTATATCCAAAAGATATATACAAACATGTTAGTACTATTCAGTTTTTAAACTATGGGTATGTATATCAGTAACAAGAATGATAACGTAAGAAATTCCTTTGTATAATATACTATTAAGTAGGTTATCTTTGTTAAAAAAAAAGTATATATTTTTATGGTAAATTGTGGCAGAAAGGAGAAAACAATAATAAATGAAACAAGATGGTTCTGAATCTTCAGAGAGACATTATCTTGGTCTTTTTGATATAGGACTTTCTCTTATTGATCATCTAAAGTACTATGATTCCAAGTAACAGTAAAAGCAATGCACACTGACATAAAAATGATGAAATCTAGAGTTAATTTGGGTTTCCTGAGGGTCAACTTAATCAACGGTTCTGGTTTCTTTGCACTACTGTTGCCTTGAATGTGCCTTCCTCTCTGTGTTCCTTCTGGCTGTTTTCTTCACATGAAAAATGATTAAAGCATTTCCTGTGCTGATATTTATTCTTTACAAGATTCAGAGGAAAAGAGTTCTAGAAATTCAATAACTTTCCCGAAAGATCCAACAAACCTTTAATAATGACTCAAATGCTCAGTGTATGAGGAGGCTGTTACTGAACTAACCTCTTGGAAGGGGAATGGACTCACTTAGATCATTCACCACCTGGAGCTGAGAGTACAGTCAGGTTTCCCTGAGTCATAGGGCTATATGCAGAGCGGTTGTCCTAGAAATAAGGGAAGTGGGGCAGGACACTGAAAAGTCAACCAGGACTGTCCATCACAGCATATCCGTTACACTGGAACATTAAATTATTTAACACACAAAGGTATTTCGAGCATCTGCTACAACCATACTAACAAAGTGATCACTTGCAAAATACCAGTTCAATAACCAAATGGATGGTGGCAGGCATAATAGGAAGACTATATATAAGAAGTGGTGAAATAATAATAGAAGAAAACCTCATTCTAAAAATTTGTGAGTATGAATTTACTCTGAAGGGCCAACGTGTTCCCCTATGTGGAGACATTATTGCATTCCGCAAGATAGTATCCCTGGTTGTTGAAGCCTGCTGGTAGCCTATACAGCATGGCAGGAGAGACCATGGAAGAGGAGAATTTCTGGTGGTATCATTTCATTGGAATTATTTGATAAATATTTTAGTATTTCAAGTTAGCATAAGGTTTCATAAAGCTAGGAAACACCCTCTAAAATGCCTCTCTAAACTCTCAGAAATGGCAATTGAAAATCAAAGGTCTCTCCTTTCTGTCTTTCTTTCCCTGAGTTAAGTTTTCTACATTACAAGACAGGATTAACAACAAGTCAACTCTCATTCAGAAGGCGAGTTGTGCGAAATCCCTTTGTGCTTTATTTCTAGTGTTTATATGACATTTAAAGCACCTTTGCTTTGTTGATAGATATTGAACACCAGTAATTGTACTACCTGAGTTAATTAGGCAACTAGAACATGTTTACCATGCCTATCAATTTTCTGTCTGGCAGAATATCTCAAAACCAGTTAACAAGCAAGGACAGTGTGAAATGCTTGCTTAATTGTGTAGACAGTATTCTCTGAAGCTAACCAATGACCTCAATTAACAAATCGAGGTTAGCGTTGTTCATTTCATTGCCATTTTGCAGCCTTCTGCAACTGCTTTCCCCAAATCAAGGCTCTATCTTGCTGAAAAGCTCTACTGGGTTTGCATCAAGCAGAGGGAGAATTGTCAAACCATGAAGGAAATTATGCAGACTTTGGTTTAACCTAAACCTGAGTAGAACCACAAAGAACAAAACAATTTTAGCATGTTATTTTTCTTTTC
The DNA here is from genome assembly GCF_028749965.1 of Puma concolor. Lineage (NCBI taxonomy): Eukaryota > Metazoa > Chordata > Mammalia > Carnivora > Felidae > Puma > Puma concolor. The sequence continues at coordinate 177,775,852 of NC_141670.1, read as the reverse complement.
AGAGTGCTTTAAGAAAGAATGATTAGGAAAAACAGAATTTTATGTCTTCATATCATGAATATCTTTAGGAGATATACCAGAATGTTAATAAAATGCTAGGTCTTGTACATATAATTTTCCAGTGACAGGAATGTACTCTCTTTGCAGCATTAAATAAGCTGTGTCGTTATCTTGCACATTAGCGCATAACTTAAAATAAACCTTGAACGTAGCTCAGATATTTCCAGTGGTTGGAAACCATCATTAAAGAGGAAACAGATGGGACTGATATTCTTTAATCTGAGTAGACTTTTGTTTGTAGAAAGTTAAAAGGATAATATACTCAGTTTATTTATTTTTTTACTCTTTATGTAAAACTTAACTTTTAAGACTAACCATAGACAGAGGGCAGCTTTAAAGAAAGAGAAAAAAATAGCTAAAACTTACTAAAATCAGACTACATTAACTAAATTATTTTAATTTTTTTAAAACATTGAATGCAGAAGTAGTCCTTCATAGTCACAGCTAAGCATGTCGTATTATCTTCACATTATATTTTATAAACTCGCATAGTGCATTCAATTTCCATTATAAGTTCCTTCCAACTCTGGTTATAATGAGGAGAAATTGTAGTGTCGAATGCACTCTAGGAAAGATATTAAAATATTCTACAATCATCACTGTACTATCTGAACAAACCCAGTTTCATTTTTATTACTTCTTTCTATATGCCAGGAAAAGTTTTTAAAAAGCATAATTAAATGATGGGGAGATCCTTTCATGTATTTACAGAGAAACAAAATATTCTGTAGAAAGTTTTAAGTAGAACAGATGGAAAAACAAAAAGGAGAATATTATATTCCTATTCATCTCTTATAAGAAAAGAAGGGGAAGATTTTTAAAAAGATTTGTCTCCATTGTTTTAAACATTTTTTGGAAATTTGGAAGAGGAAGTTGAAAATGGAAACTTTTGGGGCGCCTGGGTGGCGCAGTCGGTAAAGCGTCCGACTTCAGCCAGGTCACGATCTCGCGGTCCGTGAGTTCGAGCCCCGCGTCGGGCTCTGGATGGATGGCTCAGAGCCTGGAGCCTGTTTCCGATTCTGTGTCTCCCTCTCTCTCTGCCCCTCCCCCGTTCATGCTCTGTCTCTCTCTGTCCCAAAAATAAATAAACGTTGAAAAAAAAAATTAAAAAAAAAAAAAAAAAAAGAAAATGGAAACTTTTGTGGTAATCTAGAATATCTAATTTTGTATGATTCTGCTAGTATTCATTAAAATTCTGTTTTCCTTGTTTTTATTCTCTCCCTCAAATAACCCTTGCATATTGTACTTAATATCTCTATAAACCAGTTGGCTGAGAAGTGACAATGTAAAAAATAATTTTGCTCACCATTTACAATAACCCCTCCCCACATGCTTTCTGATAAGGGAAAGCATGATTTTGAAATGTGGGTTCTGGAGTCAAACAGATATGAACATGAATTCAATTTCTTCTTATTATTAGCTATATAGTTTTATGTGGGTTACTTTTCTGAGCTTGGATTTCCTCATATTCTAAGTCAAAATAATAACAAAAAAAGTTTTGCCTCAGAGTTTTGATTTTTGAGATACTCCTCCTTAGAAGTGTTTCTTTGACTTAAATATTAGCTATTATTTTTTTATTGCTATCACCATCATTATTATGAATTCAAATGATTACCAGTTATCCTCCCTTTCCTGACAGAATCGATGAGGATTATAGATTTGAGATGTGTAGCTGTATAGATATGTTACTTAATCCTATGGACAGTAAGAAAAATCTTTATAAAAGAAACAGATATTGGTGCGCCTAGGTAGCTCAGTCAGTCAAGTGCCTGACTTCGGCTCAGGTAATGATCTCATGATTCGTAGGTTTGAGCCCCATATCAGGCTCTGTGCTGACATCTCAGAGCCTGGAGCCTGCTTCAGATTCTGTGTCTCTCTCTGCCCCTGCCCTGCCCATACTCTGTGTCTCTCTTTCTCAAAAATAAATAAACATTAATTTTTTTATTAAGTAAATTAAATTAAATTATTAAATTAAATCAAATTAACAGATATTTGTAAGGTAGAAAAGTCTCATTGTTTTGATCTTGGAGTCCAGCATAAAAATCACACATATGTAAAAAAAAAAGTCCAAAATCCACAAGTTTGTTCTATTTCCTTCCCCTATGATAAAATAGACTTCAGTTGCCTTAACTAGTCTTATTTAGCTCTTTTTTAAAAGTTTTATATTATTACTAAGTGTCTAGAATAGCAGGTCATTTTTATGGATTAGCTCGAAGAAATCTACACACACATTGAATTGAATGTAGATTTTACGGGGCATCTGGGTTGAGCATCCCATTTCTGGTTTTGGTTCAGGTCATGATCTCACAGTTTGTGAGATTGAACCCTGAGTCCAGCTCCACACTGACAACATGGAGAGTTCTTGGGATTCTCTCTCTCCCTCTCTCTCTCTCGCCCCCCCCCCCGATTCTTTCTCTCCCTCTCTCTTTCTCTCCCTCAAAATCAATAAAGAAATTTTAAAAAATAAAAAAATAAATGAATGTAAATATTAATAAGTATAGTTTTCTAAATTGTCCCCCCCAAGCCACACTTGTCCTCATCTTGGTTTTTCTTCAGATTTTTCACTGGAGCCAGATCATTTTTATTTTCTTAATAAAAATACAATACCACTTAGTACATCTAGTTGAGTAAGATAAATATCAAAATCCTTAACTTGCGCTGAAAGATTCTGTACAGTTTGTATTTTATCTACTGAAATTATCTCATTTGTTTCCTTTCACTTTCCTAAAATATATCTGCTCCCTCCCACTCCATCCCCACAAAGCCTTATTACCTGCTTCTCTTTTTGCCAAGATGCTGGCTCCTCTCTCCCTCAATAGACCCTACTTCATCCTTTAGATCTCAGTTAAAATGAAGGTCTTTTCCTAAGCTCTTTGAAAGGCACAGAAATGCCAACATACCCTTTCATAGTATCATGTAACCCCCATGTAAATTTTTTAACAGTTCAATTTTAAATTTATTCACATATTAATCTCATTAATTTTTGCCTCCTACATCATACTACAAGTTCCTTTCCAGAAAGTATTTGGTCTGCATCTATTCATCTTTGAATTACCATCATTTAGCACAATGCCTGGCAAAATAGATATGTACTAAATGAGTTCATAATTTTTTTAAAAAATGACAAAGTTAAAAACCCTTTCTATTTCCTATGTTTATCACATTATATTAACACCTTGAAAGTAGGAGACTTCCCTTATTAATCTTTGAGGTCTTAGTTGTTGCATGTAATGCCTAATCCATAAAATTAATCAAAAAATCTTTGTTGAATATGGAGGAAGGTCAGTAATGTATCCTCTAGACTAAGAAGACACTGTAATATGGAAAAATGAAGCAAACCACTCTGTACCATTTACCCAGGATTTTATTCACGGTAACTTCCTGACAGGGGCAATCAGGCTGGCGGAGGGACAAAAGAGCCACAGCACTATGAATTTCCATCCCTATTCTCTGCCTCAATCTGGACCTTAATCTTCAACTTTTATGGAGCAAGAGGCTTGGACGTGAGGTCACAGAGTAGTTGTCTAAAGTGGTGCCTCTTTGTGCCAGAGGGGAGAACAAGATGGAGGACCAAAGATGGAGTCAGTGTTATCAGCTCTCCCACATGGAATAAAGAGAGAAATAATGTCTAGTTCAGTACTGACAACTGAGTAGTCTCTTAAAAGCGATAACTAGTAGGGACGCCTGTGTGGTTCAGTTTGTTGAGCATCCGACTGCAGCTCAGGTCATGATCTCCCCATTTGGGAGTTCGAGCCCCTCATCAGGCTCTGTGCTGACAGCTCAGGGCCCGGAGCCTGCTTCAAATTCTGGGTCTCCCTCTCTCTCTCTGCCCCTCCCATGCTCATGCTCTGTCTCTTAATAATAAATAAACATTTCAAAAAATGATAACTAGTACTTAATTACTCTCATAATTGTTTTCATGATTATTTATGACCTTGAAGTAAACTATTACTCACATTTTTCAATATATATGAACATGTGCAAGCATTTTGGAAAGCCATAGCTTATTCTTTACTTTAAAAGAGAATTCTAAAGATTTTGTTGAGACTTTTAAAATTTGAGATTAAATTGAAATCATAATCTTAGCATTTGATATTCTACTCACTTTTAAATCAGCCTAATATATTTATTAACTTAGCTGACTTCATCCAAATATAATCATATTAATATTTATTTGCCTGGTTTGAAAAAGATGAAGAAATAACTATTCAAAAAGGCATTCAATGGCATCTCTTTCTTGGAAATTAAGATAAATGTCTTTTTCAGTATTTCATATTGAAAATATATATTACAGTTCATCTTAGGTATAAACTTCCAACATAATGTTAAGTTATCCCCAAAGAATAAATACTATCAAAGAGTAATTCAGAAAACTCACAGAACTCTATAACTTCATAATACTTTTAAAAAACATATGGTAAAAAATAAAGTTGTGGATTCAAAGGAAAATTCTAGTACATCATTTTGAGAGCCAGATAAAACATATAGACTTACCCAATTTATCCCAAAGAGTTAGGGTTAGAAGCAAGAGTCTAAACAGGGCATAAGTAACTTTGGTGTTATGCAATGATTCACATGAAAATTTGACTTAGAGTACTTGAGGGAAAAGTAGCACTTTAGCAATTGATGCAATTAAAATCTACTTATTTTACAAAATCTTATTTCTTCTTGTTTCGCTTGATCACCTTTCTGCCTACCTTTTCCCCTTAAGAAACAAAAAGCTCAGTTTTGACTTGATGCCCAATTGAACAATTTAACACCAACATTAATAAAGTAAAATAAATAATTTCTTCTAAATGTTATTTCACCCTTGAGTGAATTTCTGTGTTGAGTAATTTCTATAGCTTTTGTCAGAGCGCCAATAGTTTAGCTCATGGCTATCCCAGTCTCATGCTCTTTTCAGATTTTTACAGGGATAATCAGAAGACCAGATTCTTTCACCTCTTTCTTCCTATGGGTAATTGTTGATTGGTGTTTGAGAAAATGATAAAAGCATAAGACTGAAATTAGACTATCACAAAATTAAAGTAAATTTTAGTCACGTAAAAAAGGAAAGAAATACAAAAGTGATGTATTGCTTTGACATATATTTTGTATTTTATGTTCTACTATCCTGAACTCAGGCAAAACTTTCCAGTGAATGCCAAGAAACAAAATTAAATACCAATCTTTAATAAAACAGCAAATAAGAATTAAATGGCTTCAAGACAGAACTATCCACTTACTGAGTTTTCTGTGTTCTGAAGCTGAGACACTAGACAATATTTTGCAGCTTTTGTCAAACTAAGCTTTAAAAATTGTAAATATATTGACTGCGTAATCCACTTTCTTTTTTAAAAAGATTATTTTAAGCTTATTTATTTATTTTGAGAGAGAGAGAGAGAGAGAAGAAGAACAGAGAGAATCTCAAGCAAGCTCCGCACAATCAGCACATAACCCCACTCGGGGCTTGATCCCACAAACCTTGAGATCATGACCTGAGCTGAAACCAAGAATCAGACATTTAACTGACTGAGTCACTCAGGCACCCCGTTAGCTTTCAATTCTATGGGAGCAAAAGCAAATTCTTCATAAAATTCCACCTTCATCCTGCAACTTAATGTACATAGGGCTAATGAAAAAGTGTGTTCAAATATGTTGACCTCTAGGGTATCTGAGTACTAACATCTGTTGTCCCAGTTATTGTTATGACACTCAGCACAAACTCTGGTTTGTGATGCTGGGGCTGGGACTTGCCCATCCTATTTCTGTTTTGTTATGCTGGCTTCTGTGAGTCTCTGCTGATAGAAGATACTAGAAAAGCACTGGAAGACTTAGGGAAAAAAAGAGGCTCACTCCTTCCTGTGTGTTTCCTGTTCCTGTGTTCTCTTCTTGCTGCACTCAGTCACCACAGCCATAATTTTTCACCCTGATAGTGATATTTCATTTCAGTAGCAGTGGCTGGTTTCTTTTCCAACACCTTCTGAACCAACCTCATCACACCTTCTCAGACATGTCAGCTTCACAGAGTGAGCAGTGACTCCTCCTTAGACTTCTGATTTTCAGACACCTGAGTTTCAGCTCTGCAGATTCCCTCATCTATCTCTGAAGTATTAATAATTTGAAAATTTAATTGTCCCAGCCTTGGGATGGACTTATTTTTCAGTAGCTACTCTCTCTAATGCCTTACTGTTTCCTTTCTGCTTTTCAGTCCTCCAAAACTGGTAGCAAAGCTTTTTATTAAATCTTCCGATCAAAAACAAAAACAAACAACAACAAAAACTGTTGTAACTTCTATATCCTGACTGGACCTTGGATGATACATGGGTCATGGTCATGGATTAACAAATGAGGGCTTAAATCCTTTTGCCCACATATCTTTGTTTACTGACATATGAAATCATTGTATGAGTTCTTATGTAATTTTCAGGTGAACTTCAATTCCTAGAGGCCTTTCATAAAGAGACCAGAGTTGCATGTAAACACTTTACTTCTTTAAGTAAAAAGTGAATTACTCTTGACATTACTAACTCAGTGAAAACTAGTTCCCAACAACTTTTCAGTTATCACCAACAGATTTGCAGAAAGGATTGTCCTCTCTTAGACATTTAAGTAGTCTGAACGAGTAGCAGCTCTAATTCTTTACTCAACTGCATGCACTTGTGTCTCTTCCAATTAAATACGCTTTTGTGTGCATGATATATGCAATGTCAAGAAAACCCAGGATTTCAAACTTAGCAATGTGAGTTTATCTAAAAATTCCTCTTTTATTTTTTTCCAACCTAACACTAAGTTGAGTAGCTCTTTTCTGTGCTTCTTTACCATCAAACGTAAACACTTATCATACGTATTTCCTTATTTTCCTGTCTTCTGAACTACACTATCAACTTCTTGAGATAGAAAATATTCTTAGTATCATTCCTACCAATCATGATTCAGTTCAATGCCAACCTTTCTGCATGCTGTCAATAAATATCAGATGAATGAATGAATGAATGAATGAATGGTTTTAATTAATTCATGACTACTCCTCTTGTGTTATATAACAAACACTTGCCATGTCCATACATTTCTATGATCTGGACCTTAGTGTTATTCACTCCCCACCCAAAATAATCTAATCAAAACCTATTTTTTTTCCCTGTATACGTTGTATTTGTGCCACATTCTAAACTGCTGCCATAAAGTATTTCTCCCAAACTCTACAGTCATTAAAATGATTAAATTGCATTGATTTAATTTAGTGTTAAGTACATTCTATTGTTTTCTAATTCTTTGGAAAATTGGTAATCCCCTATATAGTGTATGTGATAATTCCTTATTAATTAAAAAATCTGTTTAACAAGGACAGCAATTCCCTTTCTACAATAGATAACACAGAGTTTATTCAATAATTAGCTCCCTGTCAAAGTTCTCCAACTAATTTCATCTTAGGTTATTTTCCGAGATGCTTCAGCTCTATCTATGATTCTAGAAACCATCTGGTACAAATCTCCCTTGATTTTTCTATTTATGATGTAATTTTCCTACATAAAACTATAGTTACTATATTTTACTATAAATTCATTTTACTGTATTATTCAACTTACCTCTTCTGTTGGTTCAAAACCTCAGGAGCCTCCTGGGTAAAATCTGAAATGGGCTTCTGAACATGAAGGGCAGGGAAAGACCAGATTGGTAGGTAGGCAGGGTTAATAAGCAAGGGAACTTACATAGGAGGCTTGTCCCAGGGATCGCAAAATGAGCCGCTTGCACCCACATGCCAAAATCTTAAAAGTTTATACAGAGGGCCTAAATTGGGCAAGTCACATATACCATTCACATGGTCCCAACAACATGTTACTAACTCAAGGCCCTGCCCTTTGGCAAAGGACTTTGGCTCAGGAGGAAGGCAAGCAGAGTGTACATTCCTAAGACAGAGGAGGGAGTAGGGAGCTGCCAATCCCCCCAGATCCAGCTCATAGGTCAACCTGTGGTCACATCCTCTCCATGACCCCCTCCAACACTTGCATAGGTTTTATTTATTTATTTATTTATTTATTTATTTATTTATTTGCTCACTTTCATATTTTAAATGACTGGTTATTGTTTTTACTAGTCCTCTTCCTACAATATGTATCTTCTTTTAAGAGTGGCAAGCTAAGTGTTCTAATCTCTGCTGTGACATTAGCATATTATGTGAAAGTAAAAATTGTTAGGTTAAGTCAAGCTTCTTAACTTGGGAGAAAATTTCTTGCCTCAGTGTGAGAGTATAATACCTTTCACTTACTAACAATATCGTTGAGAATATAAAACAAGATGACACACGTATGTTTGCTTAGAAAAGTAACCATTTAAATTTAAGGCACATTAAGGGGCATTTGGGTGGCTCAGTCAGTTAAGCGTCTGACTTCAGCTAAGGTCATGATCTTACAGTTCATGGGTTCGAGCCCCTTGTTGGGCTCTGTGCTGCAGCTCAGAGCCTGGAGCCTGCTTCAGATTCTGTGTCTCTCTTTTTCTCTGCTCCTCCCCCACTCATGTTCTGTCTCTCAAAAATAAATAAACATTGAAAGAAAAACACTAAATTTAAGGCACATCTGGGGCACCTGGGTGGCTCAGTCAGTTAAGTCTCATGATCATGAAATTGACCCCCGAGTTGGGCTCTGCACTGTCAGCTTGAGATTCTCTCTCTCTCCCTCTCCCTCTGCCCCTTCCCTGTGACTGTTTTCTCAAAAGATAAAAATAATAATAAAATAAAACAAATTGAAGGCACAAAATACCTTCTTAATTTTTAGATTCAAGCTTTCCAGAAGTAAAGATATTCAGTCTCCATTGCTTTTCAGGCCCATATCCTGACTTCTCTACAGTGACTGTTTTCTTTATTCTGTCCAGCTAACACTGATAATGATAAAATTGTTATCTGAATAACTTTCTAAATGATATTAGTTTTCCTATGGAATGCTCTTTTCTATGTATAAACATAAATGCAAACTCTTCCTATGTCCATTCAAATCACATGCTACCATTAAATTCCAGTTAGTTAACACACAGTGTAATATTTGTTTCAGGTGTACAATTTAGTGACCCAGCACTCATCACAAGTGCCCTCCTTAATCCCCATCACATGTTTGACCCATCCCCCCCACCCACCTCCCCTCTGATAACCATCAGTTTGTTCTCTGTAATCAAGAGTCTGTTTCTTGATTTGCTTCTGTCTCTCTTTTTTCCCCTTTGGTCATTTGTTTTGTTTCTTAAATTCCACATATGGGTGAAATCATATGGTATTTGTCTTTCTCTGACTGACTTATTTCAATTAGCATAATACTAGTCCCTTTTAATAATACCATACCTCAACACCTTAGGACTTTTCATGCTTACTAGATCTTATGAATCTCTTCTCATTTTCTTTTGAACTAACTTTGTTCAGACTTTCACCCCACTTTTCCACTGAAACTGCTTTTGTCGAAATTACCAACAATTTCTACACTGCTAAATCTCATGGCCAATTTTCACTGGTCATTTGCTCATCCTTGAAAGAATTTCTTCACTGGGTTCTCAGAACAATCTTTTAATTTACTATCTGCAGCCCACTGTGCCAGATTCTACTTATATCTTCAACCTGTAAGGATTTTGTCAGCCTATGTAACCAACGACCTAGTGTACATTTCCACTCAGATTAATAATAGAATTTCAAACTTACAATGCCCAATATAGAACACGTTGGACATACGATATTGCCTTTTCTACTCTTAGAAAATAGCACTGTATTTTTCCAGTTTTCAAGGACAAAAGTCTTGGACTCATTCGTGACCCTTCTATTTCTCAGCTGTTTAGATATCACCATCCTTATTAGTTCTAGCCTCAAACTAAAACAAGCATCAAGTCATTTAGCAACTTTGCAGTTAGCACCCTTGTCCAAGCCAACATTATCTCAATAGCATATAATTCATTTTTATACTTGCAGAATCGCCTTCCTGTAGCCTATTCTCAAACACAGCCAGGAGGGGAATTTTTCAAAAATGTAAGCCATATATGTCACTGGTCTGAACAAAATACTTAAATGACTTTATATTCAAAGCGAAAGGCAGTATCTTAATAATGTTACACAAAGCCCTATGTGATCTTGCCCCCATTACCTCACTAAGAGCTCATTTCTTACCATTTGGCAATGGTTCACTCTGCTCCAGTCACACTAGCCTCCTTGCGATTTCTCCAACACACTAAGTTTACTTATGCCTCAGGACACTCACACTTGCTGTAAAGCTGTGCTTAGAATCCTCTTCTCTTAGGCATAACAATCACAGACTTTAGCCTCTAGTACAAAGCTATAATCATCAGGACAGTATGGTATTGGCACAAAAACAGATAGACCAATGGAATAGAATAGAGAACCCAGAATTGGATCCACAAATGTAAAGCCAACTAATCTTTGACAAAGGAGGAAAGAGTATCCAGTGGAAAAAAAAGACAGTCTCTTTAGCAAATGATGCCGGGAAAACTGGACAACAACCTGCAGAAGAATGAAACTAGACCATTTTCTTACACTATACACAAAAATGATTTCAAAATGGATGAAAGACCTGAATGTGAGACAGGAAACCATCAAAACCCTAGAGGAGAAAGCAGGCAACAACCTCAGTGCAACCATTTCAGCAACCTGCAGCCACAGCAATTTCTTACCCAACACATCTCTAAAGGCAAGGGAATTAAAAGCAAAAAGGAACTATTGGAATCTCATCAAGATAAAACGCTTCTGCACTGCAAAGGAAACAATCAACAAAACTGAAAGGCAGCTGACGGAATGAGAGAAGATATTTGCAAATGACATATTGGATAAAAGGCTAGTATCCAAAATCTATAAAGAGCTCACCAAACTCCACACCAAAAAAACAGATAATCCAGTGAAGAAATGGCCAGAAGACATGAATAGACACTTTTCCAAAGAAGACACCCAGATGGCCAACAGACACATGAAATGATGCTCCACGTCTCTCCTCATCAGGGAAATACAAATCAAAGCCACACTGAGATAGCACCTCATACCAATCAGAGTGGCTAAAATGAACAAATCAGGAGAATATAAATGCTGAGAGGATGTGGAGAAACGGGAATACTCTTACATTGTTGGTGGGAATGCAAACTGGTGCAGTCGCTCTGGAAAACAGTGTGGAGATTACTCAAAAATTAAAAATAGAACTACCCTTTGACCCAGCAATAGCACTGCTAGGAATTTATCCAAGGAATACAGGAGTGCTGATGCATAGGGGCACAAGTACCCCAATGTTTATAGCAGCACTTTCAACAATAGCCAAATTGTGGAAAGAGCCTTAATGTCCATCAACTGAGGAATGGATAAGGATGTGGTTTATATATACAATGGAATACTACTTGGGAATGAGAAAGAATGAAATCTGGCCATTTGCAACAATGTGGATGGAACTGGAGGGTATTATGCTAAGTGAAATAAGTCAGGCAGAGAAAGACAGATATCATATGTTTTCACTCATATGTGGATCTTGAGAAGGGGGAAAAATGTTACAGAGAGGGAAGGAGGCAAACCATAAGAGACTCTTAAATACAGAGAACAAACTGAGGTTTGATGGGGGTGGGGGAGAAGGGCAAGTGGGTGATGGGCATTGAGGAGGGCGCTTGTTGGGATGAGCACTGGGTGTTGCATGGAAGCCAGTTGGACAATAAATTATATTGAACAAAATAGGATCCTCTTCTAGATTTCCTTAAAGATTGCTGCTTCATTTTTCATAATTCTTTTCCAAAATGTCACCCTAGGAGTGAAACTTTCTCTGTTCATGTATTAAAAATGGTAACCTGACCAAGTCTCTTCTCTATCAGTCCTCCTGTTTTCTTCTTATAATACTTATTACTTACCCTAGATTTTACTTATTTGACTACTCTCTGTCTTCATCTACTGAAGTAAAAGACCTATGTGGATGAAGCTATATTCTCTTTCACTGACTGATATATTCTCTGCTACCAGAAGACACTGTATATATATTTATAGCTCATAATAGGAACTCAATAAATATTTGTTGAATAATTAAATAAAGTCAAGTAAATAAAAACTTAAAAACATGTCTGAAATACTGGAATTAGACTATTTACCATGACCTAACTAGTTATCCCCTGTAAATAGAAACATAGTCTGCTATGTAAATAATCTTGATCATATAGGTATAGGTTAAAATATTAAAAGGCTTGACTATCTGAAAGAGAGAACATAAAACAAAATATTGAGGATGACTTTCCTTGGAGGTTGTACTGGCTAATTGCTTTCTATCATGCAAGACATTTTTAGAAAACTCAACAATAGATACTTTAGGGAATATGAAGTAGGTGAAATAAATACTAGATACACAGCTTAAATATTTTTCCCAAAGTCTGAGGATTCATTTAGAAGTATTCACACTTGAAAAACGGGCTTTCAAATTAAGAAGGACTCTTGGTTAGGAGGTATGCATGTAAGATGAGAGAAAACTTGTTTTCCATAGTACCTGCTGGCATGTGTACACTAAATATTTACTATACTCATTATTCATTTAATTATAGTGGTAAAATTCTATAACAAGATCCCAGTAGGTAATAATAGTAAATTGAAGAACATTGATTTTTAAAGCAGAAACTACAGATGACATAAAACTGGCTCTATTTACTTTGCCAGAAGAATGTTTTCTGAAATTACAATCCTGTATTACTGAGTTCATTGCACCCATATTTTCAAAGTACCTAAAATCATGTACGTGGTAAGGTGTGAGTAAAGACGTCACGAGGCAGCAATTTGAATATAAAAAACATGAGCTGAATCTATAGTTCTTCAAAACCCACAAAGCAGTTCAACTTTAAAACTCGCAATTCTACAATGGGTATATAAATCAATATAATTATCTTATTATCTTTATCATAACCAATCCTTATTTAAAATTACCTAGAATCCAAAAGTGGCTTAAAACATTACCAATTAAATCTCATGAAACTCTCCTAAAAGAGATTATATAATAAGAATGCCAGTTGACTGATGAGAACCATAAAACTTTTAGCACAAAGGACACCATCCAACCTCCCATGCTAAGAGAATTGGCCAAACTCTAGCATACCTTCTATTGACCCAAGACCATGTTCCTAGGATAATCACAGCCACCACGTCCACCCTCTTAAAATGTCTACTTGAGAAAGCCCAACAATGTTGTAATGGTTAATTTCATAAGTCAACGTGACTGGGCCACGGTATACCAATGGTGTTGGTGGAGCATTACTGTCGGTGAGGTTGTTTTAGAATGAAATTGACTTTTGATTGAGTAGAGAAAATTGTTCTTTCAGTGTTGGACTTCAGCTCCGGTCATGATCTCACACTTTGTGCGTTCAAACCCCACATTAGGCTCTGTGCTGACAGCTCAGAGTGTGGAGCCTGCTTCAGATTCTCCATCTCCCTCTCTCTCTACCCCTCCCTCGCTCATGCTTTGTCTCTCTCTCTCTCTCTCTCTCTCTCTCTCTCTCTCTCTCTCAAAACAAAACAAAACAAAGTAAACTTAAAAAAAAAAAAAAAGAAAATTGCTCTTCCTAATGTGAAGGTGTCCTCATCTAATCAACTAAAGGCATGAATAGAAAAAAAGCTCACCCTCCCAGGAATAAGAGGAAATTCCTCCTGACTGACTGCCTTGACCTGGAACATTGATCTCTTCCTGACTTTCAAACTCAAACTGAAATGCTTTGGCTCTTTTCAGGTGTTGAGTCTGTTGGCTGTAGGCTAGAACTTAAACCATTGATTCTCTTGGTTCTCAGGTCTTTAGATACAGACTGGAACTACATTATGGCTCTCCTACATCCACCTTGCAGGCTGCAGATCTTGGGACTTTTCAGCCTTTATAACCATGTGAGCTGATTGTTTATAATAAATCACATATAATTGAGTGTGTGTTTACATGTATGTGTGTATCTCATTTGGTTCTGTATCTCTGGAAAAATCTAATACAGCTGACAAAGGAATTTACTCTTTATTCCAACCAGACCTAGGCCCCTGACCTCTATTTTTTCTTACAGGAGTTACTTATAAATTATTTCACTGTCCCTTTGAGGTGTAAGTCTTCTACCACTCAAAATTATCTCCTTGAATAACTGGGGGCCATTGCTTGAAAATGCAAATATCCAGGGGCACTCAGTCAGTTAAGCATCTGACGCTGTTTTCAACTCAGGTCATAATCTCACAGTTTCATGGGTTCAAGCCCTGCTTCAGGCTCTGTGCTGGCAGGGCACAGCCTGATTGGAATTGTCTCTCTCTCTCCCTCTCTCTGCCCCTACCCCACTCGTGCTATCTCTGTCTCTCTCAAAATAAATAAATAAATAAAATGCAAACATCCAGGGAGATGGCTGTCCTATTTCCCAGTTCCCTTGGGACAGTAAGCCTAACTTTGGTGGGCACCTTCTCTAATTTGCAAAACTATCTCCTGTTCTAAAGATATAAAAAGTTCGTTTCTCCACCAGGTAATTGCCAATTAACAAACTACGATGGCCTAGTCACATTGGCCAAGCCCCTTTAATGCAATTCAGTACTTTTCCTAAATTTAGTGCATTCTTGCATTCTAAAAACCTCCTATATTACAGTTTGGTGGAGTTGAACCCAGATTATACTGAAATATCTCTCTCCTACTGCAGTAGTCTGAATAAAATCTGTCTTGCAACTTTTATTATTTTTAAATTATTTTTTAATGTTAATTTTTGAGACAGAGAGAGAGCATGAGTAGGAGAAGGTCAGAGAGAGGGATACACAGAATCCAAAGCAAGCTCCAGGCTCTGAGCTGTCAGCACAGAGCCCAAACACAGAGCTGAACCAACAAGGCACTAGGTTGCAACCTGACCCGAAGTCATATGCTTAATGGACTGACCTACCCAGGTGCCCCTTTCTTCCAACTTCTAAAGTTTTTCTCTTTTTAAATGTTTATTTATTTATTTTGAGAGAGATAGAAAGTGCATGCACACACACACAAGTGGGAGAGGTTCAGAAACAGAGCAAGGGAGAGAGAAAATCTCAAGTAGATTCTGATGCTAGGCTGTCAGCACAAAGACTGGTGCCAGGATTGATCTCATAATCTGTGAGATCATGACCTGAGTCAAAATCAAGAGTTAGATTCTTAACTGATTGAGCCACCCAGGTACCCCTGTCTTGCAACTTTTAACCAGTGTCTGCTGAATTTCTCTTTGACACTAACTTGGTCACTCTCTAGAACAGACACTGACCTTGGAAATGTGGTTAGAATCAGAAAAAGTAATACAACATGATTTAAACATTTTTTCCTGCTTGTGGAACAATAGACCTCACACTTTCATTTTTCAATGGGCTCCACAAATTATGTAGGTGACATTGATTGTAGTAGTAACAGTAGTCATGGCAGCAGCAAAAGCGGACATGTATTAAGTGATTCCTTTGTACCAGACTTTGGCTTAACTGTTCTTTGTGTATCAAGTTATTTAATCTCATAACAGTGGTAAAATGTACTATGCTAATACAAATCCCTTTCGATAGTTAAAAAAATGAAGCAACAGAGAAATTCATTGCTTTTTTTTGGTAAAAGACAGCACCCAGTGCTCATCCCAACAAGTGCCCTCCTCAATGCCCATACCCACTTTCCCCTCCCTCCCACCCCCCATCAACCCTCAGTTTATTTTCAGTTTTTAAGAGTCTCTTATGGTTTGCCTCCCTCCCTCTCTAACTTTTTTTTGTCTCCTTCCCCTCCCCCATGGTCTTCTGTTAAGTTACTCAGGATCCACATAAGAGTGAAAACATATGGTATCTGTCTTTCTCTGCCTGACTTATTTCGCTTAACATAACACTCTCCAGTTCCATCCACGTTGCTACAAAAGGCCATATTTCATTCTTTCTCATTGCCAAGTAGTATTCCATTGTGTATATAAACCACAATTTCTTTATCCATTCCTCAGTTGATGGACATTTCGGCTCTTTCCATAATTTTGCTATTGTTGACAGTGTTGCTATAAACACTGGGGTACAAGTGCCCCTATGCATCAGCAGTCCTGTATCCCTTGGGTAAATTCCTAGCAGTGCTATTGCTGGGTCATAGGGTAGATATATTTTTAATTTTTTGAGGAACCTCCACACTGTTTTCCAGAGCAGCTGCACCAGTTTGCATTCCCACCAACAGTGCAAGAGGGTTCCCGTTTCTCCACATCCTCTCAGCATCTATATTCTCCTGGTTTGCTCATTTTAGCCACTCTGACTGGCATGAGTTGATATCTCAGTGTGGTTTTGATTTGTATTTTCCTGATGAGGAATGACATTGAGCATCTATTCATGTGCCTGTTGTCCATCTGGATGTCTTCTTTAGAGAAAGGTCCATTCATGTTTTCTGCCCATTTCTTCACTGGATTATTTGTTTTTCAGGTGTGGAGTTTGGTGAGTTCTTTATAGATTTTGGATACTAGACCTTTGTCTGATATGTCATTTGTAAATATCTTCTCTCATTCCGTCAGCTGCCTTTTAGTTTTGTTGGTTGTTTCCTCTGCAGTGCAGAAGATTTCATCTTCATGAGGTTACAATAATTCATTTTTGTTTTTAATTCCCTTGCCTTTGGAGATGTGTCAAGTAAGAAGTTGCTGCGGCTGAGGTCAGAGAGGTTTTTTCCTGCTTTCTCCTCTAGGGTTTTGATGGTTTCCTGTATCACATTCAGGTCTTTTATCCATTTTGAGTTTATTTTTGTGAATGGTGTAAGAAAGTGGTCTAGTTTCATCCTTCTGCATGTTGGTGTCCAGTTCTCCCAGCACCATTTGTTAAAGAGGCTGTCTGTTTTCCATTGGGTATTCTTTCCTGCTTTGTCAAAGATTAGTTGGCCATACTTTTGCAGGACCAATTCTGGAGTCTCTATTCTATTCAATTGGTCTATGTGTCTGTTTTTGTGCCAATGTCATAAAGTTTTGATGATTACAGCTTTATAATAGAGGCTAAAGTCTGGGATTGTGATGCCTCTCACTTTGGTCTTCTCATTCAATATTACTTTGGGTCCTTGGGGGTCTTTTGTGGTTCCAATTTAGGATTGCTTGTTCTAGCTTTGAGAAGAATGCTGGTGTAATTTTGATTGGGATTGCATTGAATGTGTAGATTGCTTTGAGTAGTATTGACATTTTAACAATATTTATTCTTCCAATCCATGAGCATGGAATGTTTTTCCATTTCTTTGTATCTTCTTCAATTTCCTTCATAAGCTTTCTATAGTTTTCAGCATACAGATCTTTTACATCTTTTGATAGTCCCCTCTCACCGCTATTGTTTAACATAGTGTTGGAAGTTCTAGCATCAGCAATCAGACAACAAAAGGAAATCAAAGGCATCAAAATTGGCAAAGATGAAGTCAAGCTTTCACTTTTTGTAGATGACATGATATTATACATGGAAAACCTGATAGACTCCACCAAAAGTCTGCTAGAACTGATACATGAATTCAGCAAAGTCACAGGATACAAAATCAATGTACAGAAATCAGTTGCATTCTTATACACTAACAATGAAGCAACAGAAAGACAAATAAAGAAACTTATCCCATTCACAATTGCACCAAGAAGCATAAAATACCTAGGAATAAACCTAACCAAAGAAGTTCATTAGTTCTAAGTATTAGAACTGAGATAGGGAAGAAATAGTGAAAATGGTATGAAAAAAAAAAAAAAAAACAGATGAGAGGGTAGAAAGAGAATCAAAAAGAAATAATGCAAGCTTGGAATGAAGTACTTATTTGTGTCAACAACATTCTTGTTTTTGTTTAATTTTTGCTTTGTTTTGGTTTTGATCTAGGGGTGGTGCATAGTGCCACGATAATTGAGATGGTCTTAAAGAATGAGATAAGTCCAGCTTTAGTTAAACTGAGTTTATATGAAAATGGCTAACAGGTAATTGGAAATATGGGTCTGTCACTCAAAAGCAAAGTAAAGTTGAGGAAGGAAATTGAGAATAACCCAGCAAGGTAATATTTGAGCTCATAGGAATACATGATATTGACAAACCAGAAAGACATCCAAAGAAAGAAACTTAAACAAGGCTTTTTTAAAGACCTGGAAAAGGGGGAGGCAGAAGTACGGTCTGAGAAATGCTCTTTATTCCAGGTGCCTGCAGTTGTCATTGAACTCAAGAGAGGGGAGAGAGTTTAAGTCAGCAAATGTTCAAGAGTTCTAAATGCTGCAGAGAGCTCAAGGGTGGATGAGGAATTGCAGAGAACCAAATATTGGAGTTAAGGATAAACTTTGGTGAATAACAAGAGAGCAATTTCTCCATAGTGAGAATAAGGAGCCAGATTGCAAATGTTTACAAAGGGAATTGTTGGTGAGAAAGTGATGGTTGTTTGTTCCTTTCAGGTGTTGGAATTGAAGAGAAAGAAAGAATAGAATGGTGGGGGAAAATAGAGTCAAGGAAAACAGTTTTGGGATCAGAGAGGTTTGTCTTATTTAAAAGATGAAGGACAGAAAGAATTGAGAGGGAGAGACACAGAAGGTGTTAATCATTGGAACTGCATCTTTCACCTCTCCTTATTGGAATCTTTCAATCCCTTTTTCATTTTATTTATGTATTGGGTATATGGGTTTTGCCACTTTCAAGCAGATAATCTCTATCAATAGACTTTGGCTCACTGTATCTCATTTTCCATTTAAAAAATTAAAGTTGTCTGAGTTTACTCACTCAGGGGGCCAAAGTAGAAATGTTTGCAAAACAGACTATAAAATGCATAAGTGAAAATTAAACACAAAAAATATAATTATACAGAAAGTTTAAAATTTTTGTTTTATTATTACCACATGTTTCCTGTTCCTTGGAATTCTTCCAAGGAGAACCACGAGAGTTCATTTTGTTACTCCCTTACAAGGAAGGACCTGCCTGAAAGTCAACCTCAACCTCTTCTAGCTGTAGATCAAGTTTGCTGTTTTTCCATTCAACTGTGCCAACATTCTAAAACTATAAGGGCAGAAAATAAGCAAAAATACCAGTGAAATAGCTGTAGGTCAGGTCTAATAAAAATGACATATTCACCATTGTTCATTTAGGTATGTGAACTGACATATTCACATCTTCATATTCATTACTCAGGAATCCATTCTGATTCTTAAAGTTAGTGTATTATGGTTATCATATGATTATCTGTGGCATCAATTTTCCTTCCTGCTACATTCTGTTTTTACAAGCTGTAAGCATCATAAACTTGGAAGATTTTATTGGAAAGTCAAGGTGGCAGAGTTATGGAAATGACTCAGAAATGATGCTTCCCTGCTGCAACAATGTTGATTTACTTGTAATGCTAAACACACTCCACTAAGTCATACACAGCGCTTGGGAGAGGGATGACTAATTAGCTCAGTGACTTATCCGCCCACATGCTCTGCTGATTCTGATACATTAAAACATTTTATTAGCCTGCAAGGTCAGGGAATCTTACTGCTTGGGTAGTATTTCTAAAAATTTAATAGCAATAGCCTGATGTTAGTTCCTTTGCATCTGTAGATTGAAAATAAATCCTCAAAGATGAATAAACTCATATACTTATTTCTTAGAACTTCTTTTCATGTAGAGATCTCAACAAAGATTGAAACGTTTAAAATGGAATAATCATTGGCAAAGTCAGACAATTATTCATATGGTGACAAATAAATTCAGTTCTCTAAAAACTTAGAATCCTCAATATAGTCTACTCATTGTGCATTTCAATATGAGATAAAGATTTGAAGTTCATACTTGTGTGTAAAATGCCCTCTTTTAGCATAGCTGATCTGTGGGTCATCTTCAGCAAGCATTTCTAAAGACTGACATGTTTCAGGATGTTCAATGTGCAGCTGTCAATGGTAGAGCTGTAAACAGAACCAGAGTAACTAAATATTCAAATAGGGATTCTGTAATCATAAGTGACATTAGCCTACATTCAATCTTTAGTAGATAGAACACACACAAATTGAAAATTTATTTTCCAACATCATCACCATAATCATTAGTTGGGCACAGAAATATTACATTAAATTAGACAACTATGGGCCATGTTAAGTTGGGAGAATTATGCTCATCTCTTAGATTTCTGCCATTGACTAAATCCCACAGTTGGTGCACTGTCTTCTTTGCATACAAAAGATGGTGGCATTTATTTCTAGGCAGTTAATTGCTTTTCCAATGTTAATCACTTGAAATACGCTATACATTTGATTAGCATCTCTTAGAGCAAAAAGTACTGAAGCAAGTGTTGTGGGGAAAGGAAAAAAGGTAGAAATCAAAATAAAGCCAGAGGGCAAAGAATGAGCTGGGTAGTTTATTTTTGAATGCAGAAATAATACATTGATTAACCTGAAGCAGGAAATATTTAAGATTCATATATGTTGCAACTTTTCCGTAAGTACCATATTGTCCCATGTTATTAAAAACATGCAATGCCATTTTTTTTTCTTTCCACTTTGGACTCAGTCATTTTCTATTCAACTGCTACATTCTGAAGACTACCTACCTCTAAGGAAGCACAAAAATATTTGAAGTTGAGGAAATATAAAAACAGACTTAATGAATTATTAAATGCTTTTAAATTTTATGTGTAAAAGTTTGATAATCCTGCAAACCAAAGTGGTTCCCCAAATCCTTGAGCACAAAGCACACTTTTTCTACTTTTTCTGTTTCCTCATTCTGACACTTTTCATTCATAAAACAATGATTCAATTTTTATGTATGTATTTTTTTTCTCAAACTTTACAGTTCTGACAACGAATCATGAGTTTCAACTGTGCCCACATCTTAAACTATCCAACTCTGCCCATATCCTAAAACTGTAAGGATAGTAGTAAAAATTCCAGGAGAGTAGCTTTGAGTAAATTCTAATAAAAATTACTTACTCAGTATTATTCATCATGTATATGAACTGACATATTTGCTTCACTTTGGGTAGAACACAGCACAAGAAAGAGCATGGGTGATTGAGATGTCACAGATCTCAGTTCAAATTTAAGTTTTGCTATGAACCTCGCTGTAACCTTGAAGATATATCATATTCCATCTCAGCATCAATTTTTTTGAGCTGTAAAATGATGAGATTGAGTCAAATGACCATGCTTTGTGCCCAATAACATGCACCCCAATTCTCAGTACATATACAAATAAAATGTGGATGAATTGAAGGCTTCCACATATGCAGGGGGAAAAAAGTACTTTTAAACATAGTTGGCATCTGAGTTAAAATGAGAAAATCAATAAACATTTAATTCAAGACAGAAAAATGTGTTCAAGCTTTCTTACCATAGTTAAGGGAAGGCATCTTATGACTTTGAACTTTACTTCCTAGTTACAAACAAGTTGCCTTTCTTCTTTAGAGAAGGCGGAAGTATTTTAACTACCAAATCATCTAGTCATTAAAAAGCAGTACACTGATGTAAGAATTTCCACTGGAAATCAGGAGCTCTGTTCCACTTAGATAGTGTAATATCTGTATTATATCTCTATTAAGCCCCAGAGTCTTATTAACCTCAATCCTTTTCATGTGCGTTTTACTTATTGAGCTAAAGTTGTGTAGCACATAGACTGTTAATATCCATTTATACCTCCTTAAGCCTAGCTGAATTTCTTGAACCCACAATAAAGAGTTATTTTTTAGAACATATGAAAGGGAAAAAAATCTTCTGTTGAGCTAGATTTATGAAGACTGAAAAAGTCACCTAATCACACAATCATCATGTAAGTAAATACAACCTTAAGTAACAAAATGAACATGTACGTATTGGGATATTTTTTCATTAATATTCTAGTTAAATTACAAAGAGATTGTCAACAGTTATATGGGCAGAAAACAGGTCATTTTTCACATGAGTAATTTATGAATGCATTCTCAGATGAAATAGAGGCACCCATACTTGGTGTCAGCTATCCCCCCACAGAAAACTCACCTCATGGTTGAATGCCCTTAAGGCAGGCTCTCCAGCCATCCATTTTCAGAATGGGCCATGATATTTTTACCAAAAGGAAAAAGGGACTCAGGATCTGCATGCTTTGTCCAAAAGCAAATGGTTAGCAGAGAGATACCTGTAAAGATTTCACCTCTGGCCTAAGACCCTAACTCTCCCCAGGAACTCACCTAAAATATTGTACACAGAGATGTTTAAAACCTGTGTCTTTTTCTATATCACTAAAATATCCTTTTTAAAACGTGTGATATATGAAGGGGAGATTAACACTGAAGTACCCATTTCAGAGCAGTCATTCTAAACAGCATATACAAATATATGAGGAGAGTGTTGGAGAGTAAGTGTGACAATGTCCCTGAGAGCTTCTGAAATTGGTTAGGAACAAATTAGAGTTTCTGGATTTCTTTTGATTTGTAATTATGCAGAGAGACAGAGACAGTTTCTTATTATCAATAATGTGAGCTTCATGTCCAGGCTTGTTTGAACTGGGGAAACTTATGGCATATTTGGTAGGAAAAAAATAATAAAACAGATATGATATAACTCATAAATCTAAGTTTTCCTATTGTTCTCTAGGAAAGATGCCAAAAAATAAGGTATGAAATGAATTTATATCACTTATTCAAGCAGCAATCATTAAGTCCTGAGCCATTTTCCCGTTTGAATAATGATGGGATTGCTCTCATGGAATATGGAATGTTTTCACATAGGAATACACATTTTTATATACATGTATATTCCTTTGAAGGTGTTATGCTTTCTGGTCTCTATGCAGAATATATAGCTTAACTGATTCAGTTTCTTGAGCCACAAAATGAGACATGCAGAGATCAAACACTTAATATTAATTTGGCTTTTATGCTATAGCCTGTATAAGTTCAGGTTCACAAGTCTGTGAAGGGGAATATGTCATAAACAAGAAATAGTGATGAGTCACATGAATTTGCAAGTCTTTGGCCCTATTCAATCTTTAGTTCTGAATTTAAATCACCTTTGAAAATAGGAACATAAATGAATTTAGACCACAAGAATAAGTACTGCATTAAATACATAGTCAAAAAGTAAATAAAATTCCTGCAGGAAGGTAAAATGTACAAATCCAGTACTAAAAACTAACCAAGAATCTACATTTCTAAAGTCTGCAACTGTTTTCTGGTAGTGACCCACACCTTGCCATAACCTCAACAAATTAATAGATATGCGCTGAAGAAAATTACTACATTTCTTATTTCTTTCCGGGTTGGCTACGTAATGTATACTGTAATATCTATTTTTAAATACTTTTCCTTCCCCCTAGAGGATTTGAAGACTTAGGCTTTCTTAGAAATGACAAAAAAACATAATACGTCTTTTTGAAGGCAGAACTGCAGGTAGTTTGAAGAATGGTCTAATCCAAAAAATTCTCATGCTTGTTATTCATTAATCCATTCATTCAATCACTCAAAAATTATTTGTGCGTTCCAAGACATGTCCAGCACAGTACCATGGATACGAATGTATAAAAAATCCTGACTCATGCCCTCAAGGAGCACAGAGTCTAGTAAACCAAAGAGGTGAAACAACATGTATGAGGGAAGGAGTAGCACAAAAGAGGACAATGTTTTTCTGAGGTAGAAAGAGAAGAGGGAAGTGCAGAATCCCTGTGGCAAATCAAATATGCTTTGTGCAGCCACCTGTTATAACTGCAATAGTTTCCACCTAGTAGTTAAGAAGAAACGTGTTCAGTTCAATGTCAGCTTACAGCTAAGAGCTTTTGCTCACTTCTCAAGCTCCTCTGTGGAACTCTGGTGAGGTTTTGAACCACAGAGAGCAGCAGACATAACTTCTGCCCCCACCAGGCAGGCCTGTGGGAGGTAAACTGTATGTTCACCACTCCGTGATGAGAAAATAATCAAAAGAGCAGCAACATAACTCCCTTTGCTATTTTCAAACCTCACTTGAATGCATATAATTGATTGATTCAAATTTGCATTCAGAATCCTAGCTGTTAATGCAGATAATTTTAATTTTCCAGCTTCTGCAGCAAAAGGAGAATGGAATGGACAGTTAGATACTCATTACCAGCAACCATCATCACAACAACAAAATCCTGAAAGGAAATGCTACGGAAAACTGAGAACTTTTAGCCTCTTCCATCTTCATACATAAAGTCACATGGTCACATTCTGTTCTTGTCTTTGATAGTTCCCTTAGTAGCCTTCCTCTAAATAAGTATTGCATATTGGGGAAAAGGTTTAGGATAAGAATAGAAAAAGAGAGGGAGAAGGAAAGAGAAAAGACTTCATCTCACACTAGTAGTATATTTCTGTCTTTCCCTTAAACCTTTGAAATTATCTTTTAAAGTTTCAAAGACTTAAAAATCTCATTACTTATGTTCTAATGCTATTGTTTAATATGTTTGGTATGCTCTCTGTGGGCAAGGAATTGTCACCAATCCATTTACATAGAAAAAAAAATCTTTTGGAATTTTCAGATGGCCCTGGTGCCATTCTTCTATTCAAAGTGATTGCTTTCTCCCATTCTGTAGGCTGCCTTTTAGTTTGTGATTGTTTCCTTCACCATGCAGAAGCTTCTTTTTTTAATGTGTATTTATTAAACAGTGAGTGAGTGAGTGGGGGAAGGGTAGAGAGAGAGGAAGACAGAGGATCTCAAGTGGCTCCATGCTGACAGCAGAGAGCTGGATGCAGGCTTGAACCCATGAACCACGAGATCATGACCCAAGCCCAAGTCAGACACTTAACCAACTGAGCCACTCAGGTGCCCCAAGAAGCTTTTTATCTTAATGAAGTCCCAATAGCTCATTTTTGCTTTTGTTTTCCTTGCCTCCAGCAATAGTCTAGTAAGAAGTGGCTCCGACCAAGATCAAGGAAGTAGCTGCCTGTGTTCTCCTCCAGAATTTTGATAGTTTCTGATCTTACATTTAGGTTTTTTCATCCATTTTGAATTTATTTTTGTATATGGTGCAAGAAAGTTATCCAGTTTTATTTTTCTGCATGTTGCTATACAGTTTTCCCAACATTATTTGTTGAAGAGACTGTCATTTTGGCATTCAATATTCTTTCCTGCTTTGTCGAAGGGGAGTTGACCATACAGTTGTGGGTCCATTTATGGGATTCCTATTTTGTTCCACTGATCAATGTTTCTGTTTTTGTGACAAAACAATACTGTCTTGATGACTACAACTTTTTAATATACCCTTGAAGTCCAGAATCGGTAATGCCTCCAATTTTGCTTTTCTTTTTCAGGATTCTTTGGCTATTCAGGGTCTTTTGTGGTTCTATACAAATTTTAGGATTGTTTGTTCTTCCTTTGTGAAAAGTGCTGATGGTATTTTGATAGGGATTACAATAAATGTGTAGAATGCTTTGGATTGTATCGATATTTTTATAATATTTGTTCTCTAATCTATGAGCATGAGCTTTTTTCCCATTTCTTTGTGTCCTCTTCAATTTTTTCATAAGCGTTCTATAGTTTTCAGAGTTGGAGAAGATATTTGCAAATGGTATAGCTGATAAAGGGTTAGTATCCAAAATCTATAAAGAATTTATCAAACTCAATACCTACAAAACAAATAATCCAGTTAAGAAATGTGCAGAGACATGAATAAACATTTTTCCAAGGAAGACATTAAGATGGCCAACAGATGCATGAAAAGATGTTCAACATCACCAATCATCATGGAAATATAAATCAAAACTATGATGAGATACCACCTCACACCTGTTAAGAATGACTAAAATTAACAACACAATATACAACAGGTGTTGACAAGGATATGGAGAAAGAGGAACCCTCTTACAGTGTCAGTGGTAATGCAAACTGATACAGCCACTCCGGAAAACAGTATGGAGGTTCCTCAAAAAGATAAAAAAGAGAACTACCCTACAATTAGCAATTGCACTACTAAGTATTTGCCCAAAGAATACAAAAATAAAAATTCAAAGGAGTACATGCACCCCAGTGTTTATAGCAGCATTATCAACAATAGCTAAACTATGGAAAGAGCCCAAATGTCCATCATATATATAGATATGATGGAATTTTACTCAGCCTTCATTACTTCATCCAATATTACTTCAAAAAGAATGAAATCTTGCCATTTGCAATGATGTGGATGGAGCTACAGTGTATTATGCTAAGAAAAATAGAGAAAGACAAATACCATATGATTTTATCTACATGAGGAATCTAAGAAACAAAACACATGAACATATGGGAGAAAGAAAGGGAGGCAAACCACAAGAGACTCTTAAAGAGAACAAATTGAGGGGTGATGGAGGGAGGGAGGTGGTGGGTGGGCTAAATGGGTTATGGGTATTAAGGAGGGCACTTGTTATGATGAGCACTGAATGTTATATGTAAGCGATAAATCACTAAATTCTATTCTTGAAACCAATATTACACTATATGTTAACTAGAATTTAAATAAAAATTTAGGGGAAAAAAGTGATTGTTTCCCCAATATCCATTCATGATAAAAACTCATTCTCAGTAAACTAGGAATAGTGGGGAACTTCCTTCACTTGATATAGAATACCTAAAAAAAAATCCACAGATAATATCATACTTAATACTGAGAAACTCGAAGTGTTTCCATGAAGACCAGGTAAATGTCACAAATGTACTTCCTCATCACTCTTTTCAACATTGTACTGGAAGTCCTTGCTAATGCAGGAAGGAAAGAAAAGGAAATTTAAAAAGGCAGGGCGCCTGGGTGGCTCAGTCAGTTGAGAGTCCAACTTTGGCTCAGGTCATCATCTCGCAGTTCGTGGGTTCAAGCCCCGTATCGGGCTCTGTGCTGACAGCTCAGGGCCTGGAGCCTGCTTCAGATTCTGTGTCTTCCTCTCTCTCTGCCCCTCCCCTGTTCATGCTCTGTTTCTGTCTCAAGAATAAATAAACATTAAAAAAAATTTTTAAAGGCATATATCTTTGGGAGGAATATATAAAAATGTCTTTTTTGACATATGACATGATCATCTACATAGAAAATATGAAATAACAAAAAAAATCTCTTGGCACTAATAAGCAATTATAACAAGACTGCAAGTTATAAAGTTAGTATGCAAAAGTCCATTGCTTTCCTAAAAACCAAAATAAACAAGTAGAATTTGAAATTTAAAACACAATATCATTCCATAAAAAATGAAATACTTAGGTATCAACCTAACAAACTAGAAAAAAACTAATAAAAGAAATCAAAGAACTAAATAAAAGGAAGATAGTCCATATTCATGGATAGGAAGTCTCAATAGTGTAATGATCTCAGTTGTTTCCAGCTTGACCTAGAGATTCAATGCTGTGTCAATCAATATCCCTGCAAGTTATTTTATGGATATTAACAAAAAAAACTGATTCTAAAGTTTATATGGAGTCCAATACACAAAATAGACTAGAAAATATTTAGGGAGAAGAACAAAGTAGGATGATAGATAGTACCTGACATCAAGACTTACTACAGAGCCTACAGTAATTAAGATGTGTGGTATTAACAAAGTAATAGAAAGATTAATGGAACAGATTAGAGAGTATAGAAATAGACCCACACAAATATAGTCAACATATCTCTGGCAAAGAAGCAAAGTCAATAGAGTGAAGTACAGATAGTGTCTTCAATGAATGGTGCTAAAAACAGTAGACATCTACATGCAAAAAAAAAAAAAAAAAAAAAAATGAATTTAGACCCAGACCTACACTCTTCACAAAAATTAACTCAAAAGATATTGAATCCAAATGTTAAAACATAAAATTATAAACCTCCTAGAAGATAATATAGGAGAAGCATATGTGATTTTGGATATGTTTATGCCTTTTTAGACATAACATCAAAGTCATGATCCATGAAAGAAAAAAATTGATAAGTTGGACTTCATTAATACTAAAAACTTATGCTCTGTGAAAAAAAACAATGTCAAGAGAATTAGAAGATAAGCCACACATTGGGAGAAAATATTTCAAAAGAAATCTCTTATAAAGGACCGTTATCCAGAATAAACAAAGAACTTTTTTTTTTAATTTTTTTAAATGTTTATTTATCTTTGAGATAGAGAGACAGAGGGAGACAGAGACAGAGTGCGATCAGGGTAGGGGCAGAGAGAGGGAGACAGAATCTGAAGCAGGTTCCAGGCTCTCAGCTGTCAGCACAGAGCCCGACGTGGGGCTCAAACTCATGAACCACGAGATCAACTTGAGCTGAAGTCGGACACTTAACAGACTGAGCCACCCAGGAGTCCCTAAACAAAGAATTCTTAAAACTCAACTATAAAAAACAGAAAGCCCATTTAAAAAAATAGGCCACAGACCTTAACAGACACCTCACTAAAGAAGATATATAGATGGGGAAAAAAAGCGTATATCAAAAAGTGCCCATATCTTTGTCATTGAAACAACAATGAGATACCAGTAGGTACCGAATCAGAATGGCCAGAATCTGGAACACTGACAACACCCAATCCTGCTGAGGGTATGGAGCAATAGGAACTCTCATTCATTGCTGGTGGGAACACAAAATGATTCAGCTACTTTGGGAAATGGTTTGGCAGTTTTCTCTTATCATGGTACCCAGTAAGAATGCTTCTTGGTATTTACTCAAAGGAGTTGAAAATCTATGTCTACACAAAAACCTGCACATGAATATTTACAGCATCTTTATTTATGATTGTCAAAACTTGGAAGCAACCAAGTTGCCCCTCAGTAGGTGAATGGATAAGTAAACTTTGGTGTTTTCAGAGGATAGAATATTATTTATCAACACTAAAAAGTGAGTTATCAAGCCACGAAAAAAAACTTGGAAGAAACTAAAATACCTATTACTCAGTGCCAGAAGCCAAACCAAAAATAGTGTGTACTATAGGATTCCAACTATATGACATTCTAGAAAAGGTAAAACTTTGGTGATAATGAAAAGATTTGCTAGGAGTGAAGGGATGAGGGAAGGATGAATAGGCAAAGCACATAAGAGTTTTAAGGCAGTGAAAATATCCTGTATGATATCATAACGATGAATATATGTCATTATGCATTTGTCTAAACCCAAGAGTGAACCCTAAGGTAAACTATGGACTTTGGGTACCTCTGATGTATCAGTGTAGATTCATCCTTGGTAACAAACGTACTACACTGGTGGTGAAGGAGAATGCACATGTGAGGACAGGGAGTATGTGGGATATCTCCACACCTTCTCAGTTTTGCTGGAATTTACAACGGCTCTAAAAATATTAAATATTGTTTTACAAAGTTATTGTTCTCAAGGTACATGATAACATCTACAAAGGGAGTCCAGTCTGCTTAGATCAAGGAAGCTGGAGAATGTTGACTGGGAGTGGGCTTATGGAGAAGTCAGGCACTTCAAGCAAAAGGTATTTAATAACCATTAGTCAAATGAAGGGGTACTAAATCTGAGTTTGTGCTATACTGTGAGGGGGTAAGTGTCTATATTTCTTCTAGAACTTAGTATATGTACCCTTGTCTAGTTATTTCTCAGCTCCTAATGTGGTGCAGTGTATGTGATTACTATTTAATAAAATGAGCTAAGTAAAATAATGTCTATGGAAATGGCCATTGACATCGGAAGCCTATTTATTGTACTAGTTGTGGGAACAGAAATGAGATCCTGCATTGGAATTTAAGGATGGAATAATAAACTCTTCACAGAGTGTTATGACCAATTCTCTATTTCAGTGTCCTAGTGCCTGCCACCCTGAAGTTAGTGCACAGTGATCACTAAGTCAGGAAAATTATTGCATAAATAAATAAATAAATAAATAAATAAATAAATAAATAACAGAACAAAGCAACTGACAAAAAAGCCCAACAACTAAAACTTAACTATTCATGGATATGTGAAAAATGACCAAGAATCGGAAGTAGTTATTTTAAATTATGAATTTAATACAATTTACGATATCATATAAAAATGAATTAACCTGGCTTCTTTTTAAAATCTTTTTAAATGCTTATTTATTTTTGAGAGAGAGAGAGAGAGAGAGTGCAAGGGGGAGGGGCAGAGAGAGAGGGAAACACAGAATATAAAGCAGGCTCCAGGCTCTGAGCTGTCAGCACAGAGCCTGACACAGGGCTTGAACCCAAGAACTGTGAGACCATGACCGGAGCTGAAGTCCTATGCTCAACCGACTGAGCCACCCAGGCACCCCAACCTGGCTTTTAAGATCAAAATGTAATATATTAATTTATACCTTATAATCTGTAACAATGGAGGAGTGATACAAATTAAAAGGTAAAAATTAATCAAAGGTATATATCCCTCTAGAAAATTGAAAAATATCAGTTACTTTGATCCTCTGCAATCAGAATGGACAAAACATTGGAAAACGCATTGCAAAAAATACTCTCCGCCTGACTTACATCAGTCTCTTTTATCTTCCCTCTAGCTGACTCAGTAATTAATAGATACTATCTCTGTCTATATTGGGCATTGTTGACATCATTTTTTTTCAGCTTAGTTTTTTTTCTTTTAATGAGCATTAACAAATAATCTATTCTAATATCATTTTCCAAATTCATTGGAAATAATCATAGAATTATGAGCACCTGGGTGGCTCAGTCGGTTAGGCATCAGACTTCAGCTCAGGTCATGATCTGGCGGTTTGTGAGTTCGAGCCCGGCATCAGGCCCTATGCTGGAAGCTCAGAGCCTGGACCCTGCTTCAGATTCTGTGTCTCCCCCTCTCTCTGCCCCTCCCATGCTGATGCCCTGTATCCCTTTGTCTCCTAATAATACATAAATGTAAAAAATTAAGAAAAAAAGAAATCATAAAATTAAAAGCAGAATTCATATTTACTAATAAAAAATGTGAGGGAAGAAACATCAGTATATTGCATGAAAGATTTTATAAATAAGTCGAGCATGAAATGAAAACAACGATGGAGCTGACAATGTCATTTTAGAAAAAGTAGCAGATGACCTATCTGGCTCTTAAACACCAACACAAAATGCATTTTTATTTATCTTTTTTTTTTTTTTTTTAATTTTTTTTTCAATGTTTATTTATTTTTGGGACAGGGAGAGACAGAGCATGAACGGGGGAGGGGCAGAGAGAGAGGGAGACACAGAATCGGAAACAGGCTCCAGGCTCTGAGCCATCAGCCCAGAGCCCGACGCGGGGCTCGAACTCACGGACCGCGAGATCGTGACCTGGCTGAAGTCGGACGCTTAACCGACTGCGCCACCCAGGCGCCCCATTTTTATTTATCTTATAATACTTCAGGGTTTCCCTATAAAAGATAAAATTGAAGTGAATGGAATTTTTAAAAATCTAAATTCATTATGCCCTTGAGTTTTCTTTCTCTTTTTAAAATTATTTATTTGCTTTGAGAGAGAGAGAGAGAGCGAGAGAGCGAGCGCACATGCTTGCACAGGCACGCAAGTTGGGCAGGGGCAGAGAGAGACTCCCAAGCAGGTTCCACCCCTTCAGCACAGAGTCTTTTGCAGGGCTTCTCGATCATATGTATCTATTTTAAGAGAGGAGATAGGACTTTCACTGATTATTAAATATGTCTGCATTAGGATCTTCCAAAGAAACAGATCCAATAGGTTATTTATTATATGTTATTTTGAAATATATGTATTACACATTATTTTATTTATATTTATAAAGTGATGTATTATAAGGAACTGATTTATGTGATTATGGAGGCTGTGAAGTCCGACAGCCTCCCATCTGCAAGCTGGAGACCCAGGAAAGCCAATGATATACATTAGTTCATGTCCAGAGGCCTGAGAAGTAGAAGGCAATGGTTTCAGTTCAAAGGCAGGAGGAAACTGATGTCCAACTCAAACTGGCAGCAAGAAAGAATTCGGCCTTCCTCTGCATTTTTGTTCTGTACAGGCCTTAAATGGATGGGATGATGTCCATTCACACTGAGGAGAATCCACTAATTCAAAGGCTAATCTCTTCCAGAAACACTCCCACAGACCCACTCAAAAATAATGCTTAACCAGTCAAGTTGACACACAAAATTAACCATCACAATATCTATGACCAACAAAACACTAAAGACCATTGAAAACTCATTCAACTGTACTTATTTTGCTAAAGACTCGCTAAAGACTGAGTCATTTGATCTATCTTCTTTTAATGAGCAAAAATCTTACAGTAAATCTAATTTCTCTCTGATTCAATGTCATTTTCATTTGCAGCCTAAATTTCAGTTTTTGTCTTTAGTCATTGGCTCTTTGCCTCTTTTTCCCCCTCTGAGAGAAAGCAAGAGCACAAGAGGGGAGGGGCAGAAGAAGACAGGAGAAAAAAAATCTTAAGTGGGCTCTAAGCTCAGCTCAGAGCCTGACACAGGGCTCAGTCCATCGCCTGAGCTGAAATCAAGAGATCATGATCTGAGCAGAAATCAAGAGTCGGATGCTTAATCTATCAATCCACCCAGGCACCCCGAGTCATTGCCTCTTCTGTTTATGCGTGTTCTTTCTTACAATTTCATCTTCTTTTTGGCTTTAGTTACCGTTTGTGTACTGTTGAATGTTTTCACTTTATCTCAATCTCTGATCCTCCTCCCGTGCTATAACAACCGAAGTGTAGCTTTGGTATATATTTATTGCATGTTTCACATTTCTTTAGTGTGTGTTTCTAAATGAACTGATTAACATTCACCCACTCAAAACTATTGTGAAATTTTCATTTCCTGTAACAATCAATGTCATCATCCATTCAGTTTCTCAAGGTCTTCATTAAATCACACCTATTGTAGCTTCTCCTTCTTTTAGGGTACAAAATTTCTTTAATTTTGTTGAATAAATGTCTCTTGAATCTTCTCTTCTTTCACACCATTATATCTAAATTTAAGCTCTTTGCAAGACTTAATGCGTAATGGCAACCTCCTCCTGAATCTTCTTTCTCCTAAATCCATTCAATTTCTCTTCTAATGTCACCAAAATAAATTACTCAAAAAAACAATACTTTTGGGTAAACATGCTTTCTTATGTTTTCAACTCCTAGCACTTACTTTAGAGGCCACTTCTGGGCAATAGACTTGAAAAATGGAAACCTGAGTAAGGTGGAAGTGCCCACAGTGACCCCAAACCCCTGGCTGAATACAAACAGGCTCATTAAGTGACTCACCTTGAAATAACCATAGGCCCTAAGTAACCAATGTGCTACCAATTTTTTAAATTAATTATTATTTATTTATTTATTTATTTATTTATTTATTTATTTATGTTGAGAGAGAGAGAGAAAGCATGAGTGGGGAAAGGACAGAGAGAGAGGAGAGAGAGAATCCCAAGCAGGCCCCACACTGCCAGCATAGAGGCCAATGTGGGGTTCAATCCCATGAAATCATGAGATCATGACCTGAGCTGAAATCAAGAGTTGACACTCAACCAACTGAGCCATCCAGGCACTGCCCAATGGGCTACTTAAAACCAGCCACAGTTACCAAAAAAGTGAAAAGTCCATAAGTCCCCCTACCTCCTCACCTTTCCAATTTAAATATACCCTCCCAAATAAATAAATAAATAAATAAATAAATAAATAAATCCATCCCCACCCACTGGTTTGTGGCAGATGGTTCTCTCCTTTGATGTCCTGCCCACTGCTCCCTTGTGGTGTATTCAATAAACTTCTTTCTCCTTTGTTCTGCCTTGGGTGAATTGTTTCACCAGTTGTGCCACCAGCTTCCACAGATTCAGGTCACCTCACATTTTGGAACTCCTGTGTGATCAAAGAGACCCACCCTTCCCACACAGCACTACATTTTTTTTTTTTTTTTTGCATTCTTGCTTCCCTCATTACATAGTAATGCTGGATGTCTCACCCACCTTTCCAGTGACTCCCCTAGTCCAGAGCATGTAAGGAACAAATAAAACTATAGCCAAGATGGCTGGCTATCTGTCTACAAAACGTGTGCTTCCCCTTCCATAGTGTTGAGTTTGGGGACACATCGGCACAGCTGTGGACTACATTTCCAAACTCCCTTATAGTGCGTGTGACTAATTCCCAACAGTGAAATTTAGGAGAAGTGATATATTGCTTCTAGACCATGACTTTTAACAATTTGGTAGATGTTACGCTCATTTTTATCTTTCACTAGATGAATTCGGAAAATTCCAAGGCCTTGTAGAAAAAAACAAAAAAAAAGCCAAAGATTGAAAAACTCTAAGAACCTGAAAACATACATTAGAGGGGAGGTTTTGCCCTGCCAGAAGGACATTCACTGGGGAACATGAGTGAGAATACATTTCTATTATATTAAGACATATTTGTTTAAAGTGTTATGGCTGCTAATTATTCCAATATAACTAGATTCCAGTATAACTAATTATTCCAATATAACTTAGTATTCCAATACTTAAGTATTTTGAAATAAATGTTTATAATATACCTACAGGTTATACATTTGCACAAATGGGTGAAGGCAGCAAAAGAGAAAAGCATTCCTCCTTGCATTTCCTAAAATGTGATTACAGTATAATGATCTGCCATTCAAAATATACCTCTTCCTTCCAATATAGAGGGGAAAAAAAACAGTAGAATAATATTCAGAACATATCACAAAATTTGCATCTTTATAAAATTTCTCCATTTTAATAGGATTTTACTTTTAACACACAATTGAAAAGGACCATTTTGTTCAAGAAATTTAAGAAAAAGAACAATACAAATAATTAAAGAAAATCCAGACCACACTGACAACTAATTAGGGCAATGAAAGCATTTGGATAAGAGCCCAGTTAAAACTATCCAAGAAAAATAGATTAAGCTATTTGAATAACCACATTATACACATTGTTTCTTCATATAAACTGTGTGAGTATCTTGAGATTGCTTATTTTGCCCAGTTTGTATGTAATGGTTTTTCCCATATTTGCATTGTCAGTCATTTTGGTAGAATTGAATTAAGTGGGAAAAGAAAATTTAATCAAGAACTTTCCCCTCCAGCACCCTATCCTTCCTGTTATACATTAGAAATTTGTGAAATGAGATATATATATATATATGTGTGTGTGTGTGTGTATGTACATATATATATACACACACACACACATATACACACACATATATACACACACATATATACATATATACACACACATACACACACATATATATGTACACATATATACATATATATGTATATGTATGTGAGGTGATGAATGCATAATATAGAGACCTATTTAGACTTGAATTTTATGTAGATATATGCATGAGGTCTTTTTGAGTATAATACAATACATGTTCAGAGTACAATAATTACTAATTTTTATTGATCTTACTATCTGCAAAAGTCTGAAGTCCACTTGGTTCTTGCTACTCAAAGTTTGAGCCATGGACCAATTAAACCAACATCACCCAGAGCTTGTTGGAAATGCAGAACTTCAAGTCTCACCTTAGCTGATTTAGTTGATTTGTATATATGTTAAAATTTGACAATCACTTCTCTAGGTAAAAAAGAGGAAATAAATAATGTGTTAATGACAGCCTTAAAGGGATGCACTACTCTGACAATTTTTTTTATTCCAGTTTAAATAACATATTTCCTGAAATTAGGACTTTTGTGAGTAACATTATCTAGACTAAATCAGTTGCCTCTTTAGCCTTTGAGTACTAGCATTAAGCTTTAGAGAAAGAGGCAAGATCTTCTTATACAGGCTTTTTTATCAGTTAAGATGCTTCCAGCTAAAAATAATGAAAAAAAAATTCATCTCCACTATTCTTAGGTAGGAAGAAATCCTTGGGATCACAGGTTAGGGCGGCCCTCAAAAATGACTGAGTCCAACAGCTCTGGTTTCTTTTGTTGGCAGTTCCCTTGGCTTTACCTTCTTTTCTATGGAGCTTCATTTGGAAGCTACCAAAAGACAGCAGAAAAAGTGACAGGTCTTGCATATGGCAAAGTGATTCCAGATGAATAGAGACTATCTTTCCTTGTGACTAACACTTAAGAAAAAGAATTTTTTTTTCAGGTTTCCCACAAATATCTCTTTGCTTTTCATTGTTTCATTAGGACATCATGCCCTTGCAAAATCAGTCCTTGCAATCTCCAGGAATGTGATTCATTCATTGACTTTGACCAGAATTCTTGAAATAATGATTGTCAAGGGCTTGAAGGTACCTTCACTGACCTACTGTCTTGGATCAATTTCTTCAACTGGTTCTCAAGTACCTATTCAATAAGGGGGAGGGGTGAAAGTTGAAAAGCGAATCACAGTGTTTACCAAATTCTACATTTCTTTTATGAGACTCTCATAATTGTGCCTCTCTCTTCTCATTACCATCTCTCTGATCATATTGTCACATGACCTTCTGACACTTGACTAAAACTAGTTGCTTAAACATGACACTTGTTCTACTGTACAGTTTTCATTATGTCCAAAGCTTTACCCTGGCTCTTTGAGGGATGAATCTTTTTTTTTTTTTTTTCTTGTTTTAATGTAATTGTTTTGTTTTGTTTTTCCTACCATAATTCCCACCGCAAGGATTCACTAAGGCCACCCAACCAAGCATAACCTCCATGCCCAGGAATTTCTTTCATCTGTATTTCCCATTGCAGAAGCATGCTCTAATAGAGTGGAGCCAGCTCTTCAGGAAGCTGAGACCAATGTTTACTGTGCATGACTAAGTGAGAGGAAATCCTGTTGCCTTTTGGATGACCATCTTGAATGTGTTCCCCTTAGTTACTGAAAGATACTAAACAACATAAAACCGTATCAACTCTTCCAGGTATGATTCTATGGCACACAAAAGCACAGGTCCAGAGAGATACAGGACAGGATTTGTCTGTATCTCAAACACATTTGAAATGTCAAACACATTCCAGTCTCAAGAAAAGTTCAAGTTAGTGTACCAGGGCTGCAGTGGCAATTTTTAGTCTTCCTCTCTGTTAGCAAACCAGGCTCTTTTTGCTTGCTTAAGTCTCTGGCATATATATGTATATTTTTTTCCAAATATATTCCAAATATATTTCTTGAATGAAG
The DNA here is from genome assembly GCF_028749965.1 of Puma concolor. Taxonomy (NCBI): domain Eukaryota; kingdom Metazoa; phylum Chordata; class Mammalia; order Carnivora; family Felidae; genus Puma; species Puma concolor. The sequence goes on along the minus strand of NC_141670.1, from coordinate 177,738,964 downwards.
GAACTCTAATCTTGAGTAAACTGGCTGAGAGTTCCATATTTTTAAAAATGGTCCATGAACTTTGCCTTATTAATTATGATCATTGCTTGATACTCCAAACAATGATTAGAAGAGAGTAGTAGCAGAATAAAAAATCTTTGTACGTGTCTCTCTTCTTGGCTTTAGAATTATTTTTTCTCTTTTATTTTAAGACTTGGAATTAATCATAAGATAGATGAGCAAAGCCTAAACAATAAATGGGCATATTAAATTTTTAAATGTTTTAATTTATTTTTGAGAGATAGAGAGAGTGAGTGGGGGAGGGGCAGAGAGAGAGCGAGAGAGATAGAGGGAAAGAGAATCCAAAACAGGCTCCGCACTGTCAGGGCAGAGCCTGACATGGGGCTCGAAGTCACAAACTATGAGATCATGACCTAAGCCGAAGTCGGACACTTAATGAGCCACCCAGGCAACCCAAACGAACATATTAATTTTAAAAGAGTTTAACTGGGTGTTGTATGGAAACCAATTTGACAATAAATTTCATATATAAATAAAAAAAAAAAGAAATTAAAAGAGTTTAAGCAAGCCAATTTTCATTGAAATTTGCCTGACATGAGTCAATGGTAACTGCTTATAAGTGAAGAAATAATATACATCATATATGTGCCCTTCATGGTTGATATACATAAATGAATTATCAAATGAATTAAAGATATCCACAGTATTTCGGAATATCTGGAAAATTTTTCCCCTTTAGGATCTGATAATTTCCTCCATCTCTTCAGATGCTATTCATTTTTCACTCTCATTCCATACAGTCTTCTGGTGAGACTTCCCGACTGGACAAGTCCATAGAATTTTTTTTTCCATTTCTTATACGTTAATAGCCCTTACAGACTAGATATTAGTCTCTAATAGTTTTGTGGCTATCAATCTTCTTTTGCCAATATAATTCAAATTTCTCAAGACCACAGTAAAATCAGCATACTTATACCCTACACAGGATGGAACATAAAATAAGCCCTTGATGAAAACTAATTGGCTGAAAAAAATCACCAAAAGTCCATTTCCTTTCCTTCATTTCCAAACTAAATGTGACATTTACAAAGAATATGGTAAAAATCGTTGTGGCTTAAAATTATTTGTTCCACCTTAAAACCACCTCCATATATTTCTAGCATGACTCTTCTCATTGTTGATTCAATGATGCACAGATGGTGAATCCTCTCTCCATGTCTTGTGCCTTGCTATGATTATTCTGCTTCCTCTGGTGCCCAATCCACCAGCAGATGACAACAATAATACCTTAACACTTCTAACAACTGTATTATTTTTTCCAATGCTATCTTTTTTTTAATTTTCTTTTTTTAACGTTTATTTACTTTTGAGACAGAGAGAGAGCATGAACAGGGGAGGGGCAGAGAGAGAGGGAGAAACAGAATCTGAAACAGGCTCCAGGCTCTGAGCTGTCAGCACAAGCCCGATGCGGGGCTCAAACTCACGGACCGTGAGATCATGACCTGAGCCGAAGTCGGACGCTTAACTGACTGAGCCACCCAGGCGCCCCACCAATGCTATCTTTGTACAAACACCTCTAATATTTGCCTAGCAAAGAGTGAACATATTAAGAATAAATTCAATAAAGTATATTTTAAAATATAAAAATACAGGAGCACCTGGGTGGCTCAGTTGGTTAAGCATCTAATTCTTGATTTTGACTTAGATCATGATCTCAAGATTGGTGGGATCTAGCCCTGCTTCAGTCTCTGCACTGACAAAGCGGAGCCTGCTTGGAATTCTAGCACTCCCTCTCTCTCTGCCCCTTCCTAACTCACGTGTACACTCTCTCTCTCACAAAATAAAGAAGCATTTTTTTTAAACTTAAAAAAATATTTATATAAATACAAATAGAACCCTATTATAACATACCTCATTACTAGATTCAGATCATATTGCAAACAACATCCCTGGAAACAGCAAAATCACGGAGAATAAAATTATTAAAGACAGGAATTTGCACTGTAAATTGCCTATTTCATAAAATATAGTAAAGTTTTCAGAATAATGTAACACTGGGGTTACCAAAGCCTTGATCTAGAAGACATTAGTAAGAGTGTCTTGAAAATGTGATATTCACATAAGACTGGGACATGTTGAACTTAAATCCCTCTCCCGTGAATTTATTTGGGGTTGAAGGCTCTAAAGTACATGGGAAAGGAAACTCCTTTGAATATGTTGCAACTATAGAATAAAGTTTCAAATCTATTCAAGCACAAAGGAATATTTCTATGGAAAACCTATTAACTAGTAGAGGTGTTTTGAGGGACATTGGGGAAATACTGAGGTAGTTAAAATGGATTTGTACTGGAAATCAAGAAAGCTAATTTCTAGTCTTAGACAGGTAGCTCCAGGGCTTAGGGAATCACACAATTACTGCAAAGCAGACACGTGCATTCTGTTCCAATTAAAATAGATCTTTAAATGCATTTCATCCATGAATTAAAAAATATAGTACTGATATTTCTCTTTGGATTCTCTGAGTCTCAATAAGAGCAACCCCAATTCAAATACATGTCCTAAGGCTTAAGGTTACACAATGGTGTAACCGGTCCAGGCCACACTTTTTTTTTTTTTTTTCCCTTGTCTCTACTGGGTGTCCTACTTTTACTTCAATGGGTAGAATTCCCCTCCCTCATTGTCTCAAAATGCTTTCTCCAGCTACTTGGCTGCATTCATCTGTATTCTGCAAATGTGGGAGAGTATTTTTTCCCCAAATTTTCAGCAAATTCTGAGCTTTACTCCAATTAGACTCAGCGTTATATACTCCATGAACTAATCACATTGGCCAGACTTTGAAATGCACCTGGGTTTATCCCAGGTCATGTGCTCCACCCCTGCAAGCAGGAAGGGGCTTAGTTTCCCTCAAGCTGTAAGGATCTCTAGTGGCAAATGGGGATCTCGAAAAATACAAAATAAGACATCGGCATGCATTCAGCAACAAAAATTATCCTTTTCATTAGAGAAGAATGCAGAAAGGATCAAAATTATAAATTTATAAAATGATAAAAGCTTAAAAAGAGAAGAGTAGTAAATGAAAATAAGTGATCTGGGCTGAATCTTTAAAAATACACATAAGTTATGTGAATAATAGACATTGTTATCTAAGCATATCTTTTTAAAACGTAATCCTCACTTTGTCAGTGAATCAAACCATTCTTTTATAGCAAACTAATCTGTGTTTTCGGTAAGACATCCAAATGCCTACAGAAACTGGACAGTTGCTGATTTTCATCGAAAATTTAATTAGGAACACAATTTCAAAGAGTGAATGACACAAAAACCAAATGAGATGACAAGTTTTCCGCAACTTTTTTTCACATGCTTAAGAAAATACACTTTTGATTTTACCAATGAAATTTTAGTGCATTTACTCAGATTTTGAAAACCCATTGATTAATTGTTTATATTATATTATATTAATTATATTTATTATATTATATTATATTATATTATATTATATTATATTATATTATATTATATTATATGTACAAACTTCTGAAGTGAGAAATGTTGGCTCTTAACAGTGACGGACTAAATTTTAATAAGTAGGAAATGTTTAGCTTACTTGAATTCAAAGAGCCCAAAACATTTATGTATTCATTGGTACTATATCGAAAACAACAAAGAATGTTTAAGTCATACATTATGTGTTCTTTAAGACAAAACAAAAATGATAAAGAATGCTTACTGACATAATTTGTTATACTTGCATGAAGAGGTCAACATGAGATTCAGCACATTATGAACTGCTCTGGTAATACATATCTCTAAAACCCAGAAAAGACCGTGTCCTACCCCTTGGCTTATGAGCAAGGTACAAGCCTAGAGATAGTCCCATGTTGGGTTTGGTAGGTCTGGTTTAAACCCTGTATGTTTTTGTTTTTGTTTTTGTTTCTTGTTTTAAAGCACCCTAGGAAACTTCTACAAGCGCCTGCAGCTTGTAGCCATCCCTGATGGAGGTACTGGCAAGGTGATGCCGGCAGTGGGTGAGACCCACCACCTCCCTCCCTGTGTGCGAGGCTCCCAGAACCCTGGTTCTCTAAGGATACGCAGTCCTTCTTCACCCCTGGGCAGTGAGCTCCTCTTTATGGAAGAAGGTGCAGCACCTACAGGTTATCTCAGCACTGCTTTCTTTGAGCACTCCTCATTCTGGGCTCCAGAGAAAGTGTCACCAGCCCAGCCCTGACAATTTTTGACAAGTAAGCCACAGTGACTCAGGAGGAAGAGTCTGACAGGGTCACTCATGAATGTCCTTCAGGAGAGGGAGTGTTCTGGCACCTGGCTCTGCTGCTTCCTTGCTAGTTCCCTGGGGGGCCAGGTGTTCCCCTCAGCCTCAGCCCCGAGGTCACCATCTGAACACAAGGGACTGAAGTGTAACCATAAACCACCTCACTTCTCCCCCTGGGTTAGATCTCACAGATGTGGCAAAAAGAAGGCCTTCAGCTGGGCCTGGACCACAGGCCTGATAAGCTGTGCAGGTCTGGTCACTGGAGAGCCCTCTGCTCTCCCTCACCTGCGGCCACTTTTGTTTTCATCCTCTCCCCACCCTCCCTATCCTTGCAGAATCAGGCTTTACAAAATAGCTAAGATTATGGGGCACCTGGGTGCCTCAGTCCATTAAGCATCCGACTCTTGATTTCAGATCAGGTCATGATCTCAGGATTGGTGAGATCAAGCCCCACATTAGGCTCTGTGCTGGCAGTGCAGAGCCTGCTTGGGATTCTCTCTGTGCCTCTCTCCCTGCCCCTCCCTGACTTGCTCTCTCTCTCTCTCTCTCTCTCTCTCAAAATAAAGAAACTGTAAAAATCATTTAAAAAAACCCAGCTAACTCCTTCACTTCAAAGGTAAATACTCCATCTTTGACAAAGACAATGAGTGTTAGTGTCGATCTTAAGTAAAGTGCTGTGCACATTTGGCATTGAGCTCCCAACTTGCAATCAGAACAGCTTTGTGCCCCTCTTATTTGGAAATTATCAAGTTACCACTGCATCACATCTTATACCAACACAATGTATTTTTTTAAAACTGTTGCTTGAGATTTCCTTTTGTCAATCTAGATCCAAAGAATACTGAGAAATTCTTTGTTCTAAATGATCCAGTCCTATTTCTTCTTTGACCTCTGTTCTATTCTAGTGTAAGACTCAGTCATATGCTGGTAAAGGCTTCTTCTGGACTGAAGCATCTTGGTAACACCTGTCAAACAGAGGACCTTTATATTCTGTTAACTGCAAAGGGTATGGGCTTGTTTTCAGCTTACTATATTTACAGTGATGGGGGTGAGTGTGACATTTAACCAAACAAACGACAGTGCTGAGCACTGTGCTAAGTTTAAGTGTAACAAGCTTAGAGAAGAAATGAGAATGTGATTTTTAAGGCGTGTGCACCATGAGGTGACCATGCTGCAAAGTGAAATTATGGCAAACAATATAAACAGTACAAATGTTAAACTGTGCAGTATGGGGGAGCTACAGGCTATAACAGTCATGGAAAGCTCTATACGATTAAGAAAAAAAGGCCGGCTTTATTTATATCATTACACACACCTGCAACCTGATGATTTCCTTGCTATTGTCTTTTCTTGGCCCCTCTACCTCTTATACTTATTTTGTATTGTTTACATAATTTACAAAGTGACAGACACACAGAAGACCCTCAACTAATGATTATAGCATGAGTATTGAAGATGAGTATCAGGTATGTCCCTTAGAGGGTTAGATGTTTTCTTACCAACAAAATGGTTGTGTGTTTCCTCACCTCTCCAAAAACCAATGAGCCGGAGTGACAATTCTCACATCTCATTCTGCACTCCAGGATTGTTTGTAACATATTCCATCCATCCTTCCCCAAACTTGAGTGCAATATCAGTAATAAACATTATAAGCACCAATTATTAATTATGCAGGTGGAAGAAACATTATATACTTAGAAAAAATTCAGTTCAACTTAAGATAGAAATTCTTTCTTAATAAAATAACCTTTCTTCAGGGAAATATTTCACTATTTGGAAGATTCTGGTCAACACTACATGCAGATCCTGCTCTACTTTGGCATGACAAAAACAATACAAAGATATTTGTTCAACAGGAAAAAAAAAAGATATACATGTTTTCCTAGTTGCTACTGTGATGGAAATGTGTCTGGAATTCTTCTCTGTGTACTAACATGAACATATTTCAATGTTACCCAGATCGTGTGATCCTTCGTCATTGTGATAAGCCCATCCTATTTGCACATATGAACAATGTTTTTAAAAAATGACTAATATTGGGGCGCCTGGGTGGCGCAGTCGGTTAAGCGTCCGACTCCAGCCAGGTCACGATCTCGCGGTCCATGAGTTCGAGCCCCGCGTCAGGCTCTGGGCTGATGGCTCAGAGCCTGGAGCCTGTTTCCGATTCTGTGTCTCCCTCTCTCTCTGCCCCTCCCCCGTTCATGCTCTGTCTCTCTCTGTCCCAAAAATAAATAAACGTTGAAAAAAAATTTAAAAAAAAAAAATGACTAATATAAAGCGATGGAAAATGAAGTAGACAATAACACAACAGGTGAAGTAGTCATTTAAATTTCCCAGAATACTTCTCAGTGATTTGTCCATCATTCACTGTTCTTTACGGTTTAAGTAAAATATTACAGTAAATATCTTCCTCACCCCCAAAATCAATTTTCCTTTACAAACATATTTTACTGTAAAAAGAGCAATAGTTCATGGTGTGTGAATAATAAAAAAAATTGCTATCATCTCCATGCTGCCTTCTGTTTTTCTTGTACATATGGATATGAGAAGAGTCTGTAAGCAAGTCAGAGTAGGCTAAAATTAATCATGTATCATAATTTTGTGGGAGCACTATTTGGCTCTTAGATTTAGATTTCACAACAATAAGCAGATATTGTAGGTGACACAGGCATTATCTACACCTCTTTAGCACAGTTATGCTCTTATTGAACTTGGTTCTTCGTGTTATCAGGCTTTCAAAATCTTATTTCATGTTTTAATGAATACTTCAAACTCTGGGTTTATAAACATTTGCTTTATAGGAAGAAAATGGCTTTTAGTTTCTCCTTCTAAACCCAGTTGTCAAAATTGTACACATATCAAAATTATTCAGTTTGAGAATGAAATATCCAATTGAGAGCTATACTCCTGTTTTGTTCTTACATCACCTTTTGTGGTATTTCTAGGAATTGGGTTGCATTGCTTAACAGTATTAAACAAAAGTGACTATAAAAATAGGAAACAATTGTATGTTTTCTTACATACAGAGATCGACTTCTTCCTCTTGTTACTTGTGAGGTTTTTCCTGAATAATCTTCATAGCTCCAACCAGTTGAACTTTCAACATTTGCTGATATCTTAGAAGCTGCTTTGTGTAGAGATTTTCCCCTAAACTACAATATATATATATATATATATATATATATATATATATATATATACACACACATATATATATATGCTATATATATATATATAGTATATATATATATACTATATACATATGCTATATATATATACATATATATACACTATATATATATATATATATATATATATATATATAGTATTAGAAAAAACACTTTTTTAAAGTTTATTTATGAGAGGGAAATAAAGTTTATTTTGAGAGGGGGGAAATGGGTAGGGAGAGGGAGCGAGGCAGAATCCCAAGCAGGCTCCATGCTATCAGTTCAGAGCCTGATGCAGGGGTCCATCATCGAGATAGATCATGCATGATCTTGATTCAGCCAAAATCAAGAGCTGAATGTTTAACCAACTGAGCCACCCAGGTGCCCCAAAAGAACACTTTGTTTTACAGATTTGGCTGAGGTGTTCCATTGGGTGGTTAAAAGTTTAGACAAAAGTTAGTCATCAGTGACCAAGTTTCTTGCAGATTTTGATTCTACTATGTCTACCTTTATGCAGAAAGTTTTGTAAATTTTAACCCCAGCTATTAAAATAGAAATCTAGAAACTTCCTAGGACAAACATAAAGTCTGCAAGTAATTTCAAATTCTATATTTTATATGGAAACTCAATTACCACCAGAAATGTGGTGGCAAAGATGTTGTTACTATCCCCATTTCACATGTAAGAACACTGAAACTCAGAGAAAAACCAGACCAATCCACAACACTACTAACTTGGAGGTCTGGGAAACAATCTGAAGTTTTTTTTGTTTTTTTTTATTTCAAGTTTTCAACCATTTTCCCTCCAACAATAGGCCTTTGCAGAAGCCAATTTACTTGTGTAATATGCTTTTCTTACAACACATTAAATCTCAATTTAATATTGAACTCAATTGGTTCATCACTTTATTTAACACAATGTTAGTGTCTATGAATATGTGCTACATTATATCCACATTCTACAAAACACATGCACAGGGAATAATTAATTAATGAAGGAAACTTTTAAATATAAGTATAAGTACAACTGCAAAAACACTTTTAAGTGTTGGAGTCTTGCTTACAGGCCATGAGGGTCTTTAGTCATTAAGATATTGAGTGTCATACTAATACTTTTATATGAAAACATCCTTAGACATAACCCAATAAAAATCAGGCAGGCTTTCTCTGATCTCTTCAGTCTTTAATGATGCATTTCTGCTCTGAGTTTGAGGTTAAGGCATAATTCAACAGCTAATTAGATGTGGTCTTTGATCTCTCACTTGTGTTTCATAACTGTCTCATCTCCCTGACTAGATTTTAAATTCTTTGGGAGAAGATATCCCCACAATCTCTTCTTTTGAATCCTGGAGATTACTTAACATCCAACCTTGTACACATCAGGAGATGAGTACAAATATTTATTCTTTATCAGATCATAATAAAAACGTTTCTTTAGTGATCTTTTTAAGTTACCAGAAACAGATGATAAAGTATGAGCTTTTAAAATCATGTTCCTTGGTTTCTACTCTTCTGTCATTCAATCTGCAGCTTACTATATGATGTAAACATACATGGTCTGTCTATGATAAAACATTTTATACAAAAAGTCTTATCAGCCTGGGCCTATAACTTAATATAAATTAGTTTTTCCTACTTGCATGAGAAATCAGGCTTATAATGAGAATGCATATCCAGTGTACCTGCAAAGAAAATTCTTTGATATGCTGTAGAGCAAATAGGAACTGCAATTTCATTTAGAAGTTTGCAAGTGGCTTATGTTCAAAGAGAATAAGCCAGGAAAAGTGAGCCTGATTTTCCTTCACTGCTGACTGCTAAACTGAATCAAGTAAGATCCTTTCCATTTCAAGTTATGGAACACACAACTCAAACTGCTTTAATACACTGGTTTATCCACATTGCTGAAAAGTCCAGAAGTAGAGTCAGTTTCCAGTATTTGATTAGGACTCCTCCTCTTCCTTTCCCCTGCAATTCTCTCGGCTCTGTCCTATTCTAATACAGAATTTATTCTCAAGCAGGCTTCTATCACTATAGCAAAATTACCGTGGACTTTTAGGCATGATATATGCATCATCACAATGTTTTTTCTCCATCAAATATAATAAAGTTAAACTGATTACATTATGTTTCAGTTAATACCTGGGCATGAGAAAATACCACGGGAGTATTTCATCGGTGATGGAATTATCTGTGATTAATTTTTACATATTAAAAATCAATCCTAGGGGCGCCTGGGTGGCGCAGTCGGTTAAGCGTCCGACTTCAGCCAGGTCACGATCTCGCGGTCCGTGAGTTCGAGCCCCGCGTCAGGCTCTGGGCTGATGGCTCAGAGCCTGGAGCCTGTTTCCGGTTCTGTGTCTCCCTCTCTCTCTGCCCCTTCCCCGTTCATGCTCTGTCTCTCTCTGTCCCAAAAAAATAAATAAATGTTGAAAAAAAAATTTAAAAAAAAATAAAAATCAATCCTAAACTGATGCCCACTTCAATTCCTACCACGAGTCATAAGAACAATGCTGGGGAGAAAAATCACAATGAATTCTGTAAGAAATAGAATTGATTGTTTCCTTATAAAGGTCCTACTTTTAGTTTCATATAGGTTATTATTAACCTCACCCATAATGATACTTTGAATACCAAAGAATAACTCAGAGGCATGGGCACACTGGATGTCAGGCTTCAATTGTGAAGTGTTCATGATAACGTCGGCACTATCTCCCTAATAACTGTGACCTCATCAATAATAGGAACATTTTGAGAATTTAATTAGTGTAGTGGTGCTTGGGTGGTGCAGCCAATTGAGCCTCTGACTCTTGATCTGGGCTCAGGTCATGATCTCACTGTTTGTGAGTTCAAGCCCCACATCGGGCTCTGTGCTGATGGTGTGGAGCCTGCTTGGGATTCTCTCTCTCCTCTCAGTCTCTCCCCTACTTGTGTTTCTCTCTCTCTCTCTCTCTCTCTCTCTCTCTCTCCTCAAAGTAAATAAATAAACTCAAAAAATAAAACAAAAAAAAGAATTCAATTACATGTAAATATACCTAGAAAAAATCCTTAAGTGAATATTTATTTTTGAATTAACTAATACATCTTTACATTAATGTTATGAATCAAGAAATGTTATCCCCACTGTACACGCGAAGAATCCGTGGTCGAGTGTTGACTGAGTGATTTGTTGAAGTTTGTACAGCTAAACGTGAGAACAGAAGAGCACAAAAAGACATTCTAAACCTAAGTCTCTTGCTAATCTATTATATTGGACATAGGAGCCTGAACAAAAAAGCAGGATCTAAACTACGCACTCTAAAATATTTAAGGTTATGAAGATAGAGCAAGAATATAAAAATAATAAATACATAATGAATCACTTGTATAGCACTGTTCTTAGATCATATATTAAACTTCATTATGTAGTTTTCCACTTAGGAGCAAGGAACTAAAGAAAGATAAATAGCAGCCCCTCGATTTAATAGAAGCCTGAGGAGTGAGGAAGGGGAAAAAAAGGCAAAAGAAGATCCCTGTCTCTGTTTCTGATCAGGATTTTTCATGGTGGAGATCTCTTCAGTTGCTCTGTCTGGCTACAGATGTATGTACAAAAGAAAATAGATGTAAATCAAAGCAAGGAAAGTAGCCTTCTGACAAACTTCTTTCACGTTTAGGAAACCCACATATCTCAGTTCGTGGAAAATGTTGCAGTTTCTCTATACTTCCTGAAGCACAGATTCCTGCTTCCACAGACTCCATTCTACCCAACTCTCACCGTCTCTTTCAATTTCTCCCTCTTCAATGAATTAATTCCAGAAGCAAACATGCTTTTCTTCTTCACATTGAAAACTAAATTATGGTTCTCTCCCCATTACCCTCCAGCTACTGACTCCTTTCTTTGTTCCATCCAATGCTTGTCTGTGGTCACTGATTTTTAATTTTATTTCACCTGTTTGAACCCTTGCATATAAAACCACTGTCCTCTAGTGTTCCACTGACACTATAAAAACTAAGGTCAGCAATTTTTCTAAGTTGCTGATTCCAATGTTCCATTTTCAGTTATCCTAGTTAACCTAGAAGCAGCATTTGACAAATTTCATTATTCATCCTTGAAACGCATCCTTGGCTTCTTGGACATTGTTCCCTTTTGATTTTTCCTTTCTCATGCTCTTCCTTCACTTCTCAGAAAATTAGGTATTTTCTAATTGCCCCAACCCCCTGTATGTTGATGTGAACTTGGGCCCACTTCACAAATACTTCCATTTTTTTTTTTCCTATACTTATTCTCTAGGTGATCTCATCTAGCCCCTTAACTTTAAATATCATCTATATGTTAATGACTTCAACATTTATATCTAGAGCCAGAGCCTTATTCCTGAATTTCAAGCACATAAATTTAGCTGCTAACATCAATCTTTAGATGTCTAAATTTCTGATCTCCTCACCTCCCTACACCTGCCCTTCCCATAGTCCATCCCTAAGTCAATAAATGGGAACTTAATTCTTTGACAGTCCCATCTATCAGCAAACCCTGGCAGTCCCATAGTCTAAATTGAGCCAGTAACGGTTTTGAATGTCATTACAAATATATATATAGAGATACATATATATAGAGATACATATATATATACATATATATAGATACATATATGTATATATATATGTATCTCTCTCTCTCTCATATATATAAATAATATGGTCCTTTAGCTCCATAAAGTTTGTGCTTAAATGTCACATTTGAGTGAAGCTTTCTTTCCTTTACATATGACAATTATTACATCTGAAAACTGAAAGATGTTTCTTTTTCTTTCCATTTAGTATTGATTTCTCTTGACTAGAATGTAAATTCAATGAGGAAATTTTTTTTTTCCCTATTTTACCCCTTCTCTATCCTAGTGCCACAATAATGTCTGGCATATGGTAGTTTGTCAATAAGTATTTTTGAATCAATATATGATTATTTATCTTCAATGTCATTTGATACTTAATCAAATACTCTTTTAGAAGCTTTTTAATTTTTTTTTTGGAAATTTGTTGTGAGAAGTTCCTTGTAAATTGCTGACTCTGTAATTCTGCAGCTCAGAATACAAAACAACGAACAGAATAGATGCTCTATTAATGTATGAAGAAGGTAGGAGAGAAATGGAATTGAGGAGGAAAGTAAGGATAGGAAGAAATTATTCTGAAATAGGAAATAGGTCATTTCTTATTGCTTAAATCCACTACAATATTAGTTATTTGTTGTCACAGAATAACCCAAATTATCCTGACTGGTACATCACTTTAAAATTTTCATAGCCCTTTTATGTAAATGGTCAATGTGATCATGATTAGTACATTGAGGGTAATATGACTATACTATTTATTATCTAAACTGGGATACTTTGGGGTCCTCAGAGTACTAAAATAATTACAGTTACATTTTTTTGAAATATTTATTTTTTGACTTAAAATGTGTTATGTTGGTAGGCTTATATAATAGTTCTGCTTAAAAATTATCTTCAGAAATAGTTATTTCCAAAAAATAAAATGTCAGCAAATATAAAGACAAAACATCAAAATAAATGGTATATTAACGTCTCATCATATAACATTAAAATTTAAAAACAACAGAATAATTATACTTGGCACATAATCATGAAGTTTAATTATTTTCTTAGCTTTGTCTCTTTAATACTATATTTTTAAATGAATTTTTTTCAATATGGTCTTAATATATTTTCATTTTCACAAAATTATCTTAAATCTACTTCAAAATTGAAACTTAGGTTTAAAGATTTTGAAATTGTCATCAAATTTCAGTTGGTTTCTGTGTTAGTTCAGTTCCTTCTAGAAGATCCCAATATGGATTTATATTATACCTGAAAAATTATGGAGGATAAAGGAAAGAAAGACCAAGACTTGGTAGGAAAAGTCTCAAGACCACAATGCTGGTCTGACATCTGTGATATCAGGAAGATACTATAGAAAGAGCTGAGGGCTGGGAAAATGTAGGCTAGGCTGCTATGGCGTCTATAAGCAAAAATTACTCTTTGTATAGAAAGGACCCAGCTCCAGCGCCTCCATCATGCTCGGTTATTGGCTGATGTCTTAGTCTCCTCAGATTTCTTTATTTTTTAATGTTTTTATTTATTTTTTGATTGAGAGAGAGAGAGAGAGAGAGAGACAGTGAGCTAACAGGGGAGGGGCAAAGAGAGCAGGACAGAGAGAATCCCAAGTAGGTTCCACACAGTTCTCAACACAGAGAACAATTTGGGGCTGGAACCCACAAACCATCGGATCATGACCTGAGCTGAAATGGAGTTGGACACTTAACTGACTGAGCCACCCAGGCACCCCATTCTTCTCAGACTTCTATAACCGAGTACCACATACTGGTCAGCTTAAACAATACAAATTTATTTCTCATAGTTCTGGAGGCTGAGAAGTCCAAGATCAATATGCTGGCCAATTTGATTCCTGGTCAGAGCTCTCTTTTCTGCTTGCACATGGCCACCATCTTGCTGTGTTCTCAAATGGCAGAAGGAGAGAGAGAAAGCAAGTTCCCTGGTGTCTCTTCTAAGGACACTACTTCTTTTTTTTTTTTTTTTTTTTTTTTTTTTTAATGTTTATTTTTGAGATGGAGAGAGAGACACACAAACAGACTGCAAGTCGGTGGGGGGGGGGGGGGGTGCAGAGAGAGAGGGAGACACAGAATCTGAAGCAGGCTCCAGGCTGTCAGCACAGAGCCTGATGTGGGGCTCAAACTCACAAACCACTAGATCATGGCCCAAGCCGAAGTCAGACGCTCAACCAACTGAGCCACCCAGGCGCCCTTAAGGACACTACTTCTCTGGACACCATCCTTTTGACCTCATTTAACTCCTCCTTAGAGCTCCTATCTTGAAATACAGTCACATTGGAGAATAGTGCTTCAATATATGAATTTGGGGATACAATTCAGTCCGTTACAGCTGGGCTGATCTCAGAAGAAATATACTTCATCATGAATGCCACAGCAGATCTTCAGGTGGTAGCTGGAAGATATAAGACAACTACTCTCCTTGCAGCAATTTCTCTGAAAAAAAAATATATGAGCAGCCACAACTCCTCTTTTGGTAAATCTTTCCATGGAAAGCCAATATACTCAATGGAAAATACTCTAAATTCAATTTTTATATTAAAATGTATAAATATTTTACCCCTAAAATACCCACAGTTAATATTATTTGTCTCCATTAAAAATAACTTTCTTTGGAGCATTTGAGTGGCTCAGTTGGTTAAGAGTCTGTCTCTTGATTCCATCTCAAGTTATGATCTCATGGTTCATGGGTCCGAGTCCTGTGTTGGGCTCTACACTGACAGTGCAGAGCCTGCTTGAGATTTTCTCTCCCTCTCTCTCTCAAAATAAATAAGTAAACTTAAAAAATAAAAGTACATTTCTTTTACTAATATATTATAAAAGATAAAAAATAATTTATTTGATGAGTTTATCAAAATTAGATATGCAAAATCATAGGCATTTCCAATTTTATTCCATAATGATGAAGAAAGAAATGTATGCAATTAAAAATAAGACTTCCATCAAAGATATTTTCCACAGGTTAAGATATCCAAAGTACATTTATGGAATTACAAAAATAAATCTCATACATAATTTCAGTTACCAATTAATTTTTGGTTTCTACCTTGATATTTTAACAATATTCTTCAATGTCTTTTTATTTGCAAGTTTTGTTTTAACAATTGCACAGTGCCTGACTCATTGAATGATTAAAGACCTTCAACTGATTTTAACCAAAATGCAAATCAAATTTAAAAGACATATTAAAATGTTCAGTATCATTGCAGGACACTGAAGGTATAAAATCTTCTAAGTTCCACTTAAAAGTTCCTCTAATAGTCAAACATCTTTAAAATCTAATTGGTGATAAGCAGCAAAGAAAGCACATGCTTTCATACAGATATATTATTTTGTTTCAACATCATCCATGTTTCAAAAAATGTGCATTTCTGTTACTCTGTATGTGTAGTACTCTAATATTTGTCAGTTTTGACAACCACACCATCTATTTTGATTGGTAGTATATCACAGCTTGTTTGGAGACAATTATGAATTATATGCACAGCTCAATCAATTCAAAGTACACTTATGCTCCATAGAATTCTTAATTCATTAAAGACACTGATCTTTGCCATAACTTCTTCAAGCAAAAAGAAAAAAAAAAAAAAAAAAAAAGGATTTTTACTATCACTGTTAAAGCAAAAAAAAAAAAAAAAAGTAATAGAACTTACAATAGTATTTGAAATGGTAATGGAGGCTTCACTTTCAATAGAATGAAATCCGAATATCTTTTCTTTGATTGGATAGAAAATTAAATCATTGTGTTTAATTAACTGATATTTTGTTCCAAGCATATAATGACACTGATATAAAATGGATAGTATTTAGTTTTTTGAGAAACTAAATTCTTCTAGTAATGTAGCAAATATATTCATGCATATCAACCCAACTTGTTATATGTGTATAAGAAACTTGGGAATTACCAAATTTAACTTAGAAGAACAGTTTCTGATCAAAATAAAAGGCCATGTTTTCCATACTGATGTAAAAACAATTTATGGGATTAAATCTTCTTTGGGCACTGTCTTCTTTAACTTTTGAACTCAGAACTATTGCTTCCTCATTATATTTGTTTCTTTTGAATTGCACGTGGTCAGCAACATCCCTATGATCCCCATGGTATAGATGGTAAAGAGCAACATATTTTATGCAAGTTCCATGTTTAACATTCCTTGTGTTGTGTAAGTTGTGCGCTGCTATATTCACTGCCTTTATATTTCATCAAAAATATTTTTATTTCTATTTAACTCATTACTGCTGAAAAGATCATTGCAAAATTTGAAAAGAAATTGTTACCAAGAATACAATAAATAGTTGTTGATCTACACCACACAATATGTGGCAAAAATAACTTTAGCAAGAGAGTTCGGACTATTCTCCATGGCAAAACAGCTTGGTCCCTATTTCTTGCACATATGTCATGGGTACTGAAGCTATGATTTTCCACGTTTACCACTGTGCCCATTAATTGGCAGCATTCCTGCATCAGTCAAGCCAAGCATGGACCACAGCACAATTGGCTGGTGCAGTGGCAAAAAGGCAGGAACACCAGATCAAATACCTCCCCTGCTACCACCCAGACAAGGAGTTAGCTGACTATCTGTTTGTGTCTGAATTCATTTCATTCGGGAGTATATTACATGCAGTCCTGAACAGGAGGTATTGGTTATATTACATCTGGAAAGAAGTCAGGAAAAGAGAGGGAGGTATCTCAGTTTTGTTTTCTTTGGTTTTTCACATGTAACCACACATTGAAATGAGTTCTCTCTTCAAAACACATGCATTCCACACAAGCACTGGACGACACCACAGCAGAAGCTGGAAGGACAAACTGGAAGGTGCCCAAATTTGTCCTGTTTAATACTTTACAGCAAATAGTAATAATCCTTCTTTAAAATATGAAGGAGTTAGAATAAGGGCCAGGTATGAGGCCTAAACCAAACGATGTAGGCCTTTTACCTTAGATTACTGTGGTAGTAATTGTTTTAGGCTACCCTTTATTTTCACCTTTTTTTATTCATCTTCTGATAACAAATCCAACCCATCTCTTGAATCACATGTGTAAGCGTGGGACCCAGGCCTACCCAATCACAATACCCAGGAATGATGATGTGATCCAGGCTGAGGCAACCAGTCAAGTGTGAAACTCCCAACTATTGTTATTGCCAAAAACTGTCCCTCTCCCCAGTGTCATGAGGCTGATGACCCTCTTCCTCACCACATGCAAGGAACAAAGCTGAGTGGTGGAGGGAGAGACAGAGACAAAAAAGGGATTGAGCAAATCGACAATACTGAGCCCTGGGTTCACTCTTGACTGACCCCAGCTCTACGGCAATTCTCAGGGAAGAGAAAGAGTCATATACAATTTGCTTTTTTTTTTTTAATTTTTTTTTTTTTACTTAAAAGTAACACATAAATACAAATGGATATCTATCATTCCTGATTCTCAAGTAAAGATACTAAAAAATGGAAATGTTAAGTGACACATGCCCATCTGGTTAAGGGGAGAAAAAAAAGATTCTAGCATACATCCTTTGTAACCTGAATTTATATAAAGGGATCACTGCTTTCTACTTCATACAATTTATAAAACTACATGCATAAAACTAAAAGAAATAGGTCAGTTCTTATAATAAAAAGATAAATTCTGGGGTGCCTTGGTGGCTCAGTCGGTTGAGGGTCTGACTTTGGCTCAGGTCATGATCTCATGGTCCATGAGTTTGAGCCCCACGTCAGGCTCCGGGCTGACAGCTCAGAGCCTGGAACCTGTTTCAGATTCTGTGTCTCTTCTGCCCCTCCCCCCTCATGCTCTGTCTCTTTCTCTCTGTCAAAAATAAACATTAAAAAAAAATTTTTAAATAAATAAATAAATTCGCCAAACTTTAAAATTACTTTAAAATAAGATAATAGCTTTATGATAAAACACTAATATTTTAAATCTTATTAATCCTTGAATGTCTTTCTATAACCTTCTTAAAATAAATGTGCTTCAAATATATTACCTATTACATTACACCTCTTCCAGTCTAGCACATTGTTGCTATTAGAGAAGTAACAAAGTCAAATCTTTAGCAAAATAACTTGCTTATGACTAGTCATACTATTTTGAAATTCTAGCCTATCCTAGGTCTTTCTTTTACACTAGTTGATCTTTTCTCATCTCCCAGATTCAGTGCTATAACAAAGAGTAGTGAGCCCCAGTAGTTACGAATTATGAGTGAGTAAGTATAACTCTCTCATTAACAATTGTTCAACGGATCCTATCATTTTAACTAGGCTGCATTAGATTATAATTAATGTCAAGGGAATTTTTTTTGTTGTTTAAGTTTATTTATTTTGAGAGAGAGAGAAAGTGAGCAGAGAAGGGGCAGAGAGAGAGGGAGAGAGAATCCCAAGCAGGCTCCGTGCTGTCAGCGCAGAGCTCAACGTGGGGCTCCATCTCATGAACCATGAGATCATGACCTGAGCCGATATTAGGAGTCAGATGCTTAAACAACTGAGGTACCCAGGTGCCCCAGGAATTCTTGACAGAGAAAACAAATCACTGAGGTCATCTGGAAGAGACTGTTCACATATGAATAAGGTCTGTTCCTTTACTGTGACAATGGTGGGAATCTCTGGGGGTTCATTATATGGCTAAAACTGGAAACTTTTAACACATTTTTAAACCAGTATTTCCCCATTTTCCATCCTCCCAATCAGTACTATAGTCTTTGAGTTACTGCGCACCACCAGTAATGGGAAAACTTCCCAAAAAGTGAAGCATGGTTAAGGATGCATCCCTGGTTCATCATACATAGATCCTGTGCTGCCTGATTGTTTCATCTCACAGAGCAGCTTAGCTCACTCAATGGTGATGGCACCAGTATGCCATCGTGACAAGGATCATGAGGCCATATCTAATCTCAAAACGAAGTGTGCCATGAGTGAATGGAAATGTTACTCTGGAAAAAGGAGGAAGGGAATAATAAGATGACTGCTATGTACTCTCCCTGTGGGACTCACTTTTTCTGCCATGTTTCCACATGTAGAATTCTGATCTAGGGTGTTTCAGCATACTGAGATAGGGGGAGACACTCATAAAGCCAAGGCTTAATTAACCTATTGATTCCTCAGAATTGAAAGTCTAACACTTGCTGAAAATGTGTACTTGTCAAATGTTGGATTAGCACCAGACATCATTCCATTGGGTGTTTTCCGAAAATGAGATGTAGGAATGGATTTCAGACTGGCTGAATCCTGGATTGGTTAAGGGATATTTTTAGTACTTTTTTTAGATATTTCAAAGTACCTAAATCACTTCATTTAATTCACATACTTTCATGTCATTGGTAAATGGCAAATTGGATTTGAACCCCATTCTATCAGGCTCCAAATCTGCTTGACTCTTTTCTCTATACTGGGTTCAAATTCAATGATGTAAGAGTCCCAAAACCATATAATGTTAGAGGAAGGAAGATAATGTAAATATGCAATGTTGGCCTCATAGACAATAGAGACAGGACTACAAAAAATATTTAATTTTCCTTCTCACTCAACAATAAGGAAAACAATAGCACTAGTGCTCTGCTAAATAGCAAATGACATTTAGCCTCAGTATTAGGACGCAATAGAAAATGGTGGATACTGTGGTAAACTGCAGCCAATAATCAGGATGTTTAAAAAAGATTCACTTCGGCGCCTGGGTGGCGCAGTCGGTTAAGCGTCCGACTTCAGCCAGGTCACGATCTCGCGGTCCGTGAGTTCGAGCCCCGCGTCAGGCTCTGGGCTGATGGCTCAGAGCCTGGAGCCTGTTTCCGATTCTGTGTCTCCCTCTCTCTCTGCCCCTCCCCCGTTCATGCTCTGTCTCTCTCTGTCCCAAAAATAAATAAACGTTGAAAAAAAAAATTAAAAAAAAAAAAGATTCACTGGTATAAAATTTTATTTTTTTCAAGAAAAGTCAATTATTCAAATATGAAATAAAATCTCCCAGTTCTAATTAAGAATAAAATATAAATACTGTGTAGGCCAACACTGTCTGAGTCAAACAAAATACATCTGCGGACCATCTGGGACCCTCCAACTGCCAGTTTGCAACCTCTGAAAGGAAAACACACTCAGTACAGCACTTAGATTTGTGAAGTGCTATACACAGAATGAGAAGCCAAGAGAGGCTGGGATGGGAGAAGCCAGTGAAATGTTTCCAAATAAATTTATTTCTCTTCTTCCTCTTCCAGTTATTCAACAGACAGATATAAAGCATTGATGTCAACGTCTTTTATTTGTTTGTTTGTTTGTTTGTTTATTTATTTATTTATTATTTATTTATTTATTAAGAATGTAAGGGAGGGGCAGAGAGAGAGGGAGAGAGAGAATCTCAAGCAGGCTCTGTGCAGTCAGCAAACAGCCCAAATGGGGGGAGGGGGCATCTCGATCTCATGAATCGGGAGCTCATCACCTGAGCTGAAATCAGGAATCAGACACTTAGCTGACTGAGCCCCTCAGATGCCTCTGACACTAACATCTTTTAAAGGGGAGTCCTGGAATCCTGTTCAAGATATTTTGTTTAATAAATTAGGACTATATGTGCTCCATTTATACATATTTTTTAAATGTGTACTCCATGCTAAAAAGTAAAGCTAAAGACATGGTGTAGGAGCAAGATTATTCAATGCTATTAAATTTTTAGCAGTGTTATGTTAATTTTTTTAATTTTTATTTATTTTTGTGAGAGAGAGAGGCAGACTGCAAGTGGTGGAGGGAAACAGAATCTGAAGCAGGCTCCAGGCTCTGAGCTGTTAGCACAGAGTCCGATGCAGGGCTCAAACCCACGAACTGTGAGATGATGACCTGAGCCGAACTCAGATGGCTTAATCGACTGAGCCACCCAGGCGCTTCAGCAGTGTTATTTTAAATACAGCAAAATTGTATAAATGATCTATACAACTTAATATTTCCAAGTGGACTTTAAAAGACCTGAGTGTCTTTCTTAGACTGATTGTACTAGATAGATTTATGTACATAGAGGTAAAATAACTAAATTTAAACACATGCACACACATGTGCACAGAGATACACACATACACTTACACACACACATGGTAAGGTTTCCCTCCAGTGAATTCTAAAGCATTCATTTCTTCTGACTTTCATATGGCACCACAAATATGCTACTTTTGACATTATTACATTCTGTTGATGCCTGACTATTGCCACAACTAACTTGAGTCTCTATGAGAACAATAATTCAATCCAAGTCTGACTGATTCCAATAGTTATTTAACTACATGACATTGCCTCATTTACTTTTGCATCTCTTGATATAAATCTACGCATGACACATAGTAGACACTCAGTAACTATCAAAAGACTGAATAAACACATAATTACATAAATGTATGCCTCAGTGTGGAGCAAACGGGAAGATTGTATCAGTGTGAGAGGCACTATAATACAGTTGAGTGAATATAGACTTGGAGATAGATTTCTAAAATTTTAAAGTTATGAATATCAGTCTGCTTACCTATGAACTAAATGAACTCAGATAATTTACCTATCTTTTGTGAATATCTTCATAAGACTATGGTGAGGAGACCATGGAAAATGCCACATTTCAGGATGTTCTTTCTCTTTGCCTCTCCTTCTCTGTTAGTCTTTTTCTTCTAGACAATGTTATTTGTTATTAACCAATGCCTGTAATTTTATTCATGAGCTGACATTGTGAATTACTGCCAAGCCTGGTAAAGTAGTCATCTCTGTTGACTGTGAACTAGAAACATGTGGTATTAACTGGGCTAAAAAGGAATGTGCAAAATCTAAACACCAAACCCCTCCATTCCCACAATCTTGCCCCTTATAACGTTCTCCCTTTAATCAAATTTCTAATGTAATCTGAAAGTCTTTAGATTCAAAATTCCAAGCAGCATCTATAGAATTCAGGTCGTATATACAGCCCTAAGTCCAGAGAATAGAAAAGGCTAAGAGACATTTACCTCTCTAGAAGGGAATTGTTCATATATATCCATCATGGAAATGGGTAGGGAACAAAAATGAGATTTCTAAACTTTGAAAAATTTATATAGTCCCAGGTCTCTGATCTCTGAAGCCCTACGGCCTCTGGAATGGGTCAAGGATCATCCTGCAAGCATTATTATAGATGAATGGACTTGTGTTCCATGGAGCTGGAACATGATGTGGTTCATTGTGGTTCACGATAAACGTGTTAGATGAAAAGAGAGAGGGAAGCGAAGAGGGAGTCAAGGAAGGATAAAGAGAGTAACTGAAGGAAGAAGGAGGGGGTAAAATAAGAAAGAAAGAAAATGGACTTATATTAATTGCTTGGATTAACCAGTACATAACATACCTTTTATAAATATTGTGTTATAATGTGTCTGAGAAGAAACTTTATTTAATACACAAGATATGATACTATCTTCTAAAGCACTTAATATCAAGATACAAATGTAAATAGGATCGTGGCATAACAAAAGTAAAATCACAAAAATGATTTTCCCCTATTGTCCACAGTCTGTGTTTTGAGCACAAGCAGTAGTAGGCTCTGTGCTGTTACCAGTCTTTGAATTTATATGCTGCCAATAATATTCATTGTAATTCTGGGCTCCAAATAATAGGTAAATGTGGGTCACAGAGTTTCATTTTTTTGAGAAAACATTTACTTTATGGTTGAAAAGTCTCCTAGGTTTAGTAAGAAATGAAGCAAACCCATATCTTGGCTCTGAATTATTTGAAAAAAAATGTGCTTACAATCTCAAAATGGCAGAATTCTGTGACAGTGTGGAAATAAGTCAAAGAGTGCATTTCTTTTTCCTGTGAAGACAGCAAATATGTAAGGTTCACTGGTTTCAAGTTCGCTTTTATGAAAATAATATCTCAGTGCTGCTTCAGGGTTATAGTATTTAAAAGATATACTGTATGTGCAAACTGAGAGCCTGTGAGGCTTTTCAAAACATGTGTCTAAAACAGAGCTGTTTAGTTTGACGGAGCTTCAAATGCCAAGAGACTGTGTTGAATGCAAAATCAAGTTCTGAAAGTGAAGAGCAGAAAGGTAATTGGACGAGCTTGAATCCTGACAAAGTTCAGTACTGCCTTGTCTCAAGATGGCAATCAACTCATCTCATGTCAGACTCCTCTCAAGATTTTTTAAGTGGTGTTCCGGGACTTTCCCCAAAGAACTCTTTGGTGCAATACTTAAATCTGAATGGTAGATCCTTGTGTACTTTTTTTAAATTATATGTCATCGTGTAACATATGACATCAATGAAATAATTGAATTCTCAAATTCTAGGAGACAGAAAACATGTTGACTTCCATTAAATACATTGATTTGTGTATTTTGATAATACTCATCTATATGCTTATTGGTTAAAGCCAAATAGAAAACGTAAAAATACAGCAATCATACTCTAACCACATTTTGAATGGAGTTCAAAAAACAGAGACCTTTACTGTATTCTTCTCTCCTCTAATTCCAGCGCCTACCCCTGAGTTGGGAAAAGGTTATATTTTAATTTATATTTAGTTTATGGAAAATGAATCAACATTTTAAAGAATCATAATTAAGTAATATCACAAACATATAAAAATCCAGGAAAACTGGATTAACATTCACAGGCATATAGGTAGTATGCAAAAAATGTGTTAAGTCTCGGGTGCCTGGGTTGTAGAGTCAGCTATGCTTCTGACTCTTGATTTAAGCTCAGGTCAGAGCCTGCTTGGAATTCTCTCTCCCTCTCTCTCTCTGCCCCTCCTTCTGCTTGTGCTTGCTCTCTCTCAAAATAAATAAATAAACTTTTTTTTAATGTGTTAAAACTGACTCTGAATTGTGATGCAAAGGACCGCCCAGCAACCACATTTCCACATTCAATCTCTGCATTTCCAGTCTGACTTCTAAACACAGAACTACCTGACCAAGAAGTATAAAGACGTTAATGTCACTTTATATTTAAGCCTTAAATTTGCTCTGTTAGCCAAAATCAGGGTAATAAAATTTCCATATGAAAAAAAGGACAGGCCACGTTGCTCTATTTAGAGGTGCCTATACTGGGAGCCATTCTCAAACTTTTCTTTTCTCCCACCAGGTCCACACTCTCTCACTGGGCTGTAAGGATATGATTCCCTAGCTCACTTACCATATAGTCCCAGGTCTCTGCTCTCTAATGCCTGTTATCTCCTGAGTCACCCCTAAGAAATATAGATCATGAACCCACATCCCGTTAAACTGAAACATGATCTGGTTCATTGTAGTACATAATAAGTGTATTGGAAGGAAAATAGAAGGAAGGGAAAGGAGAAAGAGAGAAGGAATGAAATATACTTATGTAAATTGGTTCATGCAATTACTAGAAAGCACGCTTCCCGTAATATTGTGTTTTAAAATATCTGGTAAGGAATTTAACTTTATACATAAGTAATGTACTATCCTATAAGAGTTTAAGATTAAAACTAAGAGAGATAGATAAATAGATAAATTGATTATATAGCTATAGATATAGATACAGATGATATATATAGATATATAGATATAAATACAGGTATAGATAGAGATGATATATAGATAGATGATATAGATAGATATAGATATAGATATAGATAGATACAGATATATAGATGATATATATAGATATAGATGATATATTATAAATAGATATAGATATAGATGATACAGATATAGATAGATAAAATAGGTATATACACTTTCCCATCTCTTCTGTTTACTACCCATGAGACCTTGGACAGCTTAATGTCTCTGAATGTTAGCATCCTCATAAAGCTAATAAATGTAAGAATACACATCACAAAACATTGTTGAGGGAATTAAGGAAATTCAAATATGTGAAAGAGATTCGCTGGCACATCATGGACACTCATCTTCCTGAATCTCCATAATACCGAGAATCCAACACTTTGTTTTATTCTACATCCCTAAATTTTCCCTTTATGACTTTATATAGAGACCAATTTTATTTTATTTTTATTTTTTTTTCAACGTTTATTTATTTTTGGGACAGAGAGAGACAGAGCATGAACGGGCGAGGGGCAGAGAGAGAGGGAGACACAGAATCGGAAACAGGCTCCAGGCTCTGAGCCATCAGCCCAGAGCCTGACGCGGGGCTCGAACTCACGGACCGCGAGATCGTGACCTGGCTGAAGTCGGACGCTTAACCGACTGCGCCACCCAGGCGCCCCATAGAGACCAATTTTAATCTCAAGTCTCTGAAGCCCAATTACAAGGGGATAAAAGAAGAGGATTTTGGCTTGAAATGTAATCAAAGCTTTTATATTACATTATAAATGGTAAAACAGTAGCAAAACCCACTCTGGCCATAGGTATCTAATCATCCTTAGAGATAACTAGATTTACCCGAGAAGTTTATCTGGTTCAATAAGGCAATTTTTCTCTGACTAAATGTAAGGAATTACATCCATTGGTAAATAATATGGGAAAAGAGGGGCGCCTGGGTGGCGCAGTCGGTTAAGCGTCCGACTTCAGCCAGGTCACGATCTCGCGGTCCGTGAGTTCGAGCCCCGTGTCGGGCTCTGGGCTGATGGCTCAGAGCCTGGAGCCTGTTTCCGATTCTGTGTCTCCCTCTCTCTCTGCCCCTCCCCCGTTCATGCTCTGTCTCTCTCTGTCCCAAAAATAAATAAACGTTGAAAAAAAAAATTAAAAAAAAAAAAAAAAAGAGAGTGAGAGAAAGAGCAAGCTGGAGAGGGGCAGAGAGAGAGAGAGAGAGAGAATCCCAAGCAGGCTCCACACTGCCAGCACTGAGACTGATGCAGGACTTGAACTCACGAACTGTAAGATCATGACCTGAGCCAAAATCTAGAGCCAGATGATTAATCCACTGACCCACCCAGGGGCCCCTCAAACATGCTAATTCCTTTTGCAAGCTGCAATTACTCTCAGCTTCTCTTCAGTTTCCCATTCCTATGTAGTCTGCTTCTATAGAAGTTTAGAATTTCTTACTTGGTCAACTGTGAGTGGTTTTGAAGAATATTTTCTTCATATTCATCGTATAAAATGTTTTTTAAAGAAACACATTAAAATTATATTTAGGGTGTATAGGAGTATTTCTTCAGCTAAATCTGTTTCAGAGTAACTCTCCTGTATATTAGCTCTTGTAAAAATTTAAAGAAAATGAGCAGAGACACAGGCACTGGTGAAGTTCAGACTTAAATATTGGAAACAGGAGTTGACAGCACAAGACATCAGTCCTAGGACAGCCCAACACTTAATGAACTATTGACACTGATGTGCAAATAAGATTTCCAGTTTCACAATTCGAACAACAAACAAAACATTGGAAAGCCAAGATGACCCAACACCGTTAGCTATCACTTTCTCTTGCTGTGGTCAAATAAAAGTATAGCAGTTTTGGAGGCTCACTATGGAGTTTGAGGTCTTAGGTATTCATTACAGCTTCACCAATCTGGCTTAGTGAAGCTGAGAAACTTTGGTCAAGTGACTTGATTCAAAACTTTAAGTACTTATCTGAAAAATTATGATGTTTATAATAGTAACTTATAAAATTGTTGTAAATATCATATTCAATTAAAGGTGTAAAGTTTTTGAACAGTGCCTTAAAAACATTCAATAAATGTTTAAATTTTAAATGGGTCGATAAATTAGAATGTCTCTTGATGAATAAGGTTAAAGTTATATCACCATTTCTAAGATGATGGTATATCTACTACTCCAACTGGAGAGTTTATGTGGAGAGTTTATATCCCTGATCCAGAGTACCATCAATCATAGCAAATGTTTGACAAGTATTCTGAAATCCTTTTTTTCTGCTCCATGGCAGAACTAGCCTATACTGGTTTCTTTGTGCAAGGTGATATGGATCAAACTGTGTTCTTCTGAAATTCATTATGTTGAAAACTTAACCCCCCGGTGCGTCAGAATGTGATCTTACTTTAAAATAGGGCCATGCAGATGTAATTAATTTAGGTGAGGTCATATTGGAGCATGCTGGGTCTTTAATTCAATATGACTGGCTTCTTTTTTTTTTTTTTTTTTTTCAACGTTTATTTATTTTTGGGACAGAGAGAGACAGAGCATGAACGGGCGAGGGGCAGAGAGAGAGGGAGACACAGAATCGGAAACAGGCTCCAGGCTCTGAGCCATCATCAGCCCAGAGCCCGACGCGGGGCTCGAACTCACGGACAGCGAGATCGTGACCTGGCTGAAGTCGGACACTTAACCGACTGCGCCACCCAGGCGCCCCAATATGACTGGCTTCTTAATGAAGGTACAAATTTGGACACAGGCACATAACACCAGGAGAATGCCATGGAAGATGCAGGCAGAGGTCAGGATGATGTCATCCACAAGCAAAGGAACACCACAGATTGCCAGCGAAATCACCAGAAGCGAGGCAAGGCATGGAAAAGATTCTCCCACACAGTTCCTAGAAGGAATGAACCCTGCTGATACCTCCATCTTGGACTTTTAGACTCCACAGCTGTGAGACAACAAATTAATGGTGTTTAAGCCACTCAGTGTGTGGTGTTCTGTCAGCAGTCCTACCAAATAAATACACAGGGTAAGACTTCCACCCTGATTATAAACAACTTATGTTGGTCTAGAATTATTCTGCTTTTAAAAATAAATATCATACAGAGAAAGACAGATACCATATGTTTTCACTCTTATGTGGATTCTGAAAAACTTAACAGAAGACCATGGGGGAAGGGAAGGGGAAAAAAAAAAGAGAGGGAGAGAGCCAAACCATAAGAGACTCTTAAAAACTGAGAACAAACTGAGGGTTGATGGGGAGTGGGAGGGTGGGGTGGGTGGTTGATGGGCACTGAGGAGGGCACCTGTTGGAAGGAGCACTGGGTGTTGTATGGAAATCAATTTGACAATAAATTTCATGTTAAAAAAAAAAGAAAAGAAATGAAAATAAAAATAAATGTCATATCTCTGTTCAGTTTCATTTTTAAAAGACTTTAGAAAGCATATGTATCATCCAGCGTCCCAACTGGAAAGAGTTAACAGTCTCAGCTGAGAATTTTTAATGAAGAAACTACCTATTGAGGTATGGGTGAGGCTAAAGAAACCCACGAGATGTTGAGACCCACAGGAGGAAGCAATAGCAAGAAGCTGATATCATCCCCTTCTGCCTAAAAGATAAAGAGAAGAAAATAGAGTCAGTAAGCCTTGTTGAGTGCTGTAGCCATAAAATAAAGGCTACCAGACAGAAGCGACCATCTTAAGGAGCACAGCATGGTCAAAATTACACTGAACAGAAACACAGAGATAGGGAAAAACACTCTGATCTATAGGAGTCTTCTGTTAGCTGATGCCAGCTAGAAACCACAGGGCAAAGAGGTTCAGGTGATGTAGTCCACAGGAGTCAGCCTTCCAGGGCACACAGCAAGACAGATAAGGGCAGAGACTGGACCCGAGGGCAAATGGAGACTAATGGGAACCAGGGTCCATTATGGCAGCTTTTAACTATAAGTAACACATTGCCTGCCTAAAGGTGGCTTATGCAAACGTAATTATTTTTCTCATTAAAAAAATGTCATTAGACATAGAAATTTCAGAACCCATTCAGCAGCTCAATAATATTAGGGCACTAGTTAAACTTCTTCAAGAGTCTCCTGATTTTCTCTCATGATCAAAGAAGACTATTGTATTTCCAAACATTACACGTGTAAGTTTAAAGCCAAGATGAAAAGGGTCAGATAGCTTTATCTTTATATTTCTCTTTTACTACATATGGTAATTTTTCCCAGAAAATTTGCCCTTATATCTTGTTGGCTAGAAGTGGGTCACACAGCCACCACTAATCCAATCACTAGCAGAGAGAAATGGAATCATCATCATTGTCTTTAATTATGCATGTCTTGGGTCAGGTGCCTCTTTTTTTTTTTTTTTTTTTTAAGGGCTAGGACACCTATATAATAACAGCAAAACTGAGTTGAGCAAAACAGAAGGTGGCTCCTCAGAAAAGGCAACCATCATGCTCCCTAATTTGAAAATCCTTGGGGCCAAAGCCTCACTGAACCCACTCAGGAATGACATACTTCCCAATTCTACACTTTCTTTCCCATAGTGCTGACACCGTTTAGGCTCAGTTTTAACTGAGCCTTTACCATGGTGGCAAGGTCAACAAAACCCACTCTAGTCCTGTCTTTGTGACCAATGACCTTAGGGATCATGGAGCTTTTCCCTGCTTCTCTCTACCTGAGCTTGCTCATTACTGAGTTGAGACACAGTAGGACTTCAAGATATCATTGGCACTTTTGACATTATCATTGTTATACATAGACAAGTTGGAAAGTATGGAGTTGAGACAGCTTTTCACAATAAGAGTAGAGACTTAGCTCAAGAATTAATGTTTTTTTAAAATCAGTATTAGTGATAATAAGAAAATAGTTCTGAAATAAGTCAGAAAGCCTGTGGAGTATTACTCGGCAATCAAAAATAATGAAATTTTGCCATTCATTACTACATGGATGGAACTGGAGGGTATTATGCTAAGTGAAATTAGTCAGTCAGAGAAAGACAAATATCATATAATTTCACTCATATGAGGACTTTAAGATACAAAACAGATGAACATAAGGGAAGGGAAGCAAAAATAATATAAAAATAGGGAGGGAGACCAAAACATAAGACACTCTTAAATATGGAGAAAAAACAGAGGGTTACTGGAGGGGTTGTGGGAGAGGGGATGGGCTAAATGGGTAAGGGGCATTAGGGAATCTACTCCTGAAATCACTGTTGCACTATATGCTAACTAACTTAGATGTAAATTTAAAAAATAAATTAAATAAACCTTTAAAAAAAAAAGAAAAGAAAAGAAATCCTGGTTCTAATCTCTTGTTCCACTTACCAGCAATATGAACTTCATTCAGGTAAATTCCTAAGCTCTCTGGGCTCGTTTTCTCATCTACTAGAGATATTAAGTTATTGCTAACCTTACAACTACCCCACAGAATATGTATGAGCAGTTTATGATATTGGCAACATTCTAGAAATTAAGATCTATGAATAACAGTAACTAATGTTCATTAACTTCTTGTCAATTGGCTAAATACTTTTCAAAAGGAAGGGAAGGGCAGAATTACTGATTGTATTTGCTAATGCCTTCAGTGTCTGAACCTAACCCATTGCTTTGAGGTAGTCCCCTATTCTGCTTGATGAATATCACTACGCTAATATTCCATGTCCCAGTTTCATAAAGTTCTAGTTTCATATAACAAGCCAATCCCCTGATACCAGTAGTGGCCAGCTTGTGCAGACAGAGATGATGGTGCATACTGAAAGAGAAAGAGAAACTGCTTACTATCTTTAGAAGACCATAGAGTCATAATTACTATCATGCAGTCACATTTCCCCCAAACCTGACAAATTCACAGTGGTCAATTTAAATCTTTAGTTTAACTGACAATGCCACCTTAACATTCTCCTATTGGATGAGAGCTAGCCATAGAACATTTTAAATAATTGACTTATATAGGTACATTTTGAATTCTAAAAAGCTTAAACAAGTTCAAAATGTTCTCCATTAAATGTCCCTAAGGTCTCCAGGGTAAATATACCTCCATTTCTGAAAAACATATAATACTTTTAAGCTGTTAAGTTACCAGAATCCCAAAATGGTTTAAGAAGAGATATATCCTTAAAATGATCAAACAACACTAATCTCCCTGCTGAAATGACAATTGATCCCTTATTTTTACATGAAACATGCTACGTTTAAAGAAACAGGTGGGTCATTATAATATTTTCTCATGAGAAGTATACCTTAAAAAATAAGGATAAAGATAACTCTAAACATAATTTTGTATTTACCGTAGACACCTGAGGCTCCATCATTTTCCACAATAAGCCCAGGAATATATATACTGCATTAATGGAACATGCAGTAAATATAGTTGTACAAAGACAGGGTATCAATTTATTACATGTGCTTGTGAAACTTTGGAAATATACATTAAGCGGTGTAAACAGTATAACTCATGTAATACGCAACTGACAAAAAATTTTATTCTATTTTTTTAATGTTTGGTTTTTTTTTTGAGAGAGAAAGAGAAGGCATGAGCTGGGGAGGGGCAGAGAGTTAGGGAGACACAGAATCTGAAGCAGGCTCCAGGATCTGAGCTGTCAGTACAGAGCCCAACGCGGGGCTCGAACTCACAGACCACAAGATCATGACCTTAGCTGAAGTCAGATGCTTAACTGACTTGAGCCACCCAGAAGACACAATTTTAAAATAATAAAACGTGTAATATATTATAACTGAATTTGGACACATTTAAAAGGCTCTATGTATTCAACCTCTGCCATAACAAATTTACTTGTACATCCATGATTAGAATGTGTGCTTCAGAAATATTTCTCAAATCCAACCTACATAAAATCTCTTCTCATCATTAACGTTATTTAGGACAAGGACTATATACATATAATTATTTGGACTCAATTTACTCACTGTAATTGTTCTTTTCAGCAATTTTTTAGAACGAAATAGAGAGATGGTTATATGAAAAATGTCTAGGTTCCCTGGAAAAGCAATCAGACAGGCTTGTGTCATGGCCTGAGCCTGGGGGTCAAGCTATGGAATTTTCTGTAGTTTCAATCATCTCCCTGGTCACTAGCGCCATTGTTGGATGATATAAACAAGAAAGATTAGAATTCAGTCTCTCGACTCTCACTTCAGAACCCTTTTCACATTATTATTAACATAGAGCTATTTTGCCCTCATCTGGAATCTCTTGACTCCTCTCCTCCTTTATCTGCAAAATGAGTGAGTATACCAGTTCAAGAAGGCAATAGCTTCTTGTCAATTATAGTAGAATCAGAACTCTCACAGTTTGTGAGATCCAGCCCTGCATCGGGCTCTGTCTTCTGCCAGCACAGAGTCTGCTTGGGATTCTCCCTCTCTTTCTCTCTTGGCCCCTCCCCCATTCATACTGCTCGTTCTCTCGCTCTCGCTCTCTCTCTCTGTCTCTCTCTCTCTCAAAATAAGTAAATAAATAAACTTAAAAAATAAATAAATAAAAGCTTGCCTAAATTGAAATATGACAAAAGCAATCGTAATGAACGTTGTAACCCAATTCTTTCTTGGCCCACACAATGTGTCACTTCATATTCAAAAGTTATAGAGAGAGTAGGATTTGAATAACTTCTCATGTTATTTCTTATATAGAATGTCTCATGGGTCACCTGGGTGGCTCAGTCAGTTAAGTGTCCAGCTCTTAATTTCGGCCCAGGTCATGATCTCACGGTTTGTGAGACTGAGGTTTGTGTGACCCAGGTTGGTCTCTGAGCCAACTTAAGATTCTTTCTCTCCCTTTCTCTCTCTGCCCCTCCCCTACTTTCTCTGTCTCTGTCTCTGTCTCTGTCTCTGTCTCTCCTTTCCAAAATAAATAAATAAACATAAAAAAGAATGTTCCACAAAAAAAAAAAAGATGTTTCATGACACGCAATCCATAAAAATGATGTTACCAGAATGTGCCCAAGAGGAAGAGACTATCACTTTTCCACTTATCTCAATTATTGCCAGAAAATGCTTTGAGGAGGATTTAAGCAACTCTATTCAAGTATAGAGGGACAGGCGCTGTTGCGGGGGAGAATCAGAGTATGCACCCCTGGTCTGCGAGCCACACTTCAAAAAGCCTCCTTGCTTGGGCAACTGGAATAGAGAAGAAGGGTAGGGGATGGTCCCCATGCCCTCAGAGAATGTTTTACTTGAACCTCCCAAATTCTTTATCTCTATCATTCCTCCCCTTACTATCCACCGTCTTTAAACTCTTTAAACATCTCTGCTGTGGGCATTCCCAAAGAAAATGCAAATGTCAGTGTTTGTTCTTTCGAATGACTCACAAATTTTACAGACGCACTGCTTACTCTTGGTGGTTTTCCTCTAGCCAGCATTGTTTGGAACTGCCTAAAATTGGAAAGTCTGTTCTCGTGATGATTGGCTCATCCTGAATCAGCTAAAGTGATCTTGTTCTCTAGCTTTCTGGGAAAAATGGGTGTGAATAAAACAATAAAGGGATGGTGAGGGGTTTTGCTGTTGGCTGTACTTTGTTCTCCCATAAGTTCTTGATGTTAAAGTCATCTCTCCATCAATAGGATTGTTTTGTTTTTTTTTTTTTTTGGTTTGTTTTCAAGATTCATATGGACCAACACAATTTTTAAACTCCGCTTATCTGAAAAGATTTTATTCCTTGCAAACTGTAAACTCCTTTAATGATCCTAAGAGAACATGTGTATACTCTCTGACCTAGTCAACCTCAAATCTTATTCTTCTTCAGCACCCTCACTAATTTCCATGGATTTTAGTTAACAAATAGCTCTTAAACCCATCTATTTCCTTCCAGTTATTTGAAAACTACATGTTTTCCAAGACTATAGGAATCTAGGTTTCCTCGTGTCACCCAGAGTTAGCTAAGCCACAAGGTTAAGTCATCCAGACTGTCAAATCTGCCCAAAACTTCTGACGCCTCCTGCAAGATGTTAGGGTCCAACTACAAAATTAGAGGGTAGAGTCCACACAGATTATGCTCACTTCTGATTCCAACTGCAAGTTTAGAAAGTATATGAGTGAGAATTTTCTAGAGAAACAGGACCAATAGGATGTGTGTGTGTGTGTGTGTGTGTGTGTGTGTGTAGAGAGAGAGAGAGAGAGAGAGAGGGAAATGAGAGAAAGATATTTGTTTTAAGGAATTGATTCATGCAACTGTGGAGGCATGGTAAGTCCTAAATCTTAGGATAGGCCAGTAGGCTGGGTAGCTAGGGGAGAGTTGCAGCTGGAGTCCCAGGGAAATCTGTTGAGAGAACTCCTTATAACTCAGGAGAGGTCAGTCTTGGTTCTATTAAGACCTTCAAGTGATTGGATGAAGCTCACCCACATAATGGAGGGTATCGTCTTTACTCAAAATCCTCTGGTTTCAATGTTAATCTCCTCCAAGAAACATCTTCACAGAAACATCTAGGATAATGTTTGACTAAATATCTGTGCGCCCTGACCCAACCACATTAACACATACAACCAACCATCAGAATTTCTCAAAATCATCCTCAGGTTTGATAATTCACTAGGAAAATTCACAGAACTCAAGGCAACCTATTGTACTCATAGTTACGTTTCTGTCAAGGAAAAGGATATGGAAAATCAGCCAAAGGAAGAGACACACAGGGGACAGACATTCATTGCCCACAGAATGTGTTACCCTCTCAGTATCAATGTGTGACAATCTGCAGAGTATTAACAATCCAGGAAGCTTCTTATCAGGCATGATTGATTGATTGTCCATGCAGTTGACACTCCTCACTCCTCTCTGGAGGTCAGGCTGATTTTATGTGGCCCAAGTAGCACATCATAGGGTCCTTACATCATTAGCATAAGCTATCAGATATCATCCATGGAGCTCACTATGAATAACAAGAGAGTTCTATTGCACAGCAAATTGTAAGGGATTAGAGGTTACCTGCCAGGAGCCAGGGACAAAGGCCCAGACCTCTCTTTGGGTAAGGCCAATTTACTTACTACACACTTGTTCATCTTCACCTACACTGACTCCTTTGAATCAGTTCTGTTCTTTACACCCTCTAGTCACAGAGCTGTTTCCTTCATGGTTTCCCATTTCTGTCATGACAAAATATGTATGTAGTTGGGTTCCTAATTCTTCTGCCAGACTCATTTAGAGCTAGATTCCTCCTTCAAGCTGTGCACTGTAGTCATGCAATCTCTCTCCAGTTCCCCCACATAAACTGCTCTTCCCTCTCCTCTGCTGTTAGCTAGTACAACTACCTCTCATTTCTTACACAAAGATGTAGTTTTTTATTATATAGTTAACATTTTCTTCCCCACAAGATCCCCAGCTGCACCAGGCACATATCTTGTTGATGTTTGCTCCTCATTATATCCCAGCACTTAGCACAGTGTATCATGTAATAAATGTGAACGAATAAATGTTTACTTTAATTCACCATGAAGGGAATTATGTTCACATTGATTCAACCCCATCCCAGGAGTGTGATTCGGTGAATACATGTATTCTCCCCATCACACAATCAGCACTTATAGGTGGAGCACCTAAGTCCAGAGCTTTGTGTGACTCAAGCCTGTGGTATGCAAAACAGAGCCAATGGGGGAAGAATATCTGGAGACGTTATGCTGCGCAGCTAGAATGAACAAAGAAGTGGGTTCTGCTATGAATGGGATTGATATCAATCTTCACTATTTCAAGAAACTGGAACTAGAAATACCCTGAGACGTTTCCGTCGGGTACCTAGAAATAAACTAATATTATTATCTCTAACTCTGATTGAAGTTTGTTTTCTGTTCAAGACCACAGAGCTAGTGAGGCACAAATTGACAATGCAACTACCACCAGGAACCCCCATGAGACTTGGGTAATGACTCGTGCTGATCGCAACGTCCTCTCATTATTTGTTCGCACACACCCTGCTGTGTCATCTTGGAACACACGTGCAGAGATGGAGAGACCCGGGCCTGCTTGCGCATTTGCTTTTTTCTCTCCAACACAGATGTTTGGCAGCGCTCAGGGGACAGGGCATCGCGCTAATACTGTGCCACGTTTATGTCTATGTTTATCTTCAAACATATCTAACTGGTTTGAAGGCATGAATTTTTTAGCCATAATTACGATTGCAGCTCTGGGTGACATTGTGGATGACTCGCTGTGTTCCTAAAAAGGTAGGAAAATTCGCTTCTGAGAATTAGTGAGTGAACATAATGGTTCTAGAAGTAACAATATGCATCATAAAGAATCCAAATCAATATTTTTATGGCAGAAGTTGATGTGTTTGTTGCTGCTCTCTTCCAAGTAAACAGGAAAAGATCAGAATTGAAATAAACAGCTAACGTTTGCATGAGAGCCAGAAATTTTAGATGCACAGGTTCTTACTAAAGATAACAAAAAATAGAGAATTTGAGAAACTATACAGTGAATTCATCAGCTGGTAGAAAATAGATTGGATTGTTAAGATGTCAAGACACCCTGAAACACAACTGCTACCTGTATTTCCTATTATCTTGGAGTTTCAGAATGCCTAATGTTTGAAACTCTTCTCAAGGAGGAAAGGGCACAGAAATAAACTGGGGATAGGCAAAAAATAATAAAAATAAAAATTAGGTATACAAGATCTTTGGGGTTAGACTGGGTCTAAGTAGGTACATATCAGAATGGCTGAAATTTTTATCTTTGATAGTAAATGACACTAATCTATGCCACATGCCTATTACGTGCCAAGCACTGACTAGGTGTGTAAGAATTTCCTCTTATTTCCTTATTTTGTGAAAGAAAAATCTAAGCATGAAAATACTGAGTAACCTATCCAAATATTCAAAACTTGTAATAAATAAAAATGTAAAATAGCAAAAATATTTATTCTAATCTTTCAAAATAT
Source organism: Puma concolor (assembly GCF_028749965.1). Classification (NCBI taxonomy): domain Eukaryota; kingdom Metazoa; phylum Chordata; class Mammalia; order Carnivora; family Felidae; genus Puma; species Puma concolor. The sequence goes on along the minus strand of NC_141670.1, from coordinate 177,702,555 downwards.
AAGTCTACCTAAATTATAACCTGTGAATTGCCCTGCCTCTATATAACAAAATATTTGTAACCTCAGTACTCAGAGTTATGCCTGGTATATTTATTATACGCACACAATATTTGCTGAATCAATGAATACATAAAATTAAGAACAGGAAAGAATAATAGAAAACAATATGTGAAGGAAGGGCTTAAGCTTTTGTTGGTAACATAGAATCATCATTAAAATATCCTTGAAATCAGAATCCCTGTTATGCTTTTCCCTTCAAATTTCTATATATAATTGGTATCAGCTTGGAAAATTTTAACCAAACTTCATAGGCCTATCTAGAGTTGAGTGAAAAATAAGAGAGTGTTTGTGGATGAATGCATATCAGTCAGCATGAATCTCTGTATCATTGTTTAGACATCTCATTGCCTTATTTTTCTTCTTCTTCTTTTTTTTTTTTTTAACTTCCTGACTTTGAATTATATTAGGGGAACTGCTAGATGTCTGTTTCTGGGTTTTTTCCAGTTTTTGTTTTTATAGGTTTTCTTACATTAAACAATGTCTGTCCTTTATTTCCCTTCTAAAAAGTAAGTCATCCAAAGGAGGACAAATATATATCTGTAGGTGAATGCAAACACAATTTTATTTTTCATTATTTATATATTTTTTTCTTATGGCTAGAATCGTGTTCAGCTGTAGAAATGGATCTTTATGCTTCTCATTCTATTCCCCTCTCTCTCTTCCTCTCTCTCCCTTCCCATTTCCCCACACACACAGTGTCAGCTCTGTAATCTAAAATTAGAGATAGCACAATATCTGAACAGAAAAAAGATGGCAATCTCTGGACCTCTGTGTCATAGTTCACCATCCTACTCTTTCTCCCAATAAAATTTCCTTACCAGTGCCCTGTTCAGAAGGGTTTTCCCCACTGACTCATGTGTCAACTCGCACTAAGTTATAAATTAATGATATCATTTGTAATTTAAATTAGTTCATGGATGTCTTAACCTTTGCCACTTAATTTAGTTCATAGCTATCTTAACCCGAAGAAGTGGCTAATGTGACATTCCCAAGAAGATTAAAATCTAAAGGAAAAGTCAGAGGATTAAACAATGGATCAGAAAGAAGATGAGTTAGATGAACCCAACTCTATCCGAAGAAATACCTTTCCAAGTAAGCAAAGATGTCTCAGAAAATGGCATCTGTCAAAACATCTGAGGCTGGCACTTGTGTTTTCTGATAACCCTAGTTCTTTTGCTTTTCCTCTAAAGTTTTAAAATGTTTTTTTTCTTTCCATTTCTGGAGTCCGTTATGAATCATTTTGTAGATCAAAGAAGAAAGGGAAAAGCTGTCAGCAATTTGTCAAATATATTAGAAAGTATAGAAATTCTCAAGATATGCATCAGTCTAAGGAGTCTAGAAAATTACCTCTCAAAAGTAACTGCTTATAAGTGAATATTTGCCTTCCTAAATCACCAAGAACCAACTTTATTGAATCACTTGAAGCAGCTCTTCATTTTATTTCCTGTTGATCAGAATTTCATTAAGCTCTTCTTTTAATGCTCCATGACTTTGTTTGCTCCGGATTTATATTACTCAACCATATCCCTTAAGCTTAATTAAGTTTGTTTGTTCATGCTTTGAGCATTTTTCTCTGTTCTGCAGCAAAAGTAGGTAAAAATCAAGGGACACTCATTCATCTGTGAAGCTGTCAGTCCATCATAACTTGAATATTGATTTGGGGTGAGGTTGTGACATTCCCTAGGTAAGCATGTCAAGTCTGTTGCCAGAGAGCTCTCTGGTTAATTGAATATGATGTCTGTATGGGAAGTGATGAAGTATGTCAGTGATGTGTAAGTGTTCTCTAGCACTGTGAATCCAGTAGAGGGTAAGGATATTCCATCATGTACTGACCAAACTCCATGCTCCTTGTCTTATTACTTTAGTATTTTTTCTGTTAAGGACCTGAGAGCAATGCAGTTATTCATCCAAGAGATGATTATGCATTAAAAAACTTGAAGCATGAAATATCAGATGGGGATAGTCATAAATGATTTGCCACATGAGTAATAATTTTAATTTGGTCTAAATTTGCAGTGTAGTTTTACTCATCTGTAATATGGGAGTAATGATCACCCTTCCTGTCATTAATGACTTCTCAGCAGTGTTGTAAAGATTAATTTATGTTCTTCAATGGCTTTTCAAATGAAAAGTGCTGTGTAAATGTTAGTTTCTAAAGCATAGCCCTTCCTGGCCAGAGCTAGCTTAGTCTCTGATTAATGTCTAAAATGTTGCATGAGAAATAAAATTTTGCTTGGACAATCACAAAGAAATATTTTTTTTAGTTAGTTTAAGAAGAGAAAGAACAACTTACAATTAAACAATGTTACATGCTAATTGTATCTCAATTAAAAAAAGAGAGGTACAGTTTTCAATACTCTAACAAAAATAAAACACAAAGGTTAGTTACATCATTTTAAACAATGTATTATCTAGATTCACCACTCTGTCATTTATAGGTTTCTGATAGAGAAAAAAAAAAAAAATCACTGGCTTTCCACCTAATAAATTGCATTGTATTACACTGGTAAGTCATACAAATTAGCCTAAAACCATTTCTTTCCATAATACATGCAAAAATATTCTAAGGTAACATTTTGTAGAGTCTGGATTTCTCAAGGTTTCATTTGGCTCAAATATACATTTAAATGATTGGTCACTAAGGCCTCTGGCTATTTCATATCTGGCAAAATTATAAGGTACAGATTCTCATAAATATGAATAAAAACAGGAGAAGCAATTTCTCCATGTGTTAGAACCTCTGATTAAGCATTAATGCTGGTATGCAGCTAAGTAACAGACTGGGTATTAAGAGGCTGCAACATCCACAGTCTACTCTCCAGCTCCTTCCATGAAGGAAAGAATGTCGGCTAAGTTTTCTGCTCCCTTGTCAGTTTTGCTTCTGTGAAAATATCTTCTTCTGATTTTCATCCTATTTCTCTAGCTACACATTGCTTTTCAGGGGTTTGTTTTTGTTTTTGTTTTTGTTTTTTTCCTAGATGTTGCTCCAAATGAATGAATTTTAAAAACTTTTTCTTGGCATGTAATGTTCAACCTCCATAATACCCACAAACTGCTTCAACATCTCCACTGGCATGACCCATACACATTGTAAACTCAACACCAAAAATAGTGAACCCAAGTGCTTTCTTCCAGCTGTCTGTGCCCTACCCCAGTGAGTGACAACATTATCTAAGTAGGGGGTACACTAAGTTCTTACCAGGAACACACCAAGACATCCTGGAGTAATATTTTGACTAAATTTTTACTGAACATGCTCTGTCTACCAAGCAGTGTGTGAGGTAATGAGCAGAATGAAACCAGCCTCTCTTCTCAGGTAGCCTACAGTCTAATGGGAGAGATAGATTTTAATGAAATAAGGATAATGGCTAGTCAAGACAAGGACATCAATGGGATTCTGTGACAGCATGTAAAACTATGCCATCTGGGAATGACTTCATAAGGAAGTAATGACTGAGCTTATATCTGAAGACAAAAAATAGCATGAAGGAGAACAGTGGGAAAGGTTGGATGAGGAGGGCATTTTGGAAAGAGGAAGGAGGGTATTCCCTCTTCCCCATGAAATCAGATCCAAATCATGGAACTCCAGGCCAACTCTCTCTCTTAAATATCAGTCTCTGCCTGCCATTCTCAATTTCCACTGCTACATTTTTCACTTTCTACTATCATTACATCACTACTTTTTATTGTCTTCCTTTGTTGTTTTTTTTGAGAGAGAGAGAGAGAGAGAGCATGTGCCCATGAGCGGGAAGGGGTAGAAGGAGACAGAAAGAGGCAATCTTAAGCAGATTCCATGCCCAGCATGAAGCCCAGCATGGGGTTCAATCTCACAACAGCAAGATCATGACCTATGCCAAAATCAAGAGTCTGATGCTTAAGTGACTGAGCCACCCAGGCACCCCATATCACTACTTCAGTATGCAGGCACTATGGACGGAATGTGTCCTCAAATTCATCTGTTGAAACCCTGTCCCCAGTATAATATTATAAGGAGGTGGGGTTTGGGGGAGGTAATTAGGATTAGATAAGGTTGTGAAGGTGGAGCCCTCATGAATGGGATTAGTACCTTTATAAGAATCACAAGAGAGCTTGCATCCCATCTCTGCCCATTTGGGGGGAACAATGAGAAGTAGGCAGTCTGAAACTCAAAGGCTCTCAGCAGAATTCAACCATGTGACATCCTGATCTCACACTTCCAGCTTCAGAACAGTGATAAATAAATTTCTATATTAGCCACCTTGTCTATAGTACTTTGTTATATTAGTCCAGACCAAGACAGCAGGCCACCAACATTTATATATTCTCAAAATCTCTCACATCTTTTAAAACTCCTCAAAAGTCTCTTTTCAAAACCCAGTCAAGTCCTCATAAACTCTCAAATGTCTTCCTCCCTTCATTTCTCTTCTGAAATTTTTGTTATCTTGTGCCATAAATTCTCTCTTCTGTAGTGAAAGTCCTGATAGCCTCTCAATCTTTCAAACTTCTCCAGGTATCTTTGTTTTTCGGTTTTGCTTTTTTTTTTTTTTTTTTTTTTTAATTATCAGAGTGTACAAAATTCCTCATGGAGCTAATGGAGAATAAGGAAAGTGAAAGGGAAATTTCAAATATTTTTCATTTATTTTCTTTCTTCTTCTCGGTGGAGAAGACACAATTACATTATTGGTAGTTTTATCTCTTATTGGGGCCCTAATTTAGATTTGTATCTTCTCCACTATATATCATGACTTGGAAAATATTCATTTTCATTTACAACAAGCTTACCAGTCTTATTTTATGACAAATAGGAAAAGACATTTTATTATAACACATATTTTAACCTTCTTTCGAATATATCGTTGGTATGGTAGACCTGAGGAGAAAATACAGAATTCAAGAATGAATTACTCTTTCTAAGAAAGTGGGACATAGGGGCACCTGGGTGGCTCAGTCGGTTGAGCGTCTGACTTCGGCTCAGGTCATGATCTCGTGGTGTGTGAGTTCAAGCCCCACATCAGGCTCTGTGCTGACAGCTTGGAGCCTGGAGCCTGCCTTGGATTCTGTGTCTCCCTCTCTCTCTGCCCCTCCCCTGCTCATGCTCTGTCTCTCTCTGTCTCAAAAATAAATAAAAACATTTAAAACAATTTTTTAAAAAGTGGGATATAATTCTTCACTGTAACATTATACAACAGCATAATTTTATCTTACCCCAACCTATACTCCCCATTTGCTATGTTAATATTCTGACATATTTTTTGAAAAGCAATTTTGTGTTCTTTCAGGAAGGATACCTGACAAGTCAGAAGCAGCTCTGATTATACCCTCCTGCTTCTAAGTATTCCAAATTCATGGGAGTCAGCAGTATTCTGAAATTCAGCTAGAAAGAGAGCACAAATTTGATAATTCTTATCATCTATACTCTCTCACTTAATTTTCTAATAACCCAGTAGGATGTTTTAGTATTTTTATTTTATAAGACAAAATTAAATACATAGAAAATAAGAAATTTGTTCTAGAATACATTTTCAGTGGAAGAATTCAATATCTGAATTAGATATTAGAGTTCATTTCTGTTCTGATGTTGAGTTATTCTAAGTTTGCTCAACACCCACTTTGAGAATCATCCAAATTGGTAGCCAGCTGGTCAATTTTCTTTACCCTTTCAAGTATCCTACTTATGGACCACCCACTTCTATCTTTCTGGGTCAATATCTCTACTAAGTAGTTCAAGTTCAACAATTCTTCCACCAGCATCAGGTCCTCCAATCCATGTAGTGTTGTTCAATAACATTTCACATTCCACTTCTATCCATGTCTGGTTAAATTCCATACCCATCATTATACCCAATATGGCAGAGACAACTAGAGGTCAACCAAAAGTTAATTCTACTCTTCGAGATAAATAGATAGCTAAAAAGACAGTATCCAGCCAGTAATTACCATACCCAGGCATGCTGGAAGCAGGTATAGTCATAAGATTAATTTTTCCCAATAGAATGTGAGTGGATGTGATGTGTGCTACTGCCAGTATGCTTTCTAAAAATCGGACTTCTTTTCTAGGCCTTCTAGAAAAGCTTTTAAGTTAAAGCTTTAGGGCATAATGGGGCACCTGAGTGGCTCAATTGGTCAAGTATCAGACTACGGCTCAGATCATGATCTTCTGGTTTGTGAGACTGAGCCCCACACTGGGATCTGTGCTAACAGTTCAGAGCTTGGAGCTTGCTTCCGTTTCTGTGTCTCTCCCTATCTCTGCCCCTCCCATGCTCATGCTGTGTCTCTCTCTGGCTCTCAATAATAAATAAACGTTAAAAAAATTAAAAATCTATAGGGCATAGCAAAGCCACAAAAAGGGAATGTGAGTTCCTAAATCACCTAAGGAAAAGATACCCACCAACCTGATATGTGTGTAAGAAATACATCTATTTTATGTTGAACCATTACAATTTGAATCCATTTTTACGATAATTTAGACTGTCCCAAATAATAATACATATGGATTCCTGGCCTAACACCCTCAGACATACTGGTTTGGCTGGTTCAGTCTACCTCTCTGCTTACTCACTGCTGGAACTGAGCAATGAACCACAGCTCAAAGGAAAACTAAACTTAAAAAATTTGTAAACATGGAGGAGCCAAGATGGCAGAACAACATTGAAGTTTTTTGTGTGTCTTGCATCCATGAAATACAGCCAGACCAGCACTAAACCATCCTGCACACCTAGAAACTGATCTGAGGATTAACACAACAATCTGCACAACCTGAACCACAGAATTCAGCAGGTATGCAGCATGGAGAGGTGAACTGGGGGAGAGAGAATCCCACGGATGGCAGGGAGCTATTTTTGTGTGCAGAGAGAAGATGGAGATGGGAATTAGGAAGAGAGAATATGGCAAAAGCACCCCTCCCCCAAAGCAGCTAGAGAAAAAGTGGAAAAGTGGAAACAGCCGCAAGGACTGAACTAAAAAGGGAGAAAGGAGAAAGGAGGGGGTTTAAATTCCATTAAGAGTATAAATAGGGGAAGCTGAAACTCTGCAGCTCGACACCTGGCGGTGCTCTGGTGGGAAGGGCAAATCCCCAGGAGCAGAGTGGAGTCTGGGTTCTTCAGGCAGGGAGAGGCGGTTCCCCTGCTGGAAGAACGCCTGGAAGGGGCTGTGTGGGTCGCCCAAAGGCAAGGCCTCAGTGGACCCAGGAGAACAACCACATTTGCTGGTGCTGGAACAAGGTCGCTGGGGGTGAAGCCTGGTGCCAGATGTGTGTTGTGATTTGCCATAATCCCTGAAAAGCTGCTGCTACACAATCGCATGAACTTTTTGGGGGGGAGGGAGTGGGCTGGCACCCAGCTGCAGTCTCTGGATGTCAGCAGCAGCACAGTCCCATGAATATTCCTGGGTGGTCTGGCACCCAACCAGTGCTCTGCAAGACCCTCCTGCAGAGGGGCAGAACAGGTCAAAGCTGCATCCCTCAGAAATAAGGGGTCAGGAAAAACAGCCGATTCTGAGATAAAACTCAGAGGGATGTTATGCCCGGGGCCTGGTCACAGACAGCTAAAAGCAGGGAGTGGACAGAAGCAGAAGACAAAGGACGGGTGCGCGATTGCTGATCAGGGAGAACAGAGATCTGATACGAGAGACTGGGTAGCTGAGTGACACCATTTTCACTGCTCCCGCGCATGCATATAAGCACCTACAAGCACCACAACATTCCACCCCAGTAAGCTAAGCAGCACCATCAAGTGGAGAATGGAACCATTACACCAGGCTGTGCCCAACGAGGCCAACCTCGCTCTTCAGGAACACCAGTCTCTCTGCCTTCTTAGTTTATGGACTATAAAGTGCTTCATAGTTTGACTTCTAGGGGAAAACGAATTAATTTCAGCCTGTTCACCTGTCCATCTATTCAATTTTCTTTTTTTTTTTATTTTTTCCTTTTTTCTATTTTTCATTTCTTTCATTTTTCTTTAATACAAAAATAGAAAAAACTCATTTTTATTTTCAATTTTTATTTAAAATATTTTTCTTTAATTTTTTTCTATTATATTTTTTACTTTTGTGTAAATTTTTTCAAATTCTATTTTACTTCAATCATTTCATTACAGTCTACTTCAGTGTGTTCATTTCTTCAAATTTTTCAAATGATTTCCTTTTTTTTCCTTTCCCCTTTTTTCTCTAATCTATCAAGCCCCTTTCAACACCCAGAACAAAACGCAACTAGGATATAGCATCATTTATTAGATTTTGTGTGTATGTGTGTGTATTTAATTTTTATTTTTAATATTTTTTTAATTTTAATTTTTTACCTCATTAATTCCTTTTCTCCCTTCAAAATGACAAAATGAAGGAATTCACCACAAAAGAAAGAGCAGGAAGAAACAATAGCCAGGGACTTAACCAACACTGATACAAGCAAGATGTCTGGACCAGAATTTAGAATCACGATAATAAGAATACTAGCTGAAGTCAAAAATAGATTAGAATCCATTTCTGCGGAGATAAAAGAAATAAAAGCTAGTCAGGATGAAATAAAAAATGCTATAAATTAGCTGCAATCTCGAATGGAAGCCACAGAGGCAATGATGGACGAGGCAGAAAAGAGAATCAGCAATACAGAGGACAAACTTATGGAGAATGATGAAGCAGAAAAAGAGGGAGATTAAGGCAAAAGAGCACGATTTAAGAATTAGAGAAAACAGTGACTCATTAAAAAGGAACAACATCAGAATCATAGGGGTCCCAGAAGAGGAAGAAAGAGAAATAGGGATAAAAAGGTTATGTGAGCAAATGATAGCAGAAAAATACCTAAATTTGGGAAAGACACAGACATCAAAATCCAGGAAGCACACAGGACTCCAATTACAGGAAACAAAAACCAACCATCAACAAGGCATATCATAGTCAAATTCACAAAATACTCAGGAAAGGAGAGAATCTGAAAGCAGCAAGGGAAAAAAATCCTTAACCTACAAAGGAAGATAGATCAGGTTTGCAGCAGACCTATCCACAGAAATTTGGCAGGCCATAAAGGAGTGGCTGGATATATTCAATGTGCTGAATCAGAAAAATATGCAGCCAAGAATTCTTTATCCAGCAAAGCTGTCATTCAAAAGAGAAGGAGAGATAAAAAGTTTCCCAGACAAGCAAAAATTAAAGCAGTTTGTGACCACTAAACCAGACTGCAAGAAATTTTAAGGATGCTCTCAACTGGAAGAAAAGATGAAAAAAAACAAAAAACAAAAACAAATAAAGACCAAAAAAACAAAAACAAAGACTAGAAAGGACCAGAGAACACCACCAGAAACTCCAACTCTACAGGCATCATAATGGCAATAAATTCATATCTTTCAGTATTCACTCTAAATGTCAGTGTACTCAATGCTCCAATCAAAAGACATAGGGTAACAGAATGGATAAGAAAACATGATCCATCTATATGCTGTTTACAAGGGACCCACTTTAAACCTAAAGACACCTTCAGTTTGAAAGTAAGGGGATGGAGAACCATCTATCATGCTAATGGTAAACAAAAGAAAACTGGAATAGCCATACGTATATCAGACAATCTAGATTTCAAAATAAAGACTGTAACAAGAGATGAAGAAGGCCATTATATCATAATTAAGGGGTCTATCCACCAAGAAGACCTAACAATTGTAAACATTTATGTGCCAAATGTGGAGGCACTCAAATATATATATCAGTTAATCACAAACATAAAGAAACTCATGGATAGTAATACCATAATAGTAGGAGACTTCAACACCCCACTCACAGCAACAGACAGATCGTCTAAAAATATCAGCAAGGAAACAGTGGCTTTGAATGACAGACTGGACCAGATGGACTTAACAGATATATTCAGAACATTTCAACCTAAAGCAGTGAAATATACATTCTTCTCCAGTACACATGGAACATTCTCCAGAATAGACCACATGCTGGGACACAAATCAGCGCTCAACAAGTACGAAAGGATTGAGATCATACCATGCATATTTTCAGACCACAAGGCTATGAAACTTGAAATCAACCACAAGAAAAAATTTGTAAAGGTAACAAATACTTGGAGACTAAAGAACATCCTACTAAAGACTGAATGGGCTAACCAAGAAGATAAAGAGGAAATTAACAAGTTCATGAACCCAATGAAAATGATAACACCACAATTCAAAACCTCTGGGACGCAGCAAAGGCAGTTATAAGAGGAAAGTATATAGCAATCCAGGCCTTCCTAAAGAAGGCAGAAAGATCTCAGATACACAACCTATCTTTATACCTTAAAGAGCAGGAAAAAGAAGAGTAAATAAAACCCAAAACCACCATAAGACAGGAAACTTAAAGATTAGAGCATAAATTAATGCTATCAAAACTAAAAAAAAAAAAAAAAAAAAACAAACAAAAACAAAAACAAAAACAAAAACAAACAGTAGAACACATCAATGAAACCAGAAGCTGGTTCTTTGAAAGAATTAACAAAATTGATAAACCACTAGCCAGTTTGATCAAAAATAAAAAGGAAAGGACCAAATAAATAAAATCAAGAATGAAAGAGGAGAGATCACAACCAACATAACAGAAATAAAAACAATAATAAGAGAATATTATGAGCAATTATATACCAATAAAATGGGCAATCTGGAAGAATGGACAAATTCCTAGAAACATATACACTACCAAAACTGAAGCAGGAAGAAATAGAAAATTTGGACAGACCCATAAACAGTAAGGAAATCAAATTAGTAATAAAAAATCTCCCAAACAACCAGATTCCAGGGCCAGATGGCTTTCCAGGGGAAATCTACCAAACCTTTAAGGAAGAGTTAACACCTATTCTCTTGAAACTGTTCTAAAAAATAGAAATGGAACGAAAACTTCCAAACTCTTTCTACAAAGTCAGCATTACCTTGATTCCAAAACCAGACAGAGACCCCACTAAAAAGGAGAACTATAGACCAATTTCCCTGATGAACATGGATGCAAAAATCCTCAACAAGATATTAGCCAACCGGATCCAACACTACATTAAAAAAATTATTCACCACGACCAAGTGGGATTTATACCTGGGATGCAGGGCTGGTTGAATATCTCCAAAACAATCAATGTGATTCATCACATCAATAAAAGAAAGGACAAGAACCACATGATCTTCTCAAAAGATGCAGAGAAAGCATTTGACAAAATACAGCATTCTTTCTTGATAAAAACCCTCAAGAAAGTAGGGATAGAAGGATCATATCTGAAGATCATGAAAGCCATATATGAAAGACCCAACATTAGTATCATCCTTAATGGGGAAAAACTGAGAACTTTCCCCCTAATGTCAGGAACAAGACAGGGACGTCCACTCTCGACACTGTTATTCAACATAGTATTGGAAGTCTTAGCCTCTGCGATCAGACAACACAAAGAAATAAAAGGCATCCAAATAGGCAAGGAGGAGATCAAACTTTTACTCTTCACAGATGACATGATTCTCTATATGGAAAACCCTGAAGATTCCACCAAAAATCTTTTAGAACTGATTCCTGAATTCAGCAAAGTTGCAGGATATAAAATCAATGCACAGAAATCAGTTGCATTCTTATACACCAGCAATGAAGCAACAGAAAGAGAAATCAAGGAATCAATCCCATTTACAATTACACCTAAAACCATAAAATACCTAAGAATAAATCTAACCAAAGAGGTGAAAAATCTATATGCTGAAAACTATAGAAAGCTTATGAAAGAAATTGAAGAAGAGACAAAAAATGGAAAAAGATTCCGTGCTCCTGGATAGGAAGACTAAATATTAAAATGTAGATACTACCCAAAGCAATCTACATATTCAATGCAATCCCTATCAAAATAACACCAGCATTCTTCACAGAGCTACAACAAATAATCCTAAAATTTGTATGGAACCAGAAAAGACCCCAAATAACCAAAGCAACCTTGAAAAAGAAAAAGCAGGAGGCATCACAATCCCAACTTCAAGCTTTACTACAAAGCTGTAATCATCAAGACAGTATGGTCCTGGCACAAAAACAGACACTCAGATCAATGGAACAGAATAGGAAACCCAGAAATGGACCTACAAACATATGGCCAACTAATCTTTGACAAAGCAGGAAAGAATATGCAATGGAATAAAGAGTCTCTTCAGCAAGTGGTGCTGGGAAAACTGGACAGCGACATGCAGAAGAATGAACCTGTAATAAAGTGGACCACTTTCTTACACCATACACAAAAATAAACTCAAAGTGTGTGAAAGACCTGAATGCAAGACAGGAAGCCATCAAAATCCTTGAGGAGAAAATAGGCAAAAACCTCTTTGATTTTACCCACAGCAACTTCTTACTCAACACATCTCCTGAGGCATGGGAAACAAAAGCAAAAATGAACTACTGGGGCGTCATCAAAATAAAAAGCTTCTGCACAGTGAAGGAAACCATCAGCAAAACTAAAAGGCAACTGAAGGAATGGGAGAAGATATTTGCAAATGACTTATCAGATAAAGGGTTAGTATCCAAAATCTGTAATGAATTTATCAAACTCAACACCCAAAAAAACAAATAATCCAGTGAAGAAATGGGCAAGAGAAATGAATTGACATTTCTCCAAAGAAGACATCCAGATGGCCAACTGACACATGAAAAAATGCCCAACATCACTCATCATCAGGGAAATACAAATCAAAACCACAATGAGATACCACCTTACACCTGTCAGAATGGCTAACATTAATAACTCAGGCAACAGCAGATGTTGGTGAGGATGCAAAGAGGATTTCTTTTGCATTTTTGGTTCCAATGCAAGCTAGTGAAGCCAGTCTGGAAAACAGTATGGAGGTTCCTCAAAAACTTAAAAATAGAACTAACCTACGACCCAGCAATTGCACTACTAGGTATTTATCCAAGGGATACAGGTATGCTGTTTCGAAGGGACACATGCACCCCCATGTTTATAGCAGCACTATCAATGATAGCCAAAGTATGGAAAGAGCCCAAATGTCCATCGATGGATGAATGGATCAAGAAGATGTGGTATATAAATACAATGGAGTATTACTCGGCAATCAAAAATAATGAAATCATGCCATTTGCAACTACGTGTATGGAACTGGAGGGTATTAAGCTAAGCGAAATTAGTCAGAAAAAGACAAATATCATATGGCTTCACTCATATGAGGACTTTAAGACACAGAACAGATGAACATAAGGCAGGGGAAGCAAAAATAATATAAAAACAGGGAGGGGACCAAACATAAGAGACTCTTAAACATAGAGAACAAACTGAGGGTTGCTGGAAGGGTTGTGGGAGGTGGGATGGGCTAAATGGGTAAGGGGCATTGAGGAATCTATTCCTGAAATCATTGTTGCACTATACGCTAACTAATTTGGATGTAAATTTAAAAAATAAAATTAAAAAAGATAAAAAAATTTAAAAAGTTTTTTAAACATCATGTTACATTATATTTTCTTATATTTGTGAAATCAAATTTTACATTGTGAAATAGCAAATGAATTCTAAGTCTCAGTGCTAGCCCAAATACTATGCATTTCTCTGGTCATTACATTCTCCTACCTATTGTGGTGACTCTCTGATACTCTCTCTATTCTCTACATCCAAAGCCATTTCCTTCTTTCTAAATTTCACCTGATGATCTTTTTCTTATTTTACGAACAAATGAAACTATTGATCGGGAGTTGCCACATCTTCCCACCACCAAACCCACCAGCCTGCTTACATTTGTGCCCAGACTTACTCTTCCTTCCCTCTTTGTTGGAACTTTCATTCTCCTACCTAACCAACTCACCAAATCATCCATATTCCTGCCCTATTCAATGTCACTCATGGATCATGAATCATGCTTTTCCCCTTCCACCTGAGGAACTCATTAAAAATGTATATGTATAGGGGCGCCTGGGTGGCGCAGTCGGTTAAGCGTCCGACTTCAGCCAGGTCACGATCTCGCGGTCCGGGAGTTCGAGCCCCGCGTCAGGCTCTGGGCTGACGGCTCAGAGCCTGGAGCCTGTTTCCAATTCTGTGTCTCCCTCTCTCTCTCTGCCCCTCCCCCGTTCATGCTCTGTCTCTCTCTGTCCCCAAAATAAATAAACGTTGAAAAAAAAAATTAAAAAAAAAAAAAAAAAAAAAAAAAAAAAAAAAAAAATGTATATGTATATATACATATATATGTATATATATATATATATGTGTATATATGTATATATATATACATGTATATATATATGTATGTATACATATACACACACACACACACCTATTATAAATTATACACATATTATAAATACACATACCATTAAATGTAAATATATATACATAAGTATAAAAATGCATATATTATAAATTATATTTAGTATATATCATAATATGTTAAATATGCATATATAAATTACTTCACACCTAAAAAATTAATTTCCTTTATCCTTTATTCTCCTTCACCTACTTCAATCTTCTGTTCCCTTTCATAGTACAACTCATCCAGTTCCATTCTTCTCATTTTTTTCTTGAAACCACACCAATTAAGATATTTATCTCCACCTCCTAGAATTGCTGTTATCAAGGTCACCCATGACATCTCTGTTGGTTAAATTCAGTGTTCGGTTTTTAATCCACTTCTCCCTTAATTTAGCATCTATATTTAATCACCCCAATATTTTACATTGCCTTTTTCTCTATTGATTTCTGGGAAACCATTCTCCTTCAGCATTTTTTTATTCATTTCACTGGCTGCTGCTTCTTATTTTCCTTTCTTTTGCCCTCATCCTTGTTCTGATTTCTATGTATTAGATCAGGAATTAGACATTAGACATTTTCTTTATCTACACTAGATTCTCAGGTTATCTTAGTTTATTTAGTCCCTTGCATTTAACTACCAATTCAATGCTTTGAAATATTCAAATTTGTATCTTCAGGCAAGGTCTGTCTCCTGAAGTCTGCTCCCTTCTTTTCTTCTCCTTAACATAGAATATGCATAATTGTTAATTTTTAAATTTATTTTGTGCACAAAACAATTCAACTTTTGCTACAATCTGCTCAGTCTTCGCTATCCCAGTAAATGGCAACTTCATGTATCTACTTGTCTAGGTAAAATTCTTCTCTCTTTACCACATCTAATCTCCATTATATCGGTAAATTCTGTTCACTTTACTTTAGATAGTTGCTGAGGAGTGCCTGGGTGGCTCAATCCATTGACCTTCTGACTTTGGCTCAGGTCATGATTTCACGGTTTGTGGGTTCAAGACCCGTGTGGGGTCCTGTGCTGACAACTCAGAGCCTGGAGCCTGCTTTGGATTCTATGTCTTCCTCACTCTCTGTCTCTGTCTCTCAGAAATAAATAAACGTTAAAAAAAAAAGTTAAAATAGTTGCTGTTAAGGACACCTCTCACCAATTTCAGTGCTACCACCCTGGCCCAGGACAACATCAACCCTTCCCTACTTTGTTACATGTACCTTCCTAACTAGTCTCCTTGATTCCATCCTTGCCTCCTTTAGGCCACAAATATTGTCAAAGTTTAAATCAGATCATATTCTTCCGTTGCTTGAAACTTTCCAGGACTTACAATCTCACTCATGAAAAAGCCAAAAAATTTTAAAAGTCCTACATGGACTAGTACCCTTTATTACCATGAATTCATTGTCTATGTCTCTCCCTCCCCACAATTTAACTCCAGTGTCTCTGGTTCAGGTTATTGCCATGCCGTCAGTATACTTGGACATGTTGCAATGTCTGGGATTTTACACTTACTATTTTTTCCTCCCAGAATGCCTTCCCAGGATATTTATGTGGCTTGGGACCCAATTTCCTACAAATATCAATAAAATGTAAACTCTCAGATACTTTTCCTGACCACCCTATAAAGAGAACACTCTACCATTTGCTTTTACTTTGTCCTTCTCCATATATATATATATATATATATATATATATATATATATATATATATATATGACTCTATATATGTATATAAAACACTATAACAGTGTTATATATAAGATAGCATGACACTATATATGTATATAAAACACTATAACAGTGTTGAATACAATATATCATAACATAGTATATAACACTAAACACCATTGTCCCTTAACAGTTCTTTTCTCCACACTGTTTTCTCCACACTACTTTATAAGACTTATGGCAGCAAGGACTTTGTATACTCTCATCATTCTTATATTTTCAACCCTTAGAATAGTGTCTTACATGGAGGAGGTTCAAAATAAATATTTATGGAATGAATTAGCAATCTTCCCAAATGCATTATGGATACATTAGAAACAGTATTAATAAGGGCACCTGGGTGGCTCAGTCGGCTGGGTGTCCAACTTCAGCTCAGGTCATGATCTCACGGTCCGTGAGTTCGAGCCCCGCATCAGGCTCTGTGCTGACAGCTCAGAGCCTGGAACCTGCTTCAGATTCTGTGTCTCCCTCTCTCTCTACCCCACCCCTGCTCACACTCTGTCTCTCTCTCTCTCTCTCAAAAATAAACATTAAGAAATAGTACTAATAACCATGGACCGTGAACTAAGTAAAGGGAGTTTGCAAGACTTTTACAAACTGCTGTCTCTCTCCAACTACACTTAAATATTACCTCAGATCCTTTGGCTGGGGGAAAATTCTGACAAAGGTCTCCTGATTTTGATTTAATAATCTCTCCCCCAGATTTTTTAAATTCTTTGGTTTCTAGCAGCTCCAAATGGCATAATAGCTTTCACAGAGCTTCACAGCCACCCAAGACCTATTTTTGACAATTAGTAACACAAGATGAGTTACAAGACTGCGGTTAGTGTGACAGTTCAGAGTGAATGCTTGATGCAGTAAAACTCTCCTGGGAAGATGTAGGTGGATGATGGATAGACTCCAACTGCGAAGAAACTACTCTACAGTAAACTACTGAAAACAGAACGATCAGAACTGACCCTAAGCATCCCTGAAGCTCCAGTATAAACCAAGAAGTAAAGTTTGAGAAGGTGGATCTATGTAAGTGTGCTTACTATAACACTTACAATTCTCTGTATAAAACACAGGTGGACAATAAGTATAATTTTGTATTTATCTCTGAATTTAACTCCTAACACAAAGCCCCACTTTACCATTTGGCTGAAATTAATCTCATTATTTTGGGGGATCTTCATCTTCCTTAAAGCTTTTGCCAGAATCTGGAGCCTTTCTGTAATGGAAAGGTATGGGATGGAGATGATTGAATTGATCAATCAAATTTATTATATTTATTCAATGCAATCTGCCAATAAGTTAAATCTTCCTCTGTGGCGACCTGTCCATTTTCTCAAAATTGTACCTTTTTAAGTTGTATAGCTTTTTAATCAATCTGATAAATAGGTAACTTTTTTCTGTTTTGGTAAAAAATTTAAAGTGTTGGATATAGTCCTTTCCAACTCCCACTTCCCTGATGTTCTTAAACAAATGGAGTTTATTTGCTGTATACAAAATATCTTACTCAGTTGTCTGCCCATATACACTATGTTCTACAACATTCTTGTCATTCTTGTGTGCTTGAGACTCATTTTGCTGCTTCTGTACTTTTCTGGGAATTCTTTGAAGGTGTCTAAAATCCTGTCTTCCTAAGTGTATCACAAAATCATAGACTCTCGGGGATTCTACTCTGTTCTTCCATCCAAAAATCCTATAAGATTTGCCAAATTCTTGTTTCACCTCCAACTCTTTTGCAACTCCCAAACCAGAAACCTTTACAAATCTCAGGGACAGGAAGTTCTGCTCTAAAGTCATCTTTAGATGTATTTTTCCCAGAATGCATTATCTTTGCCTAGAATTCTTTGTTTCCCACTCTTTCCACTCCCACCCTTAAAAAAAAATCCATGCTTTCATTCCTTGAGACAGTAAGTATTATCCTAAAGTGGTCAAAGGATGGATGGTGGAAAGTGGCAAAGGGTAAAAGAAAATATGAGGAACAAAAACAAGGAATAGAAATAATATTTTAAAACTTAGGTTAGTCAAAATTATAAATACAGCAAGTAGAATGGTAGTTGCCTGAAGCTGAGCAGGGAAGGGAGGATGGGGTTTTCTTTAATGGGGACAGAGTTTCAGTTTTACAAGATGAAGATTCCTGGAGATGAGTGGTGGTGACGGCTGCACCATATTCCGAATGTATTTAAGATCACTGAACTGTGTACTTAAAAATGGTTAATGTTTGGGGCGCCTGAGTGGCTCAGTCGGTTAAGTGACTGACTTCGGCTCAGGTCATGATCTCACAGTTTGTGGGTTCAAGCCCCACGACAGGCTCTGTGATGACAGCTCAGAACCTGAAGCCTGCCTCGGATTCTGTGTCTCCCTCTCTCTCTCTGCCCTTACCCCATTCATATTCTCTCTCTCTCTCAAAAATAAACTTTAAAATAAATAAACTAATTAATTAAAAAATGGTTAATGTTTGAGTATTTACTTTTGAAAAAACATATTGGCCAAAGGTAGATCTGACAAAGACAGGGATGTTGAAAGCTCATTTGCAAGAGCAAATTGACCTTAAAACAGTATAATACAAAATGCTTTACTGTGATCCCCACATTAACACTTTTTGTCTCTTCTACTGTAATCTTGGAGCATTATTATCATACCCCCCCCAAGTGACCCCCACTCCATAAAGCACTGCCTCTGAATGTTGTCACACTTAGGGTGTCATTGATATGGAAACTTAAGTTATTCTTCCCTGAAGGTTGGCATAGCTAAAGACAGGGTCCTAAAGTAAAGGCAGGAACTTGAAACCATGGGCATGTCAGTGGACAAAACAAGCTTAAGGACTAGAGGATGCCCTCTTTCTCTATGTATCAATTATACTACACTGTTTAAGCCTGCTTGCTTTATTAGCCATGGGGAGACACTAAGATACAAGGGCAAAATGGAAAAGAAAATTAAAATGGTATGTTTGATGTTAGGTGTATCTTACCATAATAAAAAAAATGGGAAAAAGCATCATGTTGTTACATAGAGGAATAGAGAACATATACCAGTGATACCTGACTTCTTAATAACCTAATATCTCCTTAAATGTTGCCTTCACATACAGTCACTTTTCTTGCAACTCCATCCCTGGCACATGCACACACACACACCCACACACACACACACACACACACACACACACACACACTCAGTTAACAATCTCTACAGTAAATCAATGAATTCTTTTAAAAATGCTATATTAATGTGGAAATGGATATCAATAGTCTACATATCCTCAGAAGGGATATAAATCATTGGTATAATAAGAGGGTCATATGGGAAGGATTTAAAGATGAGATATTACAGAAGAGTAGTGGGTAGGCCAGTTGAGATACTTTGATATAGACAGGCTGTACAGATTATAGTATGCAGGCTTAAAACATCAAACAGAATCTAAGTGTGAAAGGAATTAGCTAAAAATGAAAAATTCTGAAAATTCTGAAAAATTCTAGTTTTCAATTCTAAACCTTGTAAACCCCAAACTTGACAGGAAGGCCGTATCTTCAATTACTGGTTCAATGCATTTTCATGTGAGAGGGTTTCCCCTGGTTTATGAACTCTCCCCGCATGCCCCACCAACACCCTCACCACACCCACGACCCTGCCACATACACTTGGGCACCAAAAGACAATGGAAGACATAAGCTGAGTTTGGTGGGAAGTTGAAAAGGCAGGTGGAATTTTGGAAAGGAAGCAGAGAAGAAATGGGAGATCTGGGTGATCTCTAGTATTAGTGGACATCAAGAAAATGTTTAAGCAAATAAAAAGAAAAAAACAAATCAGGGAGCAAGGAATTTTTCAAGAAACTTTTTGAAACTGAAAGAAAAATAGCAAGGAGTTAAAAGAAAAAAAAAAAAAAACAAGTGGTGATTGTTCTGATTTTCATGCTAGGATTTAAATTTAGCTTTTAAAATTTTCCTGCTCTAACAGTTTCGACATTTAAAAAAACTAAAGAACTTTTAAGAAGTTAGATATTTCCCGTTGCATTTAAGGCACTCTGTGTGTTCAGTAAATGGCATAATGCCATTAAGTTCCCTTCACAGACATGCGATTTTATCCTTTTACTGCAGGATCTTAATACAGTGAGTGCTTCAGGGAGGACAAGTCAGAGCTGAGAGCCCAGTAAAGAGTTCTCAAATCCTTACAGTTGAGCCTGAATTTTAATATTGTGTCATTAAGAAAATGATGCTCAATTAGGATGACATTTACCCTCTCTTATTTTGTTTTTACAAGACCCATCTCTCAAAAGTTTCCACCCATAAAATATATTCTTTTAGTTAGAAAAGTGTTTAAAAATTAATACCTGAAAACTGGCATTTTATCATATTACTTTCATTATATGACACAACCAGCGCTATTGCTAGGCAACTAACTATGGCTTTTGGAAAACTGCATACTTTATAACAGATTACTTTAGAGGCCCGTTTTCAAAACAAATAGAATAGTGTTATCTAAAAGCATCTTGTGAAATTCTTGTGAAATGGCTTTTTTAAAAAGTCAGCATCTTTAGAGAAGTGTCTATTCATGTTTTCTGCCCATTTCTTCACTGGGTTATTTGCTTTTCGGGTGTGGAGTTTGGTGAGCTCTTTATAGATTTTGGATACTAGCCCTTTGTCCGATATGTCATTTGCAAATATCTTTTCCCATTCCGTTGGTTGCCTTTTAGTTTTGTTGGTTGTTTCCTTTGCTGTGCAGAAGCTTTTGATCTTCATAAGGTCCCAGTAATTCACTTTTGCTTTTAATTCCCTTGCCTTTGGGGATGTGTCGAGTAAGAGATTGCTACGGCTGAGGTCAGAGAGGTCTTTTCCTGCTTTCTCCTCTAAGGTTTTGATGGTTTCCTGTCTCACATTCAGGTCCTTTATCCATTTTGAGTTTATTTTTGTGAATGGTGTGAGAAAGTGGTCTAGTTTCAACCTTCTGCATGTTGCTGTCCAGTTCTCCCAACACCGGATCCTGAGAAACTTAACAGGAACCCATGGGGGAGGGGAAGTAAAAAAAAAAAAAAAAGAGGTTAGAGTGGGAGAGAGCCAAAGCATAAGAGACTGTTGAGAACTGAGAACAAACTAAGGGTTGATGGGGGGTGGGAGGGAGGAGAGGGTGGGTGATGGGTATTGAGGAGGGCACCTTTTGGGATGAGCACTGGGTGTTGTATGGAAACCAATTTGACAATAAATTTCATATATAAATAAAACAATTAAAAAAAAAAAAAGTCAGCATCTCCAAAAGCGAGGAGGAGATGCCCTTATCATATAGGTACTATAGTTTTCACTTAATAAGATGGGAAATTGAGAGAGGGAGAAAAAGAGAAAGAGACAGAGACCTCAGATTCATTTACAAGTACCCAAACTGCTAATGAAAATGTTAAATATTTAATTTTCACTCAAGTATTTCTATGGTGAGGCAAAACTATAATTATTTATAAAAAATGAACTGTATATATATACATATATATGTATATACATACATATATATGTATATACATATATATGTATATACATATATATGTGTATATTCACATATATATATATATAGAGAGAGAGAGAGAGAAACTTGAAATACTTAAAAATAAAGTGAATTGCTAGAGCCCTGGTTATGTCTACTGGTTTCCTAACAGCTCTCTCTCTTATATACAGAAATGATTATCAAACTTGAAAGAAACCATTTTTGGTGACTAGCACTAGTCAGCAATGATTTAATTTAGTATGGAAAGGATTATTGCATTGAGTAGAAGTTCAGAAAACAGAACATCTAAAGTCTTTTTCAGCTATTTTCTATGACTCCAAAAAATGTTATATTTTATTCTTGAACAGAATTTTTTAAAGAATAAGATGATATATGTTAGCTCTAGAGATTCTGGGTAAGGTGAGGAGAGAGGGAAGATGGTGGCGTAGGAGGACGCTGGGCTAACCGCGCGTCCTGCTGATCACTTAGATTCCACCTACACCTGCCTAAATAACCCAGAAAACCGCCAGAGGATTAGCAGAACGGAGTCGCCGGAGCCAAGCGCAGACGAGAGGCCCACGGAAGAGGGTAGGAAGGGCGGCGAGGCGGTGCACGCTCCACGGACTGGCGGGAGGGAGCCGGGGCGGAGGGGCGGCTCGCCGGCCAAGCAGAGCCCCCGAGTATGGCTTGAAAAAAGCGGAGGGGCCTGACGGACTGTGTTCCCACAGCAAGCGCGACTTAGCGGCTGGGAGGTCATAAGTTAACAGCTCTGCTCAGAAAGCGGGAAGGCTGGAGGACAAAGGGAAGGAGAGCTGCTGAGCCCCCTGACGACAGAGCTCAGTTTGGTGGGGAACAAAGGCGCTCACCAGCGCCATCTCTCCCGCCCATCCCCCAGCCATAATCCCAAAGAGAACCAGTTCCTGCCAGGGAACTTGCTCGCTCCGCGCAAACACCCAACTCTGCGCTTCTGCGGAGCCAAACCTCCGGCAGCGGATCTGACTCCCTCCTGCTGCCACAGGGCCCCTCCTGAAGTGGATCACCTAAGGAGAAGCAAGCTAAGCCTGCCCCTCCTGCCCCTGTGCACCTTGCCTACCCACCCCAGCTAAGACGCCAGATCCCCAGCATCACAAGCCTGGCAGTGTGCAAGTAGCCCAGACAGGCCAACCCACCCCACAGTGAATCCCGCCCCTAGGAGAGAAGAAGAGAAGGCACACACCAGTCTGACTGTGGACACAGCGGTGGGCTGGGGGCAGACATCAGGTCTGACTGCGGCTCCGCCCACCAACTCCAGTTATACACCACAGCACAGGGGAAGTGCCCTGCAGGTCCTCACCACGCCAGGGACTATCCAAAATGACCAAGCTGAAGAATTCCCCTCAGAAGAATCTCCAGGAAATAACAACAGCTAATGAGCTGATCAAAAAGGATTTAAATAATATAACAGAAAGTGAATTTAGAATAATAGTCATAACATTAATCGCTGGGCTTGAAAACACTATAGCTGACAGCAGAGAATCTCTTGCTACAGAGATCAAGGGACTAAGGAACAGTCACGAGGAGCTGAAAAACACTTTAAACGAAATGCATAACAAAATGGAAACCACCACGGCTCGGATTGAAGAGGCAGAGGAGAGAATAGGTGAACTAGAAGATAAAGTTATGGAAAAAGAGGAAGCTGAGAAAAAGAGAGAGAAAAAAATCCAGGAGTATGAGGGGAAAATTAGAGAACTAAATGATACACTAAAAAGAAATAATATACGCATAATTGGTATCCCAGAGGAGGAAGAGAGAGGGAAAGGTGCTGAAGGGGTACTTGAAGAAATAATAGCTGAGAACTTCCCTGAACTGGGGAAGGAAAAAGGCATTGAAATCCAAGAGGCACAGAGAACTCCCTTCAGACGTAACTTGAATCGATCTTCTGCACGACATATCATAGTGAAACTGGCAAGATACAAGGATAAAGAGAAAATTCTGAAAGCAGCAAGGGGTAAACGTGCCCTCACATATAAAGGGAGACCTATAAGACTCGTGACTGATCTCTCTTTTGAAACTTGGCAGGCCAGAAAGAATTGGCACGAGATTTTCAGTGTGCTAGACAGAAAAAATATGCAGCCGAGAATCCTTTATCCAGCAAGTCTGTCATTTAGAATAGAAGGAGAGATAAAGGTCTTCCCAAACAAACCAAAACTGAAGGAATTCGTCAGCACTAAAGCAGCCCTACAAGAGATCCTAAGGGGGACCCTGTGAGACAAAGTACCAGAGACATCACTACAAGCATAAAACATACAGACATCACAATGACTCTAAAACCATATCTTTCTATAATAACACTGAATGTAAATGGATTAAATGCACCAACCAAAAGACATAGGGTGTCAGAATGGATAAAAAAACAAGACCCATCTATTTGCTGTCTACAAGAGACTCATTTTAGACCTGAGGACACCTTTAGATTGAGAGTGAGGGGATGGAGAACTATTTATCATGCTACTGGAAGCCAAAAGAAAGCTGGAGTAGCCATACTTATATCAGACAAACTAGACTTTAAATTAAAGGCTGTAACAAGAGATGAAGAAGGACATTATATAATAGTGACAGGGTCTATCCATCAGGAAGTGCTAACAGTTATAAATGTCTATGCGCCGAATACCGGAGCGCCCAAATATATAAAACAATTACTCATAAACATAAGCAACCTTATTGATAAGAATGTGGTAATTGCAGGGGACTTTAACACCCCACTTACAGAAATGGATAGATCATCTAGACACACGGTCAATAAAGAAACAAGGGCCCTGAATGAGACATTGGATCAGATGGACTTGACAGATCTATTTAGAACTCTGCATCCCAAAGCAACAGAATATACTGTCTTCTCGAGTGCACATGGAACATTCTCCAAGATCATATACTGGGTCACAAAACAGCCCTTCATAAGTTTACAAGAATTGAAATCATACCATGCATACTTTCAGACCACAATGCTATGAAGCTTGAAATCAACCACAGAAAAAAGTCTGGAAAACCTCCAAAAGCATGGAGGTTAAAGAACACCCTACTAACGAATGAGTGCGTCAACCAGGCAATTAGAGAAGAAATTAAAAAATATATGGAAACAAACGAAAATGAAAATACAACAATCCAAATGCTTTGGGACGCAGCGAAGGCAGTCCTGAGAGGAAAATACATTGCAATCCAGGCCTATCTCAAGAAACAAGAAAAATCCCAAATACAAAATCTAACAGCACACCTAAAGGAAATAGAAGCAGAACAGCAAAGGCAGCCTAAACCCAGCAGAAGAAGAGAAATAATAAAGATCAGAGCAGAAATAAACAATATAGAATCTAAAAAAACTGTAGAGCAGATCAATGAAACCAAGAGTTGGTTTTTTGAAAAAATAAACAAAATTGACAAACCTCTAGCCAGGCTTCTCAAAAAGAAAAGGGAGATGACCCAAATAGATAAAATCATGAATGAAAATGGAATGATTACAACCAATCCCTCAGAGATACAAACAATTATCAGGGAATACTATGAAAAATTATATGCCAACAAATTGGACAACCTGGAAGAAATGGACAAATTCCTGAACACCCACACTCTTCCAAAACTCAATCAGGAGGAAATAGAAAGCTTGAACAGACCCATCACCAGCAAAGAAATTGAATCGGTTATCAAAAATCTCCCAACAAATAAGAGTCCAGGACCAGATGGCTTCCCAGGGGAGTTCTACCAGACGTTTAAAGCAGAGATAATACCTATCCTTCTCAAGCTATTCCAAGAAATAGAAAGGGAAGGAAAACTTCCAGACTCATTCTATGAAGCCAGTATTACTTTGATTCCTAAACCAGACAGAGACCCAGTAAAAAAAGAGAACTACAGGCCAATATCCCTGATGAATATGGATGCAAAAATTCTCAATAAGATACTAGCAAATCGAATTCAACGCCATATAAAAAGAATTATTCACCATGATCAAGTGGGATTCATTCCTGGGATGCAGGGCTGGTTCAACATTCGCAAATCAATTAACGTGATACATCACATTAACAAAAAAAAAAAAAGAGAAAAACCATATGATCCTGTCAATCGATGCAGAAAAGGCCTTTGACAAAATCCAGCACCCTTTCTTAATAAAAACCCTTGAGAAAGTCGGGATAGAAGGAACATACTTAAAGATCATAAAAGCCATTTATGAAAAGCCCACAGCTAACATCATCCTCAACGGGGAAAAACTGAGAGCTTTTTCCCTGAGATCAGGAACACGACAGGGATGCCCACTCTCACCGCTGTTGTTTAACATAGTGCTGGAAGTTCTAGCATCAGCAATCAGACAACAAAAGGAAATCAAAGGCATCCAAATTGGCAAAGATGAAGTCAAGCTTTCGCTTTTTGCAGATGACATGATATTATACATGGAAAATCCGATAGACTCCACCAAAAGTCTGCTAGAACTGATCCATGAATTCAGCAAAGTTGCAGGATACAAAATCAATGTACAGAAATCAGTTGCATTCTTATACACTAACAATGAAGCAACAGAAAGACAAATAAAGAAACTGATCCCATTCACAATTGCACCAAGAAGCATAAAATACCTAGGAATAAATCTAACCAAAGATGTAAAGGATTTGTATGCTGAAAACTATAGAAAGCTTATGAAGGTAATTAAAGATTTAAAGAAATGGAAAGACATTCCCTGCTCATGGATTGGAAGAATAAATATTGTCAAAATGTCAATACTACCCAAAGCTATCTACACATTCAATGCAATCCCAATCAAAATTGCACCAGCATTCTTCTCGAAACGAGAACAAGCATTCCTAAAATTCATATGGAACCACAAAAGGCCCCGAATAGCCAAAGTAATTTTGAAGAAGAAGACCAAAGCAGGAGGCATCACAATCCCAGACTTTAGCCTCTACTACAAAGCTGTCATCATCAAGACAGCATGGTATTGGCACAAAAACAGACACATAGACCAATGGAATAGAATAGAAACCCCAGAACTCGACCCACAAACGTATGGCCAACTCATCTTTGACAAAGCAGGAAAGAACATCCAATGGAAAAAAGACAGTCTCTTTAACAAATGGTGCTGGGAGAACTGGACAGCAACATGCAGAAGGTTGAAACTAGACCACTTTCTCACACCATTCACAAAAATAAACTCAAAATGGATAAAGGACCTGAATGTGAGACAGGAAACCATCAAAACCTTAGAGGAGAAAGCAGGAAAAGACCTCTCTGACCTCAGCCGTAGCAATCTCTTACTCGACACATCCCCAAAGGCAAGGGAATTAAAAGCAAAAGTGAATTCCTGGGACCTTATGAAGATAAAAAGCTTCTGCACAGCAAAGGAAACAACCAACAAAACTAAAAGGCAACCAACGGAATGGGAAAAGATATTTGCAAATGACATATCGGACAAAGGGCTAGTATCCAAAATCTATAAAGAGCTCACCAAACTCCACACCCGAAAAGCAAATAACCCAGTGAAGTAATGGGCAGAAAACATGAATAGACACTTCTCTAAAGAAGACATCCGGATGGACAACAGGCACATGAAAAGATGTTCAGCGTCGCTCCTTATCAGGGAAATACAAATCAAAACCACACTCAAGTATCACCTCACGCCAGTCAGAGTGGCCAAAATGAACAAATCAGGAGACTATAGATGCTGGAGAGGATGTGGAGAAACGGGAACCCTCTTGCACTGTTGGTGGGAATGCAAATTGGTGCAGCCGCTCTGGAAAGCAGTGTGGAGGTTCCTCAGAAAATTAAAACTAGACCTACCCTATGACCCAGCAATAGCACTGCTAGGAATTTATCCAAGAGACACAGGAGTACTGATGCATAGGGGCACTTGTACCCCAATGTTCATAGCAGCACTCTCAACAATAGCCAAATTATGGAAAGAGCCTAAATGTCCATCAACTGATGAATGGATAAAGAAATTGTGGTTTATGTACACAATGGAATACTACATGGCAATGAGAAAAAATGAAATATGGCCTTTTGTAGTAACGTGGATGGAACTGGAGAGTGTGATGCTAAGTGAAATAAGCCATACAGAGAAAGACAGATACCATATGGTTTCACTCTTATGTGGATCCTGAGAAACTTAACAGAAACCCATGGGGGAGGGGAAGGAAAAAAAAAAAAAAAGAGGTTAGAGTGGGAGAGAGCCAAAGCATAAGAGACTGATGAGAACTGAGAACAAACTAAGGGTTGATGGGGGGTGGGAGGGAGGAGAGGGTGGGTGATGGGTATTGAGGAGGGCACCTTTTGGGATGAGCACTGGGTGTTGTATGGAAACCAATTTGACAATAAATTTCATATATAAAAAAAAAAAAGAGATTCTGGGTAATATAGAAATGCATAAAAGAAAAGATTATTTGCTCAAATTAAAAACAAAAAAAAATAAATGCTGGTATTAATATTTTAGCATATCTTATTAGGCATTTTTTCCAATGTGTATTGTTTTAATTCAGATTAATTTTTGTTTTTACTTTTCTATGGACCAAACTGACAGTCTGTATATGTGTGTGTATATATATAGTGTTATATGTGTATATATATATATATATATATATATATATATATATATAGTTTTATAGTTTACCTTTTCCAGCTAATGTTATACTGTGAGCATTTTTCCATATTTAACTTCTTTGAAATATATTATTAAATGAGTGACAGCCTACCATATGGCTGTAACATGATTCATTTAAGTTCTTTCTACTATAGTGGAATATTCCACCAAGATTTCATTATTATAAATAATGTTGCAATGAATGTCCTTATTCATAAATCATGATCCACAACTCTCTTGATTTCCTTAGGGTAGGAGGCTAGAAGTGAATTTACTGAGTCAAAGGGTACACATGATTTTATGACTGCAAATACACATTTTTCATTACTTCTAAGCAAAAAAAAAAAAAAAGGCTACTTTCTTTTAAAAAAATCTGCCAACAATGAATAAGAATGGATAATACAACTTAATTGACATTGGATAATACTAACTTGAACATTGTATCATTTGTGAAAGAAAATTCAATTGTATTTTGTGCTTTTGGTGAAATTGAATAATTGTTTATTTCCATTTTTATTTCTTCTTTTGTCTATTTGAGTTCTTTTTCAGTTAAAGAATTCATTCTTTTATTTTTCTTATCAATTTCATAAATTTTTAGTCTACATCTATTGGGGTGACTAATTTCAGAGAATTAGGATCAACTTGGACTCTTTTTGGTGTAGTAAAATAGAAGTTACAGGATATTGAAAAATGGACAGTCTAAGCTTTTTATCCTATGTCAGAGACAGCTATCTATTGGAGGCTATCTAGCCAAGAATTATATTTCAGGAAATATGTTTTAAGAAATTCTGCATGCTTAGTTCTAACCGCTTCCTTAGTTCTTCTAATGGAGACATCCCCATTCTTCCATCCTGCCAGTTGCATGTTCTAGATGAAGCCCTACGGGATGGCAGAGCCAGCCATAAGATAGAAAGAATTCTGGTGTTTGTATCACCAAATGGAGTTGCCCACCAAAAAAGAGCAACCTTCTTGGGTTGTCATTTGTGTGAGAAATAAGCTTCTAGAGCTTTGAGCCTTTCGGGACTTTTTGGTTCTATTTGTTACAGCAACTCCATATATTTCAATAATGCACTGACGATTTGTTCCCGGAAAAACATTTATTTCCTGTCGTCAACTCTATGCAAAGGTAAACCCCAGTGTTCACTTGATCATGGGCCAAACCTAGAATTCTTTTTACCCACAACTCATAACCAATCCCTGAGATTACAACCAGAGGACAATCTCCAAAGGAGAAGATGCCCTGATCCCTTGTATTATTTCTCCTGGGGCAGAAAAGATTGACCACTGTGACCACAAAGCACAAATTTCTTACTGCATTTTATTCACCATCACGAGATCAATGGTGATGTCCATTCCAAGGTTGTTTGCTGACCTAATTTAAGGCCTTAAAAGGCCGTCTCTCCTCTCAGTAAGATTTTAAAAGGAAACAGAAAGCAATTAGATAATTTTCATAGAATTTTTGAAGACACTGTACTTGCCCACGTTTTGTTATCTTCTGTTTTTGGGGGGTTTTTGTTTTTTGGTTTTTGGTTTTTTCCTTGAGAGTGAGAAAGAGCACAAATGGGGAAGGGGAAGGGCAGAGAGAGAGAGAGAGAGAGAGAGAATGAGAATGAAGAGAATCTTAAACAGACTTCATGCTCATTAGGGAGCCCCAGGTAGGGCTCCATCCCAGGACCCTGGGATCATGACCTGAGCCCATATCAAGAGTCTGACTCTCAACCAACTGAGCCACCTAGCTGCCCCTCTTCTGGAAACTTTTAAATGCAATAGACAATCACAGGTTTGGGTTTTTTGTTTGTTTGTTTTGTTTTTGTTTTTTCCCCTACCCTTATCAATTGCTCAAAGAAAAGGTAAGGATAAAAATTGGTTCCGGAGTAGAGTACAGATCCTTAGTTCCTTAAGGGATATTTGATTGGCTATCTCCCAGAACAACTGGGAGCTGTGCTAAACTAATACACACACACACACACACACACACACACACACACACACACACACACTTTTACATGCCAGTTGAACAAAAATTATTGTGGCAAACTTTCTAAATAGTTTGATTCCCAGGCCCCACACCTAAATTCTGTTTCTGAAGGTATGAGATGAGTTTTGGAGATATATATGCTTAACAACTTGCACAGATGAGGCTAATTGCATTTAGTCTTGGAAACACATGCTTCATTATTTTGAAAAATCAGTATCAAGTGATTAATTATAAATTACTAACTTCTATTATAAATTGAAAATTTCCACACTCTTACTGCTTCTTTTGTATTTTTATTGAAATTATTTTGTTACAAATAAATAGTGTTTTTCTTCAAATTTCCTCTTTTAGAGATCTCTTTATAAAATTCTCATTGTTTTATTATATTAGCAATCATTATTTCTATGTTACTATTTTCTGGTTTCAGATCACAATTTTTTATACTTGCACTTCCCTTCTTGAAAAATTTATTTTGATGCATGTTTCCACTAGCTGGATATATCTTCAAGTAATTTTTTCAGGAAGACTACTTAGGTGGTATAATTTTTATGCCCTTGCATGTCAGAGAGTATCTTTCTCCTGCCCTTGCAAATAAATGATGGCTTCACTGGGTATAGAATTCCTAGTCCTTAATCTTTTTTACCTTCAAAGCTGCTGATGTTGCTCTATTGATTTCTGACCCTTAGTGATCAGAAGAAAAAAATCTAACATGAACCTCATTATATCCTTTGAAAGCAACTCATCTTTTCTGCTGGTTATGCAGGGTGTCTATTTTCACTAAATTAGCCTGATACTCTCTGACCTCTTTTGATTTGAGGCTTCAAGTCTCTCCTCAGATTAGGAAACTTTTTAAAGTGTTTATTTGATAATTATCTCTCCATCACCTTTTTCTGTTCTCTTTTATTCAAATTCCAGATAGCAGTATATTGGTTCTTCTAAATCCTTATCCAATATCTTACAAATATTATTCTCCAAATAAATAGGGTTTTTTTCTACAAAATCTAATTAAAAGATAATAACCTGTTTTAAAGTTTTTTTTCATAATACTTTTTACATGAATACATTATTTTCTTATCTTAGATTTCCCCTTTTCAAATTTCAATATACCATATATCATTGTGATTACAAATTAGATGTTTTATTTGGCTCCACCTTTATTTTTTTAAGTGAGTTCTCTCCAAATCTCCTTAGGTTCAAAATATTTGAATCCAGTTTTTGTGCTATTCAATTTTTCTAAGTTCATATTATATATATATATATATATATATATATATATTTGCAAGTCTAATCTCTATCCCTTGTTTGTTTTTGAGCTATGCACTTAACAAATGTGCTGCCTCTTTTATAATTTATAAAATTTTCCTTAATAAAAGCCAGATGGATACATGCCCTGGTTATTGTGCATGCCAAACTTAAGAAAAGAAATTCTGAAAACTATCACTCTATTTTCATTTAAAAAAAGCATGTAAGTGCCCTGTTATATGCTTATATTCATTATTTTGGTAAACTTACCAATAAATATATAACATTTAATAATAATACTTAATTAACGTCTTTGATTTTTTTATAGTAAAAGGCCAAGGCACTTTGGGTGAAATCTGATAGACTGAGATAAACATCTAACCTCTATATAATGCTTTAATGGTCAGTTACCTAGTACCTAATTCAAATCATTTTTAAAAGGTAATTTTTTTTTTTAATTTTTTTTTCAACGTTTTTTTTTATTTATTTTTGGGACAGAGAGAGACAGAGCATGAACGGGGGAGGGGCAGAGAGAGAGGGAGACACAGAATTGGAAACAGGCTCCAGACTCTGAGCCATCAGCCCAGAGCCCGACGCGGGGCTCGAACTCACGGACCGCGAGATCGTGACCTGGCTGAAGTCGGACGCTTAACCGACTGCGCCACCCAGGCGCCCCTCAAATCATTTTTAAAAATCTAGTATACTGTAATTCCTACCTCTTTAAAATAATGATTTTTTAATTTTTTTTTTTTTTAGCGTTTATTTTTTATTTTTGAGACAGAGAGAGACAGAGCATGAACAGGGGAGGGGCAGAGAGAGAGGGAGACACAGAATCTGAAACAGGCTCCAGGCTCTGAGCTGTCAGCACAGAGCCCAACACGGGGCTCGAACTCACGGACCGTGAGATCATGACCTGAGCCGAAGTCGGACGCTTAACCGACCAAGCCACCCAGGAGCCCCAAATAATGATTTTTTAAATATCATGAAGGATGTTTCTGGTATAAGATAATTCATTTATATTTATAACTGCATAATAATTATTTTGCAAGTAATATTTTCCTCTAAATATCTATTATTACTTACTTCCTTTTTTAACCAACGATCCAAATCAATTCCTGATGAAAGTCCCCAGATGGAGTCAGTAGTGTGTGGAATATGACTTGCTGCCTATTATTACCAAGGACATTAATTATGCATGTCATGAACTGTGTGTGTATTATTCAGGACTCCCCAGAGAAACAGAAACATAGGATGTGTATTTACATAGAAAGATTTATTATAATGAATTGGCTAACATAATTCTTGAGACCAACAAATTTCAAATCTGCAGTGTGGACCAGCAGCCTGGACACCCACAGAAGCCAATGGTGCAGATAGAGCTCAAAGGCCTGAAGGTAATCTATTGAAAATTTTCCCTTGTTTGAGGAGGTCAGTCTTTACATTGTAGTTAGGCTGTCCTTCAGCTGATTAGATGAGGCCCACCCTTATTATGGAGAGCAATCTACTTTACTCAAAGTTCGTTGATGTCAATGTTAATTGATCTCATCCAAAAACACACTCCAACTTAATACATAAAACTAACCATCACAGTGTCATCAAGGAAAATCATCATAAAGAGCCCAAACATCTTAGTCAATTTATTTAACCAATTTGAGTCTCCATATAGTTCTTTGTAAAAGGAAAATAAGAGCACACACTAAATGGTTATAAGAATGAAATAACATAACACTTTGAAGCACAGAGTGCAAGTCAGAACTGGCAAATAACCAGAGTCAGGAATTTGTCCTGAAATACAAAAAGGAAGAGAAGATATAACAGGTGGGTCTCCAGAGGATAATGAGGAAGAATTAGGAAGGGAAATATAATATCAGCTAATGCTCCATAGGTTTCCAATATAATCTCTCACCTAATTAACTTTACATTATGAGCTAGGCATTTTTTTTCCCTAAATGTATTTATTTTTATTTTTAAGAGAGAAAGAGAGAGAAAGAGAGAGAGAGACAGCACATGCACACACAAATTGGGTAGGGGCCAAAGGAGAGGGAAGGAGAGAATCTTAAGCAGGCTCCATGTTTGGTACAGAGCCTAAGTGAGATCATGAACTGAGCCAAAGTCAAGTCCATTGCTTAACTGACTGAGCCACTCAGGTGCCCCTGGAGCTAGGCAGTTTCTAAAAGAGGCAGTTAGCATACTGGTTAAGAACAGCAGCATTTATGCAGAAGACCTGGGTTAGCATTCACACCCCAGTACTTACTGGTGCCCAGCCTTATGTAAGCCACCTAACCTTTCTAAGTCTCAATTTCATCATCTATAAAAGTAGAAATAATAAGGGCTTACCTTTTATGGGGTTATTGTGAAGGTTTATAAGATAATGCATGTAAGCTCTTGACAAGTGCCCAATTTTAATTATTATAATAAATATTAATAGTAGACTCCCCTTGTTACATTAGCTTAAGAATAATATAAACAATTAATAGAAATATATTGAGGATACATGTATCTATAAAAATACTAAACATTGAAAAATTCTAATAGAGTTCCTCTGATATTTTTACTTTCCAAAAACTTACTTTCCAATAGGGTTATTTTGTATCAACTCTAAAATTTGATAAAAAACAAATATGGAATGATCACTGTTATCAAGTTTCAGTGCCTCATGGGAAATTTCATTTAAATTTGCACAACCTCTTGACGATTAACCTCTATTGAATTTAAAGAAAACTTTCCACCTTTGTTTCTGAGGTTTATAAATAACAGAGAAATAGAACCTAAATAAAAAATATGATATTCTCAGGGGCAAGATTCCAAAAAGTCATAAAATCAAGTTAAACTGTATTTTGTTTCAGTTCCCATTGACAGTGAAATTTTGTATTTAACTTATTTTAAATTGCCAATATGTGGTGTTAATATACATATGTGTTTGTAGGAGAGGAAGATTAATTTTACATTAGGTTAATGAGTTATTGGATGTCAAATCTGATCACATTAAATTACCAAAGTAACAAAACAGGAACTGAAATTTCAGCATGTAAAATTGAGTCTAAATCCACAATTAAAAGGGGGAAGTGATTAACAAATGTATCATAAGTAATGTTCATAAACCTTTTCAAAAAGTTTGGCTATGCAGAGAACAAACATCGTGGAAATAGACCTCTTATCTCTAGAAAACACATTTGTTAGGCTTAGAAACAAGATATAAATTATGTATACCATTGCTGCAATGAAAAAATACAATTGTTGCTTGAAAAATTCATTAAATTGTAAATAAATTATAGTTAACCCATGAGTTGATTATTTATCTCAGGAATTTGTTTCAGGGGGATTTGAATGCCTGTAAGGTGAATAGAATGAAGGTAGACAGTGTTTTGATGTTTTATCCAATTTGAAGGTGGAAATCACACACACAAAGAGGGAGCGAAAGGTGAGAGAGAGAGAAGGAAAGGGAGAGAAAGGGAGAGGGAAAGAGAGGGGAAGAAGACAGAGCTAGTTAAAAGTAGACCCCTAAGCCAGAAGTACACAAAAAGAATCAAGTAGAAATTGGAGTACTGATTTCCATGCATTTAACCGAACCAACCAAGCCACAAAGTGCCAAATAATCTGGTGTGAGAGCTTTAGAGAGTAAACCTAAAAATCTATCAATTTGAAAATTACTTTAAAAGACCCGAAATTGCATCAAAAATGAAAAGAAGAGGTAGCAATTGTCTGAAATCTTGGGTGTTGATTCCAGTTCATGGCAAGCTTCACATTGTGTGAAATTGAAAGAGATTATATGTTTTGTTTTGTTTTTCTTACTTTTCTTCTTCTTTGTTATATAACAACTTTTTAAAAAACGAAAATCAATATACTGATTTCAATAACTAAAATCAGTACACTGATGATCTCCTCATAGTCTGAAAAAATAACCTTATGACACTATTAATATCCTTCTACCTCTAAAACAGAAAGAAATCCAATTACTTCTAAAGTGCCAGACTTTTTTGTGATGAAAATGCTGTAAAGAATCTTATATCTGTATCAGAGAGGCTAGACACTGTAAGGACAAGTACAAATTAAAAATAAAAGTTTAACTCTCCCTTCTGAAACTAAGGGAAAAGATCTCATCCCCTTTCCATTTCTTAAAGTATTTGCCTTACAAAACTGGTATGTAATTACTCCTCTCCTTAAAATGTACATAAATCTTTCTGAAGACAACTAGATCGGCATTTGTGAGCTTTTTTCTTTTAAGTTTATTCATTTTTGAGAGAGAGAGGGAAAGAGAGGGTGCACACAAGTAGGGGAGGGACAGAAAGAGAGGAAGACACAGAATCCAAAGCAGGCTCCAGTCTCTGAGCTGTCAGCACAGAGCCCCAAGTGGCTGGAACCCACAAACCCCGTGAGATCATGACCTGAGCCTTAGTTGGAACTTTTAACCACCTAAGCCACCCAGGCACCCCCATTTTGTGAGCTTTCTGACCTAAGTCTTTCTCAAGGACCTTGGAATTATCTTTTTGAAATGTAAAAATTAAATGAGATATATACCCATGTCCCAGTGTCCTTGGAGGGTAGGAATGTAACTTCTGTGGGTCCTTGCTCCAAGTTGTAAAATTACCTCCTGCCATAAAGATACAAGAGTGTATTTTTTTCTCCAGATAAAGACAATTAGTGAATAGAGATGATTATCTCACTTACCAGGTAAACTTCAGATGCATTATGTGTGACAAATGGTGATGTAAAATTCTCTTATGTGAGAACCAGTTACTGTTTATCTTGAAAACATGTATGTAATGGACTCTATCTGCTTGACTCTGTAAAGAATGAGATTTCTTTTTGTCTTTGCAATCACTTAGTGGATTACCTCTGATGTGCATTACATTTTGGTTGAATGCTTTTCAATAATAAAATGGTTTTCTTTCTCTACTATGTCCAAAAGTTTTCTGAGTTGGGAGAATATTTTTGTTTTTAATTACACTTCTTCAACAAGAAGTGTAACAAGATCAATAGATCAAGGGTGCCTGGGTGGCTCATTCGGTTGAGCATCCGACTTCGGCTCTGGTCATGATCTCACGGTTTGTGAGTTTGAGCCCCAAGTTGGGCTGTGTGCTGACAGCTCAGAGCCTGGAGCCTGCTTCAGAATCTGTGTCTCCCTCTCCCTCTGACCCTCCCATGCTCACACTCTGTCTCTGTCTTAAAAGTAAATAAAACATTTTAAAAAAAAAGATCATGTCATGATTTTTATTAGAGGATGAGGCAAGTGTCTAACTGGCCTACATAGATCTTTTTGAGAAAAATGAATAATGTTTTATTAATATACACTTTCCGACTTCTTTTTTAAAATTTTTTGTTTATTTATTTTTGAGAGAAAGAGAGAGAGAGACAGAGGGTGAGTGGGGGAAGGGCATAGAGAGAGAGAGAGACAGAATCTGAAGCAGGCTCCAAGCTCTGAGCTGTCCACATGGAGCCCGACACGGGCTCAAACCCATTGACCACAAGATCATGACCTGAGCTGAAGTGGGACGCTTAACTAACTGAGCCACCCAGGTGCCCCACACACTTGCGGATTTCTTAAGATACTTTCACTGACATGAATATCTAATTAACCCAGAACAGAGAATTGTCTATTTTCTT
This sequence comes from Puma concolor, assembly GCF_028749965.1. Taxonomy (NCBI): domain Eukaryota; kingdom Metazoa; phylum Chordata; class Mammalia; order Carnivora; family Felidae; genus Puma; species Puma concolor. The sequence continues at coordinate 177,665,681 of NC_141670.1, read as the reverse complement.
CATCAAGATAAAATATCTACCATTTCTTTTGTTATTTCATTGAAATATTTTTTCCAATTATTTATTTGAAATATTGCCTTTTTCAGGACACCTAGGTGGCTCCATCGGTTAAATGTCTGACTCTTGATTTTGACTCAGATCATGATCTCACAGTTTGTGAGTTCAAGCCCTGTGTCCAGCTCCGCACTGACAGGACCGAACCTGCTTGGGACTCTCTCTCTTCCTCTCTTTCTGGCCCTCCCTTGCTAGTGTTCTCTCTCTATCTCAAAATAAACATTAAAAAAAGAGAGAGAGAGAGAGAGAGATAACAATCAATCTCATTTATTCTTAAGAAAATTGAATTCCTGACATTTTATATTCTTTAAAAAACACTTATTTCTATAAATATAAGCATAAGTTGTTGACCAGCTTCATGATGGAATCCATGATCGTTAACAATAAATATTACCATAACCGTCTAGTCACAAATCAGCAATTTGTTATTAAACTGGAGTAGGGTGCTGATTCCTGGGGAGGAATCATCAGACCAGAGTAAGGTAAGATACCAGAAAACAAGGCTCCTAAAACAGGGCAGAGATAAGAAGCAAAAGATAAAACTTAAAAAAAAAACAATAGTTATCTTCCCATAGTACTGAATTTTGAAACTTGGAAAATAATATTACTCCCTTATTAATTTTTCATTGGCTAAAGTCTGGAATTGCGACTGTTACTCAGTATGTGACTGTAGAGATCCATGAACTTTAGAGTAAAGAACAGAAGCAAAGTAGAAAGTAGAATTATATTAATGTTCCATTAGAAAATACTGTCTTTGGGACATTATTTCTGTGGGGAAACATCCACTTAATTTTATATTTAAACTTGTGTCATTTAGAAGCTGACATTCAGATTTTCTTGATAAAGGTGAATTGTGTTTCATTTTGACAGTTGTAGCATTAATTTTTCAACAAATGTTTTTCAACTATTGATCAGGTCTCAGTGCAAGTGAAGGCTGGTTTCCTCTCTCTCTCTCTCTCTCTCTCTCTCTCTCTCTCTCTATATATATATATATATATATGTGTGTGTGTGTGTGTGTGTGTGTGTGTGTGTATACACACATATATATGTATATACTTTTATAGACATTATACTTTCTATTTTGTATTTTCAGTTGTTTGTAGCAATTTATTTTGAAATCTTTGAAGACCTAACAGATTTTTTCCTTTTAAAGTTTTTCTACTTCTTGTCACATCAGACATGCTAGAAAATTTTAATAAAAGATGAGTATTTTATTTTCAGTCTTCTGTTTCACTGTGAAGAGATAATGCATACTTTAGAGCAAAGTATCAACTAGCACAGTTTTTTTGGGTGTCCTGAAAAAAAAATCAAGATTGAGGATTTCACTGTGGGGCAAAGAAAAACAAGTAGTCCAACATCAGGAAACCATGGTTCCCCACCTGACGTATGATATTGGGCAAGATCTTTAACTATTTTGCATTTATTCCCTCTTTGATGGAAAAAGAAAACATACCAATCCTGGTTGGCCTAATCACAGAGTTGTGATAAAATGCATAATGAGATAATATTAGCAAAAGTATTTGTTTAAAAACTAACACAAAGTTATTGCTGTTATAAAAAATCCACTCACCCTAATACTGAGTAATCCAAGAGAAGCTTCCTGAAGAGAAGACTAGCTTTTAGCAAAATATATAATTAGAATTATAGTTCTTGTTGACTCTAAAGGACCCATGGTCATGTTCCAATGTATCACTAAGGCCTCAGTACTGAAGCTGTGGTCAATTCAACCCAAATTTATCACTTGTCTTTGCCTCTTTTCTACATATCTGTGTTTCCCTTGAAGTCTTTCTCACCTATGGAAAAAAAATACCAACAATAGCAAATTCCTCCTTTTGTACTCATGGAAGATATCAATAGCTGACCCTAGAATTCATTCCCTCTGAGTTCAGTGTCAGACTTCAAATCAAAACACAGTGCTCAGCTACTACCAAAACATAGGAATTTACACACAAAATAAAGATGATTTGCCACTTAATGCTTCACTTATTTCTATTCTCCCAGTCATGATGCATGCATCTGAGAGTAGCTAGCTTTTTTGGAGGCAGTGCCCTTGTTCCAGAGGTCACTCTCTTAATGAAAATGGGGATTTCAACTGGTTGCATAGATTCTTTACAGCTAGTTGTAGAGAATAAGGAGCAAAGTAAGATTAGGAACAGTTAGCACCTGCACAACACAGAGACTCTTCTTATTCTGTTCATCTGTAGAGGGACCTTACAGGCTTAACTTTTCAGTAAAAGGGAGCCACAGAGATTGACAATAAAAGTTAGGTTTACAGGTTCTGATGATATCTTTTACTTTGAGAAAAGATGGGAAAGGGAGTAGGGAGGGATGCCCTGGGTACATAGACTAATATATGGCAAGGGAACCCATTTTATAGAAGTGAGATTTAAAGCTCCAAGTCAATGAATGAGTAAAGAAGGAAGATTACATAATGGCATGAGCATACTTGCAAACATTATGTTCATCTCTTAGGGAAAACTTTTCTCCCTTTTTAGATTTTATGAGCACCTTATGTAGAAATATCTGAAAGAGTCCCATAGCCCAGTAAGAGATCAGGTAAGGGAATGGGGTGTTGCCATTGTCTAGGGCTGCACTACAACCCACTCCAAAATGCAGTGACTGAAACGAGAACCATTTTATTACATTTCATTGTTTTATAAATCAGGAGTTGGTGAGGTTTGTCTGGGTGATTCTACAGTGCCAGTTGGCATCCACTGGGTCACTAAATTCCCTGGGTGAGTCTGCAAAGTCAGTGCTTCTGGGATGGCTGGAAAGCTGGACTCCTCAGGTCTCTTTCCTTTTCTCTGTTATCTCAAGGCTTCTGCCCATGGTCTTTCCAGCAAGGTGGTTGGGCAACGAACAGGACAGCTTCCAGTTTTTTAAGGCTTGGGCCCAGAAAATGACCCAACATTATTTCCATTATTTCCTAAAGGTCAAGCAATCACAGAGTGCACTCCAATTCCAAAGAAAGGAAAATAGACTTCATCACTCAGTAGGAGAAATCTGAAAGAATTTGTGGCCATGTTCAGCTATCATGTAGGGTAGATCCTTGATAGCAGCTCATCTTTTCTCATCATTGGGAAATCACAGGCTGCAGAAAAATTACTGTTTTGTTATTGCTTTGATTCTTTTGAAGCCGTCAGTAGGAAGAATTCCTAATTTAAAATCAGCTTTTAAATGGACAATTTGAGCTATCTCTCTTTCCCTGTTTCAGTCAATCTCTATTTCCTTCCATATTATTATCCCATAATCTCCCAAACCAGAGTAGTCTGTTTTGAAAACACCAGTGATCCAGGCTGTTATTTTTGATAAAGGTCCATTTTGTATAAGAAGTGATTTATGAAAGACTTCCCTGGATGAAGGGCAGTAAGATATAGTTTCTAATTTTAGCGATATTATAAGTTAGAATCAACCTTTTAACCTCTTTGATTTTTGTTTGGATAATAAGTTCTCTCCTATCTAAAACTTAGAATTGTGGCTAATTAACAAGGTAATGTATATTAAAGTCTTTTGACTTTTATGTATGAAGAAGTATTATGATTAGACTCATTAAAATTCCAATTTCAAACATTGTAAATTAACATATGCAACTTCAAAAGATATGTTAAAATGTCCAAGTGGGAAAATACATGGGAAAAAAATGTTAACTATGATGTACTCTTGATGATTTTGTCTTATTGTTTCCAGTTCAGAAATATTTTTTATTCATGAAGCTCCTTTAGACTGTCTCATCCTTCTGGTTTCCCAGAATCTCACCTTTTCCAAGGTTATGCCAAGAGACTTTATATACACACACCCACACACACACATACACACACACACACCTCATTTTTAGTTTAATAATTAAATCTTAATTATTTTCTCACATTGGAGATCACAATTAGTGATCTTTCATAGTTCTCTTTATGTACATGAAAGAATTTTATTTAACAAGAACATTTTCTTTAATTAAATGTGACTGCAATGGAAATGTCAGAAACTGATAGTCTAAGGCATAATACCGCTTTCAATTCATGATAGACACATCCAGCAAAAAATTATTATTTGGGAAGTATTCTAAAATGTTCCTTAAATATTAGAAAAGTATTTTTATATAATATAATTATTTTTTTTCTTTTTAGACAGAATAGGATTTCTTTATGTTCTAAACCAAGAATACCAACCTCTTTATAGCCAAAATTTCTCAACTTAGTGCTTCAGATCTCCAAGAGATTATAAATATCTCTAATGCAATGTCTCACTTATACCTAAATCCAAGGGTAGAGAAATGTTATCATTATTGTTTAATTGGACGTACAGTAGTTGGTTGGATACATGGCAATGGAATATGTCTAGAACACTCTTCCTCTGATATTAGCATGGCTGATCCCCTTACCCATTTTAAGTTTGATGCAATTGTCAATAAGACTGCCTTGACCACTCTTCAAAATTGCAATTCACCATACACATGAACATATTCCTGGTCCCTCTTATTCTTCTCTGTTTTTTCTCTTTTTTCATTACCTAGCAATTTATAGTGCTCTATGTATTTTACTTGTTCATTAGAGTTTATTGTGTTTATTTAGAGTTTATTGCCTTCCCTTCCTACAATGAAGTGCCATGACTACAAAAGTCTTATTTCGTTCACAGATATACCTTCAGGCACCTATAATACTGCCTGGCACAGAATAGATACTCAATAAATATTGAATTATTGAAGAAATACTAACTTCTCAACACCCATCAATAGATTATGTTTTATAAATACATATATATTCAAATTACTTGGAAGATTATCATAAAGCCTGATATAAATCTGTCAAATAAACATTTGTTAAACGAAACACAGGATGCCAGGTAGTGAGCCACAAGTCAACAATAGGCCACAAAAGAAATTGAAATAGGGAAGTTTATTACTCACCAGTCTTACAGGAAGCACATGTACACTCTCAGGGGCCACACGGCGAGAATAAGGCAGAATGCAGAGAGAGAAAGGCAGGACCTGGGGCTTTTATTAGTCTATGAGCAGAAAGCCTTGGAGTGGTGTTGGTAAGCCCCATGGAGATCTTATCTTAGGGGCACTAAGACATACAGATTCGAGGAGGCAAGGGAAACTGTTGATCACAAGGGCTGTTAGAAAATCAAACCAGGAACTCATATATGCCTGTGAACTCATATATGCCTTACCTTTGAGAGAGGGAGAGAGAGAGAATGAGTGGGGGAAGGGCAGAGAGAGAAAGAGAATCCGAAGCAGGCTCCATGCTGCTGGTGCAGAGTGTGATGCTGGGCTCAACCTCATGAACTGTGAGATCATGACCTGAGTTGAAATCAAGAGTCCGAACCTTAATAGACTAAGACACCCAGGCACCCCTGTTTTGCTTTTTAATGATTATTTCTAAGACTCCTTGGAAAAATTGCTCATTCTATGTTTGGCAAGGAAAATGTACAAGATGAGCTTAGGATATCTTTTACCAGAAAGAAAAGAATCAATAAAATACAAATTGGCTTATATCTAAATGATAATTCAATTTTCTGGGTCTCTCATGATTCTGGGATGGAATAATTTGAGGATTCAACAAGAATACTGAATTTGACTTCCAGTTTGGTCTCTGACACACAAAGAACTTGGAAGTCATCACTTCCATTCTTACAACAAGAAAAAATTGTACAAAATGAAAATCAATGACTTTCTTGGACCTATCAGAGAACTGAGGTTTCAGAGCAAGCTTCAACCCTGAAATCTATAGAAACAGATTAATCCAGACAGTCACAGCCAAGATCTTCTTACCTATACAAAAACCTCAGGAGTGTGAACTGGTAGGAAGACTTAAATGGTAGTTTTGACAAATTGCTGGAAACTGAGTGTGGACTAGTATGAGCATGAGAAGTTCTTGCATGCCACAGTCTTAGGAAGGACATTAAATGGACATGACCTTTGGGAAATCCCCCAGGTTCTTAGGGTGAAGACCTAAGTAAAGTCCCCTCCTGGTTCTGGATGGAGAGGGGAAGAGTAAACATTATGAAATATGCCCCAAGCCTTCTCCATAATAAAGACCTACTTTCTATGGGAAAAAAACTTTACCAGAACTTCATCCCACCTGGGAAGGGCATTCCTCCCACTTCACTCCCTTCTAGCCTTCCTGTCTATGTAAATAGGAAAAAAAAAAACAATAAACAGGGGTCAAGTATCCAAGAAAATTGATTGGGAATAAGAGTGAGCTAAGGAAGAGAAGAAAGGAACAGAAGGGAAAACAAGAAGGAAACAAGGGAAAACAGAAGGAAAAATAAGCTACCGGAGAAACACTTATAAAGATCACAGCACAAAGACACGTGTTCAGGGAAAGACATGTGTCTAAATAAGATTACAGAATTCTTCCTCTTCCTATCATCCTACCAGCACACAAACAGCACTCTGGTGAAATAGTAGTGGATTATATCTGGAAGAGCTGAGCAACACAAACTCCCTCTCAGGAGGAATAAATAGGGAAGTTCAAGGTTATGAGGAACTGCATATACTATGATACTAGAGGAAATTGAAACCTCGGATACCTTAGCCACGGAAAATATTAAACATAACCCAGTTCCTAACCAGGTTAACATTAATCCTCACACTAAAGACCTATCAGTTCCTATCACCTGATACAACATGTCCAGCTTTCAACAAAAATTATAAGGCACAATAAAGGGCAAATAAATATACAATATGAATAGACAAAGTAAGCATCAGAACCAATATGCCACAGATGTTGGAATTATCAGACAGGGAATTTAATATAACTATGATGCACATGTTATGGATTAATGGTAAAAATATACAACATGCAAGAATACACAAGTAATCTAAACATAGAGACAATAAATCTAAAAATGAATCATAAGGAAATACTATAAATTAAAATTCTTTGAGATCCTGGGTGTCTCAGTTGGTTAAGCATCTGACTCCTGATTTCAGCTCAGGTCATGATCTCACAGGTCATGAGTTCAAGCCCTGCTTTGGGCTCTCTGGTGACAGTGTAGAGCCTGCTTGGGATTCTCTCTCTCTCCTTCTCTCTCTGCCCCTACCCTGCTCATGCTCTCCCAAAATAAATAAACTTATTATTTTTTTAATTCTTGCAACAAAAATTAAGAATTTGTTTTAATTTTTTAAATATTTATTTATTTATGAAAGAGAGACAGATAGAGCACGAGCAGGAGAGGGGAAGAGAGAGAAGGAGACACAGAATCAGAAGCAGACTCCAGGCTCCAAGCTGTTAGCACAGAGTCCAAAGTGGGGCTCCAACCCATGAACCATGAGATCATTACCTGAGCTGAAGTTGGACACTTAACTGACTGAGCCACTCAGTGCCCCAAGAATGCTTTTGATAGGCTCATCAGTACCCTGGACATGGCCAAGCTTGAAGATATGTCACTAGAAACCCCCCAAACAGAGATGCAAAAAAAAAAAAAAAAAAGAGGAAAATTCATAAAAAAACCGCAGATCATCCAAGAATTATGGGGAATTTTATAAGGTAACAAATACTCATAATTGGAATCTCAGAGGAAGATAAAGAAAAGAATATTAAAATACATTTCAAGTGTTAACAGTCAAGAACTTTCCAAACATTAATGACAAACACCAAATCCCAGATCCAGGAAGGTCAGAAAACAGCAAGCAGAATAAGTATTAACAAAACTACACCTAAGTATATCATATTTAGTCTGCAAACAAAAAGAGAAAATTATCTGCAAAATTATCTGCAAAAGTGAAGGAGAAATAAAGGGTTTTTTTCAGGCAAAAACTAAGAGAATTCATTGCCAGCAGAACTGCCCTGCAGAAAATGTTGAAATAGTACTGAATCTTTTTAATGAAATGCATCAAACATATTATTCATGAATTCAAAATACTACTCTCCCCTAAATACACATAAATACACAACAGGTGGGTCTCCAATGAAAGTTACCAGAACATGAACTCATAATTTTGAAAACTCAATAATAAAGTGAACAAATCAATCATTTATACTTTTTTCTGTGCAAATTGTATTTAAAGATAAAGAAAACAGTTGTGTAAAAATTCTCTTTTGAAAAAGCATTCTACCTAATAAATACAAAAAGTATGATAGAATTATAAAATTACCATCTTATACCACCTAATGAAATAATAGAGCTCGACAATGGTCTGCTACAAACACTGAATAAAATTTGATGAGAAATTTTATGAAAGAAGGACCACACTGGTATTATCTCAACCCACTAATCAGCAGAAGCATCACTAAATGTGAGACAGCCACAGATCATGTGGCTTCTGATTTGATGTTCTATGAAACATTCTTGACCTCCTCACAAAATGAATCTAAATCTAATTAAACTTCCAGATCTAACTACCAGTATGCAGACTATGTGGGTGATAGTAAGGTAAGATAAATGACATCATTGGAAGCAACAATCCAAATTTAGGACAAGATATAAGGACCAACAACTTGATTTCTCCAATGAATCAGTGACATAAAAAAAAAAAAAATTAAAAAGCTCAAAAATCTGGACTTCATTTGGATCCTGAAATTAGCAAATGAACTCTAATAAAAGGTCATCATTGAGATAATTAGGCTCATATAAGTGAGGATGGTTATTAAATAATTTTAAAGATTAGTTTTAACTTTGGATAATAATGAAATGTCTGTGTGTGCATGCATATGTGTGTGTGTGTGTGTGTGTGTGTGTGTGTGTGTGTTTTAAAGCTCTTAGTTAGATTCACATGCTGATGACCTTACAGGAGAAATGACATGATATGTGTGATTTTTTTGTAAAACACTTGAGCTTGGGGCACCTGGGTGGCTCAGTCAGTTAAGTGTCCAACTTCAGCTCAGGTTGAGATTTCCTGGTTCATGAATTCAAGCCCCACATCAGGCTCTGCCCTGGTAGTGCAAAGCCTGCCTGGGATTCTCTCTTTCTCCTTCCCCTGCCCCTCCCCCACTCCCTCACATGTTCTCTCTCTCTTTCTCTCTTAATTAATTTCATTAATTAATTAATTTAATTTATTTCATTAATAAATAATGAAATAAAAAGAATACTTGAGGTTAAGAAAATAAAAAACTGGGAGGAGTGGTCAATGAAACATGACTATCAAAATGCTGATAATAGTTGAAGCTGGAAGATGGGTATATAGAAAGATTTAACTTACTTTTCTATTAATAGATATGTTGAAAATTTTCCAAAATAAAATTTTTTTAAAAGATTCTTCTCAGTAGAAGAAACTAGAGGTAAGAGCTTACAGCTATATAGCTAACATATGTGGGCAAAAGGCTCTCTTATAGCACTGAGAAGACTTACAACAAAGTGAGCAGATTCCACACTTCTATAATCCAACAAAAGGAAATCAAACTTACTTTATAGCAGCATTATCAACAAAATCAAATTACGGAAAGAGCCCAAATTTCCATATTCTGATAAATGGATAAAGAAAATGTGGTGTGTGTACATACACACACACACACACACACACACACACACACACACACACACACACACTGGAATATTATTCAGCCATCAAAAAGAATGGAATCTTGCCATTTACAACAACATAGATGGAGCTATAATGTATTAGGCCAAGTGAAATAAGTCAGAGAAACATAAAACAATTTTTTTCATTTGAGTATGGTTGCCACACAATGTTACATTAGTTTCAGGTGTGCAACATAGTGATTCAACGTCTCTATAGGTTATGCTATGCTCACAAGTGTAACTACCATCTGTCACCACACAACATTATCACAATATCATTGAGTATATTCTTCATGCTGTGCCTTTTATCTCCATGATTTATTCATTCCATAACTGGAGGCCTTTATCTCCCACTCTCCTTCACCCATTTTGTGCAGCCCCCAACTCCCTTCCCTTTGGCAACCATCAGTTTGTTCTCTGTATTTAGAGTAAAAATACTTATGAAATTTAAGGGGTCTGAACAGCCAAAACTTCTCACCCATCAAGACAGTTTCGTTCAAAATTATATGTGAAACCAAAAGAGAAATTATTCACACTCCATTAGTGCCTTTCTTGAAGAAAAAAATCTAACTTAATGAGAAATTACTAACTGAAGGATAGGAAACCTTCTCTGACCTTCACTCAAAGTGTTAAGGACTACCTAGAGAATAACTGAGGACAAATATCTTAGGGGCCTCTAACACCAAAGGGAAGGCAAGAGAAGGTCTATAACAGTTGATTCAGAGGTAACTAGAATCATAAACTGTAAAAGAAATTTCTTTTTTATTTAAAATTTTATTAAGATAACATTTTACTTTCTATCATATTTGTGATGAGAAACTCATTTTAGTGAATCAGAGTGAAAGGAATAAAAAAAATTTTTTTTGAAAGCCACTATGGACTCCTCTCCCCAGAAAGTGAAGAATCCCAAGACACATCCAGTTACTGGGATTCCAGTCCATCCAAAGTGCTGCAAGAATGCAGCTGGAAATTCCTGTGATGATTTCCAGAGCGCGTGAAGAAGGTATAATCCAGAGGAAAGAGAAATGAGGAAAGTTTTGTAACTGCTCCTCTAAAACTCCTCCTCTAAACCTAGAACTGCGTAATGTTCAAGGTCAGGTGAAAGTGAAAGAAATTGCCTTTTTATGTGAATAAGGCAGAGACTCCAATACATTTAAAATCTAAGATTATAAAGTAAAGGGCTAGATGTAGTTGTAGACATAGATATATAGATAGATCAATAGATTGATAGATATAACTAATTCCTTGGGCAAAAGAAAAAAAATGTTTTCTAAAATAGATAACATAATTACTGAATAATTTAATATCTTAGTTGCTTTTTCCTATGATGTTGATTGTTAGGTGAAACAGGGTCCAATACAGACATTCCTTTTAGATTATTGTGAAAAGTCTCAACATGCTTATTGGTTTAAGAGTGGGTGGAATAATCAATGTATTTCTCAGTGCCTACTTGTGTAGCTTAAAATCCTCATTCAGCAAAAGTATAAACAACTGTTCCAATAAAATTTAAGTAACATTTTAATTGGGCCCATAAAGGAGAGGCAAAAAAATAGAAAGGAATTATTAATATTTCCTGTGGTGTATCTCATACGTTCACCCTGGCCCTCCCTTATTATGAGCAGATAATCATAAAGTTTTCATCTTGATGAAATCGTCTTATAATTCTTAGGGTCAGGAGGAAAATGGAATCACAGAACAGAAAATTTCATCTCCAGGATGAGAAACAGAACAGAAAGATTTTTTTTCTTATGCCCATAATACTTTTATTCCAGGCTATAAACATTAGATGTTATTTATTTAATAATTCATATTTTGCTTCATTCCACAAACCATTTGAGACTATGCATTAGATAGCTCCTCTTTGAAAAACTGCCACGAAAAAAATAAAAACTCCATTTTGAAAAGCAAAGAACTAAAACACAGATGGAACTTTCACAAGGTCAAAAACAAAATCAGAGATGAGTGAAGTAATAGAGATTTTCAGTATGTTTGTTCCTTGTTTCTAATTCTGAATTTTTCATTGGAATGGCCAAAAGTGATTCATTGTTTCCTTCATCCTCTTTGAAAATATTTTGTGAGCTAGAATTTGAGCCCTAAGTGATTTCTTATAAAGATTGAGCATTTCATATTTTGAAGTGCCTGAAGCAATTAAATATATATTAATTGAATAAGTTATAAATCATGTTTTTCAAATGTCGTTTTTTAGATTGAAAAAACAATGATAGTTTGAAGATCTTATTAATTGAAAACTAAATTTCCAGCCGAAAATAAAAGGATAATTTATAGTATAAGTATTCAAAAAGTACTTTAAACACTATATTCCCCCCTTCATTTATTCTTTCTTTTAAATTTTCTTCTATCAGACATCTATCTTAGTCAACATATATTTTAAATGTATTGAACAGTATTGGACAGAAATACGCAGTAACAAAACAAGACAAAACAAACAAACAAACAGCGGTATAGGCAAACTCAATACAATTAGATCCAAATCATCTCCTGACTAGAGTCCCTTTTGCTGTCCCCACCAGCCACACAAATCCAAATTCCTTGTTACCAAGCCCCTCAAATTCTCACAGGGCAGCCCGACCTTCAGTTCGTGTCTCCTGCTCTCCTTTTCATTTTCCTCATTTTTAGCTTGTTTCTCCCTTCTTAGTAGCTCAGCACCCCATTTTGAATGGTTTTGTTACATTTTAACCAACACTTCATGTTTGTTACACCTTATATACCATGTTAATGAACTTTATAATTTGAAGTATGTATTTCTTGTTTCCCAGGCGAACACTGTTTATGTAGCCCCTTAATGATACCCTCTGAAGAAAAGTTTAGATGTAATTCTTCCTCACATGAATGTCATAACTACTCCGTCAGTCTATAGTTTGGATATGACAGCCTATACAGGTATCTATTTGCAAATTTGAAGGCTGACCCGAAAGGTGGGTTCATTTTAAATAATCATCTGAAGAAGTTGCCTTTCATGCTGGAAAATTAGATAGGGGGGACAAGCTGTAGGTAACTGTTGAAAGGTTGGGCATTTTCTACTGATTAGTCTCTCTTTTCCATCCTTTCCTAGTATTTGGCTGGGATAGTGTTCCTCTCTGCTACTGGTTAAAGATGACAGTGGATAAGAGCAGAAAGGTAAGAGACACGGAAATCACCTGACGCTTTGTTGGCGTTCCATGGGGAAAATATGAAGCCAGTTAGTTTGAGAATGAAAACCTCTTTTTTGTAAATTAATTGCTTATGCTTCTAATTATCTCAGTATTTAATGTCTTCATATTATCCTGTGATATTTAGTTAAAGTTGTTTAGAAGTGCTAGCCTCTTTTGCTTTCCAGAAAGAAAGAAAGAAAGAAAGAAAGAAAGAAAGAAAGAAAGAAAGAAAGAAGGAAGGAAGGAAGGAAGGAAGGAAGGAAGGAAGGAAGGAAGGAAAGAAAGAAAGAAAGAAAGAAAGAAAGAAAGAAAGAAAGAAAGAAAGAAAGAAAGAAAGAAAGAAAGAAAGAAAATCATGCTTTTTAAGGTAAAACAATTCTAGAAAACTCCAAAACCAGGCTGATGCCCCCTGGCCAGCTATCTGGACCTATCCAGCCTCCCTGCAAGTAGTTGCCTATGAGACTCTAGATTTCACATCACAAAAGGAAGCGGCATCTTCTTACATCTCCCTATAACATTTCCCATAATTTGTCTGGAGTTTTTCCTCATTTCTTAAGGGTTTCACCCCCTGCCCCCTTAATCATCAACTTTACTAGAAAGATTTTGGGAATGTGGTTTAAACACAATTACTTTATTTTTTAACCATAGAACTTCAAATTTTCTCTGTATCCCCCAGATCATTTCCCTCTGCCCCAGACATTGAGGCAAAGTTTTCCACTCCTACTTCTTTCAGCTGTCTTCTGCCACAACTGCTGTATTCGTGATGTCATGCTGCTATCAAGGTTTAAATCAACAGTTCCTATCTCATTGCAATAGGCATTCTACTCATGCAGGTCCTGAGCAATGTGTAGGTTAGGAGGCAAGGCCTCATCCTCTCTAGCCCATTGGTAATTATAAGGTTCTACTTCTCATAGACTAGGTATGAGAAAGCTACATGTGATAGTCACATGAGATTAAATAGGCACAAAGGGGGCTCCCATCACATGTCGTTAGAACTTGGAAATAAGCTAAAATTATTAAATTGGTAGCAGCTAGCATGTAACACATGGGAACCACTGTCTACAAATACCATTTTTAAAACAACAACAGCAACAACAACAAAAACAAAAACGAAACAAACAAAAACAGAATGTCTCTAAGACCCAATATAGGAAGACAGGACCTGGAAATCTAGTCAAGACCTCCTGACTCCTAGTCAAACTCTAACATGTCCTGTATCCAAGAAATAAATTATTAGGATTAAAAGGATGGTCTGTCCAAAGTCCAAAGAAAAGAAGTCATAAAAAGATGATTGTCAGTGTGTTTCCAATCTGCTCACATGAAAGGTACTCTCCTAACCATCTTCATGTGGTTGGTAAGAATGCCCCAGGTGGAGCTGGATGTGTCATCAACCTCCAATCTTCTCCCTTGCTCTAGTCCAGGCTCACTTACCCATTTCCGGAGTATAACCCGATTTCTGGTGTAGACTTTCCAATAGGTGGATCTGGATTATACCCTGAAAAGCTAGTGTAAGTACTAGCATTTCTTGTCAGCTAGTTATCATGAGATATGGGGGTTACACCTCTGTATCTTGTGAGTTTTGTTTTAATGAGTCATCTATAGTTTCTGACTCACTCTGAGTATAAGTGACTCTAGACCTCCATGCCACAAGTTGAGGCATGGTAACTGCCAGGGCATAGCTACATAAAAATGCCTGCCTGGGAGGCTCACCATCTCCATCTCTGGTATCTTATTTCGCTTTGACCTTCACAGTCAAACTCATAGTCACATTTATATACATGAATATTCATATTGCAACAATAATTCTTCATAGTTAAGTATTGAGAATATAATAAGTGACATAAATTACCACCTACTACGAAAAAAAGGTCACAATTATAACTTGAAGAATTGAATATATAACAGAAGTAGGAGGGAGAGGCAGAGAAGGAAATCTTCAATGGAATGACATTTCTGAGGAAATAAGTGGAGGCATAACCCGAACATGTGTCAACAATTTCAAATATTAAAAATATATATATAAGAAGTCAAATGTATTAGTGCTACTTGACAATTCTATGCCGAAATGAGGTTTCTTGCTACATGGAAATATTATCACTTCTATTATGCGCACTCCTTCATAGAGCTCAGAGATGTGATTCAAAGGATAGGCAGTATTCATCAGCAATGTTTTGACAGTAGGAGATAACAGATATTAGGTGAATATTTCCCTGAAATGAAATATAAGAATGTGTCTAGACATTATTTTCTCAGAGTAGCTCCTAATTTCATGTGCAATCAAGTTGCCCTTGGCAACTCAGGGGAAGTTAGCTTATCTCCCTGAGTTCAGCATAAAGAATCTAGTCAAATCTTCCAGTGAAATGTGTATTGTCTTGCTGAAGAGCAGATATTCACATCCTGTTCTAATGCATCAGATCCAGTTGCCAAAGCTAATACACAATAGTGACAGAAAAGGTAGCTGAATAGTCTTTTTTAAGTTCTGAGTATTTTAAAGATGCGAATTATTATGAGACTAATTTTGCCTCTTGACATAACCATTTTACATTCCTTTCAAAGTAGGTGTGACAACGGATGGTGACAGGAGAGCGGGGCACCCCAGGAGTGGATGAGTATTATAATCAGCAAAGTGAATTTCATTCACAGTAATTTCACTGTCACTATGATTTTCCCTGCCTGTAAAGCTGAAGACTCCTGTTGCCAATGGTCCCACTAAGCTGTGAGGAAACCACTGTGCTCAGTATCCTCTTGTAAGAAGAAAATTTGTGTAACACAAAGCAAATGAAGAATTCCTAGAGAAAGGTAAATTGTAAACTATTGAAACTCAAAGATAATCAACATTAATGAGAAATGACTTCATTACAAGGGATGTGGAAGAAATAAATGAGAAGCTTCATAAGGTCAACTGCAAAATAGCCAGAACATGAAGAAGATAATGGTTTGGGAGAGTACATCTTATAATTCTTGGTCCTTATTATAATTATCTTCTAATACTATTTACATCCATTTAAACTCAGACAAAAATTTTCTGTGAGATTTGAAACTGGAATCAGAAAGGTGAACTTTTACTCTCAAAAATACCTAGTTAGGGCCTTTAAGGTCCTTTGAAATTCTGGGTTAATTTTAGCATCATCATTTGTAAATAAATGTTTGCTATAAGAAGTATATATTTTTACATTTTATGCAAATTTTCTGTAAATAAGGTATCCTTGAGTTCCAGTTGTATAAATGAATAAATTCTTCATCAAAGAGTGTTGTTTCAAAGTAAGAGTGTACATCACAATCCCCTGAATAAACTTTTAAAACTACAGCTTTTGGGTCTCATCCCAGACTTACTGAATAACAATGACCTACAGCGAACAGCCCAGAATTTGTAGTTTTCAAATGTTCCCAAGACGAATCTAGTGTAGTTAGCCCTAGTCTTCAGACTTGTGTTTAAGACCCAGTATTTAAGCCATACTACAAAGAAAGAAGAGAAACTATTATTTACTGAGCATTTACTACTATGCGTTAACTAGTTGCTTCCAAAGGTTATCATAATGAGTTTTCTTAATGTCAGGACACCCTAGTGAGTTCAATAGTGTCTCTTCAATATTCGTGTCTCCCCAGAAACTCACAATGTAACCATTTTTGGAGATAGAGTCTTTACAGTTGTAATTAAATTAAGATGAGGTCATACTGAATTAGGGTGGGCATTAAATCTGATCACCGAATTTGTAGAAGAGGAGAAGACACTCAGAGGAACAGAGAACACCATGTGAAAATGGAAGCAGAGATTGGAGTGGTGCAGTTACCAGCCAAAGAATGCCAAGGATGGCCCCAACCCACCAGAAACTGGAAGAGGCAAGGGAGGATTTCTCCAGAGAGTCTTCAGAGGGATCACGGCCCTGCAAAGACTTTGACTGCAGACTTGCAGCCTCAAGAACAATGAGAGAATAAGTTTCTGTTGTTTTAAATAACTCGGTTTGTAATAATTTGTTCTAGTGGCCCTAGGAAACTAATACAGACACAGAAGCTCAAAGAGGTTCAGCAGTCTGTCTGTGTCATTCAGTTGGAAAAGAACCAAACAAAGTTCTAAATTCTAGCCTATTGAGTCCAGAACTCATGGACATCTGGGACAACACTGACAGATTTACATAGACCAAGACTATATAGCAACATGTGGTCAAAGGGAGATGCCAGATGTCTTACATTAGAATCACCTGTGGGTCTCAGGGTGTCTGGGTGGCTCAGTTGATTAAGCATCTGACTTCAGCTCAGGTCATGATTTCATGTCTTGTGGGTTCGAGCCCTGCATCAGGCTCTGTGCTGACAACTCAGAAACTAGAGCCTGCTTCACATTCTGTGCCTCTCTCTCTCTGCCCCTCCTCCACTCATGCTCTATCTCTCTCTCTCTCTCTCTTTCTCTCTCAAAAATAAATAAACATTTAATTTTTTTTTTAAATGAATCACCTGGTGGTGATTAAAAATGCATTTTTAAAATGCTCTTTCCTTGGGGCTCCTGGGTGGCTCAGTCGGTTAAGCTGCCGACTTCGGCTCAGGTCATGATCTCGCGGTCCGTGAGTTCGAGCCCCGCGTCAAGTTCTCTGCTGACAGCTCGGAGCCTGAAGCCTGTTTCAGATTCTGTGTCTCCCTCTCTCTCTGACCCTCCCCTGTTCATGCTCTGTCTCTCTGTCTCAAAAATAAACGTTAAAAAAATTTTTTTAAATAAATAAATAAATAAATAAATAAATAAATAAATAAAATACACTTTCCTTGACTCCATCTGGAATTCTTAAATTGAAAATCTTTGCACGTTGGATTTAAGAAACCACTTTTAATGAAGACTTCAGTAAATTGTTCATCTTAAAGTTTGATACTAGTGACCTAGAGAGTTAGGGATCTCTAACAAGACATGACTTTGCATTTTTACTCAAATACATTTTGAATGCATGAGACAAATAAAGAAAGTGACTATGATATCATTGTAGAAACTAACTTGATGAAGTCAGTATGTGCTTTGTTTTAAGCCTTTTTGTCCATGAAGCTAAGATTCTAAAGTGTTGTACATGATTAACATTTATACCATTCTCCCTTATATGCAGCACTTTCATATTCTCTGTATCAGTTGAGTCTAACCAAAAACTTAAGGAATACTGAACAGGTATCACTATTATTCCTATTTTATAGGGGAGGTGGTAGAGATTAAAAACTAACAGAAGTTCACAAGTCACTCTCCTATGGTTCACAACTAGAACATGGTATTTTTTTCTGCCCTGGCATTGCCAAAAAGTTAGTGGGGATTTATGATGAAAAAGAATATGGTTGGAAAAAGTGCGACTTCTCTCTGCTTCCCATTAAAAGAATGGAATCAAGAAATAAAAGGATACATTATTTTTAAAGCCATGGAAAGATCAATGTAAAATAGGTGTGAAATAAGCCACAGAAAAGAACTCTATGTTGAAGAGAACCTTGGAGAGCCCTGGACAGCACATTAACTCAGCTAAGAGATGTGAAAATTGTTCATCAGTGTATAGTCCGGGTGACTCATCAGTTTCTAAACCTTCACATTATTTTTGGACCTTGATTATCTTGGAGATTCTAAATATCTATTAACAACCTTACCTGGATTGTGAAGGATAATTGAACTAGAGAACACTTATTCCCCAACTAGATAATGGGGGGTAAAAGTGGCTTAAATGACTTATTTCATTATTTTTTTCTGAAGGACCTGCCTATATTTAAAATTTTTCTCTTACAAAAGTACCATTTCCATTTACTGACCTTGCAGATACAGTTTAAAATATTTCCAGTGTGGTCAAAACGCTTCTTTAGTGGTGTGTGTATATATATGTGCATGTGTTTGGTTTCCCCAATGCTTTCAGAAAGTGGAAACTAGAAGAAAACATTCAATGAAAAAAATGTTACCAGAAAGCACCTTAACTAGAATGAAAAGTAGGAAAAGGAAGCAGGTGAAAAAGAAAAAAAAGGCATATGAAGAAATGTCCTAAAGCATAAATAGCTTGGCAAGGATCTGTTTTAATTTGAACTGAAAATATATTTAGGTTATTTATTCTTTATGATCCAATAACAGCACATTTTAAATCAAAGGCAAATTAGAGATGAGGAATGACAAATGTGAGATTTTGTTCATCATAAATTGAAAAATTGGAAACTTTGGTGATTACAAAATACTTAGGAATCGATATTGAAGGTAAGTTAAGTGCAAAACAATTACAGATTACGGAATTCAATGTAACTCGTTAGTATATTTCATTCAAAATTAAGATGCTCAGTCACAAAGAACTTAATCATACATCAGGTTATCATATGTCAGATCTTATATCAGTTTCCATGGTTAATTCTTACCCTCATTGTACATAACCCTTAGCAGCATTTGGTTGGGTTGAGCATTCAGCTGGGTTTCTGGTATTCCTTAGTGATACTGGCCACATCTTCCTTTATAGGCTCTATCTTCTTGTTTTCTTTTACTGGTTCTCCATCTTGAACAATTGTAATACCAAGTAGTACAGGACTTGATCACATACACTTTTTGTCTTCTCTAGTTACACTCTCTCCCTGGGGAAACTCATATGTTTCCGCTATTTCCAATACCATTAATACCCTCATAGCCCTGAAATGGATGTCTCCAGACCAGATGTCTCCTCTGAGCTCTCTACTGGTATATCCAGCTGTCACTACAACATTGCTACTTGGCTTTATTCAAGATCAGTCTGTATTTTCCTCTCTGAATCCACTGCCAGAAGATTTCTCTGAGAAATGGTACCCCATTCTCTACAATTATGCAGAACAAAACCTGCAGCTTCCTCGAGTCTTCCCTTTCCATCTCATCTCTTACCTTGCCACGTGTAAGTTTGGTCGGCTTTTCCTCCATATGTAACCCTAATCTCCTCACTGTTCCAATTCCTAAACCCCCAATCATCTTCTCCATCCTCCTGAGACACTACAGTTAACTTGCAACTGGTCCAACACCCCTCATTAACTACCACTCACCACTTCCCAAACTACAACCTTCACATAGAAATCAGAGTGAACCAAATCACATTACACCTAAACTTCAAAAAAAAAAAAATTTGCTTTAAAACAATTATTTATTAGGTCTAAAAGGTATTAATAACTTAACTCTCTCTTCAGCATCATCTGCCTCTGCTCTACCATTGTTTATAATCACTCAATTTGTATTTACAAGTTGTATTTCCTTAAACACTTCAAGATTATTTCTATTTCCTAGTGTTTATATTTGTGATTACATTTTCTTAAAACCTTTCCTTTCTGTAAACTCTAGAATTCTTCTCCCTTTTTATCATGTCCCAAGTCAAATATCACTTCCATAGAAAGACCAGATAAAGCAAGTCCCCTTCAATTACTCTCTTCCATAATAGACTATTTTATCATCTACATAGTATTGATCAATACCTGATATTACCTAATTTTTTGCTCACTTGTTACCTTTTGTCTTCCTCTGCTAAATATGAGTTCTTTGAGAATAAGAGCCTTGCCTTCTTGTAGCTACTTTCCAGTATCTAGTACAATGCTTGGCAATAACAGGTTCTCAATATCTGTTGATGGAATGATTCCAGAAAAGTGTTGCCATATTTCACAATGTGGAGCTAACACAGATATACAAACACAGGTACTGTGTTTTTATTGGCATTGCAGTAAGTGTATAAATTTGTTTAGGGGGAAAAAAATGACACTTTTAGCCTTTACTTCATTCTTCCTGTGCAGGAATCAGAATTGCTCTCATATTTATTCAAGTGTTTTTAGGTTTCTTTTCCATCTTTGTTGGGCTTCTGTGTGTGGAAGTCTGGCACATTCTATTGTCTAGTGACTTTACTGTTGTAAATGGAGATTGGTTTTTACTGCACTATTAATCTATCTATCTGGTTAATAGGAATATCATTGCTTCTCAAACAATCACATCAAACTCTATTATTTCTCATAAAAGAGAAGAAGAATAGAGCTTACCTTGTAAAGAGTATTGATTAGTTCTTTTGTTTTCATTTGTTTTGAGAATCAAATGAGATGATGTGGGTAAAGCTGTTTTATAAACTGTGAAGTGTTATACAAATGATAGTTTTCCATCTGTGAGCGGTGATATTTTTGCCTTTTCTTTTAATATTTTTTGACAGTATACATTTCCTATATTATGCTAATAATAGCAGTAAAAAAGAAAAAAAAATCCTACTCGGGACCTATATTCAGTTAGGTCTCTGGAAATCTTTTCCCCTCTATCAGCACTTCTAAAATGGCAGCTCCTCTGTGAAGGCTTACCCAGCTGGGTTTACCTTTTTTTGGACATGTACACACGACGCTTCACATTGTTTCTCGCACACTTAGAAGTATGTGGAGGTATGTGAGATATTATTTGTTTCTATGGCAACTTATGATTAGGTAGTCAAGACTTACACAGTACCCACTCGATGGGTGCACATGTCTGCACATTTTACATGACTTATATTAATTGCTTTAATCTTCTCAAAACCCCATGAGGGAGATGTCGTCTATTTGCCATTTTCCAAATGAGGAGATTGAAGCAGTGAATGATAACTTGCTCAATGTCACACATCTAGTAAGTAGCAGAGGCAAGATATGAGTTTTCTTTTTTACTTTCTACCTCCTTGATATAACTCAATAAAGTAATGAATTTCATAAAATACAAATCCCAGGACACAAAACTAGAAGCCAGACTCTGCACTGTTAGCACAGAGCCTGCTTGGGATTCTTTCCCTCTCTCTCTCTCTCTCTCTCTCTCCCTCTCCCTCTCCCTCTCCCCTCTGTCTGCTCCCCCCCATTCATTCTCTCTCTCTCTCTCTCTCTCTCTATCAAAATAAATAAATGACCTTAAAAAAAACTGGAAGCCAGAATGGTGGCAGTGATGATTGCCCAATCTACACAAGTCATTTATTCATTAATTCTTTCAAGAAATATTAATGAACATATCAAGAACGCACCAAGTATTAGGTATTAGGCTTCACACCCATGATTCAAAGATGAATTAGATAAGTCATCTACTTACTTCCTTTGGTTGGGAGAAAAAAGGATAAAGAGAGATGCTTGGGGTCAAGTAGAATAGGATCATATCTATAATGTGTACTTTTGCTACTTTTGAGGACTTTGTCTTAAAGAAAAATTGACACATTTTTACACAACAAATGGAGAACAACCACGATAATAAGAGAATTCAGAACCAACACATACCAAAAACAGTCAAAATAACAGGAATCAGTTAGCCAGGACAAGAGAAACAATTGAAGTATTCTCACATAGAAAGGGACTACAAATATCTGAATAGCTTTCAAAGACAGAACTAGTTCTATTGGGAGAAAGAGGCACAGAGTAAAAGATTTAGGCTCAGAACAAAGAGTAACTTTTTAATAGAGCTATTCTAAATGGAAATAATCTACTTCATGCATAGTAAATCCTTGCCATTGAAGAGTTAAAACAAAGACAGGAAATTTACTACCCAGAGAAGTTGCAGAAAGTCTTCATATATTAGATTAGAAAGCTGGACTCCACCAGATTAGTTGTTAGTCATGTGAATCAGATTTAATTCAGATCTGAATCAGATTTGATTCTGAATCAAAATCTATTGTGCTCTAAGGAAGATGGAGAACAACAGGATGTGCTGTCAGAAACTGTAGGATCTGGGATTTACTGTTTCGTGGGTGCTGGCAGAAAAAAAAAATGAGACTCCTGGATCAGAGACAAAAGACTTTAATACTCATGGCAAAAGCAGTAGCCAGAGCTTCATGTTTGTTTGCATTAATCCCATATGTCCTCCAGATCCCATGGGGGGAATGCCAAGGAGCTGCGATGAATGCCTGCATTACAGAAGAGGAACACTGAGCTTCGGAGAATCATCACTTTTATAGTAAATGAAAGCAAGCCTCCTCTTTTCCAGAGGGAGATATGACCACACCCCTCAAGGTTGCTGCCTGCAAACACAACCCTGAGAGATGGCCCAGGTAGTCAAGGCCTTACATTCTTGGACTACCCAGAAAAAGATGTGCAGACACACTTGGGGTCCATGGTAAATTACGTCTCACAACATGGATTGCAGAGCCATTGAATGTCTGGATTGCTTGGGCATGCCAGAGTCTCTGATTACCAAAGAAAGCAGATAAGAAGGAGAAAGATGTGTCAGTGACATACGTCCTATTTAAGACAATCCTTGAATAGTGAGAGATAGATGAGATAAAAACAATTTGCTTCTAAACCTATTGAATCCAGATGGAAGTTACATATGTCATCAACCGTCTTGTTTGTATGCCAAAAGAACTAACCTATTTGGTAGAGGCTTATTTATAAGGTTTTTAATGGCGAGAAGCACCCATTTTTCAAGTACAGAATTGCCCAAATCAGCTTTTTCCTATGCAGGAATTTTCATTAGATTAAAAAAAAAAAAAAAAAAAAAAAAAAAAAAAAAAAAAAAAAAACCCTCACCTACTCTTACTGCTTTCAGGAAGATAAAAATTTGTGTCCCAAACACACAAGTAGATAAATCAACAGTGCCACCTAGTGGAATCATTTATTTATATGCTATAAAAATTATATTTTCTACAACCCTATCCACTTTTTCCTTGTGTTTTTTGGCAAAGATGAGCTCTTTGAAAGCCTAGTTTAACCAACATATTTTAAATAATTACACTATCTGTTCTACCTTCTTAAAAAATTATTTTTATGCAGAAATCGTGTGGTATACAATGGAAACAGCTTCTAAGATCAATTTTAAGGGCTGCTGGTTATATAAGGATAAAATTAAGAAATGCACAACACTTCCTAGAAAGTTTGGTGAGGGAAGAAAAAGTTAGTGAGTATAATCTAGAATAAAAATTATTTAATTGTTAAAAATCTAGATCACTTTGAAAGTGACAAATCACAGTGTCACTGTAAGTTACTATAATTATGAGTCATAAATTTCCAAGGTCTTTTTGACTTTTAAAGTCATGTAGATTGTAGTATGCAAGCATAGAAGCTGGTCATAAGGAAACACATTGGAAAAATAACTATCTTACAAACTTTTACACGCAAAAAATTGCTCATAATTGCAGCATTTTACCACAAAAGGAAAAATATGTTATACTCCAGTCAATAGGCTTCTTGTGTAAAATGACTGCAGAGATCACAAGAATAGAGACGAATTTTAGAGTTAGATTTTCCAGGAATTTCCAACATTTTGCCAGCATCTAGGTCAAATTTCTCAAGAGAATAGGAAGAGATAAACATAGAAGAATCAGAAAAATTAGAATAAATTTGACATTTTTTTCAATGATTCTGAAATCCCATGCTCTTTTCCTTCATGTGAGGTTGTATAACGTAGTGATTAATATCAGGGACTTTGAATTCATATTTATAAGGTGGAAACATATGAAACAGTGTTTTTTTTCCCATAAATTGAAAGAGGTCAAATATTGACACTCTCATATGGCTCAGCCCCATCCATTAATATCCTAATTCCATGTGTACCTAAATGACTTTCATTGGACAAGTTGCTTCACTTCAATAAGCCTCAGTGTCCTCATCTTTTCAATGGTGATAATACATATCACAATGGATAGTTGGATAAATCAGTGGAGAAAAGTATCACATAGTGTTAATAACTACCAACCCATAGTGATCATACAAAGAATGATTTCTGTAATTATAAGTGGTTTTACAAATTATAATTTTGGGCAATATGAAAGGGAAGAACTTACTAGTTAATTGTCAACTTTTAAAATACCTGACTGACAAATTAGAAAGCCACTTTCTCTGTTTGCCTCATTCTCATTTGCTTCTGTTTCTTAGAGTTTCTTCCCAGGTCTTCCTTATATACACATCTTTATCATTTAAATTCTGTTCTTTAAAAAAAATATATTTTTCCAGCTAATGAGATTAGACACAATCCAGTTCTTTCACAAGAGCCTCCAAAAGATATGCTGCCATTTTGTGGTTGCTTCTGGTGATCCAGACTTCTTTGACTTACACTTGGACAAGATTATTAAAACTCACTTCCCCTTCAACACTCCACACCATGATGTGCTTTTCCCCTATCCTAGCAGCTTACACTCCAGTGTGTGTCTGTAAGCCTCAGATAAAGTAACAGGAATGGAATTGCTACTGAGTCCTACTGGGCTTATACACCTGCCTCTGGTATAACATAGTTTCACAGGATCTCTCTAAAGACAATGGTACGCTTTAGTGATTAAAGTGTGGTCACTAAAGCCAGACGGCCAAAGATAAAAACTAATTTTGGACAAGTCTTGGCTATGTGATCAAAGGCAAGTTGCTTAACACCTCTACTTTCCTTGTCTGTCAAACGGTAATAATGATAGCACTTGCTTAACAGGGTTGTGTTCAGAAATAAATGACATAATGCATCTGCCTGGACCAGAGTGAGAGCTCAAGAAACATTAGCTAATTTTTTTAATGTTTATTTATATTTGAGAGACAGAGAGAGACAGAGCATGAACTGGGGAGAGGCAGAGAGAGAAGGAGACACAGAATGTGAAGCAGATTCCAGGCTCTGAGTGGTCAGCACAGCACGGCTAGAACCCCTGAACCGCGGCATCATGACTTGAGCCAAAGTCGGACACTTAGCCAACTGAGCCACCCAGGCGCCAGAACATTAGCTATTATTAATTAAGGAGGGTTGTTCTGAGTCTCAGACATTGAGAAGTTCAGGGAGAAAGTAATTCTAAGCATTCTTTCATTCATTCTAAAAATAATGACTGAGCTCCACTAACCACCAGACTGGTGACAAGAAAGGGTAAAGGTTGATACAGTTTCTCTCTTCATGGAATTTGTAATTAGGTGACACCTTGGCAGCAGAGCTGAAAACTAGGGCTATCTCTGACCCTTGTTTGCGTCCCCACAAATAAATGGCCACCAGGAAAGGAGAGGGTATCTGTGTAGGGATGTCCCCACAAGCCTGGGGAGCATCTTCATAGTGAGATGTAGAGGTTCTCAGGAGGCACCCCAGGCCTATTCAGTGCCTGGACAAGGGAACTCTCCTCCCACACAGCCCCAGAAAGAGCGTTCACCATGTGCCAGCCTGCTTGTGTTCTAATTTCAATTTTCAAGAGTAATTCTGAAGGCTGGTACATTTGTAAGGAAATTAGAGTTCAGAAAGATTGAATGATGTGATGCAGATCACACAACCAGTATATTTCAAGGTTCAGATTTGGACTCAGATTTGCCTGGCTCCTAAGTACATGTGCCTGACTTTTTCTTCTTGAGCGGAGTTAGTGAGGACAGGGGATGCAGTTAGCTGGAGGTTAATCTTACCGATGCTGAAATCTTGTAATCACTGGAGTAGAAAGCAAAGATGGCCTTGTAGAAAAAGTGAAAAGAACAAAGGTAAACAGAAAAAAAGAAGTCTTTAGCACTGATAAAAACAAGAAGAGCCCCCAGGAAAACTCACGGGTCTGTGGGCAGCCCAAATGGTCTGAGTGCAAAGAATTCACGTCAAGCTTGGTCTCCACTTCCCATGCTTTTGCATGTTTTTGAGCCTTCATGCCAGTTTTCCTTGCCTCCAACGTTCTTGACCTTCTCCTAAAGTGCAGGTGAATGAAGTATGAGCACGCTTTGCAAGAACGCTCAAAGGGCCAGCAGGCAGACCCTGCAGTCAGACGTGCTAGCTTTGGATTTCGGTTCTGCCATGGAACATCCTCAGGAGGTAACTCAGCTTACTCATTTCTAAAAAGATGTGCTAATATTTACCTTCCCAAATCCTTGAGAAAATTAAGCGAGGTAGCATGTGTGAAACGCCTAGCCAAAGGGTGGATATGTAACAGATGTTCAATCATGTTAGTTCAGTGTATCTCAAACTGCAAGTTGTGAAATCAGTGTTATTGCTCACCATCAGGCCATTGGAATAGAATGGAATGGAATAAATCAGAGTGTATTGTACTTAACAAGGGTGAAATGTGTATGAAACGTCTTTGTGTTCTTTGTGTTCTAAATAAAATGCATTTATTACCATGAGTCACAATTAAAATTTTTGAAAGCCCCTACATAGCTCCTTTCTCCTTAATGCATTTCCAACTAATATAACCCATATTAAGAGACTGACTAAGCCAAATTCATTCTATTTGAGAACTTTACAGGATGGTTCTTATTATTATTTCATGTATAACTTCCGTTCCTTTCAAAGTATGTTGTAATTGCCTTTTACACAGCCATTATCTCCCACAAATACCATTACTTGTTTACATGCCTATCTTGGCTCTAACTTTTTAGGGACAAGGACAGTACTTCGTGATTTCTTTTCTTTCTTCAAGGTTAGCAAGAGGCCAATGAATTTTTTGTGTGCCAATATGAAAAATATAAGTTGAGGGGCGGCTGGGTGGCTCAGTGGGTTAAGCGTCCAACTTCGGCTCAAGTCATGCTCTCACGGTTCGTGAGTTCAAGCCCCACATAGGGCTCTGTGCTGACAGCTTAGAGCCTGAATCCTGCTTCAGATTCTGTGTCTCCCTCTCTCTCTCTGCCCCTCCCCTGATTGTGCTCTCTTTCTCTCTCTTTCAAAAACAAATGAACATTAAAAAAAATTTTTTTAATAAAAATATAAGTCAAAGTCTCTAATTTGCCTGAAGTGGTAGGGTTTAGATGATTTTAGTAGAACTTTATTTAAACTATCCTTCATATTTGAAAATTACAACAGTATTTAGCAAACATGGGAGGAAAAATAATGCACCTGAACTTAAGAATGGCTTCCAGACATGAATTTGTCATTTGTAACCTTGTAAAAGTAAGTTTATCTCTCGAGCCTGAGTTACTACCTCTTTAATGAGGTTGGAAATCTATAGGATTTCTTAAGTCTCTTTCAGGTTTAATGTTTTTGATTTTGTTGATAATACTATATGGCAGAAGAGAACATTAAATATGAATGATAGTAACTCCGGATTATATCGCCTATTTGTTAATTCCCCCCAAATATGTTACAGTATAACATAAATTATAAATTTGGGAAGAAAAAACTAAAAGTATTTCAAACAGTTCTGCTTTGATGAATCAGGAAGAAATTCTTAATTCCTGTTTTAATAAACTAGGAAACCAGAGAAGAGGAATGAATTCAGCTTGTTTTCTAGATTTCAGTTCCATTAAAGGCCTGAAGAAAATTATTCGTGTAATTATAAATCATTACTATTTTTATAGTAATGCACTGGAATCACTGTCCTTTATATATGTTAAGAAAATTTTTCCCAAGTAAATGGAAGACATATAAAGGGTTGTTCAGAAAATAAAATAATTCATAGATTTTTAATTTCACTTCACTTCACTTAGTGAAAACATCTTTTATCTTCAGTGCCCAAAAAATGGTAGTTGGATTCGGCAACCATGTAGTAAACACCTATTAACTGATAGACATTGGGCACTTTTTGTACATTTTTCTGTTTTATCCTCAAACAATTCCATGGGGGTATGAAAGACTGATTCCCATCATAAAGATGAGGAAATTGAGGATCATGTATAAATAACAAGAACCTGTATCTTCTACAGAATTAAAAATACTATGAACTATATGTGGAACAAAGAAAACACACCAATAATGAATAAATGTCAGACAAATGGAGTATAAGCTCCAAAATCAGAAATGGATTAGGGCCTAGGGTAAATCCTAAGATTACACATTTCTGTTGAAATTTCACAAATAGCTTAGTTCATTTTTTTTGTTTTGTTTTAGACTTGTTTATTTACACAGGTATCAGGTGTCCAGGGTACTAAGGAAGAAAGAGTTATCACATCTATAGTATAACCACAGAGGATTCTTAGTAAGGAGTTGACATATAAATGAAATATGAAACAACCAGGAATTATAAAAAAAAAATCCCTAGGTTTCATATACCCTCTTTCTACGAGCAGCACTCAATTTCTTTTAGTATATTTGTTGAAATCCTTCTTCTTTCCAGATTTCTTAGATAAAACTACTTCCAGAATGAAAAGTGGTACTAGCAGTATTGGCCTCACGAGTGATCTGACAGACCAGGCGTGCACCCATGCTGTGTGTCCCCATGTCAAGATGTTCATGGGCTCATTGGTTTCTTGCTAAGACAAGCTAAGTCTAAATCACCACAGACTGGCTGTAGGCAGTACAGTCACTTGGAAAACAAACAGAGCCGCCTCATTTCATTCAAAAGTATCTCTGACACTGCCTTGACCATTTGAAATTATATAATTGGAGAACATTATTGACCACAATATCAAGAAAATTTTTTTAAAGAGTGAATTCTCATTTATTGCTTTGACCACCTCACTAAATAAAGAGTGGCTTCAGTTCATTGTCCTATCAATGGATTTTACATTTAACCTCCCAGTTTAGGATCTCTACAAACCATTACATTGCAAAACATCAATAGTATATTGATTTCAAATTGAGAGTCATATAAATTACTGGTCCTTACAACCAGATGAGGGTTGCAATTATTTCCGTGCTATTTCACACTAAATGAGTGATTGACAACAAGAATCTATTAAGACCTAATAGTCTACAAAATTTCTTGCTCTAAATCACAAGGTTAAAAGAAAAATCTATTGCAGACTTAAAATCCTTTAAAGTATGAGTCTATTTACTATGATCAATGTGGTCATGGAATTATTTATGTCAGAGGGGAATATTTTGTCTTGATTTATAAATGTTTAGGGAAATGGAGATTATGTCATAAAATGGGAAGCATTTTGTATGCTTTTAAAAAACTGCCCAGACTTTTGAATATTTAGATGCTCGTTCTGACAAATCTACAGGTTTTCATTTACCAACATGAAAATAAGACTCATGGAAGGGAGGCAAAGGATCACAGACCAGGGACAAGGTGAGACGGTCTTTGAAACAGAGTGAAAAATAGAAGAAAAAGAAAGATATACTTCAATCGCATAAACTATCTCAGCCCAATTTCACAGGTATACTATGTATCAGCCACTGTACCAGATAATAGAGATTAATAACAATGATAAGGCAAAACAAAATCTTGGATAGCAAAATTAAACAGCAATGTGAAGGGTCACTGCATTTTGGAGAGGAGACACAGCAAAAGAGGTGGCCAAATTTGTAATCATTTTCTAATATATAATTGCCTGGGTTGAATTGTGTCCCACCTCCTAGAGAGTATATATTCTAGTCCTAAACCCCAGTATCTCAGAATGTGACCTTGTATGGAAATAGGATCTTTGCACAGATGTAATTAGTTGAGTTAGGATGAGGTCAGAGTGGAGTAGGATGGATCATGGACGTGAGTGAAGTCCTTATAGGAAGGCAAAATTTGGACCCAGACAGGCACAGAGTGGGACCGTCATGTGAAGATGAAGACATAGATAGGGATGATGCAGCAGAAGCCAAAGAAAGCCAAAGATTATCAGCAGACCACCGGGAGCTAGGCAAGAAGCACAAAACAGCTTCTCATTCAGAGTCCTCAGAAGGAACCAATCCTGTGGACACCTGATCTTGGGCTTTTAGTCACCAGAACTATAAGATAATAGATTTCTGTTGTTGAAATCATGCTGTTTGTGGTACTTTGTTACAGCCACTCTAAGAAATGAATACAAAAGTAAGACATGCCAATTTTTCTTTTTTAGTATTAGATTTCTATTTGGGATGAATCTTTATGCCAGGCTGTCTTCGTTAGTTTCAAGGAATTCATGGAAGAGGAAGGTAGAGAAAGTGTGGTGAGAATGGGCACCAATACCACGAAATAGGAACAGAGAGTGAAGCTCTAATGTCAGTGATTCTGATTCAAAGTCACCCAGGCTCATTTATTAATCATTTACACTATTTTCACTTTCTTTTTTTTATGTGTCCTCCTTGCCCTTTTTGGCTGGGCCACATTTCTCACGTCAGTAGCACTTAAGACTTCCATTATTGGACCAATGTGCAGATGATAAAGCAAGTCCACACTATTTATAATGTTTTTTTCCTGATTGAACAGCCCAACATGAAAAATATGGCTTCATAAGAAACCAAAATGAGCCTTTGATGCAATTTTTTGAAATAAGCCCAAGTTTTGTCACCATCACCACTGACTTGATGTGCGTAATTACCTCCCCCTAATGGCAGGAAAGTGCTCAGAACTGATATAAATATCACTTAATATTCTCAGGCAGTGAACCTTTTTAAACATATTAGCCTTGCAGAATATAATAGATGGAAAGGACAAAATCGCCTCACAATTGTAGGATTAAATAGAAAGTGTCTTTTTAGGACCAATTGCTCTACTTTTAATTTGTAGGTTGCAATATTTGCAATATTTGTCTTTTATATTTGTTATTATTTGTTATCATTATTATTATTAATCATTATTATTATTGGTAGTGTATGCATATGGCAGAATTTGTGGCAAACTTACTGAATTGAAGAAATCAGGCAGCCCAGATGACGATCCTTCATTGGGAAAATCACTCCTCCAGTGTTACTCCATGATCAATTTCTCAACAAGAGAATCTGAGGAAAAGGACATGCACAATTGCTTTGACAAAGTTCTTCCCTGAAACATATTACATCAGAGCCTATGTTCCTGGCCAAACTTCCTTGGGTTATAGACGAGGAATTTTAGAAGAGACCTTTGGTGTTCTTAAATGCCTTCCTCTGGTTCACCCAGCTAGCAAAAAACAAGAATACCACTTTTCTTATTCCAAGTCTAATGCCTGATCATCAGAGCAGTGTATGACATCAACAATGAGTAAACAGCCCTCCTATCCTGTTCCCTCTAAAGTCATCGGCATGAAATGTTGAAGGCATTAAAAGCAAGGGTGAGGGGCGTCTGGGTGGCGTAGTCGGTTAAGCGTCCGGCTTCAGCCAGGTCACGATCTCGCGGTCCGTGAGTTCGAGCCCCGCGTCAGGCTCTGGGCTGATGGCTCGGAGCCTGGAGCCTGTTTCCGATTCTGTGTCTCCCTCTCTCTCTGCCCCTCCCCCGTTCATGCTCTGTCTCTCTCTGTCCCAAAAATAAATAAAAACGTTGAAAAAAAAATTTTTAAAAAATAAAAGCAAGGGTGAGTGTAATAAGACGTTTTTCTGATGGTATCCTAAAAGGAGGCACACCATTTCCCAAGTTCCAGCATTATACAAAATTTCGTCATGTGGGCCACAGATTCACTGTTATCCAAAATCACCTGAAACTTTACCTATAGCCTGTGCCCTGAAATCGATATGATGACCCTCATTTCAATAATAAATAATCCCACTGTCATAAATATCGTCAACTTTCTATAGAGGTAGATTTCAAGTTAGCATAAGCTTCCATTTCCTGTAAAGTCATTTACATTTGTAAATACTCTTTCTATGTCTTAGTCTAATGCCTCTTTGACAGTAGGAGACTGAAGAAGATAACCATAGCAATAGCAATAGTAAAGTGCGATGCCTCAGCCCCAACAAACTTGACAGTCTGCTAGTAATAGAAAGAGCCTGTCCTTTAACTCTTTTGGTCTTGCGTGTGTCGAATAATACTAATTTCTGTCCAGTTTATTTTAAGCGCTTGAACCACAGAGAGGGTTTGTTGTTGTTCTCATGTCATTCACATTTAACTGCAACATGTAACACAACTCAGCAGAAATGAGACATTACTCAGAGATTTCTGGTGACCCTATTTCGTATATTGTAAGCACTAGAGAATTCATCTCATTTCAGATATCTAATTTCAGCCCACTCTTTGTCTAGAGATTTGGGGGAGATAACATAAAAGATTGGCACACTGCAGAACTATTTACCACAAACTATAGATATTGAGCAGTATGCAGAACTCAAGGGAGATCAAGAATTATGGACTGACTAGGGGCGCCTGGGTTGCACAGTCGGTTAAGCGTCCGACTTCAGCCAGGTCACGATCTCGCGGTCCGTGAGTTCGAGCCCCGCGTCAGGCTCTGGGCTGATGGCTCAGAGCCTGGAGCCTGTTTCCGATTCTGTGTCTCCCTCTCTCTCTGCCCCTCCCCCGTTCATGCTCTGTCTCTCTCTGTCCCAAAAATAAATAAACGTTGAAAAAAAAATTTTTTAAAAAAGAATTATGGACTGACTTGTGATCTTTTCATCAAAGGAGTAACAAGGGGCAAGAGTAAGAGGCAATTCAAGTTTGATTGAATTAGTGTTCGAGTTAGAGCTAAAGAAAGAGCTGGTGTTAAGTGTCAGTGTTGAGTTGGACTCCTAGGTCAGATCCGTCCTGCTTCAGATGCTGGAGGTTGGGAAACACCACACCCAAGTCAGGAGCACCCAGCCTCTAGTCAAAACAGTGCAGGTTGAATCAAAATGCTATCCACGTTTCTCTGTTCACCATTCAGATTTTAAGCATCGGTGGATTTCTGCCCGACAAGCATGCCTGCTGCTAACTACTTGTCACTATGGGAAAAGTTTGCCTCACTGAGGGCTCTGTCTTGGACACCATGTGGACCTCTCCTTATGAGCTCTTTCCACTCTAACTATACTGGTCTGCCATCTTGATTTTAAGCCTTTTGGCATCATTTGATCACTGTTGTCTCACTGCTAGGAAAAAGGAAAATAAATGCACCTGGGGTGGAGAGGTACTTTGAATATTCTCTGCAGAGAAAGTGATTCACCAATCAGAATCCAAGCTGAAAATATCTTTTCCACTGAGAGTACTTCCTATGAGGCACCATTAAAAATCCAGTTCCAGCCGTCTCACCTCTGTGTTTACTTTTTAAAATTCCACTGGGTTTGGGGGAGGGGGGGAATTTATTCATCACAATAGAAAACAATAAAAATAAAACCAAGTATTAGATAGTATTCCCACTAGATCTGTTATCTGGGGAAGGGCTCATCACTTTTGTTATTTTTCGGCCAGGAATGTATAACCTGAATCAAATCATGAGGAAACATCAGACGAACCCAAACGGATAAACATTCTCTAAAATAACTGGCCTGGATTCTTCAGAACTGCCGATGTCATGAAAGGCAAATAGAGACTCAGGAACTTTTCCAGATTGAAGGAGACTAAAGAGACATGACAGCTAAATACGTGATCCTAAACCCCTTCCTCGAATTAAAAACAAACAAACAAACAAACAAACAAACAAACAAACAAAAACAGTCCCATAAAAGACAGTACTGGGATAAAATCAGAATATGATTCATAGGACAAAGTATCAATGTTCAATGATTTGCACTGGATAACTGTACAGTGGTTACATAAGAGAATATCCTTGTTCCTAGGAAATTCACATTAAAATGTTAGAGACAGGGGAGCCTGGGTGGCGCAGTCGGTTAAGCGTCCGACTTCAGCCAGGTCACGATCTCGCGGTCCGTGAGTTCGAGCCCCGCGTCAGGCTCTGGGCTGATGGCTCCGAGCCTGAAGCCTGTTTCCGATTCTGTGTCTCCCTCTCTCTCTGCCCCTCCCCCGTTCATGCTCTGTCTCTCTCTGTCCCAAAAATAAATAAACGTTGAAATAAATAAATAAATAAATAAAATAAATAAAATGTTAGAGACAAAGGGCCATGATTCTGCAAACTATTCCCAATGTGTCTTCATTAAAGAGTTCCGTTGTTTTGAAACTCTTGAATTCAGGATGATTTAATAAAAAATATAAGAATTAAGGCTTCTGTTTGGCACATATCTGAAATACGTTGTTTAAAATAAAAAGTTAAATACAATTTTAAGTTTTCAGAAACATCACAAGAATACAGAAATCTACTGTATACCCTTTGCACAGATACATTAATTGTTAGCATTTGCTACATCTTTTGTCATCTTCTCTATCAATTGTGTGTGTGTGTGTATGTGTGTGTGTATCTATATAATGTATATGCATATATACCTACCTGGGAGAACAACTTTTTTAAAGACGATGATCAACTCCCTTCTTTGGGGCCTGTTGAAAACATTTAACAAAAACGTAAAATAGGGGCACTTGGGTGGCTCAGTTGGTTAAGCGTCTGACTCTTGGTTTCAGCTCAGTTCATGATCTCATAGTTCATGAGGTCAAGCCCCGCATAGGGCTTTACACTGACAGCACACAACCTGCTTGGGATTTTCCCTTCCTCTCCCTCTCTCTCTCTCTCTCCTTCTCTTAAAACAAATAAACATTTTTAAAAAACACAAAATAAATCATAAGTGGTATTTTGCTCACTGAGAAAATGAAAGATACCAACAAATATCTTTTTGCTGTATGACCTCATCAACATTAAAATTAAAAGACAAAACTGAGTGTACTGATAACTGCATTTGTGTGGTCAATTAGACTTGCTTTACTAAAGTATCACTGAACTTGTTAGGGAAAAAACAAAACCAAACAGAACCAGAGCTATAATGACAAAGCTGTTCACAACTCCTTCCGGATGGGTAAAATATTCACAGTTAGACAGGTGCCCCAGGTGCCCTTTCTTTGGGAAATAAAGAACAAAACTGATCAAAGGATTGTTCATACTCAGCAGTACCCAAATGTTCATGATCATGTCATTTCTAACTAAATCTTCTTCTTTTTTTTTTTTTTTCTGTTTTTCATCTCCTGCTTTGAATCACTCCATTGGAACCCAGCTGAGCTCAGTCAGGCTTGCAAGGTTGAATGTGCCTGCCAGGCAAGCTTAACTATTTCTTACATGTCTTGGTGGATACCAAAAAGGTTACTGTATTAAAATTGTTGATGTATATGAATTAAGAGCATCCTTCCTCAGGTGTAAGCCAGCATGTGGTATTTCTGAAGATGACACAATCCAGCAATAATAATAAATACTGAAGCCGTCGTTCATCTAAGTTAGATCTCAAGCACATTGACAGAATGAATTACTTAATGAATTTTACTGATGAGTACCTTAAACAATATTCAGCTTAAATAGCTATGTGTTTTCTAGTTAAGAAAACCATATAAAACAAAAAAACCCATGTTTTAGCTACTCAAATCCAAGATAAATTTTACTAATATTTAAAGCATACATCTCAACTGAAATAGGAATTAAATACTTCTCTGTGGCCACGCCTATGCTTGCTGAATGACAGTATCCTTACTCCTAAGGGTAACAATTATCTTGTTGGAGAACTGAAACATTTGGAGGAATAGATCATATTTCTGGATTTTGCAAGGGGAAGATACTAAAACCAATAGTTTTAAAAGATAAAAATCAGGAAATTTTAGAGAGTGATGTAAAATGTGTATAATTTTCAAAGCAATATAGAATCCATGATGATGATGGTGACCATGATGGTGGTGGTGGCAGCGATGATTGTAATGATGGCAGCTCTTTCACTATAGAGTTGGTTGGTCCCAAACAACAAAACCAATTCCAGCAAATTTCAGCAGAAGAACGAACTTCTAGAATAAGGCATGGCAACTCATAGAATTGAAGGAGGAGAGGAAATGGTGGTGAGCCCTAAACAGGAGAGAAATTGGAGAACCAGAATTCTGAATAGTAGAAACCAAATGTCTTTTCAGTATTCTTTTATGGGAACGACTGAAGGTTTACTAGGTGACTTCCAAGATCCTTTCCAACTTAAAATTCTGTGATTTCCTCTGGATGGTAAAATAATCTTCTGTCTCTAAAAATATTTTGTCCAGGAAATTATGTCCAAAGCCTCTTCAGAATGTAGTCTCTTCAGAAACAGTTATAGAGATTGATTTTTCTTATTTCAAAAGATATTAGCCTAGCATTCAAAAAATTTCTATTAACTTTCAAATCCCCAAAGAAATATAAAATTTATTCATTTAAACCCTAAAGTAGGGCATATTACTTTAGCATGTTGGTTTTTTTTCCCCCTCTAACTCCTTTGTCAATACTAATTTCCAACTGCACAATATCTGGGTATAAAGATCTGAGCTTGGATTATGTTTAAAACACATAATCATATGTCATCACAATAAATCTCTGATAAACTGTATATTTTCAAATTAAATTAGCTTTGCATATAGCCAGATAAGTTTTCAGATACAGTTTTAATTTGGATCTACCCTTCTTCTGAAAAAGCATTTATAATTCCACACTTCAGTAAAGTGTTATTCAGTACAAATTGTGCTAAAGATTGACAAAGAATATATATTTGAAAAATGTTTTGGAGGTATGCACTTCCAGTGAAAAAAAGCATCTTAACTTGTCTCTGGCAAAATACATATAAGCATTTCATAATTATAAGCTCATTAGCTTATATTTACCAACAGAGAAGCTCAACTATGTGTGCCTTACACCACACACACACACACACACACACACACACACACACACTCCCTCACACACAGTGATATATGGAGTGGTTATATTTGAGTTTTCACTAAATATCAAATAGAAATAAAAATTAAATAATACCATACAGTTAATGAACACTGGCTCCAAAACCTCAAAGTTGCTAGAGAATTGGTAGATAGAAAACAAACAAGCTAATTGCCAAAATAGAAGGCAATGTTGAACTTAATATTCTTATTTTAAAGGGAAAATGGAGGCAGATTGGTAGAAATGATAAAAGGACAAAAGAGTGTAAAATTCATTAGAAATTTTCTCAAAGGAGATTTCAAGATCTCTTTGAAAAAACAAACTTCTAACAGAGTATGGGAGATTTTCTTTATTTTTAGTTCAAAATCTGTTACGAAGAAAGAGTTCCAGGGAAAAGAAATATAAATGGCAGCACCAGACCTCCCAAACACTGCAGACTTCTAACACCTCCAGGGACTGCAGTTGTCTCCCCGCCTACAAATTTCAATCATCCCTGCAGCCCCAGTCTTCAACCATCTGAGGACAACCCATCAATATAACTGATAACACACCCAATCTGTGTACAGGAAGGAAAGTATTCAAAATACCATTTATCCCAGAAGACACACTGACATCCTGGAATTAAGAAATATGGTTTCTTCTCACATTCTATCCATTGTGAATAATTGTTGACTACTTTGGAGTTTAGTTTTTTGATTGCAGTTTGAGTGATGAATTAATAAACTATGGGGAGCCATGTAGATGTTGCACAGGTGAACAAAGCATGGCAATGTGTTACTCAAATCAAACCCTGTTCCTGTTGCTAAGCAGATCCTTTGATTCCTGTATGTTCTCTCTCAACAAATAATAGCACATACAATTATATGTATAATATAATTAATATAATATTAGAGTGCTAATACATCTATTAATTGAACTGAATATTAGTATGTTGATGCCTTATTCTGATATTATTTCATAGCTTTGAGAAACTGAAACTAAAACAGTCTATACAAAACTCTTTTGGAAAGGAAGCAAAGCAATCTTCTGTCATTCTGTCTTAAAATACTTACTTCGCTATGGAAAACATTAATGGATGGGAAACATAAAATGTTATATTTATTTTGTGTTGTTGCTCATATAGATAATAATAAAATCATGCAGTGACCCCAGCATGGTGAGCCACATAGAGAAGAGGTTAAGAACATGGATTCTAGAGCTAACTAGATTTAAATGCTGGATTTAACTACAGTGGAATTAT
Organism: Puma concolor; assembly: GCF_028749965.1. Classification (NCBI taxonomy): domain Eukaryota; kingdom Metazoa; phylum Chordata; class Mammalia; order Carnivora; family Felidae; genus Puma; species Puma concolor. Next base: position 177,627,668 of record NC_141670.1, on the reverse strand, counting down.
TTCTTTCTAAGTAATGTTAAGGAAGTTACTTACTTCAGATGTCTAATCTATAAAAATGGAATGGTAATGGTAGTGATATTGCTAGGATTACTGTAAAAATAAGTAAATCTATTCAATGCACTAAAAAACCCACAAAGCATGTCATAATGGCTGGATAAATGTCTGCTTTTAAATTGCATATGCACTGACACAAGCATGCTCTTTCTCAAACCTACATACACATATATTACATAAAAATACTGTGGGAGTTATTTAGAAAGAGGGTTACTAGGAAGAGAGCATTGCTTCTGGAAGCAGAAGACAGGGATTCATTCACCAACATTGGCAGCAAATGTGCTGCCATTTACCTGTGTGTGTGTGTGTGTGTGTGTGTGTGTGTGTGTGTGTGTGTTTAATACTCTCTGCAACTAATTTCTTTATGTCCAGAAAGAAATTATTTATAAGCTTCATGGATTAAAAATAAATCTTTTTTATTTACTCTGGATCTGTATTGTACTCTTGACCAGAGCACTTTTTTTTAAGTGTGTCTGTGTCTATTTTAAATGCTATAGCAGTAACACAAAGCTTTAAGAATTTATTCATTATTTAATGCAATTGTGAAAATTGTATTTACATTTTTTTTACATTTATTTATTTTTGAGAGACAGAGTGAGACAGAGCACGAGCGGAGGAGGGGCAGAAAGAGAAGGAGACATAAAATCTGAAGCAGGCTCCAGGCTCCAAGCAAGCATTCAGCACAGAGCCTGATGCAGGGTTCAAACCCATGAACTGTGAGATCATAAACTGAGCCAAAGCTGGACACTTAACCAACTGAGCCACCCAGACACCCTGTGAAAATTTCATTTGAGAAGTCCATACAGGAAATAATGAGGGGAGAACATCGATATTTAGGCATTTTAATCTATATATCAAACTGAAATTGGAGCTTGAATTCCCAGAATAGATAAGGGATGCAGTCATTAGAAGTCTCTGTGTACTGAAATATATATCTAGAGAACATTCTGGAGGTCTTCCCTTTCACTTTAAAATGTAGATTAAAGATGCTTGTGGGGCGCCTGGGTGGCGCAGTCGGTTAAGCGTCCGACTTCAGCCAGGTCACGATCTCGCGGTCCGTGAGTTCGAGCCCCGCGTCAGGCTCTGGGCTGATGGCTCAGAGCCTGGAGCCTGTTTCCGATTCTGTGTCTCCCTCTCTCTCTGCCCCTCCCCCGTTCATGCTCTGTCTCTCTCTGTCCCAAAAATAAATAAACGTTGAAAAAAAAAATTAAAAAAAAAAAAAAAGATGCTTGTTTAATGGGAGGGGGAACCACCAGAGACTCCTGCTAAATGTAACTTAAATGTATTTCCCAATGTTCTTCCCATTTTCCTTGCTTCTCCTCCCATCTACAAGCATTTTCAAGTGTGTATTCACACACTCACACAAAGCCACTGGTGCTGTTCATATAACATTGCAAAAATATCAAATCTGTTGAACTTAAAGATACAGCTCAGGGGAATTTAGGTTTTCTTTAGGAAGACATGCAGTATTGAACCCAGAGAGTTACAATACCCCTGTATCGTACTCTCTGGGTATTCCCCCCAGGATGCTGGGGGAAGCGTATTCTTCTCACTAGAATCCTATCTAACCTTTCTGTCTTAATTACTGGGGAGGTGGGGGACAGAGAAGATTATAGAATGTTCCCCCTTCTCCATAATTTACAGTCACAACAATACAGCTTTAGTATAATAACAGTGAAAGAACTATTTATAGCTGAAAGAACTACAAGGCACAGGATCTCTCTGATGAGTATTTGGAGAAGCTCAAAATCAAGAGAGTAGGCACAAACAAGGCCACTAGAGAAATCTGAAACCTCTAGGACTTTCAGCCACAGCAAACATTAAACACAACTCAACTCTTAACCTTATTAGCATAAAACCTCAAGCTGAAGCCTGTTTATCCCAGTTCCTCTTACCCAATAACATGTCCTACTCTCAACAGAAAAGATACATATTTATATATTTAAAGATATATGTAAATGTATTTTACACCTATCTAAAGATATAGATTATCAATGGATAGAGGATGGATGGATAGATAGAAGATAGATAGATAGATAGATAGATAGATAGATAGATAGATATGGCAGTCTGAAAGGCAAGTTAAAACACAGTATGGACTAAGAAAGTATCAGGACCAGACTCAGATAGGACACACAAAATTTAGAATTATCAGACTGGGAATTTACTCTAAACATGATCTGGTAATGTTCCTTACCACCCCCACAAGGATATGTGTTTACAACTGAAAACACTATACATATACACTGAATTGAACAATTAAGTAAATGGATGGTGGATGGTGGGATCCAAGTTGCTCAGCATTGAAGTAAAAGTTTACAGAAAAGCAAGGATAGACTAGAATAATGGTAATGGTAATGGAATATAATTGGAAACATCAATGTGAATTCATGTTTAGTTTAAATATAGTCATAGTTGGTTATATATAGAAATACACATGGGGATGTGTAACTCAGGCTAATATACATGCATATATTTCCTTTTTCTGTCCCCTGAAAGAAAACACACCCCCAGTAGCAATGAGTATACCTAGTGCGCAGAGCTTGGTTTGTTTTTTTATTTGTTTGTTTTTGGTTTTGTTTTTATTTTTCCCAATCTTGGTTGTATAAGCATTATCCAATAATGCTGCTCCTTGGAGAAATGACTGATTCCAAGACTGAGGCAGAAAGTGTACAAGATAAACCTAGCGTATCTATAGTACCAGAAAGAAGTAAAATAAATAAGGTAAATAAAAAGTAAATAAATAAAGACCACAATGCTGAGGGCATTTCAAAGGGACACAGGAGAAAATTGAAGGAGTTCCTAATAGCCCAGAGTGTAATAATTTGAACACCAAAGTAAATAACATGGTGCTGAATGTTAAATTCTTTTTAAAGTTGATTTTTAGAGAGAGAGATTAACAGAGTGTGAGCAGGGGAGGGGCAGAGAGAGAGAAAAAGACACAGAATCTGAAGCAGGCTCCAGGCTCTGAGCTGTCAGCACAGAGCCCGACATGGGACTCGAACCCATGAACCATGAGATCATGACCTGAGCCGAAGTCGGACACTCAACCAACTGAGCCACCCAGGCATCCCAACATGGGGCTGAATTTTAACCTGAAGTTAAAGTAAATATACAAATATTCATACTGATTGGAATAAACACTTGTATAAATAAACGGTGGAGAATTGACAGATATCCCATTCAAAATATTCCAAATAACTAATGTAGATGCTCCTTCTTCCAAAGAGTATAGCATGAAAGGGAAGAACAAAAGAAGAGTAACTTTATAGTGGAGAAACCAGACAAAAATTATACCAATTCAAGTGAGCAAGGTTAACACCCACAGTGATAACTTATATTGGAAGTATGTCCTCTTGATGCAAAATGATAAGAAAGGCAATGTGCTTTGGTGGTATTTCTCCCCAAAACACATTGCCCCAATCTAACCATGAGAAAAACATCACACAAATACTACTTGCAGTACATCCTACAAAGTACCTCACAAATAATCCTCAAGACCATCAAGTTCATTAAAAACAAGAGAAACTCTCACAGCTAAGGGGAACCTAAGGAGGCATGACAATTAAGTGCAATGTGTCCTAGATGGAATCCTGGAACAGAAAACAAGCATTAGGTAAAAACCAAAGAAACTGAATAAAGTATGGATTTTAGTTAGTAATAATGTATCAATATTGGTTCATTAATTGTAACAAACGTACAATGCTAACGTAAGATATAAATAATAGGGGAAATCAGACGTGGGATATAGGGGAGCACTACCTTCTCTTTGCAATAATTCTGTAAATGTAAAACTGTTCTAAAATAAGAAGTTAATTTTTAAATGATATATAGACATATATGCCCATATGTGTATATATATGTATGTATGCATGCATATGAAGATCCCATGTATCTTTCCAACCTCATGTCAGGCCAATTTCTCTAGGTGCAAGCCATATTTCAAAAACACCAAACTTCTAACAGTTTTTCCAATACCACATGTTTCCTTTACCTCTGTGCTATCTCTGCTAAACCTTTCCTCCCACATTCTTCCCTTATGACTAGTTCATACTTATCTTTGGAAATATTACACATTTCCAAGGAATCTGCTCTACATCTAAATTAAGAGCCCCTCCTTATATCCTCACAGCACCCTACACTTCTCTTGTCAAATAATTAATTTAACATTTACATCCCCAGTCAAATGGGCTCCAGATAAGGGGAAAAAAAACAAAACAAAACAAGACAGATGGAACCTACAACTTTTTGCTAGAAACACACTTCCATCTCACCAAGCATATCTCCTTGCCACCATTTAATTTTTGCAGTTAGGATAAACTAGAAAGTAAATGTACATGCACACACTTTTCCACCTTGTTTATTGTTTAACCTTCAGTCCAAGGGTCCACATACTCAAAATTCCCATAAATTCAAGAAAATCTTGAAGTAATTCCTTAGTATCCTATATCCTTGAATAAAGCTATTGAAAGTGTCATTTTTATAGTCCTATAATTAAAACTAAGGTCTGACACATAATATACTATCAAGAGATACTTAATGAACTGACCCGAACTGAACTGTCTAGCAATTTTTCTCTGGAAAAAGCATACTTAAGATTGGAGGTTCTCTTTTTTCCAAAGGGAAATGAATGAATCCATTTGGAGACTAAAAGAGTCAAATTAATTCAAAATAGCAGCAACAAATGCCCCCGACAATCTGACTTTATTATTAAAAAGACTTACCATCTACAACTAAGTGTTCTTACTATTGCTTTTTAATAGCCAAGTGTTACTATTCGAAAACTAAAAATGAAAGAGAAAATTTCAATATGGAATACCTTTGAGGTAACTCAGAAACAATTCTAATATTTTCCTCCCTTTCAAAATCTTAACATTTCTAAAGCAAAAATTATAATCATGTATGAAAATAATATAAATGCCAATTTCTAAGACATTGAGTCTATTTTGACTATGGAAATGTAAGAATATTATGTATCTTTTTAAATTATTGTTTTACCATTGGATCCAAATATTGTAGAATGTCCTAATCTATTCATCCTTAACACACTTTTTTTCGTTGGTGTTTCCAGAGAATAAAAACAAGTACCCTGTTTTAACAAGCTAAATAAAAGTTTAAGACCCTACTAACTTCAGGCTTATGTAATGTTAATGCATTTCTATTTTATTTTCCAATATATTTTGGATTAAATATTAATTTTGAGGAAAAGTTACCAATGTAACATAAAATATAGCTTTTTAAAAATAAAAGCATCAACAATGACTAAAGAAAGCTGGATATTGTGCCAAAAAAGAGATTTTAATAACAGTGTCATGGTCACAGAAGCCTACTGTTTAAAAATTAATTTTTAATTTGAGAACATTACTGGCAGCACCAAGAGTGAACAAAACATATTCTCTCATTACCAGAGCCACTCCTTGGAGCAGAAATGCCAGATGCTCTAAGGTAAGGACAAAGAATACTTTGAAACCTAGAAGAAATATGACAAATAACTGGAAGTATGCACAATTGTTTCCAACCAGCATTTTCCTAAGCAAAAATGTTCATGAAAATGAAAATGAACTGAATATTTACTTATCCTATAAATAAGCATGATATATTTTGAGGTCTTTTTTAATACTTATATTTGAGTAAATTTTTTCTGGGGGAGAAGAAATAAATGATTTTTCTTTATGTTAACAAAGGGACCTTAGAATAATTGTCTCAAACCATTGATGCCTTCATTTGACATTAAGCACATGACATGAACCCAGGATCAGGCTAGGTGATGCATACAAAGAATAGTCATTGGCCTCCAAGGACCCTCACTTCGATAGGGGACATTAACAAGAGGACAATTAGAACTCAGTCATACTGACAAAGCAACGTGGAGCCAGTTCAGATGATCCTCAACAGAGGTAGCGATTTACTGTAAAGCTTTGACTAATGGTGTATATGTAGGATATAAAGCATTTAGTATTCCCACCAAATATATGAAGTGGTGCCTAAAAGGATCTGAGATACACTTTCCTAAGGAAAAATTATAAAAGACTAAAATTTAGTGGTTGCCTGGTTAGCTCATTCATCTGGATTATCTTCATCTTTGTTTCTCTTCAAACTTGGCTATTTTACTGCTCTATACAGACACATGTTAATTTATAATAAGCTGATATTGCTATAAATAATTCTCATCCATATATATGCAAGTTATATCTGGTAGAATGCAATTGATGATGGCTCTATAGGTATTCAAAGATTTGCCAGTTTGTAACTATTTGTAAATTTCTTATAGTATTTCTTATCTGACTATAAATGTAGGAATCTGAATTCTTTTGAACCACTGATTTCCTCATTTATCAATGAGTCAGATAAATTCTTTGACATGTGTACATTTTATATCAATAGGAGTTGTGCTTTTTCTAATTTTTTAAAATTTTTTTAACGTTTATTTATTTTTGAGAGAGACAGAATGTAAGCAGGGGAGGGGCAGAGAGAGAGGGAGACACAGAATCCGAAGCAGGATCCAGGCTCTGAGCTGTCAGCACAGAGCCTGATGCAGGGCCTGAACCCACAAACGGCTCATGACCTGAGCAGAAGTGAGACGCCCAACTGACCGAGCCACCCAGGTGCCCCCCAGCTGTGCTTTTTTAAAATTATCCTTTAATAAGTGAATAAGGAAACTTTAAATCAGGTAGAGTGTTTCTGTCTACTGGTGTTACTTGTATTTCAAGAGAGTGATTTAGAACAAACGCAAGCTTCAGATGCTGATATGGATGGTTCTCTTCAGCATTTCCTCCTTCAGAAACCAAGAATAATGAGCTGAAGCCATAGATTCCAAGGAGAAGAATGCCCGAGCAAGAAGAAAGATGTAAAAAAAACCATCACATGGTAAATATTTAGAAAGACAGTCCATGATTTCTAGAAACATTTATTCTGACCAAAGTGATCAAGAAGTGTATACACTCTAAAGGATGGGATGCATCCTTTTATAACCACTCTACAATACTGTGCCACGTGTTTATAATTCATGGAGCCATTTAAGGTATCTCCATTTGTTTTCAGAGCAATAACACTTTCTCAAGTAAATTAAAAGTCTGGCTGTTTAAATTAGATCGCTCTATCTTAAAAATACAAGCAATTCTAAAATGGAAGGAAATTCAGGCTTTACATATTTCTTCGTTAAATGAAATGCACTAATTTACCAGCTTGTTCTGCAATATGGTTCAAAATAGTTATAGATATGTGAAGATATAGATAGGGATAGATGTAACAGGAACTTAAAATGGAAGTTCCAGATTACACAATGACCAGCAAATTCCAAAGTGGTCTAGAAGTAACAAAGAACATGGCCAAGAAAGGATTAGAGGTCTCATGCCACATCAAGAATTTAACAGTCAGATCAAAAGGCAAAAGAAAGCAATGTTGGGGAAGATTCTGTGGAGATAACTTTGTTGGGAGGTATATGCCCCAAGGAGCATGTGCCCTATTTCCTAACAGTTGTGCCACCTCCCAACACCAAGAAAAGGGAGAGAGAGAGAGAGAGAAGCCATAGAGATGTGACTCAGGGGCTTAATATGCGTTCCCTTTGGAAAATATATGGACCTGTGTCCGCCACCCAACTGGAAGATTATAAGGAAGATAAGAGATTACTGGCTACTCTGATGGCTAAGCAGAATAGAGCTTTCAAAATCTGTGACTATTCACACTTCTAAAATTTCTCCTAAAGTTTTGTGGAAAAAAGGATGTCATCCCCCTTCAGGAGGAGGGAAGTGAATCCACATGAACTCATTGTGGGTCCTGCCCAGAAGGGTCATCTGAAAGGCACCACAAGTTTCATAATAAAGAGGCCAAAATCTAGGCATTTTCAAACAATGATAGAGGTGATCATGAAAAACTTGTAAAAATAACCTGAGTTTATGGGATTACAATATTTTAGGTAGATCACTCAAAACCTAGGCAACTTTATAACTTTATTATTTTTTTAAAAAACCTAAAAATACACACACACACACACACACACACACACACACACACACACACACACACACCAGATTCCAAAAGAGTTAGATATTCTAACATGCCAAAAGAAGTTTTGAATCTGAATAAATAGAAACTATAATAAGTGAAGGATTTTTGTCTTAAAAATAAATACAGCTCAATGAAAGGTCATGTAAGAATGGTTGAGCCAACTAAGTTATACAGCAAAGGACAAAATGAACACAGAATAGAGATAATAATGCAATAAGCACCTTGAAGGCAGAGCATATGGACAAGCTGGACCAAGGGGGAGAATGTGAGATGAGGGGCATCATGTCCAGGACTGCATATTTATGTAGCTTGCTGGATTAAATTTATTAGTATATTTTACATTCAACTGCAGATACTGGATATTAACATACCAGAAAACAAAGTCACATAAGATTCCCTGAAACTTCTGCTGAATGATAACATTCTGCTATTTATCAATCATGTATTACCCAATATATATTACAGAAACAGAAACACTCTTTTTAGCAGAACAGACCATATCAGCAGATAACTAGGGACTGTGGAAGAAGTAAGAAACCAGTGGTGACAGAATTTTGGCATTGCCAATGCAACTACAGAGCAGAAATGTTCAGCAGTGGTGGTGCTATTGGCGGTATTGGCGAGGGTCCAAAAAACCCACAACAGCTCACAAGAGAGTATTTAAATTCCCAGGCCCAGAGAACTTACCATCAGCTCAGTAAGGAGCAGTGGCATAAGAACTCTCTTGATCCCTTTTATTCCTTCTTCCTACTCCTATCTTATTCTGGAGGAGGGGGCAAGTGCTGTTCAGAATGCTTAGTTTGAAAGATGGGAGTGGGAAGAAGAGTTAAATATCAAGGTGGAGAAAAAGAAAAGAAGCCATTCATGTGTCCTTCGTTGACTTTGATGCTTCCTTGTCCATACCAAGCAAGCATGACAGGGAATGATGTTTTGACCATTACATAGGTCTGGACATTTTAATTACTGACTGGATGGCTTTGTATGATGGCCAAATAAGCATAACTCTCATGGGGCTGCCCAATCCAGGGAAAATGGAAGGTTTATTGCTTCAAATTAATTTAAAAAGATAACAGAGGACAAAAATTGAGATGCTTTATGTTGCAGTCAACAGGCCCTGACATATATATGTAAAGATTATTTATTGATGTCCAACTCTCAAGTTTTCTGTGCCATGTTTTGATAACATAGTCTGAAAAAGGGAGACCCTTCATTTCTTAAATTTATCTTTTAGGAAACTACCCTATATTATCCTATCTCCTCCTTCAGATATATGAGCAAAAACTAATTTACAAAATGATTATATTGTTTATTGCAAATAGAAAAAAAAGTTAAATTCCATATAATATATATCTAAATGCATTAGTGAAAACACCATCTTTTGTAAGACATGAAAACTGAACTCAAGAAAGGCAGTAACAGAGGATTACATGAACTTGCATAAGTTGGGAGTTCAAACCCATACTGGCTTTAGGCATTTACTGAAACAGAGAATCAGAGGTTATACTTAAAATCTTCCTGACTTTGGGGCACCTGGGTGGCTCAGCCAGTTAAGCATCCAACTTCGTCTAGGGTCATGATCTCACGGTTTGTGGGTTCAAGCCCCGTGACAGACTCTGTGCTGACTGCTCAGAGCCTGAAGCCTGCTTCAGATTCTGTGTCTCCCTCTCTCTCTGCCCCTCCCGACTCGTGTTCTGTCTCTATCTCTCAAAAGTAAAAATAAATAAATAAAATAAAAAACAAATATGTTCCTAACTTTATACTGTCTCTCAGCTCTGCTGTTTCCTGTGTGGACTTTATTCTCTGACAATGGTGGTATTAGCAAATTGGCCTATATCAGTCTTATGGCACTAATTCCAATGAAATTATTGTAGCTTTCTTTCAGTGTATCCATCAAAAGCCTAGAGAAATATTCATCCCAGTTGTCTTGGTTCATTTTCTTTTCCCTACACTACTGTGGCCAGAAATGTAGCGTTCTGATTGGCCATGGTTTGGTCATATGCTCAGACTTACCGTATGAACTACTTGGAATGGACTCCTCATAAGAAAGTCTATATTAGCAAAAGGAGGGAAAAGGAAGTTAAAAGATGCCGACAGACAAAAATTCTAGCCATCCCAATGCACCAAAATGGCTATTAAAATAAGGTCTTCAAAGATGTCTGAGATTGGGAAATTGAGATATGTTTAAATGAATAAATAAGATACTGTACCAAACATATCTACATATACCATATTTATTTGTACTGATTAAAAAATAAATGAGTATTATATATATACATGGTTGTATAGAGTATGATCTTGACTTTATAAAGAACTGTAGAAGCATACCATAAAGATGAAATTCTCCAAAATATTAGTTATATCTAATGATAAAGTTATGAATAATTTATTTTTTCCTTTGCTCCCTTTTTTCTCCATATTTAAAATAATGAAGGTACAACAAAAAGAAGTTCTTAAAATAAGTAAAACAAAGCAATAAATAAATCAGTGAAAATAATTTCCTATGTCATGATGGTTGCTATCTCAGCAAAAATGGAGTCTGTTCCAGAGAAATCTAACAATAGGCAAGGTTTGTTTATCAGGGTGCCAGAATGTGTACAGTAATAACTACTCTCCCTCCCTGCACTTTCATTATTTTGCCTCCCTGTCTCATAAATTCATAGGAAGTTAGAGCTGAAAAGGGCCTTGGAGGGGATTTAGTTCCAGAACTTTATTTTATAAATGAGGAAGGTCTAGCCCAGAGAAATGCAGGGACTTGTCATCAGTCAACAGGCACTGAGTGGCAGAGCAAGGACTGGGACCCAACTCTGTCTACTCTGAACCATGTAACCCATTCAGCAAGTCTTTTGCTTTTTCATTATTTGGAAATACATTAGTTGAGTGTTAATGTTTACAAGAAACTGCTAATATCTGTGGAATATATAAGGGCAAATGTCTTATGCAGAAACATTGATGAACAGGTTCACAAAGAAATATAATATCATGTAAAAAAAATGCTAAGGGTCACAAAGGAAGATTCTCTGAGAAGAGAAAAAACTCAAAGAAGGAGAAAGGCACAGAGAAATAGACCTGTTGGAAAACCGTTTGTGATACTATAAAAACTGAAAATATGGTGGACTCCATAAAGTACACCTCTGAATAAAAAAGTACAGACTATATTTCTCTAAACATGCAGTATACAGTATGATCCTTAATGTGTATATAACATATATGTTGTAAAAATATAGAATATGTCTATGTGTATGAAAATATAAATATATATTATCCCCTTCTAAGGTGAACCTCAAGTAGGAATCCAAGAATCAATCTCCCAGTCAAGGTTTCTAGGACACCAACTACTTGACCATGTGGGAGGCTACGTCCTCTTTTGTAATTAGAAGACGCTTTTTAAGCCACTCAACTCCATCTCCAAAGAAATTAAACTAAGAGGGCTGAAATACCACAAAGATGAATGTGAATCCATTACAAACCCCAACTATGTCATATCAGTGTCTATATTGTGAAACCTGAAAATAAGATTTTGGTAACAAGAATATATAGTAGAGCTACAAAAAGCTGTATATACAAGTAATATAAGAAACATTCTTCCAAAATATACATATAAACCAAAACACAAAAATACTCATGTAGCTGCAAATTAATCCTGAGTTGCAGTAAACGGTTACATAATTTTACTTCACGTGATGAGAAATTCCTCAGAAAATGTCATTTCATAAAAAATATCTCACAATTTCATTAACATAAGAATGGTTGTTGAATAAACAATGAAGAAATATTTCTCATAATGCTTAGATACTTAGATGCAAGAGTCCAGACTGAAGAGCAGGGTTCTTGGTTCCTAAAATTTTGTGATGGGTTACATTTTAATTCTTAAATCGACCGATTTTAAATCTAGGAATACATTAACTTCTTCATAGCCTCTGTGTTTAAATAATATTTATAATACTTAAGTAGCTACTATTTTCAACAATAATTATTCACTTAGTATTGTACCCACCCTAATTTTAAAGCATTTATTTCTAGGAATAGATATTCCTTATTTTAAGAGTGCTGTCACACTCTTTCTCTTAACTTCAACCCTACAATCTTTATGCTTATTTGGTTTATATTCAAATTTGACTCTCTGGCATTTACAAAAACATCTCTCCTGCTGGCTCCAAAAATGTAATATTTTCAATGTGCAGTGTTTGTCTCCCATCCACTAGTTGATCATTTTGTGCTTATATGATTTTCTTGTAGCTAATGATGCCTTCCCTTTCTCCTTACTTTAGCAAAATGAAAGAAAAACCATTTCAGGCACATCATTCAATGAAACCACTGTGTACAGCAGCCCTTTTTGTAAACTGAATCAATGATGATTAACAGCTGTCTAACTCTTTCCTTGCTTGTACAATTAATTGTCAGATTTTAACAATCAAAATCTCGATGTTTCAAATTAAAAAAAAATAAGTTCTTCGGGGCCATTAAAAACCTGAAGCAAATAAGAGAGGAGCAGGAAGACTAAGAGTGGAGGGAGAAGCAAATGAGGGAAGAATGAGAAACAGGAGGAAAACAAGGGGAAGAGAACTGGTACTTCTAGAACTAAAAAGTCTCTAGAAAGTAAAGACCGAGGGAATTGTTTGTAATAACTCGTGTCCCATTGTGCCTTGGGGGAAACCTAGCTGACAAAACTTAGTTGTTCACAGTTTGCCAGACATTCGGCCTCATTCCTACATGTAAGTGACTTTTATTATAAATGTTATAATCACATGCACTGAAGACTAGCTGCATCATTTCAGCAAAAGAGTATCCCTAAGTATCAATAGTCAAGACTCCCAAGCAAGATCTTTAGCAAGTATTCTAATAGGAAACCAGTTATGTTTGGTCATGATGAGGGAAAGACCCTTCTTAAAACCAAAAAACGAATTGGTAACACTGATCACTAATATCTGGGATTTTAAGCAAATTTCTTAATCTCTTGGTGCCTCAGTATCTATAAAATGACAATATTTAGCAGTATCTACCTGATAGGCTTGTAAAACTTAAATGGCCGAGGTTTTGCATAATATTAAATGCTTGTGAATAAATGCTAGCTATTATTACCTACTATTGCATACAGTCTTTTGTATGGTTTACTTTAAAACTTTGAGGAAGATGTCTTAGTTCAGGTTCCCCTAGAAGCAAGCCCCAAAACTAGAATTATAGTGCAAGGAGTCTATTTGGAAAGTAATTCCAAGAAGCACAGTTAGGCTGTGAAGAATTGAGACAGGAAAGGAATGAAGTCAAATGGAGTCTGTTAATGAGGTTTGCGAATATGGACACCTGGAAGTCAACCAAACCAGGGATCCCTAAGTGACACTAGATTTCTTCAGAGCTGTCCCACCTGTTGGGGTATTTTTTCCAACAACTCCCATCTGCCATTGCTCTAGAAGATCTTAAGCCTCTAGTATTCTAGGGTTGCTTTGCACGGGGCCATGCCTGTGGTAGGGGAAAGCCCTGAGACAGAGAGCTTCAGGAATTTGCAACAGAAGACAAAGGTGTGCTCAGGATGGATAAGAGCCAAGAGAATGCAGACAGATGGCTCAAGAGGTTGATTACACATATGCAACTTGTTCAGAATCCTTCAGTAAGTGTTCTTCCCAAAAATATTTAGTAAGCAGACGCTTCTTAAATCCTTCAACCAACAGGAATTAAAAGATGAATCTGGTATGGCTTTTCCATTCAATTAGTTAACAGAATACCTAAAGAGGTACAAGGGAGAAAATGTTGCTTTAACTCTCAGAATTCTCTTTTCTCCTTCCTCTCCACAATTCCCATTCTCCAAATGTCAGCAACAAAAAATAAAAATTAGCCTTACTCTTAAAGAATAGAGTGATGTGTTAGTCCTTCTTCCCAGAGAAGCTGAAAACCCTTCCCAGAAAACCCTCCAGTTTTCCTTTTGAGGGTAGCGGTGTAGCCTAGTGACAGGTATTGCACATATATAAGCCCCAATTTTATTTATTCACAAAATGGAGATAAGAATATTTAACTTAAAATGTGTCTGTGAAGGAGGAACCAAGATGGCAGAACATCATGGAACTTTTTTTGTGTGTCTTGCATCCATGAAATACAGCAGACCGACACTAAACCACCCTGAACACCTAGAAAACTGATCTGAGGATTAGCACAACAATCTGCACAACCTGATTCAGTAGGTACGTGCTGCGGGGAGGTGAACTGGGGGAGAGAAAAGCCATGGAGGGCAGGGAGCAGGTTTTGCGTGTAGACAGGGGATGGTGACGGGGGGGGGGGGGGGGGATACAGGAAAAGCACCCCCCCAAAAGCAGCTGGAGAGAAAGTGGAAAAGGGGAAACAGCCTCAGTGACTGAACAAAAGGGGAGAACTGAGAAAGGAGAAGGTTAAAATTCCATTAAGACTCTATAAATAGGGGGAACACAAAGTCTGAAAATCCGCAGCTCAATACCTGGCGGTGCTCTGGTAGGAAGGGCGAATCCCCAGGAGCTGAGTGAAGTCCGGAGGTCTAGTGCCGGTTCCCCTGCTGGGAGGACACCTGGTAGAGGCTCTGTGGGTCCCCCAAACACAAAGGCCTCAGTGGACCTGGGACAACAACCACATTCACTGGTGCTGGAACAAGGTTGCTGGGGGTGAAGCCTGGTGCTAGATGCATGTTGTGATTTGCCATAATCCCTAAAATACTGCTGCTGCACAATCGCTTGAACTTCTGGGGGAGGTCTGGCACCTAGCCTCAGTCTCTGGGCGTCAGCAGCAGCATGGTCCCACGAACATTCCTGGACGCAGCAGGTGCCTGACCAGTGCTCAGTGAGACCATCCCGCAGAGGGGCAGAATGGGTCAAACCTACATTCCTCAGAAATAAGGGGTCAGGGAAAAACAGCCGATTCTGAGATAAAACTCGGCAGGGAGATTCTGCCAGGGGCTTGGTTACAAACAGGCTAAAAGCAAGGAGTGGATGGAAGCCGAAGACAAAGGACTGGTGCGCGGTTGCTGATCGAAGAAAAAGGACTTCTGATACGAGACACTGGGCAGCTGGGTGACACCATTTTCACTGCTCCCGCGCATGCACATACACACCTACAAGCACCACGACGATCCTCCCCAGTAAGCTAAGCAGCGTCATCTAGTGGAGAATGGAGCCGTTACACCAGGCTCTGCCCAACTAGGCCAACCTCGCTCTTCAGGAACACAAGTCTCTCTACCTTCTTAGTTTATGGGCTATAAAGTGCTTCATAATTTCACTTCTAGGGGAAAACGAATTAATTTCAGTCTATTCACCTGTCCTTCTATTCAATATTCTTTCTTTTTTTTTTCTTTTTTCTTTTTTATTTCTTCCTTTTTTCTCTTTTGTGTTTCTTTTCTTTTTCTTGAATATAGAAAGAGAAAAAATTCATTTTTATTTTCAATTTTTATTTAAAATATTTTTCTTTAATTTTTTTCTATTATATTTTTTACTTTTGTGTAAATTTTTTCAAATTCTACTTTACTTCCATCATTCCATTTCGGTCTACTTCAGTGTATTGACTTCTTCAAATTTTTCAAATGATTTCCTTTTTTTTTCTCTTTCTCCTTTTTTCTCTAATCTATGAAGCCCCTTTCAACACCCAGAACAAAACACACCTAGGATCTAGCATCATTTATTCGATTGTGTGTGTGTGTGTGTGTTTAATTTTTTATTTTTAATATTTTTTTAATTTTAATTTTTTTGATTTTAATTTTTTGCCTCACTAATTCCTTTTCTCCCTTAAAAATGACAAAATAAAGGAATTCACCACAGAAGAAAGAGCAGAAAGAAACAATAGCCAGGGACTTAACCAAAACTGATACAAGCAAGATGTCTGGACCAGAATTTAAAATCACATTAATAAGAATACTAGCTGGAGTCGAAAATAGAGTAGAATCCATTTCTGCGGAGATAAAAGAAGTAAAAGCTAGTCAGGATGAAATAAAAAATGCGATAAATGAGCTGCAATCTCGAATGGAAGCTACGGAGGCAACAATGGATGAGGCATAAAAGAGAATTAGCGATAGAGAAGACAAACTTATGGAGAATGATGAAGCAGAAGAAAAAGAGGGAGATGAAGGCAAAAGAGCACGATTTAAGAATTAGAGAAAACAGTAACTCATTAAAAAGGAACATCAGAATCATAAGGGTCCCAAAAGAGGAAGAGAGAGAAATAGGGGTAGAAGAGTTATGTGAGCAAATCATAGCAGAAGACTTTCCTAACCTGGGGAAAGACACAGACATCAAAATCCAGGAAGCACACAGGACTCCCATTAGATGCAACAAAAACCGACCATCAACAAGGCATATCATAGTCAAATTCACAAAATACTCAGGCAAGGAGAGAATCATGAAAGCAGCAAGTGAAAAAAAGTCCTTAACCTACAAAGGAAGATAGATCAGGTTTGCAGCAGACCTATCCACAGAAATTTGGCAGGCCAGAAAGGAGTGGCAGGATATATTCAATGTGCTGAATCAGAAACATATGCAGCCAAGAATTCTTTAACCGACAAGGCTGTCATTCAAAATAGGAGAGATAAAATGTTTCCCAAACAACAACAACAAAAAATTTAAAGCAGTTTGTGACCACTAAACCATCACTATAAGAAATTTTAAGGGGGACTTTCTCATGGGAGAAAAGATGAAAGAAAAAAAACCCAAATAAATAAAGACCAAAAAAAAAAAAAAAAAAAAAAAACACACACACACACACAAAGAGTAGAAAGGACCAGAGGACACCACCAGAAACTCCAACTCTACAAGCGTCATAATGGCAATAAATTCATATATTTCAGGACTCACTTTAAACATCAATGGACTCAATGCTCCAATCAAAAGACATAGGGTAACAGAATGGATAAGAAAACAAGATCCATCTATATGCTGTTTACAAGAGACCCACTTTAGGCCTAAAGACACCTTTAGATTGAAAGGGGATGGAGAACAATGTATCATGCTAATGGTCAACAAAAGAAAGCCAGAATAGCCATACTTATATCAGACAATTTAGACTTTAAAATAAAGACTGTAGAAAGAGATGAATGGGGCACCTAGGTGGCTCATTCAGTGGAGTGTCTGACTTCGGCTAAGGTCATGATCTCAGGGCTTGTGAGTTCAAGCCCCACGTCGGGCTCTGTGCTGATAGCTTAGAGCCTGGAGCCTGTTTCAGATTCTGTGTCTCCCTCTCTCTGCACCTCCCCTGTTCACACTCTGTCTTTGTCTCTCTCAAAAATAAACATTAAAAAAAATTGAAAAACAAAAATAAAGAGATGAAGAACGGCATTATATCATAATTAAGGGGTCTATCCACCAAGAAGACCTAACAATTGTAAATATGATGCGCCAAATGTGAGAGCACCCAAATATATAAATCAGTTAATCACAAACATAAAGATATTCATTGATAATAATACCATAATAGTAGGGGCCTTCAACACCCCACTCACAGCAATGGACAGATCATCTAATCAAAAAATCAACAAGAAAACAATGGCTTTGAATGACACACTGGACCAGATGGAATTAACAGATATATTCAGACCATTTCATCTTAAAGCAGTGAAATATACATTCTTCTCCACATGTACACATGTAACATTCTCCAAAATAGACCACATGCTGGGACACAAATCAGCCCTCAACAAGTACAAAAGGATCGAGATCATACCATGCATATTTTCAGACCACAATGTCATGAAACTCAAAATCAACCACAAGAAAAATTTTGTAAAGGTAACAAATACTTGGAGACTAAAGAACATCCTACTAAAGACTGAATGGGCTAACCAAGAAGTTAAAGAGGAAATTAAAAAATTCATGGAAGCCAATGAAAATGATAACACCACAACCCAAAACCTCTGGGACGCAGCAAAGGCGGTCATAAGAGGAAAGTATATAGCAATCCAGGCCTTCCTAAAGAAGGAAGAAAGATCTCAGATCCACAACCTAACCTTATGCCTTAAGGAGCTGGAAAAAGAACAGCAAATAAAACCTAAAACCAGCAGAAGACAGGAAATAATAAAGATTAGAGCAGAAATTAATGCTATCAAAAAAAAAACCAAAACAAAACAAAAACAAAACAAAACATAGAACAGATCAATGAAACCAGATGCTCGTTCTTTGAAAGAATTAACAAAATTGATAAGCCCCTAGCCAGTTTGATCAAAAATAAAAAGGAAAGGACCCAAATAAATAAAATCAATAATGAAAGAGGAGACATCACAACCAACACAGCAGAAATAAAAACAATAGTAAGAGAATATTATGAGTAATTATACTCCAATAAAATGGGCAATATGGAAGAATGGACAAATTCCTAGAAACATATACACTACCAAAACTGAAACAGGATTAAACAGAAAATTAAACAGACCAATATAATGGAAGGAGAACTTCCAAACTCGTTCTATGAAGACAGCATTACCTTGATTCCAAAACCAGACAGACCCCACTAAATAGGAGAACTACAGACCAATTTACCTGACGAACATGGATGCAAAAATCCTCAACAAGATATTACCCAACCGGATCCGACAATATATTAAAAAAATTATTCACAACAACCAAGTGGGATTTATACATGTGATTCAGGGCTGGTTCAATATCTCCAAAACAATCAATGTGATTCATCATATCAATAAAAGAAAGGACAAGAACCATATGATCCTCTCAATAGATGCAGAGAAAGCATTTGACAAAATACAACATCCTTTCTTGATAAAAACCCTCAAGAAAGTAGGGATATAAGGATCGTACATCAAGATCATAAAAGCCATATACGAAAGCCCCAACGTTAATATCATCCTCACTGGGGAAAAACTGAGAGCTTTACCTCTGAGGTCAGGAAGAAGACAGGGACATCCATTCTCGCCACTGTTATTTAACATAGTATTGAAAGTCTCAGCGTCTGTAATCAGACAACACAAGGAAATAAAAGGCATCCAGATCGGCCAGGAGGAGGTCAAACTTCCACTCGTCACAGATGACATGATACTCTATATGGAGAACCCAAAAGATTCCACCAAATAACTGCTATAACTGATTCATGAATTCAGCAAATTTGCAGAATATAAAATCAACACACAGAAATCGGTTGCATTCTTATACACCAACAATGAAGCAACAGAAAAAGAAATCAAGGAATCTATCCCATTTACAGTTGCACAAAAAAACCATAAAATACCTAGGAATAAATCTAACCAAAGAGGTGAAAACTATAGAAAGCTTATGACAGAAGTTGAAGAAGACACACATAAAAAAATGGAAAAAGATTCCATGCACCTGGATAGGAAGAACAAATATTGTTAAAATGTCAATACTACCCAAAGCAATGCATATATTCAATGCAATCCCTATCAAAATAACACCAGCATTCTTCACAGAGCTACAACAAATAATCCTAAAATTTGTATGGAACCAGGAAAAAACCCAAATAGCCAAAGCAACATTGAAAAAGAAAACCAAAGCAGGAGGCATCACAATCCCAACTTCAAGCTTTACTACAAAGCTGTAATCATCAAGACAGTATGGTCCTGGCAGAAAAACAGACACTCAGATCAATGGAACAGAATAGAGAACCCAGAAATGGACCCACAAGCGTATGGCCAACTAATCTTTGACAAAGCAGGAAAGAATATCCAGTGGAATAAGGAGAGTCTCTTCAGCAAGTGGTGCTGGGAAAACTGGACAGCGACATGCAGAAGAACGAACCTGAACCACTTTCTTACACCATACACAAAAATAAACTCAAAGTGGATGAAAGACATAAATGTAAGACAGGAAGCCATCAAAATCCTCAAGGAGAAAGCAGGTAAAAACCTCTTTGATCTTGGCCACAGAAACTTACTCAACACATCTCTGAAGCCAAGGGACACAAAAACAAAAATGAACTATTGGGACCTCATCAAAATAAAAAGCTTCTGTACAGTGAAGGAAACAATCAGCTAAACTAAAAAGCAACCGACAGAATGGGAGAAGATATTTACAAATGACATATCAGATAAAAGGTTAGTATCCAAAATCTATAAATAAATTATCAAACTCAACACCCAAAAAACAATCCATGAAGAAATGGGCCAAAGACATGAACAGACACTTCTCCAAAGAAGACATCCAGATGGCCAACCGACACATGAAAAAATGCCCAACATCACTCATCATCAGGGAAATACAAATCAAAACCACAATGAGATACCACCTTATACCTGTCAGCATGGCTAACATTAACAACTCAGGCAACAACAGATGTTGGCAAGGATGAAGAGAAAGGATCTCTTTTGCATTGTTGATGGGAATGCAAGCTGGTGCAGCCACTCTGGAAAACAGTATGGAGCTTCCTCAAAAACTTAAAAATAGAACTAACCTACAACCCAGCAATTGCACTACTAGGTATTTATCCAAGGGATACAGGTATGCTGTTTAGAAGGGACACATGCACCCCCATGTTTATAGCAGCACTATCAATGATAGCCAAAGTATGGAAAGAGCCCAAATGTCCATCGATGGATGAATGGATCAAGAAGATGTGGTATATAAATACAATTGACTATTACTCTGCAATCAAAAAGAATGAAATCATGCCATTTGCAACTACGTGGATGGAACTGGAGGGTATTATGCTAAGTGAAATTAGTCAGAGAAAGACACATATCATATGACTTCACTCATATGAGGAATTTAAGATACAAAACAGATGAACATAAGTGAAGGGAAGCAAAAATAATATAAAAACAGGGAGGGGGACAAAACATAAGAGATTCTTAAATATTGAAAACAAACAGCGGGCTACTGGAGGGGTTGTGCGAGGGGGGATGGGCTAAATGGGTAAGGGGCATTAGGGAATCTACTCCTGAAATCATTGTTGCGCTATATGCTAATATGGATGTAAATTTTAAAAAATGAAATTAATTTTAAAAATGTGTCTGTGAAGATTAATTATGTCTGTAATGTGCTTGACACTGTATGCAGCATAGAATAAGGCTTCAACAAGTGTCAATTTCTTAGCAAGTCAATTGCAAAAGTCCCACACTCCATTGCCATGAAATATTAGGAGTTATAAGGGGATAAGCAACAGTTCCTGGAGCCAGCTACCTGATTTTCTAGAGTAAAGGAAAGATTGCTGACTGAAGTGACAGACCTTGTGTCTGTCTATATTCTCTACTCTTCTGGTTATACCACTTATTTTAAGAGCTTCAACTTATGTCATTTGTAAAACCAAGAGAACAATAGGTGCTTAACCAATCCCGGAGGAAAATGTGAAACTAGCTTAAGATAGAAATAAATGTTGGACACCTGGGTGGCTCAGTCAGTTAAGCATCCAACTTCAGCCTGACTTTGACTCAAGTCATGATCTCATGGTTCATAAATTCAAGCCTGGCATCAGGCAATCTGCTGCCAGCACAGAGCCCGCTTCGGATCCTCTGCCCCCATCTCTCTCTGCCACTCTCCACCCCCTCAAAAATAAATAAACATTTAAAAAATAAATAAATAAATGAGAACCATTTGCAATGGCATAGTCTATATCCATAGGAAGATGGGGAATGCTGTTATTAGATGATTTACAGGGGGGAAAAAAGTCTTCTTGTAGATGTCATATTTCAGTGGAAACAAATCTAGACAAAAGCAATGTAATTTTACCAATATCTTGTGAGTGTCATCAGACCAAGGGTAGAGCCTGATCTAGATAAGCCATTAAATGTATCAATGAGTTCATACCAGTATGAAGACATATATAATTTCAGTCTTTGCTGAGTTTATCCAGTTTTCTTACCTTAGAAGTGACTTTAGATTTAGAACTGAATTATCAAATAATTTGATGGAGTGGAAGAAACTTTTTAGGGTTTGAACATGTGAATCTGTTCTCTGAAGGCCATCACCTAGTGCTCACATAATATGGCCCTTTGTGTTTGAGCCTTAATGACAGTAAACACCCCAGCATGTAGCTCCCAGTTGCTGTCACTTTCCATTTCATTCTTGTCATTTCATTAATATTAGAGCAGTTACTCCAGCAGAAGGACAGTCAAGAGGTCATATTTGTTGACCATTATGGAGAACAGTAAGCCTCTTTGTACTGGGAAACTCATCCTTCCCACTTGTGTCTTCTTACAACTCTCCTCAGCTCAACATATCCTACCAAAATTAACTATTATTGACAGTTGCTCAGTATCATTGGTCTGGAGGTTAGCAAGTGGTTGTGTACATACAAGCGATGCTACTCAACTACAGTTTCCTGCAAGACAGTGTAATATAAAGAAGAAAATCTGTACTAGAGGTCAGGAAGGTTCTAAACTTGCTCATCTGCTATTAACTCGTCAGTTTTGTACCTGTTCAATAGCAATACAAATACCTGCACTGACTACCTTACTGTGAAGTCAACAGAACCAAAGAGCTCTATCGCCCAAGGAGACACCATTTCTTCTTTTTTATTCATTTTTTGTTACGCCTCACATTTGACTTGATATACACAGTCAGCCCCTCATAAGCATATGTTGACAATGCTTTTAATACTGCACCACAATATACAAAGATAAGACATGACCTAATCACCTGCATCTGATCCTTTAATTGCCTTCTCCATTTTCTCTTTCTTTACCCTTTTCTATTCTCACTTATCCCCTAAATTCATCCCATTGCTATTTGATGAAAAGATGTCAGTTAAGCTGCTTAAAAATTACCTGAGAACTTTCAAAAAGTACAAATTACAATGAAATATCCACCTGTTGGGGGATGAATAAACAAATCTCCAGTATATGGAGATGCCAATACCTATCCAATGCCTGGCCCCCTGGTAGATGAGGGGAGCTTATATAGTAATGAAAAGGTAAGTTGCTCTCCTGAAGCTTCAACTCTGCACTAAAACAGATATTTTTAATGAGCTATAATTGACATATATTAGTTTCAGGTATACAACATAATGATTTGATATTTGTCTATATTGCTAAAGGATCACAGTGAGTCTAACACCCAACACCACATAAGAGTAGTTTTTTTCTTGTGATGACAATGTTTAAGATCTACTCTCTTATCAACTCTCAAATACATGATACACAATATACGATAATTTTTTTTTAATTTGAGAGAGAGCATGAGTGAAGGAGAGGGACAGAGAGAGAGAGAGAGAGAGAGAGAGAGAGAGAGAAAGAGAGAGAGAGGGAGAGAGAATCCCAAGCAGGCTCCTCTCTCAGAGTGGAGTCTGATGTGGGGCTCAATCCCATAACCCTGATCTCATGACCTGAGCCAAAATCAAGAGTTGGATGCTTAATCAACTGAGCCACCTAGGCGCCCCTACGATACACTATTATTAAATATAGTCACTATGTTGTACACTACATTCCCAGGACTTATTTTATAACTGTAATTTTGTGCCTTTTTACCTTCTTCACTGGTTTTGCCCACCATCCTCCAGCTCCTACTTCTGGTAACTACCAGTGAGTTCCTTTTTTTTTTTCCTTAGATTCCACATATAAATAAGATCGTATGGTATTCATCTTTCTCTGATTTATTTCACTTGGCATAATGCCCTTGAAGTCCTTCCATGTTGTTATAAGTGGCAAAATTTCATTATTTTTTATGGCTGTATAATATCCCATTGTATATATCTCTACTTTATCTGTTCATCAAATGCTGGACACTTAGGTTGTTTCTATATCTTAGCTATTGTAAGTAATACTACAATGACTACAGGAGTGAAGATATCTTTCAAATTAGTGCTTTAATTTTCTTTTGATAAATCCCCAGAAGTGGAATTGCTGTATCATATGGTAGCTCTATTTTTAATTTTTTGAGGAACCTCCATACTATTTTTCACAGTGGCTGTACCAGTTTACATTCCCACCAACAACATATGAAGGTTCCTTTTTCCCCACATCCTCACCAATACTTATAAAGCAGACGTTTTTAACTCAATAATTAAATTTGAAAACATCAGTTTAATTGCTAGAAAAAGAAAGCATAAATTATTACATGGGAGTAAATAATTAAGGAATAAGTCAATTCTATTTCACTTTGTTCAAGTTTCTGCTAAATTGTCACTTCAGAGGTTTGTACTTACCAGTTCCCAGTCCTCATTTTTTTTCACTGGGCTTCATTACACTTCTTGCTCATTACTTATAGAAAATATCCTTGTTTCCTTCCAATACAATTATCTCTTTTATATACACTAATCTCAGTTTTTGTTTGGGGAACCGAATGCTCCCTAAGTAAACAAGGAAGATAAACTTTGCAAATGCATGTAAATATTGTATTTGATTCAAATAATAACCCTCATTTCTATATAGCATGTATTTCTTTAGTTACCATCTGAATTTATTCTTATTTTAAAATGAGATTGTGGAATGCCATTTCAAGCTTGAACAATTCGCGTGAAAACAATCCAAAATGGCATTCCAGCACATTTCTCCACGAAAATACAATTGTTCAGCAGATTGTGATTTCTGAAGCTCTTTCACATGCTCTAGAGCAAAATGGAAAATTGCACCATCTTGTAGAAAATAGAACTATCTTTCTCATGTATCAAGCTCAAGGGTATAAACACAGTCACAACTCATACATTTTCCAATTAATGCCTCTAGTGCTCACCTGGCCAATCAGAAGTCTTAAATTTTCAGCTGTATTATAAAGCTCCAAATTTCATGTACTACTTTGACTCTTTGAGTCTCACTGGACCCAAAAGCCCTAATTACGAGTTTTCCTGCTCTGGCCAGATATGTTGCCCCATGAGTGGGAAAGGCCAGTTCCTTTATGAGATGGCTCAGCTGTAACCCTACCTGGTTCTCAACCCAGCAGGTTTTGCTTTCCTATCAGTACAAGAAATAGCTCACACAAGGTAATCGTATGCTCCAGCACAGACCAGGGGGAACTTCATCCTCCTGTTACTACAAAGTCTCCCTCCCACAACTGTTTTTGGTTTGTTGTTTTTCCCAGTGTAACTGCTACACAACCCTGCATAGGGTACTGTATCCTCCTCCCCTTTGGCTGAGAGTGTATGTGACTTATAAACTGTCTGGTCACCTCCCCTGTGCCAGGCATTGTTTGTTCAACCATCTTATGCTTTTCAGGGTGTGAGATCCTTCTTTCATCAAGATCAGAACACCTGCTGAGACCTCCCCCTGAAAAAATAAACAGAAGCCTCAGGGCCTGCGTCCAAAAGTGGAAGAGAGAACACTTAAATCTGAGGCGGTCGCTACTGCCCTTGCTTCTTCCTGCCGCACACTCACACAGCTTCTGAGGAACCAGGGCAGAATGACTGCTTGGTATCTCAAGTGATGCCTTTCTTCTCCACCTCCCTGCCAGTACTACAGTGGTCCCCACATTGAGAAGCAAAACCCCAGCTTAGGGTTCCTCACATTTACTTTCTCATCTGTTGTCTCCCAGGGTGTTTCAAAGTTGGCTACCTCTTAAAGGCATCTTTAGCTTCAGCAAGAGCCTATGCCCCAAACAGTTATCTTACACAAGATCTTATTTCTTCTCAGAGTCTAGTCTTCCCAGTTCCTCAGGGTCACTCGACTTCAAGCCCTTATACCTCTCCCTACTTGAGGCCATGATTTTCTCTTACCCCACTCTCATGAACTCTCTAAATTGGACCCTTGAACTATGGAAGCTGAAATATTGGTCCCTTCTTCCCAAAATGCCCAAAGTCCCTTATACAAGTTTATTACCTCTTTACCTAACAGCTAACTCCTTATCTCAATCAAGCATCTTTTGCTAAACCAATCCATTTTTTAAATTTTTAAACATTTATTCATTTTTAATATATATATATATAGAGAGAGACACAGTGGGGGCAGGGGTGGGGCAATGAGAGAGGGAGACACAGGATCTGAAGCAGGCTCCAGGCCCTGAGCTATCAGCACAGAGCCCAATGTGGGGCTTGAACTCACAGACCATGAGATCATTACCTGAGCCGAGGTCAGACACTCAACTGACTGAGCTACCCGGGTGCCCATAAATCATTCCATTTTTAAACAAGCTGTAGCTCAGAGAGGGCCCAGTTGTCTTACATTTGCATGGCTAAAAGTGTGAAACTATCTCCCTTTTACCAAGAGTATCTGGAAGTTCATTCACTGAACTAAACAACAGAAACATAAATCTATCTTGTTATACACAGATAAAAGGAGGGAGTATTGCTCGGTGATAAAGACATCAGTTTCTAGATCAGCCCTGTCCAAAAGAAATACAATGCAAGCCACAGAGGTCATTTTAAACTTTTAAATTAAAGTAGCCCATTTTACAAAAGAAAAAGGAAGTAGTATAATTAATAGTAATAATGTATTTTATTTAATCCAATTTACACAATACAGGGCAGTTCTAATATATAACCAATATATAAGTATTTTTTTATATTAAGTCTTCAAAACTGAGTGTTTATTTTACACTTTTATAGCTCATAGCTCATTGTAGTTTGGGCTTGCTCCATTTCAAGTACTCAGTAGGTAGATGGGGCTACTGTATGTCATACTACACAGTGCAGTTCTATAGAGAAAATGTCAAATTCTCATTCCAGTTCCATCACTGATGGGGAGTGTAACTGTGACCAAGTTGCCAGACATCCCTGCTATTAGTTTCCTTACATGCAAAATAATCTCCAATGGAGTTGAGTGCATTAGTATTTAAGAAGAGAACAGTGCCAGGAATATTAAAGCAGTAGTAATTAGTGAATGCTATTAACTAGTAAGTGCAAAACCAAGGCCAGAACATCAGTATCTTTTTGTCTTCCTAATCCAGTTGTCTTTCCTTAGCGGGTGCTTGCCCAAACTACTTGAGTTGCAGTTAACACTGGAAAAGTTGTAGACCATGGGGCCACTTTTCTTTAGATGGATTTAACTTTTCCAGCTAATCAGATTTTAATCAACCAGCTGACTAGGTCACTCGGGTTTGTTTCTTTCTAGTTCCTCATTACCTCTTTGACTTCCAGGTGATGCTTCTCTTATCTAACATCTTTTGTTTTCCTCTTCACTTGTTCTCTATCACTTAAATGCGTGACCTTGGTCAAACTACTCGATCTCACTGAAACTCAATTCCCTCATCTGTAAAGGGGGGATTAGAAAATATTCCTCTTGGGGTTTCTATGATATTCAGTGATACAAAACAGTGAAGTGTCAATAAAGTCCTTAGTGTAGGGAATTTAAAGTTAATATACATCTCCTTCAACAAAGGAGGAAAGAATATCCAAAGGAAAAAAAAGACAGCCTCTTCAACAAATGGTGTTGGGAAAACTGGACAGCAACATGTGGAAGAATGAAATTGAACCAATTTCTTATACCATATACAAAAATAAATTCAAAATGGATGAAAGAGATAAATATGAGACAAGAAACCATCAAAAGGAGAACATAAAGGAGAACACAGGCAGCAACCTTTGACCTCAGCTGCAGCATCTTATTACTAGACACATTGCTTGAGGCAGGGGAAACAAAAGCAAACATGAACTATTGGATCTTCATCAAGACAAAAAGCTTCTGCACAGGAAAGGAAACAATCAACACAATTAAAAGGCAGCCTGTGGAATGGAAGAAGATATTTGCAAATGACATGTGAGATGAGGGTTAATATCCAAAATCTATAAAGAACTTATCAAACTCAACACCCAAAGAACAAATAATCCAGTAAAGAAATGGGCAGAAGACATGAATAGACAATTTTCCAAAGAAGATATCCAGATGGCTAACAGACATATGAAAAGATGCTCAATATCACTGATCATTAGGGAAATACAAATCAAAACCACAATGAAATACCACTTCCCACCCAGCAGAATGACTAAATTAACAACACAGCAAACAACTGGTATTGGTGAGGATGTAGAGAAAGGAGAAACCTTTTAAACTGTTGGTGGGAATGCAAACTGATGCAGCCACTCTGGAAAACAGTATGAGGTTCCTCAAAAATTTATAAATAGAACTACTCTACAATCCAGCAATTACACTACTAGGTATTTACCCAAAGGATATAAAAATACAGATTCAAAGGAGTACATGCACCCCAATGTTTATAGCAGCATTATCAACAGTAGCCAAACTATGGAAAGAGTCCAAGTGTCCATCAACTGATGAATGGATAAAGAAGAGGTAGTATATATATAAATATATACAAAGAAATATTATTCAGCCATCAAAAAGAATATCTTGCAATTTGCAGTGACATGGATAGAGCTAAAGTGTATTAATCTAAGTGAAATAAGTCAGAGAAAGACAAATACCATATGATTTCACTCATATGTGGAATTTAAGAAACCAAACATGAGCATATGGGAAAGGGGGAAAAAAAAGAGAGAGGGAAACAAACCATAAGACATCCTTAACTATAGACAACAAACTGAGAATTGATAGAGGGAGTTGGGTATGGAATGAGTTAAGTAGGTGATAAGTATTAAGGATGGCACTTGTGATGAGCACGGGTATTATACGTGAGTGATAAATCACTAAATTCTACTCCTGAAACTAATATTGTACTCTATGTTAACTAATTATAATTTAAATAAAAATTTGAATGAATGAATGAATGAATGGATAAATAAATTTACATCTAAATAGCCACAGGTGGCTAGTAGTTACCATATTGGATAGCACTGCTCTAGAAACTATGATGGGAAGCAAAAGCTTTCCTTTAATGAAAAATATTTGGGAGAGTCTTAAATAAAGGCAGTATTTTTTAAGGATAAAACAAATAAAGTAAAAATACATCTCTGACTCCAGCAGTATAGTCTTTCTCTTTCCTTCAAGTCTCTTATTATATGTTTGTAATAAGTGCTAAATAGATATAAGGATAATAGGAACAATTTCAAATAAAGTTGCTTTTTACTATATTCTGTGATTTTATTGTGTTTGTTTACATATATAAATGTAGACACACAAACATATATGCTGCGATACATATATATGCATGCAGAGACAGACATGCATGAACACTCACAACTGAGTAGTTTGTTGAGGCACCTTTTATTTGAGACAAAAAGGGACTATACGGATTATCAAATCAAGACCTCTCCCTTATTTGGCAGATGAGTTAAGAGAATCTAAGAAGGTTGGTAATTTCCAAGGTCACATGGCTATTACGGATATGATTAAAAGCAGAAAATCATCTTATGATAGTCCATTTTTCATGCTATTCACCACCTGTTACATGGCCTCAGGGAAGAGAACTGTGAGAATCTTTCTCTTTGTTTTGTACCAGTTATATGAGATTAATTAGGGAGTTAGCTCTTATAAACATTTATTTTGGAATTTTTTAAATATCTGATGTTATTGTAGACTGAATAAGAAAGAAGTATAAAAGAGAACAAATATGAAAAGCTAAAAGTGTTCCAGCTTAAGAAGTTCATTTGATAGGTACTAAGAATGCCTTTGAAAAAAATCTTAATTACAGATATTTATATTTTCAATATCTGAGAATGTCCATAAAACAATTAAATACATGGTAGTTGTTATTTTTTACACTATACTATAAAGGACCAACCGCTAACATTTCCTTATATATCAATGAATATTTTATATATTTCAGCAGAAACGATGAACAATTTAGAGGATATTATTAGAAATTAGAGTATAAACTGCAACTTTGAATAGAAATTTCCTCTTTTTTTTAATTTTAGTTAGCATACTAGTGAAACTAACTAGTTAGCTAACTAGTTAGCATACAGTGAAACAATGATTTCAGGAGTAGATTCCTTAATGCCCCTTACCCATTTAGCCCATCCCCCCTCCCACAACCCCTCCAGCAACCCTCAGTCTGTTATCAGGGAAATACAAATCAAAACCACAATGAGATACTACCTTATACCTGTCAGAATGGCTAACATTAACAACTCAGGCAACAACAGATGTTGTCGAGGATGTGGAGAAAGAGGATCTCTTTTGCATTTTTGGTGGGAATGCAAGCTGGTGCAGCCACTCTGGAAACAGTATGGAGGTTCCTCAAAAAACTAAAAATAGAACTACCCCACGACCCAGCAATTGCACTACTAGGCATGTATGCACGGGATACAGGTGTGCTGTTTCCAAGGGACACATGCACCCCATGTTTATAGCAGCACTACTAACGATAGCCAGAGTATGGAAAGAGTCCAAATGTCCATTGATGGATGAATGGATCAAGAAGATGTGGTATATACATGCAATGGAGTATTACTTGGCAATCAAAAAAATGAAATCTTGCCATTTGCAACTACGTGGTTGGAACTGGAGGGTATTAAGCTATGCAAAATTAGTCAGAGAAAGACAAAAATCATATGATCTAACTCATATGAGTACTTTAAGAGACAAAACAGATGAACATAAAGGAAGGGAAACAAAACTAATATAAAAACACGGAGAGGGACAAAACAGAAGAGAAATTTCCTCTTTTTAAGCCAATATTTTAAACCACTAGATTCCTAGTCTATATATAATAATGTCCTCCCTTGAAATTTCTGCACAGGTTTTGTAAACACAGAAAGCAATGCATCAAAAGAATTTGGCATAAAATAACTATGTTGTTTCTAAGACATAAAAAATTTATTATTACATAGGATAATTCTATAATAATAGCTATGCATTATGATTGCTTATGTAATTTTGTTATTCTAATTCTATTTATGATGACATGAAGTTTTTCTTCAAACCTTCTGCTTCAGAATTTTAATTAAAATGGGAATGTTTGCCCTTAATTAAAACAAAGTAATATTGCAGAAGACCTACAATTTAACTGAATATTAACAAATTAGAAAGAAATATGTATGTCACAAGCCACTTACAATAATGTAAAAAAAATTAAGTCTATTAAAGTTTTTTTTTTAATTTTTTTAAAATTTTTTTAATTCTTTTTTTAAATTTTTTTAATGTTTATTTTTTGAGAGAGATAAAGAGACAGAGTGTGAGTGAGGGAGCAGCAGAGAGAGAGGGAGACACAGAATCCAAAGCAGGCTCCAGGCTCTAAGCTGTCAGCACAGAGCCTGATGTGGGGCTCAAACCCACAAACCGTGAGATCATGACCTGACCCGAAGTCGTACCCTCAACCAACTGAGCTACCCAGGTGCCCCAAGGGTAAGTAATTCTTACTCCATCAAATTTAGCAAATGCCATAGCCAACTATTAAAACAGCCAGATATTTGTCACACACAGAGACATACACACAAATACAATAAGGTAATGAATAGAAATACCTCATTTCATTATTTCAAATATTTTTTAATTCCAGTAGTTAACAT
Source organism: Puma concolor (assembly GCF_028749965.1). Lineage (NCBI taxonomy): Eukaryota > Metazoa > Chordata > Mammalia > Carnivora > Felidae > Puma > Puma concolor. Next base: position 177,596,435 of record NC_141670.1, on the reverse strand, counting down.
AAAATGTTATATTAATTTCAGAAGTATATATACAAATATAGTGATTCAACAATTCCATATATTACCCAGTGCTCATCAAGATTAGGTTTACTCTTGGGGAGCCTGGGTGGCTCAGTTGGTTAAGCAACTGACTTTGACTCAGGTTATGATCCTTTGGATTCTATGCCTCTCTCTCTCTCTCTCTCTCTCTGTCTCTCTGCTCTTCCCCGACTCACACTCTATCTCTGTCTCAAAATAAATAACCATAAAAAAAAGATTAGGTGTACTCTTAATTCTCTTTACCTATTTCATGCACTCTCCTACCCCCTACCCCTCTGGTAACCATCTGTTTGTTCCCTATAGTTAAGAGTCTGTTTCTTTGGCTTGTCTCTTTTTTTTTCTACCTCTGTTCATTTGTTTTGTTTCTTAAGTTCCACCAGGGATTGAAATCATATGGTATTTGTCTTTCTCTGACCGATTTATTTCACTTAGCATTATAATCTCTAGATCCACTGATGATGTTGCAAATGGCAAGATTTCATTCTTTTTTTAAGGCTGAATAATATTGAATTGTATATATATATATATATATCACATCTTTCTATATTCAACTATTGGCAGACACTTGGGTGGCTCCCATAATTTGTCTATTTATTAAAAACATATTCTATATATATGATCATATAAATTAAAATGTCATTTTTTATAAAATATGAATAATTTTCTGAATGGAAATAAATATATAATGTCAAGTTTTCAGTTGGTTAATATCCACTTATGTAGAAATTCTTGAATGGAAAGTACAATAAACAAAATAAAATGTTTATTAGAGGAACCCAACAGTAGATTTTAGGTGTCTAAGAAAGAACCTGCAAACATGAAGATTGATAATAGAGATGATGGATTTGAAGTGCAGTGAGTAAAAATAATAAAGAAAAATGAGCAGAATCTTAGAAAAATGTAGTACACCATTTAGTGCACCACCATAAATGTAATGAGATTATCAGAGGCGAAGGAGAAAGAGCGAAAAATATTTGAAGAAATAATGATTGTAAACTTCCTGAAGTTGATTAAAAACACTAATCTACATATCCAAGAAACCCAATGAACTATAAGTATGATAAATACAAGGAGATTTACACCCAGACTTATCAAAGCCAAAATGCTGAAAGCCAAAGATAAAGAGAAAATCTTAAATCAGTAAGAAAAATGTTTCATCACTATAAGAGATACTCTTTCATTAAGATTAACTGTTGATTTTTCTAAAAACAATGGACACAATCCAGTGGGAGGACATGCTTTAAATGCTGAAAGTAAAAACAAAAACAAACAAAAAATACCATTAACCAAGAATTTTACATATAGCCAACTCTTTCGAAAATGAAAGTGAAATAATTCGCACATAAACAAAAGCTGAAAGATTATGTTGTTACCAGACCTGCCTTCTAAGAAATACTAATGGAAATTCTGGCTGAAAGCAAATGATACCAGGCAGTAATTAAGATCCACACTGGGGGAAAAAAAAAAGGTGTCAGTAAAGATAATTACACACATAATTATAAAAGACAATATAATTGCATATTTTTATCTTCTCTTAACTGATTTTAAACATAATTGCATAAAACAATATGAATATAATTGTATTGTTGGACTTAAAAGTACAAAACTGAGATACAGACAATAAATGCAGCAGGAGGTAAGGTGGAAACAAAGCTGTAATAGAATAAGGAAATGAAACAAGACGGTAACTGGAATCCACAGGAAGAAATAAAGAGACCCAAAAGTGTGAAATTAAAATGTTAGTATAACAAATTCTGTAAATATACACTTGTTCTCTTTTCTTCTCTCAGCTTCTTTAGAAGACAAAAGCTTACATAAAGCAATAATAATTTATTGTTCAATTTTACTGTACATAGCACACTATAGCAACAATAGCAACAAAAAAAAAAGACAGGAAAAATGGAGATATAGAGGAAAAAGTTTCTATCTTTCATTAGAATAGCATTTTAAATATGAAGTCGAGTTTTATAAATTGTTATGTATGCTGTAAGCCCTAAAACAACCACAAAGAAAATGGTTCAAAAATATGTAAATTCTTAAAGAAATTAAAACATTATTCTAGCAAGTATTCACTTAATAAAGAAGGCAATAGAGGAAAATCAAAACAAGAAAGACATCAGACATATAGAATATTAAAAAAAACAGGCAGATATAAATACTACCATATCAATAATATCATAAAATGTAAATGAGTTAAGAAATCCGATCAAAAGTCAGAGATTATCAGATTGGATAAATAAACTTACTCCAATTCCAACAATATGATGTTAACAGAAGACCACTTTGGACTCAAAGAAATGAAAAGTTTGAAAGTAAAAGGATAGGAAAAGATATATCATGGAAAGAGCAACAATAACCAAACAGGAACAGCTATACATAAAAATTAGACTAAAAAAAAAAAAAAAACCGATATGGAATGGTATTCCATAATGAATAGAGGGTCAGTTCATCAGGAATATATAACAATTCTAAACATATATGCATCTAACAAAGGGCACCAAAATACATAAAGAAAAAACTAACAGAATGGAAGAAATAAGTAATTCTGAAACATATAAAAGTTTCAATACCCCTCTTTAAATAATAAAGCAATTAGGCAGAAGATGAATAAGAAATAAAAGACCTGGGCAACACTGTGAACTACCTATACTCAGCAGATATCTATACAACACGTCATCTAAGAACAGCAAAATAACCATCTTTCTCAATTGCCCATGAAACATTCTCAGGAAATTACCCACTGCATTTTTGTAGAAATTAACAAGGCAATACCAAAATTCATATGGAAATGCAAAGGATCTAGAATAGCAAAATATCAACAAAAAGTCTTTAAAAAGGAGAAAGCTGAAGAACTCACACTTTAAGATTTCAAAATTTGCTACTTAATTATAGTAATTCAGTATGGTACTTAGAATTGAGACTCTAGAAATAAAACCATGCACTGATGGGCAATAGATTTTCCATGAGAGTGCCAAGACAATGCAAGGAAGAGAAAAATGTTTTTAATAAATGCTGCTGAAACAAGCGAATATCCACATGCAAGGAAGTTGAACCCCAATTTCACACCATAAGAAATACTAAATATTAACTCAAAAATGAATCCTAAACTTAATTGTGCAAGCTAAATGTATCAAACTCTTAGATAAAAACATCTGAGTGAATTTTCATGGTGCTAAGTTAAGCAATGATGTCTTAAATGTGTCATCAAAAGCACAAGAAATAAAAAGAAAAAATAAAGTTGAGTACATTGAAACTAAAAAATATTATGCTACAATACCATCAAAAAGTCAAAAACAGCCTTCAGAATGAGAAAAAAATTTACAAATCACATATGTAATATGGGACCTGTATGGAGACTATATAAAGAACTGTTACAAATCAATAATAAAAAGATGAAATAACCCAAAATAACTCAAAAAATCAGAATAGAAATTTCTCTAAAGAAGATATACAAATGACCAATAAGCACATTAGGGAACTGTAATTTAAAACCACCATATTAAAAAATGAAATATTACTTCATAGCCAGTAGGATGTCCATGGTCATGGAGGCATCTGAGGGATGTGTTGGGGAGGAGGTAGATAGATTGGAACCTTTATACATTGCTTATGGGAATGTAAAATGGTATAGCCAAAACAGTTTGGCAGTTCCTACAAAGCTTAAAAAGAGTTACTTTATGATCCAACAATTATACTTTTAGGTACATATACAAGAGAAATAAAAAACATTTCCACCCAAAAACTTGTACACACATGTTCATAGCAGTGTTATTCATGGCCAAAAAGTAGAAACAACTCAAATGTCTATCAAGTGGTGAATGGATAAACACAACGTTATCTGCAATAAGAAGGAATGAAATAATGATATATGCTACAACATTGATGAAAGTTGGAAGCACTATGCTAAATGAAACAAGCCAGTCATGTCGTATGTTTGCATTTATATTAAAAGTCCATAATAGGCAAGTCTGTAGGGAAAGAATATAGATTAGTGGTTGCTTATGACTGGGGTCAGGGGAGAGTGACAATAGAAAGTGACAGCTTATGAGTAAGGGGTTTCCTTTTTAGGTGATGAAAAGGTTTCAGACTTAGATTGTGTTGGTGATTGCACAACTGTGAATATACTAAAATCCACTGAGTTGTATACTTTGGCAAATTTTATGGTATGTAAATTGTACCTCAATAAAGATGCTTTAAAGGTGGAATAAGGTATAATATTATCAAGAGAAAAAGGCTTAGGGTAAACAAGATTTTTACTTTCAGAGGTGAAGTCCATCTACACAAATGACAAAAACAAATAAGCAAAAACAAAACAACCAGAAACAAACATTTTTGACCAAAGAAATAATTTATTGGCCTGACGCCTTAAAAGAAAGGTTATTGTGTTAGCAAAAGTGAGTTCCATTTTGATAAAAATCCCCATAGATTCTTTAAGGCTAACAGCAACTTTGAGAGGTCAATCTCATGAAAGGGTAAATATTCTGAAGAGATTGGATTTTAGCGCATAAAATTGAATCCCAAAAAATCCTAAGCCTTTTTGAAGCATTCGGTCTGTGGAGACTTACCCCAAAGCATAGCAGTCTTCTCAATATACTATGTGCAGACATTAGAAGAGATGTATTTTAATAACCAAAAATGCCTTGCAATATTCAATGTGATTTTTTTATCATGTGATAAGCCACCTTAATTGCATATTATAATTATGTCTATGATGTTTCAATGCCTAATCATTCATATAGTGTATTACTTAGGTACACACAGTCAGAAATCAGCCTTGTTAAAACATAATTCTTTAAGGAGCCTTCAAATCTATCTACATATTTGCATTACTGTGCAAGACCATAGTTTCCGCAGAAGTGGCACAAGTCACTTAAAAATTCTGACCAATGTTTCCTCAGCAAAATAACAAAAACCCAGAGATTAGACTTATATTAAATTAAGAACCCTAACAGCCTGTTCTTAATTTTTCTTTATCTAGATAGCAAACCACAACTTTTTCATTTACCCATTTTATTTTGGTGCCAATTTCTGATGTTTCTACAGATCTTTTGCAGTACTGGAATTATTGGTGTCATAACAGATCTCTGATATCTGTGTACTATCTTTATGTGCAACCTGAACCAAGTGTACATTGGAAAGACATATCCATGTAATTCTACAATATCACTTGGCTTTATCACTAGAAATCATGCGGAAAACTTTTTATTCTTCTTCTAAATGAGGTTTAGTTATCAACTGTTTCCTACTTTCAACTACAAAAAGACAAACATGGCTAACTCTGATGTCTGGTATATAAGGATGTGTCTATCTCATTTTAGATAAGTACCTTGCATTCCTCAATTTAACATTTATGCCTAGAGTAAGTTAATAGTTCATCTTTCTATAGCCACATTCTTGATATATCTCAATTCTCAATCATGTAATTGACATAGAATCAAAGCCTTAAATTTTGAAATAATAAGAAAAAAATTTAATGACATAATCATTCACCTAGTAACTCGAAAAAGAATCAGGTGATTCATTTCAAAACCTAACTCTCTCATCCTCTGTATTCAATCTTTCATAATGTACTACACTTGAGTTCACTTTCACTCCTTCCATTTATGCCTTCAAAACTTCTCATCCAGACCATTTAACATTCCCAGCTGCTTACCCATCAGGTCATCTCATCTTCCATAAATATTTATCTTTGCTGCCTGTGTAATCTTTTAAGAAATATAAATATAGGGGTGCCTGGCTGGCTGACTCAGTAGAGGACGCAACTCTCGATCTTAGGGGTCATGAGTTCAAGCCCCACCAAGGCTATAGAGTTTACTTAAACAAATAAAATCTAGGGGCTTCTGGGCAGTGCAGTCCAGACTGAACGTCCGACTAAACGTCCGACTTCAGCTCAGGTCATGATCGCGGTTTGTGAGTTCAAGCCTCACATTGGCCTCTGTGCTGACAGCTCAGAGCCTGGAGCCCGCTTCAGATTCTATGTTTTCCTCTCTCTCTCTGTCCGTCCCCTGCTCACCCTCCATCCTTCTCTCTCTCTCAAAAATAAATAAACATTATTTTTAATTAAAATCTAATATTTTTAAAAGGAAATATAATAAAAAATAATGATCTCAGCAATTTCTATAGGTATTCTATACTCCATAGATTCTATAGAATTGTTACAATCCAAAATAGTGCAAATGAATTGGAGCTGCAACATAGAAATAAGACTGGCAATATCTGCTGTTGAATAAATAGAGGTTTTCAAAATACCTGTTTTGTGTTGCTAAGGGTATAGGCCCAGTTTAGGAAATAAGTAGATTTTAGTTATAAAGGGTAAGGCAAGAACTAGTCTAACTGAGAAGAGATTAATGCTTAGCATAATAAAAATTATGCTTAGCATGTTAGAGCAACAGGAATTTGGGGGTTAGTGCTGGCTGCCCGTAAACTATGGGTGGGTGACATTAACAAAAGGAAAAGAAAGAAGGTTCCTAACACAGGTCAGCAGATCTGGTTTTAAGGATAGATCCCCGACTAGCAACAGACTTCCTATGGTGAAGACTGGCACACATTTTTTGAAATTATAACTCCTAACATTCATAATACTTAAAAAAATACAAACTCAATATTTAGGATAAATCCATTATGCACAACAGCCTTAGATGTGCGCTGCTTTGAGGAAGGAAGGTATAAAGGTGTCTGTGTTAAGCAACGTAGGGCATAAAGAGATCAGCAGCCAAAGAGCCGAAGCTAAGCGAGAATCAGAATAGAATCAGTATCAGGAATGTAGAGCTAGAGGTAACAGTAAAATATTCCTTACATATTACAGAATCCCAGAAAATATTTGGAAATATTTGCTCAACTTTCTATTATACGTGAGAGAGAGATTGGGGTCATTTTATTTGGATATTTCATGAATCGCTCTAGAAGGCTGGAGAATTTGGAGACCATTGGGCAGATTTCATATCAAATCATTAATGTTTTGTCTAAGAAGAGGGAATTGTCAGGTGGAGTGAGGCTTGGAATGATGGACAAGAGGTAATATTTTTTCTAAATTGATATATTTGTGTGTGCTGTAAATTTTTACAACAATCTTCATCAGTTTTGAATGCATCCCCTCTGTAAAGTGTTCCCAGATTCTTTTATCACAGAGTCAGTTATTTTCTTCATGATGTTCTCAAAAGTAGGGACCACGCCCAGCATTAACACCTGACAACTCTCAGTCGCTAAACACATGTTTATATGTGGTCATTTCATTTAACACCGTTAGCTCGAAGATGAGACAGGTGAGGAACAAGAAATCAAATGGTTGATCCAAGACAGAATTTCTCAGTCTGTCACTTCTGGACTAGCTGCAGCATCAGCATCTCCTGAGAACTTGTTAGAAATCCAAAGTTTTGCATCCTGTCCCAGACCTAGAGATTCAGAAACTCTGCAGGTGGGTCTTAAAGATCCATGTTTTAACGAGACCTCCTGATGATTCTGATACACACTTAAGTTTGAGAGCCACTACTTAACCATTAATATGGTTCATATGAAATAAGCAAAACTAGACCTTTGTAATCTGAATAATAGCTAAATAAGTTTATATGAATCAGAATATATATTATGTAAAAATAGATCCAACGCTAGAATAAACTTTTCTAACTTTCCACTGTGGAACAAAACAAATCCATTTTCATATTTGTCTCATTTAAGGTTACCTCTCTGGGTACATAAACCATGTCCTTATTGCAACAACAAAATATAAAACAAAATGATCAACCCAGAAATACTGAGTTTACTCATTGACAAATAAGGCACCGTATTTTCATAAGCAAATCACCATAAGTTACAAAATTATAATGTTATTGAATCCAGTTATATTTTAATTTTATTAGTGTGAAAATAGATGTTGTAATAATTCTATGGAAACCTTAAGTTTATTTTCTATGCTTTAAGTATTTTTGGCTGGGATTGAAAATGTTAAGTTTTGGGGAGAGTCCATATCTACAATGATGATGCCCACTGTAGAGTGAATATTAAAGTCATAGTTTCTATGGGGTCCTGTCAAACATAGTTACTTCAGTATTTACAAACAGAAATGCTTGTTTACATGGTTTCAAATTTTTTTCTTACACTCAAGGAAGAAGTCACTCTAATAAGAAAAACTAAAATGGCATCAGTAGTAGAAGTCATAGGTGACAGTGATATGTGAAGAAAGAATAGGAGAAATCATATCACCATGCGTTATGGCCATCAATACTCCTAAGAGAAGCATGTGAGTCCCTAGCAGCTACCTCCCTGAAACAAGGCAAACCTTGTGCTATCAGCTACAACTTTAGGGCACAGAGTATGTGACTAGGGCTCAGCCGTGCTACCACACTCTTTACCCTTTGACTCATAATGTGAAAGGGCATATTTACTTCTTATATTATGTTGAATTCAATTATTTCTTATGAAATAAGTACATAGGAAACAGTTACCAGGAGAAAGGAAGTAACAGATTAGTATTAAAATATCCCGAATTCTGGGGCACCTGGATGGTTCAGTTGGTTAAGCCTCCAACTTCAGCTCAGGTCATGTTTGAGCCCTGCATCCGGCTCTGTGCTGACCGCTCAGAGCCTGGAGCCTGCTTCAGAATCTGTGTCTCCCTCTCTCTCTGCCCCTCCCCAACTCACATGCTGTCTCTCTCTCTCAAAAATAAACATTAAAAAAAATTTTTTTTAAATACCCCTAATTCTAATGCTTTCCATATCTAAAACAAAACTGAGGGGGCACCTGGGTGGCGCAGTCGGTTAAGCGTCCGACTTCAGCCAGGTCACGATCTCGCGGTCCGTTAGTTCGAGCCTCACGTCGGGCTCTGGGCTGATGGCTCAGAGCCTGGAGCCTGTTTCCGATTCTGTGTCTCCCTCTCTCTCTGCCCCTCCCCCGTTCATGCTCTGTCTCTCTCTGTCCCAAAAATAAATAAACGTTGAAAAAAAAAAAAACAAAACAAAACTGAGATTTGATTACAAATTCACTTGCAGTAGACACCCCACAAACTTCTTCCCCAAACAAAGGCACAAATCTCAGTTTCCAAGGTGTGAACTCAGACATTCACTGAGGGAGAGCACAGACTTCAAGTGCAATATATCACCTTGTTTCTCCGTACTTGTCATTCTAAGAATCCTACTTCCACCTTATCAAAGCAAATTTCACATTACTTCAAACTTTCCCTTTAGCGGTACTAAAAGATTACTAAGAAATGGATGATCCTTATCTTACAAATGAAGAAAGCAAGCTACATAAATGTAATCACACATCTAGCATCGCAACTATTTGAAGTCCAAAAATAAATGTTGCTTTCTTTCTTTTTTTTTTTTCTTTGTTATTTGGTAGGATTTTATTTTTGCTTTGTTTTAGCTTTTTCCCCTCATTCTAATTCTATTCCAGTGAACAAGTTTGCCTTTGTTGTCTTTTGGTAGAAAACTAAAATTTTCTTCTTAGCTAAAGCCTAATAATATTTTATTCAATATTGTTCCATCCCCTTGAATTTTAACCCTAGGAAGCATGTATGTTAATATACTTTTTTTTTAATGTTTATTGATTTTTGAGAGAGAGAGAGAGAGTACAACACACATAAGTGGGGGAGGGCCAGAGAGAGGGGGAGATAGAGGATACTCCACAGACTCTGTGCTGATAGCAGAGACCCTGGTGTGGGGCTCAAACTCACGAACCATGAGATCATGACCTGAGCTGAAGCTGGACATTTAACAGACCGAGCCACCCAGACACCACATACCTTTTAATTCATATCAAGGATTTTTAAAAATTTTGGAGAACTATTCTCACGTTGTCATAGTGTATACAGAAATTTAAGATATATATAGTGCCTAAATTATAAGAAATAAATGAGTGAAATTTTGGGAAGAGCTTTGACATTGAAATCAAAACACCTGCATTTGATTATCTTGGACTGAGATTTCACGTCTTCATTTGTAAAGTGGGAACAACATTAACTAGTGTGCGGAACTGAAACCTGTGGATTTTGCCTAGGCCAATAGCCACCATGTAGGAGAAACTCGGAAAAGAATAACAGAACCTGAGATATGCAGGCCATACTACCTGTACTCAGGTTTTAATTAGGAAACAGTAAACTGTCATTCTATTCTATCACTTAAAGTAGATAATGTTTAGGATGGGATTATACAAAGACTCAAAAACATTTTCATCCATATACCTGAGAAGTTTCAATGATTTCATCCATAAACTAAACTTATTAAAAAGAGACACAATGAGCTTCTAGCATGCAAACCATGTAATATCAGGATAGGTGACTCTTTAATGAATAAATACAATCCCCAAATTGTCAAACATGTATTTGGTGAACACAATACACTGGTCAATGAATGATATAGATGAGGGCTCTGCCTTGTGCACTCAAAAACAAAAACCCAGTAATGTCATGGAAAGGAATCAAAGGTTCACTTTAGATTGGATAATCAAGGAAGGTTTGCTGAAGAGGTAAAATTTAAACTGAACCCTAAATATTAAGAGGAGTGAGCCAGATAAAGAATCTCAAGGCAGGACAAGCCAGGCAGGGAGAACAGCTAGCACAAAGCCCAAAGTCAAGAATTGAGCATATCAGGAAGAGCCAGTGCATCTTTAACAGTGAGTATTAAGGGAGAGGGTTTTACAGTGAGGACCGAGTGAAACACTACCAGAAGGCAGGGAGGTGGCAGGAGAGAAAGCCTTATGAGGAACACTGATTCTGTTTGAAGTGTCATTGGATGCCATTCCAGGACATTATATAAGGAATGACATGACCTAATTGCAATCAATTTTATCTGATTTGACAGTACAAGGTGTTTGAATCATGCATCTCCTCTTTTTCCCCCTGAGGTACCACTATTGGATCAGCTATCAAGTATCCAAGAGGTCCCCCACATTTCCTCAGAATATTATTTCAGGACACTGAAGTACTGAATTAAGTAGCTCTTATCAGGATTGAGAAATATCCTAGCTGTTTGAAAGGGGCACTTTCTTTCCATGCTTGTTTATTATAGAATACTTAAGTCTAGACTACTTAAATATTTTTATTGGGATCAGTGCTCACACTAAGTTGATTTTTATTGCTACTGTTGTAATTGGCAAAACACTAGTGAAATCCCCATATAGCATTAGCATTAAACAGAATTAGTTTCGCGATTTTGTGCTACTATCTATACTGAATATAAAGGCTATGGATCAAAAGAAATTAAGATTTTGATTGACAGAAGAGTATGCACTTAAAAGATTGTAAGCAGGCAAAATAAACTGCATACTTGAATCGAGATTAAAATACATACTGGTAAGCAAAATATAACCAATCAGAAGAAAAATGAAGCAAAGCAAATAACTTCAGTAAGTTGGATTTTACTGTTGCTACAAAAGATTTGATAACTAATTTTAAGAAGTGAAATCCTTCCAGAAGAAGCTTAGTGGACAGGCAAGATCAGGGAATACTTGTTATATACTCATAACTAAGCTGGCGAATAAGTAAAGTCAAGGTGGAGAAATCTTGTTAGATTGGTATAGTGCACAACCACTTTGCTTCTGGGAAAGGGAGAAAGCAATGTCATACATCTTGCATAATACTCCCTCTCTGGTAAGATTAGTTGATAACACAAGAGAATTTTCCCTGGCTTTACCTGACAGAAACTTGATTCATCTTCCAGCAAGAGCAATTTTTCTACCATATTCAGCAATAGGAGCTTCTGAAGGGGTTTCTTATCTCATTTCTTATTCATCAATCTCCAAAAGACATGTTAGAAACAGCAAAATGTAAATCTCTTTATAACTAAATTAATCCAATTCTTTTCATTTGTCTTTCACAGGAGACAGCCTCATTGTCAGCTGAGCGTATGTAACAAATGCTTGTCACTCCTGAGTGCTCAAAGAGCAAGATCTAAAAGAGAGATCATTTCTTTTGACAAATGTATGTTAACACAAGAAACTACCTTTTTCTCTAATGATTTACTTGTCATGTATTTTTTTAAATTTCTGTCCATAATTTATGGAGGAAGACTAGGATAACCACTTCAAATAATTATAGTTCTGATGAGACACATCCTCTGGGTTTCTTAATGTAGCATTTCGTCAAAATGGATAAGAAAAAACATAACTCTATACTTGCCGATTTTTATAAAATAGTCTTATTAAAATGCAAATGTTAACCTTTCACCTGTATTAATATAAATCCTCCACCACAAAATTTAATTGAAAGTAAAAGAAAAGCAATTCTTCATTTAAGAAAAGTATTCTTCATGAAAGAAAAGAAATTTCTCCAATAGATTGTTTTACCCAACATATCATTACCATTTGGAAAGTAGAATTTTTTTTCTCTAAGTAAACTTCTCTTGAAAATTTTCAGATGTATGGCCACAGTTTCTATGCTATAAAGAAATAAAATTTTATAAAGGAAACCCCAAACAAAATATGTATGTGGATTTTGTTCTTTCATTTCAAAAGAAGTTTAAAATGTTTTGCATGAACAATTTTTAATGTCTAATGGATATTAACACTAACATTTGATAAACAAAAAATTTGGCATCTTTCACTGTTTTTATAATAGATACTTTAAGTCTGCATCATTCTCCAACATACCTTAAACTTCCTCTGTTTATCATTTAAATATTTCTATTTTTTGTCAAGTTTTTTAATCACTGACATATGATTGTTTGAAAGCTATAAAGTTATGGAAATAACTTAAAATTTCTTCTATAAATGACATCATTATTATGAATCCACTTTGCCACTTTGCTTCAGAAACAACTTCAGGTGGTTTTAAAAGAAATATTAAATACAGTTAAATGAATAAATTTAATAAAGTGAGAATAATTGGGCAAATACAAGACAAAGCAAAACATAAAACTCAACCCAAAAATGAGACTAAATCAAGACTGTATACCATGGGCTTTATCATGGGCTAACCACAATTTTGCTTTTAAGCTATTCATCAGATAGCTTAGGAAGGAAAATGTAGTAAATTATATATTTCAAACTATCCTTAAGAGAAATACACCAAACCAAATGAACAGGAAAATCACAATGATTCCTAATGACAATATCAGAAAAGAAGGTCTCTTAATGTTCCCCAAATGAAAAGTCTAATAATAATGGAGTGAATATCTTCATAGCTGCAGGGTCCCCCCCCTTTCCTTTTTACCCCCATAGATTCTCTCAGTGGGCCCATGGCATTAAATAAATAAGAGCAATTCCTACAACAATTCCTTAAAAGGAACCATTTGATGTAGCAAGCTTCCAGGCAACACTTCCTTCAATTGTTTCTCTTTGATAATCTTTTGAGAAATAGGATATGGCAGGGAGTTTGAGTCTGTATTCACTAGTGACTTTTTAAATGTTTTGTTCTTCTAGGTTAGCAGTTCAGAACAAAGCCTTAACTGATGGATGAGAATAAAGAAGGGTTTGGGGAACGAGGAGCCTAACGTGGATGTGTTATAAATGGAAGACTAACCCAACTCCTCCAAGAGGGAAGTCAGGTGAATACCACGTGTAGGGCCAGGGGTCCCTTACAAATTAATTTTGAACCCACTCTGCCAGAAAACTAGACTATTAAGGAGGAAATTTGTCCTCTCTTGACTTGAAGAAAGTATATTTGATAATTATTATAACATAAATGTCATAATTATACTTTAAATATGACTTTAAATGTTGTTATTATTATAATCATAATGAGTATTTAGTGAGTGCTTATTGAATGTAACCAGTGTAACATTCAAGGGCACTGATTCATAGATTGATAGAATGATTATGCAATTTTATAGATAAGAAATGAGGTTAAGAAGTTAGCCCAAGGTCATGTAGTTATTGTATAGCAGAACCAACAACTGAAGCCAGGAGTTCTGGCTCTGAAGTCTAGACTCCACTGCTACTATGAATCACAGGGGATTAGAAGGGAGTATTTTTCTAACAATTTGAATATTTTATAGCTTTTATTTAACTTTAAAAAATACTTTAAAAACTGTTTTCCTTTGGGGGGCACCTGGGCAGTTCAGTCAGTGAAGCTTCCAACTCTTGATCATGGCTCAGGTCACGATGTCATAGTTGGTGAGATAGAAACCCTGAGTCAGGCTCTGCACTGACCCCATGGAGCCTATTCTGGATTTTCTCTCTTCCTCTGTCTCTACACATCGCCCCCCTCAAAATAAATAAGAAAACTTTTAAAAAAGTGTTTTCCTTTGGAAACACTTTATAATTTATAATAATTTATATAATTAAATTTATATAATTTAAAACAATTGTATATGTGTGAGAAAAGCTGATCTACAGGAAAATACACTATATTTTTAAATATATCAAATATTGTTGGTAATCATGCTAAGCAAACAGAACTCTGCAAACTCAGGAGAAAGTGATTATCTATTATTTATTTATGAAACATATTTTTAAAAGGATTGCTTACATACATGTATAAAATTTATCATTAAAATTCAAAGAAAATAATATCAGATAGAATTTTTCAGAGACAGAATGCCCTCTCAATGCTCCCTCATCAGAGTCAGGTGAGATCTAAGGATTTTAATGAACTGAATGACATAATAGTTACTCTTATCTTTCAAACAAACTCAACTCCTTGCATAGACTAGTGCCCTTGCCCCTCAGCCTATGAGAATAATCATTAATTCTGCTCCCTAAATATTTCCCACATTGCATTTCCCAGCCCTCTTGTTTTGGGATGGAGCCATTTGACAGATTCTACCAGGTGAATAGTTAGCAGAAGTGTCTTGACCAGCAATCTCCAAAAGAGAGTGGCCTAAAGTGAAGACTGCCCAGAACAGAGCCCCTAGCAAACCTATGATAGACCTATATTATGAATGAGAAATAAATCTTTGTTCTGTTATGGCCATGAGATTTCAAGTTTAGTTCCTGCCTTGGAAGATGCCTTGCTCATCCTTATCCACCTAAAGGCTCAGTTTCCAGTAAAGGTGTATCCATTTTTTTTAATGTCTGCATTTGTCTGATTTTTAGTTCATTAAATTATATAAAAATTTGGTGAATTACCTAGATCAATGTTTTGTAAAATATATTCCATAGTAAGTTTGCAGAAAATTAAAATTGCATAGAGATTCCAATGTTCATTAGCACATTAGGGTTCTGAATTCCCACAGCAAATATACTCCCTTATGATTTAGCTTCAG
Organism: Puma concolor; assembly: GCF_028749965.1. Taxonomy (NCBI): domain Eukaryota; kingdom Metazoa; phylum Chordata; class Mammalia; order Carnivora; family Felidae; genus Puma; species Puma concolor. The sequence continues at coordinate 177,581,259 of NC_141670.1, read as the reverse complement.
CATTAGGATGTTAGTACTACTTTACCACTTAGAAACACCCACAGAGCACAGTGAGTGGCAATATATCAGTGCTATTATTAGTCACCTCTGACAGGGAGGGAATGGAATGCCCTCTGGGATATCACATACAGAATCTTCAAATGCACCAGCATCCTGTTTCTTAGGTTGGGAATTGTGTGCAAAGGTGTTTCTACTGTCATTCTTTAAAGTGCACATATAATTACATATACCCTTTTGAGTGTGTGGTATGTTTCACAATTTTAAAAAGTTTTAAGTAGGAACCCATGGGTGGCTCAGTCAGTTGAGCATCTGACTCTTGATTTCGGCTCATGTCATGACCACAGGGTCATGGAATAGAGCCCCATGTCAGGCTTCACGCTAAGTGTGGAGCCTGCTTAGGACTCTCTCTCTTCCTCTGCTCTTCCCCCCCCCCCCCAACCTGTGCATGCTCTCTCTCTCTCTCTCTTTCACTCTCTAAAACAAAATAACAACTGGGGCACCTGGGTGGCTCAGTCGGTTGAGCATCTGACTTCTGCTTAGGTCATGATCTCACGGTTCATCATGGGTTGGAGCCCCACATCAGGCTCTGTGCTGGAGAGCTCACAGCCTGGAGCCTGCTTGAGGTTCTGTGTTTCCCTCTCTCTCTGCTCCTCCCTTCCTTGCACTCTGTCTCTCTCTCTCTCTCAAAAATAAATAAACATTAAAAAGTTTTTTAAATAAACATTAAAAAATAAAATAAAATAATAAAAAATAAAATAAGTTTTAAGTAAACACATTAGTGGAAGAAGGGAAATTTTAGACACACTTGAAAAATTTGAAGACTACATTTCTCTCTTCACAGGGAAAAAGACATAATGGCAGGTTTAGCATATTTTCTACAAAAAAAAAAACTAATGAGACTATAAATATATTTAAAATTATCAATGATACTAATGCATTATTATTTTATAATTTAAAGCACAGATGTGTTAGATGTATCAATAATTCCAAATTATCTAAAGCATGGTAGAATGATAATAAATGAAGTGGTGTCCAAGTAAAATTTTCAAGTTATTTACCCGTATTAAATAATTTTATGGAGGATGCTTAATTTGTAACTTTTAGAATGTGTGAATTAATTTCTATGATTCTTCAGAAAATGTCAACAGTGATATGTAACCTTTTTAGAAAAGGCTGTGGTTTTCAGCTGGAAGCTATTTCTGTAGTTGTAAAATTTTGCTGAGGCAAAAAGTGTTAGTTCCATGACCTCAGGCATTTCATTTTTGTCAGGGTCCACCTTGGGCCTTAGGTCACTAAAATACACTTACCTTAAGAGAAAACATGCCGTTTCTTCATTGCTCAACATGTTTAAATACTCCATCCAGCTGGCTGCCTTTATGGATATCTTCATAACCATGACTTCTTTCACTTTTATTTGGTTTTGAGTGTGTCTTTGCATTATCAACATGTATGTAAGGGGGCCTATTTTAAAGGAAACATGATGGGCATTTTCTGATTTGTACTGCACATATTCATCCCAGGCTGTACTATTTCATAAAACTGACAGAAGCACATAGAATCCACATTGAATTTCTCACCCACCCACATTTTTCAAAATGCACAGCTCCAAAGAGATCAGAAGAACTATCTCAGAGGGTCATGCGGTCCTTAAGTGTATACATCAACATTTCCAAAGGGCGTGCTTCTTCATGCTGCGTACCCAGTTCCCCTCCAAGTGGTAAGGAGATTCCAGGGTTGTGAAACAGTACACACCAGGTAACTCGTGTGACTGCTGGTCAGAACTCCCTCGGGAGTATGTTCCTCATTCCAACCTTAGCTTTCTCCTGTGGAGGGCATGGAGTTTTCTCAAAACCTCATGACTACGTAGCTTAGTAAAATCATGAAGCATTGGCATTGTCTTGCCCACTTTACCAAACGTTATGCTAATAACATACACTAAAGTGAATAAAAATAAAACAGAATCACAGTCCAACATTTTATGAACGTATTGAGGAATGTAAGACCTTTTAAAGGAACAAAATGTAAGTTTGTGCTTGTGAAACCTTTGGAAGTGTTAACAGGCATGTGGTATATTACATAGTGATGTATCTGTAACTTAATGAAGTTTTTATTCTTCACAAATGATATTTTTGTTCAATTGTTAACATTAGGTTTTAATGGATAGGAAAGCATTTTTTAGCAAATATATTTCTGCAGAGTTCTCTTTTGCTAATATTAAACTACTTTGAACACAAGACTTTTGTAATATAAAATCTGTTCAAGACGTTATCACTATAGAAGAAATTGAAATGCTGGAGAATGGAGTTCTCATTTGCAAATCTTTCAATGATTGCTCTGGCAAGTTTGTTGCAAACTTTATATCCATCACAATTTAAAAGGGAAACAAATTTATATAATTCTCAAACAAGTCATTTTGGACAAATAATCTACTCAAAACCACTTGAAAGCTGTGCATTTGAAAAATATGTGTAGATGAGAAATTCAATATGGATTATAAATTCTACTGTTAGCAAAGAATTTTGGTGACAATAAAGTTAAGATCTCCCCCCCTATAATCAGAAGTAAGGCAAGGATGCCCTTTTTCCACTGCTATTTAACATTATGTCAGAGTAATTAGTCAAATGGAAGTAGACAAGAAAATCAAGGCTTAAGAACAGGCCAAAAATAAAAATAAAAATAAAAAAATAAAATTATTTCTACCAGCTGATAATTTTACATTAAATCTTATAAGAACCAATAACTCAAAAAATTAATAAAGTAGCAGAATACATAATTAGCATTCAAAAATCAAAAGCCTATGTGTTTCCAAGCAACAAAGTAGAAGACATATTGGAAGAGAAAAAAAGCTATATATAATAGCATAATAAAAATAAAATATCGAAAAATAAACAATAAGAACTACTTAAATACATATGAGGAAATTTCTTTAAACTCCTGAAAGACTCCTGAAAATAGATTTGAACAAATGGAAAACATCTCTTTTCCTTGGATAGAATAACTTAAGTTTATAAATACGTTAAGTCTTTCCTAGGTAATAACTTAGATTTAATGTAAACCGAAACAAATGCACATTTTTGAACTACAAAAATCACTATGAAAAAAATATGTAGGAACATTCTAAGGAAAAAAAATCAGTGAGGGACTAATTCTGCCAGATCTGCAACATAAAGCTATATAGCTATAGAGATACTATATTAAAAGTAAGGTACTCATCCATTACAGCTGAAAGAGTAGAAAGACCAGGAAAAGACACCAAAATTCATGGAAATTTAGAATTTTATAAAGGTGGTTTTTATATCCCTTGAGGAATAATTACCTTTAACTAAATGGTTGGGGACCATTTATGGAGTGTGCCCAAGGAAGAAGAGGATAAGAAATCTCTCCCTGAGGATTTTTACTGAATAGGGTTGTAAAGAGTGAAGAATTTTTTTAATGTTGATGTGGTTTCAAGACTTTTTTAGCATGCCTGAATGCTGATTAAAATAGAAGAAACTCATGAGCAAGAAAAGAGAATGGAGAATTACAGGAACAGGGTATTTTGGCAGATGAAAAGCATGCAAATCTAGATTTTGGATGCTATATTATAAGAGGGAGAGTAATACATATGAATTTAGATGAAGGCAGGCTTGTATATATTTGGCTGGAGCAAGTGAAATTCAAAAAAAAAAAAGGCTATCTCTAATCATATCAGGAAATGATCCAAAGTGAGGGAGAGCTAGACATTAAAAAAAAAAAAAAAAAAAAAAAAAAAAAGAATTAGCTTACTATGATATTTAATACAATCATCTTAAGACAATAACTAGTGAACATCACCAATTCTCATAACAAAGAATTATAGGGAAAAACATACACCAAAGAATCCACACCTATTAAAACAGTAAATCATCGGGGCGCCTGGGTGGCGCAGTCAGTTAAGCGTCCGACTTCAGCCAGGTCACGATCTCGCGCTCCGGGAGTTCGAGCCCCGCGTCGGGCTCTGGGCTGATGGCTCGGAGCCTGGAGCCTGTTTCCGATTCTGTGTCTCCCTCTCTCTCTGCCCCTCCCCCGTTCATGCTCTGTCTCTCTCTGTCCCAAAAATAAATAAAAAACGTTGAAAAAAAAAAAAACAGTAAATCATCTTATGCTGATAAGTGGAGAGAAAAAGCAAATATGAGAGCAGTTACATCAAGATCATTAAATAAGGTAGATCAGATTTCTCATCAGTAGGCAACAGGAAATCAAACTCTTAAGTAAAACTTGGGGCACCTGGGTGGCTCAGTCAGTTGAGTGTCCAACACTTGATTTCAGTTCAGGTCATGATCTCACAGTTCGCGAGATCAAGACCCGCATTGGACTCCATGGTGACAGCTGGAAGCCTGCTTGGGATTCTCTCTCTGCTCCTCTCCTGCTCATGCTCTTGTTCGCAAATAATAAATAAATAAACTAAAACAAGTAAGTATTATCAACCACTGAAAAGAAGGAGAAGGAGGAAGAGGAGGAGGAGAAAAGGGGAAAAGGAGGAGGAGGAGGGGGAAGAGGAGGAGGAGATAAAGGAGGAGGAAGAGAAAGGGGAAAAAGGAGGAGGAGGAGAAAGAAAAGAAGGAGGAGAACTAGTAGTGGCAGTAGTCAGTGATAATAAAAAAAGAGCTGTCCTTTCTCATAGTTTATATTATTACCTAAATAAACAAAAATCCATGAAGTTCTATATTAGAGCAAACAAATTCAACAAGATTGCTGTTACACCACCAAAACAGAAGCACAGTTTTATTTCTGTACAGCAGCAAAACCAACTAAGAAATGTTATTTAAACAAAATATCCCATTCACTATTACAGAAAAAAAAAAAAAAACTTGTTTTATCTCGGAAAAATGTTCACATAGACATGTGAGAATTTTATGAATAAAATTATAATCACAATATACGCTGGACATCATGCCTTATTTGACTAAAAGTGATTCTACTCTTCTTCTTGACAATTTTTTTTTTCATATTTTTCTTAATCAGAAGGAACGTAAACTGTTCCCTGGTTTAGAGGCATTATTTTGATCAACAGAATACAGGGAGAAATCTGCTAGGCTTCTTTGGAAGATTTTCCTATTAGGAAGGCCATAGTATATTTTAAAAAATACTCTGTCCTGTGACATTCCAGGAATCCTGCATTTTAAAGCATGCAGATGTGCTGTGTGAAGCTGAAGAACTTCTGGCCACAAGGAAAGTCAGAAGTTAGAGACATGACATTGTCATTGTCTCATACACCAATGTTAGCAACTGCTCACTTCCAGATTTTTTATTATGCAAGAAAAATTATTTACTTTTGTTTAAGATACTAGAATTGATACATTTGATTGACTGATACCAGAAATCATTTTTCTGATGTAAGGATGCTTAATGATAAATATCCTGTTCATAGATAGAAAGATCCCAGTTTGGAAAAGTTAAATGTTTGATGATAGCAAGGGTATTGAATAATTATTTGCTGTATAACAAACCATGCCTAGAACTCAGTGGCTTAAAACAAGAACCATTCTTTGCCCATAATACTGAGAATGAACACTTTGGGCTAGGCTCTTCTGGATACTTCTTTTGGATCTTCCTTAGGATCACTCACACAGTTTTAATCTTCTTCTGGCTCAAAAGGGCTGGATGACCCAAGGAGGCTTCAGTCAGGGGTCTAGCTGTTGGCTCTGGCATCTCTTTTCTTTTTTCCACATTCTATCTTTCTCCAGCAAGATAAATGAGGCTTCTTTATATGATATTCTATATGCTCTGAAGAAGGAAAGGCAGAATCTGCAAGACCTCTTGAGACCTAGGCTTTGGAATTCATATAATATAATGTCTACCAAATTCTATTTGTCAAAGCCTATCACAGGACAAGCCCAAATTCAGTGAGGAGGAAATCCACTCTACCTCTTGAAAGGAATAGCTACCAAATGTTGTGGCCATGTCTTCAATCTCTACCAAAGTTAGGGCAAGAATATATGTAAATGTTTAGGGATTGTTGATGGTGGTATAAAAATCTTGATAAGTTTCAAGAAGAGTTAGGCAACACACATTAGAATTAGATACGCGCATGTCTTCCAAACTAGCAATTCCACTTCTATGGATAAACTTCAAAGACAATTTTATATATGTGTACAGGAAAGGAAGTATAAGAATACAAATCAGGGGCACCTGGGTGACTCAGTCTATTAAGTGTACATCTTTTGATTTTGGCTCAGGTCATGATCTCCCAGTTCATGAGTACAAGCCCTGCATCGGGCTCTGTGTTGACAGTGTGGAGCCTGCTTGTGATTCTTACCCTCCCTCTCTCTCTCTGCTCCTCCTTCAAAATAAATAAACTTTAGAAAAAGGCATACAAATGACAAAGTTGTATATAAATGGAAATAATTGGAAACCATTTAATTTCCACCAGCTGGATATATAGAGTCCATTTATAAACAGACTGTATGGTACTAGTTAAAATGAGTGATCTAAGAGCTATATGTATCAATATGTATTAATTCTGAAATTATAATCTCAAATGAAAAATCAAGCTACAAAAGGAAATGTATAGTATGATACAGCTTATATAAATTTAAGTAATATGATACATATTCATCTATAACAATATATATAGTAAGTAACAGTATGAAAAAAAAATACTAGGAAAGATAGGAACCAGCCTAGTGTTTATCTCTGACCCTGGGAGGATAAGAATGTAGTAGAATTGAAACATTTTGTTTCTTAATATACATCTGAAGCAATTTGGACAAATATTCATAAAACCGTTCTGGGGTATAGACTGGTGTCTGTTCTATTACCTTCTATAGTCCTTGCCTGCTTGAAATCTTGCAGAGTTAAGAAATATTTAAAGGAAATATAGTCAGATTGTGTTTGCATAAAATATCTTTAGGAATTTATAAAACTAATTAGTACCAGCGGGTGTCTTTGAGGAAGGGAATCAGAGAATTGAGGGATATGTAAAGAAGACCTTGCACTTTCTACCCTTTGATACTCTTTGAATTTTTATAATATTATGTTACCTTTTAAAATATAGTATTTCTCCATAATGATTATGCCTTGCCTGAAAATGTGAGATAAATCACACAACCTCTTGCCCATTCTTCAGTTTGAATGACTTAGATGATCCTCATTATATATTCTTTGAGAGACCTCTGTCTGTCACCCTCATTTGATGCAAACCTTTCAGTTGGTTCCCCATTCCGTTTATGGAACATTTTTTTGACATTCTCTGGGGCTACTGGAAATTTTCTATTCTCATAAAATTCTGACAAGGCCACATTCATTCTGCCCTTTTGCTCTCATTGTCATTTACAGGTCAGGTTATGTCAAACCAATGCTCATTTGTTTTACCATATGCTATTTGAAATCACACAAGCCTGAAAAGCCTGTAGCCCAGAACATGAAGCAACAGTTAAAGAAAAATATTATAGATTATACATTTGAAAATGAGTTTCATGACAGTTTTCAGTTCTGTTTCAAATGAAAAATGAAAAATTGATATCCATTTCATATCATTTATTTTGGTGCTTGTTAAATGAGGTAGTCTTTTTCATTTATACCTTCAGCAAATAATATAGGGAGCCTCTTGTATACCAAGTACTGTTTTTAGAACAAAACTAAGTCCTTTCCCTCATGCATCTTACCTTACTGGGGATAGACAGACAACTACTAAACCATTGTATGTGGCTGATTGTGATAAGCAATATGGAGTGAAATGAACCAGGTGAGGAGAATAAAAAGAGTGGAATCATGGGAGATGCTAGTCCTTCACCGAGAGCGGTTGTCAGAAATGTATAATTTATAAACTGTTACTTAATCAGAGACGTTGGAAAATGAATGTGTTTTCTTTGGAGTGTTCCAGGCAGAGGGAACAGCATGAGCAATGGTCTTAGGGGGAAATGTGCGTAGTGTGCCCAAGAAACAGCAGATCACATAACTTCTGTGGAGAGGAAAGAAATACATAGGGAAAAGATCAGAGAGGGTAGTAAAAGTTCACACTGGGACCCGGGAAGACATTTTTTAAAAGCCATTGAGGGGCGCCTGGGTGGCGCAGTCGGTTAAGCGTCCGACTTCAGCCAGGTCACGATCTCGCGGTCCGTGAGTTCGAGCCCCGCGTCAGGCTCTGGGCTGATGGCTGGGAGCCTGGAGCCTGTTTCCGATTCTGTGTCTCCCTCTCTCTCTGCCCCTCGCCCGTTCATGCTCTGTCTCTCTCTGTCCCAAAAATAAATAAACTTTGAAAAAAAAAATAAATAAATAAAAATAAAAGCCATTGAAACTACTTTGGCTACCTCAGTGAGGGTTTCTAAGCAGAGGAATAGTGTGTAGAGGACGAAGGGTGGGAGCTGGAAGACCGCAAGGAGGCAAGATATGACCGTGGCTTGGAGTATCAAGATATTTGGGGATGGAGGAAACAAATAACAAAAATCATCATGTGTGATTACTTTTTCTTTTTTTTAAGTATGATTTAGTTATTTTGAGAAAGAGCATGAGCAGCGGAGGGGTAGAGAAAGAGGGAGAGAGAAAATCCCAAGCAGACTCTCTGCTTCACACAGAGCCTCCTCACATGGGTCTCAAACTCATGAAACATGACCTCATGACCTGAGCCGAAACCAAGAGTTGGAAGCTTAACTGACTGAGCCACCCAAGTGGCTATTTTTTTTTATTTTTATTTTTATTTTTCTATTTTTATTTTTATTTTTCTATTTCTATGTTTGTTGTAGAAAAGTACATTGTAATCACAGCAATGAAGCTGAAAATATTTACTGGACCTATATACTCTTGAAAATTACACAATTTGAAATTCATAGTGGAATGACTTGATTTTTCCATGTCTAATTTAAAGTACACCTAGTTTAAGCTGCTTTTGGTCTAAAATTACTATGGCCACAGAATACAGCTGTGGAGCCCTCTACTACTCATTCACCCCTTGTCAGAGCAGACCCGAAACTTCCTGAGGACTCTCATGCCCAGGCCCTATGTAAGTAGCTGTAATGGTCTAGAAATTGTAATGGCTTGTTCTGACTTGGGCGTTCATTGGGATTTCAGTGCTCTGTTAGAGGTTGCCAGTCAGACCCAGCTCTGGTACTTATTAAAGCATCTGACCCCGCACTCGACCAGCAACAGTCTAGAATTTTTGCAACCAGGATAATTTACAGAGCATGAAATAAAACTCACTCAATACCTCTCAAAAGCTCCACTAAAAAGCAAAACACATTAGAATTGTATAAAAATTATGAAGTTATCCTATAACCTCAGACCTATGTTCTAAATTGGGCATGATAAAACAATGATCTATCTGATCTACAATATTTAGCAAATAAATTATATTTAAACAAATGTGAATGAGATTATTTTCTCCCAATATTGACTCTTCCCAACTTCCGTCTAAATAAGTTTGGGTGTATTCCTTCCTAAAATGAAGATTGCATTTACCAGCCTCCCTTGCAGCCAGGAGTGGCTAGGTGACTGAGTTCTGTTCAGTCAGATATGATCAGAAGTAAATACGCAACTGTATTATTTAGGGTTCTCCAGAAAACCAAAAACAATAGCATGCAGACATATTCAGATGTATTTTGAGGAATTGGGGCACGTGTTTAGTGAAGTCTGGCAAGTCCAAAGTCTGCAGTGTAGGTCAGCAGGCTGGAAGCCTAGGGAAGAGCCAGTGGTGTAGTTTAAGACTGAAGGACAGGGGTGCCTGGGTGGCGCAGTCGGTTAAGCATCTGACTTCAGCCAGGTCACGATCTCGCGGTCCGTGAGTTCGAGCCCCGCATCAGGCTCTGGGCTGATGGCTCGGAGCCTGGAGCCTGTTTCCGATTCTGTGTCTCCCTCTCTCTCTGCTCCTCCCCTGTTCATGCTCTGTCTCTCTCTGTCCCAAAAATAAATAAACGTTGAAAAAAAATTAAAAAAAAAAAAAAAGTCTGAAGGACATCTGCTGGAAGAATTCCTTCTTGCTCAGAGGGAGGTCAGTCTTTGTTCTCTTAAGGCCTTCTGTTTATTGGATGAGAGCTATTCCACACTATGGAGGGCAGTCAAAGTCTACTGATTTAAGTGTTAATCTCACCCCCTCAAAAAACCTCACACAAATAGCCAGAATTCCAGGCCTAGCCAATTTGACACATAAATTAAGCATCACAGCAACTTCTAGTACATGCTTTTAAAAAGAATAGGTAGTATTTCTTTTTCTCTCTTTCTATCTTGCTGCTAGCTTGAAGGTGGATATGGTATTGAACTTTCATAAACAATATGAATGAGGTCAACACCTTAAGGATGGCCAAGCAAAAGAAAGAACCGACATGGACAGAAGATATCAGCTAAAAAATTTCGTGTAAGAGAAAAAAAAAAACAAACATTGTGTTATAGGTAACTATTACTTTGTAATTTCTGATAATAGCTGCTGAATTTATACCTTAACTAGCATACAAATTTTGAGATACTTTCACTTAAAAACCCATGATAAAAGAAAGTTACCTCTACAGTAATAGAACTTTCTCATTGCCTTTTTCTTTAGATATGCTTTCTTCAAAAGTAGAAGGCTGGACATAATGGCCCAATTGATATTGCTCCTGATGAGAGGCATTGTATCATTAACAATTATTAGTTGGATGATTACACATAATTATTTAATTGAAAAAATGAACCTTTTAATTTAGTAATGCTTATTTTTAAAACATGTTTTAACATTTATTTATTTTTGAGAGACAGCGCATGAGCAGGATAGGGGCAGAGGAGGGGACACAGAATCCAAAGCAGGCTCCAGGCTCTGAGCTGTCAGTCAGCACAGAGCTCCAGGCAAGTCTCAAACCCACCAACCACGAGATCATGACCTGAGCCAAAGTCAGACACTTAACCGACTGAGTCCCCCCAGGCGCCCCTGGTAATGCTTATTTTTGTCAAAGTACTGGGAACTAAAGATTCCAGGATGAAGAAAGCACACATAATTCAAATCTCAGAGATTCAGGCCTAACAGGAGAGAAAACAATTCAAAAGCAATTTGGAAAAAAAAAACAAAAAACAAAAAACAAAACATTGTGATACCTGCTATCATGGAAGAACGACTGGAAAGGCATAAAATATGATAGCTCTGGTCTTATATATACCTTTTTTGTATATTTGTGCGCACACACCTAAGGTTGGACCAAAGGGAGGTCATCCTGTAGGAAGAGATAATTAAGCCACGAGAAAAATAATGTGAAGTTGTTAGCTAGGTGAAGAGAATAATGATAATCATAGTAGATTAAATAGCAAGTGCAAAAGGTTTAGGATGAGACAGTATTGAAATAACTGAGTATGAAAGTAGAGTGTGAGAGGTAGCTAATAGTGAGGCCCCAGAAGATGTTGTGAACTATTGGAGGAGATTAAGAGTTTTCATGAAGTACAATGGAAAAAGAAATTGCAGGATATTAGACCAGAGACTGGTGTGGTGTAATTGTATTTTCGAAGGTTCACTCTTGGTTGCGATGTGGATATATGATTGGATGGAAACGATATCTAAAACATGGAGACCAATAAGTGTTTGTGAAGGTCAAGTTAGATATGGCATCCTAGACCTCAGCAGTGCTAATAATGTTTGAGACAGTAGATGATTCAAGAACTATTCACAAGATAGAATCCAGAGGACTTAGTTACTGATTGGATGTATGATGTAAAGGAAAGAGAATTCCAGCTGTTAGAGAAACTGGGTTGGTGTCATTTAATGAGATTAGGAAAACAAGAGAAGAAATGGAGGAACAAGCAGGGAAGAAAGATGATACATTTCCTTAGAAGGGTTGGATTACAGGTGCTTGTGACCCATACTTATACAGCTATTCAGAAGAAAGTTCAATGTTCATGAGTCTACACCGGCACCAAAATTTTCATCACTTTTTTCAACATCACTCAGAATCCAGGTGTAGTAGGCAGTCAGATAGTCACCCATGTTTTTTTGTTTTTCAGGCAAGTGAAACAGATGGTTAATGGGGCAAGGGTGTTGGAGGTACTGAAAAACAACACGTAAAGATGAAAAATAAAATATATAATATTGAAAAGGAAACAAAGACCGGTGATTGCAAGTAGAAAGGGAGAAACAACAGACCTGTGGATGAACATGTCAATGACATTTATGGGTTGATGTTGGAAATACTCAAGAGAAAGACTAGAAAGGAGACTAAACTATTGTCTGCTACTAGGCTTACAATTCCAGCTAAATTCATGTTTAAGGATTACAGTCATACATGCAGGTGGCTGTTGTAAAGTGGAAGAAAAGGTCACCTGACATAAAGATGAAGGAATGAGAGACAAGGGTGTTGGCTAAATCTTATCAGGGAAAATGGCAGAACTTGGCAAGAAAAAGGGAGAGACTATAAACCAGATACTTATGCTTTCAGTGAGTAGGGAGGTGAGCAGCTAATCAATAGATGGCAGCTTGGAGAGGGATTAAGGCTGATGCAGAAAAGCAAATATGTGTACTTTTGAGTGAAGAAGTAGTCATTTAGTTACAGTGGAGAGTTACAAGAACACCAACTACATCTCAAGATGGCTTCTAGAAGAATAGTCTTTTCTCAAGAAAGTTTCAGGAAACATTATCTTCAAAGAGTCTAGTTCCAAGGGCATGATGGAAAGATAATGTTAAAGAGGAACAATGGAAGTTTAAGAAAAAAAATGTTATTTTCAGACAAAAGGGGACAGGGGAAATAGCAGATAGCCCAAGAGATCACATTTTGATTGTTGAACAAGGATAACAGATTGTACATGTTGTATTAAACTTACTTCAAGTTTGTAAGAGAAAAAAACTTGAAAGATGGGAATTTCTTGTAGTGTCTTTAGGCAGCGTTAGAGTATATGTAAAGGAGAAGAAAAAAGAAACTATACAAAAATCTGGGATAGTACTCCTTTCTATGTGATTTTTTAAAAATTTGTATTGATCTTAAACCCCTGTCCAGAGTACCTCTGGTCTCTCTTGTTCTCTAATCCATTCAGGACACAGTGGCCAGACAATCCTCCATTATTTTTTATACTCTGCTCTTAAACAGCTCAAAGATTGTCACTGTCATGCCATGGAGTGGAATAGTAAAGATTTCAAATATTCCAGCTAGGCTGTTCATGATTATACCAGAGTTTTCCAGCTGCCATGAATTGGGGAAAACCAAGGGCAGGAAAAGTAAAATGTCACTTGGGTATCTTTTGAGTGTGATGGAACGGATGAGCCGAATCGTTTAGTTGTGAGGCAGCAGTAATTACAGACATTTGTAACAGTGTATAACAATGAGGTTTTCCATCATGTCATATCAACAGTTAGGTCTTGAAAAGGAAGCAAATTATTGCTGATCATCTGCATCTTGTTGATATGCAGCGGGGGGTTAATGCTCAGACTCCCCTTCATATGTTGAGAACATCTGTAGAAAAGGCAGCTGGCAGTATGGCAGACCACAGAGCAGTGCAATAAAGTTTTAGTTTCAACCCAAGCGAAATTAGAGATGTCAACCAAATGTTTGCTATTAATCTATATAGCCTGATTTGCATCTTACTGTACCACATGTTAGTGTTTCTCCCAATTGGCATAGCCTGATGGTGATAATTTGAAATTTACTGAACATCAGCAGTGAACTCAGCAACATGCAGAACATAATGATGGAGAAATTGCATGAGCAGAGACTTTAGACAGTGCTGAAAAGTAAGCATAAAAGTAGGGACAAAAGTTGATACAAAACATTCAACTGGGAACGATTCCTTTTATTATCCTGCAATGAACTTGAAGAAGTAATATTAAAACAAGGAAAAGTGGCTTCGAGAAGACTTTAAAGGTTAAAAAAAATAGGATAAAAAGCTTCTCGTTCTGTCAAGACAGAAGGCACATTGTCCTGGAGCAGCCACTATGGACCACAGTGTTGGGCATGACTATAATTATTTTTAGTGAGTGCAGGCACATTGAGACATGTATACGTTTAAAGAATTAACTTGGTACTTAAATGATAACTCTTATTCATATGAGTTAGAAACTTCAGAAGAATGGAAAATTAATATATTAAAATTTCCACTTAAACCAGTCTCATTTTCTCTAGCAACATGGGGTGAACAGCGTAAAAATCAGATGATCTTTTTGTTTCAAAAAGTGTCTCAAAAATGGGTGAATAAATGATATATTTATTCAAAATTACATTGGATACATCTGTAAATCATTCCTCATCGGCACTATGTCATTAGAGCATGAGGTGGACACAATAACTTATTTTTCCACATAACTGAAATGCATTACATGTATGTTGAAAGAAGTACAAGAAAAGCATTTGAATGGGTAATGCATTCCAGAAACAATGATAAGTATTTCATAGAGCTTACAATAATCTGACTGGTTGGATTTTAACGAAGAAAAAATGGAGCCCAAGATGAGTTGGGACACATTAGGTTGGTAAAACGAAGAGCCAGCTTTTGAATCAAGTTCTGCGAGGACTAACACACACTTTCTATTACACCACCACCTCCCAACTCAAATAATAAAAACCCAAAGCAAATATTTTGGTAAATAGTTGGTTTAAGGAATGCAGCTTCGTCCATATGGGAGGTAAGAACATTGTCCTACGTGCATAATCAACTGTAGAGTTTCATGGCATGTTCAGTGTACATGTAGACTGTTCATCTCTAAATAAAATGTTTACAAAACTCTATCTCTGAGTGGAACTGTAATTACAAAACCATGGCAAAGTTGGGTCTCCTGTAATTCCAGGCAATATTAACTTCATGTTAATCATTAAATGGAATCTGCAAAGACCACTTTCCTGTCATCTGTAAGGTACTGACATTTTCACCAGTGTCATTGTATTTATAAGAGTCCACCACAGGGAGCTTACAAACCCCTTCAACAATGAGGGCTTTGTAAGATTTACTTATCAGTTAGCTACTCAATCCATGAGGACTGGGGGTATCAGAGATAATTTCATGGACAGAAAGAATTATTAAATGGCAAGCAGCTATTTTTTTGGCTACTCCATTCTGGGAGTTATTGGGGATTTTCTGTTTACATGAGTTTCACTTTTTAAAAAGTGGCATAGGAGTATTTTTAAATTTATTAGTGATAAAGAAGGAAAACAGCTATTGACAAGTGGGGATAAGCACTCACCATATGGATTCTAACATTTTAATTATTTTGTTCTTTTTCTTTTTAAAGCAACTCTTAGTGGTAATAATTTTTCCACTAATTAAAGACCAGCTGCTACTTAGCAAGCTAGACACCCAATTAGGAATCGAAAACCCGCTGAACAACCTTTGCTGCCAGCCAGCTAGCTGATCACCTCCTGTCACTGGCATGGAATTGATTATTTTTTGTTTTGTTAAATGCATGTTGTTGTCACACAAAATGGATCTCCAGAATGTTTTTCTCACAGAAGAGTTGACCAATCTGACACTCCATTCAATCTCATTTTTGAACAAGCTTGAGATCTATAACAAGGTCCTTCATCTATCTTTGTAAATATAATTATGGAATAGTATGGGGAATTATATTTTGCAGGAAAAAAGAAATATTGAAATACAGAAGGTAACCACTCACCACAGCTCAATATTCCTTAGTGACAATGACATAATGGTATCATATAAAATGGTTTTTATATATTCAGAAAAAAAAATTACCCCCCAAAAAAGATAGTTATATTTCTACATATAATGAAGAAGCTTGGTTTTAAAATTTTTTTTTCAACGTTTTTATTTATTTTTGGGACAGAGAGAGACAGAGCATGAACGGGGGAGGGGCAGAGAGAGAGGGAGACACAGAATCGGAAACAGGCTCCAGGCTCCGAGCCACCAGCCCAGAGCCCGACGCCGGGCTCGAACTCACGGACCGCGAGATCGTGACCTGGCTGAAGTCGGACGCTTAACCGACTGCGCCACCCAGGCGCCCCTAAGAAGCTTGGTTTTAAATATCAATGACTTTTTTTTTTTGCCTAAGAACGTATTAAATAATGGAATTAATGATGCCATCATTGATTCATAATGGATGAATGATGGTTATATTATAGACAAAATTTCAAAATGCAATTTTACTGTATACATCATGTTTTCCCTGAGGGTTCAAACAGTTTATATTGCAAAACGAAGTCTCCCAAATTGCTGAAAGAAATAATGATATTATTCAAAGTTTTAAAATAAAATATAACACTCAAAAAAATGTTTCTCACTGTTTTAAATAGTTTCTGGTCAAAACTATGAGTATATAAATCAAATTGAAATTCAGATAACTGATCATGCATGACAAGTTAACATTCTTTGATTCATAAAGAGAGTTCTGAACACATTCTCAGGCTTGTCCAATGCCTAGTGAACCCCCAGCTGTTAGACACCTTAAAATTGGCAGAAGGTAAGTTTATGAGTCACAGGTTGAGTTGTGTTAAATAATTCTTAATGCCTAGAAAAGCTAATGCTATTGACAGGGATGTCAGACACTACACAAGAGGTGCTACAATCTCCCACTGTTTCTTTGCTGTGGCAGCTTTTTGTAGCCCTATTCCTGTGCTCTAAACACAGTGGGTGCTCAATAAACATTGTTTACTGGCTGCCATTACATCTGCTGTGAATGAAGCATCCAAGGATCCTCTGGCAGCAATAGCAAATGGTGAGGACATCAACCGGGCATCATGGGACTGGAAGTGTTAAAGCTCTCAGCAGGTTCTAGTTCTGACTCCACAAGCCTGGAGTTGATTTGGTAGAGATATCATGAGGAGTGGAAACCTAGAGCATATTCTGACTCTTTCTTGGGTGTAGGGTGTAAGTGGTGTTTAGGATATGAATTATAGTTGAGCCTTCAGCAGGGTGCCTCCCGGGACAGATGCTGTGGCCAGAAGGCACTTTCTTGAGCTAAGAATTTATCTGCTCAATGTTGACTATTGCTTACACTAGACATTGAAGTTGTCTTTGTCAGATTAGCCAGGAGGGAGCGCAATGGTAACTGGAAGTCAACTTTTATTCCACGATTCTTCAGATCTCTATAAAGCTGTTATAGCAATTTTTCAGAAGGCAGGTCAGATCATGTCACAATTGTGCTTAAACACTTTAATTACCTTCCATTACCTTCAAGATCACATGAAGGGTCTTCAGCATGGCAGACTAACCCTCTGAACTGGCCCTTGCCTACTTCTTTGAAATTTCTCGTCTGACCCAGATTTCCTTGGATAATAATACATTACCTATTAAAGCATGTACAATTTGCTAGATGTTCAGCTATGTACTTTGCATACATAAACTCACTAATTCTTAAAATAACCCTACAAATACTATATTATAATTAGAACTTTTTGAAGATAAAGAAACTATGACAAAGAGGTGAGGTGATTTGCCCAAGGTCATGAAGCTAGTGGAGGTGAGATTCTTACCCAAATCCATGCTCCTGGACACCATGCTCCCATAAATGCCCAATGATTGCAAACCTCCTTACCTTTTTCATTTGCTATTCACTCCATCTGGTTCATGACTGACTGGGCTCAGCCTTAGCCTTCAAGAATCAGCTAAATAATTCCTTTCCTTATAAAGTATCTCTGATACTTCAAATCAAAGTTGCCTACTCTCTCATTTTTACTGATACTAGACCCTGGTAAGAATGAAGGAAGGAAGGAAGGAAGGAAGGAAGGAAGGAAGGAAGGAAGGAAGGAAGGAAGGAAGGAATAAATAAAAATAGCCACAAAGAATAACTACCACCACCACCAAAACAAGAGCAGCAATAGTTACCAGGCATCTATCTCTTACTATGGCACTTATTATGCACTTACCATTTTCCTATACCACCTTCAATTCCTACCATAGCACAGGACAATAGCACGGTATAGACAGGCTAAGTGACTTGCCCAAAGATAAGTAGATAATGGGTGACAGAGAACCAGGATCCAAATCCAGATATGCCTATGCCAAATATGGGACCCCTCGTGAAGAAGTTAATTTCAATATGTCCACAGCAGAGCCTGAAACCAAGCATGAGTACCTGTGTGAATGCACTGGAGGTCTACCCAATTAAGTCATCCCTGGCAGGAACCACTGGAAACACCACTAAGAAGTTACACATCAAATTACTGTATGTTACTGACGTTGTGACTGAAGTATACAAGTGACTATACTAATATTGAACTATTCTTGCATTTCCAAAATAAATTTCACTGGTTTATAATGTAATTATTATTTTTAAGATGGTACTGGATTTTACTTGTTAATGTCTCATTTGTAATTTTAAATCTACATACCTACATGCTATTATTATAAATATGGATGTTAAATTTATATGCTTCATTAAAAGCATTTAAAAAAAATTTCCCCCTCTGGAAAAAACATAAGTAGCCTTATGATTATGATTATCTAGTTTCCACAAAGAATCCCTCCATGAAAGGATCTAGATGTGATGGTATGTTGAGTATTCTTTAATAAATGTTCTTTCTTTCATGGTAATAGCTTGACTTAACCATTTTATCTCCATTCTAGCAAAATTTAGTAAATTTTATTTTCAGTGTATATTTTCCCTTTATCTACGTTTTCAAGTATATTTGTATGGGTCCATACAGTAATCTCTCATAATTTTTCTAGAATTATCTGTTTCAATGGTTATTTTCCTTTATCATTTATCAGTTTATAAATTTGTACTTTCTCCTTTTCTATTTTTATTAGGTTACCTAGTGTTTTTGTTTATTTTTTCTTTCCCGTAATTAGTCTATTGACTTACTTACTAATGCAAATTTTTTCCTGTTTTATCTGTCACTAACCCTGTACTTATTTTTTTCCTTAAATCTTTGCATTTACTTTTAATTTATTTTTCTCACACTGGCTTTTAAGTTTGAGCATATTTTGTGCTTTATTTTATCTCCTTGATTTTTTCGTTTTATAAATTTTACAATTTTGATTTCTGGTTTGGGCATATTTCGTGCTTTATTTTATCTCCTTGATTTTTTCGTTTTATAAATTTTACAATTTTGATTTCTGGTTTATCTTTACCCCAGATGGAAGGACTATTGTTTTCTTATTAATTCTAGTTTCATTATATTATGATGAAAGGATATTATTTGCATTATTTCTACTTTAAGGAAGTTGATAAGGCATTCTTTATCACTTAATATATAATCAATTTTTGTGAAAATTAAATGAGTGCTTTAATAAGATATCACTATTTCATTAAGATATAAATAACATATATTTTATATTATAAACATGTAAAGTGTCTCCTTTTTTGTTTTTTTTAAGTCTTTATTTTAATTCCAGTCAGTGAACATAATGTCACACTAGATTCAAGTGTACCACATAGTGAGTCAACAATCTCATACATCACCCGGAGTTCATCGCAAGTACTCTCTTTAATCCCTATCACCTATTTCCCCCATTGCCATCCCCACTGCCTCTCTGATAACCATCAGTTTGTTCTCTATAATTAAGACACTGTTTCTTGATTTATCTCTCTCTCTTTCCCTCTGTTTTGTTCCATAACTTCCCGTATGTGTTAAATCATATGGCATTTGTCTTTCTCTGACTTATTTCTCTCAGATTTATATTCTTTGGTTCTATATATGTCACTGCAAATGGCGAGATTTTATTTTTTATGGCTGAATAATATTCCATTGTATGGATCTTCTTTATCCATCCATCAATCGATGGGCACCTGGGCTGCTTCCATTTCTTGCCTGTTTAAATAATGCTCTTATATACATTTTTTTAATGTTTACTTATTTTTGAGAGAGAGAGAGAGAGAGAGAGAGAGCATGTGCGCACCAGTGGGGGAAGGGCAGAGACAGAGAGGGAGACACAGAATCTGAAACAGGCTTCAGGCTCTGGAGCTGTCAGCACAGAGCCTGACAAGGGGCTTGAGCTCACAAACCGCGAGATCATGACCTGAATCAAAGGCACTTAACCAACCAAGCCACCCAGGTGCCCCTTACATTATTTTAACAGTTATTTATTTGTGAGAGACATAGAGATAGAGCATAATGGGGGAGGGGCAGAGAGAGAGGGAAACACAGAATCCGAAGCAGGCTCTATGCTCTTAGCTGTCAGCACAGAGCCCAACGTGGAGCTTGAACCCACGAACTTGAGATTATGCCCCAAACCAAAGTCAGATGGTTAACTGATTGAGCCACCCAGGTACCCCTAAATAATGCTGCCATAAACATAGGGAGTGAATGTATCCCTTTGAATCAGTGTTTTTGTATTCTTTGGGTAAATACCCAGTAGCATACTTGCTGGATCATTGGATGGTTCTATTTTTAACTTTTTGAGGAGTCTCAATACTGTTTTCCAGAGTGGCTGCAGCAGCAGTTTGCATTCCCACAAATAGTGCACAACTGTTCGTTTTACCTCACATCCTCACCAACACCTATTGTTCCTTGTGTTGTTGATTTTAACCACTTTGATAGGTGTGAGGAGATACTAAGCATGAAAAGATTCAGATACAAACACATACTATACTATTGGTCTACTACATCCTTACTTATTTTTGTTTGCTTGGCCTTTTTTGGGCTAAACATAGTGTTAAAGGTTAAAGTCTTTTATGTAATTCTGTTTATCTCTCCTTGTACCACTTACACCTTCTGCTTTATGTAATTACTATGTTATTTGCTACATAGGTATTCATAATTTATATCAACATACATTTTGTTCTGTAATATTTCGAGATGTTCATTGGCTTTTTTACTTTTTTAATACTTATTTATTTTGTGAGAGAGAGAGAGAGTATGAGCAGGGGAGGACAGAGAGAAAAGGAGAGAGAATCCCAAGCAGGCTTCCCTCTGTCAGCATGGAGCCCCACATGGGGCTCAAACTCATGAACCATGAGATCATGACCTCAGCCGAAATTGAATCGGATGCCCAACCGGCTGGCCACCCAGGCGCCCTCCCATCATTGACATTTTTAGTGCTTTTTGGCCTGAATTCCACCTCATCTTGTATTAGGATTAAAACCCCTGGTTTCTAGTTAGCTTCACTCTGTTGTGTACATTTGTCCCATATATACTTACCAATCCCTCTATTTTTAGTTTTATTGAATAACTTTATCTTAGTGTGTTGATTTTTGGTTAACAAGACAATTTAAAATGCTGTGTCTTTTAATAGATGAATTGAGTACATTTGATTGATATGGTTGAGATGTTTGTTCTTAACTGGGTGTAGTATTTATGTATACTTTTGCTTTCTGAATGTCTTTTCTCTTTTTCAGTTTATTCTGTTATTTATGAATAACAGATATTCTTCCAGATATTACCTTTTAAAATTTTTTTTTTCAACGTTTATTTATTTTTGGGACAGAGAGAGACAGAGCATGAACGGGGGAGGGGCAGGGAGAGAGAGAGGGAGACACAGAATCGGAAACAGGCTCCAGGCTCTGAGCCATCAGCCCAGAGCCTGACGCGGGGCTCGAACTCCCGGACCGCGAGATCGTGACCTGGCTGAAGTCGGACGCTTAACCGACTGCGCCACCGAGGCGCCCCTGGATATTACCTTTTAAATAACATCTTGAATAATACCCTTAGTCCTCTACCCCTTACTTAGGTCTCTAGTTCTTGATTTACCAGCTTATAACTATAGCCACTGACTCCGCCTATTATTTAAGTGACCACTGCTGAGTTCATTCTAATTCCTTTTGTATCTTCTCGTTCTCCTTTTCATAGCATTATTACTTTTTAATGTCAAGACAAACAACAACTCTATCCCTTCACCTCTTTCTTTCTTAGATATACAATTAGATCTATCCAATGGTACCTCTAATTATTATTATTTTTTTTTTTTTTTGGCCAAAAATTTCATAATCCACTCCTGGACATATGACACCCATTTTCTTTTTTTGTATATCACTCAGAAAGGGCTTTTGGATATATATTCCCTGAGTTTTGGTGTATTTAAATCTGTGTTTCTATACCGCTAATACTTGAAAAACAGCTTAGCTAGAGTTACAATACTTGGATCACCTATTTCTTTCCTTGAAGTTTTTTTTTTTGTTTGTTTAAGTTATTATGGTGCTATCTTCATTTGTATATTATTGCCAACAATTCTGAGGTCAAAATGATTTTTCTATGTCAGTGACTCTTGTTTTGTATTTTATTGATGTTCTAGGAAAATTTGTTATCTTTGAAATCAATACTTTTAGTATAATATGTCTTTAAGATGACAAATCTGAATCAACTTTCCCAGGTACCTCAGGTCGTCTTTTATATGTCATTGTGAGTCTTTTATTTACACAGAGTTTCTTGGAGAATAGTTTTAAATATTAATTCTATTGCATTGTGTTTTCTTCTGTGCAGAATTCAAGTGTGTCTATGTTGGATGTTGTTTCCTTTCTTCATTAAAAATCACTATTCTGGGGGCGCCTGCGTGGCGCAGTCGGTTGAAAGTCCGACTTCAGCCAGGTCACGATCTCGCAGTCCGTGGGTTCGAGCCCCGCGTCGGGCTCTGGGCTGATGGCTTGGAGCCTGGAGCCTGTTTCCGATTCTGTGTCTCCCTCTCTCTCTGCCCCTCCCCTGTTCATGCTCTGTCTCCCTCTGTCCCAAAAATAAATAAAAACGTTGAAAAAAAAATTAAAAAAAAATCACTATTCTGATTCTTTTTAGCTATTTAAGATTTTGTTTTCCTCTTTTTTGTCATTGGTATATTCATACCTTGCCTAAATTCCTTTATTATACTATTATATACAGTTGAATCCATACTACTCTGACTTCTAATTTAGTCTTAATTGCTAAGATTACTTTGTCTCTTCCTTAAATTTTTTCTTGAGGGAGGAGCCATGATGGCAGAACAGCATGGAAGCTTTTTGTGTCTCACGTCCATGAAATACGGCCAGACCAACACTAAACCATCCTACACCCCTAGAAAACTGACTGGAGGATTAACAACAATCTGCACAGGCTGAACCACAGAATTCAGCAGGTACGTGACACGAAGAGCTGAACTTGGGGAGTTAGAAGCCGTGAAAAGTAGGGAACCACTTTTGCAGGTGGAGCGAGGGCGGAGACTGAGGAGGGGGGAGCATACAGGAAAAGCACCCTTCCCCAAAAGCAGCTGGAGAGAAAGTGGAAAATTGGAAACAGCCGCAGGAACTAAACTAAAAAGGGAGACGGGAGAAAGGAGAGGGTTTAAATTCCATTAAGACTGTAAACAAGGGGAGCGTAAAGGCTGCAACTTCGCAGCTCGATACCTGGTGGTGCTCTAGTGGGAAGGGCGAATCCCCAGGAACAGAGTGGGGTCCGGAAGTTTCTCAGGCCACACAGGATAAAGCAGTTCCACTGCTGGAAGGACATTCAGTAGAGACTGTCGAAGACACCTGGTCCCAGCAGATCCCAGAAAACGGCCACATTCGCTGGTGCTGGGGCAAGGTCGTTGAGGGTGAAGCCTGGTGCCAGAGGTGTGTGATTTTTCCATAAACGCTGCTGCTACACTGTCTCGTGAACTTTTTCTGGGGCGGGTTGGCACCTGGCCGCAGTCTCAGGGCACCAGCAACAGCAGGGTCCAGCAAGCGTTCCTGGGTGCAGCTGACATTCGGCCATTGTTTGGTGAGACCCTCCCCCAGAGGGGTAGAACAGGTCAAAGCCGCAGTCCTTCGGAAGTAAGGGGCCGGGAAAACAGCCGCATCTGAGACAAAACTTGGGAGAGAGGTACTGCCTGGGGCCTGGTCACGGAGAGTGAAGAAGCGGAGAGTAGAGGAAAGCTGAAGACAGAGGATGGGTGCGCAATTGCTAATCCGGGAGAACAGACTGGGTGGCTGGGTGACGCCTTTTTTCATTGCTCCCACGCATGCGCATAGGCACATACAAGCCCCGCAACAATCCACCCCAGTAGGCTAGCAGCGCCATCTATTGGAGAGCGGAGCTGTTACACTGAGCCCCACCCAACTGGGCCAACTTCCCTCTTCAAGAACACAAGCCTCACCGCCAGCTTAATTTATGGACTATAAAGAGCCACATAGACTGACTTCTAGGGGAAAACGAAGCAATTTCAGTCCTACTTCAATCTGTTAGTAGGTTCATCTATTCAAGTTTTTTTTTCTTTTTTTTCCTTTTTCCTTTTTCTCATTTACATTTCTTTTTCTTGAATACAGGAGAAAAAAATTCATTTGTGTTTTCAATTTTGTTAAAAATATTTTTATTTAATTTTTATTACTATATTTTTTACTTTTGTGTAATTTTTTTCAAATTCTACTTTACTTCCATCATTTCATTTTAGTCTATTTCAGTGTACTCACCTATTCAAATTTTCAATTTCCTTTTTTTCTTTCTTTTTCTTTTTTCTCTTTTTCATTTCTTTTCTTTTTGAAGGTAGAAAGAGAAAAACTTCATTTTTACTTTCAATTTCTTTTTAAAATATTTTTATTTAATTTTTATTACTATATTTTTTGCTTTTACGTAAATCTTTTCAAATTCTATCTTACTCCCATTATTTTATTTTAGTCTACTACAGTGTATTCTTTTTTCTTTTCTTTTTTCTTTTTTTTCTTTTTTTCTCTTTTTCATTTCTTTTTTTCTTAAATACAGAAAACAAAAAAATTCATACCTATTTTTAATTTTTCTTAAAAGCATTTTTCTTTAATTTTTTTCTACTATATTCTTTACTTTTGTGTATATTTTTTTCAAATTCTATTTTACCCCGATTATTTCATTTTAGTCTACTTCAGTGTATTCATCATTTCAAATTCTGAAACAATTTCCTTTTATTTTTCTACCCCCCCCCTTTTTTTTCCTCTTATCTGTCATACTACTTTCAACACCCAGACCAAAACACACCTAGGATCTAGCATCATCCATTCTATTTGTGTGTGTGTGTGCGTGTGTGTATTTTTAATTTCCTTTTCTCCCTTCAAAATGAAAAAATGAAGGAAAGCACACCAGAAGAAAGAGCATGAAGAAACGACAGCCTGGGATTTAACCAACACAGATACAAGCAAGATGTCTGAACCAGAATTTAGAATCACAATAATAAGAATACTAGCTGGAGTCAAAAATAGATTACAATCCCTTTCTGCAGAGATAAAAGAGTAAAAAAATAGCCAGAATGAAATTTAAAATGCTATAACTGAGCTGCAATCACGGATGGATGCAGCGGCGGCAAGAATGGACAAGGCAGAACAGAGAATCAGCAATAGAGAGGACAAACTTAAGAGAATAACAAAGCAGGAAAAAAGAGAGAGATTAAGGCAAAAGAGCACGATTTAAGAATTAGAGAAATAAGTGACTCATTAAAAAGAAACAACATCAGAATCATAGGGGTCCCAGAAGAGAAAGAGAGAGAAATAGCCGTAGAAGGGTTATGTGAGCAAATCATAGCAGAAAACTTTCATAACCTGGGGAAAGACACAGACATCAAAATCCAGGAAGCACTGAGGACCCCCATTAGATTCAACAAAAACCGACCATCAACAAGGCATATCATAGTCAAATTCACAAAATACTCAGGCAAGGAGAGAATCATGAAAGCAGCAAGGGGAAAAAAGTCCCTAACCTTCAAGGGAATACAGATCAGGTTTGCAGCAGACCTATCCACAGTAACTTGACAGGCCAGAAAGGGGTGGCAGGAAATATTCAGTGTGCTGAATCAGAAAAATATGCAGCCAAAAATTCTTTAACCGACAAGGCTGTCATTCAAAATAGAAGGAGAGATAAAATGTTTCCCAAAAAAAAAAAAAAAAAAATTAAAGCAGTTTGTGACCACTAAACCATCACTGTAAGAAATTTTAAGGGGGACTTTCTCATGGGAGAAAAGATGAAAGAAAAAAAAAAACCCAAATAAATAAACACCAAAAATAAATAAATAAATAAAAAGAGTAGAAAGGACCAGAGGACACCACCAGAAACTCCAACTCTACAAGTATCATAATGGCAATAAATTCATATATTTCACTACTCACTTTAAACATCAATGGACTCAATGCTCCAATCAAAAGACATAGGGTAACAGAATGGATAAGAAAACAAGACCCATCTATATGCTGTTTACAAGAGACCCACTTTAGACCTAAAGACACCTTTAGATTGAAAATAAGAGGATGGAGAACAATATATCATGCTAATGGTCAACAAAAGAAAGCCGGAGTAGCCATACTTATACCAGACAATCTAGACTTCAAAATAGACTGTATCAAGAGATGCAGAAAGGCATTATATCATAACCAAGGGGTCTATAGACCAAGAAGACCTAACAATTGTAAACATTTATGTTCCAAATGTGAAAGCACCCAAATATACAAATCAATTAATCACAAACATAAAGAAACTCATGGATAGTAATACCATAATAGTAGGAGACTTCAACACCCCACTCACAGCAATGGACAGATAATGTAATAAAAAAATCAACAAGGAAACAATGGCTTTGAATGACACATTGGACCAGATGGCCTTAACAGATATATTCAGAACATTTCATCCTAAAGCAGTGGAATATACTTTCTTCTCCAGTGCACATGAAACATTCTCCAGAATAGACCTATATTGGGACACAAATCAGCCCTAAGTACAAAAAGATCGAGATCATACCATGCATATTTTCAGACCACAACACTATGAAACTCGAAATCAACCACAAGAAAAGATTTGGAAAGGTAACAAATACTTGGAGACTGAAGAACATCCTACCAAATAATGAATGGGCTAACCAAATAGTTAAAGAGGAAATTAAAAACTATATGGAAGTCAATGAAAATGATAACATCACAACCCGAAACCTCTGGGACACAGCAACAGCTGTCATAAGAGGAAAGTATATAGCAATCCAGGCCTTCCTAAAGAAGGAAGAAAGATCTCAGATACACAACCTAACCTTACACCTTAAGGAGTTGGAAAAAGAACAGCAAATAAAACCCCAAAACAGCAGAAGATAGGCAATAAGAAAGATTAGAGCAGAAATTAATGCTTTCCAAACAAACAAACAAGCAAACAAACCCAGTAGAACAGATCAATAAAACCAGAAGCTGGTTCTTTGAAAGAATTAACAAAATTGATAAACCACTAGTTTGATCAAAAAGAAAAAGGAAAGGACCCAAATAAATAAAATCAAGGATGAAAGAGGAGAGATCACAACCAACACAACAGAAATAAAAAGAACAATAAGAGAATATTATGAGCAATTATATGCCAATAAAATGGGCAATCTGGAAGAATGGACAAATTCCTAGAAACATATGCACTACCAAAACTGAAACAGGAAGAAATAGAAAATTTGAACAGACCCATAACCAGTAAGGAAATCGAATTAGTAGTCAAAAATCTGCCAAAAAACCAGAGTCCAGGGCCAGATGGCTTTCCAGGGGAATTTTACCAAACATTTAAGGAAGAGTTAACACCTATTCTCTTGAAATTGTTCCAAAAAATAGAAATGGATGGAAAACTTCCAAACTCTTTCTATGAAGACAGCATTACCTTGATTCCAAAACCGGACAGAGACCCCACTAAAAAGGAGAACTATAGACCAATTTACCTGATGAACATGGATGCAAAAATCTTCAACAAGACATTAGCCAACCAGATCCAACACTACAGTAAAAAAATTATTCACCACGACCAAGTGGGATTTATACCTGCGATGCAGGGCTGGTTCAGTATCTCCAAAACAATTAATATGATTCATCATATCAATAAAAGAAAGGACAAGAACCATATCCTCTCAATAGATGCAGAGAAAGCATTTGACAAAACACAGCATCCTTTCTTGATAAAAACCCACAAGAAAGTAGGGATAGAAGGAGCATACCTCGAGATCATAAAAGCCATATACAAGTGACCCAATGCTAATAACATCCTCAATGGGGAAAGACTGAGAGCTTCCCCCTAAGGTCAGGAACAAGACAGGGATGTCCACTGTCACCACTGTTATTCAACATGGTATTGGAAATCTTAGCCTCTGCAATCAGACAACACAAAGAAATAAAAGGCATCCAAATCAGCCCAGGAGGAGGTCAAACTTCCACTCTTCACAGATGACATGATACTCTATATGGAAAACCCTAAAGATTCCACAAAAAAACCTGCTAGAACTGATTCATGAATTCCACAAAGTTGCAGGATGTAAAATCAACACACAGAAATCGGTTGCATTCTTATACACCAACAATGAAGCAACAGAAAGAGAAATCAAGGAATCTATCCCATTTACAGTTGCACAAAAAACCATAAAATACCTAGGAATAAATCTAACCAGAGGTGAAAATTCTATAGACTGAAAACTATAGAAAGCTTATGACAGAAATTGAAGAAGACACACACAAAAAAATGGAAAAAGATTCCATGCACCTGGATAGGAAGAACAAATATTGTTAAAATGTCAACACTACCCAAAGCAATGTACATATTCAATGCAATCCCTATCAAAATAACACCAGCATTCTTCACAGAGCTAGAACAAATAATCCTAAAATTTGTATGGAACCAGAAAAAACTTCGAACAGCCAAAGTAATCTTGAAAACGAATACCAAAGCAGGAGGCATCACAATCCCAGACTTCAAACTCTACTACAAAGCTGTAATTGGAGGATGTCGGGAAGATGGCGGCGTAGGAGGACGCTGGGCTCACCTCGCGTCCTGCTGGTCACTTAGATTCCACCTACACCTGCCTAAATAACCGAGAAAACCGCCAGAAGACTGGTAGAACGGAGTCTCTGGAGCCAAGCGCAGACGAGAGGCCCACGGAAGAGGGTAGGAAGGGCAGCGAGGCAGTGCGCGCTCCACAGACTGGCGGGAGGGAGCCGGGGCGGAGGGGCGGCTCGCTGGCCAAGCAGAGCCCCCGAGTCTGGCTGGCAAAAGCGGAGGGGCCTCACAGACTGTGTTCCGACAGCAAGCGTGACTTAGCGTCTGGGAGGTCATAAGTTAACAGCTCTGCTCAGAAAGCGGGAAGGCTGCAGGACAAAGGGAGGGAGAGCTGCTGAACCCCCGGATGACAGAGCTCAGTTTGGTGGGGAACAAAGGCACTCTCCAGCGCCATCTCCCCCGCCCATCCCCCAGCCAAAATCCCAAAGGGAACCAGTTCCTGCCAGGGAAATTGCTCGCTATGCGCAAACACCCAACTCTGTGCCTCTGCGGAGCCAAACCTCCGGCAGCGGATCTGACTCCCTCCTGCTGCCACAGGGCCCCTCCTGAAGTGGATCACCTAAGGAGAAGCGAGCTAAGCCTGCCCCTCCTGCACCCGGGCACCTTGCCTACCCACCCCAGCTAATACGCCAGATCCCCAGCATCACAAGCCTGGCAGTGTGCAAGTAGCCCAGACGGGCCATGCCACCCCACAGTGAATCCTGCCCCTAGGAGAGGGGAAGAAAAAGGCACACACCAGTCTGACTGTGGACACAGCGGTGGGCTGGGGGCAGACATCAGGTCGGACTGCGGCCCCGCCCACCAACTCCAGTTATACACCACAGCACAGGGGAAGTGCCCTGCAGGTCCTCACCACTCCAGGGACTATCCAAAATGACCAAACGGAAGAATTCCCCTCAGAAGAATCTCCAGGAAATAACAACAGCTAATGAGCTGATCAAAAAGGATTTAAATAATATAACAGAAAGTGAATTTAGAATAATAGTCATAAAATTAATCGCTGGGCTTGAAAACACTATAGCTGACAGCAGAGAATCTCTTGCTACAGAGATCAAGGGACTAAGGAACAGTCACGAGGAGCTGAAAAACGCTTTAAACGAAATGCATAACAAAATGGAAACCACCACGGCTCGGATTGAAGAGGCAGAGGAGAGAATAGGTGAACTAGAAGATAAAGTTATGGAAAAAGAGGAAGCTGAGAAAAAGAGAGATAAAAAAATCCAGGAGTATGAGGGGAAAATTAGAGAACTAAGTGATACACTAAAAAGAAATAATATACGCATAATTGGTATCCCAGAGGAGGAAGAGAGAGGGAAAGGTGCTGAAGGGGTACTTGAAGAAATAATAGCTGAGAACTTCCCTGAACTGGGGAAGGAAAAAGGCACTGAAATCCAAGAGGCACAGAGAACTCCCTTCAGACGTAACTTGAATCGATCTTCTGCACGACATATCATAGTGAAACTGGCAAAATACAAGGATACAGAGAAAATCCTGAAAGCAGCAAGGGATAAACGTGCCCTCACAAATAAAGGGAGACCTATAAGACTCGTGACTGATCTCTCTTTTGAAACTTGGCAGGCCAGAAAAATTGGCACGAGATATTCAGTGTGCTAGACAGAAAAAATATGCAGCCGAGAATCCTTTATCTAGCAAGTCTGTCATTTAGAATAGAAGGAGAGATAAAGGTCTTCCCAAACAAACAAAAACTGAAGGAATTTGTCACCACTAAACCAGCCCTACAAGAGATCCTAAGGGGGACCTGTGAGACAAAGTACCAGAGACATCACTACAAGCATAAAACATACAGACATCACAATGACTCTAAACCCGTATCTTTCTATAATAACACTGAATGTAAATGGATTAAATGCGCCAACCAAAAGACATAGGGTATCAGAATGGATAAAAAAATAAGACCCATCTATTTGCTGTCTACAAGAGACTCATTTTAGACCTGAGGACACCTTTAGATTGAGAGTGAGGGGATGGAGAACTATTTATCATGCTACTGGAAGCCAAAAGAAAGCTGGAGTAGCCATACTTATATCAGACAAACTAGACTTTAAATTAAAGGCTGTAACAAGAGATGAAGAAGGGCATTATATAATAATTACAGGGTCTATCCATCAGGAAGAGCTAACAATTATAAATGTCTATGCGCCAAATACCGGAGCCCCCAAATATATAAAACAATTACTCATAAACATAAGCAACCTTATTGATAAGAATGTGGTAATTGCACGGGACTTTAACACCCCACTTACAGAAATGGATAGATCATCTAGACACATGGTCAATAAAGAAACAAGGGCCCTGAATGAGACATTGGATCAGATGGACTTGACAGATATATTTAGAACTCTGCATCCCAAAGCAACAGAATATACTGTCTTCTTGAGTACACATGGAACATTCTCCAAGATAGATCATATACTGGGTCACAAAACAGCCCTTCATAAGTTTACAAGAATTGAAATCATACCATGCATACTTTCAGACCACAATGCTATGAAGCTTGAAATCAACCACAGGAAAAAGTCTGGAAAACCTCCAAAAGCATGGAGGTTAAAGAACACCCTACTAACGAATGAGTGGGTCAACCAGGCAATTAGAGAAGAAATTAAAAAATATATGGAAACAAACGAAAATGAAAATACAACAATCCAAACGCTTTGGGACGCAGTGAAGGCAGTCCTGAGAGGAAAATACATTGCAATCCAGGCCTATCTCAAGAAACAAGAAAAATCCCAAATACAAAATCTAACAGCACACCTAAAGGAACTAGAAGCAGAACAGCAAAGGCAGCCTAAACCCAGCAGAAGAAGAGAAATAATAAAGATCAGAGCAGAAATAAACAATATAGAATCGAAAAAAACTGTAGAGCAGATCAACGAAACCAAGAGTTGGTTTTTTGAAAAAATAAACAAAATTGACAAACCTCTAGCCAGGCTTCTCAAAAAGAAAAGGGAGATGACCCAAATACATAAAATCATGAATGAAAATGGATTTATTACAACCAATCCCTCAGAGATACAAACAATTATCAGGGAATACTATGAAAAATTATATGCCAACAAATTGGACAACCTGGAAGAAATGGACAAATTCCTGAACACCCACACTCTTCCAAAACTCAATCAGGAGGAAAGAGAAAGCTTGAACAGACCCATCACCAGCGAAGAAATTGAATCGGTTATCAAAAATCTCCCAACAAATAAGAGTCCAGGACCAGATGGCTTCCCAGGGGAGTTCTACCAGACATTTAAAGCAGAGATAATACCTATCCTTCTCAAGCTATTCCAAGAAATAGAAAGGGAAGGAAAACTTCCAGACTCATTCTATGAAGCCAGTATTACTTTGATTCCTAAAGCAGACAGAGACCCAGTAAACAAAGAGAACTACAGGCCAATATCCCTGATGAATATGGATGCCAAAATTCTCAAGAAGATACTAGCAAATCGAATTCAACGGCATATAAAAAGAATGATTCACCATGATCAAGTGGGATTCATTCCTGGGATGCAGGGCTGGTTCAACATTCGCAAATCAATCAACGTGATACATCACATTAACAAAAAAAAAAGAGAAGAATCATATGATCCTGTCAATCGATGCAGAAAAGGCCTTTGACAAAATCCAGCACCCTTTCTTAATAAAAACCCTTGAGAAAGTCGGGATAGAAGGAACATACTTAAAGATCATAAAAGCCATTTATGAAAAGCCCACAGCTAACATCATCCTCAACGGGGAAAAACTGAGAGCTTTTTCCCTGAGATCAGGAACACGACAGGGATGCCCACTCTCACCGCTGTTGTTTAACATAGTGCTGGAAGTTCTAGCATCAGCAATCAGACAGCAAAAGGAAATCAAAGGCATCCAAATTGGCAAAGATGAAGTCAAGCTTTCGCTTTTTGCAGATGACATGATATTATACACGGAAAATATGATAGACTCCACCAAAAGTCTGCTAGAACTGATACATGAATTCTGCAAAGTTGCAGGATACAAAATCAATGTACAGAAATCAGTTGCATTCTTATACACTAACAATGAAGCAACAGAAAGACAAATAAAGAAACTGATCCCATTCACAATTGCACCAAGAAGCATAAAATACCTAGGAATAAATCTAACCAAAGATGTAAAAGATCTGTATGCTGAAAACTATAGAAATCTTATGAAGGAAATTGAAGAAGATATAAAGAAATGGAGGGGCACCTGGGTGGCGCAGTCGGTTAAGCGTCCGACTTCAGCCAGGTCACGATCTCGCGGTCCGTGAGTTCGAGCCCCGCGTCAGGCTCTGGGCTGATGGCTCAGAGCCTGGAGCCTGTTTCCGATTCTGTGTCTCCCTCTATCTCTGCCCCTCCCCCGTTCATGCTCTGTCTTTCTCTGTCCCAAAAATAAATAAACGTTGAAAAAAAAAAAAAAAAAAAAGAAATGGAAAGACATTCCCTGCTCATGGTTTGGAAGAATAAATATTGTCAAAATGTCAATACTACCCAAAGCTATCTACACATTCAATGCAATCCCAATCAAAATTGCACCAGCATTCTTCTCGAAACTAGAACAAGCAATCCTAAAATTCATATGGAACCATAAAAGGCCCCGAATAGCCAAAGTAATTTTGAAGAAGAAGACCAAAGCAGGAGGCATCACAATCCCAGACTTTAGCCTCTACTTCAAAGCTGTCATCATCAAGACAGCATGGTATTGGCACAAAAACAGACACATAGACCAATGGAATAGAATAGAAACCCCAGAACTAGACCCACAAACGTATGGCCAACTCATCTTTGACAAAGCAGGAAAGAACATCCAATGGAAAAAAGACAGTCTCTTTAACAAATGGTGCTGGGAGAACTGGACAGCAACATGCAGAAGGTTGAAACTAGACCACTTTCTCACACCATTCACAAAAATAAACTCAAAATGGATAAAGGACCTGAATGTGAGACAGGAAACCATCAAAACCTTAGAGGAGAAAGCAGGAAAAGACCTCTCTGACCTCAGCCGTAGCAATCTCTTACTCGACACATCCCCAAAGGCAAGGGAATTAAAAGCAAAAGTGAATTACTGGGACCTTATGAAGATAAAAAGCTTCTGCACAGCAAAGGAAACAACCAACAAAACTAAAAGGCAACCAACGGAATGGGAAAAGATATTTGCAAATGACATATCGGACAAAGGGCTAGTATCCAAAATCTATAAAGAACTCACCGAACTCCACACCCGAAAAACAAATAACCCAGTGAAGAAATGGGCATAAAACATGAATAGACACTTCTCTAAAGAAGACATCTGGATGGCCAACAGGCACATGAAAAGATGTTCAGCGTCGCTCCTTATCAGGGAAATACAAATCAAAACCACACTCAGATATCACCTCACGCCAGTCAGAGTGGCCAAAATGAACAAATCAGGAGACTATAGATGCTGGAGAGGATGTGGAGAAACGGGAACCCTCTTGCACTGTTGGTGGGAATGCAAATTGGTGCAGCCGCTCTGGAAAGCAGTGTGGAGGTTCCTCAGAAAATTAAAACTAGACCTACCCTATGACCCAGCAATAGCACTGCTAGGAATTTATCCAAGGGATACAGGAGTACTGATGCATAGGGGCACTTGTACCTTAATGTTTATAGCAGCACTCTCAACAATAGCCAAATTATGGAAAGAGCCTAAATGTCCATCAACTGACGAATAGATAAAGAAATTGTGGTTTATATACACAATGGAATACTACGTGGCAATGAGAAAAAATGAAATATGGCCTTTTGTAGCAACGTGGATGGAACTGGAGAGTGTGATGCTAAGTGAAATAAGCCATACAGAGAAAGACAGATACCATATTGTTTCACTCTTATGTGGATCCTGAGAAACTTAACAGAAACCCATGGTGGGGGGGGGGGGGGGAAGGAAAAAAAAAAAGAGGTTAGAGTGGGAGAGAGCCAAAGCATAAGAGACTGCTAAAAACTGAGAACAAACTGAGGGTTGATGGGGGGTGGGAGGGAGGGGAAGGTGGGTGATGGGTATTGAGGAGGGCACCTTTTGGGATGAGCACTGGGTGTTTTATGGAAACCAATTTGACAATAAATTTCATATATTAAAAAAAAAAAAAGCTGTAATCATCAAGACAGTATGGTACTGGCACAAGAGCAGACACTCAAATCAATGAAACAGAATAGAGAGCCCAGAAACGGACCAACAAACATATATGGCCAACTAACTTTGACAAAGCAGGGAAGAATATCCAATAGAATAAAGACAGTCTCTTCAGCAAGTGGTGCTGGGAAAACTCGACAGCAACATGCAAAAGAATGAACCTGGACCACTTTATGACACCATACACAAAACTAAACTCAAAATGGATGAAAGACCTCAATGTAAGACAGGAAGCCATCAAAATCCTCAAGGAGAAAGCAGGCAAAAACCTCTTTGATCTTGCCCACAGCAACTTCTTACTCAACGCGTCTCCGGAAGCAAGGGAAACAAAAGCAAAAATGAACTACTGGGACCTCATCAAAATAAAAAGCTTCTGCACAGAAAAGGAAACAATCAGCAAAACTAAAAGGCAACTGACAGAATGGGAGAAGATATTTGCAAATGACATATCAGATAAAGGGTTAGTATCCAAAATCGATAAAGAACTTATCAAACTCAACACCCAAAAACAAATAATCCAGTGAATAAATGGGCAAAAGACATGACACTTCTCCAAGGAAGACATCCAGGTGGCCAAGCGACACATGAAAAAATGCTCAACATCATTCATCATCAGGGAAATACAAATCAAAACCACGATGAGATACCACCTTACACCTGTCAGAATGGCTAACATTAACAACTCAGGCAACAACAGATGTTGGCGAGGATGCGTAGAGAGAGGATCTTTTTTGCATTGTTTGTGGCAATGCAAGCTGGTGCAGCCACTCTGGAAAACATTATGAAGTTTCCTCAAAAAACTAAAAATAGAACTACCTATGACCCAGCAATTGCACTACTAGGCATTTATGCACGGGATACAGGTGTGCTGTTTCGAAGGGACACATGTACCCCCATGTTTATAGCCGCACTATCAACAATAGCCAAAGTGTGGAAAGAGCCCAAATGTCCATCAATGGATGAATGGCTAAAGAAGATGTGGCATAGGGGCGCCTGGGTGGCACAGTCGGTTAAGCGTCCGACTTCAGCCAGGTCACGATCTCGCGGTCCGGGAGTTCGAGCCCCGCGTCAGGCTCTGGGCGGATGGCTCGGAGCCTGGAGCCTGTTTCCGATTCTGTGTCTCCCTCTCTGTCCCTCCCCCGTTCATGCTCTGTCTCTCTCTGTCCCAAAAATAAATAAACGTTCAAAAAAAAAAAAAAATTAAAAAAAAAAAAGATGTGGCACATATATATATATATACAATGTATATATACAATATATATATACAATATATATACAATATATATATATACAATATATATACAATATATATACTATATATATACATTGTATATATACAATGTATATATATACACAATGAAGCATTACTCACCAATCAAAAAGAATGAAATCTTTCCATTTGCAACTATGTGGATGGAACTGGAGGGTATTATGCTAAGTGAAATTAGTCAGAGAAAGACAAAAATCATATGACCTAACTCATATGAGGACTTTAAGAGACAAAACAGATGAACATAAGGGATGAGAAACAAAAATAATATAAAAACAGGGAGGGGGACAAAACAGAAGAGACTCATAAATATGGAGAACAAACTGAGGGTGGCTGGAGGGGTTGTGGGAGGAGGGATGGGCCAAATGGGTAAGGAGCATTAAGGAATCTACTCCTGAAATCATTGTTTCACTATATGCTAACTAATTTGGATGTAAATTTTAAAAAATAAAAGATAAAATTAAAAAATTTTTTTCTTACGTCCATTATACTCTTATTTGTCATTTCCCACTTTGCCATTTCCCAGGATTTTGTTTTGGTTTGGTTTGCTTCTTTACTTATTTCTATTCTCCACCCCCCTCACCCTACATGCTCTGGATGAGAGCCCTGCACCTTGAACCCTGCCTTTCTCTCTGTAGACTCCATCCCCAGTTGCAGTCACCCACCCTGTCTCTGATCCAGATCCTAAACTGAAAATTTCAACCTGGATCCCAGTTCCACTTGGGAGACAAGGGATTTCATGAGTCCTTCTCTTCACAATACCAATGGAATGAACAAAATGTGGAATTGAACTTGAGGACTCCCCGGTTCTGCTATTGGCCAGGGCTTGGATAGGACCCAAATATATAGAGAGAGGCCAACAGACAGGAAGGGAGCTCAGCTTCCTGATGACCTAGGATCTGTCACCCTTCTCATACCCTTTCCCCAAAATTATTGTCTGGAGGGTCATTAACCATACAGTAAACTTGTGGATAAAAGAATCAGTAGAGTGAAATCCTGCTGTCAGTATTCTTGGGCTGTGTGAGCAGAGCCCCATTATTTAATGTTCCTGGGCCTTGGTTCACTTCTTGTGAGATTGCAGCTGATGCTTCTTAACCTCAGCAACCACTTGTTGGGTGATGTGAATATATAACATATAAGGCAAACAATTTAGATATATTGTGTCTCTGATACCTGTTTATCTACATTTCTTAAGTTTATAAAAAAGTATTTTACTTCTGTCTTGTGAAGATCCCAATTTCACAAATCTTTCTCATGAACAATTTTATCAGCTACATACACATGTACAACCTTATTTTCACTTTTCTAACAATGACTGAAATAACTAGTATTGCAGGCTCTTGTGTAATATTGCTTACCCATGGAGAATAGAAGCTTTGTGAGAACTTAGGTGGCTGGTGGGTCACTAAAGGGCCCCCATTATCTTTGCTGAGGTAGAAATAAATATTTGCAGCTGAGGACAGAGTTGGTTCAGAACTACCACTTGTGTGTTAAACCCCACACAGAGGGTCACAGCTAGGACTCACAGGCATGGGACATCTAACCAACCTTTATCGACGGCCAGGACTAGAGCACCACCACCCAGGCTCAGAGTCCCTCCATCTATCCCCGGAGCAATGTCCTCTGTCCAGTAAACCCCTATAAAGAGCTTTAGTCTGAACACCAAAAACAATATATTTGGGGTTGCCCCTGAGGATGCTATTGCTATTGTCCATGGCAAAGACCCTTAATGAAAGAATGGTTTTGATACCAGAGTGAAGAAAACTCAGCTAATTCCACTGTTTTATAGAGACTGGGGTTTCAGCACTTCCTGTTTAACTGGAAGCTCTTAGAAGCTTCCAGTTAAATGCAAAGAAAACTCAGAAGTCAAGAATGTGCATTTGCACAAATGAGACAATCTTTTATTTAGTTGAGAGTATGGGGCCAAGAATGCTTTGAATTCCTGCACTTCTAGTTGAAGTCAAACACACCCTCTCCCAGTTATCCACTCAAACATTAGTTTAGGAATAGCTGAAGGGATTTGGCATATCCAATCAAAGTCCCAATCCTTGAATTAATCTAAAGGACTGTTGTCCAGAATTAGTTGGTTTACCCATCCCCCACCCCCTCCCACTTTTCAGTGGAAGATACCAAGATTCAAATAAAAGATAGGATGTGTGTCCAGGATCACAGATCAAGTGAGGATGCTGGGACATAGTACTTATATTAAAAACCAGGGCCTTGATGTCCAGCATCCACTCTGGGTGGTGGCCAGTTCCTAGGCATTAGGGCCAGTTTCTGT
This sequence comes from Puma concolor, assembly GCF_028749965.1. Lineage (NCBI taxonomy): Eukaryota > Metazoa > Chordata > Mammalia > Carnivora > Felidae > Puma > Puma concolor. The sequence goes on along the minus strand of NC_141670.1, from coordinate 177,543,077 downwards.
TCCTGGAGCCTCCAATTCCCTCTATACCGATATACTCACTGCCAAGAAATGTGTCAATCACTCCTCTGTTCTCCACTCTCCTATCTTACCCTCTCCATCCAGTATTTCCTCTCAGTTTGGCTAAGAGTGTCATAAACTGTCCCAATATGCCATTTTCTCTCTACTCCAAACTCATGTTTCCTGAAGCCTTGATGTTCTCCCTAAAATATTGCTACTAAAAAGCCTGTAGTGATTCCCTATTATCTACGGACATAGCACTACTAGTTCTAGGGTTTAGCAGAAATTCCCCCTCTGATCCCATTCATACCCATGATTTTGGACTTTTCCTCAAACCTCTTTTTTGTTGATGTCTATTCCCACCCAGGAACACTGATGTCATTACATACACACAGAAACCTTAATCACTCTTACCCACATTCCTCCATTCCTTCTAGATTCCCTTTCATCCCAAAAATATCGTCTGTGCGCATTTTCCTAAGTTTTATTGCATGTTGGTAACAAAAAAAAAAAAAAGCTTTAAAATTGGTGATTTTCTATCGCTTACAAGTTCCCTTTCACATCTTCAAAAATGCAAGCAGCTCTAAATCATGGTGAAATGCACTTCCCTTTACAGGACTAATATTTTATACCCTTGAGGAGGAAAGTCATAGACAAGGGTGAACAGCTTTGCTCATTTTTAATGGAAAGGCCTCTCTTGAAATCTGATCAGTTAAACACTCTCTTCCTCTCCCCCTCCCCCCCGCCCCCCTGTGAGCATGCACACTGATTGTCTTCAGCCTGGGAAGGTGGCTCCTCTTACAGTGAGAATCACTGTGTGTGTTTGTCTTTATGGCTATGTCTCCCCTGGCTTCTCTGCTTTTCATGATACTTTTTGGTAGAAACTTCCATAGTTTCTCTCCAACTTTTCTCCTTGCTCAGTCTCTCTTATTTCATAATACTTAATTGTCTTTATTTTTTCTTTTGTCACTCAGAAAGCTGGAAAGACTCCATTTTCACCTTGGAAAATAAAATACTTCTTAGTCACTTCCTTGGCACATCAGAAATTATCACCAACCCTTGCAGTCACCCATATTTTTGACCTGTGAATTTCCTTCACACAAGAACATCCAGTATCACTTTACACTTCCACCAACTTCAAAAACTTTTCCTCCCAAGATTCTACCGTTTCCCTTCTCATTTCAAAATTTATCCAACAGATTTTATAGATTGTTTGACAAAGAAACATTGAACGTTTCCCCTAAATTAGAAGATTTCCCCTAAGATTTAAAACTTAATACTCAATTTCCTCATCTTTAGAAAGACAAACAGCCCTAGAATTGTGTGAAATTACTTTCTTTAAATCCGCATGCCCCTCTTGAATTGAACCCAAATCTCAGGAAGGCTTTCTTAGATCAGGCCCCAGTCGCTTATCCTAGGCCCCAAGAGATTCTTGAAAACTACTATCCTTTCGTCAGGAAGCAAAAGAAAGTCTCCTGCCCATGAGACCCTTTTTAAGAGGAGCGTCTCCACTTTGGTCACGTATTAGAAACATTCAGTACTCCTGATAATTGGTTCCCAAACTATATCCTCAAGTGAAAATCTCTGGAAAACTGCAGGTACCAGGATAGTCAAAACAGTCTTCAGGCAGTTCTAATCTGTAGCCTGGGTGTGGCTCACAGTGACAACAGTCTCCACCTGCCTGGAGCATAGTGAGGTGACAATGGACAGGGGAGGCCCCTGCAGTCAGGTAGAGCTCATGGCAAAGTACACACTGTTCCTCTAAGGCAGCAGATCTCAACCCAGGCTGCATGTTGGAATCATGGAAGGAGTTTTTCAAAACACAAATGCCTGGGACCCAACCCAAAATAATTAAATCTGAATCACTGGGGTTGGCCTTTGAAATGCCTTCCAGCTGATTCCTTTGTAGAATCAGAGCTGGGAAGCTGTTTTACAGCTGAATTCACTTGTAGGCAAGCTCCATGATTTTGCTGAGTTTATAAACTAGTGGGGGAGCTACACTTTACTAAGTTATATTGACCTGTAGAAAGTGTTAGTGAAGGTTGAAGACAGAATAACAGGGAGGCACCTCTTTGAGATGTTGCTGTTTGGGAAGGTCTCTATGAATTGGGTGACTCCCAGAGACTGGGTGAGGAATATGAGCCAGCTTGATGAGAGTGCTAGTGGGGGATAGCGCAGGAGCAATCACATCCATTACCTTTAAGAGTGGCTGCACCTCCCATCAGCTTCAAAGACTGCTAGAAGCACAGAACTGTGAGCAAATTTCAACACTCCGGGACCTCCTGACTCTTCTGAACTCCTGCAGGTCCTTTGGCTACAGAGAAAACTCAAGAATAAAAATGGAGGTGAGTTGAGAGGGAGCCTGCTTTCTGGGTGTTCATGGGAGGAAAGCTAGGTTATTTGTCTTCATTTTATTTCATAAACATTTTTATAGCCATTAAAGTTTGTGCCCTGCAAAGTCCTCTGTTCTTGGCAAATAAGAACTATTTTCACCCTCACAGCAAGCCTGATGGAAAGTGTTATTACTATACTCATTTTACAGAGAAGGAAACTGAGGCATGGCATGTTAATTACCTTGAACAGGGATCCACAAGTGTCATTTCAGAGCTGGCAACAGAAACCCGGCACTGTGGCTCCTGAGTTGATGACTTTAACAGCTATCCTATGTCACTTCTCAACAAATTCCTGATTTTAAGGGAATTATATATCTGCTTTGATATTTAAGTGTGTCTTCCTATTATCTCCTTATGCTACTTCCTTTTATGTTTGACCATAGCGAGTGTGCTTCTCTGGCCTGTTTTTAAGTCCTATACCAATTCTACCCTCATCTAGGGGGCGGGGGAGGGAGATGTCTATTGGTTGATTTCCCTGCTAGTGGTGAATTGCATTTCTGTTCCATTGCGTACCTGGTAACTCTAGGTAGGAGACCAGCACTGTGTATTTTAAATTGTCAACTGCTGAGCATTTTGTGTTCCTTTAAACAAAGTTGGGCTTTGTTCTTTGATGTCATTACTTGGGATATTCATGCTTAGGAAGATTGTTTTGAATATGTGCTAATTGGGACTGGAACAGGCTTCAGTCTGCATAGAATTCGGCCCCATTGCTGAGGCAATACCCTGTGAGGGCTCTATCTCAATCCCTTTGCACTTGGGGTCTTTGTAGTCTAACTGCCTGGGACACAGATTCTTTCTGGCCTTGAGTGACCCCAAGGAACTCTTTATATTCTAAATATTTGAATATCTGCGTCAAGGTTTTTTTTTGTCTACATGATGGTTGATTTTGAGGACAAATTTCCACCTGAAATAATTTCTCATCTTACAAATTCTTGTATCCTTTGTATAGATGTTGTCTGCCATTTTCTGTTCATTTAAAAATATCCTATATTCAGGGCACCTGCGTGGCTCAGTCAGTTAAGCATCTGACTCCTGACCTAAGCTCAGGTCATGATCTTGCGGTTTGTGGGTTCAAACCCTGCATCAGGCTCTGTGCTGGCAGTGCGGAGCCTGCTTGGGATTCTGTCTCCCTCTCTTTGTCCCTCTCCTGCTTGCTCTCTTTCTCTTTCTCAAATGAAAATAAACTTAAAAAAAAAAACAAAAATATCCTATTTTCCTTGTGTACAACCCTTCCAACAATAAATTAGTTACCACAGATAAACGAAATTGCACTTTACTTATACCAGTAGAAGGCTTTCTTGTACTAAAAAGTCCAGTAATCAATCCAAACCCCTCACTCCTCCTATAATTTGAGGAAAGAGGATATTTCTTTTCTTTTCTTTTTTTTCTTTCAAGGGAAATTCTCAAAGTTTTGAAAATTTGCCCAAGGTCACATAGTTAACATAGCCAGTACCTAAACCAAGTTTCTTAACCAATATGCTAAATGAGCTCTCACATTTGGTAAATAGAAAGGAATGTGACATACATTAAAGATAACTGTTTCTTAACCTGTCTTCAGAGAGATGTAAAACCAAGATTTTGTATGGCTTATTATTATCGTTTTCTTAAAAGTTAAAAACTATTCTGACATTTGTTAACAGTACAGAAGATTTTATTCAAGACTGTTGCAGTAGGAGTAGAAAGATTGAACTCCAAATAAAAGTAAAAGCAGAGGATGAGGCTATCAAGAGTAGGGGATAATGAACTTGACTGTATATTAAGGGTAGGTAATTCTTACTAAACTGATTCAGCAGTATTCTTGGTAAAGGCAAGCCAAAGTCAAGGATCCCTTGAGAAAAAAGCTCAAAGGAACCTAACTAAAGTTTGGTTAAGTAGACAAACAAGTAAAAAGATATGGATTCGAAGAATTAATATCGTTCAAATGTCCATACTATACAAAGCCATTTATGGTTTCAGTGCACTCTCTATCAAAATTCCAATGACATTTTTTATATAAGTAGGAAAACAATCCTAAATTTTTCATGGAACCACAAAAGAACCCCAAATAGCCAAAACAATCTAGAGAGAAGATCAAAGCTAGAGGTGTAACACTTCTTGATTTCAAACTATACTACAAGGCTGTGGTAATCAAAACAGTATGGTATCATCATAAAAATAGACAGACCAATGGAATAGAATTGAGAGGCTAGAAATAAACCCTTGCATATGTGATCAAATAATCTTTGAAAAGGGAGCCAACGGGGCGCCTGGGTGGCGCAGTCGGTTAAGCGTCCGACTTCAGCCAGGTCACGATCTCGCGGTCCGTGAGTTCGAGCCCCGCGTCAGGCTCTGGGCTGATGGCTCAGAGCCTGGAGCCTGTTTCCGATTCTGTGTCTCCCTCTCTCTCTGCCCCTCCCCCGTTCATGCTCTGTCTCTCTCTGTCCCAAAAATAAATAAACGTTGAAAAAAAAAAAATTAAAAAAAAAAAAAAAAGAAAAGGGAGCCAAGAATACTTAATGAGGAAAAGATAGTCTTTTCAATAAATGATGTTGAGAAAATTGGATAACCACATGCAGAAGAATAAAATGGGCCATTATCTTATATCACTCACAAAAATTCACTCAAGATGGATTGAAGACCTAAAAATGAAAACTGAAACTGTAAATCATCTAGAGGACCTAATGAAAAAGGTTCTTGACCTTGGTCTTGGTAATGATTTATTATGATCCCAAAAGCAAAATAAATAAGTGGGATTATATCAATTGAAAAAGCTTCTGCACAGCAAATGAAAGTATCTACAAAATGAACCTACAAACTTTTAAATCATATATCTGATAAGGGGATAATATACCAAATAAATAAAGAAGTCCTATAATTCAACAACAAAGAAAATACCATTAAAAAAAATAGGCAGAGAAATTCAATACATGTTTTTCCAAAGACCTGCAAATGGGCAACAGGTACACGAAAAGGTACAACATTACTAGTCATCAGAAAAATGCAAATAAAAACCACACTGAGATATCACATCTGTTAGAATTGTATTATCAAAAAGACGAGAGAACAAGTGTTGGCAAGAATGTGAAGAAAAGAGAAACCTTGTGCACTATTTATGGGAATATAAATTGATGCAGCAACTATAGACAACAGTATGGAGTTTTTTCAAAAAATTAGAACTAGAAATACTATATGATTTAGCAATCCTACTTCTCAACACTTACCCAAAGTAAATGAAAACAGGTTCTTGAAGAGATATCTGCTTTCCCATGGTCATTGCAGTATTATTCACAATAGCCAAGATATGGAAATAACCTGAGTGTCCATCAATAGATGAATGGATGGAGATGTGGGGAATGGGTGTGTATATATGACATTCCATTGTACATATGTGGACCCACAGGCATGGGCAGATCTAACCCACTTCACCCATGGCCAGGACTGGAGCACCATCACCCAGGCTCAGGGTCCCTCCATCTATCCCCAGAGCAATGTCCTCTGTCCAGTAAACCCCTATAAAGAGCTTTAGTCTGAACACCAAAAACAATATATGTGGGGTTGTGGGGTTAAGACACAAGTGGAAGTTCTGAACAAACCCTGCTCCCATGGGATCAATGGAATGTTATTCAGCCATGAGAAAAAAGGAAATCCTATCATTTGTAACAACATGGTGAAACTTGAGGGCATGATGTTAAGTGAAATGTCAGAGAAAGACAAATATAGTGTGATGTCACTTACACATGAAATCTAAAAAAGCCAAACCTCTCTTGTGCTATGCCACCAAAATGATGTTCAAGTGTTTTATAGAGGTTGGCCAGGTGGCCTACATTTCCTTTGGCCTTCATGCCGGGAGGATGGTCCAGATTATAGATGCTATTGACCAGAAGGGGGCTTTGGTTGATGGACCTTGCATTCAGGTAAGGAGATATATTATGCCTTTCAAATGCATGGAGCTCACTGACTTCATCCTCAAGTTCCCACACAGTGCCCGCCCAAAGTACGTCGGACAAGCCTGGCAGAAGGCAGACACCAGTAGGAAATGGGCAGCCATGGGATGGGTCAAGAAGATTAAAGCCAGAGAAAGGAAAGCCAAGATGACAGATTTTGATCACTATAAAGTCATGAAAGCAAAGAAAAGGAGGAAAAGAATAATCAAGCTTGAAGTTAGAAAGCTACCAAAAGCAGCTGTCCTGGAATCTTCTCCTAGAAATGTACCCACTGCTAAGGTTGCAGCTGGAGAAGTTGCTGCAAAGTTTCCAGCAAAAAAAGTTTGCCGCTACAGGCAAGAAGGCTGCAGTCCAGAAGATTTCTGCCCCATAAGCTGCAGGCCAGAAGGCAGCGCCTCCAAAAGCTGGGAAGGGTCAGAAATCTCAAGCCCAGAAAGCTCCTGTTCCAAGGCATCTGGCAAGAAAGCAGAAAAGCAGAAGAGGCGATTATAAATAACTAATAAAGGTTCTTTTTGACACATGCACACACAAAGACACACACAAGCCAAACTCCTAAAATAGTATTAACTTCTGGTTATAAAAGGAAATAAGCTTGGGGGAATCTAATGTACAGCATGATTATAGTTAATAGTACTGTATTATATACTTGAAAGTTGCTAAGGGGATAGATTATAAATGGCTGACAGCAAAAAGAAATAGTAGTTACTTGACATGATGGAGGTGTTAGCTAATGCTATGATGGTAATCATTTTGTAATATATGTGCATGAAATCAACATGTACACTTTAAAAATTTTTTTAACATTCATTTTTGAGAGACAGTAACAGAGCATGAATGGGGGAGGGCAGAGAGAGAGAGGGAGACACAGAATCAGAAGCAGGATCCAGGCTCTGAGCTGTCAGCACAGAGCCCGAAGCGGGACTTGAACCCACGAACCATGAAGTCAGGACCTGAGCTGAAGTCAGACGCTTAACCAACTGAGCCACCCAGGCGGCCCTCAACATGTACACTTTAAATCTATACAATATAGGGGCACCTGGGTGGCGCAGTCGGTTAAGCGTCCGACTTCATCCAGGTCACGATCTCTCGGTCCGTGAGTTCGAGCCCCGCGTCAGGCTCTGGGCTGATGGCTCAGAGCCTGGGGCCTGTTTCCGATTCTGTGTCTCCCTCTCTCTCTGCCCCTCCCCCGTTCATGCTCTGTCTCTCTCTGTCCCAAAAAAAATAAATAAACGTTGAAAAAAAATTTTATAAATTTATACAATATTGTATGTCAATTGTATCTCAAAGCTGAAAAATAAATGTTTGATGGAGGTAGTCTATCAAATCTATCAAAAAACTTAATTTCTATTCTTAATGGCAATGTCACTTTTCATTGATGATAGACAAACAAATTGCAGAAAAAAGATGCTGTAGGTAAATGAGATATTAATGAAAGCATATTAAAAGTAAAAATAGAGGGGTGCCTGGGAGGCTCAGTCGGTTGAGCGTCTGACTTTGGCTCAGGTCATGATCTCACAGTTTGTGGGTTCGAGCCCTGCATCAGGCTCTGTGCTGACTGCTTGCTCAGAGCATGGAGCCTGCTTCAGATTCTGTCTCCCTCTCTCTCTGCCCCTCCCCCGCTCACACTCTGTTTCTCTGTGTCTCTCAAAAATAAACGTTAAAAAAAAAAACTAAAATAAATAAAAGTTATGTATTTACTCAGAATGAGAACACAGATGTAAAGTATTTTATATGACTTAAAAAGTGCTTTACTATGCTATCTTTCCCCATAAATTTATACATTTAATTGAATTTGACTAAAATGTTGGCAAATAGTTGTTAGCAGTATTTCCTTGTGTTTTAAATTCCTTTTTATTATTTATCATTTAAAAATTATTATATATCTTTTATTTTCCTAGGTATACCACTAAAAGTGTGCCTTTTTGATATTGTTTCATAAAACAAGTTTGTAGATTTTTTTATTCCTCCATACGGGACATTTATTTTGTCTTTTGTTTACACTCCGATTTTTACTATATATTTCTTTTAATCTCTTTGGATTTATTTTGTTTTTCAAACTTCAGATGGATCCTATGCATTAGTTTTCAACCTTGTCTCTTTCTCTAAATATATAGTATAAAATAATTTTCTCTAAATATAACTTTTTCTGAAAATATGTAGGGCTGAAAATTTCCATGGAAGCACCACTTCAGTTGAAACCCATAGGTTGTTCATTACCCTTTAGTTCTAAGTGCTTTTAAACTTCTATTATGATTTTTTAAACTGTGAATTATATAGCAATGTATTTTTGAATTTTTAATACTTATAGGTTTTTTTCTTGGCTGGTTTTTAAAATAACTGTATTTCTTAATTGTACTGTCAAAAAACCATGATGACTGATACCTTCACTTTCTAATATGTTGAGGCTAACTTTCAGCCTAATGCAGGATACATTTTTAAATGATCATGTGTGCATAAGAAGAATATGTATTTCTCAACTTTGACACGTGGAATTTAATATACTGCACTAAGTAAAACCTCTTCAGATCTTATATGTTCTTATACAGAGGTGGAAATCAAGTGCATGTCTATACCCCAACAAACACAGTCAATGTAAATGTAATTTAAAACATAATATATAAAATAGTGTTAGAAAATAGTAGGTACCTACAATTTTTGTGTAAATGTATTTTTCTTTGTTATAGTTTTGAACTATTGGATTATAATAAACACATAGAAATGTGCACCTATCATAAGTGAACAGTTCAAATATTGAACATTCCTTAGCACACAGACTGAGAAAACCAAAGCAGTTATCTTGATTTCTCTTGAACCCCTTCCAGTCACCAACCTCCACCAAGTATAATCAGTCACCTGAATTTTAATAGCATATACAAGTGTGATCTATTTTTTTCATTGTTTGAATGATATCCTACAGTACATATTTTGTCAAGCTGTTGTCACTCCACATTATTTGCAAGATGCACCCATATTAATGCTTATAATTATGGAATGTCCTTTCTCATTAATGTATGTCAATGTAAGAATACGTTTATCAGTTCTATTGTTGATGGATAATAGTATATTTTCAGTTTTTAGCTATTACAAACAGTAATGCTATAAATGTTCTAGTACATGTCCTTGCATTTTTGTTGAATATATACATAGGAGTAAAATTGTTGGGTCAGTTTTCCAAGGTGCTTGTGGATGTTTACACTCCCACCAGAATCTTGAGAGTTCTTACTTCTTCATAGCCTTACCAGCACTTGGTATTGTTTACTCCAGGATGCTGATGTTATTCTGTCTCGTCCTACTGTTTTTCCTTTCCTGTTCTTACTGGAGTCTACTGTGTGTGTGTGTGTGTGTGTGTGTGTGTGTGTGTGTGTGTGTGTGTGTGTGTGTGTGTTGGCAAGGTGGGTGTCTGGTATGAGGCAGGTGTCGAGATTTTTTCCCATATGGATCTCCAATTGAAACAATTATTGAAAAGCCAATTCTTGGGGCACCTGTGTGGATCAGTCCGTTAAGTGTCAGATTTCCACTCAGATCGTGGTCTTGGGATTTGTGGGTTCGAGCCCTGCATTGGGCTCAGTGCTGACAGCTCAGAGCCTGGAGTCTGCTTCAGATTCTATGTCTCCCTCTCTCTCTGCCCCTCCTCTGCTCATGCTCTGTCTCTCTCAAAAAATAAATAAAAATTTAAGAAAAAATAAAGAAAAGTCAATTCTTTCCAAACTATTATGCAATATCACCCTTGTCACAGAGTGACAGGTCTGTATGAGACTATTTCTACAATGTCCATTTCTATTTCTGACTATTATTCTTGTTACAAAACCACACTGTATTAATTACTATAGTTTTAGAATAGTTTTGCTATATTTTAAAGTAAAATTTTCACCTTTTACTTATCTCTAAAATTGTGGCTTTTTCTTTGTATGTTTCCATTAAAAATTGTAGAATCAGTTTGTCAACACACACATACACATACACGTGCTCACACACAATACACACCTTAGAAATACTGAGATTTATATTGTGATTGGAATGATTCTACAGATTATTTTAAGGAGAACTGACACATTTACTAGTTTGAATATTCCAATCCATGAACATGGCATATTCCTCCATGTATTCAGATAGTCATTAACTTGCCTCCGTAACATTTATAGCTGTCACTGTAGAGGTTTTTTTGCATGATTTTCTACAAATTTATTCCTACATATTTGTTGGTTTTTGATGTTGCAATGATGGCTTGCTTGTACTTATTATTCAAAATAAAAAAAAATATTTTGGGGGGCATCTGGGTGGCTCAGTCAGTTAAGCATCCGACTTCGGCTTAGGTCATGTTCTCATGGTTCATGAGTTTGAGCCCTGTGTCAGGCTCTGTGCTGGTAGCTCTGTGTTGGCAGCTAAGAGCCTGGGACCTGCTTTGGATTTGGATTCTCTCCCTCCCTCCCTCTCCCTCCCTCTCCCTCCCTCTCCCTCCCTCTCCCTCCCTCTCCCTCCCTCTCCCTCCCTCTCCCTCCCTCTCCCTCCCTCTCCCTCCCTCTCCCTCCCTCTCTCTCTCTTTCTCCTCCCAGTCATATTCTGTCTCTATCTCAAAAATAAATAGACATTAAAAATTTTTTAAAAAGAAATATTTTAGTCACTATGTCATGAAGGAAAGATAATGATTAATATAAATCCGTGAAAATAGGTTTAAAAATATTACCTTATAAATAAAATGAATTCTCCCATATACCACACTACAAATATATTTCAATAGTTTACATTCAGACCTTCAATTATATCTCTAAGTGTGAAAATTTTTAGAAAATGAGGTTTTAAAGTGACTAGAAACAAGTATCTTTTCCCAAGTGTCTCTTCTTCAATTTCCCTCTCAAGTTACTATTGTACAGCTTTTGCTAGAATAGCTACAAAATCAGAAAATTCATTTTCTCTTGAGACAACTCCTTCAAATATTAAAGACTCCTTGAAAATCATCCAAAAAATCTCTCCATATAATTTGCACTCTTTGGTTCGTATTTTATCCAGTGTCAATATAGAGCTCTACCTTTTTCCATATGATAACTCTTGAGATCATAAGGGCAGTGTCTGTGTCCTTACTCTCCTCCCCTTCCTTTCTGCGGGCTGTTTTCCCCAATTCATAAAACATGGTTTCCAACCTTTCCGCCACTTTGCTGGTCACTCTTCTCTGAATGCATCCACGATTTTTATGCACTCTTCATACTTTTCAGTGTGTTGCCCATTATTTCAGGTGTGGCCTCAAAAACAAGGATACCTTTTCACTTTGAGTTAAGTTCCCTACTTCTCTCAGTGCGCTGAAGTCGTGGTGTCATCAGAGAAGCGGCCTGGCTTGGCATTTAGAAGCCTTCCAATTTGACACTTACATTGATTTCATCATTTTCATACCATAGTTTTGCCTGCCTGGGGACTTTGGTAGAAGTAAGGACTTCTACGTCAGGGATGTAATCACACTAAGCTTGAAAGGGAAGATTATCCATCCATGAATTCTAGCTGGCCTTCTGTCCCTGAAAGAAAACCACCTCTTGCAAAACAAAATTACAATCATAAAATTGATTTGTGACCAGAAGAATTAGGGCAAGGGGTTTTAGTTCAGCCGTGCAATATTTATGTCAGCATTCTGATAGTTAGACAGATCCCTCATCAGAATAGAGAGATGCCTCCCACCAGAACCACGCAGGGTGAATCTGTTATCAATGTGCTTTCTCCCCACAGCAAGGCTGGAGGGAGGGAATACTGCCATTGATTGCTGAATGGTCTTGCTTTTCTATATTTTATGCTAATTATTCCCCGTTTCTAATAAATAAATCTTTTTAGATTCCTTAACATCTTTTGTCTTGCTCTATTCAGGAGGCCAACTTGTCTTTTCAAGGTGACTTTGATTTTCTCTTATCATTTTAGGTGGTTTTTATAACTTAATTCTTAGAGATGATTCTTATTTCTATTTACCAAATTCCAAGAAAGGTCCTTACTATCACCCACATGAGTTTACATGACTAAGTAGTGGTAAAAACTATGGTCACGTAGCCACACACAAAGATAAGACCTTTGTGCTTTTCCTGCCTCCTCCTCCCTGTAGATGCCACAGGGGATGCCACAGTGTATCTTGGGCAGTTTGACGATGGCAGTTACTGATTAACATTAGCCCTTTGGATATCAATCGTCCTGGCATATCTCAGAGGGCCATTGATATCTCTGATTAGACACCCCCTTGAGTGCACAGCTTTACAATGAAGGTAAGAGATCTGATCTGCCCAACTTCTCACTTGTTTTCTATTTTTTCTAAGGCATATCCGATTACAGTTAAAAGCACGTGGCTTCCTCCAAAGACTATGAAGAATCAGGGAATAGTTAAAGTCAGAAAAGCAGCTTTAAAATCCTCATATTTACCATAAGTATCCAAAGAGAAATTCCTTTGAATATCTTCACGTCTGTGTAAGGTAGTATGTCTATTTCTGGAGTGCCTTCAGATTCTTAGAAGACCTGAACAATACACCTTGACCTCACACCAAAGATGTAACTTTCATGTCCCAGGCAACAGTTATCAGTATTCTAACGTCTTTACAGAGTTTCTCAACACAGCTACATAAGTAAATGTGGAAGGGGTAATCTTTTTTATACAGCCACTTTGAAGATATGAATACAAATTGAGGAGGAAGGTGAAGATGAGAAGCAATGCCATAAGGAAAATGTGTATCTTTGTAAAAGTTAATTGTAATGATAATTACTTTCTGCTTTGGAAGCACATAGATGATGTTGGCTCTTACAATGGAATTTGTTCAAAGAAATAAAATAGATTGGGCTATTCAACAGTGACTGAATTGTTCATTATGTTAAGAATGGAAAGCAATCTTGTAAAATGTCATCTTTTGCATTTATTTTCATTTTCTGAGGACATTTATGCCAACTAAATGTAAAATTTCCCCAATATCACTCCTACCTCATTAAAGGAGGAAAATAATATGGCTAAATGCCTTTGACAAATAGTTCTATTATTTAAATAATTATCACTGTCTTTGTCACCAAAGATACAGACAAGGAAAAAGCAGTGAAGGCACAAAAGGGAGATTCAAGATATTTCTCAATAACAGGAAGAGGAGGAAGTAGTTCAGTGAGAAATTCACCTGCTGCTGCAAACAGCAGTCCCTGCAGAGATCTAGCTGTCCTAGAAGCATTGCACACCTTATACCCCTTAGTCACATGCACACTCCCTCTCACACTCAGAAAAGTGACTAAAACAATGGCAAAGAATAAACCATTTTCTGTTTTGGAGCTACCAGCTCACAATTCTGCAAATCGGTATTTCTGGTCATCGATTTCAAGTTCAGCTTGAACGCTAGGTATTGCCTGTGTTATTGGATGGTTTCTGCTTATGCCTTCCTTCCCATCGTGGGCCTCTGGAGATTAACCTCTCTGTGTCTGGGCAACATCGGCCTATACAACCTTCACCGACCTGTGTGTGTGTACCCTGATTGGTTTGCACTTGCAGAAGGAATCCCTGGCCTGAATGTTGAGCCTGAACATCCTTCTTCTATTTCCAGGCTGGCCTCATACCCATACTCCTTTTTTTTCCCCCCTCATTGAAGTATGACTGACATTACATTATATTAGTTATAGAGTGCATAATGTCCTGATTGGATATTTGTATATATTGCAAAATGAGGACCTCAATAAGTCCAATTAACATCCGTCAACATACGTCGTTATAATTTTTTCTTGTGATGAGAATTTTCAAGATCTACTCTCCTAGCTACTTTAACATGCAATACATGTGTGCAATATGTTATTAACAGTAGTCACCATGCTATGCACTATATCCCATGATTTCCTATGTAACTGGAAATATGTATCTTTTGAGCCCCTTCACCCATTTTGCCCAATCCCCACCTCCAGCAACCACCAGTCTGTTCTCTGTATCCAGGACCTCCAGTTTTTTGTTTTGTTTTTGTTTTGAAGTAGTTGGGACATAAGGTTACGTTAGTTTTAAGTGGACAACATAGTGATTCTACAAGTCTATACATTGTTGCTATGCTCCCCAGTAGTGTAGCTCCCATCTAACAGCATACAATGCTATCACAATACTCTTAACTATACGCCCTATGCTGTACCTTTTTTTTTTTATGACTTATTTATTCCATAATTGGAAACCTGTATCTCCCACTCCCCTTTACCAATTTTGCACACTCCCCCATACCCTTCCTCTCTGGCAACCATCATTTGTTCTCTGTGAGTCTGTTTCTGCTTTGTTTTTTCATCTGTTTCATTTTTTTATTCCACATATAAATGAAATCCTGTGGTATTTCCCTTTGTCTCACTGGCATAATACCCTCCAGGTTCATCCATGCTGTTGCAAATGGCAAGATCTCATTCTTTTTAATGGCTGATTAGTCGCTGTTGTATTTACAGACAACCCAACTTCTTTATCCACTCATCCACCAATGGACACTTGGGTTGCTTACATGTCTTGCCTATTGAGCATAATGCTGCTAGAAGCATGGTGGTGCATTTGTCTTTTCCAATTAGCATTGTTATTTACTGGGGAAATGCACAGTAGCAGAATTACTGAACCATATTATAGTTCTATTTTTATTTTGGGGAGCAACTCATACTATTTTGGGTAGCAAACATACTGCTTCCACAGTAGCCGCACCAATTGACATTCTCACCAATAGTGCAGGAGGGTTTCTTTTTCTCCACATTTCCACCAACACTTGATATTTCTTATCTTTATTTTAGCCATTCTGACAGGTATAAAGTGATACCTAGTGGTTTTGATTTGCATTTCCCTCATGATGAATGATATCGAGTATCTTTTCATGTGTCTGTTGGAAATCTGTATGGCTCCTTTGGAAAAAATATTCAGGTCCTCGGCCCATTTTTTAATGGGATTATTTATTAGTATGGAGTTATATATGATCTTTATATATTTTAGATATTAATCTCTTGTTGGATATATCATTTGTAGACATCTTCTCCCATTCAGTGGATCACCTTTTTGTTTTATTGATGGTTTTCTTTGCTATGAAAAAGCTTTTTATTTTGGGGTAGTCCCAATAGTTTATTTTGTTTTTGTTTCCCTTGCCTAAGCAGGCATATCTATAAAAATGCTAGGGCTGATCTCAAAATGATTACTGTCAGTTTTCTTCTAGGGGTTTTATGTGGTTTCAGGTCTCACATGTAGGTCTTTAATCCATTTTGAGTTTATTTTTGTGTATGGTGTTAGAAAGTGGTCCAGTTTCATTCTTCACATAGCTGCCCAGTTTTCCTAGCACCATTTATTGAGGAGACTGTCTTTTCACCATTGTATATTCTTGATTCCTTTGTTGTACATTCATTGGCCAAATAAGCAGAGTTTTATTCATGAGCTTTGTTCTGTTCCATTGATCTGTATGTCTATTTTTGTGCCAGCACTAGCTGTTTTGATTATTATAGCTTTGGAGTGTATCTTGAAAATCTCAGATTATGATATCTCCAGCTTTGTTCTTTCTCAAGGTTGCACTGGCTATTCAAGCTCTTTTGAGGTTCCATACACATTTTAGGAATGTTTGTTCTACTTCTGTGGAAAGTGCTAATATATTTTTTTTAAATGCTGTTGTTATTTTGATAAGAATTGCATTGAATCTGTAGATTGCTTTGGGTAGTATGGACATTTGGACAATATTCTAATTCATAAGCATGGAAAATCTTTCCATTTCTTTGTGTTGTTTTCAGTTTATTTTATCAGTGTTTTATAGTGTTTAGAGTATAGGTCTTTCACCTCCATGGTTAAATTTTTTCTTGGTATTTTATCCTTTTTGTGCAATTGTAAATGGAATTGTTTTCTTAATTTTTCTAAAAATAGACCTACCCTATGACCCAGCAATAGCACTGCTAGGAATTTATCCAAGGGACACAGGAGTACTGATGCATAGGGGCACTTGTACCCCAATGTTCATAGCAGCACTCTCAACAATAGCCAAATTATGGAAAGAGCCTAAATGTCCATCAACTGATGAATGGATAAAGAAATTGTGGTTTATATACACAATGGAATACTACGTGGCAATGAGAAAAAATGAAATATGGCCTTTTGTAGCAACATGGATGGAACTGGAGAGTGTGATGCTAAGTGAAATAAGCCATACAGAGAAAGACAGATACCATATGGTTTGACTCTTATGTGGATCCTGAGAAACTTAACAGGAACCCATGGGGGAGGGGAAGGAAAAAAAAAAAAAAAAGGTTAGAGTGGGAGAGAGCCAAAGCATAAGAGACTGTTGAGAACTGAGAACAAACTAAGGGTTGATGGGGCGTGGGAGGGAGGAGAGGGTGGGTGATGGGTATTGAGGAGGGCACCTTTTGGGATGAGCACTGGGTGTTGTATGGAAACCAATTTGACAATAAATTTCATATATAAATAAAAAAAAAAAAGAAAATAAAAAAATAAATTAAAAAAAAAAAAAGAAATGCAGCTGATTTCTGGTATTAATTTTGTATCCTGCAACTTTACTAAGTCTGTTTATTATAAGAGTTTTTTAGTAAAGTTCTTAGGGTTTTCTATGTATAAGACGATCTTCAGCAAATAGTGAAACTTTGCTTTCTTACCAATTTGGATGCCTTTTATTTTTTGTCTGATAGCTGTGGTTAGGACTCTTGGTACTATTTTGAATAAAGTGGGAAGAGTGGACATCTTTGTTTTATTCCTGACCTTAGAGGAAAGGCTCTGTTTTTCACCATTGAGTATGATATTAGCTGTGGGCTTCTCATGTACAGTCTTTATTTTGTTGAGGTTTGTTCCCTCTAAGTCAACCTTGTGGAGATTTTTTTATCATGAACAGATACTCTATTTTGTCAAATGATGGTTCTGTATTTATTGAGATAATCTTATGATGTTTACCCTTTTTCTTGTTGATATCATATATAGTGTTGATTGATTTGTAACAATATGATGGGGAAAGATAGGATAAAAAAGGCAGGGAGGGAAATGTTAGGACCTGAGGAAAAACACATTTTGGAACAATACTGGGAGCATCTGACCACAGCAAACCCCCTCAGGCATAAGATTCCTCTTAATAATATAACAGATACCATCTACTCCCCATCACTTTCCCGTCAGGAATTTGAAAAAAGACCTAACTAAAATAAGTAGTAGACCATAAAATGTATGACCCACAAGGAATGGTATGGTTATAGGCCACCCCTCATACAATGGGATCAACCCAATCAGTAGTGGACAACCCAGTACCTAGAGTTATCAAGCCAATAAAGGTAGGACCTGAGAAGGAACCAGGGGTAAGGGAAGTCAGGGCTGACCAGAACCTTATAAAACAAGAGCCCTTGCCTGTAGTTGTGGGTATTCACCTTCGAATGCCCCCTCTCTGTAAAGAGAGCTTTTATACTTTTCTTACTTTTCTTAACTCATACTCCAATGGACTTTGGGCTGCTGCACATTTTGTGTCCACCTCTTTAGTCTTCAAAGTGGTGAGGCAACAAACCCCAGGTATTGAGGTAAAAAATCCTGCAACAAAAATCGAACCATCCTTGCATTCCCAGAATAAATCCCACTTGACTGTGGTGAATGCTCCTTTTAATGTATTGTTGAATGTGGTTTGCTAATATTTTGCTGAGGAATTTTACATCTTGTTCATCAAGAATGTTGTCTGTAGTTTTCTTTTTTTTTTTATGTAGTGTTTTTGTCTGGTTTTGGTATCAGGGTAATGCTGGATGGTCTAATGTATCAATCAAAGACATTGTTTCCTCATTGATTTTCTGCCTAGATGATTTATCCATTGATGTAAGTGGGGTGTTGGCATTCCCTAGTATTATTGTATTGGTCAATTTCTCCTTTTATGTCTGTTAATATTTGCTTTATATATTTAGGTATGTCAGTGATGGGTGCAAATATACTTATAATTGTTATATCCTCTTGTTGGATTGAGCCTTTTATCACTGTGTAAAGTCCTTCTTTGTCTCTTGTTACAGTCTTTGTTCATTCTAATGGATGTAAGTAATGCTATTTTGTTTCTTTTTTTCTCTCTCTTTTATTTTACTTCTATTTGCATGGAATGTCTTTTTCCATGTTTTCACTTTCAGTCTGTATGTGTCTTTAGGTCTGAAGTATGTCTCTTGTAGGGATCATATGAATAGTCTTATTCTTTAATATATCTCATCATCCTATGTCTTTTGACTGGATCATTTAGACCATGTACACTTAAAGTAATTATTGATGGGTATATACACAGATCTATTCACCATCCCTCAGTACTATCCCTCTCAACTTCAGTTCACAGCGATGGAGGTGTGGATTCCCTTTTACTATGTTTCTGTCTCTCTTGCTGTTTTCTCTGTGGCCTATTCTTTGCTGTGCAAAAGCTGTTCAGACAGCTTTCAGTTCAGCAGTAATTGCTCTATATATACAGGTGTAGATTTGGTATGTCTATGGAAGAAGTGAGTTCAGGGTCTATCTATGTTGGCATCTTGGGCCAGAACCTTGCTGGGTTTTTTTTTTGTTGTTTGTTTTTTGTCGTTGCTGTTGTTGTTTTGTTTTGTTTTTTAGATTTCACATATAAAATCATGTGGTATTTCTTTTTCTCTGACTTATTTCACTGAGTATAATGCCTTCAATGTCCATCCATGTTGTTGCATATGGCAAGAATTAAATTTTTATTACTAAATATCGTATAATATACACCATATCTTTCTGCATTCACTCATTGATAGGCACTTAGGTTGTTTCCATAACTTGGTTTTTATAAAAAATGCTGCAGTGAACATAGGGGTGAATATATATTTTCAAATTAGTGTTTTTGTTTTTATTGAGTAAATACCCAGAAGTAAAAATGCCAGTTCTAGTTTTAATTTTTTAAGGAACTTCCATAATGTTTCCATAATGGCTACACCATTCTGATCAATTATGCACAGCATTCTCTTTTCTTCACATTATATTTTTGATAATAGAGATTCTAACAGATGTGAGATTATACCTTTTTATGGTTTTGATTTGCATTTCCCTGATGATTAATAGAAAATCAGTAAGGAAACATTGGACTAAAATTATATCCTAGACCAGATGAACTTAAGAGATATACACAGAACATTCCATTCAAAGTCAACAGAATACAGTGGACAATATGGTGGTTAAGGCCACTGATCTCCATACTCCAAGCAGTCAAAATTTTATGTAAAACTATTTACTCTCCAAAAATTTAACTATAAATAGCCTACTGTTGACTGAAGCTTCACTGATAACAGTCTATTAACACTCCTTTTGTGTGTCATGTATTATATAGTGTATTATTAGAAGAAAGTAAGCTAGAGAAAAGAAAATATCAAGAATATCATGAGGAAGATAAAATGTGTTTTTAGCATTGTACTGTGTTTATCAGGCAAAAGATAATCACATATCTGTGTACCTGTATAGTTGAAAGCCATGTTCAAGAGTCAATTATATACTTACTGTTCTTTTGCTGGGTGCATAAATATTTACAAATGTTATATCTTCTTGTTGGATTGACCCTCTTATCATTATCTAATGCCCTTTTCATCTCCTACTGTCTTTGTATTAAAGACTATTTTGTGTGATATAAGTATGGCTACTCGAACTTTCTTTTGGTTTTCCTTTGGAAGGGTTTTTTACCATTTCACTTTTAGTCTATATGTGTCTTTAGTTCTGAAGTGAGCCTCTTGTAGGCAGCATGGTTTTTAACTTTTTTTTAAGGTTTATTTTTGAGAGAGAGAGAGAAAGAGTGAGTGGGGGAGGGCACAGAGAGAGGGAGACGCAGAATCCAAAGCAGGCTCCAGGTTCTGAGCCATCAGCACAGAGCCTGACACAGAACTCAAACTCACACCATGAGATCATGATCTGAGCCAAAGTCAGACGTTCAACCGCTCAACCGACTGAGCCACCCCGGTGCCCAGGTTCTTAACTTTTTTTTTTTAAATCCATTCAGCCACTCTGTCCTTTGGTTAAATAATTTATTCCATTTATATTTAAAGTAATTGCTGATAGGTATGTACTTATTACCATTTTGAAAATTGTTTTCTGACTGTTTTTAAGTTACTCCCTATTCCTTTCTCCTCTTGTTAACTTTTGTAGTTTGATAACTTTCATTACTGATATGCCTAGATTTCTTTATCTTCTGTGTATCTGCTATAGGTTTTTGCTTTGCGGTTACCATGAGGCTTATTTATGTACAACAACTTGTTTTTATAGCAGTCTATTTTAGTTGATAACAACTTAAGTTTGAATATTCTAAGACTCTATATTTTAGTTCCCACCTCTACCATTTTATTTTTTATATCCCATTTTACATATTTGTTTATTCTGTATCACTTAATTATTGTAATTGTATTTATTTTTCCTATTTTTGTATCTGACCTTTTATACTAGGTTTATAAATGATTAGCCCACTACCTTTATACATTTATCTTTACCAGTAAGATTTATACTTCCAAATGTTTTCTTGCTACTAATTTGTGTTTTGTTCCTTTATTTTTTGTGTAACTCTTGTTGTTGTTTTGTTTTGTTTTTAGCTTAACAAAGTCCCTTTTACCATTTCTTCTGAGGCTGGTTTGGTGATAACTTCTTTTAACTTTAGCTTATATGAAAAACTCATTACCTCTCTCTCAATTCTGAAATATAATTTTGTTGATAAAATATTTTTGGTTGAAAGTTGTTTTGTTTCAGCACTTTAAATATATATTGTGGCACTCCCTTGTAGCCTGCAAAATTTCTGCTGAAAACATGCTGATGGTGTCAGAGGAGTTCCCTGTACATGATAAGTTTTTCTATTGCTGCTTTTAAGATTCTTTCATTGTCTTTAACTCTTAACATTTTAATTGTAACGTGTGTTAATGTGGGTCTTTTTGAGTTAATCTTATTTGGAACTCTCTGTGCTCCTTATCTGGATGTCTGCGTCTTTCCCTATGTTAGAAAGGCTTTCAGCCATTGTTCCTTCAAATAAGTTTTCTGCCCCTTTCTTTTTCTTTTCTCCTTTGGGATTTCTGTAATGTGAGTCTATGTTCAATTTATATTGTCCTATGTGTCCTTTAAGCTGTCTTCACTTTTTTTTCTTTTTTTTTCTTTTTGCTGCTGTTATTTGGGTGAGTTCCACTTCCATCTCACATTACCTGATCCTTTTATTCTGTTTCATCTAGTCAGCTTTTGAAACCCTGTTGTGTATTTTTTTAGCTTAGTTTTTGTATTCCTCAGCTCAGGGACTTACGTTGGGTGCTATCTTATATTTTCTATCCCTTTTTTGAAGTTCTCACTGTGTTTATCCCCGTTCTTCTGAATCCTGTGAGCATCTTTATTACCATTACTCTGAACTCTTTATCAAATAAATTATTTATCTCCATTTCATTAAGGTTTGTTTGTTTGTTTGCTTCCTTGTTTGTTTTCCTGATGTTTTCTCTTGTACTTTTGTTTGGAACATATTGCTCTGTTCCTTCATTTTGCTTGACTCTTGTGTTGGTTGCTTTTTTATTTAGTTGAGTGTAGTTGACATGCAATGTTATGTTAGTTTCAGGTGTACAACAAATCACATTAGTGATTTGACAAACTTATACATTATGCTATGATCACTACCAGTATAGTTACCATCTGTCCCATTGCAATACTATTAAAATATCATTGACTCTCATGCTGTGCCTTTTAATTTTGTGACTTATTTATTCCATAACTGGAAGCCTGTATCTCCATCTCCCCTTCACTCATTTTGCCCATCCCTCAATCCTCCTTCCCTCTGGAAACCATCAGTTTGTTCTCTGTACCTGTGAGTCTGATTCTGTTTTTTGCTTGTTCATTCATTTTTTATTTTCCTCTTATGAATCGAATTATGGTATCTGCCTTTCTCAGTTCTGACTTTTTTCACTCGGCGTGGTAACATCTAGGTCTAGCTTAATGTTGCAAATGGCAATATCTCATCTTTATGGTGGCATAATATTCCATTTTGTGTGTGTGTGTGTGTGTGTGTGTGCGTACTACATTTTCCTTATCCATTTGCCTATTAAGGGATACTTATGTTTACTCCATTTTTTTGCATATTGTAAATAATGCTGCAATAAACATAAGGGTGTATACCTATCCTTTTGAATTACTGTTTTCATTGCATTTGGGTAAATACCCAATAATGAAATTACTGGATCATATGGTATTTCTGTTTTTAATTTTTTGAGGAATGTCCATACTGTTTTGCACAGTGGCTATACCAATTTACATTCCCACCAACAGAGGAATGTGCACAGGGTTTTCTTTTCTCCACAGCCTCACCAATACTTGTTATTTCCTATCTTTTGGATACTAGCAATTTGGACTGGTGTAAGGTGCTGTCTCATTGTGGTTTTGATGGTCATTTCCCTGATAATTTTTGATGCTGAGCATCTTTTCATGTGTCTGTTGGACATCTGTATGTCTTCTTTGGAAAAATATTCAGGTCCTCTGGCCATTTTTTAATCATTACTTTGGTCTTGAGTAATAGAAGTTTGTGAGGAATAAGTTTAGGAATTCCCTGAGATTGCACCAGTGGGTTAAGGGTTTAGGACTAAAGCGTCCAAGATTAGGTAAACAGGGTGAAAGTGCCCCCAGCATAGAACAAAAGCATAGGAATGGGAAGCCATGGGGCAAAAGCACCGTCAGCATAGGACCAAAGTAGAAAGCTGCTTTCACAGGACTGAAGCACCCAAAAGAGGTAAACAGGGTGATAGAGTGGGAAAGCAGGGTGAATTTACCTGGAGTGGAGCTAATTAGCAAAATAAAGGTGTCTTGTTGACCCTGAGGTAGCATGCTCTATCTGTCTTATCCCCTAGGCAAGTGAAGATAAACAGACAGGGCACCTGGTGACTGCCATAAACAGCCATCTGCTCAGGTGCTACAATTTTGTTTTGTATTGACCCAAACCCACATATCTTCGAAACCCCCTTTCTCTCACATAAATGAATTAATGTTCACTGTTTCATTGTCTCTTTCTGCATGTCCATCGTGTTTGTAAGCCTTCTGATCCTAATAAATATGGAGCAAGGATCCTTACTCAGGGCTCTTGTCTCCTCCTGGTCATAAGCCTCTCTCACATTTAATTCTGCATCTGCTCTCTTGCTGAACAAAAGAGGACTCCAGACATATGTATGGAACCACAGAGTACCCTGGATAACCAAAGCATTCTTGAGAAAGGAGAACAAAACTGGAGGTAACACAGATTTCAAAATATACTCCAGATTTGTAGTAATCAAAACATTATAGTGCCTGCACAAAAATAGACACAGAGATCAATGGAATAAGATAGAGAGCCCAGAAATAAACCTGCAATTATATGGTTAATTAATCTATGACAAAAGACGCAAGAATATACAATGGGGAAAAGACAGTATTTGTTTTAGTTCTTTAAGAATTTCTGTTTGTGTTGTGATAGGGACTGCATTAAATCTGTACATTGCTTTGGGTAGTATGGACAATTTAATATTCTTCCAATCTATGAGGATGACATGACTTTACATGTGTTTGTGTCCTCTTCAATTTCTTTCATTAGTGTTTTATAGTTTTTAGAGTACAGGTCTTTTACCTCCTTGGTTAAGTTTATTCCTAGGTATTTTATTATTTCTTGGTGCAATGGTATATATTTTTTTTAAATTTCTCTTTCTTCCACTTCATTATTAGTGTATAGAAACACTAGTGATTTCCAAGTATTAATTTTGTGTCCTGCCAGTTTACTGAACTTGATTATTCTAGTAGTTTTTTGGTGGAGTCTTTAGGATTTTCTATGTATAGTATAATGCCATACATAAATAGTGACAGTTTAACTTCTTCTTTACCAATACAAATGCCTCGTATTTCGTTTTTTTCTAATTGCTGTGGCTAGGATTTCCAGTACTATGTTGAATAAAAGTGGTGAGAGTGGACATCCTTATCTTTTTCCTGAATTTAGAGGGAAATCTGTTTTTCACCATTGCATATTATATTAGCTGTAGGTTTTTCACATATGGCCTTTATTATGTTGAGTTATGTTTCCTTTAACCCCAATTTGTTGATTTTTTATCATGAATAGATGCTGAAAATGCTTTTCTATATCTATTGAGATCATATAACTTTTATCCTTCATTTTGTTGATATGGTGTATGACATTGATTGATTTGTAAATATTGAACCATCCTTGCCTCCCCAGAATAAATCCAATCTGATCATGGTGAATGGCCTTTTAAATGTATTATTGGATTCAGTTTGTGAATATTTCGTTGAGGATTTTTACATCTATGTTCATCAGGGATATTGATCTGTTCTTTTCTTCTTTTGTCTTATCCATATCTGATTTTAGTATTGGAGTAATGCTAGACTTGTATGATGTATTTGGAAGCTTTCATTTACCTTCTATTTTTTTGGAATAGTTTGAGAAGAATAGGTATTAACTTTCTTAAATGTCTAGTAGGATGTGCCTGTGGATTCATCTGGTCCTAGACTTTTATTTTTGGTAGTTTTTTAATTACTAATTTTGTCATTACTTATAATCCATGTATTCAGATTTTCTCTTTCTTCCTTGTTCAGTTTTAAAGACTGTATGTTTCTAGGAATTTGTTCTAGGTTGTACAGTTTGTTGGCATATAATTTTTCATAGTATTCTCTTATAATCCTTGGTATTTCTGTCATGTCTGTTGCTACTTCTCTCTTCTAATTTTTTCTCTCTTTTTCTTGATGAGTCTGGCTAAGTGTTTGCCAATTATGTAAAATATTTTCAAAGAATCTGCTCTTGGTTTCATTTATTTTTCTCTATTTTTTTTTTAGTCTCTGTCATTTATTTCTGTTCTCATCCTTGTTATTTCCTTTCTTCTACTCATTTTGATCTGTTTTCCTTTTTTAGTTCCTTTAAGTGTAAAGTTATTTTCTTTTAATTTTAGCCTTTTCTTGTTTTCTGAGGTAGGCTTGTAGTACTATGTACTTCCCTCTTAGAACTGCTTTTGCTATGTCCCAAAGACGTTGGACCATTGTGTTTACATTTTTATTTGTTTACATGTTTTTTTTTTTATTTTTCCTTTACTTCTTTGTTGAACCATTGGTTGTTTAGTATCATGTTGTTTAGTGTTTACATGTTTGTGTTTTTTCCAGTTTTTTGTGTGAGTTATTTCTAGTTTTATACTATTGTGATTGGAAAATATGCATGGTATGATTTCAATCCTCTTAAGTTTATTGAGGCTTGTTTCTATGGACTAATATGTGATCTATTCTGGAGAATGTTCCATGTGCACTTAGAAAGAATGTGTATTCTGTTTTGGATGGATGGAATGTTCTGTATATATTGGTTATGTCAACCTGGTCCAATGTGTCACTCACAGACTTTGTTTCCTCATTGATTTTTCTGTCTGGATAATCTGCTGATATAAAGGTGTTAAAGCCCCCTGTTATTGTATTGCCATCAATTTCTCTCTTTATGTCTGTTAATATCAGCTTTATGTGTTTAAGCATTCCAGTGTTAGGTGCATAAATCTTTACAATTATTATATGTTCTGTTGAATGGACAGCTTTATCATAATGTAATGCCCATTTTTGTCTCTTCTTACAGCCTTTGTTTTAAAGTCTATTTTGTCTAATATAAGTATTGCTCCTCTGGCTTTTTTTTTTTTTTTTTTTTTTTACTTCCATTAGCATGGTGAACATTTTTCCACCTCTTCACTACCAGACCGTATGTGTCTTCAGGTCTGAAGTGAATCTCTTGCAGGCAGCATATATATGGGTCATTGAGGTTTTTTTGTTTTTTAATCCATTCTGCCATGCCATGTCTTTCAATTGGAGCATTTAGACCATTTATGTTTAAAGGGATTACTAATAAGTATACGCTAATTGCCATTGAAAAAAATATATTTTCTGGGCTTTTTTGTTGTTATTCTTTGTTCCTTTTTTATTCTCTTGCTCTGTTTCTTTGTGAGTGATGAGTTTCTATAGTGTTATATTTAGCTTTCTGTCTATTTTTTTCCGTATCTATAATAGGTTTTGGGTTTGTGGTTAGGAGGTTCATATATAACATCCTAAGAAAGTAGTAGTCTGTATTAATTTGATGATCATTTAAGTTCAAACACATTCTTAAAAAAAAAAGAAAGAAAGAAAAAGTTATTCCCTCTTTACTTCCTTCTCCATGTTTTATGTATATGTTATCATATTTTTCATCTTTTTATTCATAATTTTGTTATATCTAATTATGGCCATGTTTTTTCCCTTCAACATTTCTTTTATTTAGTGGTGATAAATTCCCTTAATTTTTATTTGTCCAGGAATCTCTTTATCTCTCTTTCAAATCTGAACAATAACCTTGCCAGTTAGTGTATTCTTGGTTGTAGTTTTGCTTGTTTGTTTGCTTGTTTGTTTATTTTTTTTTTATTTTTAAAAATTTTTTTTTTCAACGTTTTATTTATTTTTGGGACAGAGAGAGACAGAGCATGAACGGGGGAGGGGCAGAGAGAGAGGGAGACACAGAATCGGAAACAGGCTCCAGGCTCTGAGCCATCAGCCCAGAGCCCGACGCGGGGCTCGAACTCACGGACCGCGAGATCGTGACCTGGCTGAAGTCGGATGCTTAACCGACTGCGCCACCCAGGCGCCCCTGTTTGCTTGTCTGTTTAATATATCATGCCACTCCCTCTGACCTGCAACGTTTCTGCTGAAAACTCAGCTCATAATTTATAGGCTTTCTTCATATGTAATCTTTTGTTTGTCTCTTGTTGCTTTTAAGATTCCCCTTTTATCTTTAACCTTTGATATTTTGATATGATATGCCTTGCTGTGGACCTCCTTGGGGTTCATCTCATTTGGAACTCTCTGTGATTCTTGGACTGAGATGTCTATTTCCTTCCCTAGGTTAGGGAAGTTTCAGTAATTACCTCTTCAAATAAATTTTCTACACCTTTCTCTCTCTTCTTTTTCTCTGGGACCTCTGTGATGTGAATGTTTATTCACTTGGTGTCCAAGATATCTCTTAAAATACCTCATTTTAAAAATTCTTTTCTCTTTTTGCTGTTCAGCTAGTGTGCCTTCCATTTCCTGTCTCCAGATCACCTGTACATTGTTCCGCATCCTTTGAACTACTGTTGATTCCTTTCAGTGTGTTTATTTCAGTTATTTTAGTCTTCAACTCTCATTTGGTTCTTTTTAGTATTTTATATCTTTTTATTGAAGGTCTCCCTGAAATCTTCTTCTCTTTCCCCCAGCCCAGTGAGTATCTTTATGATCATTATTTAATTTTTTTTTTAAATCAGGCATATTGCTTATTTATGTTTCATTTAGTTTTTTTCTGAATTTTTCTCTTGTTCCTTCTTTTGGAGCATATTCATCTGTCTCCTCATTTTGCTTTATTTTTTTGTGTTTGTTTCTATGGATTAGGCAGAAAGCCCACTTTTCCTAAACTTGAAGGAGCAGTCTTTGGTATGATGTCCCTTATGTAGACTATGTGTGCTTGGTGACTTTTGCTGGCTTCCTGGAACTGTGGCTATACATGCTAGGTATTCTTTTAAATCATAGATTTTTACAAAAAAAGAAGAAAATAATAAATAAAAGAAAAAAAAATAGAATTAAAAAAGAATAAAGATACAAAGGAAAAAGAATTTTAAAAAGAACAAAAATTAAGAAAATACAAAGTAGAAAAACAAAAAATAAAATAAATAAAAATGAAATTTAAAAATTACCCGCCGGCCTAAGAAAATATTTAAAAAATCCTGTGTCTTATGATCCGTGCTCCACCACCACAGAGGCTGGTGTGGGTTTGCGAGCCCTGGGCTCACGGAGGTCATAAACTCTCTGTGACGACCTGACCTACCTATTATGGTATCCAGACCTGCCCTGGTCTGGGCTTTTAAGATGGAGCAGGAAAGAGCATTCCCGCAGCTCCCTCCTTTTTCCCTAATTTTTTTAAAGTTTATTGAAGTAACTTACACACCCAATGTGGGGCTCAAACTCATGACCCAAAGATCAAGAACCACTAGCTCTTCCATCTAAGCCAGTCAGGTGCCCCTCTGCTTGGCCCATTTAAACCTCAGCCTTTTTTTCTGTGTCCCAGCATGACCAGGGCCAGTATAGGCTTCTGGACCTTGGACTCACTGAGGTTGAAAGCTTGCTGTGATGATGAGACTTGACCATTATGATATCAAGACCCTGCTCTCATCTAGGCTTTCTAGATGTGGGAATGTAAACTGTGTTGTTTTCCAGTTTCTCTGCCTGGAGAATGTTCCCATTCCCAGTTCCACCGCCACGTGGTGAAGTTCTAGTGTTAGCTCTTTTATATATTAGTTGCTGTTTTAAACTGTGGCCTTTTTTCTGTGCTCAAGGAAAGATGGATCTATTCCCAGTTCCTTGATGCTATCCCTCCCCATTGCCATTTGCAGTGTGGGGTTTCGGCGTTTTCTTTGTGACCATGTCTCCATCTCTCTTGTTCTCTTATCATTATACCTTGGTTGTTCAGGTTGTTCATAAGCCCCTAGTTCTTCTTCAGGAAGAATTGTTCTATTAATAGGTATAATTTGGTGTGTTCTGTGGAGGAGGTGAGTTCAGTCTTTCAACATTGCCATCATAGACTGGAATATTCTCTGTGTGTTGGTTTCTTTGCATTAGATAAAACAGCCAACTTTTCCCGTCTCGAATGAGGGGCCTCATGTAGGAAATGAACCTTATTTTTCAACCTTGCTCTAGTCATTCATTGTTATTCATTGTTATTCTCCCAAAACTTTGTGATTGTCCAAGCAGCCTATTTTGTTTTTAATGGCTTCCTCCCTGTAGTTGAGGACATGCCAGAACCTACCAACATCCCAAAGGGAAGGATTTCCATCAGCACCTAGGCCCAACCTGATTGGAATCCAGATCCTCAGGCAGAAGCTTTTAAAGAATGCAAATGTGTACAGTCTTATAGGGCCACAAGCATAAGCCCTTCTGACCACCAGTGGCAGGTATTCTGGAGGTGTCCCCTGGATAGCAGTCACACAACTTGAGGCACTAGACAAGAGTATAAGCTCATCTCTGGGAGATACCCATGAGCAGAGTAGATTGTGTCTGCTGGCTTCTGTTCCCTGAGAGTACTTCCTGAGGGCCTCTAGCTATATGTGAAACCAGAAGACTGGCCCTAAAGTAAAAGCTCATGGGCAAATAAGCCTCTTTCACAGAAAGTATGTTTCAGTCTGCTGTAGTTGCAGAGCCCTGGGGGTAGTAGCCTGACAAGAACTCTCTCTCCAATTGTTGTTACACTATCATGGGACCCAGGAACACAAGCCCCCCTGGCTACCAGATCCAGTTGATCAAGAGGCACACCTGGGTGATAAGCACAAAAACTGGGACAGCAGAAAAAAACAAAACAAAACTGGTGCACCAGGTGTGTGTAAAACTTCCCCTCCAGGTAACACTGGTGCTCTGGAGCACGGCCAGCAAAGAGCCTGAAGATAATACCTACCCTCCAAGGTCTCTTGAAAGAATTAAAATCAGCCTTCTGATGTGTGTATAAGTAGAAGCTGCCCCTCGGGCTTCCAGCTATGATGATAAGCTACTAGTCCACTTTCAGAGAAAGACTGAGCTCCTGGGTCTGTTGCCTCTTGCTGTGACGAAGAGGTCAAAGAGTATATCCCCTGGGCAGCAGGGTCAAACGTGTAAAAGCTCCCTTCTGGGAAATGCTGGTGCTCTGGAGCTGGCAGAGGGAGAGCACAAAGATGGTACCCACTAACTGGAACAAGCCAGAGAGAGAACACATGGATGGAACCATAGAAACGAGATAGATGGATAGATAGATAAGAAGCCTACTGGCTAGACTGAGTCAGAGGGAGAACAGAAAGGGGCCAGCAGGCCCCTAGATGTGTGTGAAATTAGATGCCTGACCCTCAGGCCAATGCTTTAAATTAGTAAATCTTTGGGGCGCCTGGGTGGCGCAGTCGGTTAAGCGACCGACTTCAGCCAGGTCACGACCTCGCGGTCCGTGAGTTCGAGCCCCACGTCGGGCTCTGGGCTGATGGCTCAGAGCCTGGAGCCTGTTTCCGATTCTGTGTCTCCCTCTCTCTCTGCCCCTCCCCCGTTCATGCTCTGTCTCTCTCTGTCCCAAAAATAAATAAGCGTTGAAAAAAAAAATTAAAAAAAAAAATTAGTAAATCTTTATTCACAAAGTCTGGCACTTCTCAATCAGTTGTTTCTTTGCTGGTCCCTAGGGCAAGTGAGTCCAAAAGTGTGAGGCCTTTAAGAGCCATTTCTCAGACCACTTTAGCCTGTGGGTCTCATGGATGTGAGCCCCATTGGTTTTCAGAGCTAGATGTGGTTCATTTTTCAGGTGGAAGTCTTGAAAGTTGGAGTGTCCAGTGTGGGGTTCAAACCCTTCTCTCCTCACTAAGCCTGGGATGGTGTTTACGGCAAGCTTGTCCTTCCTATTTTGATGTGAACTTTTACTTGTTTGCTGACTGTTGATGAGTTGCTGAGCAATTTTTAAGTTTCTGTTGTTGTTTTCAGAGAAAGGTACTCTATAAGTAGTTGCAGATTCAGTTTGTCTGTGGGAGGTGGTGAGCCCAGGAGCCTCCTATGTTGCCATTCTGAGCCAGAACCCTCTCCCCCATACTCTTAACCTTCATTTCCACACTTTGTGACCACTCTTTGCCCTCTTGCCCTTCAAACAAGTTCCTTTTACAACATGAGTTCCATGTCTGAGGCCTTTGGAATTAAATTATTCTGAGTCTTCCCAAAAGCTCTTGACTCAGCAAGTGTCTGTGTTAAAAAGGATCAGCACACCTTGAGAGAGGTGCCTTAGGGAATGGCATGAAGACCGTGTAGGTGATAAGGATGAAACTGTTGTGAGGACAAGCTTTATACCCTAAAACTAGTAACTCGGGAGAAGTTTGTGTGGGAGGCAAACTAGGCTACCAACAGATGAACACCAAGGAAGAAAACTGTGAGTTGTGAAGGAGGTAAGAGACTTTCTCAGTTTAGGGAAAGTTGTGTAAGAAAATGCTATTTTAGCAGAAGTTGTAAACTTGTAAGAGAAAGATTTGTTAAGAAAAAGCAGATAAGGCAAAATGTACAAATGTACTTCTATGATTACCCTCAAAGAAAATTTTTAGCTAATATTGGTGAGTAATTTTAGCATTTGTAAGTTGAATCATGTAATATAATATAATATAATATAATATAATATAATATAATATATAACTATATAACTAATATATATAATATATATTATATATAAGATATATATATATTAGTGACATGTAAAGAGGTGGCCATCAGAGTAGGGGAGATGAGAGAATGAACAGAAGAACATCTTGTGTCTGCATTGATACAATACCCATACCCTGCCAATATCTGTGCAACAATGCTGACCAAGATCTTGGGAGACTCCAAAGTAAGAACGTAGTACTAGGTAGTTTATATTTTTCCAACATGTAGCATATGAAAGTAAAACATTTGCAAGGCTCTTTTACATGTACATTAATTACATAAAAGTAGCAGCTCTAAGAGGGGGCCATTAAGTGTTGGTTAGACAATGACATTATGAGTTCTGGCAACATCAGTAATAGGGAACTAAGTTTACTTCCAAAGGGAGGAGAAATCATTAAAATTTTAATTTCTTTCTCAACAGTTCAATTATAACATGCCTAATGTGCCAGACATGAACCTTAAGGGACTTAACACAATTATGGGACTGCTCCAATGCACCTTGCTCTCTTGCATTTATTTTCTCAAAAGATTAGGTGTTTGTAAGTGTTTTAGATCATTCTTGCCTCTCATATACTCCATAATGTCTCTCTTCTACTTCCTACACTCTTTCTATTTCTTAGATGCTTGGGTAGATTACTTCAAATACAATGAGAATTGGTTATCTTGCTAGGGACAGGGAGGGAAAAGCAGTTTAAGTATGCCTTTTAAATATAGTTTAGTAGATGTCTCCTTTGTGGATATCATGCTAATGGTTCCCTGTGATCAACAGTCCATTGACCGTTCACTTATTCAATAATAAATACATTGTCTTCAGTGCATCCTTTTTTCTAAAATATTTTTATGGACTGCCATGTGCTGATATCGTCCCTTTCTGATGTTGCAGTCTTGTCATACTCATAACTGAAACCCACTGAAGGACAGAGGAGCCCTGTCACACCTTTAAGTTTTAGGTCTCTGCATTCAATAAAATCATGAATTTTAACAAATAATTCTTGCTCGTATGAAAAAAAACTACAGGAAACTTTGAGAATTCCATAAGTTTAAACCAGAGTCTTTTGCTGAAAAGTTCAGTATATAGGAACTTTATTTTGGATATCAGGGCCAACATTCCCAGAAGGCTAATTAGGCAACTGTATTTGGACTTTGGAGTGCAAGTTAACAAAAACCATTTTAGAAATTTATAATAAGAACACATATACACATCCCAGAACCTAAAGGCATGTAATTCAAAGAGGAAAAGAAATTGAGATACAAATTTGTAATAATTGGTGAATGCATGGTATTTAAGGCCATAATACTAGATAAAATAACTCAGGAAATGAGTACCAATATAAAAGAGAAGAGGTAAAAGGACTAAGCCCTTTAGCACTTTGAGTTTTCTATGTTTGCTCATTTAGAATGTGGTATCCCATTTACGGAGTGAGGAAGGCTTTGAAAAGGGAATGATGAACTGTGTCAAAAGCCACTGATTAAGTGAGTTATCTACAGTGTAAGAAACAAGTTACTTGGCAAATGTATAGGTCATTCATCATCTTGACTAGTAGTAGGTTTGGAGATTTGTTTTTTGTCAGAAAGTAGTAGGGAGTGTTGGTGGGGAGAAGAGCCTGATTAGAGAGATTTCAAGAGAGAATGGTAGTAAACAGATCACCTGTAAAGAGGATCTTTTAAGATGGCTATCTATCAGGATATTTGGAGATAGCAGAAAAAGACAAAGACAAAACATTTGTTTTTCCTATTAAAAAGTTAAAATGGGGCGCCTGGGTGGCGCAGTTGGTTGAGCGTCCGACTTCAGCCAGGTCACGATCTCACGGTCCGTGAGTTCAAGCCCCGCGTCAGGTTCTGGGCTGACGGCTCAGAACCTGGAGCCTGTTTCCGATTCTGTGTCTCTCTCTCTCTCTGCCCCTCCCCGTTCATGCTCTGTCTCTCTCTGTCCCAAAAATAAATAAACGTTGAAAAAAAAAATTAAAAAAAAAAAAAGTTAAAATGGAAGCTCTTATAAGATATGTGTATGCTGGTGGCAATAGCAGTGCGGAGACAGGAAACTCAGGAAGCAGGAAAGAGCAATTCACAAATGAGGAAATTGACACATGAAGCATTGAGAAGTTTGCCCAGGTTCTACTGTCAGCAAGTTGGAGACCTGGAACAACATCTCTGATGTCTCACTCCAGAGATTGTATTCTTCAATTCTATTCTGTGCTCCTTCTGAGTAGAGGAGGGGAATAATTAATCAGCTCACCGTGAACTGGGTGTGTGCCCCCAAATATATTCATTCTAGCAGCCTAAAGGTAAGAGAATTTCTATAATTCCCTGCTCCAGGTTAACCCTGGTGAGTACAGAATTCCTGTGTGGGTGTTAGAAAACATTCTCATGCAACCCACAGAAAGAATCTCTTTTGAAGATTTGTGGAAAAGTATAGGTCATGATTGCCAAAGATGGACCGCAGACCAGGCCCGCAGGCATAAGAAAAAACACTCATTAACCACAGTAATACACAAAAAGAAAATTGAGAAGTTTGTTTCTCTCTTCTTTATAGGCCAAAGCAAAACTAATCCACCAAGATCGGTAAAAATCTACAAACAGTGATACCACGGCACGTAGTTAACAATCTCATTAGGTCAAGAAGATGATTTCATGAGACAGAAATATTTGAGCATCTGTTCTGACTTTATTAACCTGAAAAACTCTACTCAATACAATTTTTCACTCGTACCTGAATAGCCGAGAAGAAGATCATTTAGGAGGCCCCTTCTCTGGGGATCCTGTCCAAGCTAGCAGTACTTTGAGTCCCAGATGACTTCAGAGACGAGTGCTGGGGATCTCATGCCTTATAGTAAAGTGCATCTATAGGATTTGAGTTGCCTTGTGCTAAGTCTTCATCTCCTCTACACCAGGTTTCCTTCCACCAGAGTGTCTGCCCACCAGATCAGGTAGAGAGCAAGTCTTTAGCTGTTTTCCTGCAAGGTGTGCAAAGCGCCCCAGGGTCTAGACAAACAATGCAGGGTTCCACCAGGAGGCAAGATGTCTGCCACCCAAGAGAATCTGAGGCTTCTGAGAAGATGCAGTCTCTTCTGCCATAGCTTCCACTTTATAAACCTCAACTCATTCTGGGGCCAAACTAAAGCCAATAAAGCTGATAAGTTTTCCATCCTCCTAGCTTTTGGTCATCTAGTGTCCTCAGTACAAACATCCTTCTGGGTGCCAGTGTGAGGTTTATCTTTTCTCCTCTTGTCCATGTGCTTATTGAATTTTCCACTGTTCTGGCAGACACTTCAGTTCTATGATTAACTCTTTTCCTTAATGTACATTGACTCTTTCTTTCCCCATTGGCACAATTAAAATCCATCTCATTCTTAAAGATACTACTTTCTCTCCATCCTCCTCAGGTGAACACTGCTCATTTTCTCATTAAAATGTATCTTAAGGAGGGAGAGGGAAGATGGCAGCGTAGGAGGACGCTGGGCTCACCGCGCGTCCTGCTGATCACTTAGATTCCACCTACACCTGCCTAAATAACCCAGAAAACCGCCAGAGGATTAGCAGAACGGAGTCGCCGGAGCCAAGCGCAGACGAGAGGCCCACGGAAGAGGGTAGGAAGGACGGCGAGGCAGTGCACGCTCCACAGACTGGCGGGAGGGAGCCGGGGCGGAGGGGCGGCTCGCCGGCCAAGCAGAGCCCCCGAGTCTGGCTTGCAAAAAGCGGAGGGGCCTGACGGACTGTGTTCCGACAGCAAGCGCGACTTAGCGGCTGGGAGGTCATAAGTTAACAGCCCTGCACAGAAAGCGGGAAGGCTGGAGGACAAAGGGAAGGAGAGCTGCTGAGCCCCCTGACGACAGAGCTCAGTTTGGTGGGGAACAAAGGCGCTCGCCAGCGCCATCTCCCCCGCCCATCCCCCAGCCAAAATCCCAAAGAGAACCAGTTCCTGCCAGGGAACTTGCTCGCTCCGCGCAAACACCCAACTCTGCGCTTCTGCGGAGCCAAACCTCTGGCAGCGGATCTGACTCCCTCCTGCTGCCACAGGGCCCCTCCTGAAGGGGATCACCTAAGGAGAAGCAAGCTAAGCCTGCCCCTCCTGCCCCTGTGCACCTTGCCTACCCACCCCAGCTAAGACGCCAGATCCCCAGCATCACAAGCCTGGCAGTGTGCAAGTAGCCCAGACAGGCCACCCCACCCCACAATGAATCCCGCCCCTAGGAGAGGGGAAGAGAAGGCACACACCAGTCTGACTGTGCCCCCAGCGGTTGGCTGGGGGCAGACATCAGGTTGGACTGCGGCCCTGCCCACCAACTCCAGTTATACACCACAGCACATGGGAAGTGCCCTGCAGGTCCTCACCACTCCAGGGACTATCCAAAAGGACCAAGCGGAAGAATTCCCCTCAGAAGAATCTCCAGGAAATAACAACAGCTAATGAGCTGATCAAAAAGGATTTAAATAATATAACAGAAAGTGAATTTAGAATACTAGTCATAAAATTAATCGCTGGGCTTGAAAACAGTATAGCTGACAGCAGAGAATCTCTGGCTACAGAGATCAAGGGACTAAGGAACAGTCAAGAGGAGCTGAAAAACGCTTTAAACGAAATGCATAACAAAATGGAAACCACCACGGCTCGGATTGAAGAGGCAGAGGAGAGAATAGGTGAACTAGAAGATAAAGTTATGGAAAAAGAGGAAGCTGAGAAAAAGAGAGATAAAAAAATCCAGGAGTATGAGGGGAAAATTAGAGAACTAAGTGATACACGAAAAAGAAATAATCTACGCATAATTGGTATCCCAGAGGAGGAAGAGAGAGGGAAAGGTGCTGAAGGGGTAATTGAAGAAATTATAGCTGAGAACTTCCCTGAACTGGGGAAGGAAAAAGGCATTGAAATCCAAGAGGCACAGAGAACTCCCTTCAGACGTAACTTGAATCGATCTTCTGCACGACATATCATAGTGAAACTGGCAAAATACAAGGATAAAGAGAAAATCCTGAAAGCAGCAAGGGGTAAACGTGCCCTCACATATAAAGGGAGACCTATAAGACTCGTGCCTGATCTCTCTTTTGAAACTTGGCAGGCCAGAAAGAATTGGCACGAGATTTTCAGTGTGCTAGACAGAAAAAATATGCAGCCGAGAATCCTTTATCCAGCAAGTCTGTCATTTAGAATACAAGGAGAGATAAAGGTCTTCCCAAAAAAACCAAAACTGAAGGAATTTGTCACCACTAAACCAGCACTACAAGAGATCCTAAGGGGGACCCTGTGAGACAAAGTACCAGAGACATCACTACAAGCATAAAACATACAGACATCACAATGACTCTAAACCCTTATCTTTCTATAATAACACTGAATGTAAATGGATTAAATGCGCCAACCAAAAGACATAGGGTATCAGAATGGATAAAAAAACAAGACCCATCTATTTGCTGTCTACAAGAGACTCATTTTAGACCTGAGGACACCTTTAGATTGAGAGTGAGGGGATGGAGAACTATTTATCATGCTACTGGAAGCCAAAAGAAAGCTGGAGTAGCCATACTTATATCAGACAAACTAGACTTTAAATTAAAGGCTGTAACAAGAGATGAAGAAGGACATTATATAATAGTGACAGGGTCTATCCATCAGGAAGCGCTAACAATTATAAATGTCTATGCGCCGAATACCGGAGCGCCCAAATATATAAAACAATTAGTCATAAACATAAGCAACCTTATTGATAAGAATGTGGTAATTGCAGGGGACTTTAACACCCCACTTACAGAAATGGATAGATCATCTAGACACACGGTCAATAAAGAAACAAGGGCCCTGAATGAGACATTGGAGCAGATGGACTTGACAGATATATTTAGAACTCTGCATCCCAAAGCAACAGAATATACTGTCTTCTTGAGTGCACATGGAACATTCTCCAAGATAGATCATATACTGGGTCACAAAACAGCCCTTCATAAGTTTACAAGAATTGAAATCATACCATGCATACTTTCAGACCACAATGCTATGAAGCTTGAAATCAACCACAGGAAAAAGTCTGGAAAACTCCAAAAGCATGGAGGTTAAAGAACACCCTACTAACGAATGAGTGGGTCAACCAGGCAATTAGAGAAGAAATTAAAAAATATATGGAAACAAACAAAAATGAAAATACAACAATCCAAACGCTTTGGGACGCAGCGAAGGCAGTCCTGAGAGGAAAATACATTGCAATCCAGGCCTATCTCAAGAAACAAGAAAAATCCCAAATACAAAATCTAACAGCACACCTAAAGGAAATAGAAGCAGA
This sequence comes from Puma concolor, assembly GCF_028749965.1. Lineage (NCBI taxonomy): Eukaryota > Metazoa > Chordata > Mammalia > Carnivora > Felidae > Puma > Puma concolor. The sequence goes on along the minus strand of NC_141670.1, from coordinate 177,505,369 downwards.
ACAGCAAAGGCAGCCTAAACCCAGCAGAAGAAGAGAAATAATAAAGATCAGAGCAGAAATAAACAATATAGAATCTAAAAAAACTGTATAGCAGATCAACGAAACCAAGAATTGTTTTTTTGAAAAAATAAACAAAACTGACAAACCTCTAGCCAGGCTTCTCAAAAAGAAAAGGGAGATGACCCAAATACATAAAATCATGAATGCAAATGGAACTATTACAACCAATCCCTCAGAGATACAAACAATTATCAGGGAATACTATGAAAAATTATATGCCAACAAATTGGACAACCAGGAAGAAATGGACAAATTCCTGAACACCCACACTCTTCCAAAACTCAATCAGGAGGAAATAGAAAGCTTGAACAGACCCATAACCAGCGAAGAAATTGAATCGGTTATCAAAAATCTCCCAACAAATAAGAGTCCAGGACCAGATGGCTTCCCAGGGGAGTTCTACCAGACGTTTAAAGCAGAGATAATACCTATCCTTCTCAAGCTATTCCAAGAAATAGAAAGGGAAGGAAAACTTCCAGACTCATTCTATGAAGCCAGTATTACTTTGATTCCTAAACCAGACAGAGACCCAGTAAAAAAAGAGAACTACAGGCCAATATCCCTGATGGATATGGATGCAAAAATTCTCAATAAGATACTAGCAAATCGAATTCAACGGCATATAAAAAGAATTATTCACCATGATCAAGCGGGATTCATTCCTGGGATGCAGGGCTGGTTCAACATTCGCAAATCAATCAACGTGATACATCACATTAAAAAAAAAAAAGAGAAGAACCATATGATCCTGTCAATCGATGCAGAAAAGGCCTTTGACAAAATCCAGCACCCTTTCTTAATAAAAACCCTTGAGAAAGTCGGGATAGAAGGAACATACTTAAAGATCATAAAAGCCATTTATGAAAAGCCCACAGCTAACATCATCCTCAACGGGGAAAAACTGAGAGCTTTTTCCCTGAGATCAGGAACACGACAGGGATGCCCACTCTCACCGCTGTTGTTTAACATAGTGCTGGAAGTGCTAGCATCAGCAATCAGACAACAAAAGGAAATCAAAGGCATCCAAATTGGCAAAGATGAAGTCAAGCTTTCGCTTTTTGCAGATGACATGATATTATACATGGAAAATCCGATAGATTCCACCAAAAGTCTGCTAGAACTGATACATGAATTCTGCAAAGTTGCAGGATACAAAATCAATGTACAGAAATCAGTTGCATTCTTATACACTAACAATGAAGCAACAGAAGGACAAATAAAGAAACTGATCCCATTCACAATTGCACCAAGAAGCATAAAATACCTAGGAATAAATCTAACCAAAGATGTAAAGGATCTGTATGCTGAAAACTATAGAAAGCTTATGAAGGTAATTGAAGAAGATTTAAAGAAATGGAAAGACATTCCCTGCTCATGGATTGGAAGAATAAATATTGTCAAAATGTCAATACTACCCAAAGCTATCTACACATTCAATGCAATCCCAATCAAAATTGCACCAGCATTCTTCTCGAAACTAGAACAAGCAATCCTAAAATTCATATGGAACCACAAAAGGCCCCGAATAGCCAAAGTAATTTTGAAGAAGAAGACCAAAGCAGGAGGCATCACAATCCCAGACTTTAGCCTCTACTACAAAGCTGTCATCATCAAGACAGCATGGTATTGGCACAAAAACAGACACATAGACCAATGGAATAGAATAGAAACCCCAGAACTAGACCCACAAACGTATGGCCAACTCATCTTTGACAAAGCAGGAGAGAACATCCAATGGAAAAAAGACAGTCTCTTTAACAAATGGTGCTGGGAGAACTGGACAGCAACATGCAGAAGGTTGAAACTAGACCACTTTCTCACACCATTCACAAAAATAAACTCAAAATGGATAAAGGACCTGAATGTGAGACAGGAAACCATCCAAACCTTAGAGGAGAAAGCAGGAAAAGACCTCTCTGACCTCAGCCGTAGCAATCTCTTACTCGACACATCCCAAAGGCAAGGGAATTAAAAGCAAAAGTGAATTACTGGGACCTTATGAAGATAAAAGCTTCTGCACAGCAAAGGAAACAACCAACAAAACTAAAAGGCAACCAACGGAATGGGAAAAGATATTTGCAAATGACATATCAGACAAAGGGCTAGTATCCAAAATCTATAAAGAGCTCACCAAACTCCACACCCGAAAAGCAAATAACCCAGTGAAGAAATGGGCAGAAAACATGAATAGACACTTCTCTAAAGAAGACATCCGGGGGCGCCTGGGTGGCGCAGTCGGTTAAGCGTCCAACTTCAGCCGGGTCACGATCTCGCGGTCCGTGAGTTCGAGCCCCGCGTCAGGCTCTGGGCTGATGGCTCAGAGCCTGGAGCCTGTTTCCGATTCTGTGTCTCCCTCTCTCTCTGCCCCTCCCCCGTTCATGCTCTGTCTCTCTCTGTCCCAAAAATAAATAAACATTGAAAAAAATTAAAAAAAAAAAAAAAAAAAAAAAAAGAAGACATCCGGATGGCCAACAGGCACATGAAAAGATTTTCAGCGTCACTCCTTATCGGGGAAATACAAATCAAAACCACACTCAGGTATCACCTCACGCCAGTCAGAGTGGCCAAAATGAACAAATCAGGAGACTATAGATGCTGGAGAGGATGTGGAGAAACGGGAACCCTCTTGCACTGTTGGTGGGAATGCAAATTGGTGCAGCCGCTCTGGAAAGCAGTGTGGAGGTTCCTCAGAAAATTAAAAATAGACCTACCCTATGACCCAGCAATAGCACTGCTAGGAATTTATCCAAGGGACACAGGAGTACTGATGCATAGGGGCACTTGTACCCAATGTTCATAGCAGCACTCTCAACAATAGCCAAATTATGGAAAGAGCCTAAATGTCCATCAACTGATGAATGGATAAAGAAATTGTGGTTTATATACACAATGGAATACTACGTGGCAATGAGAAAAGATGAAATATGGCCTTTTGTAGCAACGTGGATGGAACTGGAGAGTGTGATGCTAAGTGAAATAAGCCATACAGAGAAAGACAGATACCATATGGTTTCACTCTTAAGTGGATCCTGAGAAACTTAACAGGAACCCATGGAGGAGGGGAAGGAAAAAAAAAAAAAAAAAAAAAAAAAAGGTTAGAGTGGGAGAGAGCCAAAGCATAAGAGACTGTTGAGAACTGAGAACAAACTAAGGGTTGATGGGGCGTGGGAGGGAGGAGAGGGTGGGTGATGGGTATTGAGGAGGGCACCTTTTGGGATGAGCACTGGGTGTTGTATGGAAACCAATTTGACAATAAATTTCATATATAAATAAAAAAAAATAAAAAAAATAAATAAAATTATATAAGTGAAAAAAAAAACAAAACAAAAAAAAAAGATTTAATCATTGTTGCAATTTTCCCAAAACAGTATAATAAATGGAGAGTTGGCCAAAGGAAGTGATGGTATTCAGTAAGAAAGCGATTGTGATGATGAACCAGAGTATCCAAACTATGTTAAGAACGGGGTGAGGTCATAAAGTCCTAAAAAGCATACAAAGATAATTTCTTTTTCTTTTTGTTTTGTTTTATTTTTGGTCTTAGCAAAATCAAAGAATTTATGGGAGGTAAGGTACTAAAAAATAAATAATATGGAGAGATGGGAAAAATAAAATAAAATAAAATGTATCTTAAAATCCAAATAATAACAACAAAAATTAATGCTTTTTTAAAAAATTTAATGTTCACGTTTAAAAATTTTTAATAAATGTAAACATTTATTTTTGAGAGGGAGGGAGAGAGAGACAGAGACAGACAGACAGAAAGGGAGACATAGAATCCAAAGCAGGCTCCAGGCTCTGAGCTGTCAGCACAGAGCCCAATGCGGGGCTTGAACCCACAAACTGTGAGATCATGACCTGAGTCAAAGTCACATGCTTAACTGGCTGAGCCACCCAGATGCCCCCAAAATTGATGTTTAATGAATACTTAAGATTATGACCTTTATATATATTTCTTCATGTGATCGTTATTATTACATAGCATTTTTCAGGTGAGATCATGGAAGCACTGAGATCAAGTAAATTCATGAAATCCACACATTTAGTCAGATATAGCACCAAAGGCTCAAAGAGCCCAACCAAGTCCAATCATGGTGTGTAGTCACAATCTTCTTCTTGCCAACGTCACCTTCCCTTAATAGACAATGTTGGGATATGCATTGCAGAAGAGATGGCACTGAGAATCCTCAGTGCAAAGAGAATGAAATGGTGGATTCTTCTGGACAGTGCTGCGTCTCTTTGATACATATAACATATATGACAGCAGATTGTAATCAGTGGTTACTAGGTGAAAATGAATTAAGGACAAGGCTGTATGTATCTATTAAAAGCTTAAAAATATCGGGGTGTCTGGGTGGCTCAGTTGGTTAGGTGACTGACTTCGGATCAGGTCATGATCCCCCAGTTTGTGAGTTCGAGCTCTGTCACGTCAGGCTCTGTGCTGACAGCTTAGAGCCTGGAGCCTGCTTCAGATTCTGTGTCTCCCCCTCTCTCTACCCCTCCCCTGCTCATGCTCTGTGTCTCTGTGTCTCTCAGTTTCTCAATAATAAATAAATGTTAAAAAAAATTTTTAAGCTTAAAAATATCATACTAGTAAAGCATCCATTTTTCAAAATAGGAGTTAGGTTCTTGAGCCAGGTACTGCCTCTCCTCTTTTCTCTACTTCCATGACAGGCTAATCCCTACTTGGACTCACACATTATTTGTTAGACATATGATACAGTTTTCTCGTATCACAAAGCCAGCCAAATCTACTTCTAAAATATATCTCTAATCGCATTAATTTTTCCGGCTCCACGGCTATCAGTCTAATCCAAGTCTGCATCATGTCTTTCCTGATTCCCATGTTCCTTTTACTTTGCTCTTGTCTCTATCCTATCCTGTCTGCATCTAGTAGCTTCGGTACGTTCAGAAATGGGGTGCTCTAAATCCTTCATTGTTGTCTGTTTGAAAAAGGGAAAAAAATTCAAGAGCTTTAATTCTGTATATCAGGACCCTGCATTATCTAGACACTGTCTACCTGACCCTCAACTTTGACCCCATCATTATTGTTTACCATTCATCAGACACCTTGATCTTTTAGGTTCTCTAACGAAATAATTTTGATTTCAGGATGCATTAATCTTTGGGATGTGCCAGCTAATATATTGTATGTGAAAAGAAAACATTAGAATCATAGTTTTATGTCCTCCTTGATTGCTATTTTTGTTGAAACGTAATGCCTATGTTTCATAATATAGATAATACGTATATAGGAAACAAACATAATAGTTGGTTAGATTTTGGCACAGCATGTTCAAAGTTTTTACTAATAAAGTCTAAAATAAAAAGAAAATTTTCTTGAAAGGCACCATCCTAATGCTGCAAACTATTTCCTACTGTGAGATTTCAAATATGTTACTCTATGCCTGAAACATTTTTGCCCAAATTTTCATCAGGTTACCTAATTGCTCATGATTTATGTAGTGTCATTCACAGAAAATGGAAGTGACTCCCCAATAAGGTTTGGTTCCCTCGTTACATGCTTTTTGTACCTTTTCTTGAAAGTATTAGAGAATGCAAATCAATATATTTATTAGGCAGTAGTATTTAATATGATTCTTACTAAGCAGTACATTTCTTGAGAATTAAAATAATCTATTTTGCTTGCCACTGAATTGCAACGACCTAAATAGAACCTTGTTTCATCAGTTATTTGACCCAAATTGAATTGACTGATTCAATTTAACTCTTGAAAGTTCTATCTCAATCCTATCCAGGTTCCCATGAGCTATCTCATTGACTCTCCAAACATTGAAAAAGTTGCAGAATAAACTATCTACACTGTAAGATTATAGTGCTTTATAGTTTTCAGAGTATAGGTATTTTATGTCCTTAAGTTTATTCCTAAGTATTTTATTATTTTTGGTGCAATTGTAAATGGGGTTGCTTTCTTAATTTCTCTTTCTGTTGCTTCATTATTAGTATATACAAATGCAACAGATTGCTGTGTATTAACTTTTTATCCTGTGACTTTACTGAATTTATTTATGAGTTTTAGTAGTTTTTTGGTGGAGCCTTTAGAGTTTTCTATATGTAATATTATGTTACCTGCAAATAGTGAAAGTTTGACTTCTTCCTTACCAATCTGGATGTCTTTTATTTCTTTTTATTGTCTTATTGCTGTGGCTAGGACTTCCAGTACTATGTTGAGTAAAATTGGTGAGAGTAGACATCTTTGTCTTGTTCTTGATCTTAGAGGAAAAGCTTTCGGTCTTTCACAGTTGAGTATCATGGTAGCTATGGGTTTTTCATAAACAGTCTATGTTGAGGTATGTTCCCTCTAAACCTACTTTGTTGAGGGTTTTTATCATGAGTGGATGTTGTGCTTCATGAAATGCTTTCTCTTTATATATTGAGATGGTCATATGGTTATTATCTTTTCTCTTATGAATGTAATGGATCATATTGATTTGCAAATATTGAACCACCCTTGCATCCCTGGAAAAAATCCCACTTGATCATTTTTGCATTGAAATTCATCAGAAATACTCGCCTATTTTTTTTTTTTTTTTGTAGTGCCTTTGGTGTTTTGGTATCCGTTAATGCTAGCCTTTGGTATCCGTTAATGCTAGAATGAATTTGGAAATTTTCCTTCCCCTTCTATTTTTGGAAAGTTTGAGAAGAATAGGTATTAGCTCTTTAAATTAATCTGTGAAATTATATGGCCTTGGAATTTGGTTTGTTGGGAATTATTTTTATGACTGATTCAATTTTATTGCTCATAATTCCTCTGTTCAAGTTTTCTATTTCTTCCTGCTTCAAATTTGAATGGTTATATGTTTTAGGAATTTGTCCTTTTCTCTTGGCTGTCTCATTTGCTGGCATTTAATTTTTCATAATATTCTTTTCATATCCTTTGCATTTCTGTGGTGTCAGTGTTATTTCTTTTTCTGATTTTGAGTTCTCTTTTCTTGATGTATCTCACTAAAGTTTTAGCAATTTTGTTTATTTTTTCATAAAATAGCTACTGATTTCATTAATGTTTTTCTTCTATTCTTTTATTTATTTCTGCTCTTATTATTTCTTTCCTTCTTCTGGCTTTTGGCTGTTTTCTTTTTTCTTCTCCTTTAGGTATAAGGTTATAAGCAGTTATATTTAAGTAGGTATTTTAAGAAAATATTTATTTTATTGAAGATATGATTGAAAATCATTTTTTTCCTCCTATACATTTCTTTAGAGGATCATCAAAAAGTAGTTCTTCATGTATTTCATTACTGATGTGAAACCTAGAAAGTATCATAAGTGTGGATATACTTGAGATATGGATATTTTCATCCAGTTGAATTCCATACCTTCCACAATGCACTTACTTATTTAAATCTTCTGGCAATTTAGGGTTTTTGTTTTTTTTTTTTGTTTTTTTTTTTTTTTTTTTTTTTTTAATTTTTTTTTCAACGTTTTATTTATTTTTGGGACAGAGAGAGACAGAGCATGAACGGGGGAGGGGCAGAGAGAGAGGGAGACACAGAATCGGAAACAGGCTCCAGGCTCCGAGCCATCAGCCCGACGCGGGGCTCGAACTCACGGACCGCGAGATCGTGACCTGGCTGAAGTCGGACGCTTAACCGACTGCGCCACCCAGGCGCCCCGGGTTTTTGTTTTTAATTAAATGCAGTATGTTTGTTTTTCACATGATACCCATGTGATATGACAGGAAGAACAATTCTTTGTTACATTCTTTTTGGCTATTATGTCTTCCACTCAAAAAAGGACTTCTAAACATTTGTTTATGTTAATAAAATTTTTTTAAGTTGAATATTGAGCATCAAATGACTTTACCCACCCCAAAAAAGTTGCAGAGACTTGTTTAGAAAAATCCTCCTTGTTTAGAAAAATCTCACTCATGAAGCCTTCATGCCATCATTATTAGTTAACATTTTAAGAAATGAACATATCTAGGTTCATAAATTGCTTTCTTAATTTCTCTTTCTGTTGCTTCATTATTAGTGTATAGAAATGCAACAATTTCTTTAGTGGGTATAATTTTCAAATATTTTTGATAACTATAATTTTAGGTGACTTTGGTCATATTACCTTAGAGCATCCATGTTTGCTCCAAGAGGATGCTGTGAAGTGCTTCGGTTATTTATGTGATCAAGAAGGTAAGAGAAAAGGACAAAACCAACTTAAATTCACATCAATATGACTTCCATTCCACAGTTTTCTCCTTCTTTGCCTACCCTTCTAGAAATCTTTTAAACAAAGTGTCCTTTTCTAAGGAACTTAGAAACTTTCTTAGAAACTTTTCTAAGTTTATTTAGTGAAAATAAGTATTTATAAATCCACTTAAATAGTCATGTATGAACTATAATATAATGCAATGAGCTCAACTGTTAACTCTCCCCTACTGCAAAACTCACTCTTTCTTCAGGAAATTCAGATACTGCTTGTGATATGTGACAGAGGGAAACCAAGTGAACATGTCCTTGGTCAATCTATGTATTCAATATTAATAAAGTTTTTAATAAAAATAAATTCAGATAGCTTTCTGCACTCTTTTTATACCTTCAGTGAATCTAGCCATTTTCTGGACCCCTACCCTAGTGCTTTCTAAAAATTCATACTGAAAAATAGGGCATGTTATATTTATAAATTCTGAAATTTTCTTTGAGTTAAATGTTGAACATCCAAATAGAGCCATTAAACTCTTAAATAGAAATAACAAACAATGTAATCTGACATTTATTAGGAAAAATATACATTTCAGTGAATGCAATTTGAATGTGAATATAAAAATAAAATCGCCAGGAAACAGAATCATTAATAGCTTTTAATTTGTACACATTGGAAAGGAAGTTGGAATGAAAGCAGCAAGTTATTGAACTTATTCATAAGGAGCAAACACTAATTTATTCTAGTTGTTAGTGTTAATATAGTCTGCAGCAGTGGACAAATCAATGTTAATTGAGTTCTAAAAGGAACACATGCAGGAAATAGCTTTCACTATAATGAACAGTGGGTACATATGAAAAGACAGCATTGATATTAAATACAGTTTAATTAAGTTCTGAATACGTTTATTAATAACATCAGAAATACTAGACAGAGTGAATAAATTATATACACACTTAAGGTTGTATTCTTTTTTTCCCAGCACTTTATTATGCAAACATTTGAACATGCAGCAAAACTGGAAAAACTTTTTAGTGAATAACCTAAACTCCATCACCTAGATTCTACCATTAACATTTTACTATAGTTCTCATTCATACTATCTATCTTTCTGTCTATTCATCCATGAATTCATCTTATTTTTTATTCATTTAAATTGCAAACATCTCACCAACTTCCTCAAATACTTTAGCATGCAGTTCTTTACTAAAAGTTATGTAAAATAAAGCACATATATTTTTAGTGTACATTCTCTGAGTTTTGATGAATGCATATATCTGTGTAGCCTAAACCTCTATCAAGATACAGAACATAACTCTCCACTCTAGAGTTACCTCCTTATCATTCCAGTCAACCCCCATTTCCACCCAAGACCATTATTGTAATATTGTGACTTATAAAAAAAAATATATATATATATATATATATATATATATATATATATATATATATATATATATATATATATATATATTGGGTCTTTATCCCTATATCTGGCAAAGAGCTCCTAAAACCCTTGGCATTTCCTCTAATGGCAGTGATAAGGCTTGCCTTTTCTTATGTGAATGAGGTGGCTTTTGGACACCACCTAAGAATGGTGTCTGGTCGTCAGTATAGCCAACCAGGTGATGAGACAGTTGGAACTTTCAGTCTTCCCTCCTGACATCCAGGGCAGGGAGAGGGGCCAAAGAATTGATTTCAGTCACAAATGTCCAATGATTTAATCAAACATACCTATGTGGGACACATGGGTAGCTCAGTCAGTTAAGCATCCGACTCGGTTTCGGCACAGGTCGTGATCTTATGGTTCATGGTTTTGAGCTCTGCATTGGACCTCTCCCACTTGCTCTCCTCTCTTTCTCTCAAAATAAATGAGTAAGCTTAAATAAAAGCATACCTATGTAATAAAGCTTCCATGAAAACATGAAAGGAGAGCTTCCAGGTTGGTGATCATGTGGAGATTTGGGGAGAGTGGAAGTTCCTGCATCTCTTCTTTCTGGCTCTTCCTGAGTGTTATCCTTTTGTAATAAACCATAATCTAGTAAGTAAAATGTTTCTGAGTTCTGAGCCACTCTAGCAAATTAATTGAACTCAGGGAAGGGGGTGGTTGGGACCTCCAATTGTCAGCCAATAGGCCAGAAGCACATGAAACAACCTGGACCTTTGGTATCTGAAAGAGGGAGAACAGCCTAGCAGTCCTGAGACTTTAACTTGTGCAATCTGATACTGTCTTTAGGTGGATAATGTTGTAATTAGGTTGAATTACAGGATACCCAGCTGGTGTTGGAACATTGCTTGGTGGGGTGGGAAAACTCCCCCACCGCCCAACACATACACTGAAAATTGGTGCTTAGGTTCAACTCGTTGAACTACTATGATTTTCCACTATAATTCTGCATATTTCTAAAAGTGATCAACTAAAGAAAAGAAATTACCACCTATTCAACTGCTGGGCTTTGATTTTCCAAAGACATTGATAATACTTTCTCTCATTAAAAGAAAAATATTTCAAAGTGTACTTGTGAAATATTTCTGCATCTTTCCAACAGTTGAGTAAAGACTGGAGTTGTTAAAGTAAATATTTATTTAAAGGGAGGTTATGTTTACTTGAAGATAGGAGCATTAGGCCACCTCCATCAAATCTCAGCTAGTTATCTTCATTATGGATGAACCATGGTCATCTACTTGATTATCTCACAAATTTAGATTCTGTTTTGAAATTTCTGGCTAACTCAATACCAACCATACAGTAGGTACACAATAAATATCTGTTAAATGGAATAAAAGAGTGACTAAAACAACAAAGAATGAGGAGGGAACTAACATTTACTAAGGGTTTAGAAATGTGACTAGCATTATGCTACATGTTTTTAAAATATCATCTTGCTTTTCTTTAAAGAAAAATCCTGCAAGTTAGGTACACTTTGTGAATGCTTTGTACATGATAAATGCTCAATATATCACAATAACCTAACTAAATGAATCACTATAACTGCTGAACTGTGCAGGCTGTAATTTACTCAAAGGTTTTAACCCCCAAGAACATCAGAGAAGCAATTGGATTACTCATGTGCAATAGGCTTAACACTAACCTTTTTATATCCACAAATTTTGACTGGACTAGAAAAGAGTAGTTCTAGAAACTTTTTAAAATTATGTAAACCATTGGCATTTGATGATACTGCTTTCTCCTAAAAAACATAAAAAACAACAACTTTATTTCAGGGTCAGAATTTTTCCTACTATAATTGGTAAGTTAAAAAAGCTACACAATTTCTGATGAGCATACATTTCTAGTATTCCATACCAAAAGCAATTCAATTTTAATATAACTATTTCAGAACTGCAATGGGAATTTATAAGGACATGCATTTTCAAGACCAAGCTGGAAAATTAATTTTAATCAGAATTGAGGGAGACCAGAACTGGACATCCACGATAAAATGATGTTTTTATACAACAAGTGAAAGAATCTCAATTTTCTATTTAAATGCTATTAACAAAGGGGGAAAAAAGCAAATTAAAAGGGCAAAATGAACAAATGAGTATACAAGATAACACTAAACAAAAAAATACTACACCATTACCACAAACTGCCAGATAAATATTTATCAAAATCTGGAAATAATTTTCACTGAGTGTAAGGCTGATGTCTGCTCATATTCATGCAGTCATCCAAGAAATATTTATTAAGCACCTTGTCCTGTGGCATAATAGGAAATTCCTTAAGGGCCTTTCGGTTACTTATAATACATTTTATAATGATTGTTGATTACAAATGAGGCCAGGAATTTGTTTTGCAGTAATAATTTAAAATGTGTATTGCCAGAAATTTATTGTTCAAGCTTAATGACTGATTGGCAAATTATATCTTTAAAAATATGTAACAACTCCTGGTGTTGATTTTGTCAGTTGAATAGTCAACTGTTAGAAATGACTTAAATGTTTCTAGTGTTTGAGTTGTACTGGTTGTTTAAGAGCACGTTTACAATATTTAAAAAGTGATTGAATCCATTTACAGATGTGAGTACATCTGTCACTAAATTAGGTTTGTTATTCTACTAAAATTCTATAAAGAAGCCTCAATTATAGTAATTATATAAGATGATTAAAAGTCTTAGACAAAGTTTGATTTATCTGGAATGAGTGTAAGGTATTCTTTGCCTATTTGTGCCCACTATTCTTCATGAGATGTTTCCCACAGTGGCTGCACCATTTTGCATTCGCACCAACAATGCACAAGACTTCCCTTTTCTCCAAGTCCTCGCCAACACTTGTCATTTGGATACCAGCCATTCTGACAGGTATAAGGTATTATCTCATTGTAGTTTTGATTTGCAATTTTCTGATGATTAGAGATGTTCAGCATCTTTTCATGTGTCTTTCTGATATCTGCAGGACTTCGTTGGAAAAAAGTGTCTATTCAGGTCTCTGCCCATTTTGTAATTGTGATCATTTGTTTCTTTGATGATGAGTTGTAGAAGTTCTTTATATATTTTGGATATTAACTCCTTATTGGGTATGTAATTTGTGAATATCTTCTCCCATTCAGTAGGTTGCCTTTTCATTTTATTAGTTTCTTTAATTGTGCAAAACTTTTACTTTGGTATAGTCCCACTAGTTTAATTTTACTTTTGTTTCCCTTCCCTTGGGAGACAAATCTAGAAAAATACTAAGGCTGATCTCAAGGAGATTACTATCTATATTTTCTTCTAGGAGTTTCATGGTTTCAGTTCTCACATTTAGGTCTTTAATTCATTTTGAGTTTATGTTTGTGTATGGTATAAGAAAGTCATCCAGTTTCATTGTTTTGCATGTAGATGTCCAGTGCTCCCAGCAACACTTATTGAGTAGATTTTTCCCCCACTGTATATTCTTGCCTCCTGTGTCATAGATTAATTGACCATATAAGCACGTTTATAAATTATTTTTATATTATACGTTTTGTAGTATATCTTTAAATCTGAAATTGTGATACTATCAGTTTTTGTTCTTTCTCAAGATCGTTGTGGCTCTTCAAGCTCTTTGGTGGCTCCAGACAAATTTTGGTATTATTTGTTCTAGTTCTATAAAAAATGCTATTGGTATTTTGATAGGAATTGTACTGAATATCTTTTATGTAGTATGGATATTTTAACGATATTAGTCTTATATCAGCATGCTATAATTTTCCACTTGTGTCATCATCATTTTTTTTTTTATCAATGTCTTATGGCTTTCAGAGTACTTGGTTAAATTTATTCCTAGGTATTTTATCACTTTGGTATAATTGGAAATGGGGTTGTTTCCTTGGTTTTCTTTCTGCTACTTTATTATTTCTGTATAGAATTGCAACAGATTTCTATACGTTAGTTTTATATCTTTCTAACATTACTGAATTAATTTAGCAGGTGTAATAGTTTTTTTGGTGGTATTTAGGATTTTCTGCAATATAGAATTTCAGGTCTCTAGTCAAAATTTTACCTTTCTCACCAATTTGTAAGCCTTTTATTTCTTGTCTGATTGCTGTGGCTAGGACTTCTAGTACTATGTTGAGTAAAAGTGCTAAGAGTGGACATCCTTGTCTTGTTCCTGATTTTAAAGGAAAAGCTCTCAGTTTTTCACCATTGAGCTTCATGGTAGGTGTAGGTTTCTTATATATGGTTTTGTTATGTTGAGATATGTTCTCCTTAAACCTTTGTTGAAAGCTTTTATTATGAATGGATTTGTATTTTGTCAGATGTGTTTTCTGCATCTATTGAGAGGGTCATGTGGTTTTATTCTTTCTTTTATGAATGTGATGTACCACATTGATTGACTTGGATATATCGAACCACCCTGGCATTTCTCCAATAAATACCCCTTGATCATGATGAATGATTTTTTAAATGTATTGTTAAATTTGGTTTGCAGTGGATTTCTGTACATTGTTTTTGTATCCTGCAACTTAATTCATTTCTCAATTGCCAAATTTTTTTTTGGTAGAGTCTTGAGGTTTTTTATGTACAGTATCATGTCATCTGAAAATAGTAAAAGTTTTACTTCTTTGTTACCAATTTCAATGACTTTTATTCTTTTTTCTTGTCTGATTCCTGTGGCTAGGACTTCCAGTACTGTGTTCAATAAAAGTGCTGAATGGACATTCTTGCCTTGTTCCTGATCTTAGGAGAAAGTTCTCAGTTTTTTACAAGTGCATATAATGTCAGCTGTGGGTTTTTCTTATATTGCTTTTATTATGTTGAGTATGTTCCCTCTAAACCTATTTTGTTGAGGGTTTTTAGCATGAATGGATATTTTACTTTGTCAAATGCTTTTTCTTCATCTGTTGAAATGATCATATGGTTTTGATCCTTTGTCTTACTGATGTGATGTATCATGTTGATTGATTTGTGAATATAGAACCATCCTTACTTCCTAGAAATAAATCCCACTTAATCATAGTGAATGATTCTTTAATGTATTGTTGGATTCAGTTTGCTGTTTTGTTGAGGGTTTCTTCATCTGTGTTCATCAGGGATATTGGCCTGTAGTTTTGTTTTTTTTTTTGGAGTGTCTTTATCTGGTTTTAGTATCAGAAGGGTGGATGCCTTTTATTTTATGCCAGATAGTGAAAAGATTTTTTGAAGCTCTACATAATATATTTCTTCAGAGAGTATTTATGTTTTCCTCTTTTAATAGAGGAAGATGATAATCTTGACCCAATCAGGGTCTAAACTGAATTGAGTTCGTGAGGCAGTTTTGACCATGCTCTGTTAAGATTCCAATTCATACCTGCTCTGACCATATGGATCTCTCAGGATTCCAACTGGAGCTTGTATGTTCACAAGGGAACCTCTCCATGATAGTAAATAAACTTGAATCTTTGATTTCTTAGTACTAGAAGCCTACAAAAAACTCAACTCTGCTATAGAAGACTTCTCACTGAGCTTATTAGCCTACTGCCATAGGCATCATTATTCAGTAAGTTGTCTTAAAAGGGGAAACCAGCTATAGTCAGTTTTTATTTTTCCCTTCCTGAGATTTTTGTCCCTTGAGTCTCCAAATTTGCCTCCTTAGCTATACAAGAGTCCAAAATCTCTGCTGATTTATCTCTCTGTGAAAAGCATCTCTCAACTTGATCAAAGACCAGATTATTTTCAACTTATTTCCTTATGCATAGATTCTGTGAATAGCCCCAGAAAAAGAGAAGCTGTACAATATCAGCTCACATCTTGAATGTTCCTACTTCCTGAGAATATTGGCACATTTATTCCTACTGCTTTCAGCAATAGACTTTATAAAAATTTTTTAATCCATTGTTCCTAGCTCTTGGTGGGATGACTTTTCTTCTTCAAACTATTTCCTTATGCCATGACTTCATTTATTTACTGTATATTTCACTAGTGACTATAGACTATGGTACAGGCACTGTTCTGGGTGCTGGGAATATAGTGATGACCTAAGATTCTACACTGACAGATTCTAGTGTAAATAATTAGACACTTAAAATATATACTAATAAATATGTACATTGTTAGATGGTGATGAATTCCTATGTTAAGAAGATACAGGGATAGAAAGTGATGATGCCATTTTATATGGGATGTTTAGAGAAGGTCTGTCTGGTAAGGAGCTATTTGATGACATAAATGAAGGTAAGACGTGTATGTCTGGACTGTGTGCTACTGACAGGGAATAGTTCCTGCAAAGCTAAAGCATTTTCATGTTTGGTGATTTTGAGGAACAAGTATGCTTGTAGCAAAGTGAGGGAGGTGAGGATTGGTGAGATGACAGAAGTAGCAGTTGGCACATTGAAACCAATTATTCCAGGGCTTCCATTTATAGATTACATTCCATTTAACAGAAATAGAAACCTATTCAGGGGTTGGTAGGAGAGACTATTTTATATTTAAGAAGATTAATTTGGCTTTTATTTAAAAAGATTAGTCTGTGATTTGTTCCACATAGTACAAGTGAGAAAAGTTGAATCTTTTGTAATCTTTCAGGTGAGATAGGTCAGTGGCCTGAACAATCTAATGCAGAGTGGAGAAGTGTGGACTTTTGAGCTAGACTGCCTGCATTCAAATGCCAACTTTGCTTATCATTACCTGAATAATCTGCTTAATCTGTCTGTACCTGAGTCCTGGGAAGGGCAGAAGAGGGTAGAATGGAAAGGATAAAGAGATTTAGATATAGTGTATTTGAGATGACAGCTGGACACTCAGTGGAAATGTAAATTACAGTCAGAAGCTCAGTGGGTAGGTCCAGGCTGGAACTAAATGCATGGGATAGACACGAATATGTACTATATTTGAAACTATGAGATTAGATGGGTTCCTCTAGGAATTCATTTATATAGAGATGAGTATCCATTAGGGGATCCAAGACTGACTAGTGAAGAAGAAGAAAACCACATGACAGAAATATCATGGGGACCAATGCTAGAATAGATTTCACAAAGGCGGGATGACCAACTGTGTCAAATGCTACAGATGGTGAATGGTCAGGTACGATGACTGAAATGACTGAAAAGTGACCATTTGAATTAGCAATGAGGTTGTTTTGACCTTACCGGCAGCAGTTATGGTAAATGGCAGGGAACAGAAGGCTGAATGAAGAGGGTTCAGAGAGAAAATGGGAGGGGATGAAAAAGTTGGTAAGTGAGACAGTTTGCTGGAAGGGAAGATGAGATCCCCTCTAATGATATACACGTCACTTTGATTTGATGAAGGTTAATTTTGATCCAGTCTCAGGCAGTAGGATTATGGTTTGGCTTATCTGTGTTGACTGACATGACTTTATGTCTCTACCTAGTCTAGTGAATACTCCCGTTATTGAACTCAAGATCTGAGTTGTTCGTTGAAAGGATTCACAGTATTCTCTTTCAAGTATGTGAAGGGTTGGCATCTTCTCTGCAGGAAGAGTGTTCTTGATGTCATAGAATTTGAATCTTTACAAGCAGGCCCAAGCTATAATTTTGCTGGGCAAAATTTCAATGGTTTATGCTGTATTACTTCAGCATTTAAGTTACCTTGCTAGCTGACTTCTAAGCAGTTATATCTCCACATGGTCTCTCATCCTCCATTAATCATTATGATAGCTATAATATTACATGGTATTGATTACACTGATGTCATGTTACCAAGATATTCTGAGATGTGGGGGAACAAGAGTGTAAGAACCGATACTTGTAAGTATTCTGTTTATCCGACATCTTTATTTAACATAAAAGTGTGCTAGGGCTTTCACTAACAAAATATGACAGACTGGGTAGCTTAAACAATAGGACTTTTTCTTACAGTGCTAGAGGCTAGAAGTCTAAGACCAAGATGTTAAAGAGTTTGGTTTTGTCTGAGGCCTCTCTCCTTGGCTTGCGGAAAGCTGGCCTCTTGCCATGTCTTCACCCAGTCTTTCTTCTGTGCACATATATCCCCTGGTGTTTCTTCATGTGTCCAAATTTCCTTTTTTAAGGACACCAGTCAGATTTGATCAGGGCCCATACTAATAATCAACTCTTTAAAGGCCTCATCTCTAAATATTCCATATTCTGGGGTACTGGGGATTAGGGATTCAATATATGGAGTTTGGAGGAACACAATTCAGCCCACGACCTATGGTAACCTGTTGTATTAGTGCATATTTTAAAAGAAAAGGGAAAAAAATTGATAGAGGCAATTTTAAAACCAGTAGGAAGCCTCAGAACTTGAACCAAATGACAGCTAGAAAAACTAATACGTTAATAAGTAATATTTATTAAACCTCTATGCAATAGGTGTGTGTGTGTATGTCTATACACACACATATAAATATATATATGTGTGTGTGTGTATATATATATATATATATATATATATATATATGTATAAAATTAGTCATCACAAAATGCCTACCAGATAGGTATTATTCCCAGTTCTCAGATAAGGACATTTAGATTCTGAACACTAATCCTATAATTCATAAAAGGTCTTAAATCTATAGAGTTATCTGAATTATTAAGTTTACATTCAACATATGATACCATAGCAGAGAGGATAGGAATATACAATACTAGCTTAGAACATTTGCAATAAAAATAACTGAGATATAAAACAGATAAACTTTCGTTACCTGTAATATTCATTTCTGTGCTTTGCATTTCCAAATGATTAGAGATAAACGTACACATGACAGAAAACTGTTCGCGTTATAAACATAATTCTTCTTGTTTTAATGTTTGTGAGAGAGAGAGAGAGAGAGAGAGGAGAGGAGGGGAGGGGAGGGGAGGGGCGGGGCAGAGTGAGGTGGAGACATAGAATCTGAAGCAGGCTCCAGGCTCTGAGCTGTCAACACAGAACCCGACACGGTGCTTGAACTCATGGAACACAAGATCATGACCTGAGCTGAAGTAGATGCTTAACTGACTTAGCCACCCAGGTGCCCCTAATTCTATCTTTTGACGAGTGAATGATAATTATCAAACTTTTGGTGCAGATAGTTTTAAGATAAAGTTTTTTTTTTTTTTTTTTTTTAATGTAATCTCTATACACAATGTGGGGCTCATACTTCACAACCCCGAGATCAAGAGTAGTATGCTCTACCAGGGTGTCCCATAAGATGGTAAAAGTTTAATCATCTTTTCTCCAGAGGAATTATCAAAAGTTTGAGCAAACATGAAAATATCTGAACAGTACAATCTCTTCAAATAAATTTGATGCATTTTCAAAAATATTTCCTTTTGCAATATACAGTTATGTGTATTTTAGAATTATAAATTGTCCTCTAAACAATGCAAACTGGCAGCTATTAATGTACACAAGTCATATTTTGCTTCAATTACTTGTGCTTAGTTCTGAATTCTCAATGCCATTTGGATAAATCGTCAGGTAGTGATTTGTTTAGAGGTCAAATATTTAAAATCCATGCCTTGTAATTAATCTTAGGGCTATAGAAATGAAAGAGGACCATCAATATGTTTGTGTCACATCTGTGTATATTAATCATTTAAAATAACAGAATATTCATAATGATGTTTGGAAAAAATGAAAGCTTGTTTGAAGTATATATAATAAATTCAAATGATTAAAAAAGAGAAAAGGTAAGATGATCAGATTTATTTCTAAATAACCTTTAACTTCAGAAAATAATCACATTCAAGTGAACTTGTAAAACAACTGAATTTTTATTCAAAATATGAGATGTCATCGTTAGCCCTTATCTTACTCTTGAAAAATGGAGACAAACATACAGGAAAGGAAGGGAAACAGAGCTATTTGATTCTAAGCTCAAGTTTCAAAAGTCTTCAGAGAAGGCAGGTAAAAAACTCCAGCTACTTTCCCATGGTCAATTATAGTCCATATGCCTCATCCCATAAATATTATAATTTATTAGGGATAATAGTTTTAGGTTCTTTTTCCTAAGTACCATGATTTCTTGCTTTACATGAAGGCTCCCCAGCGCTGCCACCTATTTCATAAACTGACCTGCAGTTTCTTTCGAATTTTTTTTTTTAATCAGTACAGATTTAAAGAATAAATATCACACCTCCATGGTAAACTATTTTATCACCACCAAATAGAAGTGATCAGTATTTTACAAGGAAGAAATTCAGAGTATTTAAGAGTACATTCCTATACAATGACCAGACTCACAGAAGTATGGGCTTTCGTATAACAGATTCTGAAGAAGACCCTGAAAAGGGGGGTAAAATAAGTGGCTGAAATAAGATAATTTTAATCAAACCTCATCAGACCTAACAAAATTCTTAGGAAATGGATGAAACGCGCTGTCGCTAAAGTGAACTATACTTAGTATCGTCTGTTGGAGGAAAACCACCAACTCAGTAGCTGACCCTAATGTGGAGGCAAAAAACAGAGGGCTTTATCATTTATTAGGCACAGGAGGAGACTACTTTTTTTTTTTTAAAAGAGACCTGATTAAATGTGAACTGGTAGCTGCCAAAAGTGGGGTAAACTATCCCCCACTCTAAAATGGCCATGTGTTGTATATTTCCAGTTAATTATGACGTTGTGGAGAAAGAGATCACAACCTTACTTAAAATAACAAGAAATGAAATACAAGGTAAAGCAATGACAAAAAAAAATTAAAACACAGTAACAAAACCGTGTGATAATGAATTTGTACAAAATCCATAGTAAGGAATTTTAAAAAAATGTACACAGCAACAGTCAGTGCAAATGGCAACCATGCCAGGTCTTCAATGCAGTGTTAAGTTTCTTCTCAGCAGCCACCTGCGAAGAACTGGAGAGTAGTGAATGCACACCATGGATGGTTCCCTAACACCATAAGTAAGTGTGGCCAGTGCCATGATTCGTGTTTGTTGGCTGAACATTACCTTGGGAAGCAGTCACTAGACTTTTTTTCTTACCAGGCAGTTCCTCATTAATAAGTTCTGGTCCATAGTGAACTAGAATGAATCTTAATGGACCTCCTTGGTTTTTTGTTAACTCTTGCTTCATTTGAAAACTCCAATGTTTGACAGGCAGCCACTAAAATAAATCCTTCCTCTTTACAACTTCCCTTTCTTTTCCATATGATGTAAACCTAAAAACATGGTAACTTAATATACAAGGTTTCTCAAAGTGCAAAATGTGATACATATAGTTTCATAGGCTTCAGTTAAAACATTTTATACAATACAGTACAGTTTGAGATTTCTGCTCATAAATTACACCATTCAACAGACAACTACTGTAAAAGCCTGGCTGACTCACAGTAACCCAATGCCTTCTTACACAAGGTTAATACACTTAAACGGTACAAATTTTGTTCAGGCCAAAAAAACCATAATCTTACACTTATCACATATGTACACATACATTTTAAAATGCTATTTAAATGCTTATGTATAGCTAGACAAATCTCACAAACCATGAATTACTGTTTGGTTTCTGGTTTGCACGCAAACACTGTATACAATATTACAAAAAAATAATCTGCAAAACTATTTTATCTCTTTCTGCAAGACCTGCTCATCCTGTAAGTCTTTTGGAAGGGCTCTTGTCCGTTGCAGAACCAGGCTAAGTTCTTCAATAACCTTTGATGGTAACTTACTATCAGAGTCTAAAACAGCTTTGCCATTGCTGTCCTCGGGTTTCCTCCATGTCTTGAGGGCTTTCTGGCTTTTCTGTTGCCCATGAAGGACCTCAGCCTCCGTGTCCTCCAGACAGTTGAAACTCCGATGTTTTCTGGTTCTAGTTCGAAGTTTCTCGTCCTTGTGCTCCAGGCACTGGGCCACCATGGAGGCTCTCTCCCTTAAGCTGACATCCCCAAGCTCTTGGTCACGCTTTTCACTGAGCCTCAGCCGTTCCAGCTCTGCTCTCGCACTCTGAAAATAAAATACAACATCTCAGGAGAAAGCAGGATTCGGTACAATTTACATTGAAAACACATTCCAGGGGCGCCTGGGTGGCGCAGTCGGTTAAGCGTCCGACTTCAGCCAGGTCACGATCTCGCGGTCCGTGAGTTCGAGCCCCGCGTCAGGCTCTGGGCTGATGGCTCAGAGCCTGGAGCCTGGTTCCGATTCTGTGTCTCCCTCTCTCTCTGCCCCTCCCCCGTTCATGCTCTGTCTCTCTCTGTCCCAAAAATAAATAAACGTTGAAAAAAAAAAAAAAGAAAACACATTCCACAGAAATGTGCATGCTTCTTATTTTGAGCTTATTTCTGTGACTTAGGTTCTAACTTTACTTTGACACAAGTGGCATGTCAGAATTCACTGACCAAGAGATCAATACAGTCATCTTACAGGTATAAAATCAAATGAAAGGTAGACCATGGAAATTCATTTTAACATACACTTAAATTATAGCTTCAAAGAGGTCTCTCAGGTTATTCAGATTGACTCTCATCACCTTTTTAAAAAAATTTATTTAAATCCAAGTTAGTTAAATAGTGTAATAATGGTTTCAGAAATAGCAGTTAGTGATTCATCACTTACATAAAACACCCGGTGCTCATCCCAACAAGTGCCCTCCTTAATGCCAACTGCCTATTTAACCCATCCCCCGACCCAACACCCCTCCAGCAACTCTGTTTGGCCTCTGTATTTAAGTCTCTTATGGTTTGCCTCCCTAGTTTCACCTTATTTTTCCTTCCCTCCCCCTATGTTCATCTGTCTTGTTTCTTAAATTCCACATATGAGTGAAATCATATATTTATCTTTCTCTGACATTTTGCTTAGTATAATACATTCTAGTTCCATCCACATTGTTGTAAATGGCAAGATTTCATTCTTTTTGTTGGCCAATATTCCATTGTATGTATGTATGTATGGGTATATACCACCTCTTCTTTATTCATCAGTCAGTGGACATTTGGGCTCTTTCCGTAATTTGGCTATTGTCAATAGTGCCGCTATAAACATTGGGGTGCATGTGCCCCTCTGAGTCAGCATTTTTGTAGCCTTTGGATAAATACCTAGTAGAGCAATTACTGGGTTGCAGGGTAGTTCTATTTTTAATTTGTTGAGAAACCTCCATACCGTTCTCCAGAGTGGCTGTACCAGTTTGCATTCCCACCAGCAGTGCAAAAGAGAATTCTTTCTCCGCATCCTTGCCAACATTTGTTGTTTCCTTATTTGTTAATGTTAGCCATTCTGACAGGTGTGAGGTGGTATCTCATTATGGTTTTGATTTGTATTTCCTGATGATGAGTGATGCTGAGCATCTGTTCCTGTGTCTGTTAGCCATCTAGATGTCTTCTTTGGAAAAGTGTCCATATCTTTTGCCCATTTCTTCACTAGACTGTTAAGTTCTTTATAAATTTTGGATAGGAACCCTTTTTCTGATATGTCGTTTGCAAGTATCTTCTCCCATTCTGTCAGTTGCCTTTTAGTTTTGTTGTTTCCCTGGCCTCTGGAGACAAGTCTAGTAAGAAGTTGCTGTGGCCGAGGTATTGACTTTCATTTCAAACTTGCCTCTTCCAATTCATTTCTGCTTAAATGTGTCATATGTTGGTATATGTGTAATTCCTACAGTGTCATGTATGTGGCTATAGGATTTGGGGATACACCCTATACTTGTACTACAGCCCCCTCTTTGAGACTCACAGTACATATTAGTATATTAAAGATGTTGAGCAGGTCTATGGCAGAGAAATATGTTTGACTTCTTTTTCTGCTCTTTTCCTCCTCCTCTAATACCCGACCAGTGAAATCCTTCCTCCCACACAATGTCTTTTAGAACCCTGCAGATCCAGTCTTTCTGAAAATACTGAAATAACTGAAAATACTGAAATTAATGTGTATTAATATATAACTTAAATATATTCCTATTAAATATAAATATTAAATATAAATTGATAATATTAAATAAATATATATTTATGAATTAAAACTCACTTTTGGATCCGGGAATTAGAGCACACTTTCATTTGCTGAACTATAAAGGCGTGCTTTCTTAACTAGTGTTCAGGATGTCTTATGACTGGGCAATTTCTGGCATAAAGAACTCTCATCAGATCATCAAAGAGTTAGGGGATATAGCTCAGGGGTAGAGCATCTGACTGCAGATTATCAGAGCACAACAACTGAATAAAGTGTAAGACAGAGGAACAAACAACAGACAGTCAAGCTTATGGCAGTGTGGACCCACTGAAAAAGGAAGGATACCCAACAAACTGGATCAGAGTGTAGGTGGAGTAGAAAAAAAAGTTATTTTTCTTTTCACAAGAAGAATTGAAGAAATGTCTTTGAAAGTTCCCTGGTAAAAGGTGCAAAACATAGAAAGCAAATATCTGAAGGAGAATTTGAGTTATGAATGTTGAAACAAGATGAAATTTTAATCTGGTATTATGTGTGACACTGAGTAGCATAAATGGAAGAGACACTCAATATAATTATGTTTAAAAGTTTTCTCCGCAGTGCTTACTCGTGTGATTATCCGAATGCCCTGCTACCAAGTTGACTCAATGCAAGCAGGGGGTTTTGATTTGTTCACCGAATGTGAACCCAGTATAGTGCCTATACTTATGATATGATTGATAACTTTTCAAATATTGAATAAAGGTTTAAAATTTTTCAAATATGTAACACAGTTTTTTATTTTCTTAAATTCCATTCAATCCAGACATGAAATTAAAACATACAAACTCAGGCTGAATATAAATATTTTCACAAATATATTTTATAACCTGGAGTTTTGTGAAAAAAATTATGCTTATATATCTCAGGGAAATACATTTCATCTGCTCTAAAAACTGATGAAATATTTAGTACCTAGCTTAATTCCAAAGTTTCATTAGACTACGTTAAAATATGGAGACAGCTGTGATGTTTGCACCATGTGAATGTAATTAATGCCACTGAACTACACTTAAATAGGATTAAAATGAACAGTTTTATGTTACGTATATTTTACCAAAACAAAATACCCCTCCCCCAAGGTGAAAGATGAATGAGAATGATGGCTAACCAGCATAGGGATACGACTGGGAGTTTATAAATAAATATTAACCACGGTAAGACTTACTTGGCATCTATTACCCAGGGAAAATTAAGGAGCAATATAGACTTTTTTTCTTATTGAAGTATAGTTGACACACAATGTTACATTAGTTTCAGGTGTACAACATAGTGATCTGACAAGTCTATGTTATGCTGTGCTCACCCCAAGTGTAGCTACCATCTGTCATCCTACAACACTATTACACTGACTATATTCCCTGTGCTGTGCTTTTACTCCCATGATCTTTTAGTATCTCCCTCTCCCCTTTATCCATTTTGCCCATTCCCAACCCTCCTCCTTTCTGGAAACCATCAGTTTGTTCTCTGTATTTATGGATAGGTTTCCGTGTTTTGTTTTTTAGACTCCACACAGAAGTGAAATCACATGGCATTTGTCTTTCTCTGACTTGTTTCATTTAGCACCACATCTTCTATGTCCATCCATGTTGTTGCAAATGAAGATTTCATTTTTTATGGCTGAATAATATTCCACTGTATACATACATAACACTTCATCTATTTAGCTATGGACACTTGGGCTGCTTCCATAATTTGGCTATTATAAACAATACTTCAATAAACACGGGGGCATTTATCTTTTTGAATTAATGTTTTCATTTTCTTTGGATAAATACACATTAGAATTACTAGATAGTATGTTTAATTTTCTGAGGAACTTCCATGCTGTTTTCCATGGTGGCTGCACCAATTTACATTCCCACCAACAGGGGAGTGTGCACCAGGGTTCTTTTGTCTCCACAGTCTCATCAACACTTGTTATTTGGGTACTAGCCATTTTGACTGGTGTAAGGGGTTATTTTATTGTGGCTCTGATTGGCCTTTCTCTGATAATTAGTGATGCTGAGCATCTTTTCATGTGTCTGTTAGCAATCTGCAAGTCTTCCCTGGAAAAATATCTATATAGAAGTGTTTGATGGGTAAGATTCTAGATCACCATTTCCTGCTTGAACTGCTCATCATTCTTCATTGCTTATTATTTGTTTTACAAATATTCTTAAAAAATTTTTTTTGAAACAATTATCCCATATTGTCTTCCAAGTTCCTTATCCTTTTGATTCAAATGTTAACTATGCAGTAGGCATTATTCTAATAAATTCTCAACTATGATATCATTGAATCCTCACAATAGCCATATGAGGTAGAGCCTTTTATTATCCCTACATGCTTGCAGATAAAGAGGCTGAGTACAATGAACTCCGGAGGTAGCCAAATCACAGGTAGGATCTAGTATGTGCATTTTTTTTTTTAATGTTTATTTCTGAGAGAGAGAGAATCCAAAGCAGGCTCCAGGCTCTGAGCTGTGAACACAGAGCCATGAGATCATGACCTGAGCCGAAGTAGGATGCTCAACTGACTGAGTCACCCAGGGGCCCCTCTGGTATGTGCATTCTTAAGTACCATGTTTGCCACTCGTGTGTGATCTCCTTTGGCCCATTTCTTTCTCTGGCTTATTCAGCTAGCTCACTACTAATTCACTCAATTAATTTTGGAAGTGGATTTTTCCAGGATGACTGCCTGCCTGAGTGAGGTATTCTCCTCCAACTTTCAATAGAACCTCATGAAACCAAGACATGAAATGGGGCATTACCAAATGGCCAAAGCACCAAATTTGCCAATCTGCCAACACCTTGTTTGAAAAACAGTTCTTGAATACATCCATTGATGTGACTATGAATATATCCCATTTAGCAGTATTTTAAGCCATTTTCCATTTTTAAAACAAAGGACCAAAAGTGATTATTTTATAAATGTATTTTCTTAAATATTTACATGAATCTAATTCTGTAACAAACATTTTAATGGTTAATATGCAATTTTCAATTTCTATTAATAGTGTTTTAATGCTTTTTAAACTTTCAATGTTTTCCCAACACTAGAGCATTTAAAATCTTTCTCTGCCAAATTTGTTGAATCACCCCATGTGCAAAATTTATAAAAAGGTTAATTTAGCTTAATTGTTCATAAATTTTCTAGCAGTTAAGATTTCATGGAATTAAGAGCTTATCACAAGGTCTTTATAGTTTGGAGTTTATCAGTTTTCTGATCTTAAGTATGATAAAAAAGAAAAAAATTGTCTCTGAAATTCTGGATTTGAGAATAGTTAACAAATTATTATACTATATATTTAGTCATCATCCTAATCCTATACTGGATACTGGTTAATGTCTTTTGATTTGCTTTGCTCCATAACTCATCCCAAGGCAATGTCAGAAGAAGCTGGGGTAACAGGTTTGTCTCGTTTGTTTAAACTGTTTCCTAATGTGAGTTCCTGGGAAATGGGACTCTTAGAATTTTGAAATTCTAGATTATTTTAGGAACCCATAATTGTGCAGAATGCTTAAAAAAATTTTTTTTAATGTAAGTGCAGAAGGAAATAAACCGGTATTTCAAAGCTTTTATCTTTTAGTGAAGAGGAATATTATTACATTGGGATAAATGTTCAAGGAAAGATATACATAGAAAAAAATTTTAAATCTGATCACTAAGTTAAAATAGCTTTAGTCTTTTAAAATTTAAGAGAGAGATTCAAACCACTCAGTCCCAAACCTAGGCTTGAAGAACTTTTTTTTTTTTTTTTTTTTTTTTTGCTTGGAGGGGCTCAACTAAAGCACTGAAACATGCATTATTCCCAAAGCATCTAATGAGGTTTAAGTGCAAACAGCTCATGTCCTTTCCTGAAGAGACTAAACTTCAAGTGAAGAGTGATGCTACTTATGTTCTCCCTGCCCCTGCCCCTCAAGGTGAGAAGGAGAACAAAGCCGCTGTCCTGAAAGATGCCACATCATTTTTACTGATGCTCAGGGGTCATCCTGCAGTTCCTTAAATTAACTGCGACACCGCATCAGTTCCCAAACCACTGGGATTTGACTGTGTTACTAGAAAGTATAGTTACTATGGATCCAGACATAATTGGCCCTGGGCTCATCCTAAACGTGTTAGAAGTGAACTTGTATGACTAATTTGAGACTGTAATTTTACCATATGGACCTCTGAATACATATTTAAAGTTGCCTATGTTACAGATAGTAAGTGGTATTATGCATATTTAATTGCCCTGCCAATGACATTATTAAAACTCTTTAAGAAAACTTAAGATATAAAACTTAAAGAGGATCATAGGGTTATTCATACATAATGTTTTCTTGCAGGATATGATTTGTATACCATGCTTTCCAAAGATTACTGTTGAGTTTTTGAAGCCAGTTATAATTAATATAAAACAAATAAATTCTGAACCTACCTCAATATTTTTCCTGGCTTGGGTTGCACTTTTCTCATGCTGGATTGGAATTAGAGGCAAACCTCCGATTTTGGGATTTTTGGTTATAGAACGTTTTCGTTCCTTTCCAGCTGGTGGCAATATGTCATTTTCATGCTGTGGAAACACAATTTCTCGCTGTTGGTGTGTTATTTTATTATGTAGTAGATCATGTTACAGTTACTTGGCTCCTTTTCCATATTTCCAAATCAAATGATCTGCTTTCCATGAGAATGCCATTTGTAACTATGATGTTGACTCTGGTAGCAGCATTGCTTGAGGATGTAAAACTCTTAAGTGAACAGAACTTTGAGGTCTCCATTCAAAGTTTCAAATACATGGCTTATGTACTACTTATCAAATCAAAAGGAGGAAAATATTTGATGAAACTGGCAAATCTCTTTGTGGGAGAAAAATAACACACTTGTCTATTTTTCTAGGCCCTGTAATCAAAGTAACTATGCACATATTTTCTCCCTCTACTAAAGACAATTTTAGTGTAAAAACAATTTGACCATATAGACCTCAAATCAACCTAAGGCATGGCCATCAGAAACATCAGCCTCATTTTATGACCTTTTGAAAAATGTTACTTTTTCATCTAATTGAATTCCAAAGAAATTACCTTGCACACAGACATTTATACTGAAAATCATTGTACAACCGAGTATGGCACATTTGTTCTCAAATTATTGACTACATATTCTGGCCAACTGAGCAATTATAGATATGACTGGAGAAAAATTAATTTTGCATTGGGGAGAAATATCCACAGGTAAAAATATAAGCTCTTGAGTGATAAATCCATCAGATATGCATATAAAAGAAAAATATTTAAAGAATTTTTCTACTCCTCAGGGTAGATTAACTTTCCAGAAGTTGGCAAAAGGAAATTGATTTTCAGACAACAATCTATGAAAGAACTACAGAATACCAATTATAAAATGATAAGCTTTATGGATGTTCTGTTGAAATGAAAGCCTTTTGGTAAACTGTCTAGCTAAAACCTATTCTTTTTTTCTCTATTAAGATTCAGCGCATTCCTGCCTTTTATTTCAATTAGTATCTTAATGTATTTTACAGCAAAGGATTCAACAAGTATTTGCTGTGTACCCATATATAATGGCAAGATTATATTGAGGGACATACACCAGACTTTGTGATTATCAGTGTATATAATCTCACAACATATATACTACATATAAATAAAATCTCATTTAATCTTCAATGATCCTACAGTGCAGATCTTTATTATGAGACTGAGTGTATATGCATCAGATCTACCCTTGAGTTTTAGTGAAGTGTTTATTTTGGCTCAGCAAATCTATAATGGTAGATTATAAAATATTTCAGAGAGAAAGTTACAAGCTTCATAATGCTATTTTTATGTCAAAGCCCTAAACTTGGTAAAAGTAATTTTGATATTATATAATTGGGATGTTCCCAACATGTAAAGCTAAAAGAAAACTGGCTGGAAAGGAATTCACTAACCCTATGGATTATGCTTACACTTTATACAGTACATGTGTTAAATGATAGAGAAATCAAAGAGCAAACACAGTCTTGCTTTTTCTGATGTGATATACACAGTGTTCTGTGTACTGGCTAACTAGTTCTTATCAGATGAATCCAAGAGGTATTTTCCCCAACAGTACAAAACACTGTATCTGAGTAATATATTATGACATTCATAGTTTTCTATAAATGATCTTAAAGGTCCTACACTTTATGGATCACATGGCTGAGGATCATACTTTCATTATTATAACCAGTGATCACACCCCAAAATCTTCAGTTCTGTCTCCCACTATTTTTTCCCCATCCTTCCAGCCTTGAGGTATAACTGACAAAACTGTGAGATATTGAAAATGTGCAATGTGACAATTTGATATATGTATACATTGTGAAAGAATTCCCCCCAATTAAGTTAATTAATACATCTATCACCTCACTTTTTTTTTTTTTTGGTGAAAACATTCAAGTTCTAGTCTTAGCAAATTTCAATTATACAATACAGTATTAACTGTATCAACAGTGACCATTTTTTATATTTGATCTTCAAACCTTATTCATCTTATAGCTGAAAGTGTGTAAACCTTCACCTATTCTCCCTACCCACCCAGCAACCACTTTGTTGTGTCTATGAGTTAAACTTTCATTTTTAAATTCCACACGTAAGTGATACTTGCAGTCTCTGTCTGGCTTATTTCACTCAGCATAATGTCCTCCAAATTCATCCATGTTGTCAAAAATGACAAGACTTCTTTCT
Source organism: Puma concolor (assembly GCF_028749965.1). NCBI lineage: Eukaryota > Metazoa > Chordata > Mammalia > Carnivora > Felidae > Puma > Puma concolor. The sequence continues at coordinate 177,475,213 of NC_141670.1, read as the reverse complement.
TGTTTGAGGGTGAATAATATCTGAATGTGTGTGGGGGAGCATATACATACACACACGGATCTTTATCCATTCGTCCTTAGACACGTAGGTCATTTACATACCTTGGCAACTGTGAGTAATGCTGCAATGAACGTGAGGTGAGCCTGCCTCTCTCTCTTCCTGACCCTGACCTCTTACAACTTAATTCAGCTTCATTCACCCCTTTAGACTCCTTAAGACCTCCAAATCCATTCTCTTACTTCTCTACTATCATTCTACTTTCCACATTACCCTCCACTTCCTTCAGAGTCCGTCTTAGATTTCACAGTCTATAAGGATACTCACCTCCTTATAAATATCTCCACATCCTGTGCTGCTTCCTTTCATCATCCCTGCCTGGCAAGGCCCCCAAACTGGTTAAACCCAATTCTACTTGCTTTATGAGAGAGCCTACCAACCAATGAAGAAAGAGAGAAAGATGCTCCCTCTTATAGATTCATCTCACTTCAGATTTAACCTTAAATTTCAAGTAAGCACTCAGCATTAAGTTGAAGTTCTACTTTGGGCAATTGGCTTCCTCACTCTCTGAAGATTATTTCTCACCTTTCCTCTATATTGACCATATAGTATGGCACACTGAGTACTTATGACTAGAGAAAAGTGCTTAGTAATCAGAAGAAATAGTTGGAAGAGAAGGGAGCCTCACTTATGTGGCTGTAAGATGCAGGGAAGGTGGTAGATTTCCTAGTAGAAAAATGAAATTCTTTAATGATTACTAGTAATTTTTAAAATCAGTGAACTGATCATCAGTGAGTTAGGGAGGGGATATTGGAAGTGTAGTGGTAGAGGAAATTCATAAACTGGGACTATATGATTTGCTTATTACCTTCCTCATCTTTTATATCTTTCTTCACACAGCCCTTCATGATGTTCATGGAACAAAGATTGTGACATCTCAGGACCTTGCACCTGCTGGCCCCTATACTAGAACACTCTCCCCACTCCTGCATACCTGCATTACCTGCTCCCTAATTTCAGACAGGTGTCCGCATACCTGTCACCTGTTTAGAAAGGCATTTTCCTGAGAACATTTCCTAGTTAGTGCCCTTCCTTAACCCAGTCACATCCTCTCCTTTCTGTTGCTTATTTTATTATTGTATCACACTAATATCTATTTGAAATTTTGTCAAATTATGTTCTCTCCCTGTCTTATTTTAGAAATACTACCTAAGCATGTATTTTGTAAATAGGATTGGGTTCTATGGTGCAAGTATACATCTAGGTCTAATAAGACTGACAGAGCCTTTCTTGTCATCAAGTGTACATTTTAGTCGGAGAGGCAGACATGAAAAATCTAATTACACAGTACTTTCTAATTAGTGCTACAACTGAGGTAAAGAATGCTAAGGGTTCCTCTAGCCTGAGATCTGACTGGTCTGAAGATCAGGGAGAGTTTCTCTGAGAATGACACATCAGGTGAAATCTAAAGGACTTTTGAAGCAGGAGTGAAAATGGGGATGGATATTATAAAACTATTCTGCACACCAGTAAGAACTCATTGTAAGAAGCACTTAACTGTTGGTGTGTGTGTTAACATATATGTATACACACACACACACACACACACACACATAAAACAACATTTGCTAGTTTTCTGCCTCCCTGTGGAGGTGAGCCATTAAATCCTTAAATCCAAGAAGGCCTTTTTGTTTACCTTAATCCTAAGCACTGGAAAGAACAGAGGAAAAGTAATTGGGCTGAATCCCTAAGGCCAGGACAAGGAAGGATAGCTGAGGCAGGGGGGAATAAGCTGTCCATGAGAGCAACCTCTGCTTTCTGGCTATTTATACCTTGATTTTCAACCACAGAGTCTAGTGACTTCAATCATAAAAACAAATCAGAGTAGTTGTACCACAGACACTGTAATACTTTTGACTCTATGGTTCCAATTTTACTAAAACACTTCAAATCTAGTTTACATTTTTTTTAAGGATTTAATATCTGAATTTCTAAAAAGGCACAAAAAAGAGGAAAAATCTCTAAAAAGTTAAGTCTTTTCCTGCCTATGTGTTTTCAGGTAGTAACCTCAGCGTCAGACTGAGAAGAGCAGTGTTTATTAACCACTGGAAAGGTTAATAAATTAAATGAACACAGAAAATGGTTTTCAAAACAAAGGCCAGATTTGGGGGTGAATTAACTTCCCACTTATAAGAGAAACAGGGAAGTGTGTCCTCAGTAATAAAGAGTGGCAACTTAATCGTTACCAGTGAATTTCAATGCTCTTATGGGAAGCACTGCTGGGAATTCAGCCAGACAAGGTAGTGGGGAGAAAACCAATCCTATTAATGAGACTATTAACCCTTCTCACAAAGACGGAGTCCTCCTCTAGAGAGGAGACTAAATGGGGAACTGAGTATAGGTATTAGCTTCTGGCACTCCTGGGTTTGAACTACTAAACTGTATGGTGCTAAGCAAACATCTATAAGCAACGTCATGCATGGTTTGTTACAAAGAATACAAGAGTTAGCTTTTCTGAAGTATCCAGCACAGAGTAAGTATTAAAGAAATGTGGGCTCCTGTCCTTGTTTCTGGAAAGGCTAGAGTGGGGGGAGTAGGCGGGCCATGGGGAGAACAAGAAGAAAGAGGCACGCTTTTCTAAATGAAGATGAATGTGGGACTCTGGTAAACAGGTCTCTCTTTCTTACACCACCATCTTGAAGCAATACACCTCTCCAAAGGTAAGGAGTTGCTGGAGCGCCAAAAAAGAAGCCTCTAGAAAGAGAGTAACTCTCTTTCAAAGGGTAATGGATCAATGTGGATTCTCATATGTTTGAAAAACCATATGAGGGCTGCCCGGGTGGTTTGCTTGGTTATGCATCTGACTGCGGCTCAGGTCACTATCTCATGGCTCCTTAAGTTCAAACACCACATCAGGCTCTGTGCTGACAGCTCAGAGCCTGGAGCCTGCTTCGGATTCTGTGTCTCCCTCTCTGTCTCTGCCCCTCCCCTTCAAAATACGCATTAAAAAATTTTTTAAAAAAACATACGAATGAGAAAATAAAAGTATACACATAAGACTCTTATTAAAAATGTTTTGGAAATCCCACTAACATTTCCTACACGCAGTCGTTCTACTTGGCTGGAGAGCTGAGACAGATTTCGTACCTGGGCAATAAAGACACTGGCCATCCACTCCGTCTGAGTTTGTAAGTTATCAAAACAAATGTGCCTGTAAAACAAGGTTTATAAAATACATAATTCATAAAGCCAGAAGACTGTTCTCCAGTGTGTTTGTTTGGTTATTAAATGATCAGAAGCCTCTGTGGGTTTCTCCTGATTCATGACTTAATACAATCAAAATGGGAGTATTTCAGTATAAGTTGCTTCAGGCTTCTGTTAAATGTGCAATATCAAAATAATAGTATAAATATGCTAGTTTAAACAAAATACAGCTACAGGCTTTGGTAACTGCTGAAGAATGATCAGCAATATTTCTGGAAAGGCAGAAAGGTCACTGTCATTTACTTTTTCATGTACATGATGTTAAACACATCTTTTCCCCCAGAAACTCTGAGTGTAAGACGAAAAATATGTGCACATTTTCTTAAGAGCATACTTTGTAAAAAGGCTTAGACTGTCTCCATCATTAGGATTATAAACATTTAATACCCGCAAGACTCGTGAAAAATGAACCAAATGAAAAACTACTACTGCATGTCCAATAACACTGACTCAGTAACCTTTTATTGAAAACCTGTATAAAACAGAGATCTTGCCCTCAAGGTTCACACATTCTATTAGAGGAGCTAGGCATGTAAACAAATAAATTACAGCAGAGTGAGAAAAAGAGAAAGTATTGTTGACACAAATACAGAAAGAGCACACCTGGGGATGCGATAAAGTTTTCTTAGAAAATTTTCTTTTTATAAGTGTTGTTAAAATGACCTGGATATTTCAATGTAATTACATATTCTTTACATTCCTGTATGAAAAACAATTTGGGAAAAAACATCAACATGAAATTTGTAAAAATTTCATGCTTCCTTCATTAGATTCTCATAAAGACATTGTCCCTTTCCATTACCATGTCCAAAAAAACGGTCCTCTCTATAATTCTGCACCCATGTGTGCAAAATACTACCGATGCCAAGAAGAAATAAGTAATGATTAGAGGGGAGAGTTATCAGACTTTTGGGGCATCTGAGCTGTAATCTGAAAGAATGACGGTTGTGTCTACCACATTAGCAGGAAGGGGATGGGAGTGGGAGGTATGGGAGCAGCATATAGTGTGAAGAAGGCTCAGTAAGGGGGCTATCTACACTGAACATGTAGAGATGAAGGACGAAGGGATGTATGGTGAATCACAGATTACTGCTTTATCAGTAAGTAAAAAAGGGAAAGCCTTGGGAGATGAAGCTCATGGAACGCTGTGGAACAATGCTGCACGTTATCCTTTAGCTATAGGATTCATTGAAGAGCTTTAATGCAGGAAAGAAACACATTTAGAAAGCCTCTTTGGTGGTTGGGTAGAGAATATTCTAGAAAACAAAAATAAAATTAGAGGTATGAAGAACACTTAGGATGACTAGAATAAAACCATGCAGATGAATGAAGGTGTGGCCTGATAAGGGAGATAATTAAGAGGCAGATCCAGTTTGGCTTAGTGATTGATCAGACACAGCTAAGGCTGAAGAAAGAGACATCCAGTACAGTCTCTAGGGAGACTGGCTAGATCCTATGAGATCAATGGAAAAATGTACATATATAGAAAGAAATGGTTTGAGGCCAAGATTTTTTTTTTATACTCAGTTTTGGCTAGTTCTTTTCCTTCATATGAAACTGAATTCCGCCTGCTTATCCCATAAAAGCTGGGATTCCACACTCATAAAAGAACTAGGAAGAAATCAGATATATTTTCTCTTAAGAGACACATAGGATTGAAATGGACCTAAAGCTTGAAGCAAATCTATTTTCTTCTTCTCAGACTAAAAATACTTAAAACAAAAACAAAACAAACAAAACAAAAAAAACAACCTAATTTCACTTAGGTGAAACATTTCCTATCTGTAGATCTACCTGCCAATAACACTGTTTAGTAAAGTTAATATCTCAAATCCAAAAACTGCCAGCAGTTAACTTACCAGTGATGTTTTTCGGAATATGCTGTCAATCCCCAACTAAATCACATGGGAAAAAACACATAAACATACATATTAAAAAAGATCAACTGTACAAAACTAAAAGAAGGATTAGATGTTAAGGAGGAGATATTTAATGGTGGCAATGTGTAATATAGAACAGATACCCACAAGGGATGATTCAGTGGGTATGACTGACGTAGAGGTGAATGATCAATGAGGGGTTCAGCTACAAATTTAAATACGCTGAAGGGAGACAGAGGGAAGGAGTCTTATATGATGTTATGGGAAGGTGGGGAAATCTCTCAGAAGACACTCTTGGCTGAGGAAGGACAGATGTCTAGGAAAATGGCCAAAATAAGAGGATCTATACATTGTCTTATTGATATTGCGAGAAATTAAGAAAATGTCAACTGAAATACAGGTGTATGTTCTGGGTTTAGAATTAAGCATGTAGGCAAAAGTGAGAAAATTTTCAGAAACAGAATCCCAAACTAAGCACATAACAGTCCATTAAAATGTTTCATAAGAAAAGTATTCTTGCAAATGTAATTAGCAATTCAAATTAAACTGTGATAGGAAGTATTGGAATAAACCAAATGCTGGCATGATTCAAATGTTGAAGAGGGGGACACTGTATAAGTGGGGTCCACTCGCTCTCGGCTACCTATGTGCTGTGGGTTTACTACCAAATTTGGCAAAATGAAAAGGGCAAACTACATAGCTAGGCATCAAGAGGCTGTTTTCCTGAGTGTAGAATTTCCTGGAACATTCCTTATGTCCCCAGGTTGGGAGACTGATCAAGAAACAGAATGTGGAGAAAAACTGATGTGTTTTTCAGTAGACAGGACCTTCTGGGGATTTCCTGCTTTATGTAGCAGAGATGCAATCACCAAGGGGTTTGACTGCAGTGGAAACAGGCTTTTTTATCTGCCCACATAATTTCCCTTGATCTGCAACAGGCCCCCTGCCATGTCTGTGACAGCTCAAAGATTTTGTCTAAAGCTTAATTTATAAAAAGCTTGATTAACGCCTCTGATCTCCAAATCCTTAAATAGACAAATAGTCCTATAGCTTTTACTCTTCAAAAACCTTTCCCTTTCAAACTTTACCTTGTTGGAGGCTTCATTTTCTTTTTCACTCCAAGATAAAACTTCATTGAACTGAGGGAAAACATTTTCTCATATTTACTACTCTGTAAGGAAAACAAAGTAAGTTGTAATTAAATGGATTTTCAAAATACCTTTATATTTTCCTGGAGTATTAATGACTGGATTTAGAACTGTTTAGTTTCTCCAATGTTTTACGGATGTAATACCAAGTTTTTACTGAATGAAGATTGTTCTGATTACAATGTTATAGATTTAAATAGAAAACTTTGGATATACATGTACATTTACAGAAGTGTATATATGCATACACAAAAACAATTTTTGATTCAAAATGTCTGGGACCAGATATATATCAGAATTGATTACTTTTCAATTTTTTTTTTTTAATTTTAAAACCACAACATGCATTATATGGTATAATTCCATCAGTGTTACCTGGGGCAGTGTCCTGTATTCATATAACTAAGGCAACTACTTTCATGTTAGGTTTTGCCGCCAAATGCATTATGACCTTCTGTACTTTTTGGATTTAAGAATGAAGGAACACATACTGTGAACCCTGATGGGTACATATTGAACTATCTCAAGTATCCATATTAATAGAATTTTTCACAATTCATGAAAGCAGACTATTAAAATAATTTACATGCACCCAATCAATTATTCTCCATATACATCCTAACATACTTATTATCTGTAATCACTATTTTTCAAAAATCCTGAACACAGACCATCATAACTTCTATCAAACCACACCCACTTTATTACTCATCCTTGGATAACGTGAAATAGCTTTCATAAAGGTAACAGCCACAGGAATAATTATTAACACATGCTTTCCCCATATCCTAAAAATTCTGAAGGCAATCTCTTATTTTAAACTGTTAGGCATATAGCATTTATAGCTAAGAGCAAGGGGTTTGAGATCATAGAAACCTGGGTGCAAATCTGGCTTGCTACTTAGTTTGTGACCTCACATTACTTTTCTCTACTCTTCTTGTTTGTAAAGAGGGACGATAAAAATAGTATTTCATAGGGTTATTATTGACTAAGGAAAGGGTTACTGTGAAGGATAATTCTACAGATTAAATAAGACAAATGCCTATAAACTGTTTAGTCCAGTAATCACCATTAAAAAAAGTGTGCAATAAATTATAGCTGCTGTTATTATGGACTTAGAACATATTGCTTCAGAGAGACAGCAATATAGACAAACTGTAAGAATTCTAAGACAGTACACAAAAGCCCATTTAGCAAATATTGGCTGAAATTTAGTACAAAGTGCATTTAGCTGAAATTAGTACTAGGTTCTATACAAGTTAACATATTACTATGAAGTCTTCATGAAAGCAGTCGAATCTGAAAAGTAAAGGATGGAAAATATGTTTATAAAATTATAAACCACCTTCCATAGAGACAACAGGTCAGGAGAACACAGAAAAAGCATAAAGGAAAAACAAGCAAGAAGATTATCAGGAAGAATGCTTGGGTGACTAGTGGTCTGGTACTGATAAGGCCACGATGAATTTACTCCTAGTCACTATGATCAATGTTTGCTATTATCATCATGGTAGATAATTTAAAAAAACTATATATTTGTGGATATATTTTTTTTTATGGCGAGGTTTCTAAAAATGAAATCACTAGGTCAAAGGCTAAGAACAGGAGTAAGATTCTGGTCAAACTGATAGGGTACATTTACTTCAAATTAAACACACACTCATATGTACATTCATTAGCAATTTTTACTTTTGATTTGGTCAACAATTTATCTATCTTTACATATTTGTTTGAATTACTTCTCTATATGTGAAAGAAAAAAACTGCCTTATCTTTTTAAATGGAATATTCTACACAAATTGTTTTCAATAATTTTGCTTGCTGTTTACGGTTATTATTATGAGTCAAGTATACGGTTTTTTCCTTTTGAACTTTCTTAACTAGATCTCAACTTGAAAGCTGACAAATACTAACTTGCATGGCCATGTAATGAGAAGCATTGCTATTTTTAAAGTTAATTCTTTTGTTAATCTAGAATATATATTTTATATACAGTATAGACAAGAATTTAAATTAAAAAATATTAACAATTATCCCAGCCCTACTTATTTAAACAAACCAATCTGTAGATATGCATTTATGATGGTGTATTTAAAAAAATAATATTTAATTTTTTTTTTAAGGTTTAGTTATTTGAGAGAGAGAGAGAGAGAGAGACAGAGAGAGAGGTGAGAGGGAAGGGACCGAGAGAGGGAGACACAGAATCCGAGGCAGGCTCCAGGCTCTGAGCTGTCAGCACAGAGCCCAACGTAGGGCTAGAACTTACGAACCGCAAGATCATGACCTGAGTTGAAGTTGGACGCTTAACCGATTGAGCCATCCAGGCGCCCCCCAAAACTAATTCTTAATTACCTGACTTTATGATACTACTGCTATCTCTGTTCATTTTTATGCCAGGATCATATTATCTAAGTTATTTTAGTTTTATTGTAGACCATGACAGTTGGATGCAAAATAGTACACTATTTTGTTTTTTATCAACAAAATGTTTACAAATATTCTTATCTGTTTACACTTTGAGGTGATTATTGTATCATTTTTGTCAAGTTCTAAAAATAATTCCTTTGAGATTTTGAAAACAAGTACATTAAACCTATAGATAAATATCAGACTTTACATACATTTTATTTCTATCAGTGAAGTTCTGTAGTTTCCTTCATAAAAACCTGACTTCTTGTTGAGGTCATTTTCTAGTAGTTTATGTAGTTTGTCTTTTAATTCTGACTGAGGACTGGTTTTGGGGTACTTTTTTGTAGTGTGCTACTTTACTGAACACTAAGGTGTAACACTGAAGTCTAATAAAGAGCAGTGAGGTAGCTTTCTAAAGCAGTAACTGTTTCATGTCGGAAAGAGTCAAAGCAAAGAGAATTTAGGAATTATATATAGTAGTGGAGCTTCCTGGCCACCTCTGTCAGAGACTACATTAGATTGCAACTGAGCTGAATGTCCCTCCTCATAGTTGAGAGACTCCTGTTCCCTTGGACTCTGTCTCAACGGAAGCGGCCAGGTAGGGTGAGAGGCAGTAATTCCAGGAGTATGGGGAAAATGGGAGTTTCACAGTTGAGATCAATGTTCGCTATTATCATCTGATGAAGCAGGTAGTCTTAGTTTATATAGGACATCAGTAGGGCCAGGACTGCCTACATTTTGAAGTATTTTTGGCAATAGAGAGTCTGAAGTCATACAACTGATTCTCAAGCCACTCCTGACATGCAAGCTCATTACTTTATGCCACTAATGACAGAATTTGTGTGGAAGTCAGCAATGGTGGAAAGAAGTTTTAGTTTCAGTCTTTAAACTAAATATACATAAAGTGGAACTGCAAGGATACTAACGGAAAGTTCCATAAAAAGAAATCTCATTTGGCAATGTAACTTTACTGTTGGTTTATTACAATTCTCTTTTTTGGTATGTGGATTTTCTGGAGAATTTCTTCAAAAAGCTCAATATACTAGGCTGTAAGGAAGTCTCTAATGTGTTACTCAGGCACTATAATTTAAAACAAAGTTTTTAACTAAGCCAATTAAATTAGTGTGTTTAAGAAATTATTCTTACACTAAAAGGAGTTTGCTTATTAGTGCATGAAACTTTTAATGGCCCCCTCCCCCACTTGTTTTTTTTTTCACACCATTAACAGTATAATGGTAATATTCTTTGAAACTTATCACCTTTTATGTAAATCAAGTCTGAAAACATTTTAATTAACATTTTCTATGCACAGTAAACTCTCAAAACAAAATATATCTTCCCCTGTGTATTACCCTAATTTGTTGTTAATGAGCATTCATAAATTATCTCTAATTAACACATAGTCTTTTTAAATACACTTTTCAATTTGTAACTTCTACCTCCTTCTCAGTAAATCATTTTCTAAGTATATACAAGCATACACATATTAATGGTAAAACTGTCAAAACCAGAGCCAAATGTTTATTCAAATAAGTTAGGAGACTTGCACTATTGCTTATTTACTGTAAAATAATTTGAAATGTTAACATTGCCAATGACTCGACCATCAATATTAAAAGGGACAGACCAGCAACATGAAAAAATAACCAGCCACACAAAATCATGTATTGAAAACAATGATAGTTTAAGGAAAACTGTAAGTCGGGTCCCCTCTGCTTGCCTGAATGTGCAAATTAAAAGTATCAGCTGCATTAATTTATTCCAACAGATGTACAAACACATCTTTTAAGCACAGTAATTATAATTCCATAACCCGAGGTCACTGTTATAAAAACAAAATGTGTTCAGTGTCCTTAAAGCTCAGTGTCTTTCTGACAAATAGTGTCTCACTATAGGTAGAATCTAAAAAAGGCAAAATCGTAGCATAAAGTAGAATGGTTGTTTCCAGGGGCTGGGGGAAATGCAGAGACAGTGGTCAAAGGGTATAAAGTTTCAGTTATGCAGAATGAACATTCTGGAGATCTAATATATAGTGTGGTGACCATAGTTAATACTCCTGTACCACATACTTGAAATTTGATAAAAGAGTACATCTTAAAATGTTCTCAACACACACATACACACACACACACACACACACACACACACACACACACACACACACACAGCCAGCAGATAACTATGTGAGGTAATGGATATGTTAATTAGCTTGATTACAGTAATCACTGTATCAAAACATCACCGTGTACAAGATAAATATACACAATTTTTGTCAATTTATAAAAGCTTGAAAAATGAGAAATATCTCAAAATTATGTCAACCCCCCCTCACTCTTTTAGACAAACTTGATACTGTCACTCTCTACCAATTTATATGAATTATCTTAGACTGAGAAGGTTGATCCTTTCAAAAAGATATAAATTCTTAAAATGCATTCTGTTAAACAATATGAGATTATCTCACAAAACCAATGTCTGGAAAAAAAAATCACTTGTCCACGAACAAGCTTCCTGTGGCGGATTTTTAAATTGATATCAGCTTGGGGGAAAACGCTATAAAAAGCCAAACTGTATTGATTGTCATACTTAGGAATATTTGGTACTACTAAAATGAAAACAGACTTATCCTCTTTAAATAAAAGTCTGTCAGCAAAACCACCGAGGTAAAACAATGGAAAATTTGTATTTGTTTGGTAAGTCCCCTTACACGGAGGCTTTGGAGTCAGACAGTTGGGAATGCATTCTGAGTCTGTTGCTTACTGGTTATGTGATGTTGGGCAAGTTATGTAATACCTTAGTAGGATCAATTTCTTTATCTGTAAAGTGGGAATAATTACAGTACTAATTTCACAGGGTTATTATAAAGATAAAATTAGATAATCCAAGTGAAATGTACAGAACTCTGCTTTTTATAAAGTAACCACCTGAATGTTAGTCACTGCCATTATGATTGCACTGCTGTTACTATTAACAACTACTAGCTGTTTCTAGCAATGTCCCATTGCTACACAATGGAACTGCTGTTTCCTTAATGGGACTAAAACGTTCAGGTTCATTTTTAAATACCCTAAGCAGGACACTTAAGAGTGACACTTAACCAACATATGTACATAGAAGGGCAAAGATTAAGAAAGTCAGTCTAATGAAGATCAAAGTGGGTGACCCACTGAAGAAAACCAAAGAAAATTTAATCAGAATCAGTTCTAGACAGCTAAAATAATCAGCTGTGAAGTCCTGAATTTACTTTCACGAACACAAATCTAAAGTTCATGAACCTTGAAATCTGATGTCTTCAGTTCACATAACCCCAAATTCTTCTGTGCCTTACTTCTGCAGACTCCACTCTTCCTCTACTAGAAAAACTGAAGGATGATAATAGATAATAACCATTTGATACCCACACAGACTCCCTGCTGGGTCTATGAGATGGCATAATAAGGTGGGAGAGTTCAAGTACAGTATGTATTACAGCTCTCTGAATAGAGAGGGGTGAGGGAAGCCCGGGAAGCCCGGGAAGCCCCCCCCCCCCCCCCCCCGCCTGGACAATCCACTGTCTTAATCAAAGGAGGAATGCTACTCAGATTTATTTTGCCCACATGGAGCCCTCCCTGCTGGAGGAACATGCAGGGAAAGCGGTCAAAGCATGTGGGGAGCTCAACAGAAGCCATAATAAAATGAGATCACAGAGGTTTGGAAAGCTGCCTAAGAATCCTTTCTTCGTAACTATTAACAGATGTTACTCGTCTGGTCTGTCTTTATACATCTCTACAACACATCACAGGGAATCACCACACTCCTAAAGCATGCAAGCAATATGAACCCAAGGGAATTTGATAATTCAATATAAAAAAGTGCCTTCAGATCCTGCTGTCATTCTACATTTAAAAGAATTGCATAGGTGTGTTACCTGAATCTCAAGGAAGTAGAGATGTTACTATATACATTCTTATAACCGCCCAAACTAGATAGAGAATATTTATTTATATCACCCTAGAAAGATCCCTCCTGTCACCATCATCTTGCTTCTGCAACAACCTTTCTCCACACCTCAGGTAGACACTTTCTGACTTCTATCATCATGAATGATTTTGCCTGTTCTTAGACTTCTTGTGTACAGACTCATATGGTACGATTTTGTATCAAGCTGCTTTTGCTAAACAAGGATTTAAAGATTCATCTGTGTTGTTACATTCATTACTTTTCATTAATTTTTACTGCCAAATAATATTCTATTGTATGAATGTATCATTCTTTTATTGATGATGAAACATTTGGAATGTTTCCAGGTTTTGGTTTTATGAGTAAAGCTGCTTATGAACATTCTTGAACAAATGCTTTTGTGAACATAATGCCTAGGAATAGAGTGGCTGGATCGTGGGTAGCTGTATGAATATTTTTTAAAAATTCCAAACAGTTTTATATAGTAACTGTGTGATCTTACCCTTCCACTAGCAATTTATGAGGAATTTAATTAATCAACATCCTCAGTCATACCAATCGGTGAAAACAATGTTGCACGGTTTTAATTTGCATGCCCCTCGTGACTATTAAGTTGAGCACTTTCATTACAATGGTTTATTGACCATCCCTACATGTTCTTTCACATAGTATCTATTCACCACTTCACTCCAATTTTTATTGGGTAGTCTTTTTATTGTTGATTTGTAGTTCTTCATATTCGGAAAATGAGTTCTTTCTCAGATGTATGTACTATGAATATATTTTTCTCTATCTGGGACTTGCCTGTTAATATTCTTAGTGAAGTCTTTGATAAGCATGCTGCTATATATATATAATATTACATATGATATATATTATATATAATATATATATTCAGGACTTCTCTGCACTAAAATAATGAGAAGTGCTCAGAAAGGTCATATGAAGTTCTTCACAGTGTTACTCAGTGTATTAATACCATATCCCAGAGGCTGCAAGAAATCATCAGCTTACTATGTGTTCTGTTTCCCACAGGGCTCGACTGCCAAGAGAGTACTGAGAGAGACATAAAATGAGAATGTTAATACCCACACAAAAACACACATGGGTTCAAATACTAAATATACAACTACCTTTGAATCTTTGTAGAGAAAGAGATACCCATCTCGTAAAACAAAATACCGGTCTTGAAACTTATTTCCAGACAGTATTTTAGATGGTTCTTCTTTAATTTTCAAGACTCCTTCTTTGATACTTTCCAGGGCCCTCCTCTCTGTAAAGTACAACATTACTTTTGTAAGTTAGGTACATTTTCATTTATTTGGAGTATAATACAAAACAATCTGTATTTTCAGTTTTGATAATACAAACTAACAATTTGTTTCTGACCATTAAGAAACCTACAGTTAATTTCTGGGAACACGATGTTTCAGGGTATTTACATCTATTTATAATATACAGGCCTGCCTATGCTGTTCAATTGGCTACTGGCTAATAAGCATTTGAAATGTGGTTAATCTCAACTGAAATGTGCTATAAGTATAAAATATAGGCCATATTTTAAAGCTTTAGTACCAAAAAAAAGGTAAAAATATAATTTTATAATACTGATGACATGATAAAATATTTTAGATAATGTGTTTAAATAAACTGTATTAGTAAAAATTAATTTCACCTGTATTTATTTATTTATTTATTTATTTATTTATTTATTTATTAACATTTATTCATTTTTGAGAGTGAGAGAGACAGAGCATGAGCAGGGGAGGAGCAGAGACAGAGAGAGGGAGACACAGAATCCGAAGCAGGCTCCGGGCTCTGAGCTGTCAGCGCAGAGCCCAACGCGGGGCTTGAACTCACAAACTGTGAGATCATGACCTGAGCTGAAGTCAGACGCTTAACTGACAGCCGCCACCCAGGCGCCCCACACCTGTTTTTCTATATCTTTTAATGTGGCTACTAGATAATTTAAAATTACACAATTGGCTTGCATTGTATTTCTTCTGAACAGCTCTCGAAAAACCATGCAATACATAGGTTAAAATGGAAGCCTCTCCCAGGATTCTGATTCAGGAACCCAAGAATTCTCAGGGCACTAAAGAAAATTCTGTACTTATGAACCAAGTAAGTGGGGGAAAAAAAGCGCTAAGGCAGAACATTTATCAACAACTATGTTTCATGTGCAATACTGCCAGAGTCCCACATTTGAAAATCATTTCAACTAATTCTATAAAATTTTTTTTCTTACCAAAAATTTGGTAAGAATACCAAATTTGTATTTGGATAAATTTATCATGTATACATGTATCAATACATCTCCAGTCTAAGACTTTCTCCTTGAATTCTAGACAATATTCAACTGCCTACTTGAGAACTAAAGAGCAGTGGGTAAAAAAAAAAAAAAAAAACCTTAAGCCAAACACCATATGGTCGTTATGGTGTCAACTTCTGCTTTTCCTGGAAAATAAGAGTAATGACACATATCCTGCAGATTACTGTGGGCCTTGTATTAGATAAAGACCCACAAAAAAATGTTGGGTGGGACGTATCAGACTAGGACCTTTAGCAATTTTCTGCTAGTCAGGTGATACAATTTTTAAATAATCATGCATGGTTCCTAAAACGTACAAAATAAACTGAATGGTTCTAGAAAAAAGAACTCTTGGTCTTAAATCGAACAATTCCTTGGTTTAAAGAAAACGTGTACTTACAGAGCAAATAATACACAGTGGCTCACAACTATAATTGGCATAAGAAAACAGAAGTAAAAAAACCAGAAATAGGTCCTTGTAATTATACTCAAACATGAGTATGGCATGAATATCTGGAAGTAGAAATCCCCAAGACTAATCACATCACTGATGCTGCAAACAAATGTAATTAACAAACCCCAACAGTTTTCATGACACATTTACTGGCCACATAGAACATTCTTTGAATCATACTATCATACTAAAACAGGTTCTTTTTTGGTAGTTTGAGACTTTAAGGTAATTTCTGAACAACACTGCTAAATTTTGTCTTTTCACACAATCAATATTCACTTCCATAAAAATATTTCAAATGATAGAACTTTTCCAATTAAAAGACTTGAAAGAACATCTATTATAATACAACTGGAAGGTCAAGAAAAAAGTAAACATATAAAATAAATATTCAGTGAAATTCATATTATATCAAAGCATTCATTTCTTCATGAAGTATTAAGGGTCTGGTATGCACTTGGTCCTAGTAATATACAACCTTGGAAACAAATGAATTAAATATGGGCTAGCAAATAACGCTGTGTCTACTGACAGAAGTGAGCAATTCAAAAAACATTCAGTAGGCTTAGTGATTCAGCTCATTTAGAACAGGAAAGTTGAGAATGGTATTCATAATACTGTTAGTTTAGAAATAGGTAAATCTTTTTAAAAGTTTAAATTATAATCAAGTTGTGAGATATAGATATTATATATTGCTTAAGCCAAACAAATTCCATTTATACTTTTTTTTTTTTTTCCTCCATGGAGAGAGAGAAAATCTTAAGCAGACTCCACACTCAGTGGGAAGCCCGACCCAGGGCTCGATCCCATGACCCTGGGATCATGACCTGAGCCAAAATCAAGAGTCATACGTTCGACTGAGCCACCCAGTGGCCCCTCCATTTACACCTTCTAATTGTACTTTTTCATTTAGATTTTTGTCCAAATGAATAAGCCTTTCAAGTTTTACCAGTGACCATATGTCCAGTGCCTAAGTAAACCATTTGCAGGTCCAAGAGAAAACAAGCTTAGGGAAAAAATATTGTTGCTATGTTTGGGTTCATACTTGTTAAAATTTATTTTAATAATAATTACATAATTGAGTATATTAGTTATATCTTGCAGCATACTTTAAGGGACTCAGGAGGAGAGCTTTGAGAGAAATAAATGTGAAAGATGAGGAAAGAATGAAAGACTCTGAAATAAAGAAGTTCGGTAACTAGCAAGGACTTTAAAGAATTTTTAAAGGCTCTCACAACGAAATTCTGGATGCTCTCAAAACGTTAAAACGGAGAAAAATTACCCACTATGTAAATGACAAAATGAAACTACAGACTTTGGGGGCCATCGTGTGTGACTCAGCATGTAATAAAACTAAGGTTATGAATTAAATGGCTTCCAATCCTTCACTTTTCCAAACCTTTCCAGTACTGCTTGGTCCCTCAACAGTGGGGTACTTCACTCTCAGGTTTTCACTGCCTCCCTCTTCACCCCAGGCAGAAACCTTACTAGGGTCCTCTGCTTCAGAGGAGTCTCATTCAGTACAAAGTTCATGCCAGCTGTATCCACTGTACCTGCTTCCCAGACCCCATCCAGGTTTGAATTCAACTCTAGTTTGTAAGAAATGTAAGTTTTATGCTCTGCATGTCTCTCCTGAGCTGGAGTTCAAATTTCTGCTATTCAGATCTTTGCAGTGGGCTTTCTGCTTCATAATTCTTGAGATTCTGGCCAGTACTCCTGTCTCCCTGCTATGGTTTGCCTTCACAATTCTGTGAGATCTTGCTATCTCCATCGTCCCTCACAGCACAGTGATTTTTCTAGATGTCATTTTTTTTTTTAGCTTCAAACTTCAGAGCGCTAGTATTTCTAAAGCCACATAGGCAGTCTTTCTGGCTATACCCCCTCCTATACTTATTTAATATACACTGAATCCCTCTGATCCAATCAAAACAATGATTTCACACGTCATATGGTCCACAATATCAATCTTAGCCATGCTGTAAGTTAATAAGCACAGAATATTTCTATGTAATACAAATTTAAAAAAGAAAATAGGAAAGAAAAACATAGGACACACCATGTAAATCTGCTTTCAATGGAAAAAGAAACCAGCTAAAGCAAATGAATCATGCACTAAAAGATTTGGGAAAATCATCTAATGTATTTGCAAATATAACACATGTGAAGATTTAATGCACTCCTCTAAGCACCTAATTCCTTCAGAGAAGATTCTGGGATGTACCCTAATGGGTACAATTTCCTTTACTACCTTTGTCTTTCATTCCAACAAAATTCCGGCATTCTGTTATATCTAGAGAATCATAAATGCCTTTCCCCTTCTTGTTGATTACTAGGACATGGAAGGAACAAGTGAAGTTAAACAATGGGTCTTTCGAGTTAACACTGGAGATAAGGAAAATAAGAGCCAGTATTCTTGATTGTGCTATAATTTTGTTATTAGTTAGAAAGGCCCTTAAAAGTCACATGTATGAAACAAAACACAATAGCCAAATTTATTTAAATAGATTATCATATTACTGGGACGATGAAACGATGAAACTGATAACAATAAAAAAAGTTTTTCCAAACCATTTGAAAACCACAAGTTCTTACACAAATGAACAATCCCTAACTAGTGGTCCCTAGTCCCCAAAAAAGAACTGACTGTAGAGGAGGTGGAAGGATCCTGGGAAGGAGAGGTAGAGACAGAGAGAGGGGGAGGGAAAAACATAAATCCAGGAATGGTACTTCCAAATTATATACTCCTCCTTTTTCCTTCATGTCCAGTCAGCTAGCAAGTCAGCCATTGTTCTTTGAGAATTTCTCTTTGGGGTTCAATTCTATTTTATTCCCAATGCCATTACTCTAACCCCTGCCTTTTCTACCTACTACCTGGGGATTCCAGGATTTTATAACTCCATGCCCTTTGTTCTAATGGCTCCAGCAAATAATTCCAGATTTGTGTTATGCAAATGCTATTTTAACATGTTAATCCCCCCCCATCCAAAGCCTTGTTTTTCTACTATTTAATGCTTTACTTTTTTAGCATTAAAAAAAAAAAGTCTAAACTCCTTTTCCTGACATTTAAAGGACTAAATTAACAAATTTCTCCTACCCATCTCTATAAAATATTAAATAAAAATATATTTATAGTTCACTTGATCATAATATACTGTTTGGAAAACTAATCATCTCTACACCATGTCTCAAGTTGATTACCTGAATAAACTTGAGAGAAATTCCATTCTTCTTGCTTCTATACAAATTCTATCCCACTTCTGTACCCACTTCTGTACTTATCCGCAGAGATTTTTCTAACAATTCTAGTTCATATTTATTATTTATATCCCTACACTCTAAGATATAATCTAGTTCCTGGGTGTATAAATCCTATTTGCTTAATAATTTACCTCTTAGGTACATGATAATTTCATATTTGCTTTTTAAAACAATGTGTGCTTTGGACTTTCCTCCCCAACCTACGAGAGCTGACATAGCAACAGCGACTAAGGGCACACTCTGATGCTGGGTTTAAATGACAACCACATCGACAGGGGCACCTGGGTGGCTCAGTTGGTTCAGCGTCAGACTTTGGCTCAGGTCATGATCTCACTGTTCTGGAGTTCAAGCCGTGTTGAGCCCTGGGTCAGGTTCTGTGCTGACATCTCAGGGCCTGGAGCCTGCTTCAGATTCTGTGTCTTCCTCTCTCTCTGTCCCTCCTCCCCCCCCAGCAAAAGTAAATAAACATAAGAAAAAATGACAACCACATCCTCCACTCACTCTCAGGTAGTCATCTCTGAATCTCAGTTTCTTCACCTGAAAAATGGGGATACATATAATACTCACCCCATGCATTTGGTGGGTGAAGTGCTTAGAACAGTACTTGGCACAGAGCAAGCAGGGTGTACTTTTCTCTGTACTACAAAGAAAAGAAAAAAAGAGAAAGAACTACACTTCCAAGGGCCTGATGATTTATAGATTGAGTTTATAAGAATTAAAAAACTACTGATTTATCCTTGATATCAGTCTAGTTGGTAGGTTAGGACAGAATATATGGACTGGATTTGGAGACATCTTTATTCAAATGCTTGCTCTGCACTTACAAGCAAGTGGCCCTGATGGAGTTATGTACTGTCTCCATGCCCTCATTTCTCCATGTGTAGAGGCCTGGTTAAGACTAACTAGGAAGAAGAAATGAGATGGTGAATGGAAAAGCATTCAACCCAGCATGTGGCACAGAGTAAAATGCACAGTAACTAAAGTGGACTGTTATCTTTTATATTTCTTATATATGTTCTGAGCTAGACAAGAGAATATGAAAAAAAAAAGCCCATTTTTTTCATGGTCTCTATGTGTCTCCCTTCTTTGGATGGCAAAGATTATTTCTTCAGGGCTGTCCATTATTCTTCAGGGCTGAAAAATTCCTTGTTATTCCACCTCTGCCGTGAACTTTGTAAAAGAGACAAATGGGCAGTTTCCAGGAGAGATACCCTCTTTAAAATATGCCATGACCAAGTAATAGTTGGCAGTATTCGCTGCCTAACAATTTCTTACAAATTAAAAATTAGGCAAGTTTTCCTTTGATGCTGATTATATAGAATCATGTATATTCCCTTGTTTGTTTTTTAGTATGGTTGACACACAATGTTACATTAGTTTCAGGCATACAACTTAGTGATTTGACAAGTTTATGCTATGTTCACCACAAGTATAGCTACCATCTACCCCATTATACTATTACAGTATCACTGACTATATTCCCTATGCTGTGCCTTTTATTCCCATGTCTGTTCTTTCTGTAACTAGAAGCCTGTATCTCTATCTCCCCTCCCCCCATTTTGCTCAATCCCCCATCCTCTTCCCTCCCCTCAGGCAAACACCAGTTCTCTGTATTTATAGGTCTGATTCTGTCTATTTATTCGTCTTTTTTTTAATTTTTGAAGGACCTTGAGGGTATTATGCTAAGTGAAATAAGTCAGACTGAGAAAGACAAATAACCAGAAAAACGTGTGTATTCTTTTCAACTGGAAGGAAGCAGAATTTCTGATATATTGCAATCATTGTATGACATTCCCTCAAAATTCATTTTAGTAAAATTTAGTTCTACAACTGAGTAGAAACCAAATTGGATAATAACTACTTAAAAGTAATCTAATTTTTTTTTTTTTTAATGTGTCAGGCACAGGCCTATCATTCTTTTTTTTTTTTTTTTGTAAATTTTTATTTACTTTTGAGAGAGAGAGAGAGAGAGAGAGAGAGAGAGAGAGAGAGAGAGAGAGTGTGTGTGTGTGTGTGTGTGTGTGTGTGTGTGTGTATAGGGGAGAGGCAGAGAGAGAGGGAGATACAGAATCCCAAGTAGGTTCCAGGCTCTGAGTTGTTAGCACAGAGCCTGATGTGGGGCTCGACCTCACAAACCGTAAGAGCATGACCTGGGCTGAAGTCAGACACTTAACCGACTGAGCCACCCAGTCTCCCCAAATGGTACATTGAAAGTAATCTATTTTTTAGGAAAACCCAAATATGTCCCCTGACTCATTCCTAGTCTATTTTCCTCTGTGTTACTTGTACTGAAGAAGTAATGCTTAATAGAACTAGTAGCCTGTTGACATCTTCCTACAATTAGAGTCCCCATAAATAAGAAAACTGTAGATATAATTACCATTGAAGGACTGACTAGAAAAGTGCCAGAAATTCCATGTCATTTTACTGACAATGCAGCAAATTACAGATAGTAGAAAACACTCTTCTATTCTATTTTTATCCCGAATTATAATAAAATTTTAGAAATAAAATTTAGCATCATAGTGTTGTATTTAGGATACTCTTAACACATAGATAGTATTTTAGATTTTCCAAAGTGTTCATGTATTTTATCTTATTTCATCCTCATGCAATTTTTTAAAAAATACTTTATTTATTTATTTTTAAATAATTTCTACACACAATGTGGGGTTTGAAGTTAGAATCCCAAGATCAAGAGTCACATGTTCTACCGACTGGGCCAGCCAGGTGCCCCTCATGCAACTTTCTATTCTAAAGTAGGAAGTACAGGTATTATGATCTCATCTTGTAAGGGAGAAAACTATGGTTCACAAAGGTTTTGTTACAGAACGAGGGAGCAAATGTCCTAGAATTACAATTCAGGTCTCTTAACATCTAACAAAGAATTCTTTTTATACTGAGATGCTTGTAAGTAATGGTCATTGTTCATCATGATCACTACAATACTAATAAATGTTTGGGGGCCTTTCTTGACCTTGCGTACCATACTGCATTGTTAAACACACTGTTCCCTAAAGGGTAATCCTTTGATGATTCCACACATTGCTCTTTGTTTTCTGACAGCCTTTCAGATTGTTCCTTCACAAGCAGGGCTCCCTTAATAGACCTGGGCCTTACGTGCTGGTAATTCTACGCTCAGTTCTTTAATGTTCTTATTTTAACATTACAACTGCATGATCTTGCACTCTCCAAAGGCTAAAATCATGCCCCACATAACGTGCTCCCTAGTGATGAGTACTCAGATCCCTTCCAGACATACACCATTGGACACCTGACAGAAAACTAAAAACTACAGACATCCAAAACCGAATTCAGTGACCCCAAACCCTATTTCATCCCGAATAGTGGCCTCTTCTATTCTCCCCATCTTAATGTCTTACAAAGTATTCAAATCAAGAAACTGAGGACCATATGCCATTTTCTCAACACTAATACAATGCTAATTTCCTAGGGAAAGCATTCCCTCACTATCTAGATAAAAGCTTAAGAATTTGCACTGCTATGAAATTCTGCCAGTACCTGCTCAGTTACAAAGTGTTACTCATTTATATTTTAAAAAGTTTACTTAGCATGTACTTTTAGTGAGTAAAAGAATAAGATAGTCTTGTTAGGACAACAGATGTAAGAAAAACTAAACAAGCAATGATATTTTGTTGAATGAGATACATTCAGTGTTAGAAGAGATGTTAGTGATCAACTAACTGAACGATTTTTCTGTTCTTGAAAGCTCTCCATAAACTTCCTGGCTAATAGCAGTCATGTACTGCATGCTGTATTTGTAGCCTTATAATTTAAATAGACGTAATACATTTAAATTTTCTCTTCCTTGTGGGTAAAGATAATGCTTAACAATCCTTTAATTTTCCATAGTAGATTCCTAATAGAAACTTACCAGTTGGTTTTCTCACTATAGAATTTTAACATTAAAAGAAGCTGGGACATTCGTGCTTCATGGTGAATATCAAAGACTATCATCAGTTTTCAAGAAGATACTTATATTTGAAGTGGACGAGGCGTACCTTCAACTGTTACACACATTTGGATTTAAAAAGATTTGATGGGGAGTGGAAAGTAAATTCTTGCAGTGAGACTATGATTTATGGCCTCATACTATTTTTGCTGGAATTTTCTTGTATTTTCTTAAGTTAGTTGATAGTGGATGGTTCAGCTTTCCAGGTCTGTATTTGCCAGAAGCAGTTGCATTTTGAACTATTCTATTCTAATGCAAATTTAATTCCAAAGCATCTGTCATATGTAGCAATCTAAATTTAGAAACCCACAGGGATCTGCATTTGAGTTACATCTTATATCTTAAAAGTATTTCTTCCCCATTTAGATCATTAAAACTTGACGCCAATGTATCACATTCGATTGGGGGTAACTTTAAAGATCTTTAACGCTTAAAATAAGACTTCAGCAACATAAAATTATTTACTCTGGAACCTTACAGAAGGTATACATTTATGGTTTACTTGTGATAGAGATGCTGAAGCTTAACTCAATACAAGAGATAATGATAAAAGACAGTCTAATGAGATTAGCTATGACAAAGTCTAAAATGGCAATTTAAATGAAGTTTTATTCCTCCTATCATAATGTCTCAGTCATAATCTATGGGGTAGAAAAGAAATTTGAGGACTATTATCTTTCTTTTCAAGTTAGTTAACTCCTCATTAGAATAATGGCAATGACACAAAATGTTTCCAAGAAATAAAATGCTGCTTTTGAAGAACACAGAATTGATTTCTAAGTAGAGGCAACAAAATTTATTTACTGTCATAGACTTCTATAAAAGTAAAGTATGCTACCTCATTACCTTAAATGAATGAGCACAAATTAAGTGTCGGATGATTCTAAATCTTTTCCTGCTTGTGTTGTCGACATTTTAAGTTGTTCAGGTAAAGTGAGAAAATTAAGGAAATGAAAACCCCTAAACTACCCTAAACGCTTAAACCTGTTATTTGATAAAATTCTTGATTTAGCAAGTAGGTGTTGAAAACCTAATGTCAAGCAAAAGTATATGCTTATAATTTGTTACATAAATCAGAAAAATTATCACACAATTTATGAAATGGAAGTCATGTAATAGACAAACACACACATATACATGTATATTTGTACGTGTAGATACAGAAATAGAAACACTCCCTCTCTCTCTGCCCCTCCCCCGTTCATGCTCTGTCTCTCTCTGTCCCAAAAATAAATAAACGTTGAAAAAAAAAAATTTAAAAAAAAAAAAAAAAAAGGGGGCGCCTGGGTGGCGCAGTCGGTTAAGCGTCCGACTTCAGCCAGGTCACGATCTCGCGGTCCGTGAGTTCGAGCCCCGCGTCAGGCTCTGGGCTGATGGCTCAGAGCCTGGAGCCTGTTTCCGATTCTGTGTCTCCCTCTCTCTCTGCCCCTCCCCCGTTCATGCTCTGTCTCTCTCTGTCCCAAAAATAAATAAACGTTGAAAAAAAAAAAATTTAAAAAAAAAAAAAAAAAAAAAAAAAAAAAAAAAAAAAAAGAAACAGTGATAGGTAGGGAGATGGTAAAATCTGTGGCCAGGAGGCATGGAGTGTGGAAGAACAGAGTGCAAAGGATGAGGCAATGCTACTTTATATGTTAACAAAATATTAAATTAGCTATTTGTTAGTGAGAAAAAATGTGGTTGCTACCAACTACCCTTGTTTCAAATTCTGCTAATTTCCACATGGCTCCCAGGGTAGAATAAGAAAATCTCGAGAAAGGAAAAGAAATCCTTCACAGGGTTCCCTTTCTGCCATAAAGAGCACTGTCTTTCTGAGATGACTCCAGTTTTTCTGCTAACAAATTGACAGGGAAATCACATTTGATTTACTTTCGTTACTTTCCTTTTAGATCCCAATTTTAAGTAGTAGATGTAATGAACAGAGCAATAATTCTGGAGTAGGTGGTCACTGTGATTGATTTAGGAGACATTTTCCAAGACAGAGACAAGGTAGATTGAATGTCTAACCAACCTAAAATCTATCACAAAATATATCCCCCTAAGAAGTATTTATAAGCTCTAGGTTGCTACAAGACACAATTATAGGAAAAAATCATGACTTAAGAAATTGATTTAAAAAATGAACAACAGGCCAGAGTTGTTTTAAAATGACAATCCTAAATTCACACAGATGTAGAACCAACCATAATGAAAAAGATTATTTTGCTTTGACAATCTTAATATAAATCAAGCTCTAATTAAAAACATTTATAAAAATTTTATTGGATAGAAAACAACACAAAACAAACTTTTTAAAATATTTACTGCATAGATACTATTTATGACCAAAAATACATAACTACTAATATGAAACGGTCCAATTAATGTATTTGCTGATGCTGTTACTCTAAAACCTTTTTTTTTTTTTTTTCCCATGCAGAGAGAAATCATTTCCTGGTAGAAGGAACTATAGATATTATAATAACAAGCTGTATACTGGTTTGGAAACCAGAGGTAGGGATAGTGCAGGGGACAGGCATGTGTTTTATGGCTCCCACTCCATTACAGGCATGAAGGAGATGTGAGAGTCACAAAAACATTTGCTGACATTTTACCCTAGAGAATGTTTCATGCTTGGGTTCTCCAGTTCTTATGCAGATGTTTTGTCTAGACCTTATAGAAGCTTGATGCTTTCACACCACAAGGACACACTCACAACACCATACAGAGCACACACAGGAGTGTATGAAGCATCGTTATAACACAGAATCTCCTGGCCCAGTTGTGGATACAGCCAATGCACAGTATGCTACTCTACCATTTCTTTGTGTCCTTAAACAACTTTAAAGATTTCTACTCAGATGTCATTGCTCTCAACCAGCTCAATATGATGCAGTTTTCTTTTTTTTCTTTAAACATCAACAGCACTTAAGGGTATACTTGTGTTGGTTATCCCTCACCTCCACCTGCACAAAACTTTCTTTTTTATCACAGCCTTTAAGACCTTATTCTTGTCTGTTCTTATTCACCTAACCAATCCACTAGCATTCAAACAAGACTGAAGGTATCATGTCTAGGTACGGATTTCACGTTTTTGTTTTGTTTTGTTTGTTTGTTTGTTTGACAATACAGTGAACTAGAGACATTTTGGAGGGATACTGGAAAAAGGAAAAGGAAATTCTCACCAGAAAAATAAAAAAAAAATTGCTTGAAAAGATGATTTTCTAAAAGGAAAGAAGCCATGAGGACTTATTATATATATATTTCATAATGCTGACAGGACTTGGTTTATAAGCTCAATGTTTTTTCTTTATCTCAGTGTCAAAATGAAAGAATAACAGAATTTAAGAGCCAGAACAGATTTTACAGATTATCTAAATCAGATATTCTCAACACAGGCACCACTGACATTTTGAGCCAAATACTTCTTTGTGAAGAGCTGTCCTGTGTTTTATAGGAAGATTACCAGCATCTCCCATCTCTACTCACTAAATACCAGAAACACCACCCCATCTAGTTGCGTCAGAAGTGCCTGCAGACATTGCCAATGTCCCCTGGGGAACAAAACTGCATCCACCTGAGAACCACTGCCCTACAACATCATAGAGTCATGTTTGTATGAGAAAATTTCTGTTGCAATCCTTAAGAGGTGTAGGTATGTAGTCAAAAACATATGCAGTTATGATAAAGGGATTTAAAATAAGATAAAGGTTTCTAAAAGGTTAAATGTCTACAGCAAGAAGAATAACACCTGTTTGGTTTTTTGGTAAGATGAGAATGACATAGAAGTAAAGTAGTTCAACTGTTTGCCTTTTGGAAAAATGCTTTCATGTAAATATAACACACAAAGGACAGACACATAAGACGTAAAAGACATGTTATGGTCAATGTCTGTGCCCCCCGAAATTCAAACCCTACCTCCTGATGTGATGGTACTAGGAGGTAGGGTCTTTGGGCAGTAATTAGGATTAGATGAATTCAGAGGGTGAGCCCTCGTGATAGAACGTGTCCTAATAAATCACAACAGAGCTTGCTTCCTCTCTTACTCTCCACTCTGTGAAGACATGAGAAGAACAAAGTCTGCAACCTGGAAGGAAGTTCTCACCAGAAGTGGACCATTCTGCAACCTTCATCTCAGACTTCCAGTCTCCAGACTGTGAAAAATAAATTTCTGCTGTTTATAAGCCACCAGTCTATCATAGTTACAGCTGCCACAATAGACTAGGACATTATCATGAAATCAGAAATTTATCAGATTAGCTGTGGTACAATTAAGCACTTACAGATCTATGGACATTAGCTGGAAATCCTGAAATCCTTCTAAGAAGGTTTCCAGCATGTAAGAGCTGTACATATATATAAAATTAGACCACAGACCAATCTGTTCTCAAATCCAATATTTAGTAACTGTCTGATCTGGGGCAAATTACTTCATTTTTCTGTACTTCTGTTTCCCCATTTGGAAAATTCAAATCACAATTTGGGAAGTTTAAAGAAATTTAAATGAGCTTTAGTAGGTACAGAGCTTGATTAATAATATGTGATTAATAAATAGTAACAGCCAGTATTAATATCAATCATAAAAGTTGTAGTAAAGTTTATCTTCTAAAACTAAAATGATTTCAGGGTTGGTTTATGTACAGTGCCGGCAGTAAATCTTTTTCTAATTTGTCAGCTGATGACAATATAACAGATGAATCAGTTCCAAAATAAAAGTTTTCTGATACCTCACAAAGGTTCAGAGACTGTCCTGCGTGTTTGCCTTGTGCTAACTTTTTCTACCTCACGTGTGTATGTGTCTTCTCCCAGATGGATGGCAAGTATCCTTATTGGGAGCGTATCATTTTGTACTTCCTTTTCTTTCCCCCAGTACCACCCCCAAAATAAGTGAGAATTACAAATACTCAGTCTCAGAGTTTGTATAACTTGCACTTGAATGCTCAGAGAACTTTCAAATGGGAACATAATTCAGGAAGAAGAGTCACCATCTATTTAAAAATTAGAAAGACACAAAAGTGTTGCAAAAAAAAAGTCCTTTTAAAAAAATATAAACCACTCCTTCCCAAAAACCTTAACCTGGGACATCAAATTAGCCAGTATTAGCAGTGTGCTACTTTCCAGGAAAATTTGACTTGGGCATGTGGTACTCTGTCTCTATATTCTTCTTCCTATTCTACAATACTGTGTCAAGTAGATTTTGTATGCAGCTTCTCATTTTTTACATTATCAAATAATCCTTGAGCCATAATAATTATCCTTTAGCCACTTGAATTTTCTATTGTAGTTGCAAGGTGAAATAACACCTACCATTATAGTGATTGACTGTGTCAATGGTTAAGAATCTCTTCACCACAAGATAAGCAGAACCAGGTTCAGCTAGTGAACTCCACCGAAGCACCTGTTCCAACACATTTTCTGTGTAGTGAAGTGGGCGTTCTGCAAAAAAAAAATAATACTGAATCAAACTGAAAAAAATAGTAAGTTATCAGCTTTTATACATTAAAAAAAAATCCTTTAAGAAATATGTATATGCAACAAAAAAATATGACCATATCTTATGTTACACAGTAATAATGCTAGGGCTACATACAAGAGACCCTAACACCTAGAACACCATTAAACATATGATGAAATTTACTGTATAAATGAATCTATGCGGGGTTTCTTCCTCTGTTTTTAATTCAGATAATATTCTGGCTTGCTTTTGGAAAGCTATACAAATATGCACGTAATTAATTGTAAAAGGACTAGCAAAGTTAATTTTGCTCAGTAGTAAGTAATAACCTTTGTTTATCCTGACATTAGCATGTTATAATATCAGATCAATACCAGTGAACAATTTATAGCTGATACTATCATAGTCAATTAATATGAAATTATAAAATGTGCCTAAGAGGCACCTGGATGGCTCAGTCAGTTAGGCGTCTGACTTTGGCTCAAGTCATGATCTCACAGTTCATGGGTTCGAGCCATGCATCTGGCTCTCTGCTGTCAGCACAGAGCCCACTGGGGAATCCTCTGTCTCCCTCTCTCTCTGCCCCTCCCCTGCTCTTGCTCTATCAAAAGTAAATAAACATTTTTTAAAAAAATATGCCTTCAACAGAGAACAGATGAAAATAATCAAAATACTACTACGTCATTTATATCTATCAGTGAGATACTATGTGGCAATATTATGTATTAACTGTTGATACAATAGGCCAAAAGCAAGAAGTTAATCACATCTTAAACATTTCTCCTTGATACTCATTCATATGTTTTGTTTTAGGCAATCATACTTTTAAATGTGTTACAAATTCTTAGCACAGAGTTAAAACAACAACAACAACAACAAACTGGTCTTAGAATCACAATCAAAGCTTTATAGTAAATTTTTTTTCTGGATAAAAATATGACAATCAGTTAATAAAATGTTAGAACCGAACATAGGCTGGAATAAAAGAAATTCAAACCTTTTCACAGTACCCTGAAAATGGCACAATTGAAATAGCAAGAGCATCAGCTCTAGCATAAACATGCTGATGCAGCTTTCTCAGGGTCACAGTCGAATATAAGTCAATTCAACCCTTTCATCCCCTCCTAAATACAAAGAGCACAGCATTCTGGCTTTTCACCTTCAATTAAAGTAAAAACACGAATGACAAACAAAGAGCATGTCAAGAGCATCATACTCACATAGGAACCATGATATTTTAATTGGTGATACAATCATAAGTAAAAAGAACAAATATATCACATCTCCTTAATACTCCTCTCCCCCTGCTGTGACCTCAGCATTCCAGAATGTATCAATAATCCCCAGTCCACAGAAGAAAAAAAAACCAAATTTTTCTGCTGCCATTGTAAAGAACCAGATTTTTGCTTTACTATTCAGTATTTATTAGAGCAAGCCTACTCATTATGACAATGGCAATTAAAAAAAAAAAAAAAAGCAACTAGGCCATACATTTTAAAGACAAATCTACCTCTTGTGTACATATATATACCCCTTAGTACACAGCAGACTGCTAAGTACTTGACAGTTCTTTTTTTTTTTTAATGTTTATTTATTTTTGAGAGAGAAAGAGAGAGAGAGAGAGAGAGACAGCGTATGAGTGGGGGGCGGGCAGTGAGAGGTAAGACACAGGATCCACAGCAGGCTCCAGGCTCAGCTGTCAGAACAGAGCCCGACGCGGGACTTGAACGCACCAACCGTGAGATCATGACCTGAGCTGAAGTCGGACGCTAAACTGAACCACCCAGGTGCCCCCTTACTAGACGTTTCTATGGTGGACTATAATTAACAGAAAATATTTGGTAATGAATCAGCAGACAAAATTCTGCCAAATTTCAAAGTCAGCCAAAATCTTCTATGCTCTGTCAGTCCCATTTTTCTTCAAGTAATTTTCTAAAAGTTTTGACAAAGGTCATAACTTCCTATAAATTGTCAAAGTTATAAATTCAATTGTTGATTAATCCATTAATTAATCCTTCTATTAATGGAGGTTATAATTAGAATTAACTATATTTCTTAAAAAAACTAATTATAGAATAAGTACTCTCTTTACATTTGGCATAATGTATGTAATTATTGGTTCCACTACTTGCAATGGTACTGATACCATTAACAGTTGTCATTTCTGGAATAACCATGTATCAGAATTGTCTGTACCAGATACACAGGTTATCACTTTTAATCCTCACGGCACTCTTCATTAGGTATCATTCATATTTTACATATAAAGAAAAACAAGGATTAGAGGGATGACTTGCCTAAGGCCAAAGATCTGGTTCAAGAGAAGAACAAAGATGTGAACCTCATATCCACCTGACTTTAAAACCCAGTATTTTTAAACACCAACTTAAGTTTTATTTTGGGCAAGTATGTGAACTCTCACATAATTATTTTCTTACATGTAATTTGGAGAAAAAAGTATCAACTCACCAAGATTTTTCTGAGGACCAAACATAAGTAAAAAAACAATGTCAATTCATACTTCCCTCTACACTTTCCTATCCTTGGTGACAAGATGGCAAGGAAATAATACCAAGAGACTTTCAACATCCTGCACTTAAGGAAACTGATGAGCCCACAGTCGGCTTAGAGGTAAGAATTATATTCCCAACTGGAAAACAGTATCTGGATTAACATAAAATCTCACTCTTCTTTATTATCAAATTAAATTGGTAATGAAACTTCCAAGTATTAGAACATTTGCATTAAAGAGGGTCCCTATTGTAAGTTGACAGATACTACAGTGGTAGCTCTTAACCGTTCTTAGTGATATTACAATCACAGTATAACTGACACCACAGATACAGAAAATACAGATTTGCAAAAAAATTTGCTAAGTATGTTTTTCACATCAGTATCATATTATGACATGCTTTAGGACAGTGAAAATCCTGAATATCCAAGTTCCTGCATAAAAACAGAGCTGAAACATGGGATGAAAAGGTTACATATTTATTAGACTACCAATGCTATGTTTATAAAATGGCATTAAAATCCACCTTAAGAGATAATAGGCAGGGGAAATTGAGACATCAAACGTTGCTAGAATATAAATTCCTACCAATAAACAAGTTTTTATTTACAGTTCCATTTGCAGCCATCTGTCATGATAGATTATATGGTATGTACATCATCTGGCATTAGGGCATTACTAGAAATAAATAACTCAGTTGCTTACTATCTATAGCATAAAAATTGCTAAGAATTCAGTATAGTTATTTGAGAAGCAGAGGTTATGGAGGAGGTTATTTAGTTACATAAATCACATTATCATTATCTTTTTTTAATTTTTTTTTTTTTTTTTTTTTTTGAGAAAGAGAAAGAGTTAAGAGCACGAGTGGGGGGAGGAACAGAGAGAGTTGGAGACAGAGAGAATCTCAAGCAGGCTCCACACTGTCAGCACAATGCCCCAGTGTGGGGCTCGAACTAACAAATTGTGAAATATTGACCTGAGCCAACATCAAGAGTCAGATGCTTAACCGACTGAACACCTCATAACCAGGCGCCCCTCATTTTCCATATCTTAAAATCATGTCCACAGAATAAACCTGGCCTGCCTTGTTAAAAAGAGAGAGAGCTATCCAATTTCCACTGTAATTAACAGGTGTTGTCCTTAAATTTTTGGCAGTAATGACACAGGATTTCCTCAAACAATCATGATTACCCCAATAGTAAAATTCTTAGCGCCAAACTAAGAGCTATGCAAGTTTTCTCAGTCCTGTCCACACAATCAGAGGGTGAAAGCATTTCTGTGTCATCAGAAGAAGGGCTGGAAAGAATCCTGATGAAAAAATGAACAGCTCTTCCATATCACAGTAACTATGAGGAAGAAACAAGAAAATGTTCTGATACTCCTTCAGAGAAAGCAACTGCTTCAAAAAACTTGAACCGCTCAGTGAAGAAGCCCACTTAAATGAGGCCCCTTGGGTGTTTTTCTTTTTTTTTTTTTTCTTCTTCCTCCTCTTCCAGCATGTGAAGGCCTTTCCGTTTGAAGTTGAAGCATTAAGATAAGAGCATACTTCAGAAGATTAGCTCTGGATGAAGGTGGTACCCTCTCCCAGGGTAGGTTTCAGCTTGTCTTAATGACTGGCAGCAGTGGGTGAAGGTTACTTAGCATCTTTCAATGAATAAGACAAGAATGACTGTTTCTCTACCTAGTACAAATTTCAAATGTCCCACCAGACCTTCACTTAGAGGGGAAACCAACTCAGAAATTAGCTGAGCCTAGAATTTAACTCAGCTTTACATACACATTCTTAAAGTATTTATATGGTTTTAATAGGTCATATTTTTCCATCAATCTGACTACCATATAAGCAAAATGAAAGTTGCCCACCATTTGCTATGGTCTGAATGTTTGTCCTCCTCAAATTCATATGGTGATACCTAATCCCCAGTGTGATGGTATTAGGGGGTAGGGCCTTTCAGAGAGGTCTTGAATGCAGAGCACTCATGCATGTGATTAGTGCCCTTGTAAAAGAGACCCCAAAGAGCTCCCTTCCATCATGTGGGAACACAGGGAAAAGACAGCCCTCTATGAAGCTGAAAACAGGCCATCACCAGACACTGAACCTGCTGGCACCCTGATCTTGTGAAACTTCCCAGCCTCCAGAGCTGTGGAAAATAATTTCTACTATTTATAAGCTCCCATCTATGGAATTCCACTATGGCAGCCTGAATGGACTAGGACACAACTTCACCAATGACAGCAGTGATGCTAATGATATATGAGTCACAAATTGACATGCTTCTATCAGTCTGCTTTGGTACTTGCCATACCCATGGCAATTCCATTCATAGGTTTAAGAATCTATTTTCATTATCCTCAACCATATAGGGGTTTCTGGGCATTTATATAACATATTTTCCTCTTATTTTTATATAACTAGGGTATTATTAAAAAAAAAACTAAATATAATAGAGCATCTCAGAAGAGTACAGGAAATGTTACAAAATACTTATTATAAAAGGGGCATTGGATATGATAGGGTAGAAAATTTAGTGACACCTAAAACAAAATCCAGCACTTCTGGTTCACTTACTTACCCCTCTACCTCTCTATCTCTCAGACTATTTTTGGTTACTTGGGGGATTTATAATTACATTTGAAAAAGCAGCAATTCTCTACTGACATTCTTCCTATCAACTACAATCTTGTGACTACCAACGCCTTCACTTTTAGCTTCTTTTTATATTTTACTTTATCTTCCCTGCATGCTACTAGAAATAAAGCTTTTAACATTTCAGCAGGTCAGGTGGAACACACAGGTTCCATCTGCTTCAGTAAAGCACAATCACTGGCCCCTCTGCTGCTCTCCTAGCACTGCTCCCTTAGAGGCAGTAAAAATGATCTTAGCTTTCTCTTCTGGAGAATTCTACTTAAAGGGTTGACCAGATATTAAAACCATGCCAAATGTGAATTCTTTACATAACATTTTTTTTTTTTAATTTTTTTTTTCAACGTCCATTTATTTTTGGGACAGAGAGAGGCAGAGCATGAACGGGGGAGGGGCAGAGAGAGAGGGAGACACAGAATTGGAAACAGGCTCCAGGCTCTGAGCCATCAGCCCAGAGCCCGACGCGGGGCTCGAACTCACAGACCGCGAGATCGTGACCTGGCTGAAGTCGGACGCTTAACCGACTGCGCCACCCAGGCGCCCCGCCAAATGTGAATTCTTAACTCCATCAAATGTATTCTTTCTTGGTGTACACGGGGTGTTCCTTTGATTATCTCATAAGTGTTTTTATATTTTCATCAAGATAACTTTTTTATTATTAAATTTTTTTTAATGTTTATTTATTTTTGAGAGAGACAGAATGCAAGTGGGTTAGGGGCAGAGAGAGAGGGAGACACAGAATCCGAAGCAGGCTCCAGGCTCTGAGCTGTCAGCACAGAGCCTGATGCGGGGCTCGAACTCATGAGCTGTGAGATCATGACCTGAGCCGAAGTCGGACGCTCATCAGACTGAGCCACCCAGGAACCTCTTTTTATTATTATTTTAAAGTTTATTTATTTGAAAGAGACAGAGACAGCATGAGTGGGGGAGGAGCAGAGAGAGAGGAAGAGAAAGAACCCTAAGCAGACTCTGCACTGTCAGGACAGAGCCGGATGTGGGGCTTGAACTCACGAAACCATGAGATTGTGACCTGAACTGAAACCTAGGGTTGGACGTTTAATCAACTGAGTCACCCAGGAACCCCAAGATAACTTTTTTTTTTTTTGAGTTAGAAAGAAACCAAAAGACAACAACAACAAAACAAAAACAAAACAAAAAACCCAACTCACTCTAATCTTGCAATTTGTGAAGTACTAATTGTCATATGCAAGTTAATAACCAGCCACTTTCAGAGTAAGCAGCCTTTCATTTTCCAAGATGAAATCTAGTAACAATGTTGCCAGATATACTGCAACCTCTCTTCTAGCTATAAATAATTACTTCCTGTCTTCACTCATTCTGCTTGTTCTTCTCAGTCAGGAGGACCAATGCCCAAAGGCATAGAGCTCCAATGATGTGACACTGGGATATGCTTTAAATCAGTCCTTGAGAGAATAAGGGCAGTGGGAGAGGATGTCTATCCCCAAATCCATAATTCATTATTTTGCTGTGGATGTCCTCATAAATTCAACAGAAATAGAAGCACATGGGAAACAATCAGCTGTCTAAGAGCTAAGCAGGGCCTTGGAATCTCCTAGTGATTCCTAATCTGTAAACAGGAATTACTTTTCATGTACCTTCTACTTGGATACATCTAATCCAAACAGCAACAGTCTGAGTCACTCAAGTTCCGAATGCATGTATTTTTTATTCCACTTCAGTTAGTAAGATATTTTTAGGGTCTATTCTATATCACTGCACTACACTAGAGGTAGTGACAGATAGAAAGGTCTAAAAAATAACGGCAAATGTCCTGAAAAACTAATATTCTGGGGCAGAGGCAGATACACGATACTATTCTACAAGTCAGATAATATGCAGTATTATGGATCTATAATCAAATAATCAGAAAAGCTCAGTGGGAACTATGTTTGTCTAAACATCATCATGGAAGAAGGACCATCTAAACTGGATCTTGAAGGACAGGCAATAAGCACCTAACGAAAGGGTTTTAAACAGTGGAACAATATGATCCTATTTGTGATTTAGAAAGATAACTTTGGCAGTAATACTGAGAGTTATCCTTTACTTACAATTACAATGAAGCTAGTAACCTAACCCTTTCCTTAAAATTAAACAACAAAAAATCAAAAGACTGTACCACCTATATACCATATAGTAATGAAAAACTGTGCTTTACTTATTTAGATTTTAACTGTATGGCAACTATGTGTAAGGCATTATGCCAGACACTAGAGACAGAAAAAGAAAGTTCCTCCTTCTTTCCAAGGAGCTCTCCTCAAGAGACACAAAGTTCAATGGAACCCTTAGTATGGGTTTTAAAGGAGGTAAACTGGTGGGCCAGATGCAGGAGAGTAAAGATGCATTTGGGAAATACCAGCCTACCCTGGTTAGGCAAAGACCAAGAATGGAAGGGATTATCTATCAAGAACATACATGATGAAAAAAGATGGCAAAGGAGATTGGGTCAGCAAAAAGCTACCACTTAGTGGATAGACAAAGGAAAAATTGACAAATGAAATAAAAGGAGTAGAGAGCAAGAAGGACAATCCAGGTAGTATCAAATACAGAGTGAAAAGCCTTCAAAAGGAATGGTAATAGTCCTTAGTAATAAACCCTCTGGAGAGGACAGGTAAAGCCTGAAGCAAATTAACTGGGCTTAGAAGCTGGGGGTCACAGTGGTCATCTGCTAAACCACTTTCTGTAAATGGGAGAGACCAAATATGGGAAGACACAGCGTGAACCAACACCAAAGCATGGGAGTCACTGAATCTTGACAATTAATATCTAAAAATTACTTTTTATTACCTTTTCAGGAGTTAGATTTTTAAAGAATTATGCATGATAAAAACAACGATATGAAAATATGTAGACTAATGAGAGACAAAATAGTTGACATCCCATTTTATTCAAACATAGATTACAACACTCCTACTAATACATGATATGGTATTTCAATGTTGAATTTTAATTTTTATCTTGAGCTTGCAGGTGGCAAGATTTTACTTTTGGCAGTTTGACAGCTATACTTGAAAGGGTCCCAACACCTTAGTAGGTAGCAGCTAGACAGATGGTCAAGGGACAAAGACATTCTGCATCTTTTTTTTTTTTCTTTTTCCTAGAGGTCTTTAAAACCAAATGGTGTCATTAGAATGTAAAGCTTATTCAGCATCTGACTACTGCGATAGTCAAGGTGTTTTAAAATCTCTACCCTTCCATGTCTGAGATAAAAGATGATAAAATATCTGATCTACTCCACTAAGATGGAAAGAAAAAACAAAAAACAAAAAATAAGCTGTTACTAGCTTAAAAAAGTTTTTTCTTTAATAATAAATAATCTTTTAAATCAACATTGTTTTTGTTAAAAGAGCAGCATATAGGAAATGAGATGGATAGTGATAGTGCCATTCAGAATAGTTATAAATCAGGGGTGCCTGGGTGGCTCAGTCGATTAAGTGCTGGACTTCGGCTCAGGTCATGATCTCACAGTTCATGGGTTCAAGCCCTGTGCCGGGCTCTGTGCTGGCAGCTCAGAGCCTGGAGCCTGCTTCCCTTTCTGTGTCTCCCTCTCTCTTTGCCCTCCTCTGCTTGCCCTCTCTCTCTCTCAAAACTTATTTATTTTATTTATGTTTATTTAACATTAAAAAAATTAGAAGTTACAAATAAAATTGCTTGTCTTTACAAACAAAGGCCTATTTCTTAAAGTAGCAACATGGATGTCTAATGCTTTGCATTATATTTCCATAGTCAATAAAATAATCATTTAGATGAGTAAAATCATAGGAGGGCAAACTCAAGTGGCAATGACATAGAACACATGCACAGAGGTAGAAGGGAATGAAAAATGAGAAGTTAATCTTTAAAAAACACAAAATGTTCATAATTGCTTGGCACAAAAATAGTACTTCTTCATACTGTAAGGAATTTAAGAATCCTATCATGAAAATCACTTACCTAGCTCTTCATTTTCAATGACTTCAAATGTGGCCCAGATATCACCTTTCACAGGAATTATATTTTTTATTGCTAATATATCATTAGTTAATTCCTCTGCTTCCATCACAGGAGAGATCTGTAAGAGAAGCAAAATTTCTTCAGAATGTACATCGGACACAGAAATACCTATATGACAGAGCCAATAGTGGTAACCCCATCCACCAACTTACGACACTCTTAAGTTTCTCCCTTGGTATGTTTACTTAGCTTCTCTAAGTACACAGAAGAAAACAAACAAGCAAGCAAGCAAGCAAGCAAACAAACAAAAACAGCATATTCAGATCTTCTCCATAAAATAGAATACATTTTAATGTGAGCGCATGAACATCTTACAATATAGACATAATCTGGGAAAATATGTTTTTTCTCAGTGAGCAATTAGGGAAAAAGAAAATGTACCTAATCATACACAGAAGATCTTTCACTAGACAGTGAATCCAACAGCATTCTAGGAGTAAAAAATTTCACTCATCAGTTTTATATTCATGAGTTCAAAGTGGTTTGGTTGATTCAGTCTGGGCCCCGAATCATACACAATCGACTGCTGTCTACCATGCCAAAAAGCCCCAGGGTCTTAGTGGTTTGTGGTGGGCCCCACCATGCCAAGTGACAGATGGTGGGGTCCCAAAGCACGCTAGAGCCAGGACTGCAGGGCAGAGGCCAGCTCTACGAGAGTCCAAAAGCCTGAGGCCATGGCATAAGCATGCTGTCTTCTTCAGGGACTTTTGGGATTTTTGATTTGTTTCTTCGTGTTTTTGTTTTTGCCAATCTTAAATGCACACTGGACAAAAGCAAGCTGGCTTTCTTCAATTTGAATTTAGTTGTAACCGTAAACAAAGAGAAGATGTTTTAAAAGTTAGGATACTGCGACTGCAACCTCGTTTGCATATTTTCAGTCGAAGTATGCACCTATTTTAAAAGTTCTTCCAACAGGAACATGCTCGTTACCATTTCTCCTGTCCATGACCCATCATGAGCATATCGCACATATGTAAGTAGCACAGAACACCTTCCATTACAGGTAACTCATACAGTCTATTTTCTGGGCTTTGTGGAATTTAGTACTTTCTTTTTTTTTTTTTTTTAATTTTTTTTTCAACGTTTTTATTTATTTTTGGGACAGAGAGAGACAGAGCATGAATGGGGGAGGGGCAGAGAGAGAGGGAGACACAGAATCGGAAACAGGCTCCAGGCTCCGAGCCATCAGCCCAGAGCCTGACGCGGGGCTCGAACTCACGGACCGCGAGATCGTGACCTGGATGAAGTCGGACGCTTAACCGACTGCGCCACCCAGGCGCCCCTAGTACTTTCTTTGGAATGTATTAATGATACAATGAAGTCCACTATCTTTTATTTTAAACAGCCCAATGAAATATAATCTTGAAAGAGAAAAAAAATCTCACTATCTGGGCAAAGTGGAAAACTGTAGTAGAAACATCAGATGAATCATTTCAATAATGCTGCTCATCTGAATGGCTCTGACATTTTTTTAAGAAGCATAACCCTCTCTTAAAATAATAAATTACTGAGAAACTAAACCGCAAGAGAGGCAGGGAGTGCCTCAGGTAGACATGGGAGTGGAAAACTGAACTCCATTCCTTGTCTCAGAGGGCTCCCAAGGACAGGAAGCTCCTAGAACTGCACACGGTACACTTTGCCAATTATTACTCTAAGGAACATAGAAATCAGTATGATGAGCATCAGGTTAGGAATCTGATGACCAAGGTATGTATTCTGGCCTTAACACTTTTAACTTCCAGTTTGCATTCATGAAAACTTGAGACATTTCCTGTTTCACCTGCTTCCTGGGACTTAGGTAACAACTAACTGAAATAAATATAACTGAATAGTCTTCTAAAGTCTTAAGCATGAAACATATGTTAATGATTATTTTTACATAGTTTTTGCTATGTTTTTAAAGAAAATTTGGAGTTCTTATAGGTGAAACTATATAGTCCTTTACGTGCATTTACTTAAAATAAGAATTTTGCTCAATTATAATAACTTGTGTTAAAATGAGCTACTAAACAGTGCATGTGTAAGTGGAGCTAAGTCATGTGCTCTGAACACCTCCTCTAGCATGAGTGATGGACTCGTGCTGATTCTCTGTATTTCTTCCTCGTGTCCCCTATGATCAACATGCCACGATCAACATAGGAAATCTGATGTGGCCAAGTAGTGGCCTGCCTCTTTGGAACAAAACTTATTACTGTAGCAGTTCACTCCATGTTCTAAGTGAGTTAACCAGTGCCACAGAGACACAATATGTAATCGTTAAAAAATATAAATTAATAATTACAATGCATCTAACAAAACTGAAGCCCAGAAATACATAACATTGTGTTTAAATATTGGACTTTAGATGGCAAAATGTCTTCTTCAAACATAGAATGTAGTCTTACTAAGTAGGAATCTGAATTATCACTGTTACCCTCCCCCTAAGGCTGACTAAGTACTGAATTATGGCAGCACGAGAGGGATACTTTTAATTCAGGAAAAAAAAAAAAAAAGAAAGAAAAATGATTCATATTCTCATAAGAGAGTTATCCAATATTCAAGTAAATTGGAGACAGAAAGTCTAGGATACAAGAGTAGAAGACTATTAATAAATAATAAAATAATATAGGACTAGTAGTAATTATTAAGTGCCAATAGTAGTATTATTTGTGCCAGGCAATTCACCAAGTGTTTTACACCCAGTATCTTACTGAGGACTCACATCAATGATACTATGTAAATACTCTAATTTTTCCTCATTTTATACGTGAGATGATTGGGACTCAGACAGAGTAAGTTAATTTGCCTGATGTTAAGAAGCTAGGAAAGGGAGGGGCAGCTATTTAAGCTCAAATTATTTTTTAGAACCTATAGAATATCGTAACCATAACCTAAAGTGCATTAAGATGTTCTCTTTCCAGGGGCGCCTGGGTGGCGCAGTCGGTTGGGCGTCCGACTTCAGCCACGTCACGATCTCGCTGTCCGTGAGTTCGAGCCCCGCGTCAGGCTCTGGGCTGATGGCTCGGAGCCTGGAGCCTGTTTCGGATTCTGTGTCTCCCTCTCTCTCTGCCCCTCCCCCGTTCATGCTCTGTCTCTCTCTGTCCCAAAAATAAATTAAAACGTTGAAAAAAAAATTTAAAAAAAAAAAAAAAAAAAAAAAAGATGTTCTCTTTCCAAATAACTAAGTTATGGAATTCCTGGAGAATATTGGAATAAAAAGTCAATCCTGTCAATCAATCATGGTTTGAACTGGACAGGCGAAATAAAATACAAGAGACGATGGAAAATTCAAGGTACATAAATTAATGTGTATTAATACTTGCGATTTCCAGAAATATCCTTTAAATCCATCTTTAGGACTCACCCGAATTATAATGCTGCAGTCGGGTTCTTTCTTTTCTACATACACTTCAATCAACAAATCTCCAGCCTGGGAAACCTAGGAAAGGGCAGATGTGAAGACAGTAAATATAGGTATGTTCTGAGAACATACTTATGACACTTAAGACAGAAAGTCCTAGTCCTTTTTCTAAATATTTCATAATAATGAAATGAGCCTGTTAATAGTACAATAATTCTCATCTTCCAGA
Organism: Puma concolor; assembly: GCF_028749965.1. Lineage (NCBI taxonomy): Eukaryota > Metazoa > Chordata > Mammalia > Carnivora > Felidae > Puma > Puma concolor. Next base: position 177,434,410 of record NC_141670.1, on the reverse strand, counting down.
TGTGGTTGACTAAGAAAAAGGAATCTACACAAAGGATGTAATCACAGGGCAATTTCTTCATCTCTTAATTAAGAATTTAGTGTCCTGAAATACTCTTATATTCTTACTAAAATAACAAACCTGTCTGTAAGGGGAATATGTGAACTTTCAACAACATAAGCTATAAGAGCCATCACCATGTATGTTAATAGGAGAAACAAAATGAGGAATGAAAAGGATCCATATGTAATTGTGCTCTAATCTACAGGGTGGGTGAATACCCATAATTAAAAGAGAAAATAGGCATTGCTAGATTTTCAAAGCGATAATGCACAAAAATTGAAATTTTAGGATAAATTAGGTTGGAGCTATATTACAACTACAAAAAGAGTAAGTATAGTTAGCAAAGAAAAAAAAATTTGAAGTGAAAGAATAAGATAGATGATAAGGAGAGGTTTTTATTTTAATTACTTTCAGCCAAGCATTAAGTGTTACATTATTTGGGTCACTATTATAGACCAGGAGACATATTAAGTGAAGAAGAGACACTCCTGAACAAAATAAAAACCGTAAGATACCACCATGTAGATCAACAGTATAATGAGGAAAAGTATAATTAACACAGAATTTAAACCAATCTATGAAAAATACTTGGAGTAGTTTTTTTTCAGAAATTGCCTTAAGTTATATAACCACTTAGAAATAATATCTCACAATTTAAAAAAAAATGGTCATAATGGAGAAACTATCATTCTGAAGTTAAATTTGCCTAAGAATAAAATCTGATGAAAAAATAGTAAAGAAAACATCTAAAAAATGTACTTTGAAGAAGTGTTTTTAATTACTCTGGCATTACAGACTTAGAAAAGCTTATTTCCAATTTTTCTTACTCATTTTTGATGATACACAAAAATTCTAGGAAAGAAAAGATACAGTTGACATTTCTACTTTTCACTGTGTTTGCATAAACAACTCTCCAGGAAGGACACATTTTAAAAATTAAAAACGCAAACACAAAGAACTCATAGAGTGAAGCTAAAACAAGAATAGCTAAGAAATTCAAACAGGGATAAGACATGGAGCCTGTCAGAAAAACACACCAGAGCAGAGTTTTGAATGGATTAGAGAAAAACACAAGCAAAAGAACAGGTTTTTCCGAAGTATTCTACTTTTCCTGTCCAATTACTACTATTTTATAGACAATTCTTTTCTTCTACTTACGTATACTTAATTAAAAAGCAGCCAAGACTCATTTCATTATTGCAATATGAATATAAAAGATAAAAATACAGAAGGACACTCATATTTTATCTTATTACAACATAGGTAATGCTGCCAAAGATTATACCTTGGGTTCACAAAACCCTTTATTTCATGACTGAGACTATCCCCCTTGCCACCCCCCCCAAAAAAAAAACAGTGATTCAGGAGAACTAACTGATAATAAGCCAGATTTCTTAGTTTTACAGGCTACATTAATTACTTTGGGTCAAAATGGAGGCGATGCTTTCGTAGGTAAGTACTGTCATAGTGCTAGCACTCAGGGATCTCGGGCACTGGGATGGCAGCCCTTTCTCCTCTCCTTCTTATGGAATAGTAGCTCCTAATAAGCTCCTAATAGTAGTTCCTAGTAAGGAAGCATTTGCTTCATTCTCTGAGTATATCTATAAACAGAAGATACTCGACCCATTTATATTATTTACATTTGTATCCAGAATCCACTACAACTCCTAGTGATTAGAAGAAGATTAAATACCAATTTTAAGAAAGTTCAGTGAATGCTCATCAAACAAGGAAAGGTACCCTGGAAAACGGCAGTGCACCCTGAACACACAAATCCAATATAATGCAACTGAGGAAAGCAAAAGAAGATTTAGAAAATAGTCAATTTCAGACATAAATCAGTGTATGTTACAAAGATGACATTAGAAAAATTCCCACTAATATAATCATCTGAGAGCATGCAGAGCAAAAGCATAGAAGAGATAATTTATATTTTCAAAATCATAATGGAAAAAAGAATCATTACGGAGCTGAATTTTCAATTTAGTCTTGTATTTCTTTGGCTTTAAATGCTTCCTTTGAAATCCACTCGTATTTTTAATAGTGCATTTGTAACTAGAAATTGATTTTATAAAGGGCATTTGATAAGATTAATAATGATTTTTCCTTCTGTATTTTGAAAATTTGCATTAACATACTTTGTGGCATTTCACATATGAACGTCACACTGCAGAATTAGGCAACTATTTTATCTAGGTTCTTTTTTCCCCATTACTTTTACTTTGCTTCAAATAGGAACTTGAAAATAAATACAACAAACAGCTTTACTTACAACAGAAGTTTTTAGTTTTTGTTATTTTTGAAATTGTTTTTTTATTCTTTGGAGATCTAACTATTACTACTCACTTGAGTGTCTTTCCACTTGGTAATAAAGCTATTTTCTATGTCCATTTGTTTGACTTGGTCTTCTTTAACCTGTTTAAAATATAATTTGGGACATTCTAATAAAATACAAGGAGTGATGGTACTCATCCTCACATAACTCTTCAGGAATTTAAAGACCAACAATTTAAAAATAAATGAGAATGACCATCTTAATCAGCATGGGCCCACATAGCTAGGGCAGAAATAAAGCCAACATGATAGAGCCTCATAAAGTTCAGAGAATTTTATGATGACATCACTTCAAGCTGCAGACTCCATCAATGGAAGCTGTACTGCTAATTGACTTAATAAGCAAAGGGGCTAATGAGTGATTTGTTAGAGTTGATGTAGGTTACAAGATAAGACTAATTTCTCAAACTGAAATGCTTGTTAAATGCTTACAAAATTCCTATGATTTAAAGCTGGGGTTAGCAAAACTACGAAAATAATCATTTATTTTTTTGTTAATGTAACAGTACAAACATAGAAAATAAAGAGAGCATGTAAAGCCACACATTATTTTTTTTTCCTAATTCTTTCATTTCTCAGCATCAGAATTACTGCAAAGAAGCTGCTGTTGATCAAAAACAGTGGACACATATAGAAAGAAATAGATCAAAGAGCAAAGAGAATCCAACAATCTTGGTGTCCATTCCTATATAAATGAAGATACAAATGGTGTGTTTTTATTTTATTAAAGTAGAGCTTCTTTCCCTTGGCTAAGGAATCCTGCAATCACTTACTATAAGAATGTAAGAACTCTACATAGAATAACCTATTATATTAACTCATTTAATTTCAACTGACGTACCCATTATCCTGGAAAACAAGAAGTCTTATACAACACCACTTAATAGAGTGCCCCAAGAGGTTAAATGCAACCATGCTAGTGGTAATCAAGAGGTCAGTGTTCATGAAGCAATGGAGTTGGACCTTTGACCCAAATACCCTATATACCCCCCATGTTCAAACCCTGGGCTTATTTCCTCGATTTTTACTTCTTTCAACTAAGAAATTATCCTTATTCCAACAGTTTTCTGATGAAACATGAATATATTAACTTCATAAAATAGCAAATTGAAAGTCAAATAATTAGAACAGACTTAGTAAAAACCACAGAACATTATTTCGGGATTTTCTTCATTTCCAATTCAGACACAATTAAAATAAAACACTAAAATGCATTCAATTGCAGACTTTATCAGCCTGGTATTTATTACCAAATTTGTAAAATTCACAATTTCACACCTCTAAGTAGACACACTTAATGCATACACACACTGACAAGGAAAAAAAAAAAGCCACAGAAACACTATAAATAGGAATATTCTGTCCAACAGACACCAGATGGCTTCAAAGCAGTCAAATTTAAATGAATGGCTACAGCTAAAAAGGCTACTTGTATCTAAAATATTAAAGATCATGTAACTATTCTTTATTTTTAGATATTCATAAAGACGTGATTATAAAAATCCTAAAATATAAATTTTTATTTGCCAACAGTAACATTGAAACTATTTTAACAAGGGCAGGATATAAAATATTTACCTCAAATATCTCAACATAATTATTAATTAAGTCCTCGATTACATTCACTTCTTCACTAGTTTGTCCTTTAGTTTGAAACAAACAGGATGAAAAGACCAAGGCCAAATTATGGGCATTCATGTGATTGATTTCTGAGCATTTCTGAACCCTGTTAGAGAAAAGCATAGCTCATTACGACACACTTCATAGAACTTTAGTCATAATACCCATTTATCATTATTTAACACACACACACACACATCAAAAGTCTCTGATAGAAGATGTACGGTGGTGATTTAAAGAACAATGCACAGTTTGTTTTTCTGAGTACTTACAGTCAAGAATATAAGAAAACACTACTGTTAAAGAAGATACGACTACAAGTTACAAAGCAGTCCTTGCCTGTGGACTGGATGAGATGCACCGAGACAATGGTACAACCTGAGGCTAAGGCATAAAGATGGGCTTAAACAATGGTGTAAAATGACCAGCGGGGCTGAAGCATAAATGAAACAGGGGAAAGGAGGCAGTAGGTAAGTAGGAAAAATAGCAAGGAAGGTGAATTGAGAGGCATACAGTAGACAGTTCCAAATTCAAGGTTCAAGGCTGAGCTGAATTTTCCAGGAAGTGCAAATCAGGTGAGAAAATACTTAGCAGCATGTGTTTGTACGGTTAGCCAAAATAGGATATTCTCTCTCAAAAAGCAAACAATGAAAAAATATAATTATTGGATATGACTTGGATATAACTATGAAGGTCTTTTTACAGTGAAAAGACATGAAAAGAGGAGTCAACTCTCCCTATGATTAGGCTACAAAATTTGGGCCTTACAAAGAGCATTTAAAGTACAGTTCACCCTTGAACAACAGAATTTGAACTGTGTGGGTCCACTTACATGTGGATTTTTTTGATAAATACAATACAGTTATATATTTTCTTTTATGATTTTCTTAATATTTTCTTTTCTCTAGCTTAATTGTAATAATACAGTACATAATACATATACCATACACAATAGGTGTTGACTGTATATGTTACTAGTAAGGATTCCAGTCAACAGTAGGCTATCAGTAGTTAAGTATTGGGGGGAGTCAAAGTATATGTGGATTTTGATGTGCAGGGGAGCACTGCCCCTAAATCCTGAATTTCAAGGGTCAACTGTATTCACAAATGTTAAATGCAAAGTGATTTTAAAAAACCTACAGGCATCACCCCAATAAAAGGAAATATACATCAATAAAAATGCACAGGTAAGAACTATAAGTGATATACATGTGGGTATCTGTTAATGCTGTTTGCCACTGACAATATATAATAACACCCTGCTCAACTGCCTAATTACATTTTTAAATTTTAAAATGCATACTAAAAAGGAGAGACTAACTGCATCAAAGGAATAAAACAAGATGAAGCTAGGTACACCTGTCTTTAAAAGGAGATTCTAGTGGTTACAAAAGAGAGTAAAGAAGACAGGAATATATATATATATATATATATATATATATATATACACTCACAAAATGCCACATTGCATGGCAGAGACTGAGCAAGTGCAATCATTGTATGTGATTTATAAGATGCAAAGGGAATCGCAAGTTAATAGAGGAGGGTGTGATAATTGTGGACATCCCTCTCAAAACTATGTCTGTACTCTTATCACACTAAATTATAAACATCAGGAAAATTTATCTGCAGGTCTGCCTGTGTTACCAGAATCAGAGCATCTCCCAGTCAGGAACTGTTGCTTTAATCACACTGGAGTGCATAATAAATATCTGGTGAATGGAATTAAGTAAATGTTAGTCACGGAAGAAGTGATCCGTTATCTGGGGCAGGGATGGAATTAAATACTAAATCAACCTGACCTAACCAAATGGACCTCTCAAACTTTTGAGGACTCTATTAAACATTCTCACCTTCTTGAGACTTCCTTTTGCAATAGTATCCTCCTTGCTACTCTTCACCTCTCTTCCATTTCTGCAGCTGCCTTAATTTATGACATAACGTCCAAGGAATACAGTATTTTCCTTTCCTTCCTTTATTTCTCTGCCCCACAAGCTATCATTCCCAAGTGTTTCTATTAAACCCACGGAGTCTCTTCTCACTCAGGCCTTCTCATTAGAAGCCCAAGAAAACGGTTTCCTGGTTAGTTTCTCTGTGTCTATTCCAATCTCTTTTCAATCAATCCCATCCATGGGTTATTGTCCTAAAACAGACTTGATCAGTCACTCTTTATTGTGTGAAAATCTGAATGTTTTCACATGACCACTTGAGCCTTTCACAACCTCCTGCCAGCCAACTACACACCAGCTCATCTCCCAGCACATCTGTTTCCTAGAAATATCCACCACTCATTTCTTGTTACTTATCTTTCCTTCGCATACCCCTTTCAATGTGAAGCATTCCCTGGATGTCAACACACAACAAATGATTCAATCTTTCCTCCCATGTTAAAATTCTCTATATTAAAATCTGTTCCAGTGATGCCGTGTTTCCCCTAAAAATTATAAAATGCCCTGCAGCACTCCTGTGCATTCACTCTGACATCCAGAGGTCCCTGATGCAAAGGTTGGGAACTGTGGACTTAAGACGTTTTGTCATTCATGTATTATTATCTTCAAATGTTTCTGTTCACATGGAATCTTAATAGGCGCTGTTTAGTATACAGTAGTAACTAAAATATATGCCAGATGAAGAAACGGAGGGAGAGGGGAAGGATGGGAAGGAACTCGTGATCTCAAACTCAAATCTGAATAAAAAATCTTAAAACAATTATGTGTAACTCAATGTTCAAAATATTAACTTAATAAACTGTAGCAGCCCGGTCATATATTAAATTTTTCTGAAGTTTATTTATTTATTTTAAGAGAGAAAGAGAGAGAGAGAGCATACGCACATGAACATGAGTGGGACAGGGGCAAAGAGAGAGGGAGGGAGAGAATCCTAAGCAGGCTCCAAGCCGTCAGCACAGAGCCTGATGCAGGGCTAGATCTTACGCACCATGCGATCATGACCTGAGCCGAAACCAAGAGTTGGACACTTAACCGAATGAGCCACCCAGGCGCCCCTCAAATTTCTGAAGAATCTGTCCCAATGTCTCATAAGAATTTCTTAGACTGCAAATAAGACAGTTTCAGTAGAATTCAGCTACACAAAAATTCGGTGTACTGCATCTATGCAGGAAGAGACAATGATATACTCCCTAAGCCATATTTACACTTATTAAAGTTTTTGTAGTAGTTCTAACAGCAAAACCAACCAACCAACACACCTTTCATTTTAACTGAAAGGGTTATTTTCAAACATGCCTCCTCCTTCAGAGATCTTATTTCTCAAGCTACTACTATATTCTTCCTATCCTCCCAAATGAAGGAAACTACATACCCTGATGTAGAAAATATTTTAGACTTCTAAAATTTTCTCATATGTTCAACAGTATGATGCTAAAATATTAGAATTAGGTTAGACACAAATTGATAAGGGAGAAATAAAAGTTTATGAAGAGTTCATCATGAGAAAATACTGTGCTCACAGACAGACTCCTGCTAGAGAATTCTGGTCTTTGTACTTTCTTCTCTTCTCTAGCTTTCCTCTTAAATGAGTTTTAAAGTTTGTGTTTATATACTGGATTCACTTGGGGATGCTGTACATGATTATTTCTAATTCATTTAAGAAATTTTCCAGTATGCTATTTATCTGAAATGGGTCTTAATTACAGAAAGAAACACTCAAGTGATAGTTTGCTGGGGATTTTATTTTAAAACCATTTTCTTCCCCCCTTCCACTCATCACCCACCTCCTTTCTGGCAACCCCTAGTTCTTCTCTGTATTTAAGAATCTGCTTTTTTGTCTCCTTTTTTCCTTCTTTATTCATGTTTTTCTTAAATTTCACATATAAATGAAATCATATGGTATTTGTCTTTCTCAGTCTGACTTACTACACTTGGTATAATATCCTCTAGGTCTATCCATGTTGTTAAAAATGACAAAAACCTCATTCTTTTTTATGGCTGAGTAATAGTCCTGTGTGTGTGTGTGTGTGTGTGTGTGTGTGTGTGTATATACACACTACTACTTCTTTATCCATCCACCTGTTGATGGACACTTAATGTTGCTTCTATAACTAGGCTATTGTAAATAATGCTGCAATAAACACAGAGGTGCATATATCTTTTAGAATTATTGCTTTTATTTTCCTTGGGTAAATACCTAGTAGTGGAATTACTAAATTATATGGTAGTTCTATTTTTAATGTTCTGAGGAACATCCATACTCCTTCCACAGCAGCTACACTAGTTTATATTCCCATGAATAGAGCAGGAGGGTTCCCTTTTCTCCACATCCTTGCCAACACTTGTTATTTTCTGTCTTTTGGACACTAGCCATTCTGGCTGGCAGAAGGTGATATCTCATTATAGTTTTGACTTATATTTTCCTGATGATGAGTGATATTGAACATCTTTTTATGTGTCTGTTGGCCATATGTGTGTCTTTGGAGAAATGTCTATTCAGGTTCTCCGCCCATTTTTAATCAGATTATTTGTTTCTCTATTGTTGACGTCTATAAGTTCTTTTTTTTTTTTTTTTTTCAATGTTTGTTTATTTTTGGGACAGAGAGAGACAGAGCATGAATGGGGGAGGGGCAGAGAGAGAGGGAGACACAGAATCAGAAACAGGCTCCAGGCTCTGAGCCATCAGCCCAGAGCCCGACGCAGGGCTTGAACTCACGGACCGCGAGATCGTGACCTGGCTGAAGTCGGACGCTTAACCGACTGCGCCACCCAGGCGCCCTATAAGTTCTTTATATACTTTGAATATAAACCCCTTATCAGATATATCATTTGCAAATATCTTCCCCCATTCAGCAAACTGCCTTGTTTTATTGATGGTTTCCTCTGCTCTGCAAAATCATTTTATTTTGGTGCAGCCCTAATAGTTTATTTTTGCTTTTGTTTCCTCTGCCTGAGGAGACATATCCAGAAAGAGGTTTCTAAGGCCAATGTCAAAGAAATTACTGTCTGTCTTCTTCTGGGATTTTTACTGTTTCAGGTCTCACATTTAGGTATTTAATCCATTCTTCAGTTTTTTGGTTTTCTTTGTTTTTGTTTTTGTATCTGGTGCTGGAAAGTGGTCTAGTTCCACTCTTTCGCGTGTGGCTCTCAAGTTTTTCCAGTCCCACTTAAAGAGACAGCTTTCTTTTCCCCATTGTATTCTTTCCTCCTTTATTGTAGATTAAGTAACCATGTAAGTGTGAGTTTATTTCTGAACTCTATGTTCTCTCCCATTGATTGATCTCTGTGTCTATTTTTGTGCCAGGACCACAAGGTTTCTATCACTACAGGTTTGTGGTATATCTTAAGATCTGGGACTGGGGTACCTCCAGCTTTGTTGCTCTTTCTCAAGACTGCTTTGGCTATTTGGGATCTTTTGTAGGTCCATACACATTTTAGATTATTTGTTCTAATTCTTTAAAAACTTATGTTGGTATTTTGATATGGATTGTGTTAAAATTGTAGACTGCTAACAATTTAATTTTTCCAATCTTTGTGCATGGTATACCTTTCCATTTATTTGTGTCATCTTTAGTTTCTTTCATCAGCATTTTATAGTTTTTTGAGTACAAGTCTTCCACTTCACTGGTTAAGTTTATTCCTAAGTATTTTGTTATTTTTAATGCAGTTGTAAAGGAGACTGTTTTCTTAATTTCTTTCTGCTACTTCATTATTAGTCTATAAAAATGCAACAGATTTCTGTATGTTAATTTTGGATCCTGCTACCTTACTGAATTCACGTTATCGGTTCTAGCAGTTTTTCAGTGGATTGAAGCCATTTTTAAGGTATGATGGATAATTCACAGTCACATATAGAAAGTTAGCCATAGTACTTTAAATTTAAGAAAAATGACTTATAGAGTGCCAAGTTTGAAATGTCTGGAAAAGCTCATGAAACCACCCACCTGTAAAGATGTTCGATTACAGCTGCCAACGTTGCTCGGTTGACCCCTGGAAGAGAACGTATAAATGCCCCATACTTTTTAATTCTTTCCTTGTCATCTTGAGTATCTAGAGGTTAAAAACAAACAATTTTAGGCCAAAACTAATAGTCTGTAACACAAATTTGCCTTTTAACAGTATTTTAAACCAATATTCATTACTGTAGCTCACTAAGTGATCTAATCAAGTTTTAACAGAATAAATATTCAGGCTTCTATAACTCTGGAAAGGCATTTACACAGACATTCCATGGTAGGAAGACAGAGTTCTTATGCTTTCTAATTAAAAACGAAGCACTCTCAAAACCCAAGGTTGCACTTTATCCTCTACTTTATGAACTACTGAACTTCATCTAATAGGAATATATTCAATCGATAACTCAATTTCGAGTACAAATTGAGAGATAAACTGAAAGTCTTTTAACTTTGGCTATGGGAAGATTTCAGTCTGTTATTTGCAAATGACATTTCTGATTTTTTCCCCTTGTGAAATCATAAAAATCTTACCAAAACTAATGAACCATCTTGGAGCCATGAACTGTGTTACCCTGCAGATCCGTGTATAGGGGCCTTTGACCAGCCCTAGCATCTCCAAGTCATTGTAAAAGGTAAGGGGGCAATGGAGGAAGTCATGTGCAGGCCCTGATAACTATGACACAGACTTAGAGAAGGATGGTCCCTCTGTCACTGACATTGACAGAACTTGGTTAGTTATACACAGGAGGATGAGAGGCAATTATGTTCCACTCTCCTAACCCCAGAAGTCAAATACTTAGAGAAACTAGATCCAGGAACCCCCAAAGTTCTAGACTCTAGAAGACACGCAGCAGTGGTTTGCTCTAACCTGCTAGCTTACAGGGGAAATAAAAGGCCATTCTTCAAATAAATAACTTGTGGTGACTTTGTAACTCAAGGGGATTGCACGTATATATTCCCTCACAATTCCCAACTACCTGTGGAAACAAGACTTTTTCATTTTCTGTACAGCCCAACCTATTCTATTCACAGAAAGCCAGCAGCACATTAATGATTTTTCGAGAGTACACGGTCCTTGCGAAGGGCATTAGGATCCCTGGGGAGGTAAGAAACTCTGTGGCACATTTTTGAAGTACACTCCTAATCAAAACTGTAACCATAGCTCCTTTGTAGTGCTGTAGCCTACGTATAAGACCTGTAGAGGTAAACATGATCATATTGACTTAACTCTGCTAATAGATGACTAAAAGCGAGAGGGGAAAACATCAAAATTATATTCAAAGACTACACCGGAAGTGAATGAAGAATTATCTATCATCTCTAGTACAATCCAAACACCCTCTTGTCATCCAGTTTCTAACTATAATGGTATTAATTTAATAAGATGTTATTAATATTACTACCTTTATAACAAGAAGTCATGCTAGTACAGCATATCTTCACAAATCTTATAAGGATAAAATAGATGAAATTTTCAAAATAAAGCTTAAGCAATTTGAAAGTAAAACTTAAGATAGATTTCAGGTCATATAGAAAATACAATGAACTAGGGGCGCCTGGGTGGCGTAGTCGGTTAAGCGTCCGACTTCAGCCAGGTCACGATCTCGCGGTCCGTGAGTTCGAGCCCCGCGTCGGGCTCTGGGCTGATGGCTCGGAGCCTGGAGCCTGTTTCCGATTCCGTGTCTCCCTCTCTCTCTGCCCCTACCCCGTTCATGCTCTGTCTCTCTCTGTCCCAAAAATAAATAAAAAAAAAAACGTTGAAAAAAAAAAAATTTAAAAAAAAAAAACAAAAAAAAAAAAACGTTGAAAATACAATGAACTAGTCAGCTAGCCGCAGACTTCAGACAACTTAATGTGTTCTTAGAAGAATAGATCATCGATCATATAAATAGGTGGTATGACACTGTAAGGCATTCTTTGCCTCAGTGCACAGGACCCAAGAGAGCTCTTCTATGAGGTCATCCAGAGAGTTGTGGTTTATCCTTGTCAGATCCAACATAGAGCACCTCTGACAAGTTAGGGTGAGCTATGTTAGATCTGAAAGCAAACGACTTTAAGGCTATTTGACCTAGCATCTAAAACCTTCTCCAAGTAAATTCTCAAAGAATTCTCATCCAAGTAAAAGGTGAACACATTGCTCTTTGACACTTGCTACTATTTACCAACTACCTACTCCTGGTAGACTGACAACAGTAAAGACATCTTTGTCTTAGAACTTGACAATTGAGCAAAAGTATACTTGCCTAAAATTTTTGATAAGCGATTTTACAATAAAGACAAATTGTTAGTCCTTATAAAATAGAGATGCTATAAATAACTTCATAGTTATAAAATTATAATAAATCATGAAATAAAAATGAGAGTGGCAAAGTAATTGGGCTTAAAGTGATACATTATCTAATTCCATATTTTATATCCCAGATAATTATGCAATCAATTCTCTTTGTGATTAGAGTTGAACCTATTGATTTGAGAAATACCAGGAGGCAAATAAAAGTCTTCTGAATTGGTAGTTAAATTAGGAAAAGCTTTACTTTAGCAACAGTACAACTCCCTTCTTGCTGACACTAATAAGGGTCATTCTTGGGAGAATTTTTCAAACTGTGAATGTTTTATGACATCACTTCAACATTAATCCCTTAATAATATATCATATTTATGTGTGAGATTAAACAAATACTTTCACTGAAAAAGTCTATTTCTCAACAGAGGCATATCATATAGTCAAATTCAAAGGTCACTTTCCCAAAAAATCTTGAAATGCATTAAATGTACAGTAGAAATATATTAGTAAATTATGGTCAAAATTTCAATGATAATTTTTAAATTTTTTTAATTGAAAAAAATGATCGAAAATCATTTTGAAAGTATTGTAGATATACATGAAATGTTTGTGGTTTAATATAAAGGATTATATATAAATTACAGGTATGGGGGACAAAGACTACAAAATAAGATATAAAAATGAAAATAGTTCTATTAGAAAGATGGGATGAAAGGTAATGTTTACATTTAAAAGCCTTCATTGTTGTAATGTTTTTGTAAAAGGAGTTATTTTGAATTAATAGATGTAAATGTAGGTTTTACTGAATCAATTTGACCCAACAAGTGATTTAATAAACTACTTTTCTAGAGTCATTTCTTAAATAGGTTCTTACAGTATAGCAAAGGCTTTTCTTCTTCTTTTTTTCTATTTTATTGAAGGGGAAATGAAGAAAGAGTTTAAAAGCTATTGTTATGTACCCTACAGAGGTAGAATGAATGATAAAGGGAACCAAAGAGCCATATAGGGAAATCATATAAAACCAATCTTATATTAAACCGTTCATTTTAATCTTAATGAGAAATTAATAGCATACACGGACTTAACCGTAACACTTTCAAAGTTAAAGCAAAGCAAACATTAAGAAATCTGCAAACTAAGAATTACTTTAACATACTACTTAGCAATTATTACTATAAATTTCTTTTGAGGTAGATATAAACAACTATGGATATCTACACAATATCTGTTCTAAGCCCTTAGGTACACTGTTCCTTTCAATTAAATTTGCAGATTAGCAAAGATTTCAAAAATATAATTATCAGTTTAGAAGGCAAGCATTTATTATGTTCCATAGTATATGTATTACCTAAAGCAGAGATCCAATATGGATAGAGCTCCTTAGTAAGAAGTGCATCATCAATGTCGGAGAGAAAATTTTTCAACACGCCTGTCACATCTTCAAGCTGATGTTTTCCAGCCCTCAATTTAAAGCTCCTTGCATCCTTTTTGAAACTCTCCAGGAGTTCGCTTATATGCAAAGGATCACCATTCTTTTGGTAGATATATTTGCATCCTAAACCTTTGGTAAAAAAAAAATATATGAAGTCTAAAATCAAAATCTACTTTTATGGCTTAGAAATATAGACTTTTGTGTTGGGACATTGAGCCAGACAAAGTCATTATCCAAGAGTTGATATAAACATGCATGAGGAGAAAAAGGTCCCCCACCCCCTAATTTTAGTACTTAAAATGATGAACAAACTTCTCAGCTTTTAGCAAGCTTTTAACAAGCCCCTGTCCAGCCCTTCCCCCTTCATGGTATCTTCAAATGTTCTTTTACCACAGGTGTCCGATCTTTACTTTACCTCCCAGAATTCAAGCCTGTCCCCAGTTTCACTGATAAAAGTGAGGCGCTCTAGTGTAAATTTTCTTAGCCCTTTGCACTCATATTTGTATATTAATTTCTGTCTGTTCCCACTTTCACCTTCTTCTGGATGAGGAGTTGAATCATCTCCTTTTCAAAGTTACTGATTCACCAGGTGTCCCATATAAAATAAGAGGATGAGGAGCGGAGAGGAGTGAGGATAATGATGATGATACCAACAAAATTTTAAAGTGCTCCCTTGCCCCTCCCAGGTCTCTGGATCTCTCTTCCTTCCAAACCCCAGCTGACTTTACTATATTTATTCTTCCTACCATCTCATGCCCCTGTTCATCCTTCAACCATAATCTTGCTTCTGTGCAGCTGTTGGGACCACCTTCATCAAGAATATCAACAACATCCTATTTTTAGGTGCTTTTCTGTTTTTATCTAACGAGAATCCCCTGCAGTGTATGACACTCCAAATGAATCCCTGCTAAAATTCTTTTAATGTCATAGCTTTCATGACATTATAATCTCCCAGCTCTCCCCCCATTCCTCTATGACTACTCGTCCAGTCCTCTATTTATTCTACCATCTAGTATTTACTAAGGATTCCATAAATCCAGCCTCAATTCTCTTCTCTTTTCTACTCCCCTACAAAATTCTGTGGGTGAACCCAACCAACTTCATCAGTTTAACTACCACATACACATTTTCACCCAGGTTTTCATTTCTAGGATTTCAAACACACACACATACACTTTATATACAGATACTTTATAAATATACCTGCAACACACACCATTTTCATGAATAAGTCAAAATAATCTGAGGAATTAAGTCTCCTGCCCCATTCACTACTTCACCTGTTAATCTCACTATGGTCTTTATCTTGTCTCTGGCATCTCAATACATGGCGCTTCCTTCTCCTCAGTCCTTTATAAGTCAGAATTTTTCTTTTTCGCTTACAATATTAAAAAGTCACATATATTTTTCATCATAGCCTTGCTCTCAAACTGTCCCCTTCTTTCTATCCCATGTCCTGTTATTTTTTTGCACTCAGTTCCTCACTACATTGTCACAACTCCCTGCCCCTATTCTTGTGTAGCCCTCCAGTCCATCTCAACACTGATAATAGCTTGATCTGAGATACAGGTCTGTTGGTGTCACCAACATGCTTAAAAATCTAGATACTGCCCTCTCACTGCCTAGAGGACAAGTTTGAGGATTTATTATAATATTTAAGACTCTACATGAATAGGCTTAACCCTCCTGCCTCTCATCTACTGTTCTTCTCATGCTAAGCTCTGGTCACAATACAAAGTTCCCTCAATAGACAACTTCTCTCATGACTCCATACATGAGCATACACTGATCCTCCTCATAGAATCCCGATTCCCTTCTTGTCCTAACTAGCTCCTATTTTCTGTTAAGACTTATGGTAAGCACATCTCACCCATGAAGCTCTCCTTGTACCAACTCCTGAAGCTCTCTACCACAGAATTTTGTATACTTGAGATATAACTGCCTAGTTGTTTAAATGTCTTTGATTCACAAATCTGTAAAAAGCTAGAGGGTAAGGTTCATGTCTTACTCTCTGTGTACAGTAACTCTACCATGACTGGAACTTAGGAAGCATTCAATAAATGATCATTTAATGTAAGAGTAAGCAACATCTACAAAAACAAAAACCTGTGACTAAGTTTTTGACCTTAAGTTATATCCCTCGTTGAATGAATTTCTAAAAGCTAGTACTCAAATATATTAACTGCACGCATAATTTTGTTTACATAAATTAAAATAATTCCCAAGAACTACTATAACTCATTAAAAAAATTAAACTCTAAAAATATGACTGTGAACCGGTTCTGTTCAAAATCTTGACACCATGAACACAAAAAAACTGGCCTTCAGATTTTAATACAAAGGTCAGGAAGTTCAAAATAATTGTGACTTGTAAAGTCTTTGAGTCAACCATCTTCATTCTATTAATCACTGGGCATTTTCTAAGTATGTATCATATCTTCCCTACTATACATGCTGGTAACATCAGGGTTTCCCCCATATTCTGCTCATTAAAAACAAAACAACACACAGTCTTTCTTCGGCTTTATTACTTTAATATGCAAGTTAATGTACCTTGTGCCAGAGTTACAAAGTAGTTTTAATGTATAAAATTTAGTTGAAAACAATCTAATGCTTAATGATTTTAAATTCAAAGAAACACCACAAAGAAACTTCTGATTTCCCAAGAGAAACCTTAAATTGGATACACTGGAGCTAGAATTATTTTAATCATTTCACAGCTTAAGAAAGACCTTATGCCATTATGAAACTAACATGATGTGAAAATTCCCAATGAGGTTTTGCTCTTGCTAAAACATAGTACGTGTGCAATTCATTTATACCAATGAAATTCAAGTGTGCTAATACTGAATGACTAACGAATGAAGATGATAACCTTCTTCCTCCCCCATTTTCAAATAAACAGATGACTACCACTGATAAGGAAAATATGGACACAGTATCACAGGAAGGGATTTCATAGAGTAACAGCCACATAATGTGACTGCATACATATTTACAGTAGGTATATAATTCAAAGATACGGAATTCAAACACAGTGAATCTGATTAATGATACTTGAATTATATATGAAATAAGCAAAATACTTAAAATGGCACTCTCTCCAGAAGAAGATAGATTAATATACACATATTATAAATTTAATTTCTAAAAATTATTTTCTTCATAGCCTTGGTTATTTCTAACGTTTTACTCATAGCAGTTTGTTGTCAGTTCTCATTACTGAAACCTATGATTCATGGCTTTGTCTTTAACTTTTTACTCCCACTGCTGTACTTCCAGTACCAAGATCAATGGCTGGCACACAACAGACAATAAATAAGTAACAAACTAATAACACAATGTTTTACTGCAGCTCTGTCACTGATTACACCTTCTTTTCAAATTAAAAACACCCAAGGACACTTCTAATATTAAGAGAACAAAAAAAAAAGTTAATCACCTTCCCAAATACAAGATCAATCATTTTACTCTTTTCCAAACTTGTAATCTAAATCAATGGCACTTACCTACAGATTAAAAGGTAGAAAACATTTTTATATTTAAAATATAGTTCACAATCTTCTACCTTTTAGAGTATTGATGAAATATGTAACAAAGAAGGAATCTGAGGAATTCATATTTGAAAATAAACATGAAGAATCAAGGAATACTTTACTATCATAACATATTATTTTAAAATGAAGTTAGCCCATGTGTATGTCAACCAATTGTTTTTACTTGCAAACTATTCATAAAACTCTGTTAAGATCAAGTCAAAACTATTAGAATAACCATGATTCTTAATATAAACATGTGACTAATAGCACGTTGAATGAAATAAATACATACACATACTTTGAATGCTTGTCAACAGCAACAAAAAATTCTTTCACGTATTTTCCCACAGTTTACCACTTCCAAAAACATGTTTAGGCGACCCACTGCATTCCCTTAGACTTTACAGTAACCCTTGTAACCTCTGAAAAATAAAGTCTTCAATCTATTTTTAATATACATTTTATAATATAGACTCTTTCAGTATGGCATTTAAATTTTTTACGCATGTAAAAGAAGTAAATGCTAAAAGTACATTGTGTAATTTAAATTTTACTGGGAGAAGGAATGGCATTTGGCTGAATGGTGATGATGTTTTTATTTTTCACTGATGTACTTTCAAATATAAAGAGCTCTAATGCAGTCCAGTGGCGGAACCACTTAAAAAACTCTAAGAATGATACCATGAGTTCTGGGGGTTGAATAAAAACTTTGCAATACTTACCATACTGTGTAACAAATGCTATACAGCTGTTCACAATAATGGGAACGTCATTTTTGCTGAGCTGCTGATCTTGTAATGCATTACCATCTGTACCTGCTGCTTTTTCAATTGCAGTATGCCAGACTGTGAAATCCAACTTGGTATGCCCATGGATGTATAATGTTCTGTAAAGTTTAAAAGCATTTCAAATTACAATTTTTTTCTAAAATTTTGACTTCTAGACAGAGTATCTTTAAATCCATATAAATGTGATCTTGCCTCATCCATGAGAAGAAAACTCTCCATCTACCATTAGCTTCCATTTGATCTCTTTTATCTGTACAGTGACATCTCTCCATGAAGTGCAGGAAAGTTCTCTCAATTCATGGTCTCACCTCCCTTCATTCTCTGACCCGCTTTATTTTGTTTCTGAATAAGTGGATTGAAACTACTCTGGAAAGCATCATGGGTGAATAGATTTTATGGCTACTTTTTTTAAGATTTTAGAACTGTTGATGATTTCACTTCTTAAAAAAGAAAAAAAAATACATTATGTTTTTTATAATATAATTCTTTCCAGATTTTCCTCCTATCTTTCTGGTTACTCAATTTCTACACAAGCTCATTTCCTCTGTTGAACCTCAGTGCACTCACAAGAACTCTAAGGACTCTGCAGAGACTCATCATTCAGGCCAATGGTTTCACCCCTCGCTTAGAGACAGTAACTCCCAAATCCCTATCAACAGATTATAACTTTATCTCACAGATCATATCTCCATGTGACTGAAAAGAGCATGAAGTAGTCAAGAGAGTAGAAAATGTAATCACTACCCAACCTCAAATTTTCACTCTGCACTTATTTCCTTTGTGACCTTGGACAAGTTATCAACCTTCTTTGGGCCTCATTAGTGACAAAATGAGGGTAATAATAGTACCTACCTCAAGACTCAGCGAATGTAATATTAATAACTAAGTAAACAATAATACTAATTAATATTAATTTTTGGACACCCTCATCTTACTATGTCACAATTATCTTGAACCTTTTTCTTTCCTCATATCAGACTAGTACTATAATCCTCCACTTATCCCACTAGAAATATGGGATTAATTAATTTTAGATTGGTTCTGCCTCCACCCAAACCACATTACTGCCACATGAATTCTGTTGATTTCCATTCCTGGATATATTTACTCTACCTTCTCTTCATTCTGATATTGTCTGATTTCAAGTTTTTACAATGCTTCTTAAGGTCACTAAAATGCTTCCTAATAAGTTTCCTTTCCTACCTCTCCATGTCTCTAATACTCACTCCTCAGGGCTTCCAGGACAATCTAATATGCAAAACTAATCTCCTTCAAGACTGGGAGGTGTAACTGATCCACCTAATACACAGACACAGGAAGTTAGGCAAAATAAGGAGACAAAGGAATATGTTCCTAACAAAAGAACAAAGCAAAATCTCAGAAAAAGAACTAAATGAAAGAGAGATAAGCAGTCCATCAGATAAAGAGTTCAAAGTAGTGGTCACATCACTAAACCAGCTTTTTGCACGCCATATTAAAAGGGGCTCTTTGAGTGGAAAGCAAAGACCAAAAGTGACAAAGACAGGAAAGGATCTGGGAAAATCTCCAGAAACCACAACAAAACAGGTAATACAATGGAAATAAATACATATCCATCAATAATCACCGTCAATGTAAATAGACTAAACCCTCCAATCCAAAGACATAGGGTATCAGAACAGATAAAAAAAAAAAAAAAAAAAAAATACCCCATCATTATACTGCCTACAAGAGACTCACTTTGGACTTAAAGACACCAGCATATGGAAAGTAAGGGGATGGAGAAACATTTATCACACAAACAGATGTCAAAAGAAAGCTGGAGTAGCAATAGTTACTTACACTGGACAAACTAGACTTTAAAACAAAGACTGTAACAAGAGATAAAGAGGGGTACTACGTCATAATAAAGGGGACAATCCAACAAGAAGATCTAACAATTGTAAATATCTGTGCCCCCAATGTGGAAGTACCCAAATATATAAAACAATAACTAACATAAAGGAAGTGACAGTAATATAACAATAATAGGGGCTTTAATACCTCACTTACAACAACTGACAGATAATCTAAACAGAAAATAAACAAGGAAACAATGGCTTTGAATGACACTGGACCTGGAGGACTCAAAGTGATGCTCATAAAGATGTTCACTAAAGATCAAAGGAAGACTGAATGAACACAGTTAGAACTTCAATGAAGAGATGGAAAATATAAAAAAAAAAAAAAAATTGACCAGAGCTGAATAATAAGTGAAATAAAAAGTACTAGAAGGAATCAACACACTAAATGATGCAGAAGAATGGATCAATGCAGGAGAGTGGAAGACCAGGGAATGAAAAGCATGCAATCAGAACAGCAAAAAGAAAAAGTAATTTGAAAATAAGCAGAGCTTAAGGGACTGCTGGGACAACATCAAGTACACGATCACTTGAATCAAAGGGGTCCCAGAGGAAGGGGAAAAAAAAAAAAAAGAGCCAAAGGGACAGGAAACCTATTTGAAGAAATAATGCCCGAAAACTTTCCCAACCTGGTAAAGGAAAAAGACATCCAAGGCCAGGAACAGAAATTCCAAAATAACATGAACTCAAAAAGACCCATGGCAAGATACATTATAACTAGTGTCAAGAATTAAAGAGAGGATCTTAAAAGCAGCAAGAGAAAAACAACTATTTACATGCCATGGGAATCTCCCTCAAGACTATCAGCTGATTTTATTTATTTTTTTAATTTATGTTTTTATTTGAGAGAGAGCAAGCATGAGTTGGGGAGCAGAGGGGGATGAGGAGAGAAAGAGGGAGGGAGGAGGAGGGGGAAAGGGGGAGGGGGAGAGGGGAGGAAGGGGAGAGGGGGGAGGGGGAGGGGGGAGGGGAGGAAGGGAGGAGGGGAGGAGGGGAGGAGGGGGAGAGGGGAGGAGGGGGAGAGGGGAGGAGGGGGAGAGGGGGAGGGAGAGGGGGGAGGGGAGGAAGGGAGGAGGGGAGGAGGGGGGAGGGGAGGAAGGGAGGAGGGGAGGAGGGGGAGAGAGAGGGAGGAGAGGGGGAGGAGGGAGACAGGGGGAGAGATGGGGAGAGAGGGAGAGAGGGGGAGAGATGGGGAGAGATGGGGAGAGAGGGGGGGAGAGAGGGGGAGAGAGGGGGGGAGAGAGGGGGGGAGAGAGGGGGAGAGGGGGGAGAGAGGGGGAGAGAGAGAGAATCATAAGCAGGTTCCATGGCTCCATGTTTAGCTCAGAGCCCAATGCGGGGCTGGATCCCACAACCCTGGGATCATGACCTGAGCCAAAATCAAGTCAGACAATCAACTGAGCCACCCAGGCGCCCCATCAGCTAATTTTATAACAGAAATTTTACATAAGGGAGTCATGAGGGAATAACATGATACATTCAAAGTGCTGAAAGGAAAAAAAAAATACAACCAGAATACTCTACACCCAGCAATATTGTAATTCTGAATTAAAGGAGAGGTAAGTTTCCCAGATAAGCAAAAGCCTAAAGGAGTTCAACAAAACCAAGTCAGCCTTATAAGAAATGTTATAGGGGCTTCTTTAAATAAAAAGAAAAGGCCATAACTAGATACTAAACACTATGAAAGAAAAAAAAATCAATGGTAATGGTAAACATAGAATAAAGTAGATCAACAACCTACATAGCTAGAACGTATCTATGTAGGTTGTTGAATGTAGGTTAAAGGACAAAAGTAGTAAAATTATCTAGGACTACACACTTAGTCAAAGGATACACAAAATAATTACGTGCAAAATGTGATGTCAAAAACATAAAATGTATCAGGAGGGGGCAGTTAAAATGCAGTGCTTTTAGAACATCCTTGAACTTAAATGACTATTAACTTAAAACAAACTACTATACACTAAAGATATTCTATATGAACCTCAAGGAAACCACAAACTAAATATCTGTAACAGATGTACAAAAATTAAGGAAAAAGGAATACAAACTGAACACTAAGGAATGTCATCTCATCATAAGGGAAGAGAGCAAAAGAAGAAGGAACACAGAAAAACTTCAAAAACCCACAAAACAACAACAAAAAAAACAGGAAACAATCAACAAAATGGCATTAGGTACATATCTATCAATAATTACTTCAAATGTAAAAGAACTAAATATTCCCATCAAAAGACAAAGAGGGACAGTTAGTGGATTATTAAAAAGACCTATAGATACGTTGCCTATAAGAGACTCACTTCAGATCTAAAGACACACAAAGTGAAGGGATGGAAAAAGACATTCCATGCAAATGGAAATAAAAAGAAAGCTGGAGTAGCAATACTTACATTAGACAAAACAGACCTTAAAACAAACAAAAAATGCAATAGGGGATAGAGAAAAAACATTATGTAATGATAATAGTATCAATTCAACAAAAGGATGTAACACTTTTAAAGATCCGTGCACCCACATATGGACATCTAAGTGTAAAAAGCAAATATTAAGACATAAAGGAGAAACTGACAGTAATAAATTGACAGTAATACATTGACAGTTATAAATAATAGTAAGGGACTTTAACACTCCCACATACATCAATGGATATATCATCCAGACGTAAGATCAATAAGATACATAGGCCTTACACAACATATTACAGAAGATGTACTTAACAGATATACACATGAGCATTAAGAAGGGTACTTGTGAAGAGCACTGGCTATTGTATGGAAGTGTTGAATCACTGAATTCTACTTCTGAAATCAATACTGAACTGTATATTAACTAAAATATAAATAATAAAAAAATAAATATATACAGGACATTCCACTCAAAAACAGAATAAATATTCTTTTCAAGTGCACATGGGACATTCTTCGAACAGATCACATGTTAGGCTATAAAACAAGTCTCAATAAATTTAAGAAGACAAATCATTTCAGACATCTTTTCCAACCACAGTGGTATAAAACTAGAAGTCAATTACAACATGAGAAGTGGCTAAACAACACACAGAGGCTAAACAACATGCTACTAAACAACCAGAGTTAATGATGAAATCAAAGAAGAAACTAAAAAAATACATGGAGACAAATAAAAATATAAACACAACAGTAAAAAATCTGTAACCTGCACCAAAAGCAGTTATAAGAGGGTAGTTTCTAGCAATATAGGCCTACCTCAAGAAATAAGAAAAAATCTCAAGTAAGCAATCTAACTTTACACCTAAAGGAACTAGAAACATGAGAATAAACAAAGCCCAATATTAGTAAAAAGAAGGAAATTATAAAGATCAGAATGGAAATAAATGATATAAAAACTAAAAAGACAAAAAAATCAATAAAACTAAGAGTCAGTTCTTTGAAAAGATAAACATTAATAAACCTTTAGCCAGACTCATCAAGAAAAAAAAAAGGAGGACTCAAATAAATACAATCAGAAATGAAAGAGAAGTTACAACAGATAACATAGAAATACAAAGGCTTATAAGAGACTACTACGCAAAATGATATGCCAACAAATTGGAAAATCTAGAAAAAAGGATAAATTCCCAGAAATGTACAATCTCCAAGACTAAAGAAGAAACAGAAAATTTGAACAGACCCATTAGCAGTAATAAAACTTAACCTCAGTAATCAAAAAAACTCCCAACAAACAAAAGTCCAAGACCAAATGGCTTCACAGGTGAATTCTACCAAACATTTAAAAAAAAAGAGTTTATACATATCCTTTGCAAATTATTCCAAAAAAGAAAAAAAATTAAGAGGAATACTTCCAATTCATTCCACAAGGCCAGAATATCGTTATCAACTTTGATGATGAACACTGATGCAAAAATCCTCAACAAAATATTATAAAACTGAATTTAAATATAATTAAAAGGATCATTCACCATGATCAAACAGGATTTATTCCAGGTATGCAAGGACAGTTTGATATCTGCAAATCAATCAATGTGACACACATTAACAAATGGAAGAATGCAAAAAATAACAATCATCTCTATAAATGCAGAGAAAAGCAATTGACAAAATTCAACATGCATTAAAGATAAATACCTCAATATAAAGGCTATATTTAACAAACCCAAGCTAGCATCATACTCAATGGTGAAAAGATAAAACCTTTTCCTCTAATATAAGGAACAAGAATTCTGTCACCACTTTTATTCAAAATAGTATTAGAAGCCATTGCCACAGCAATCAGATGAGAAAAAGAAAGAAAAAGCATCTAAATCAAAGAAAGAAGTAAAACTGTCACCATTTATAGATGACATGATTCTATGGACAGAAAACCCTAAAGACTCCACCAAAAAAAAAAAAAAAAAAAAATAGAATAAATTAGTAAAATTGAGAGATCTGGAATTTATATACAGAAATCTGTGCATTTCTATACACTAATAATGAACCATGAGAAAAAGAAATGAAGAAAACAATACCATTTACAATTGCATCAAAAATAATAAAATACCTAAGAATAAATTTAAGCAAGTGAAAGACCTGTATTTTTATTTTTTTTTTTAATTTTTTTTTTTTTTAACATTTATTTATTTTTGGGACAGAGAGAGACAGAGCATGAACGGGGGAGGGGCAGAGAGAGAGGGAGACACAGAATGGGAAACAGGCTCCAGGCTCTGAGCCATCAGCCCAGAGCCCGACGCGGGGCTCGAACTCACGGACCGCGAGATCGTGACCTGGCTGAAGTCGGACGCTTAACCGACTGCGCCACCCAGGCGCCCCATAAAGACCTGTATTTTTAAAACTCTAAGACACTGATGAAAGAAACCAAATATGAAATGAATAAATGGAAATAGATACCATGCTCAAAGATTGAAAGAATACTATTAAAATGTTCATACTATACAAAGCAATCTACAGATTTAATGCAATCCTTATCAAAATACCAACAAGCATTTTTCACAGATTTAGAAAAAATAACCCTAAAATTTATATGGGCCCCAAAAGACCTTGAATAGCAAAAGCATCTTGAGAAGAACAAAACTAGAAGTATCACACTCCTTACATTCTAACTATTCTAAAGCTACAGTAATCAAAACAGTAAGATACAGGCATTAAAAATACACACGGATCAATGAAACAGAATAGAGAGTCCAGAAATAAACCCATGTTTATATAATTAATTAATCTTCAATAAAGAAGGCAAAAACATGCAACAGAGCTCTTTGATAAATGGTATTGGGAAAACTATATGCAGAAGAATGACACTGGATCACTTTCTTACACTATAAACAAAACACAAAAAAAGCTCAAAATAGATTAAAGGATTAAATCTAAGACCAGAAAACAGAAAACTAATACCAAAAAGAAAAAAAGTAAGCTTCTGGATAATGGTCATAGTAGTATTTCTTTGGATCTGTCTCCTCAGGCAAGATGCAACAAAAGCAAAAATAAACAGGAATACTTAAAACTAAAAAGTTTTTGTACAGCAAAGGAAACCATCAAGAAAATGAAGATAACCTGCAAATTATATAACCAACAGGGGTTAATATCCACACAACTCAAGCGGAGGAAAAAAAAAATGCAAACAATCCAATTAAAAACCTGGCAGAGGACCTGAATAGACATTTCTTAAAAAAAAAAAAAAAAAAATTAACGTTTATTATTGAGACACAGAGAGAGACAAAGCATGAGCATGGGAGGGGCAGAGAGAGAAGGAGACACAGAATCTGAAGCAGGCTCCAGGCTCTGAGCTGTCAGCACAGAGCCCACGTGGGGCTCGAACCCACAAAGCACGAGATCACGACCTGAGCCGAAGTTGGACACTCAACCGACTGAGCCACCCAGGCGCCCCATGAGTAGACATTTCTACAAAGAAATTAGTCATATAGCCAACAGACACATGAAAAGATGTTCAACATCACTCATCATCAGGGAAATGCAAATCAAAACCACAATGAGATACCACCTCACATGTGTCAGAATGGAAAGTATCAAAAAAGAGAAGAAATAACAAGTGCTGATGAGGATACAAAAAAAAAAAAGGAACCCTCATGTACATCTGATAGGAATGTAAAACAGTGCAGCCACTATGGAAAACAGTATGGAGATTCCTCAACAAATAAAAAACAGAAATGCCACACAATCCAGCAATTTCACTTCTGGGCATTTATCTGAAAGACAAAAAAAAAAAAAAAAAAAAAAAAACAAAGAAAGAAAACACTAATTCAAACAGACATATGCATTTCTTTCTTTTTTAATTTTTTTTTTTAATGTTTATTTATTTTTGAGACAGAGACAGAGCATGAACGGGGGAGGGTCAGAGAGAGAGAGACACAGAATCTGAAACAGGCTCCAGGCTCTGAGCTGTCAGCACAGAGCCCGACGCGGGGCTCAAACTCACAGACCGCGAGATCATGACCTGAGCCGAAGTCGGCCGCTTAACCGACTGAGCCACCCAGGCGCCCCAGACATATGCATTTCTATGTTCACTGCAGCATTGTTTAGAAGAGCCAAGTTATGGAAGCAACCCAAGTGTCCATCAACAGATGAATGGATAAAGAAGCAGTGTATATATATGCAATGAAACATTACTCAGCCATAAGAAAGAATTTGTAACAACATGAGAGGATCTAGATGGTATTGTGCTAAGTGAAACATGTCAGAGAAAGACAAATATCATATGATTTCACTTATATGGGGGATCTAAGAAACAAAACAAAACAGAAACTGACTCCTAGATATAATGATACAATGCATAATCTGGTGGTTGCCAGAGAGGAGAAGGGTGAAGGGATGGGCAAAACAGCGGAAGGGTACAAACTAAGTACAAGTAAGAGGTATGAACTTTCAGTTAAAGTAAATGAGACATGGGGATACCATGTACAGCACAGGGACTATACTGATATGTAATAATCTTAGAAGGTGACAAATGGTAGACTGAAGGTGGTGATCACTTCACAATATATAAAAATTTGAATTACTATGTGTATACCTGAAACTAACATTACCTATCATTTACACTTCAATTGAAAAATCTAAAATAAATTGACAAATGCAAAGCCAATGGCATCATTTCCTCATCATTTCCCTTCTACAGCTCTGGAATTTTCATGACTAAGGGGTCTTCATATCTGGCCCATATTTTCCCCTCCAACTCTTCCATTCTCCTACACTAAAGACACACTTTAAAAATTCATGTCTTATTACAATAAATATTTCCTGCTCTTGGCTGGCTACTCCCATCCTCCCTGAACTGTACTCCAGGAAACCCTCCCTGACACTCTATGCTTAATGTCCCAATACTTAGTACATGTGTCCCTTCCTAATTCTGAATAGCTGATTTGCCCTCTATTATACTATCTGTTCTGTATGTAAATGTTTTTGCTGTTAGAATCCAAACTTTGCACAGGCAAGCAAGGAAGAAAGCATTTTGGATTTCTGGTCATTAGCATAGTGCATAGCATTCAGTGGTACATAATAGTTTTAAAATCCTATTGCTAGATATAAAATTTGAATTGAAACACAAGTTAAAAGTAATCACTGATGTATTTAAAAGTATATTTATACCAGAGCAAAACTATTTAATCTTGATTTCAAATTCTGATGGGGCTCCTTTGGACTCAACCTAAAGAGAAAGAAATGAGGTGCATAAACACTAGGTTATTCTTTTCTTTTATTGGGGGTGGAAGGTCATCTTTTACATTCCTGATAATTCACTGGTCCTAATTTAAAAAGCAAATAAAAGTCCTTTCTTTCTTCCAGTTTCTTTTCTATAAATGTTTCTCTAAGAAGATAAAGTTACCAGTACCTTATACACACTTCTCACATCTTCTGAACTTGCTATAACTACTATTTCTTCCCTGACATCTGTGTCTATTGTTTCTATGTTCCACAGCACCACAGCAGCCACGACCTCTTATTTCTATAATTTTCTTTTTGAAGAAACCAGACAGTGGCTGTTATATTGCTGACATGCTTTATTTAGCCTTTTCGTTTACCTTACATCATCTTTAGCTCAATAGCATTCTATTACTGGGTGTTATTTGTCTAACTGAAACTATATAAATTGGGTAAATTCCCTGAGAAATATCAAGCCAATACATTATGTAGACAATTGAAATTATGATTTGCTAACTTCAAGAGTTTAGGTCAGGGCACCTGGGTAGCTCATTTGGTTGAGCGTCCAACTTCGGCTCAGGTCATGATCTCGAGGTCAGTGAGTTTGAGCCCTGTGTCAGGCCCTGTGCTGACAGCTCAGAGCCTGGAGCCTGCTTTGGATTCTGTGTCTCCCTCTCTCTCTGCCCCTCCCCCGCTCATGCTGTGTCTCTCTCACTTTCAAAAATGAATAAATGTTAAAAAAAATTTTTTTAAAAAGAGTTTAGGTAAAGAGAGAACTTTAAATTTTCGTTGATTCATATTTAACTTTTTTTTTTTTTTTACTGATAATCAAACTCAAAATATTTACAAAATATTTGGTACTGTTTGCTTATAAACAAACAAGTGCTGTGGGTGAGTTATTTCAGCAATCAAGGAAAGAAATCCAAAATGCAACAACCCTCCTTCAATACCAGTGTAATTCTGCCATCAACTGTGCACATTTCAAACTTTAAATTTTCTTTCTAGTCAGAAGAAATCCCATGATGACAAGTTTAGCTGTCTCCTTGTGAACTAGTGAGGGGTAGAACAAGTAATGACAAGTTAGCTCCCAAGTCAACTTGTCAAAGACTGAATCCTAAAATACAGCATCTCGTGAAGTAGATGTGTGACATTTAATAGCATCAGTTCAACAACTTTCCTCTGTGATGCTTAGCTAAACTCTGTGTACATGGAATGAAGCATCAAAAGACATTTTCAACACAAATCCTGGCCGACTCTGTAATCCCAACTAATATCAAACAATGTTTTTACATTTCTAGGATCCCAGAGGAATATTTCATTTATATCTTGAAAATCTGAAAAGTTACTTTGAAGAACTCTATAATAGAGTTCTAATTGTCCATTCCTCAAACATAAATTTTAAAGGGCATTTCAAGGTCATATAAAGAAACATTCCTATATCCTATAATGAATCAAGACAGTTCAGTAAGACCTATAAACCAAGCCCCAGGACTTACAAAAACAATTTTCTCAAAACTGCAATACAAAAGCCACAAAGTGTAGACTATCACATATGAGCCTGATCTACTGCTAAAAACCAGACTGTCTTCACAAATAAAATCAATAAACTTAACTGTATAAAAAATAAATTCATTTACATAAATAATTTTAAACACAACTAAAAGGCAAACGTGCCACACAGATATGACTGAACAATAGGGTATCTTACACATATACACTCTAATAAAAATAGTTAAGTCTTGTAGAATACATCAGCATTTTGTTTGGTCAAAACTAGTTTATTTTAGGGTGCCCGGGTGGCTAAGCATCCAACTCTCCATTTCGGCTCAGGTCATGATCTCACAATCCTGGGATCCAGCCCCATGTTGGGCTCCGTGCTGGGCATTGAACCTGCTTAGTATTCTCTCTCCCTCTCCCCCTTCCCTTACTCACATTCTCTCTCTTTAAAAACAAAACACACAACAACAAAAAACTATATAGTTGTCATTTCTGAAAGATATTTTTTTGCTAAATTTAGTATTTAGGTTAACAGCTGCTGGTTTGCTAATTTTGTCAGGTTTTTTTAAATGCTGTTTTGTTTTTCCCCAAACACTTGAAAATATTTCGATATATTGTCTTCTGGCTTGCACTGTTTCTGATGAGACACCCTCATTTTTGTCACCTAAACTTTCTTTTGAAGCCTCTCGATCTCTCAGCACTTGATTTTTTTTTTCCTGACAATTTTCAGAAATTTAATTATGTTCTATCTCTTGATGTGGTTGGATCGTCTCTATCATGCTTGAGGTATGCTGGTTGTAGGACATATATGGCTCATAGTTTTTATCAAATTCATATATTTGCCCATAATTCTACAAAGATTTTTTAACTTCTTTCCCTTCTCTAGTTTTGGGATTCTAAGTACATTTACATGAGACTGCTTGATATTGCCCCACTGGTCATGGAGATTCTGTTGATTTTACTTAGTCTTTTTCCTCTCTGTGCTTAAGTTTTGATAGTTTCTACTGTCATGCTTTCAAGGTCATCAATCTTTTTTTTTATGCAGAACCTACTCGTGCATTAAGCTGATCCAGTGAAATTTTCTTTTCAGATAGCGTATCCTTCAGCTTTAGAAGGATAATCCATTTGCTTCTTTTTTAATTACCCATTTTTCTTCATTATGTTTGTTTTCCTTTGCATCTCTGAATATATTTATAATATTTAATAATCACTATCTACAGTCTTTGCTAATTCCATTATCTTTCTCACTTCTGGGTCTGTTCCTATCAATTGATTTGCAGCTTTTTGGCAACACAAGCAATTTTAATCATACACTAGACATTATGAGTGCTTAGTATCAGGACTGTAGTCTTCTTTTACAGAATGTTGATGTTTATTTTGGTATCATTTGCCTGTTTGACACCTGGCGACTAAATTACTTGTGGAGAACCTGATGCTTTGCAGATCTATTTTTAATCTTAGTAATAAGGTAAAAAATAAATCTAACTTTAACCTATTAACCTTAATTCTATGGTGTTACCTTTTTGAGTCTTTGCCAATGCCATGTGTGTTTAATGAGGTCTAACCTAGCTGGACAGAATGTGAACATACTCCACTGTGGCCTAAGTTCTGGGAGTTGTTCAATTCATAGTACCATGGGAGCGGTTTCTGCCTAGCCTCTGGGAAACTCACCCTACAAATACCCAGATTAGTACTGAGCCAAAGGTGGAAGGAAACTTCTATGAGGATTTCCAAAATTTTTTTTTTTTTTTTTTTTTCCATATGTTCCTCTGTTCTGATACTATCTCTGGAAAATTTTAGCTACTACAATTTCCTAAACTCCCCTCCCTCTCTACCTTTCTAATGTAGCAAAAACACCACATTCTGTTTTGGTCTGCCCATTCCTGGGCAGAGTGAATAGACTGAAAAGTGCCTACAGGTTAAAAAAAAAAAAAAAAAAAAAAAAAGACAAAGTGACCTTAAATCTTACTTTGTTTGTTTCCCTTCTCTCCATAATCACAATCCCGGAATGCTTATTGTCCCAACATTTGAAAATAGTTTCATATATGTCACCCAGTTTTCTGGTTGTTTGAAATGGGAGGGCATGTTCCATTCCATATTTCCTCGTAGACAGAAAGGGGAGTCTGGCAATTTTATTTAGTCATTGTGTCCATAAATCTCTCTCATTTTAATTTGTGGAGATACAGTATTTTCCCCCCAACCTTCAAACAGGAGTTTGCTGCATTAAGGACATAAGTTTAGTGAGAAGCAAGCAAACAATTGCTAAGAAAAACTGCAGATAAAGAGACTGTCACAAAAATAATGCAGGAAGAAACATTATTCTAAATATCTTGTTTCTTTTGAAGTCAACAGTTCAGTAAAATGTGTCAACGCATCTAATTCCCCAGGAAAAGCAAAAGCTCCAGTTTTTCAATCTCATTTCTGCACACTATAAGGCATCACCTAAAGGGATGGGAGAAACAGCCTTGTTTCAAGTCTGCTTAAAACTTTTAATGGTGTTCCACTGGTTGCAGAATAAATCAAAATTCACACTTTTAACAATAGTATTTAAGTTTTAAAGTATCTTAAAAAAAAAATACATCTTCTGTATCCTTGTAAAGAACATGCAATCCTTTACAGAACAAGCCAAGTTATTAATCACATTTAGCTGATAATACTAAGATGGCATCAATCTATCTTTCTGAGTTTATTGGTTCACACTTCCTCCTCAGGAACTCAAGGTCAAGGCCAACTTGCACTGAAATTCTTCCCTAGCCATATTCCTCTGAACTTACTGTTTCCACCACTTAGAATACCTTAGTGTCTTAGCCCCCTCATTTCTTCCTACTGAAGTCCTACGTAGTCTAAATCTAGTTAAATATACTTCTCTTAAAAAAACAAAAATGTTACCATGCCCACATTTCTTGAGCAGCAATCTTCTCATTCTTTGGTACCTTTTCAGATATTACCACATTTACTTGTTCATTAACCTTATCTAGTATATGGAAGGTGCTTTAAACGGAGTAAAAGAAACTTTTGAAGCAAATAATATATACTTTAAAATCTAGCTTGTGTTAAATAGTCATGCATTCCCTTTATTGTAATTCTATTTAAAAAAATAACTTCATAATACAAATTTGAATAGTTTCTTTTTGCAAAACCTGTGGGGGAGGTGAGGGAATAGAATCTCTTGTTTGTCTTGGCAACATTCAGATTAAACTATCTGTAGGAATTAAATCCTCAGTAAATTACAAAAGCAGTCAAGCTGATATTGTGGGCAATCGGCTACTATTTAATTTGCAATTACATGCACAATTTAGAAACCACTTTAAGATAATTCACCCTCCAGAGTATTGCTAACATATCAGCTGCTGCAAAATACAATTCAAGGAGGGAAAAAAACATCATATGTAATACATGGATATGAAATAAGAATCTAAAACTCAGAGTGTTAATCTCTGAAAATGAGAAAAGTAATCTGTTCCATAATTGTGGAATGTATTGATGAAGTGTTTATTCTCCAGGGTTACCTTCTTTATGTCAGGAATTTACATTAAAAACTGAATGCAGTCAGGCTTGGGAGCCATCAAGTGCATTATGCTTTACTATAGGTCAACCAAGAAATCTAAACAAACAAACTAAACCAAAAACAAAGAAACATGTCAGCCTTTTGTTTCTGATAACATATCTGAGTTATTCATAAGGTATTCATTATAACCAACAACCTTTCAGTAAAAGCTTAATAATAGGTGTCTTTGACAAATGGGCATGTAGCTATATAAAGTGAAAATCGTCAACAGAATGGCTTATTCATCAGAAAAACATACGCAAAAGTGCAGGCTGATGTGCAGAAACAGTTTTCACATTTTAAGAAAAGGATGTTTTGAACATTCCAGTTAAAGTGGATATATAACCTACTGTCCAGGAAAATGCCTTCTGACCTCATGGTCCAGAACACTCACTAACAATAGACATTCAAAAACATAATTTTTTTTCACAAAAAGAAATTCTGACTAAGGCATAAAAGAAAAGCAGAGTCTAAGTCCCCATAATATCACCAAATAGCAGGCCAGAAACCCTTAAGTGTAATCAAGAAAGCTTTATTTTTCAAAGTAACAATTTTTAAAGTATACAAAGAATACACATTAAAGTGACACCATCTGGAACACCTTCTGTTTAGAGATTTTTAGAGCAAAAATGCTGTGTGTGTGCAAATTATTATTGCAATATTTTTCTGTATAAAGACACTCATGCTATGGACATAAAATCACCGTGAAGATTAAAATACATATCTAAATATTGATTATATTCAGTAGATGATTATCAATTTATGAACTTTTCCAATTCAGGGGGTTCTTTCTCCTCCTCTCTTTAAGAAATATTAATATATTTTGGCACTTTAATCAAAGGTAGACAAGGATAGGGGAAAGATGTGAAATTTATTTATTAAATTTATTTACGACTTGCAAGATATTACTAGCAAAACAAAACAAAAAGTTAAACTTACAGTTGGTTTCTCTCTCTTTCAATTATTCACCCTATCTCTATATGCCATCAATATGAATAATTGAGAGTTGTTTTACTTCCTAAAGCCACAATTTTATCTGTCATTGACAAGTTTAACAATCTACTTTAGCTTACAGTCATTATTTCCCAACAGACTAATAGATCAAAAAAGAGATGAAAAAGAGGGCAGTGCAATGAAATCCCCTTCTTTTGACATGGTATTAAAACAGCTCTTAAGCAATCACATCTATAATTAACTAGCCTTGTTTGAATGCTGGGAGAGGAGCACATATTCTCTATCTTGGTAAATGATACAACCATTCCTAAAGCCACCCAGGCCAAAAGCTCAGGAGTCATCCTTGTCTACCAGGTCAAAAAGCAATGAAAACCATCAGATGGATACCTTTCTCAACATTCTACCCAAAAGATCTAGAAAGTTACTGGCATCCAAAACCATCCATCAGTTTCTCTTTTCTTCCTGTTACAATCAAGGGACCTTGCTTTCTTCTTGTCCTTTCTCTTATATCTTCAATATCTCCCTTTTTGCATCTCTTTCCCATCAGAATTTAAACTTGCACAAGTTCAAACCATCTAAAAAACAAACTGCACACATATTCCCTTTCTGGGACAAATCCCTTCTACCTCGATAATCCTATTAACCTCCAGACATCCTCACCAAACTCCTCACCAGCTGTTCCAAGTTACTCAATTCCCAAAGTTAACCTAATCCAGTTTTTGCTTTATCACTTTTGCTCTCTTCAAAGTCACCAGATGGACTCCACATCAATTATCCAGTGAAGTATCTGCCCTCCTCAGGCAACACCTAACAGTTTTGACTATTTCTGCCTTTTTGAAATACTGTCTCTTCCTGGGTTTTATGACACCTCTCTTGGTTTCTTGCCTCACCCTCTGGATAAACTAGATTAAAATCCCAAGGCAGCTACTCCACCCTGACAATCAACCAGCCACTAAAATCATGTGCATTCATCACGGCTCTAACACACTACTTCTCTAAAGACTCACTCTATAGACTCTAAGTGACTTCCTCTTCTTCCTTCTATATATAGGTAACTTCAAAAATCTATTTTCTCCATTAACCTGTATATGAATATCAGATCCATAAATACAACTTCCCCCTAGCACTTTGTCCTTAGAATGTTTATAGGCAACTCATGTTCAACAGGTCTAAAATCAAACTCATTATTTCCCAAGCTCCCTCTCAAACCTGCTCTTTTGCCATTATTCCCTATTTGAAATCAATTTTATTTACATAACATATACAAAGGTAAATACGCACACATATATACATACACATATGTGTACATGTACATATAAATAAACAGATATATAAATATGACAGCCTACTTTGCCCCACACAAGGTGCACGGCCTGGTGCATCTGCATTCTCCATGTTCTGTCAGAGTTCTTAATCTACTGCACTCACAATCTCCCAGGCTGATTCTTTTTTTTTTAAGTTTGCTTATTTTTTTTGAGAGAGAGAAACAGAGAGAGAGCGTGTGCACATGCAAATGTGCATGGGAGAGGGACAGAAAGGGGGAAAGGGAGAATCCCAAGCAGGCTCTAAGCTATCAACACAGAGCCCAACATGGGGCTCAATCCCACGAACCATAAGATCATGATGTGAGACATCAAGAGTCAGATGCTTAACCCACTGATCCACCCAGGTACTCTACCCAGGCTGATTCTTCACAACTCAAACTTTTGACCTCCCTTCCTGCAGCTCTCTAATTAGGTAAGAATTACATGGAGCTATATACACACACACACACACACATACCTACACACACATATTTTCCTAACAAAATATATTTTTTTAATGTTTTATTTATTTTTGACTGAGAGAGACAGAGCATGAGTGGGGGAGGGACAGAGAGAGAGGGAGACACAGAATCCGAAGCAGGCTCCAGGCTCTAGGCTGTCAGCGCAGAGCCTGATGCAGGGCTCGAACTCACAGACCGCAAGATCATAACCTGAGCCGAAGTCGGACACTCAACCAACTGAGCCACCTAGGCGCCCCTTAACAAAATAACAAAATAATTACTTTGTTTTTTTAAATTACTTTCTAACAAAGTAATTTAATTTTTCTAATGAAATGCTGAAATTTTAAATTCTGGTAACTTATATTGTTTATCCAGGCTCTTGTTACATTTGTTGACTTAATTCTTGAGAACAATTTGGTGTGGTAAATTTACTTGTTTTAAAAACAAAACAAAACAAAAAAATCTTTAGGTTGTTAAGCAACAAACTGACCTCAACTCGATTTCAAAACGGATTTGTGAAAATAAAAGAAAACCCTGTTTAGAATGGAGTCAGGAAGGAAAAAAGGAGAACTCTCATTTACAGACACTAGTCAGTCAATTAATTGCAGACCCAACAGGAAAGGAATCTTGTGAGTCCATTCTACTTCAATCTTTACTACTCCAGCAGGAGGAAGAAAGGTTTTCTCCTCCACAGCAACTGCCCAGCCAACGAGAGACCGTCAAACCTCAGCCAATGAAAAGTCACTATAAACTACCAGTTTAGTCTAAAGGGCTTTTTGTTTATAAAAGCCCCCCAAGTCCCCATTTGCCTCTATAAAAGATTACTCCTTTTCTTTTTTTCTCTGGACTTCCCAATGCTTTCATTGTAGCTCACTTGTCCCTACTTGCAATTCTTTATTCCTAAATAAATCCATTTTTGCTGGTGAAATAACTGGCAGCTTTATTTTTGAACTCAGAGATTATTCTCCTCAATATCATATAGGCACTGTAAGGCTGTTACAAGTGCTTAAAATAGTGCCTGTTACACAGTGAGTTCTATACATTCTCATCATTGTGTTCTGGTTCTTGTCAGAATATTATTGATTTAGAGAAAACAGGAAAAGCAAGAGAAAGCAGGATGTAAGCATGTGATAAATATAGTTGTTTCCAAATGGTACATTTTGTATGGCAGTTGTTCAAAGAGACTTAAGGAAAATAAGTTGGTTACAGATTTGTCCCTGTATTTCTCCTACTCTTGTCATACTCTTTGTTCTTCACTTTAGTAAAAATGCTTGCAATGTACTTTGTTAATAACTCACGTAGATAAAAATTTTGAAATCATTATCAGAAACACAATTAAGCAGCTTTGACCATTATTTTGCAATTTCATTAGTTTTCAACTATTCTATGAACTCAGAGTGTATCTGAGTTCGCCTCCTGATTCATGGAGTCCAGTGGAAAGGTCAAGATGTTACAAAATAACAAAACGTTCAGTCTTCTGGCTCCCCTATTTTGTATTCATAAGGGAGTGCACTGTATGTAATAAGCACTAAATAAAAATTCATCAAATTGAACAAGTCTAAAACCTTTTTGCTACATTTTAATCCATGTTTGCAACATTTTAATTAAAACTTCTGTGTCTGGTCAAATCCCCCTTAGCCTGAAAATGGTAAAAAAAAAAAAAAAAAAAGAACCTTGGCTATAGTAACCTAATAATGTAAATGATAAATACAATAAATTCAACTATAAGTTGCTGTTTATTTGTTTAAAAAACATAAGTTCTGGGAGTTCAGACTCCAAATCTGTATTGCTGACCACTTTTTTCCTTTGCCACAAAGGTAAGAGGCAGTTGGCATTCCATAAATATGAATAGATAATTGTAAAAACTGCATTATGCCAGTGCTTCAATGATATCATACCACATATACATAATACCACCTCATTATTATTGGTGAATATATAATTAACAGTACTCTGAAAGTACAGCAAAACCATCATCTGGTACCAAAAATCAGAACCTTAAGTATCATGAACACTTATAATCCCAGAAAGAAACAAGTAAAAACACAAAATACTAATTATGCCTATAAACTAAAAAAACACCTTCTGACATTAATATCTAATCAGCAATATGCCTGTTGTCTAAAGCTGTTAATGTCCTCACATGAAACTGAAGACAGGTTCAGACAACTGTTGAAAGTCATTATTCATGTCACCAACAAAGAAAATAACCGGAGGGAAGGCTAATTCAGCTACATTTTTACATTATGGATGTTTCTGCAAATTATCTTGTACTCTGGTAGAGCTAAAAATACCGCATCAGTGTAATTAGGGATTTTAATTTTTTTAAATATTTATTCATTTCGGAGAGAGAGAGAGACAGAGAGACAGAGAGACAGAGATGGAACACAAGTGGGGGAGGAGAGGAGCAAAGAGAGAGAGGGAGACACAGAATGTAAAGCAGGCTCCAGGCTCTGAGCTGTCAGCACACAGCCTGACGTGGGGCTTGAACTCACAAACCGTGAGATCGTGACCTGAGCAGAAGTCAGAAGCTTACCCGACTGAGTCATCCAGATGCCCCAGTATAACTAAGGGATTTTAGAGCAAATGGTTAGAAAAAAAAAAAAGTTTGTTCAAGAGACTATACCTAATTGTGATATGACCCTACCTGTTCCTTCCTAGGCTCTTTTTCTGGATCATCCTCCTCTTCCTACCCTCTAATTAATGGAGTCCCTGGGGCTTCATCCTCAAATCTCTCCTCTGTCTCTACTCTTTGTCTAGGTAAATCCATCCAGTTCCTTGGCCAGTGACTCTCAAATTTCTACCTCCAGCTGCAACCTCTACGCTTAATTCCAGACTTATATATCCACATGCCCACTCACCAGCCTCACTTTGCTATTAAAGTCAATGTCACCATTTTCAAAACCAAATTCTCAACCTACTACCCTAAACTGACATTAATATCCTAACTCTAATCTCCTATATCTGTTATCTGAAAAAAACATCATCATCATTCAGGTACTTGCTCAGGCCAAAAACTTGGGGTCATCCTTGACCCCACTCACCTGATCCATGAACAAACCCTCTGGCCTCTACCTTCCCAATGGCTCCAACCACTCCTCAACACTGTCTTATTATGTCAGTCATCTCTTGTCTGGCCTCTGTAGCAGCACCTAAATGGATAATCACTTCTACTTTTGTCCCCCAAAAGCTTATTCCCCCGGAGTCAGAGAAGACCTTTAAACATCTGTATCAGATTATTCTACACCCTGGCTCTCCAAATGAGCAACTTCCCATCATGCTCAGAATGAAATTCAAATTTTTACACATATTATGACCTGTGAGGCCCTCTATGATCCAGCCCAGGGAGATCTCTGAAGTAATTCTTTTTCTCTTTTGAAATAATTTCTTTCTACCATCTCATTCATTCAAATCTCCCAGCCAACAGCAGCTTGCTTGCAGACCATGAACATGCTAAGACATGTAGGCTCTTCAAAACATCCCGGGAACACTCTCTTCTGGCTGCTGAATGGTCTGCTTCTTTGCTTCATGCACATCTCTCACCACCTTATCTAAAACAGAATACTGTCCTGTCAGGCTCTTTCCTTACCTTATTTTTCTTCAAGCGTTTAAAATTGATGCACGTGATACTATGTAATTATTTTTTTGTCTGCTCACATTCTGTTTCTACCACTAGTATACATGCTCCGTGAGGGCATAAAAATCATTTTACTCAGCACTGTAACCCCAGTACTTAGAACAGTACCTGATACACAGTAGGTGCTTAGTATTTGTTGTTGAAGTGAATACATTCAAGAAATCGAGTTTTATTTGTGCATGACTCACATGCATAGATAATTCAGGATATTATACATATTCATCATATACCTATACTGAAAACATATTTACAACTTCCAAGATGCTTCCCAATATTTAAATGTGAATGTCCCAAAAGAATCTAAGTCTATAAAAAACTAAAATGATTGATCATACTGATTTTGTCATAATACAAAAATACGCAAGCTTTATTAGTATATTCTTTCTACTCAAGAGTGCGTGTATGAGCACACACGCGCGCGCGCGCACACACACACACACACACAGAGACATACACATACTTCAGACAACTTCCAAAAGGCTATAAAATAATGGGTTCTCCTTCAAAGAAGATAACCAAAACATCCTGAAAAACTGTAATAAAGAGTAAAAAGCAAAAATGCACTTACCTCCCTTTTTCTACCAAGAGCAAGACATCTATTTTTTCCCCATTTTGAACCACTGTGCTGATTGCTGTAGGGAGAGAGAAAAGCATGAATATATGATTTAGAACAAGACGCTAAGTACCCATAAAGACACAATTATTAATAGTACTTAGTTATGTTTGGAAGTAAGGCATAATTTTATGATGCTACTATTATCATATGCAATAAAGAATTGCATCCAAAATATAAGATGAGAGAGGAAAAAAAATCTTACTTAGCTCTTGCAGTCTTCTTAAGTGCATTCTATATTCCTGAACTTCTTGCATTGGAAGGCAAAAACGCAAACTAGATTTGTCCATAGAAAACCAGCCTTTTCTCCACTGATCCAGGGTATGGCAGTCTTTGTAGTAGAGTTGACCAATCAAATCATAGTCAGCTTCTGTTAAGTTTTCAGCAACAAAGGGAACAAAATGCTGTTAAAACAAATACAGAAAAGTAATAAAGACAGTGAAAATAGGAAATCCCTTCCCTACCGACAGATTTGAGGGAAGGTAGGAAAACAAAAATAGTTTTTCTACCCTAAAAATTTAGAAGTAATCCAAATTTCAAAACAATTATTTAAACTTTCTATCAGTCTTACAACTGAACAGCTATAATGCATTTTCAAATGGCAGCATCTTAAACCACTTTTTTTTGATATATACAGAACTGAAATAGGAAGACATTCTCTATACTGATTTGTGGCATTTTTCAAAACGTCAACCTTCAACAATGTTTGTCTCCGTTTGTATCTTTGGCTGAATCTGTTCCTTTCCCCTTTGTGTATACCATGAATAACATATTTACCTATAAAGAGACATACACAGAAATGACTTTATAATAGTGAAAAGATCTTAATCATCACAGTATGGCCTTAATTCAAAGAATGATTTCTCCAAGGTCCTACATTATTTTTCTCTCTGCTTAAGGCTCTAGGAAGGAAGCTCTTAATCTCTTTTGACTATAACCTTTGAAAAATTAATGAAATATGGTCATTTTTCCCAGAATCTTGTATAAAATTTTATTGGACCTCTGAAGCTCAACCAGAAACTCCAAATTAAGAATCTTCCGGACTTAGGATAAATATGCAATACCTTGGCTATTGCCTCTGTCCATTTTCTTTGAGCTTGAGATGTTTCTGCTCCAAATAAAAATGCACGTTCTGAGGGTAAATAGATCTCAAAGGTAAAGATGGGCCTATAGCACACACGAATAAAAAGATATCACTGTTTACTTTTGGTTCTTATGGAAACAACACAAAAGTCAAGGTTTTAATTAAATTCCCTTTGAAAATCGGATAATGCTTTGAAATATATCATCTTTTCCCAATGATTTACACTTTAATTCATTCAAATAAATGGAATACACTGGATCAGACAAAAGGAATAGTCTTCCAATTAATCACCCTACTGCATGGCTTTGTTAATGCCCTATATATACACTTATCAGTTTTGACCCATGTGGCAAAGGGCTCTGGCTCTCTTTGGTTTCCTCTTCCCTCTCAGATCAGGCCATCTTGGGTTACTCTATTTAAAGCAAACATTGTCCAAACAGTTCTCTAATTAGTCCTCTTCTTGTCTTAAAAAATTTTCCTCCCGGGGCGCCTGGGTGGCGCAGTCGGTTAAGCGCCCGACTTCAGCCAGGTCACGATCTCGCGGTCCGTGAGTTCGAGCCCCGCGTCGGGCTCTGGGCTGACAGCTCGGAGCCTGGAGCCTGCTTCCGACTCTGTGTCTCCCTCTCTCTCTGCCCCTCCCCCGTTCGTGCTCTGTCTCTCTCTGTCCCAAAAATAAATAAAAAACGTTGAAAAAAAAAAAAAAAATTTAAAAAAAATTTTCCTCCCATCATCTCATCTTATCACAAAACCGTATCTCCCTACTGTACCTAAAATTACAGTAACATCCCAGGTCCTGAATTCTCCCTGGGATCCGTCCATAACTCCAACTATTTCCTGGAACATGTTAGGTACATCGTTGCTGTTACCTAAGAAAACTTCAAAATACCCTATATCAAAGTTCTCTTCCTTCTTCCTCTTTTTCTACCCCAAAACGGTTGTGTTTTCCTCATGTTTCAATTTCGAGGCCATCTATTTTATCAACAAATTCAAAATCTTGGGGTTTAATTTCTTCCTAACAGCAGCTCTTCACCAAGAGAGACAGTGAATCTCATTAGTTCCATCAGAGAAATTCTCTCAAACCCGTTTTTTTTTTTCTTTTTAATGCTCTCTTTCTCTATGTAAACTCTCAGTAATTGTGATCTACCTCCCATCTCTCCCTTACCATTTCAGCCAGCTTTCTTCCTCAAATGCAAAATTATGCAGCTCCTCCCCATATAAGAGTTCAAACTCTAGAAAATGCTGTTCAAGGACACTCAGAATATGACTGCAATAATTATTTTTTAACCTTATTTCATTGTAGATAGTTTCTCCTGCATGTTTCTCCTGCTTGTACCAAGAACATTCTATCAAGCCTGTTTTCATTTTGAATATGATTATATGCTGACATAAAGTAATAATATTTTAAATTATGTTTTATTTACTACTTAGGTATCTGAATACTAAAATGCATTTAATATTTCATAGTAAGCCACACTAAGTTAATTATTCATTTAGAAAGAAGCAATGTCAAGGTTAAAACAAAATCAACTAATAATCAGTTTTCTTTACAAAAATCAAATTAGATTTACTAGAAAACAATAGTCACCTCAACTAGTATATACTGGTCATCATATGATGATACTATCTTATGTGTAATTTTATGTAAATAACAAAGCTTTACAAATCTTTTCCCATTCTCATAAAATTTATATTAAAATACTATGTTTCTATATAACTAGCTTAGCCAGATTTTAGTATTTAGTTTTTCACTAATTACATCAAAAAATGTAAATTTCACACTAAGTATCTTAGATAGCTTGTTTTTAAAAGTCCTTACAAAAAAATCTATTAAACCATTCATTGAGTCAAATATATTAAATAAATAATGCTTACTGTTTTAATTGCTATGTTTTTGAAACCATTAAAAGCTAAAGTAAATCTTCAAGAAATCTGGCATTTCAATATGATCTTAAATAAATTTAGTTTTTTATTTTAATGTGAATAAGTCATCACTATTTTCCTTTGTCACCTATTTGAATGATAATACACTAAATGAATGCATAAATTATGCCATTAGTCCTTGATTTTAAATAATGAGTAAATGATAAACATTTAGGACTACATGTTCTAGAATGGAATGCCATAAATTTATTTAAGATTAGATGCAAATACATTAGCCTTTCATAGTACCTAGTATAATATTTTAATTTTTCTACTTTTTAGCAAATTCCCTAAGGAACTTTTGGAAGCTGTAAAATTATTAAGCTTCAAGAAACCATTAAACCCTTTTACAAGAAGCAAAGGAAGAATTCAAATAACAAAACTCTTATTATCTGGTATGATAACTATCAGAAACTACTCTTCATCTCCTACCTGTTTAATAGTAAACCTACCCGGTATTTAAATAGAAGTCCTCTTTGTGGACAGCCAGGCAGATAACTTCACTGATGTTAATGGTGCCATTAGGTGTGGTAGACTTATCATTTTCATAGTAACTCAAGAAGCCTCCTTCCAAAACACACCACTTTTTATTTGTCTCTAGGAATTTAAATGATAAATTGAGTTATGCCATAATCCTAGTTTTTATAAAACACATGGTTTAAA
Organism: Puma concolor; assembly: GCF_028749965.1. NCBI lineage: Eukaryota > Metazoa > Chordata > Mammalia > Carnivora > Felidae > Puma > Puma concolor. The sequence continues at coordinate 177,391,284 of NC_141670.1, read as the reverse complement.
TAACAATTGGATTCAAATACATTTACTGATTTCCTATTTTGTGTAAAGAGTATGCTAGTGCTGCATGGGATATACAGTTGTCACTTTCTCTGCTCTCAGAAAATTTACAATCTAGTAACAAGGAATGTACAAGACAAAAATAACTGTGACATTGATGACCAGAAAAGCAGACAGATCCATAAAGAGATTGCTGCAAACAACTCGGAAACAGCAAGGACTGATGTCTACACAGAGTATTCAGAGGAAAAAATGCAGTGTAAAAAGTAAGGCTGTGGTTGATGTTAGGTAGGTATGCAAAAGAATAAAGGAGCCATAACCTGCAGTACCTTCGTTAGGGAATTTAAAAATCAAATTGTAAGGGGTCTTCATATTATGGCCTGCAGGCCAAATCCACACCATCACATGTTTTTAATAAATAAAGTTTTATTAAAATACAGCCACATCTACTCACTTATAGATTGTCTGTGGCTGTTTTCCCACTACAAGGGCAGAGCTGAGTTGCAGCAAAGATCATCTGGCTTGCAAAGCTTAAATAATTTACTATCTGATTCTTTTCAGAGAAGTTTGCTGAGCTTTGATTGTGTAGCTCATGGTGCGCCACTGAAATGGTTTCAGCACAGGAATGTGATCAGAGATAAATGTTACACACTCTGCTTACTGCAGAATACAGATTTATGAAGGTGAGGCCAGAGGCAGGGGACCAGTTAGGACACCGTCAACAGAAGTCTAGGTGAGAAATGAAGACAGCCAAACGTAGGGCAGTCGTAGTAGGGATGGGGGAAAGGGTTGAAAGGAGGGAGATGGAGAAGAGAAGAGAAGAGGGAGAGAGAAAAGTATGCATGTCTCTGTGTGGTTTAAGGAGATAAAACATATAATGTTAAACTCAGGGAATAAGGAAGAGCTCATAAATGGTCATACCATTATTTTTAGCTTCAATTACAAGGCTGGCCATAAGGTCCACTTTTATTTAAAAGAAAATAAAGTACAAACTGTTTTAGTGAGTGCAGTGAGTTTTCTTTTAGACTGACTGGGAGATATCTGTTGGAAATCAAAGTCAAGACACCTATGAGACAGATCACTCTATAGATTTGCATCTTGGAGCAAGGAAAGGGCTCAACAACTTGAAAGTCTTTAGAGTACAAGCAGCAGTTGTAAATTTAAACCAACCAAGGATAAAATCTCAGGAAACTAAATTATAAGCAGCAGTAGGAGCGGACAAAAAGCAATGAAGCAAATGAGAAGAGACAGTGTAAAAAACAGAAAGGCTCAAAGCCTTCCAAAAAGGAATGATTACCACTATTAAGTATAGCAAAGAGGGGCGCCTGGGTGGCGCAGTCGGTTAAGCGTCCGACTTCAGCCAGGTCACGATCTTGCGGTCCGGGAGTTCGAGCCCCGCGTCAGGCTCTGGGCTGATGGCTCAGAGCCTGGAGCCTGTTTCCGATTCTGTGTCTCCCTCTCTCTCTGCCCCTCCCCCATTCATGCTCTGTCTCTCTCTGTCCCAAAAAAATAAATAAACGTTGAAAAAAAAATTAAAAAAAAAAAAAAGTATAGCAAAGAAATCTAATAAAAGATGGGCTGAAAACGGTATCTGTTGGTATTCCTTGTAAGAAGTCAACTGCCTAGTTTACTTAGTGTCTTATGAAAGAAGCCAAGTTGGGAAGAAATGAAACCAGTCAGGATAGATCAACAGCCTAGGCCATTAATAAAAAAGGATATCATAAACTCAAATGAAGGCACGAGATATGGTAAGGCAAATGGCAGACCATCCAAAAATGTTTCCCAAGCTGAATGGAAGATGAATGCTTTCTTTCTCAAAAAGGTAAGAGAATAAAGAGAAGAACTGGAAAGACAGATCTTGAGCTAAGAAGATTATTTAACTAAAATGGTACTCCACCCAGCTAGCCCAATTTCTCCAAGACTGGGCTTAGGCACAATCTCTCTTGGGACTCGTCTCCAAACTTTTATTGTCATCAGGCTGAATTAAGTATCCTTCTGTGGCATCCTTAGCACCATGCAGCCCCTGAGAAGGTGGAACTGGAAGTCAAAGACTTTGGATTTTAACAAAGCCTTCATCACTAACTGGGTACTCCTGAAATACAACTTCACCATTCTCTCAGGTTCCTAATCTTCAAAATGAGGATAAGAAAACCATCAAACTCATAGGATTGCTGTGGTGATCAAAGGATGCAATACATGTGAAGCATGTAGAAGTGACTTTATAGGTGGCCGTTTAAACATATACTGACAATTTAAAATAATATTTTTAAATATAACTGCAATTTGAACAATGTAGCAAATTAAATGTGTTTATACAGAAAAGCTATAAGCTATTTGATAACGAGGAATGTTTTTTTTTTCTATTCTCAAGAATCACCACACTGTAGGGGCGCCTGGGTGGCTTAGTCAGTTAAGCATCTGACTCTTGATTTCAGCTCAGGTCATGATCTCCCAGTTGATGAGATCGAGCCCCGCATGGGGCTCTGCACTAACAGCATGGAACCTGCTTGGGATTCTCTCTCTCTCTCTCTCTCTCTCTCTCTCTCTCTCTCTCTCTCTCTCCCCCTCTCTCTCTCTGGCCCTCCCCTGCTCATGCTCACTCTCTCCCTCAAAATAAATAAACAAAACAAAATTTAAAAAAAGAATCATCACACTGCATAGCCTAGAGAAAGTTTGTTAACATTATTATTTTCATAAACTGGAAAGTAAAGTTATTAGTTATGGAGATGATTCAGATGAGGTTGCTAACTCTGTATTAAAATAAATACAAAAATAAGCAATGTGTTAAAGAGCCAACAGGAAAATCATAAATGGAATTACTTTTAAGCATAGCCGGATGGGTCCATGTATGTATCTCCATTCCCACCCAATACAACAACAGAATGACAGCGAAGAGACAGTACAAACTCAAAAGGACAAAGAACCAAAGAGATCCACAGTACATAGCAAATGACTGACTTGTCTCAGAGGCAAAAGCTGGTACCTTCAGACATGCAGAGGAAGTTAACAGGCAGCAAGTAATGTTCCACAAAGTTCCGTAAATTACGGGAGAGGCTAATACCTAAGGAAGTGTAGGATGAGAAGTAGATCTGAAACAAGTTTATTATATAAAGGGAGTAAAGTCCATTCATTTTCTCCCCTGTGCTAAAGCAGCTAAGCAACAAGGCCTCCTCACTCATGTGGAAGTTGGGTCCTTTACTCTGGAGAAACTGGACCAGACAGATTCTAACCTGGGGGCCTCTAGGCATTGTCTTGAGGCAGAGATAAGGTACCATCTGGAAAAAAAAAGTGGTTACGTGTCATTCTACAGACTCCTAGTTATCTGCCCACATTTTCATACAAAATGTTGAAGCCAGTGATAACCAATACCCTAATCCCAACATTCCCAGCAAGAGACTCATGGAGTCTTCTCACACCTGATCCCAAACATGTAAAAGAAACCTTCCAACATAAAAGACAGAGACCGAAATCAAAATATTAAATTTTTAAAACTATAAACATCAGACTGTCAAGGAAAGATAGTATAGCTTTAAAACAAGTACAGCATGTTCTAAAAAGAAAAAATAAGAACACAAAAAGTTTTGATAATTAAAAATAGAATCACGAATTTTAATTTTTTTTAAATAAAAAAAGAGAGAAAGCTTAGAAAGAAACTTTCCCCAAACAAGAGGGAGAAAAAACATAGTACAAGATGATGGAGCTGGAAGATCCTAATATTACTTCCAAAAAAAGAGAAAAAGATCAGAGGAAAAGAATTTATCAACGACAAAGAATAATGTCCAAGAATGAAAAAACAAGGAACAAATATCTGTTTTCCATTGAAACCATTTTATCTTTCCTTTGGTACAATAAAAGGAAAAAAAAAAAAAGTTGCTTATAAAGATCACCAATTAGCATGCTGCAACCAGATTAGGTTAAAACCAAACTAAAAAAACAGACCCTCATGAATTTGTGGCCAACTCAAAAGGCATGGTTCCCTAACTGGCAATTCTCAGCAATCTCAACGGTCTGAAAGCAGAAGCAAGAAAAATAGATGGAAAACACTGGCCAAGCTATTCTCTAATAAGAGAAACAAGCAATTCTAAAGGGTAGCAAGAATGAGTCTGAAATCACACAGGGATCCAAATAAAGGTGGAAGAGAGCTGATGAACCAGAACTGGAAATGGTTCAGGGATGACGAACAAGAATAATGGAGAGGGTCAAAGAACTACATACAGAAGACCTGACTACAAAAATGTCACCATGGAACACACTTTAAAGGTACAGAATGAGCCAAATTCTGCTAATGCATCAACTATGAGAATTTCATTTGTGAAAGTAAATTGTACAGGTTAACAGAATATCTGAGACAATGCAGCCATGAATGTAAATAATGGTCCATACACATGAAGCAATATTGGTATAAACAAAACTTAAGCTAAGGATGATTGTTATTGACCACTAAAATGGTAAAGGGGGGAGGAGACGTTTTTAAGTGCTACAACCAAATTGAGTAACATAATAATGGAAGTCAGAAACTACTTCCTAAAGACTGTATATGCTTTATCTCTTTTAGTTCTGAAAGTAAAATTTTGGGTCCTTTTTTTTTAAAAAAAAAGGGGGGGGGCAAGGCTTATTGGCTAGAGTGGAGTCTAATGGAAGATAGTGGGGCTGGAAAGAAAGTGTCATTTTGGAAATGGGTCTATCCAGGCTCATTCTACTGCTACTGAATTCTAAATATTATGTGCAAATATAAAGTATTTATTATTTCACTCTTCTAGTGGGTTTTACATTATTATACATTCTAAAGTACCCATGTCACTCCTTGTTTACTTCTCAACTGAAACTTAAACAATGAAAATATAAATAAATCCAAGAGTTCAAATGAAAGGGATGAACACCAACCAAATATAGTGATTTTATATAATCTGTCTTTGCATTGCCAAAATTGGTTATTAAGCTTCATCACTCCCTCTTAACTCCCACTTTAAAGAACTTAAACAATGAGCTTTGCTCATTGAGCAAAAAACCCATTAGTCATCCTATAGATCTCCTAGTGAAAGACACTAGCATGACAATTAAATGCTGAAAGATATTATTTTCTATAGGCTTTAGTGATGTAATTCAAAGTCTGTAGTTTGCCAAATGACTCTGAATAAGTGAGGTAAAATATTAAATTTGAACGTTTTTAAAAAAGAAATGCTAGCAGGGTATCTGGGTGGCTCTGTCGATTAAGTGTCTGACTCTGGATTTCGGCTCAGGTCATGATCTAATGGTTTGTGAGTTCAAGCACCATGTCTGGCTCTGTACTGACAGTGTGTAGCCTGCTTAACATTCTCTCTTTCTCTCTCTCTGCCCCTCCCGTTTATGCTCTCTCTCTCAAAATAAATAAATTAAAAAAAAGAATTCTAGGAAGAAAAAAATATTTGAAATTTTCAGTCTCTGGGAGTTAAAACTAATTATATTTTAATTATCATCTCACTACCCCATTTCTGGACTCTAGAGATTGTACAAACTCTTAAACTATAGTTATTGCCAAGAATCAAATTATATAAGCAACCCCTAATGTTGCATTTCAAATATACATTAGATCTACAGACATTAAAGCTACTAAATAAGGTTTATACACATAGCTGTAATGAATAAAATCTGTAGATCAGATAATTTCCAGATTTTGATCACTACAGCATGGTTATTTCAGGGCATGTCTTTCTTTTTAAGAAATAACATTGAGATACTTAGGGATACAAGGGCATAATGTCTGCACCTACTTTTAAGTAACTCTAAACATATGCATACACACACATACACATGTATGTACATATATACATGCATACACAGAAAGAAAAATGACAAAGTAAGACATTAATATTTGGGAAGTCTGGGCAAAGGGTATATGAGAACTCTTTGTACCATGCTTGTAACTTTTCTAAGTTGGAAATTATGTTAACATAACTAAAAATAAAAAATTAAAAGAAAATAGTTATCATCCTCCTCTTTAAATTTCCCTTTATCATATGTAGAGTGGGGAGAGGAGTAGAAGAAAGAAGATAATGTGTTTAGTCTCAAAAACCATCACAAGGAGAAACACTTAAAAGGTGGAAATCCTGAGAGCTTGAGATCACTGTATTCTGAGATACTGCCAAATGAAAAGTTGAATCATGACTGGAAGAAGAAAACAGCATAAAGAATTTCTTCACGGGCACCAGAAAGGAATGCTCACAGACACCAATCGAAGCCTCTTGGAAGGGGATATACTGAGTTTCCAGGAGCCTCGGATCCTGAGTCACAGTGTGTATTCTGCAGAGTTGTATGAAAATCATGATAGGCCATAATTGTTAAATGAATATTGATGGCAGATTTCTAAAATACATGACAAGGAAAAGTCAAAGTACTAATCAACTGGAGTTATAACTTCAAAACAATGCACTCCGATGATGAGAATAATCTTCATGAAGAATAATGCAAAACCATGCACATTTACTGAGTACGCAGATAATTACTGGCACAGATTAGGAATCTCGCCCCCTGTCCTCATACAGTTTGCAATCCAATCTAAGGGGAAATGTGGTTAGAATAAGAACTATGGTTGGGGGGGTCCCTTTAGGGATTAGAAGCATTCATGGAGGAAGCCACCCTCAGACTAGAATGATAAAAAATTTCACAAAAAAACAGCTTTTGAAATTGTTATTCATGACTAAAAAGACAGGTTTCTAAAGTAGTCAAAAATACATTTGGAGGTACAATCAATCACTCCATAACTCTGGGAAAGAACACTATGAGAAAAGTCAAGGGAAGGGGAAACTTCCAAAAATCTATTTGGCCAGAGTGTAACCGGATTACACGTGAAGTTAGCAAATAGGAAAGACGAAGACAGACACAGCAGAGACAGCAGAGGCCAGGCCCCAGCAGTCTCACAGTACAGGTGTTCAGGACTTTGCTCCTTTCTCAGCACACAAGTGGGAGTCATTGGAAGGTCTTAAACAAGAAGTGCCAAATGCACGATGCATAAAATAAATGTAAATGCAGAGTCTAATTATGTAAATTCTAATGGGAAAGAAACGACAGATCCTTTAAAAAGGTGAGTGTGAACTCATTTTAAGTTAGAAATATGGACTTGAGGGGATTTCTATAGGATTATCATCACTATAATTCTTGATTTGTCTTTTTCTTTTTAAGTGGAAATGGGCCAGAGGTCAGACAAGGCAGGCACAGATGTTACCTTTGAGGATTTATAATAACAAAGCTGTGATAGGAAATCTTTGCATTCTTACTCATTTGGGAAGCAATGAAAAGCTCACGTTGGGTTGCACCTGTCTGCTTAGCCCAATTCAGATATGCTCTCCTAACTCTGACTTTGAGAATACCCTCTCTGCTACAAAAGAAGTCTTACTGTTAACCAGTTAACCAGATGATGTCCACGAGAAATAAAATTGGGGCCACAGAGAGGGTGACTCTCAAGATACAAGCTGTTTGACAAAAGCTGGTGTGTATGGTAGTTGGACTGGCTGGAGAGGTTGCTCATTCCGTTCAATGTTCATATTCAGGACAGGGAAGAAAAACATGATTGGAATTTACTCAAACACACTTAAAGGGGCTCCAGAGGTGACCTACTGAAACACTACTGTGAAGCGATGTGAATACTGTGGTTGGGTACACTGCCTGTCGGCTACCACCTGCAGAATATGTATAAACTCCAAAGCTACCTGGAAATCAGAAGCAGCTGTGTATACAGACAGCCCCCTGTTGCTGCTTCTGCTGTTCCTCATCCTATCATCATATGTGCCATGCACTCTGCTGCACATTTTATTTCCATTAACTCGCTGAACCCTCAGAAAACCCCTATTAGGTTAGTTCTATTACACATCCCTTCCTGTCCACAGGCACAAAACGGTTACCTGACTTCGCCAAGATCACACAAGTACTTAGCATCAGAGCTGAGAGCAGAACTCAGGCAGCCAGGCTCTGGGAACCTACTTTACATACTGCTTCTCTGTGCCTGTTATACATGTGAAGCATGTAAGCCCATTTTTTTTTTTTTAATTTTTTTTCAACTTTTTTTAAATTTATTTTTGGGACAGAGAGAGACAGAGCATGAACGGGGGAGGGGCAGAGATAGAGGGAGACACAGAATCGGAAACAGGCTCCAGGCTCCGAGCCATCAGCCCAGAGCCTGACGCGGGGCTCGAACCCACGGACCGCGAGATCGTGACCTGGCTGAAGTCGGACGCTTAACCAACTGCGCCACCCAGGCGCCCCGAGTAAGCCCATTTTTAAAACATACTGGAGAGAGGAGAGGTCATGGCTTGGAATACATATATGCAGAGTAATTCTAAGATAGTTAAAACAAAACTATTATTTTTTGAAACCATGAAGCTGGTTCCTGATGAAGAATTTCGTAAAATGATGGTATTCGGCATTCACTGAAAATAGGAATACACACTAGGATTCTTTTCATTTAAAATAAATGTGTTTTAGGGGCGCCTGGGTGGCGCAGTCAGTTGAGCGTCCGACTTCAGCCAGGTCACGATCTTGCGGTCCAGGAGTTCGAGCCCCGTGTCAGGCTCTGGGCTGATGGCTCAGAGCCTGGAGCCTGTTTCCGATTCTGTGTCTCCCTCTCTCTCTGCCCCTCCCCCGTTCATGCTCTGTCTCTCTCTGTCCCAAAAATAAATAAACGTTGAAAAAAAAAAATTAAAAAAAATAAAATAAAATAAATGTGTTTTAGCCTTGAAGAAACATTGTTAGACTATACAAGCCAGGCATTATAGAACAAAAGATCCTCAAAATTCCTCAATGCTAATATATGAAATTAAATATAAACAGATGATATAGAGTTTCTAGTAAACCATATCAACCACTCGCTTTTTAAAAAATCAAACACTGTGTCAACAAATGACAATAATACACCAAGGGGGAAAAATACAGTTGAGAGGAGAAAACACAAAACAAAACCAGGATGCTACTGTTCAGCTCTATACTTAGGTTTAATATGAGCTATCAATCTTTCTTTTCATGAACACTAAATTGAGAAGAGAAAAAAAAAAAGAAAAAGAAAACTACAGATCAGTCTTCATAACCTGAGACTAGAAGAACTTCGAATCCTGAAAACCTGAACTGACAATTTGAAGTCTCTCGTAACTCTCTGAAGGACTGCATGCATTTTATCCTGTTTTCTTCCTGTTTAATCATGCTGCTCTATGGCTGTCCTGACAAGCACTGGCAGAGGGGTGCAGTCCAGATGCTTGCGAGCCAGGGCCAAAGGTGACAAACACACTTTCATCTCCAAATCTTTCCAAATAATTCATTTTTTCCCCATAAAGATGGTTCCCGATAGGAGTAACACCGCTGCAGCATCTTGAGAGAGCAAAGAAGGAAAAAAAAAAAAAAAAAAAAAAAAAACACAAAACAAATGGAACTTTGTTTCTTGATAGTTCCATATTTTCTTCATTTTTAAAAATTTTTTCCGAAGATGGCGGCGTAGGAGGACGCTGGGCTCACCGCGCGTCCTGCTGATCACTTAGATTCCACCTACACCTGCCTAAATAACCCAGAAAACCACCAGAGGATTAGCAGAACGGAGTCGCCGGAGCCAAGCGCAGACGAGAGGCCCAGGGAAGAGGGTAGGAAGGGCGGCGAGGCGGTGCGCGCTCCACGGACTGGCGGGAGGGAGCCGGGGCGGAGGGGCGGCTCGCCGGCCAAGCAGAGCCCCCGAGTCTGGCTTGCAAAAAGCGGAGGGGCCTGACGGACTGTGTTCCGACAGCAAGCGCGACTTAGCGTCTGGGAGGTCATAAATTAACAGCTCTGCTCAGAAAGCGGGAAGGCTGGAGGACAAAGGGAAGGAGAGCTGCTGAGCCCCCGGACGACAGAGCTCAGTTTGGTGGGGAACAAAGGCGCTCGCCAGCGCCATCTCCCCCGCCCATCCCCCAGCCAAAATCCCAAAGAGAACCAGTTCCTGCCAGGGAACTTGCTCGCTCCGCGCGCAAACACCCAACTCTGCGCTTCTGCGGAGCCAAACCTCCGGCAGCGGATCTGACTCCCTCCTGCTGCCACAGGGCCCCTCCTGAAGAGGATCACCTAAGGAGAAGCAAGCTAAGCCTGCCCCTCCTGCCCCTGTGCACCTTGCCTACCCACCCCAGCTAAGACGCCAGATCCCCAGCATCACAAGCCTGGCAGTCTGCAAGTAGCCCAGCCAGGCCACCCCACCCCACAGTGAATCCCGCCCATAGGAGAGGGGAAGAGAAGGCACGCACAAGTCTGACTGTGGACACAGCGGTGGGCTGGGGGCAGACATCAGGTCTGACTGCGGCTCCGCCCACCAACTCCAGTTATACACCACAGCACAGGGGAAGTGCCCTGCAGGTCCTCACCACGCCAGGGACTATCCAAAATGACCAAGCGGAAGAATTCCCCTCAGAAGAATCTCCAGGAAATAACAACAGCTAATGAGCTGATCAAAAAGGATTTAAATAATATAACAGAAAGTGAATTTAGAATAATAGTCATAAAATTAATCGCTGGGCTTGAAAACAGTATAGCGGACAGCAGAGAATCTCTTGCTACAGAGATCAAGGGACTAAGGAACAGTCACGAGGAGCTGAAAAACGCTTTAAACGAAATGCATAACAAAATGGAAACCACCACGGCTCGGATTGAAGAGGCAGAGGAGAGAATAGGTGAACTAGAAGATAAAGTTATGGAAAAAGAGGAAGCTGAGAAAAAGAGAGATAAAAAAATCCAGGAGTATGAGGGGAAAATTAGAGAACTAAGTGATACACTAAAAAGAAATAATATACGCATAATTGGTATCCCAGAGGAGGAAGAGAGAGGGAAAGGTGCTGAAGGGGTACTTGAAGAAATAATAGCTGAGAACTTCCCTGAAATGGGGAAGGAAAAAGGCACTGAAATCCAAGAGACACAGAGAACTCCCTTCAGACGTAACTTGAATCGATCTTCTGCACGACATATCATAGTGAAACTGGCAAAATACAAGGATAAAGAGAAAATTCTGAAAGCAGCAAGGGGTAAACGTGCCCTCACATATAAAGGGAGACCTATAAGACTCGTGACTGATCTCTCTTTTGAAACTTGGCAGGCCAGAAAGAACTGGCACGAGATTTTCAGTGTGCTAGACAGAAAAAATATGCAGCCGAGAATCCTTTATCCAGCAAGTCTGTCATTTAGAATCGAAGGAGAGATAAAGGTCTTCCCAAAAAAACAAAAACTGAAGGAATTTGTCACCACTAAACCAGCCCTCCAAGAGATCCTAAGGGGGACCCTGTGAGACAAAGTACCAGAGACATCACTACAAGCATAAAACATACAGACATCACAATGACTCTAAACCCATACCTTTCTATAATAACACTGAATGTAAATGGATTAAATGCGCCAACCAAAAGACTTAGGGTATCAGAATGGATAAAAAAACAAGACCCATCTATTTGCTGTCTACAAGAGACTCATTTTAGACCTGAGGACACCTTTAGATTGAGAGTGAGGGGATGGAGATCTATTTATCATGCTACTGGAAGCCAAAAGAAAGCTGGAGTAGCCATCCTTATATCAGACAAACTAGACTTTAAATTAAAGGCTGTAACAAGAGATGAAGAAGGACATTATATAATAGTGACAGGGTCTATCCATCAGGAAGAGCTAACAATTATAAATGTCTATGCACCGAATACCGGAGCGCCCAAATATATAAAACAATTACTCATAAACATAAGCAACCTTATTGATAAGAATGTGGTAATTGCAGGGGACTTTAACACCCCACTTACAGAAATGGATAGATCAACTAGACACACGGTCAATAATGAAACAAGGGCCCTGAATGAGACATTGGATCAGATGGACTTGACAGATATATTTAGAACTCTGCATCCCAAAGCAACAGAATTTACTTTCTTCTCGAGTGCACATGGAACATTCTCCAAGATAGATCATATACTGGGTCACAAAACAGCCCTTCATAAGTTTACAAGAATTGAAATCATACCATGCATACTTTCAGACCACAATGCTATGAAGCTTGAAATCAACCACAGAAAAAAGTCTGGAAAACCTCCAAAAGCATGGAGGTTAAAGAACACCCTACTAACGAATGAGTGGGTCAACCAGGCAATTAGAGAAGAAATTAAAAAATATATGGAAACAAACGAAAATGAAAATACAACAATCCAAACGCTTTGGGATGCAGCGAAGGCAGTCCTGAGAGGAAAATACATTGCAATCCAGGCCTATCTCAAGAAACAAGAAAAATCCCAAATACAAAATCTAACAGCACACCTAAAGGAAATAGAAGCAGAACAGCAAAGGCAGCCTAAACCCAGCAGAAGAAGAGAAATAATAAAGATCAGAGCAGAAATAAACAATATAGAATCTAAAAAAACTGTAGAGCAGATCAACGAAACCAAGAGTTGGTTTTTTGAAAAAATAAACAAAATTGACAAACCTCTAGCCAGGCTTCTCAAAAAGAAAAGGGAGATGACCCAAATAAATAAAATCATGAATGAAAATGGAATTATTACAACCAATCCCTCAGAGATACAAACAATTATCAGGGAATACTATGAAAAATTATATGCCAACAAATTGGACAACCTGGAAGAAATGGACAAATTCCTGAACACCCACACTCTTCCAAAACTCAATCAGGAGGAAAGAGAAAGCTTGAACAGACCCATCACCAGCGAAGAAATTGAATCGGTTATCAAAAATCTCCCAACAAATAAGAGTCCAGGACCAGATGGCTTCCCAGGGGAGTTCTACCAGACGTTTAAAGCAGAGATAATACCTATCCTTCTCAAGCTATTCCAAGAAATAGAAAGGGAAGGAAAACTTCCAGACTCATTCTATGAAGCCAGTATTACTTTGATTCCTAAACCAGACAGAGATCCAGTAAAAAAAGAGAACTACAGGCCAATATCCCTGATGAATATGGATGCAAAAATTCTCAATAAGATACTAGCAAATCGAATTCAACGGCATATAAAAAGAATTATTCACCATGATCAAGTGGGATTCATTCCTGGGATGCAGGGCTGGTTCAACATTCGCAAATCAATCAACGTGATACATCACATTAACAAAAAAAAGGAGAAAAACCATATGATTCTGTCAATCGATGCAGAAAAGGCCTTTGATAAAATCCAGCACCCTTTCTTAACAAAAACTCTTGAGAAAGTCGGGATAGAAGGAACATACTTAAAGATCATAAAAGCCATTTATGAAAAGCCCACAGCTAACATCATCCTCAACGGGGAAAAACTGAGAGCTTTTTCCCTGAGATCAGGAACACGACAGGGATGCCCACTCTCACCGCTGTTATTTAACATAGTGCTGGAAGTTCTAGCAACAGCAATCAGACAAAAAAGGAAATCAAAGGCGTCAAAATTGGCAAAGATGAAGTCAAGCTTTCGCTCTTTGCAGATGACATTATATTATACATGGAAAATCCGATAGACTCCACCAAAAGTCTGCTAGAACTGATACATGAATTCAGCAAAGTTGCAGGATACAAAATCAATGTACAGAAATCAGTTGCATTCTTATACACTAACAATGAAGCAACAGAAAGACAAATAAAGAAACTGATCCCATTCACAATTGCACCAAGAAGCATAAAATACCTAGGAATAAATCTAACCAAAGATGTAAAGGATCTGTATGCTGAAAACTATAGAAAGCTTATGAAGGTAATTGAAGAAGATTTAAAGAAATGGAAAGACATTCCCTGCTCATGGATTGGAAGAATAAATATTATCAAAATGTCAATACTACCCAAAGCTATCTACACATTCAATGCAATCCCAATCAAAATTGCACCAGCATTCTTCTCGAAACTAGAACAAGCAATCCTAAAATTCATATGGAACCACAAAAGGCCCCGAATAGCCAAAGTAATTTTGAAGAAGAAGACCAAAGCAGGAGGCATCACAATCCCAGACTTTAGCCTCTACTACAAAGCTGTCATCATCAAGACAGCATGGTATTGGCAGAAAAACAGACACATAGACCAATGGAATAGAATAGAAACCCCAGAACTAGACCCACAAACGTATGGCCAACTCATCTTTGACAAAGCAGGAAAGAACATCCAATGGAAAAAAGACAGTCTCTTTAACAAATGGTGCTGGGAGAACTGGACAGCAACATGCAGAAGGTTGAAACTAGACCACTTTCTCACACCATTCACAAAAATAAACTCAAAATGGATAAAGGACCTGAATGTGAGACAGGAAACCATCCAAACCTTAGAGGAGAAAGCAGGAAAAGACCTCTCTGACCTCAGCCGTAGCAATCTCTTACTCGACACATCCCCAAAGGCAAGGGAATTAAAAGCAAAAGTGAATTCCTGGGACCTTATGAATATAAAAAGCTTCTGCACAGCAAAGGAAACAACCAACAAAACTAAAAGGCAACCAACGGAATGGGAAAAGATATTTGCAAATGACATATCGGACAAAGGGCTAGTATCCAAAATCTATAAAGAGCTCACCAAACTCCACACCCGAAAAGCAAATAACCCAGTGAAGAAATGGGCAGAAAACATGAATAGACACTTCTCTAAAGAAGACATCCGGATGGCCAACAGGCACATGAAAAGATGTTCAGCGTCGCTCCTTCTCAGGGAAATACAAATCAAAACCACACTCAGGTATCACCTCACGCCAGTCAGAGTGGCCAAAATGAACAAATCAGGAGACTATAGATGCTGGAGAGGATGTGGAGAAACGGGAACCCTCTTGCACTGTTGGTGGGAATGCAAATTGGTGCAGCCGCTCTGGAAAGCAGTGTGGAGGTTCCTCAGAAAATTAAAAATAGACCTACCCTATGACCCAGCAATAGCACTGCTAGGAATTTATCCAAGGGACACAGGAGTACTGATGCATAGGGGCACTTGTACCCCAATGTTCATAGCAGCACTCTCAACAATAGCCAAATTATGGAAAGAGCCTAAATGTCCATCAACTGATGAATGGATAAAGAAATTGTGGTTTATATACACAATGGAATACTACGTGGCAATGAGAAAAAATGAAATATGGCCTTTTGTAGCAACGTGGATGGAACTGGAGAGTGTGATGCTAAGTGAAATAAGCCATACAGAGAAAGACAGATACCATATGGTTTCACTCTTATGTGGATCCTGAGAAACTTAAGAGAAACCCATGGGGGAGGGGAACAAAAAAAAAAAAAAAAGAGGTTAGAGTGGGAGAGAGCCGAAGCATAAGAGACTGTTGAGAACTGAGAACAAACTAAGGGTTGATGGGGGGTGGGAGGGAGGAGAGGGTGGGTGATGGGTACTGAGGAGGGCACCTTTTGGGATGAGCACTGGGTGTTGTATGGAAACCAATTTGACAATAAATTTCATATAAAAAAAAAAAATTTTTTCCAACGTTTATTTATTTTTGAGACAGAGAGAGACAGAGCCTGAATGGGGGAGGGTCAGAGAGAGAGAGAGGGAGACACAGAATCCGAAACAGGCTCCAGGCTCTGAGCTGTCAGCACAGAGCCCAACGCAGGGCTCGAACCCACGGACCATGAGATCATGACCTGAGCCGAAGTTGGACGCTTAACCAACTGAGCCATCCAGGCGCCCCTTTCTTCATTTTTAAGTAGACACTTACTGGAAAGAATGTTTTGTGTCAGTAATTATATATATAAAATATATGGAGTCTGGCTGACATACAACATTATATGAGTTGCAGTTGTACAACATACCTCTCAGGTACACAACAGTGATTTGACAATTCTATACGTTATGCATGCTTACTGTGATAAGCACGTTGCCATCTGTCACTATTTGTCAACATTATTATATCACTATGTTCCCGATGCTGTACTTTTCATCCCCATGACTTAATTATTTCATAACTGGAAATCTGTACCTCTTAATCCCCTTCACCATTTTGCCCCTCCTCTCCAACCTCCTCCCCTCTGGTAACCATTAATTTGTTCTCTGTATTTATGATTGTGTTTCTGGGGTTTTTTTCTTCATTTATTTGTTCATTTGTTTTGCTTTTTAGATTACACATGTAAGTGAATTTATATATAGTATTTGATTTGACTTATTTCACTTAGCACAATAACCTCCAGGTCCATCCATATTGTCCCAAATGCCAAGATACCATTCTCTTTTATAGCTGAATAATAATCCATTATATATATATATATACATATATATATATATATATATATATATATATATATATATACACACACACACACCACATCGCCTTTATCTATTCTTCTATGGATAGACATTTATGTTGCTTTCGTAATTTGGCTATTGTAAATAATGCTGCATATATCTTTTTGAATTACTGTTTTCGCTACCAGGTCATATGGTACTTCTATTTTTAATTTTTTGAGGAATCGCCATCCTGTGTTTCACAGTGGCTTCACTGATTTATATCCCTACCGGCAGCACATGAGGGTTGTCCACATCCTTGCCAACATCTATGTCTTGTCTTTTAGATCCTAACCACACTGACAGGTGTAAGATGGTTTGGAGATGCACTTCCCTAATGATTAGTGATGTTCAGCATCTTTTTGTATGTCTGTTGACCAGCAATTATATATTTTAGGCACAAGTCAAAGACAAAATATTAACAAGTCTCTTGCACTTTTACACTGGTAATAACTTGATTAGAGAAAGGGACATTTATTCAATATGTATTTACACGTGACTACTGTGTGTTGACACTATTTCAGGCACCAAAGATTTGATAAGCTTGAATAAGCCAGCAAATGCCAATGCTCCAATGAGTTCTCACTCCAGAGAGTGGGAGAAACAAATCCATAAAGGAGGGATCATCTTCATGCCATAGATGCTATGATGGAAGCAAGCAGCACCCTATGAAAGGAAAGAGCTGCCAGCGACAGCATTCTCTAGTAGCACTAAACTGTTGCCTGAAAAATGAGAAAAAGCCAGACTGGGGGAAGTGACCTCCTTGAAAATGAACAGCAACTACAGAAGTCCAGAAGGTCAGAAAAGAACATTACGTGTTGTAGAAACAGTGGACAACCGTGTGGCCAGGCATGTGAGTGTAGGGAGGAGCGATATGAGATGAAGCAGGGAAGGGACAGGAAGGTCTTTTAGGTCATAATAAGGAATAGGGCTATATTCTGGAATGGGAAGCTGCTAAATATATTCAAACAATGAAAATATAAGACCTGTGAATTGACAAATCATAAAAATTATCATTAAATCTGCTTTTGTAGAATAATTTGGAAGGAAACTAGGGTAGTTATTGGGAGACAAGTAAGGGAGGCATTGCAACCCAGAGTACATGATGGGCCAACTGATTCAAGATCTATTTTGAGTTTGAAATGATAGAACTTGCTGACAAACTGGATGAAAAAAATGAAGATCATCGAAGAGTGCATTACCAGATTATTCTCCAATAAAATAGTATCTGTTGTGCTACACAGCCAAAGTACAAAAGCTTAATTTCATAGTTCTTAAAACAGGATGTTCCAAAGTGAGAAAACATCCCTAATTAAATTACATATACAAAGAATGCACCAGTTTCTAAATCCATAGTCAATTTAAAAGATAAAAGGAAAGAATGATTTAGTCACAAATTTAAAATATTAATTTATTCCTCAAGTGATTAAGAAAAGCAATCTATTTCAAGGAAATATTAAAACAAACCATTAAGTCTATAAATATTATAAGCTCAATGGTTTTTATTTTGTATTTTATTTTTGCCAAAAAAATAAATGAAAGCTTATTTTTAACTGCTGAGTGCTTATGATACACTGAAGTTTTAGAAAGAAAATCTCATGTTTCAATTTCCCTATTTCATCTTTTTATAAGTGATTGAAGGGTGGATATAAGGTGTCCCACTATTCAGAAGAAATAGTCTAGAATATCTGTAAATTTATTTACAAGTACATTAACTGCCTACTATCTGAATATTTTAATAATTACTACAGCCAATTCATAGATTCAGGTACTCCCCTCCCCATTTCTGACCAACTCTGACTACGTAAGAGTAAATACTAAAGAGCACTAGAAAATGAAAAAATCTCTATTAAATCTTCATTTATTATTGGTTATATTGAGTAAGCGGAGATATTTAAAAATCAATTGCTGAAGGAACCAAAAACATCTAAATTCAAAATGTCACCAGCCATCACACTTGGACCAGGTCAAAGCATTACAATAACAATTATAACATAAATCAGATGTAAAATTCTGTTTCATGCTGAGCATCTCCATTTTTCATTATGAAGATTACAGTCAATGTACATAAAGTCCCTAAAGCAATGCTTTACACATAGTACCTGCTCACTAAAGGATAGCTACTGTTTTCTGGAAAATCTAATAAAAAAATATAATTCTACTTAGGGATATCATTTCTTTGGACATAAAGCATTTATACTGAAATAATCACTTTAAATGCACAAGAATCAGGATTAACACCCTAAACTGAGTTTTTTATCCTATTGTTCCTTTGATAGAGTAGTACAGCTGGATTATACCACCTAGGGAATTAATACTAGGCTCCTGAGCCTCTAAATACCCAACACCAATTGGCCTGTACAGCTTAATCTCTCTTAAATTCTCTTTGTTCCAGTTAGACAGATCTCATTACATTTTTCTGCCTACATTTCTCAAATTAGTTCATATGTATTCAACAATGAGCATGAGACCTGTGTCTTTTTCATTTTTGTAATTCCTAATGCTTAGCACATGCTTGACACAGGAGCTGGATGCAGAGATGGATAAATGCCCACATGACTGCTCTGATAATTCCCCAAACCTACAATAGGTTGTTAAATTAAATTACTTCCAATCATTTTTTGAAACCATGCTTAAGCTTGATTCTACTTATACATGCATACACTTATAATCAGAACTGAACTACTTCATATCACTTAGTATGCTGATAGAATAGGTACTGAAAGCTTGTCAGTTCTGCCTATGTGTTGAGATTTATCTACCTAATCTCACCAGTTAGGGTGTCTGTCCCCAAGGAAAAGGGCTGAGTTTCACATTTCTTTGGAATAACCCTTAAATCCTGAAACAGAGTTAGCTGGCCCTCAAGTAGACATCAGTGAATTCTGTTGAGAATTCACACAGCATTCCAACCCAGTGGTAAATCCCTGCTGCTGAGCATGAAATACTATCTGTGCCTTGAAGCATTTAGAAACCCTCAACAAAAGACTTCTCTATTGCAAGATCAAATATAACATCTTAAGGGGAAAAAAATCATAATTTAAACATAATTGTTTTGATAATGAAAGAAAGTTTTACAGATAACAAAATCTAAAAGCAGCAGAAAAGATACCTTCAAGCAGTTTTTTCTCTGTAGAAAGTTTAGAAGCAGCGGCAGAAGCCTGATACAAAAAGTCACAGAGGAACATGGATTGGGAAGGCTCTTGACCTAATCCACCTTCAGAGTGAATGTCATGTTGAGGGAAATCTGGAAAAATTACAGAAATTATACATGTGAAATCTAAAATGCACATAATTTATTTCCCTTTGCTTATGAATATATAGGTAAGTCTTGAGCTAGAAGAAAAGTTACTTCAAATTCACTACAGAATAAATATACAGAGATATTTTACTTTGCACAGAATTTGCAAATAAGCAGTTATATTTATTATTCACATATGGAAATTAAATTTGGTGACAACAATTACATGGCATTAACTATTTTAATTTTTAATTTGTAAGATTAAAGAAATATACGAGATTTACTTCCTAAACATTTTCCTTGAAATGAAACAAATATGGTCCTCAACATCCCCCATCTTTTTAACAATCACACTTGTCTTCATTCTGATGGTTCTTCTTATTTGAGAAATAAACAGATTTGTGCTTCGGTCATTTCAGGGATACGTGAGAAGAGACCAGGCTAATGCAGGGACAGGGACTAACCTGAGAATTTGTTATGGTAAAGAAACTCCATCTGCAGGCTCTGCCCCGCCTTCTTGGCCAGCAGATAGGGGGTGCTATGCACAGGGTCTCCAGTTGCACACATGACATCGGCTCCACTGAAGAGCAAAGCCATTGTTTCCAAAACATCTGGTTTCACTACAGCAGCACACAGAGCCTGGTCGTTAAAAGAAAAAAAGACCTATTAAGGGAAGAAAACACAATTCTAGCTACTAAAATGAGTGTAAGCCTACCAAACCATTTATAAGATGAACTTCGTATTCCTTTTTTAACCAGGAAAACTAACAATAAGTATGCCCTGAATTAAGCAATAGGCTCAAAAGGCCTTTGTATGAATGTAAATTACAACCTAAGACCTCCAAGTTTTAATTCATTGTTCTGTTGCTGGGATGTTCCAAACCTTCCAATCCATTGTAGTTGCTTAGGAAGACATTTTTTATGCTTACGTACTATAATAATGGCTAGTGCTCAGAAATTGCAAAACATTTAAAATGTAATAATCAAGTACCTGTTAAATCTTTTGTCATATGAATGCTGAATGCATGTATTTTTCAGCCTAATCAAGATCTATATAATTTTTTAAACCATTGTTGTGATTTGGGAATCTGAAAGATGAGTGCAAAGCAAACACAGAATCTTTTCTTTTGTGTGGAGTTATGTGTAGGGAGGAGGAAGAGCAAGCAGGAGGTAATAATTAACAACATGAAATACTTACGTTATACATTATTGTACAAATGGATAGGAACTGCTGGAACCTAACTGTGTTGTTGTTTTTGTTGTTACCTTGAGTAAGCTGCCTTCACTTATCCTTCATTTATGCCTTCACTTATCCTTCACTTCTTCTCATCCCTTCTTTCTGCTTCCTTACTTTTCTGGCTTCCAAACCCTGTGATTTCAGCACCTGATTCCATCTAACTCTTTAGCCCAGGACTCACCATTTCACCTCCTTCTTGACAGGGTGCACCTGGACAGATCACTGGTTAGTTTACCCTCTATAATGCAACTTCCAAATAATTGCTCATTTAGCATCCCCATTTGCACCTCTGGGTGCAACAGCCAAGAGGTCTCAGGATGCATTCACAGTTCCAGCCCTGGATGGTCAACTACTAAAAAATGTACTTACCTTTCCTACCATAGTCTCACCAACCAACATAATTTCCTTTGCATCAGAATCAAACAGCCTGACTTGTATCTGACTTTGTACTTATTTGCTAGGTGATCTTAGGCAATCCCTTCTCCTCCCTGGGTCTTAGCTGACCTCATCTGCAAAATGAGGGTGTTAGAAAAAATATCAGCTAACATCCCATCTTCTGCAATAGCCTTTGCCCTCTCATTTAAATCATGTGAATTTTTACTCTTATTCTTTCATCCCCCCACTGTTCTCCTTCACAGAAGACTGTATTTGCTATGGTGTATTTACTGAACTCTGGCTGTTCATGGACAGTCTCTTTTAACTACCACTCTCATGAATAAAAGAAACACATTTACGTTTTACCACAATTGTATTCCCAGAACCTAAAAAAGAATTCAGAACTTGTTAAGCGTGCAATAAATATCCACCACAAACACTCAATGGGAAAAAGATGGTCTCTTCAACAAATAGTACTGGAAACTGGATAACCACATACAGAAAAAAATGAAACTGGAGCCCTACCTTATACCATTCACAAAAATGCACTCAAAAAAGATTAAAGACTTAAACGTAAGACTTGATACCTTAAAACTCCTACATGAAAACACAAGAAAAATCTCCTTGAAATTGGTCTTGACAGTGACTTTTTGGAGATGACACCAAAAGCACAAGCAACAAAAGAAAAAAATCAACAAGTGGGACTACATCAAACTAAGAAGCTGCTTTACATCAGAAAAAAAAAAAAAATCAACACAATGAAAAGGCAACCTACAGAATGGGAAGGAGTATTTGCAAACCATACCTCAGATAAGGAGTACGTATCAAAAATATATAAAGAACACACAAGCTCAACAACAAAAACACATAATTGAAAAATTTGCAGAGAAACTGAACACACATTTTTCCGAAGAAGACATCCAAATGGTCAACAGTTACATGCAAATATGTTCAACATTATTAATCATCAGGGCAATGCAAATCAAAACCACAATGAGATGTATCTCACACCTATTAGAATGGCTGTCATCAAGAGAACGAGAGATAAATGTTGAGGACGTAGAAGAAAAAAGAACCATTATACACTATTGGTGGAACTGTAAATTGGTGCAGGCACTAAAGAAAGCAGTATAGAGGTTCTTTAAAAAATTAAAAATACAAACGCCATATAATCCAGCAACCTTACTTCTGGTGTGTGTATGTGTATATGTATGTATATATGTATGTATATATGTATATGTATGTATATATATATACATATATATGTATATATATATATATATATATCCAAATGAAATAAAAACAGAATATTAAAAAGATATCTGCAATCTGTTATTAAAGATTTATTCACTATAGCCAATATATGGAAACAACCTAAGTATCCATCAACAGATGAATGAATAAAGACAATATAGTATACACATACTGCGCGCGCGCACACACACACACGCACACACACACACACACACACACAATGGAATATTATTCAGCCACGAGGAAGAAGCAAATCCTGCCATTTGGAACATGGATGGAAGCTGAAGGCATTATGCTTAATGAGATTAGCCAGATGGAGAAAGATATGTATTATTTATCATTTAAATGTAGAATCTAAAAAAGCCACCTCATAGGAACACAGATTAGATTGTGGCTACCAAGGGGCATCTGGATGGCTCAATCAGTTAAGCATCCGACTCTTGATTCTGGCTCATCGTGATCTTGTGGTTTGTGAGTTCAAGCCCCGAGTCAGGCTCCACGCGGTCAGCATGGAGCCTGCTTGGGATTCTCTCTCCCTTTCTCTGCCTCTCCTCAGCTCACACGCACATGCAGCTTGCTCTCCCTGTCTCAAAATAAACTTAAGAAAAAAAAGAGACTGTGGTTACCAAAGGGTGTGGGGGTGGGGGAAAGAGGTGTTGGGGAGATGTTGTTTAAGGTATAAACTTGCAACCAGAAATAAGTTCTGGATATATAATGCACAATGCAGTGACTATAATCAATAATGTTTTATTATTTACCTCAAGATTGTTAAAAGATCTTAAATGGTCTCAAAAAAAGAAGAAATGATAATTATGTGATGTAAGAGAGGTGTTAGCTACAACTACAATGGTAATCATGTTGCAACTGTACAAATGTATCAAATCAATAGGTTGAATAAACTTACACAATTTTGTAGGTAAATTATATCCCAATTAAAAATATATATATTCAATAAATTTTTTGTACAAATTATTTACTGATATTAAGAGTACCATTTTTAAGAACCCCATTGTAGAAATAAATCCCAATGGGTATACTTCTCTATAATATTCTTAGGAAGAAGGCAATTGCTAGTAATTAATGTAAGATTTATCTAACGTCTGAACTCATGGAACTGTGTGGTGTAGCAGAGAGGACTTTATTTGGGGACATCAGTATACCCACTAAAAAGACACCAATCACCATCAGAAAGCAAGAAACCATTGGATGAAGATACGCCCTGGTTCTGTAACTTTATCACAATTACTTCCTCATATCCACAATTTACTATTTATATGCTTATTTATTACAGACCTCTGGTGCACAGAATTAATCGTAATCCTTCGTTAATGATACCCTGTTAGTATTCCACGCATGTCTGGTCAATTATTTTGATAATTAACACCAATGAAACCACCACCCAAAATAAAATTGTGTCTTAGTAATAACCTATATAAATAATAGTTCCCAAGCCCCTCCCCCTTGCCATCTCCCTCACTCTCCTCTACCTCAGGTGCCCATTCAATCCTTCATTTTTCGTGTGCCGTTCACTGCCTTAAAATCAATTGATAGCCTCACTCTGTTATTACCAAAGATGTACAAAGACTAAAAACTTACTTTAGGGGAACTAATCTGATATGTAAATCAATTTTATAATCTTATAATTTCTAGAGAAGTATGAAAAAGGCCTTTATGTGTTTATTTTCCAAGATGTTTAGCATAATGCTACTTATTTGAGCATTTTTACCCATAAACACTGCCACTAAAAGCATACCAGAAAACTGATAACCATGAAAGACTGTATTCTCTAAGAATAAAACAACAGGCATATAAAAAGCACATGTACTAAATATCTCTACATAGACAAGCCTCCTAACACACTAAAAGTCAAAACAGCAATTTAAAAAAGGAAAGGAGGCAGGATGCTTAACAACTTCTTTGCCAAAAGGGTAAAGAACAAGTGGGCAACATAAAACAGTCACAAGTAGATCTGGAATCACTCAGCCAAAAGCAAATAACACTTCAGGTCAACGGCACAAAGCAAACCATTGCTTCTAACAATACACTGAGTAAATGATGTAGATTTTGGTGACACAATGTCAGCAGTATATGAGTTGAAGTTCTGTTTAGTGTCCTGTCCCTAAAATAAGGGAAGTTGTCACAGTTTTAAGAATAATGGACTAGGTTTGATGATGCCAGGGTGGCTCAGTCAGTTAAGCATCTGATTCTTGATTTTGGCTCAGGTCATGACCTCATGGTTCCAGGGATCAAGCCCTGCATCAGATTCTGCGTCGTCAGTGTAAGAGCCTGCTTGAGATTCTCTCTCATTCTCTCTCTCTCTCTCTCTCTCTCTCTCTCCCTGTATCTCTACCCCTGCTTGTTTGTGTGCATTCAAACATGAGCTCTCCCTCTCAAAAATAAATAAATAAATATGGGGATAAAAAGAATAATGGACCTAAGTTAGCTAGAAACTCAAGTGACGAACAAAGAATTTATCTACTATTCATAACGAATTCTTAAGTAAAATAATGGTAAAATCAATAAATAGTACAATCTCACAAATGGAAATAAAATTACATTAAGCAATACTTTTATCAGACAGTAAAGGACGTTTTAAAACTCTTCAAAATCCTTGACACATGTTTTTAAATTTTTTTTAATGTTTATTTCTGAGAGAGAGAGAGAGAGAGTGAGTGAGCAAGGGAGCAAGCACAAGTCGTGGAGGAGCAGAGAGAGGGAGACACAGAATCTGAAGCAGGCTCCAGGGTCTGAGCTGTGAGCACAGAGGCCAATGCAGGTCTCGAACTCATGAGCCGTGAGATCATGACCTGAGCCAAAGTTGGACGCTTAACCGACTGAGCCACCCAAGTGCCCCTTTGACACGTTTTTTAAAGACATCAGGATCTACATCTATTGTTAAATATTGTTGATACCTTATTTAATTCTTCTTTGGTGAGAGACGCTAGTAGAGTCTTCCTGAATCTTCCTTCTTTGTACTTCTGAGTGATAAAGGTTTTTCTCTTTTCTACGGGTGAGTCCATGTGTAATTCTTCATCTTTTTGAAGATTACCAGCCCAAAAGTCATTTGCTCTTTTGTTTCCAATGACAATAAAGAGCTGAATTGTTAAAAAGTTATAAAACAGTATCAGTTCATAAAATGTATTTGAATCTGTAAAAACCTGACTCACAAATTAAAATACAACTTAGTATAAAATATGCAAAAACACATGAAAAACCCAAATCTTTCAGGAAGATGGAATGTGAAAGCAGATATTATTTCTATTTTAAATACAGCCTCATTGCTTTTAATAACAGTACAAGATTAGCTAGGAAAGAAACTGCAAGCAACCAAATTGCAGCAAAAGCATTATTATTTTTTGAAGCTCACATAGAGACAGATTCATTTAAAATGGCTGAGTAGGTGGGTTAATGTGGTCGAGAGTGGTGCTAAAATCCAAGAAGAAAATGGAAATGGGAGACAGAAAGTCAGATGAGCGCAGTTAATGACAGAGCATGGCCAAGAGAAAGAAAAGAAAATTCTGCCAAATGTTTTCATTCACTTTTCTAATATTTTATCCATGCTGGGTTAAAAAGAAAGAAAGAAAATTTTGGCTTAGAAATAAAAAAGCTGTCAAGCCTTTAAAAGTAGGTGTTACTATTAGATTCCTTGTACTTTTTATTTTTAAAGTAACTATCTCATTTAAGAAGCATTCTAAAAGTTGGAGTCGAAAGCTACCACTATCAGACTATAAGCCATTTTTACAGTGTGGTGAGAACATTCTCGCAGAGCTCCTAAAGTAACTCATGCCACTCCACTGCTAGATACTACCGGACCCCTGCTAACTACCACCACAGTTAAGTCAGACTTACCTCAATGAGTTCATTGCTCCAAATGCTGGCATCCATTTTCAGACTTCTAACCTTGGAATCTTTTGGTCCTAAAGATCTATGTTGTCCTGAAGTCAAAACACAATTGTACTTCTTTTTTAATTTGTATGTAAATGTATTTTATTTTTTTTCAAAATGTCTATGTGTACACATATGTGTATATGTATATATCCTTTCAACTGAAAACACACCAATATCTACTTTCTTTCATGCCAACAGCATTAAGAGTAGTGGTGATAATTATACAGAAATCCCAACCATGATAAGGATAAAAGTAATCATCTTTATCACTACCTTGTGGTGGTATAAAACTACAGTTTTAAAACTATGTATATATCTGTACACCTAAATATGTTTGCATGTTTATGACGTGGCAATTCACTATCAATTACAGGTTACCAAAACCTTTTATGACAGATGTGTTTAAATCACTTGTATGTGAACACAGATATCCTAAAAACAACAACAACAACAACAACAACAACAACTAGGTGTGTGGTCATAAAGGTCTTGGAGAAAACATCCTAAACTTTACTTTCCACCTCTACCAGGTACTGTTCTGGTCCTGGGAATTCAAAAGATGTATAAGAGTTGATATGTTCTCCACAGACCTATAAATAGTAATTACAGTAGAGTACAAGGGCAAGACCAGAGTTGAGTACAGGTTTCATTGAGAGAATATGGAGGAAGAACACTACCTTAGCTCAAGCAAAGACTGAGACAGTTGCTGCAAGCCCTTAGTACTTTTTGTATATTACATATTACAACTCTAATAAACATATGTCTAAAAATCTTCAATGGATTCTTCATTCTATACTTATGCCTGACAGAGAATAAGAACTTAGCATTCTACTCTCATCGACTCAATTATCCTGTATAAATCATCATTACTGGGCACCTAGGAATGTGTCAGATGCTTTCTAGGCTGAGAAGGAACAAAGGTATTCAAGACACTGTCTTTATCTTAAGGATTGTTTGCCTCTGAGCATGAAAGCTCACATCTCTCTCTACATTAGGGAAGAGGTTCCTTTCCTCCTTTTGTTAAAATGGAAACTACTCAGAGCACAAGCTTCTAAAATCCCAAGGGTAGAAAGATGCATAGGTTTGCATTTACGAAGACGATCTAAAGGTAACACAGAAAAAAGTCAAGCTCAGAAAACATGCAGAAGAACTGGCAGGAACCCCTGGAGTAGTGAAGGCAAGAAATGACACAAACCGAGTTGAGGCAGCAGGAGGAGAAACAAAAGGGAGCACACATGTAGAGATCCTTAGATGATAAAAACGGATGGAACTTGGTGGGCTTTAAGGAAAGGGGAAGGGTCAGGAGGCTCTCACAGGCTTTAGGTTTGACTGCAGGGTAGACAGTATTGCCTCTGACCAAGATGTGAAATATATGAGCATGCTCAGTATTATGTAATGAGTTGGGCAGCAATGACAGCTCCATTTTTTTAAATGTTTATTTATTTATTTTTGAGAGAGAGCGAGCATGAGCGAGGGAGGGGCAGAGCCAGAGGGAGACAGAGGATCCGAAGCAGGCTCCACGCTGAGAGTGAGATCATGACTGGGCCATCCACGTGCCCTAAGAGATCCATTTTTAATGTGCTGTTTTTGAGCTATCCTGAGCAAATCCAAGAAGAGACTCCAGTAGATAGACCTAAGGGTATGGTGTTCAACAGAGTGAGAATCGCCCACTTACGAGTGAGTGCTGAATTTAAATGATAAATAACATCTTCAGGAACATCAGAGTGAAAGACAATTGAAGATGTAACTGAAAGGAACACCTTTATCTTTGGAGCAGGCAAAGGAAAAGTAACGTGAAAAAAGGATAACAGAGAATTAAGAACACACTAAGAGAAGATGGTATTTTGGAAGTTAAGGGAGGAGGGAAAGTCAGAGAGACAGTGGTCAAATACTGCAGTGTCTAACACTGCCAAGGTGACAATAAATAGAGGAACTGACCACACACAAACTGAGAGAGAAAATGCATTAATAAACATGGTGAGAATATTTTTACTGGACTACAGAGAAAAGAAAACTGATTACAGGATGAATAAAAAGCAGGAAGTGAAAGAAATGAAGAAAATCTGTGTAGAATTCTACTCTTGAAAGTTACCCTGTCTATGAAGGGGAAATGAAACAGAAAATGATACAAAGGAATGGAATGTTTTCCGGAAGCCAACATCAACAGGACAGACTTGCCTAACTCTATATGCCGAAACAAAAGAAACCATGGTTGCATCATTACAGAGAGGGAATAAGTGATGAGGTGAGGATCCTAAGGAGAGAAGAAGCAGCAGACATAAGTAGAAAGAATATCCTTGAACAAGACAGAAGCTCTCTTCCAATGAGCCTAGAGAACAAAAAAGGTTGGGGAAAAAATACAAAGTAGAGGGGGGGATAGCTGATGCTTCTTCTTATTGCTATTGATGTTAATTACATCCTGACAAAATCTTAGCGTGCTAAGAAATGTGGAAGCACAGAGCTCTCAAAAAGTACTAAGGGCTTGCAGCAACTGTCCCAGTCTTTGCTTGAGCTAAGGTAGCACTCTTCCTACATTTTCTTTCACTGAAACCTGTACTCAACTCTGATCGTGCCCTTATCATACTCTACTGAAATTACCATTTATAGATCTGTGGAGAACATAACAACTCTTACACATCTTTTGAATTCCCAGGACCAGCACAGTACCTGGTAGAGCTGGAAAGTAAAGTTTAGGATGTGGCTGACTTTTCCAAGACCTATATGACCACACACCTAAGCTGTGTGTTAGGTGTTCACAACTGTGAACCCCCAAATACACTGAGCTCTCAGACTGTCTGTAAGTTATAATGTCACAAAAGGATAACCAGTCATAGTACCATTTCCTCTCATAAACCTCAATACTCTTTGGAAACGCTTCTATATAAAAACTCTCATTAAAAGAGACACCAGATGTGGTATACCAAGTTTAGAGCTCAGAATGACCTTGATGTGAAATATACATCCTAAAAAATATAACTGAGGGAAAGATGGGCAAATCACACAAAGATGCACGTGTCTTCAGGGTACATTCTGAAACACACTCACCTTAAAATCTAAAAATGTCAACACTGTCTTTATACATTCCACACATGGTCCAGTAGGTGCACAAAATGATTACATGCTTAAAAATCAATTTCTACATCTAAGTCATGCATAAGAGAAGTTTGGAATGAGAAGATATTTCTAAATTTAATTTAAATGTAATAAGCTTTCTCTGTTTTTCTTTTTCCACAACTGTTAGCTGAAACACATTACGTAGGACAATAAAGAGCATTCGGTGCCAATCTGCCACCCAACAGTGATGAGCATAACTTATCACTAATTACCTGCACACTTCTTACAGATGACAACACAGAGATTGATGGATGCCCAGTCAGGATCCGGGGCTTTGCAATCTGCACAGCTCCTGTTGGACTCATTGAACCAAATCTTCTCAGCTACTTCATAATCAGAGAGAGTTTCTGCTATCGATTGCTGCACAGCTTCAATCCACTCTTGTTTCTCTTTTTCAGACTCGGCTGTAAAGCTGCAACAATTAATGTTTCTGCATTATCGATCTCCCTTGTAAAGGCCAATTAAGCAGTATGTTCAGTTTGCATATTCATTTCACTCACAAATTAAACAGCAGCTGAAAAATATGCCTTCCAGGCAGCTGAATAGTCTTTTCTGTTAAAAATCATCTAATTTAAAAATCTACTTTTTTTCCTTTAACATCCCACATTGCTTATGAATCTGTTTACATATCTCAAACCAAAATGAACATGTACATTTTTCTGACCAGGATGTAAAAATTACCTTGTTAGGTCAAGAGCTTAACTTAAGAGGCCATGTTTCCTAAGCAGTGGTTATATAATAATCAATGAGAAACTGGCAGAGTTTCAGTGTTTCAGGACTATTGGATTATTTTGCCAGGAAACTGTTCCATGATAGTCTGAAACTAAATTATCAAAAACACCCACCAGAAATTTTGATTTTTTTTCAGTCTTAAAAATAGATTTTCTTTTTTAATTAGAAGAACATCCAGATGGCTTTAAGAAACTGAGAAATCAAAAAAGTTTTAAGTGATTACTATTCTAACAGAATTCTAACTCATTTTTAGTCATGTTCTGATTTATCCTAATTCTTAGTGTTTCTTGGATACCTGAGTAAAAGGACAAAACAGTAAACACAGGCTCACTTTAAGAAATATGTGCTGAGTACCTACAACGTGCCACAAAACGTGCTACAGGGCTCCAAACTCAGTCAATGACCTGCAAAATGTTCCACGTTAAAATTTTCTGTTCTGAAGATGAAAACGTTTTGAAATATAATGAAAACAACAGACTACTAACACAGTGCAAATAATCCATAAGGAAACTCAGTAGACTACATGGATATTTTTTTGAAGCACTTTCTGTTTCCATCATCAGTGTAATATTCATAAACTTCTTAGGTGGTTTCTACTTTATTACATAGAGGTTGGTCACAGCCAATAGTTGCTGGTACAGGATTCTAAAATCCTTGGAATGTCCTGAGTAATAAGTGCCTTTTGTAGGCTTGTGAGATCATTTGTCGTTGGAGGCGTAAATAGCTTCAGGATGGGAGCTGGTCAGGAGAAAGACCAAGGCAAGACCAAGAAGTGAGTAGGGACTTGGACCTTTCAGCCCAAACCAACTGAGAGAGGTGCTCGCAATTAAGTTAATCACCAAAGATGAAGGATTCAATCAATCATTCCTACAGAATGAAACCCCAATAATAACCCCTGAACAAGAGTTCAGATGGGCTGGTGAACACAGTGAAGTGCTGAGAGGGTGGTGTGCCCAGGAAGGATGGAAGCTCTGCCATACAAACCCCCTGTACCCTGCCCTGTGCATCTCTCCCATTTGGAAGTCCCTGAGGTGCACTGTTTATAAGCAGCTAGTAATAATAATTACACTGCCTCTTGAGTTCTGTGAGCCATCCTAGCAAATTACTGAATCTGGCGCAGCAGGGGTCATGGGAGCCCAGATTATGGCCAAGATGGAAAGAAGTGTGGCTTAGTGGAGGGGCCCATCTCTTGTGACGAGTGTGAAGTGAGGGCAGCTCTGTGGGATTGAGCCCTCAACGCGTGGGGTCTAATGTTCAATCCTAGTAGCTGCTGTGAGAACAGTACTGAATTATAGGACAACCACTTAGTATTTGGAGAAGTGGTTGGTGTGAGGAAAAACCCCACCACATATTTTGTGTCTTCTAGAAGTACTATGAGTAAAAACAGTTCACGCAATGTCTACATTTTCAGTTGAGGCTTGAATCTGCATATGTGAAAATGAAGTTTGTTATTCTTTAGGTGATTATTTTTTCCTCAAAATTTGAGCCAGTAGACAAATTCTGACAGATAAAATGAGTACCCGACATGGGAGTATTTTTGAAGCTGCTAAGTAATCGCTAGTCTTTCAAAGGCCTCTGACAATTGCTTCTGACCTGCAAACTACCCTGTGATATTCTGATTATTTGTGACAAATGAATTAATGTGGTTGAGCTCACAGACACTGACTTATGCCTTTTCTGTGTACTAAAGCTATGGAATCATTATAGATTATTAAAACATATTAGGGACTTTTTATTCTTGTCTTATGAAGCAATTACAGGAATACCATAAAACAAATATATAATGAAATGTTAAAATATCTGATCAATAAGGGGTGCCTCGGTGGCTCGGTTAAGCATCTGACTCTTGATTTCGGCTCAGGTAATGGTCTAAGTGTTCGTGGGACTGAGCCCCATTTTGGGCTCTGCACTGAGTGTGGAGCCTGTTTGGGAGTCTCTCCCTCCCTCCTTCTGCTTTTCCCCGATGCACGCTCGCTCGTGCACTCTCTCTCAAAATAAACATTATGTATATGTATTTGATCAATAAGTGCTATGAGATCCACCACCAACATTTTAAGCAAGAGTTCCTTTTAGGAAATCATTATGGAGCAAATTGTAATCAGAGATTGATTTTAAAAGAGGATTTCATTTGAGTAGGCTAAAAGAAGGTAAATAAAAATACAGCTTAAAAGCAATGTAACATTCTTTCTTTATTCCTTCAAAATGTGAAGGAATTTTTCATATATTGTTGATAAAAATTAATACACTTACCAAGCCTACTAAGAAAAACGGTATTCAGAAAAGACTCAAATCTCATGAAATCAGTATCTTTGTAGGTTGTGTGATAATTCAGGTCACTTTTACAAGGTGTTTTTATATACTGGCTAACAAATTAGACAATAATGGAAAAGAACCAACATGATTTTATTAAGTGATCTATAAGGAATAAAACCACCACTAGCCATGTAAAAGTAGATCACCCAAGCTTTCTTGGGATAATAAAAACAAAAACGTTTAAGTATAACTTACCTAAAACTCCTGTAGGGAGTGATTATTTCAAAAGACTGTTTTACAGTTCGGACCACTTGCTTTACATTTGCAACATTCATAGGAATTATGGTAATACCAAGTCCACTCCTAAAATCCTAGTTGGGAGAAAAACATTAACACATTATAAAGGAACAAAATTATGGATTTGGAAAGTACCACTATATTCCTTAAAATCCAATAAGTCCTACTAAATTTTACTACACATATATATGTGGAATTAAATAAATCATTAAAGATGGAATGACAGTGGTTTTAAGCAGGCACTCTAAATACATGATAACCCAGTGCCATTCTAAGCTGGATACTTGGGCTACGGATCAAAGATGGGCTTCTTTCACATAAAACGTTAAGCTGACCAGGACACAGATCTTGAACGACACAGGCTTGCTTTCACAAGTTAGCCACTTTTTCATCTTTATCCTTTCAGAAAAGGAAACTAAGAGTTAACTAGTCCTTACCACACGCCTAGCAATTTTCTACGAGGGGAGTCAAATGGCACTCTGAGGTTGGTATAATTACTATTTATAAAAAAGAAGGGGAAGCCAAGGCCCAAAGAGATTAATGTCACATGTAGGGTGCAGCTAGCTGGACATGATAGAAAGGGACTGAAACTCAAGCTGCCTGATTGGTCTTTCTTTGCTTTACTATGCGATGTTACCTGTGCTCTGTCACATTTTCTCCTCTACTCTCACACAAAAGCATTACTTATTTTACAATTTTATCTCATTTCCAATATTTTATTATTTTCCTCCTCCTTCAATTAAATTCTTAAGCTCCTTTAATACTATTTTGGTATGAAAACTCTCATCTGTTCAATACCTACAGCTACTGTGTTCACTTTGTCTCACCAAAACTAGAAACTGCAAAAGGTTACAAAGTCTTCCTTCTAAAAGCATTAAAGTTTGAAATATTATCAAATCATAGGGTTTTGGAATTTGACTTATCACATTATCTCAACACTAAAAATATAATTATTCTGGGGCGCCTGGGTGGCGCAGTCGGTTAAGCGTCCGACTTCAGCCAGGTCACGATCTCGCGGTCCGTGAGTTCGAGCCCCGCGTCAGGCTCTGGGCTGATGGCTCGGAGCCTGGAGCCTGTTTCTGATTCTGTGTCTCCCTGTCTCTCTGCCCCTCCCCCGTTCATGCTCTGTCTCTCTCTGTCCCAAAAATAAATAAAAACGTTGAGAAGAAAAAAAAAAATTTTAAAAATATAATTATTCTCTACCTCAAAAGATTAGTTATCTATGTGAACACGTTCAGATTAAATGTGCTCTGAATTCCTAAATTAAACCTGACTAGAAAAAGTAGCCATACTAAAGAAAAACTAATATATATATATATATGTTTATTTATTTGTGTGTATATATATATAAATATATATCTTATATATAAAATATATACATCTTATATATATATATATAATATATCTAATAACCAATATTAGATATATACATCTGTATATATAACCTATACAGAGAAGGCCTGTGATATATTTTTTTCTATTATTTTGCAACATTTAGTGTGTCTGTGCATCTGTGAGATATATATATATATATATATATATATATATATGATGTATATATGTATGAGATACACAGATATGTAGATATAGATACATCTCACAGGCCTTCTCTGTATAGGTTAAAGTAAAAATACTATTTTCCCATCTTCCTTGCAAGCTAGGAGGGTAATATGTCTTAGTTTGGGTCAATAAAATATAAATAATTCCTGAGGTGGGGCTGGGGGGACAAATCTTGGAAGAAGAAAGACTTTTACCCCACACCATTCCATCTTTCGTTGAAAATACATCTAGAAGCACAGAAGCCATTTTAGAACATTAGAATCCTTGAGAGGAAAAGCCTGAGGACAAATTCCTGTACCTGAGGATGCCAGGGTGAGAAAAAAGTAGGAAGACCTTGTTCCTCGGGGGCATCAGCTCTCTGCTGCCTATACCAAGAGATTTGTTAAAACAAACAAATCCCTATCTTGGCAATCCTTGGGGTTTTTGCCATTTGATACTAATGCAATCCTGACTGATAAAATAAGGGAAATAAAATAATGTTATAACAAACCGCCCCCACTTGTAAAAGTATCCAGAGTTTTCATTCATCAATTGCAGAAAAGCCTCTCTACATTTTTTTTTTAAATGTGCAAGTGTTTAGTTAGAATAAGGAAATGACTCATTCATAAAACATACCATCAACTTGATTTTTTTTTCTGATTAAAGTACAAATAGCTTATTCTATTAGGAAAAAACAAGTCAGAAATTGAATCAGTGATATAAAAGAAGATGCACAGACACGCTAAGTGTTGCAAAATAATTACAAAAATATACTTCCACTTCGTAAACTCATTTAAAAATCAGTACCTAATGTGATCTATATGGACAAGGGGAATCCAACTTTTCCAATCTGCTCTATTTTAAGAAGTTTCAGCATATAGGTTCAAGGTCATACTTAAAAAAAAAAAAAAAAAATTCTCAATTGTCCATACCAATTCTCCGGCTAGATAATGTAACTGTTGAAGAAACTCCCAAGGCAAGTGACTGAAAATTCAAATTCTCTTTTATAAATGAAGAAATAAAGTATGGGTAACAAGGTAAGATTCTTTTCATTACTGAAGTATAGTGGACGTACAACGTTACATTAGTTCCAGGCATGCACACACAGTGATTCCACCTCTCTGTAAGTTGTGTTCTGCTCACCACAAGCATAGCTACCATCTTTCAGGCAAGGTAGGATATTTTTAAAACAGCTTTCTGGTGGCCCAACTTGATATAGGAGTTGATATATAGACTCTAGAACAGACTGCATGTCCTTCAAACAATTCTCCATAATGAAGAACTGACAAGAGCTGGATATGCCAAGTTATATTCTCTGATGAGGGCCTGGCTTGCAGGTACTGTGTGTTACTAAGGGCAGAGATACATACTCAAATCTTCTGACTAGCAGATAGCAAAACTGACCATGTTTTATGGAAACTGATGAGCCTCATCTAGGCTCCAGCTTGGATTGGTGGCCCCTCATTTCTACAAGCAAGGTGTGAAATGTCTATATCCATAAAACTGCAATTTCTGTTAAAATAAGAGAGGGTCAGCTCTAGACCCCAAATTTCTCCCAAGCAAGGCAAAGATGAGTTTTTAGGCTGGATAACAATTGTAACCCATTTATCAGCTGCTGGCCATGGCCATATGGTTTTGAGTAATTAGAGTGTCCACTGAACTCACCGACACAAATGGACTGTAAAACGTACAGCAGAGTAACAAAATAAATGTCAGTGCTCTTGAGAGCTATTAAATATGAAACAACTGTTTTTCTTATTAAAAATATTTGTAAACTATAAGCCCCTTTTTCAGTCTATATTTAGAACGTATCTAATCCCTCAACACTCATCAAAACTACCCATGTTGATCTCTCCCTATGACCCTGAGATTCTGATCCACTGAATTAGAAAGCAGAGCTTAAGAATCTTCAGTTAAAAAGCAAAACTACAGCCCTATGATTCTCATATGCAGCCAATGTTGAGAAAACTGAATTAGACAGCAGAACCAGCTGTAGAATCTAGACAGGATAAGTCTGCAATATGTAAATATCAGGATATCAACAGTTCCCTCTGCCTTCCATAGAGAAGAGGAAAAAAAATGCAATGATTATACAAAAATCATTTGAAATCATTATGACTACTGGTTAAAAATACCAGAACACAGTGACACATTGGTTTTTCAAGATCCTAGGTGTCCTGGGTAACCACCCCTGTGCTAATGTAGAGGATTCAGATTAATGTCTGAAGAATCAG
Organism: Puma concolor; assembly: GCF_028749965.1. Taxonomy (NCBI): domain Eukaryota; kingdom Metazoa; phylum Chordata; class Mammalia; order Carnivora; family Felidae; genus Puma; species Puma concolor. Next base: position 177,354,953 of record NC_141670.1, on the reverse strand, counting down.
ACTTCATTAAGCATATACAGTACACTCCATAATTGGTTTAACATCTATTTGTGTAGTGCTCTGAAGCTTAGTGAAAGCCATGAACCCTCATTTGATCTTGTAAATTATTCTGTGAAAAAGGCAGAGCAGATATAGCCATTTTTAAAATGGGAAAATTCGTCCTGGCAAAACAGCATTGAGGAAGTACTCAGTGAATGCCAGAAATCATGCTAAGTCCTGAGTCTGCACAAGAGCATAAGACAGGGTACCTACCTTTTGGAAGCTTATAGTCTAAGGAGGAAATGAGAAAGAACTGTAACAAGTGCATGACTATAAACACTGAATCCAGCCAATCTCTGAAAAGAGAGTTATGTTCATATGAGACTTTCCAAAGGAGGTGAACCTTGATGAAATAAATGACAAAACCTAGACCAGCTTGATCATGTATACCTCTCCTGCTTCAGTTCACTCATTTGCAAAATGTAGCAGTACTACACTTCATCAGTATGGTGAGGATAAAATCAATATGCTGAAAAGGCTTAAAAGAACCCCAGGCACGGAGTAAGTGCTACACAGTCTGGTAAGCTACTGTTATATTATATTTCTACCTCTTGAATTTGAAACCAACTGACCATATTACCTATGAAAAAGTTAATTACAGTAAAATACACAAATTACTAGCAAACATATATAAATTTTTAAAAATGGGGTAGTGGCTGAGTGGCTCAGTCGATTAAGCATCTAACTTCGGCTCAGGTCACGGTCTCACAGTTCATGAGTTCAAGCCCCCCATCAGGCTCTGTACTGAAGCTCAGAGCCTGGAGCCTGCTTCAGATTCTGTCTCCTTCTCACTCTCTGACCCTCCCCAGCTTGTGCTCTGTCTCTGTCTCTCTCTCTCTCTCTCTCTCTCAAAAATAAATAAACATTAAAAAAACGCTAAGGGTTGGGTGGAAGGCAGATGTTAAAAAATAAATTACCTATTAGCTACAATTGTCAGCCATATTCTCATGTTGAAAATTAGGCACAAGTCAGGGATAAGTCACACTTTTAACACTTAAAATGCTATAAACTGGATGGAAAAAAACAGGAGCATGAAAATTCAGAAGGAAATATTACTACAGAAAGCATAAAGCTAAAAACAGATTCTGGAGTAAACAATATCTTACGTTTAATTTGTGGTCATAGAATGTGGGATCTCAAAAAGCATGAATCCCACCACCAGTACTACCATAATGATGGCCATGTTTGGCAAAACAGATCTGGATACCTGCAAAGGTGGACATGACCATGTAGGAGCCATGTGGGTCATGACCACTGGGAGTCAGACCTGGAGGAGAATCCTGGATAAGCCATTTACAGGCCATATGACTACTACCGAGTTATTTACCTACACTCCAATTTCCTTATTTATAAGGACACAGTAATATGTACCTTATACAGCATTATAATAAAAACTGAGTGAAATGTAAATTTAGGGTCTAATACATCCAGACAATTTGTGAGTTCTAAATAATTTGTCTTCAATTAAAGTATTTATTTACAGTGACTTAAAGTATTCACACTAATGATTCTATCCTATATACTCAGATTAGAATTAATGGTAAATAAGTTACCAAGATACTGAACTGGGTTATATGTGTGAATCTGTAGCACAAATGTGGTTAAAACTACATTTTAAAACTACACAGTGAAAGAGCAAACTACCAGTTTGATTCCTAAACAGAAAAATTAAAGAAGGGTTTGTTAACCCCAAACTTGCTGAAACCTCAAACCTATATTTGGAGATACTGGATGCCAGGTTTCCATGCCAGAAATTTAAGAACTTGGTGCTTAAACATTTGTTGAAAACAGATGTGGCATTGTATGACACTGGCACCAAATTTCCGGGGAAACACCAGATGCAGAGTTTGGCCAGATACAAAACCCAGAGAATTTGAGGCCACCACCTACACCCTGCTGCTTCTTTCTGTGCCACTCAACCCACAGCCCTATGAGGTCGATTTAAATTCTATTAGAGTTTCATTCCCGTGCCAGACACCGGAAACATTATGTAGGGGGACGAGGGGGAATGAGTCTCTTGTTATACCCTGATTTGAGAATGTTTAATCAAGTGAATTTATATAGTTAGAACTTCAATGCCACAATTATCATGAAATGGATACACAAACCAAGCAAGACATCTGGTTGTAATGAACTCACTAATACAAACATGATGCTCAAAAAAACTCATCACACACACACACACAAAACATATATATATATATATACACACACACACACACACACACACACACACACATATGTATGTATTTATATGGAACTGGCTGTTAGGACAACCTGATAAATGGAAACCAAAACCAACTATCTTAAATTTGCCTTACATCCATTTGAGGAAATTTCATTCAAACAGCAATACCATGTATATAACTCTACATATGCTTCAGTGTATGTTCATATTTTATTATCTCATTTAAAATTTTAAATACTGGCCTACATACTATGTCCACATCATTTCAAGATAAATTCACAAAATATTTTCCAGAATACAGAAAACTCTATCAGCTTTGAAATAAAAAGCAGTTTAATTATATAAACAAAATTCCTACACAATAAAAAAGAATGTAAGGTAAGCCATAGCTCAGAAAAGTGGTTACAGAAAATGACATGATGATTAATGTATTTTTCATACGAAGAGCTTAAATAAATTATCAGAAAAGACAAAAAAAAAATCCCAATTAAAAAAATGGAGAAAGAAAATCAAGAGACAATTCACAGAAAATAACTTAAAAACAAAATTTAAAAAGAATGATAAGCTCTGGAGTCAAGAAAACAGCTGTAAAGAACCACGAATTCAACAAGCTTATTCTGCAAAATGTTTACTGGGTATCAGCTACTGGCCTGAAACTCCTGAAGACACAGCAGTGAATAAACAATCACACAATTAATTTGAGAATATAAAAATTATAACATGTTTAAGGTTAAAATGAAACTGTTACCTAATTCATGCAGCTAATAGCATTTTAAATGCGAACAATTCTTTAGAAAAAGGTCATAAAAAAGAAAAGGCTACATACAGAAAGCTACCAGAAATCTCATTTATTTTTTTACCACTCTGTGTGTGCTACCCACACTGGAAGGTCAGATCCTAAACAGTAAGCATCCTCTGGTTTCCTACTGTACCCCTAGAGCCTAGAGTGGCACCCAGAAATGAGGTGTCCAATAAAAACCCATTTTGTAAAATGGATGAATATAGAAACACGGGGAAGTGTGGTATAACCTACACAATCTGAAACACCCAACTCATTTTATACAAAGTTGAAGTAACACTGCAAAAAAATTATCATAATTATAATACATTGCAGGCATGTAAAACATAAGCAGAGACAAGGAAGAGAATATTTGTAAAAATTAAACACTGCGTTTGTGAGATGATGTTAAATAAAGAAATGACATGTAATTTATGTGATAACAGCGCCACAGTGTTTTGCAACTGAGTAATTAGGTAGAGGATTTGTGTCTGGTTCTACTTTGCCAAACTCCTCTCTAACAAATGTTTTTACATATCTCTTCATAGTTCTTTTCTACTTTTTACAACCTGGGGGAGGGGGGAAGGGGGTGGGGGGGTTGTCTCAGAAATAAGATCCCCTAAGGCATTTCTCCTACTCAGTCCAGAGCTACTGTAAGTTCCAGCTCCTACAATCTGCTAATAAATGAAAGGGAGAGACAGAGGTAACAGAAAATAATGAACCTCTGAAGGGAGCAACCGGGAAAATGAAAAGTCCATGTTAATTCCATGGAGTTGAGACATGCCAGTGAAGGGTCCATGAGGGGATGGACCCTTGCCACCATAACACCACGTCTCTTAAAAAAGGCAATAATTATGATAGCCTGTCCTAATAGCTATTTTAACTTAGAAAATTTAAGGTACTGATTCCACAGATTAAGAAAAAGCAAAAGAATTACTGAAAATATATTTGTAGGGATGTTTGACATGGACTCTTAAGGACACGCTTTGGAAGTAGAGAGAAAGCTCTGGAAAGGGTTTAAAATAATCCACAAAATGAGAATACATTTCCAGACAGAGTTCAAGGAACTTATGGGAAATAACAATTTCAAACTGTTTTCCAAACACTGTCCCTTTATGCTGACTTTGCAAATGGGAGTTTACTCCACTAGATCATACTCTGGCAATAAAAGTCTACGTTAAGAAAAAGGAATTAAATGATATTGTAGGATTCATAAGATGAAAATTGTAATTTCATTTAAAATTTAGAATTTAGCAAAAATAAATACCAGTGCCTACAGTTCAAAACTATGCACAATTAATAACAGTTCTTCAAATTTTCAAAATTCATTACCACTAATACTGATTATCTTAACATTCCACTTAAATGTTGGCACATTTCAAAATGTTCAATGAGAAAAGAGATATACTTCCAAATTAAAGTTAGTAACAAAAAGAAGTATAACAATACCAAGTTGAAGGATGATGAAGTACCCAATGTTGGTTGCAAGCTGTTTTTACACATTTTCCAATTCTAAAAATATCTTGTTCTCTTTACCTAGATGCTTATAACTTTTTAAAGGAAAAAAAAAAAAAACCTCAGAAAAGTGTTTCACTGTGTGTAGTTTTTGGATCACATGTCACTGAACCACATGGGATGCCTTATACAATGTGGATTCCAACATTCCATCCCCAGAAATTCTAACTCTATAGTCTGGAATGAGACCAGATAGCTGGAATTTTAACACTCAACTTAAATAATGGCCTTAGAGATAGCAAGCCATCTCTCTTCTTTACATGACACCATTTAAACATAAAGACATTAACTTAATTATCTGAACCAATTAGTAGCAGAGAAAGAATGAAAACCCAGAACTGCTACTCTATCTCCTTTGCTCTAAATGAACGTTTCAGCTTCCTTTTAAATAATTCTTCAACATATTCTACCTTTCCACCTCTATCCACTGTTTACTCTCTCTGGAATGGCCTCCTGACTAAATTATGATAACTATGTATAAATAGAGGCAAGAAAAATAAAAATAGTTCATATGTTAGGGTAGTGTAGGTCAATTTTCCTTGTTTTTTTTTTATTCTATTCATACTGTAAGTTATGTGGGCAATAAATTCACTATTTTAAAAGTTTAAAAATGAAAATAATTTAGTTTTGATGCATGTAATCAAATTAGATCCAATGCAAATTTAGATACATAAGTTCAAAGCTAACACGTCTTACTTTTTATTTTTTATTTTTAATATAGAATTAAAATTGACATATATTAGGTTCAGGTGTAACACTTGTACATTTTTATAAGTAGATTTTTTTTCCATATTTAAAAAAAAACAAGATTACTTAATGTGTTGTATACTTAAAACTTTCAGAAGGTGCGTTGAAACAATTAACTTTTAGTACTTTTCCTAAATGCAAGCTTTAGTAAAGCCCTCTGCATTCAGGAGAAAGCCTCCCCATTTAGCACACCACCCAAGTTCTTCACACAATCTATTCAACCATGTGAAAAAACCAATAGGCAACTTTCTCCAAGAGACAAAAGGATATACCAGGATGTAAATGCAGATAAAATTGGAATGGTAAGTGAGGGCCTAAACATAGAAGGCCTTCCTTGATTTGTCCATCCAGTCTTGAGCCACTTAGTTCTTTAAGACTTGACTCAAGATCAGGTCCCTTAATACCCAGCTCTATACATCATGATGCAACTTTTTAAAAATAACATATACACAAGCAACAGTATGCACTTTTTAAAGGTACATATAAAGACACGTTAATGCATAGAAAAGGAACTGAAATATACATAACTGAAAATAGGTGTATGTCTCAAAAGATGAGGAGGGGGTCCAGCATTAATGCTTTCATTTTTAAGAATATACTCATTACTTGCGTACGTGGAAGTGTTTCTAACCTTGAGACTTCATTAGATGCCTTTTTTGCACTTCTCTGTAACTTCTGCATGAGACTAATAAAGCACTGGGCTCCCTATCCATCAAAAACGCTAGTACTGTCTAACTTTTCCTCCTGGAAGACAGGACATGTGTCCTCAGCAAGTGCACGCCTTGCAGACTACCTCACCTGGTAGAATGTGTACTGAATGCACACTCTGAACCTTCTAAGCAACTAAGTTTTTCAAAGAAAAAAGCTTAGTCTATTTCTAAAAGGTCATAGGCCAGAAATGGTCTTTTCTACATACACTTTAAAAAAGTTTGGTATAATGGCTAAGACGCTAGACTTAGAGTCATACAGTTCTGGTTTTGTTATGCATGAAGATCTGCAATCCTTACTCAATCCTCATTTTCCTCATCTATAAAACACGGAAGAGAATATCTTCCTCCTATATTTGTAGGCAAGATTAAAAGGAAATGTTTATAAATTAATTAGCACAATCACTGGTACTCACCAGAGGGCAGTCATTATTGTGTTTTTTTATGCTCAATTGCTAATATTAAAGCAATAATTTCATACAACTTCTTTCTAATAGAGAAAGTTAATAAAACTTTCAAAAAACATCTACTTTAGGAGAATAACATATACCCACACAATCTAGCTAATGGAAGTGATGAAACTAATATCTGAAGTCCATCAACTCTGTGCAAGTAAAAAATGAATACCTCAATTAATCTGGCAGAGGAACTTCCATACCAATAAATGCAAATTATGCATTTTTAAACTTGATTCCAATGAGAAAAGTTTTAATCATCTTCACAGACAGAAAATGTTCATATTAAGTTCATACACATTATAAGCTGTACATCACTATTCTTGAGGAAGATGCTAACTATCCAAGTTATTAATATGCCAACAGTGCTCAATGATGCCTTCCACAGTTAACTGGCTAAGAAATCTTATCCAAAACATATAATGAATAAGACCGTGCTGAAGTTCAGAAGATGCCTTAAAGATCTATAGTTAATTTCTTAAAACTACCATTTGTTTTGAGTTTCTATCTCTATTTTTTGTTATGAAAACAACATTTATATCCCAGCTTTCGTAACCCAATATGATGTATCACAAAATGAGTTCGTCTTAGATCAGATATACAAAGCACACTGTGTAATTCCACAAATTACTAAGCTAATATATTTTGGGCTAAAAGATTAAGAATTCATTCCACAAAAGGAGTATTTTCCTATACATATTGAACACCAGGTATGTCAGAGAAAGGGAAGTCTACCGAATCAAAGTTAACCGAATTTGTTAGAACTATAACATCAGTCTCCTCAAAACAGTTAACTTCTCTATTAAGTCCTTCTATATTACCTAAACTCAGTAAGTCAACGACTCAAGCCTATTTTACATGTGGCATGTGTATGTATGTGCATATATGAACCATTTGCCTACAGTAAATCATCTCCTCTGCAAGCAACATATCTGCTCAAAAAAATAAATAAAAATGCTGGAAACTCAAGAAAATATATCACCTGTGCCTACTCTTAAAATTTTCTATCATAAAAGAAACAACAGGTGCAGAACTGAGCCTATTTCATCAACAGCTGAATGGTTAATTGGTTCTTAATTATTATCTCACGTAGTTTTATAACATTACTTCAGGTAAGGAATACTCTTCAAAAATTATTTTCAATGACTTTGTCAGTCTCTTAAAAAGATGATGCCTAGCCTCAAATTTGATGTAGATTACGTTCCTGCCACTGGAGGAACTGAGTAAATTCAACAAAATAACACTTTCTTTGTTACATTTAGTGCAGTACTCAAGGCAAAAGCAAGACGCTATAAAGTAAAAACTCTAATAAGTCTAATGAAGCATAGTTGTTAATGTAATCAAGGAACCGCAAATTACAATAGTTGTAACATAGCTCCTCACCTGTTCATTTTTGCAAAGCCACACGCTGTTTCCACTTAACACAGTAAAAATTTTGGCTTTATACCCTCTCAATTCAAGATATCCACATTTCTCAGGTGCAGCAGCTACTTGAGACTGCAAGGCAGGGGACTGTGATTTCAGTGCATTTAACAGTATGCTGATCCAGTCATTTCTCTCCTCTGAAAATGAAGACAGGAGAAAATACATCCATACTCATATAAATTATACAGACACAGAAACACAGCAAAGATCTATTCTCTCTGTAACACATCATTTACAGATTCTTTCCCACAACCGCAATCTAAATGCCCCTGCAGTCTGAGCCAATGGTCTTATTTCCTAAGAGAAAAGAAGTAACACTAGCCAGGTGTTCTGTAACTAATACTGATGGCCTCACCTGGGAGCTTATTAGAATGTAATATCTCAGGGCCATTCAGGACCTGATGAATCAGAATCTTCAGTTTAAGAAGATTCCTAGGTAATCTGAATCTATGTTAATATTTAAGAAGCACTCGTATAGATCATTCATGAGACTGGCTTTTTTCTTTTATCAGAAGTAATACTGAGACCAGTTAACACATTTTACCTGGCAACTAAGTTACTCAAATGCCCAGAAAATCCTACTTCTGTTACTTAGAGCCTACTCTACTTAAGAGTACGCAAACTTGATAGTCACTCATCCAATCTATTCTCACCAAACAATAACATCTCATTTTGTAAGTTAAAATTTAGTCTTCTCCCTCCATAAAAGCGGAGTGACCTTCAACTATGCATAACACACTGCGTTATGGGCACAGAAATTTGATCCAGTCCCCAAAGAGCAATCAAAGTTGTAAGTCAAGTTAGATATGAACATGTAACAGAACACAGAATACTATGTGTCATAGAAATGATATCAAATAATACACGAGTCAATTCAATGGAGGTACATGATTTGCTGAAGGTCATACAGCTAGTGTAAAATTAACAGAATCAAATGTTTTAACTCTCGATTGTTCACAGCACTAAGGGGGTTGAAAAAGGACTGTGCTAGGTCTTGGAATGAGGAGCATTTGAAAAGACAAAACTGGGGTCCGGTGAGGGAAGAGCAGAACTTTATAACTCTAAACAAAGAAGAACACAAGAACAAAGGCAGGAAGAATCAACATCTATTCAGGGACTGATAGAGAAGCATATTGATAATTTTGAACTCACAAAGAAATAATAGGAAATACGGCTACAGCTTCTGCAGTACCTGTAAGGAATTTTGCCTCCAAACTTTATTACAGACGCAAAAAATAAAAAGTCAAGATTCTTAGCAAGGAAGTGACATGATTAGCAAGATGATAGGCAGACCAAACTGAAACTTGGAGATCAGGAACAAGGCAAAAGAGGCTTGAAGTACAATGAAAATGGAAACAAAAGAACACTTGAAAAGTCAAGACATTAAGGGATAGAAAAAATATCTGAAGTTTTAAATAGGTTACAAGGTATTCACAAAAATGTAAATTAACCGACAGCTTAGTACCCTGACTTGACCAAAGAATGTAGAAGGTTTCATTTTGTTAAGATAACCACCCCAGGTTTTTAGTGCCCTGGCAGCACCTAGGTGGACTGATAATAATGTGTGAATGAAGGTGGCCTACACAAAAGACGATCCATGTAAGTGGATAAATGTTTAAGGTAAAAGGAGAAGAAATGGACAAATCTTGAGGTATGACTATATCTATGAGACTGGAAAATGGGCTAGCAAAAAACAGAGAAGTGGTTATCAAGGCAAAAGGAAACAAAACAAAACAAAACAAAAAACACACAACAGAATTCTACGTAGGAAAAATGATCAAGAAGGAAGAGGAAGGAAAGAATAAGCTGGCCCAAGCTTGGAAAATTGGATAGTATCTCAGATCTAAGACCTGTCTGGAAAGAATAACTCCATTGTGGATTGATGTAAGTCTCCATATTAGACTTGCTTACATTCCAAATGAACCCTAAGTTATGTTATAACAAGACTTAATTTTTAAATTATCTTTATTCCTGCTCACCTTCAACACTACTAAAAACAGTTGTGCCTTAAATGATGAAGGCCAAAGTATGTATTAAATCTCATTCAACAATGCTTTACTTCAGGTATTTCACAATCCCCAGGTAATAGTGCCCACGTATCAGGAGGAAATAATTTATCCAAATTCCTCAGCATCATTAGAAACTAAAGCACATGAAAATATTCAAGTAACGAAGTCAATGTGAATATGCAGCACTGACTCTACAAGTTTTTTTCAAGTTTATTTATTTGACAGAGAGAGAGAGAAAGAGAGAGAGAGAGAGAGAGAGAGCAGGGAAGGTGCATTGAGAGAGGAAGAGAATCCCTGACATGGGGCTTGACCCCACAAACCGTGAGATCATGACCTGAGCCAAAATCAAGAGTCAGATGCTCAAATGACTGAGTCACTCTGACACCCCTAGTCTACATTTTAGACCTACATGAACAGACCCAGACTGCACTATGATAATTTTTTACATTTTCAGTAACAACAACAAACCTTCCATTGATTATTACTTGTGATTAGTTTCACACAAAATATTCTTGCCAAGTAAACAGCACAGAATGTTTTTTATTTGTATTTATCTGCATAAATCATTTAGTTTGAAATGTAGATTTTTTTTATTGAAAAGAAACCTACCTTAGGTTTTTATTTTCTTTTAATTTTTTATTGAAATATAAACATACAACGGCCTATTAGTTTCAGGTATACAACAGGATTCAACCATTCTATCCATTACTCAAGTACAAGATATCCATTACCAAGAGTACAAGATAAGTGTACTCTTAACCCCCTTTATCTATCTCATGCATTCCGACTGCACCTTGCCTCTAGGCAAACTCCACTTAGTTCTCCATATGTAAGAGCCTGTTTTTCTCTTTTTTTCCTTTATTTTGTTTTAAATTCTTAAAATTTATTTTTTTTTTTTTTTTAAATTTTTTTTCAATGTTTATTTATTTTTGGGACAGAGAGAGACAGAGCATGAACGGGGGAGGGGCAGAGAGAGAGGGAGACACAGAATCAGAAACAGGCTCCAGGCTCCGAGCCATCAGCCCAGAGCCTGATGCGAGCCTGACGCGGGGCTCGAACTCACGGACCGCGAGATCGTGACCTGGCTGAAGTCAGACGCTTAACCGACTGCGCCACCCAGGCGCCCCAAATTCTTAAAATTTAAATTTAAGATTCTAAATTCCACATGAGTGAAATCATATGGTATTTGTCTTTCTCTAACTTATTTCATTTTGTAGGTCATAACTTTATGAACTAGGCCAAACTGTTTATGGTTTCTATTGCTATTATGTATCTCAGTTTCTCAGGAAAATAATTTGAAACTGGCATTTGTGGCTGTTAGACTTAAACATATTATGGTTACATCTCAACAAATGGTTCTCTTATAGCCTAGAACTATTACCTAGCTCCGGAGGGCCTCATTTACTAATAGGAAGTTAACAGTCGTGAACAAATACAAGAATTAATAGTAACATTCAGTTTATTCTTAATTACCCATGCCAATGGAGATAAACAGTGATACAGATAATTCTAACATAATAAAACAGATTACAAGCATCACTGGTATTTGGCTGTGTAATGTGTGTATCCTTAGACATGGGGAATATGCTTTGGCAAGTCATAATATTCCAAGTCAAATATTGATTTTCCCTTGGGCTAAATGTCTTGGGCAAAGCAAGATACTATGCTAGCTTCTGCCTACTCTTCACACCAAGGTTCTTTTATTCTTTCTAATAACAAATATTTACTAAGTGTCTACCTTGATCTTAGCACTGTGCTAATAAGCACTATTCCTTAGAGAATATGCTCTGACCTAAACATGGCTTTGCTCAAAGTAGAGCACTCCAGGTTGGAAAAAGGGAAAACAAACAAAATCACCACTTTCTTATAATTATTCTAGAATGTAAATAAAAGATAATGATCCCCTCAAACTAGTTTTTGAGGTTTTCAGGAATGAATGCCAACTACTGTAAGAAACAAAAAGTAAAGGGGCACCTGGGTAGCTCAGTCGGTTAAGTGTCCTACTCTTGATTTTGGCTCAGGTCATGATCTCATGGGTTCATGGGATCATGCCCCACATTGGGCTCTGCACTGACAGCACTAAGCCTGTTCAGGATTCTGTCTCCCCACCTCTCTCTGCCCCTCCTCCACTTGTTCATGTTCACTCTCTCAAATAAGTAAACATTAAAAAAAAAAAAAAAAGTTAAGAAACAACAACAAAAACCAACAGGAGAGACAATATTCTCTGACCACTGCATTTAGGAGTAGGCATATTCATTAGCAGCATAAAGGATTGATTATACTAGGGATAATTATACTTGGGCAACATGAGGGCTGTGTATAAGATTAGTGACAGAAGCTAATGCTTCAGATGGACCTTTACTTTTGATATGCTAATATAACTGAACCAAAAAGTCCTCAATGTAACCCATGATCAATTTTAGGGAAGAGAGTACCTGCACACACCATGGCTGTTCATAAAATCAATAACCATTCATTCACACAAGTATTTCCTGAGTGCCTACTAGGTTCCAAGACCTATTCTGAATACCAGGAATGGAAGCGTGAACAAAACAGACCACAGCCTTACTCTCCTGGAGTTTGCCCTCTGGTCAAAGGAGGAAGGCAATAAAACACAGATATGTAATCTATTACACACTGACAAGTGCAAGGGGACAAAGAAAAAGCAAGGGATGGAGCACATAAGAAATATAAACTTCTTAAGCTGGGTTCTAGAAAAAGCCTCAGAAAGAAGGCAACGGTTAGGCCAAAGCCTAAAGGAAGAGGAAGTGATGGAGCAAGTCAGGAGGATGGCTGGTGGAAGAGCATTCCAGGTTAAAGAAAGCAGCAGTGTCAATGCCCGGGAGCAACAGAAGAATTGTTGAAATGCAGTGAGTGAGGGGGAGCCCAGAAGGAGATAAGGACAAACAGACCAGAACCAGAGCACGTAGGGGCTCTTGGACAGAAGTACTTTACTCTCAGTGAGATGGAGAGACAACACAGCATCTGAAGTGGATGGACGTGATCTGACTTCTTTGATGATCCCTGACAGCTGTGTAGAAAAATAGGCCTGCAGTCGATCAAAGGAGGTTATTACAAAACCCATATAGAGGCAGTGGCTTGCATTAGAGTCGTAATGACAGAGGTTTTGAGAATTAAGAATGCAGGCATATTTCCAAAGTCGAAATGATCAGATGTGCTGATGGACGGGATGCGAGATATGAAAGGAAAAGATTCAAGAAAGACTCCACAGTTTGCGACCCAGTATGATAATCCACCAACGTATACAATGGAGAACTTTTTTTTAAAGTTTATTTTTTTATTTTGAAAGAGAAAGAGAGAGCAGGGGAGGGACAGAGAGGCAGAGATAGAGAATCCCAAACAGGCTTCATAGTGTCAGAGCAGAGCCCGATGTGGGGCTAGATCCCATGAAGTGTCAGGCTATGACTTGAGTCAAAATCAAGAGGAGGACACTTAACCGACTGAGCCATTCCAGCTGCCCTGACAGTGAAGAACTTATAATTCCCCTGGCTCTCACTCCAGCCAGTTAATGCTCCATGACTCACTTCTAAAAACATTGACTATTTCAAGGCAGGTAAGTCTACTTGTCCAAAATAACTGAGAGAAATATATGTTTCTTACCCAAATGTTCGTTAAAAAAATAAATGAAAATTAAAAAAACAAATAATAAATAAATAAGCTTTGCAGTATCATTGCTGCCACTGGAGGGCTGTAAAATGCTGTCTGGAAACAGAGTCGAAAGGAAAAACAGCTGCCTGCCTCCCAGGGGTTTAGAATTAGCTTAGGTGGACAGGAACATGAGCCTACGGCTGATCGCTAGTACTGAAAATGGCCCAGGAACACAAATGACGACCACTCAGAATTCTTAAGCCCTTTTCTAAGGATGCAAACTGCCAACTCAAAACATCACCTTCTTTTTGAAATACCGCATCTATATGTGTGGCCACAGGTGCCAGGGAATACAGACTGGAAAGATCATCAGCGGTTATGACCCTCTGGCCAATTCCAATGGTTCTGCTCCAGGACAAAGGAATCCGACTAAATTTTTTATTTTAGGAAGGGTATTTACAAAATGCTATTACCTCAATATAATTTACTTTCAACTAAGAGCATAACAATACCGCACTAAGAAACATGGGGGAATTGAAGCCTTTCAAACTTTGTGGGAAAAAGTTGCCAAACTGTAACCTATCTAAGCAATGCCAGTGGGCAATGCAGCAGTTTAGAAATAGGGACACTGGTTACAGGGGAGACAGAGAGTAGCTGTTGTACATAGGATTTTCAGAACCTTCTCATCAAAAATGGAGAATTCATTTCTACTATGATGTCGAACCATTTTCCCTTTGTGTTCTCAACTTTCATCTTGCTTCTTCATTAGACTGAAGTAAAGTTTCATCTGGCTTAAAGTTCATTAAGTCAAATATTTCATAAGCCACTAAGGTTGATTTCTCAATTCCCAGAAAGTAAAAAATAATCAACCATTTGTATTCAGGAAAGGAGAAAAAAAAACCAAGAAAACATACTTAGCATCTTGTTGAAGGTTCCATACTAAATACATAGACACACATACACCATTTACACATGTATACATACACACACACACATCTACGTATATCTAGCTTTAAAAATGTTAGTTACTATGTAAAAAGGACTTTCAATGAAAATAACTTACTCAGTAATTCCATTTGGATAGTCTCAGTTTTTACTGAAGCAGTATTTTCATGCTTTTAAAACTTAGAGACCTAAAACTTATTTAACAAGTAATAATTTATACCAAAGTTTTACTGCAATTATACTATTTATGTATCAATTATGTGATATATGAACTACACATGAACTACATATCACAGAAGGACATTGGTCGATTGTAAACATGTAACCTTGAAACGTGTGGGTTGATATATTCTACTTAAATGTGTCTGTTTAACTTTTAACTACAGTAAGTAAATATGGCTAAACAGATTTCCACACAGGTTGGAAGCTTTATTTAGTATGGTCTGTCTTAACACGCAAGTTATGTGGCATATGTGAAATTCGTTTTGAGAAGCCAAGGGGAAAGTGATAAGCACCTCAAAGAAACAGACAGTCACCTTCTGGGCAGAGGAAACCAAAGCATAAGGAAAGATCCTCAGGATATCCAGTCGAGAAGAGAGTATCTTAGGCTTTCCTGGCCATACACTCTGCAACTACTCAGTGCTGTCTGAGGCACAAGGGCAGCCACAGACAATATGTAAATGAACGACAGTGGCTCGGATCTAAAAGGTTTTATTTACAAAAACAAGCAGAGGTCAGATTTAGGTTATAAGCCATGTTTTGCCAACCCCTTCCCTAGACTATAGCTCTCAATGCCTTTTTAAATAGCAAGTCAAGTAAGAAACACTCTTTCCATTACGTATGTACAATAGATACCTAGGTAGCTCTCACAATACAATGCTAACTACAAGCGAGGCACTTTGATAGTTCTTACTCTATTCCATGTTCGTTTTTCTGTTTTGGGGGGATTTTTTAAAATACCATCAGAAACCACTGAGTTGATCTCACAAATGGCTAGTGATTCACAGTGAAAAAAAGCTGCTTCAGTGTGAACAGCAGCTGGAATTTATGAGTTACTGATTATCCCAAGGAATAATGAAAGCTTTCTAGGAATATATAAGATTCATTGAATGTTTTCATTCATTCATTGAATGAATGATTCACTCATTCATTTGCCATGCACTGGTCTATGTTCTAGGAATCTAGCAGTATAAAAAAGACAAATACTGCCCCCAATATAGCTAATATAGTTTATAAAGACGTAAATTGTGATATGTGTAAAATTGAGTAATTGTAAAACCTACATCTCTCACAAGATCATTGTGAAAAATGAAGCACAAGTATTTAGTAAGTTCTCCATATCATCATTATTCAATTCAGTACCAAGAAGTATTTTCAAAATCAAGCTGAGCTATAATCTATACTAAAATAAAACCTTTACAATAAATTAAAATTATAATTCTTTAATTAATGAAGATGGCTTTACCTATATTACTTAAAAGCAGTGAGTATGTTACAATATATAGTAATGATATATTGATAGTCAAAGTATACAACAGAGAACTCTTAGCTCTCCCGGCTCTCCCTCCTTCCCACCTCCAAAAGTCAGAAAAGATCTAAGGATTTAAAATGACTCCATCCACAACCCGACTACATGCCATCTAATTTTCACCATCAACTGACCTATAGCAGATGATGAAGGTAAAAAGAATTTAAAAAAATATAAAAGATGTTCCAAAATCTGTCTTAGTATGACATGTGTTCAGTTAAACATGCCTAAGGAAACTTCCATAAAACCAACTTTTAATAGTTAGAAAAATGTTTTTGCATATCAAATAACTACTCTGCATTATCAAAACGACAGCTAAAACATGGACTCTAGGAGCAGAGATTTTTGCCTACTTTTTTTTTCCACTGCCATATATCCAAAATTTAGAGGAATTCTGGTCACTTAGTAGATCCTAAGTATTTGCTGCATGCAAGAATAGTGAAAAACAAATGACTTGTCAACTTTTTTTATTAGGGCATTCAAAAGAACATAAAATGTAAATTATTTAAAAGTAACATATTTAAAGATTTCTTGACATTTGCAGCTTAATTGGTTTATCAATCTTCTGATTGGTCAGAAATTAATGTCTGAATGTTTTTACAAAGATAAAAAAATAATCTTACCTTCTTTTTCTACTCTAAAAACAAAAGTTCTTTGTGTTGTAACAACTTCAAATTTGTTGTCTCCTTGAACTCGTACCGTAGATATAGCAGAAAGAGGAATTATTCCTTTTGAATACTTCTCCTGTGTTCGTTAGAGAAAAAAATAAATAAGACAAATTAAAATGCGATTCTCATGACCTTATCAGAAATAGAATGGTAGCATATTTACAGGTGCTTCTTTTTCATAATTTTAATCTAAATTTTTTAGATGACATACAAATAGTATATATATCCTCATTCACACCTAACACCTCAGAAAGGAAAATATTAAATGGCCCTTTCAAGTAAGATATCTTTTCAATTTTCTCATCTGGAATTAAAAATAAAAGGCAAAGAATCAAACACAATTGTAGTAGACCAGCAATATACAGTTCCAAAAACCAACACTATGTTTTTTAAAACAATCTGATCAAAATGATCTTATGGTGTTTGCAGGCATCTGCTGGCCATAATGGGTACTGTAACTAAACTATTTCAAAACTACTGCTATTACACATTGTGAACAAAATGTATCTCAAACCCCAGATTGCTGGATTATATTAAATATATTACTCAATGGTTCTAATCATTATCTTAATATCACAACTGCATCACTTTACCTGTAATTCCCCAATAAAAAAGACGAAAGAATTAAAAAGATGGATAGGACTGTTTGCAACTGGCACATACGTATTACAACTGGGGCTGTACGCAACTGGCATTTACATTTTATCATCTTGCTCAAGAAGATCATCCTGAAGACTCTTGGTAGCTTTCTCTGTCTTCATTTTTCTGGATCCACCAACACCATTCATCACAATGACCACCCCACCATTTCAGCTATTTAGCTATTAAGTGTGTAATATTTACTGGGCCTCGTGTTGGAAAGAAAATTCCAGGGGCAGCTGGGCATCTCAGTCAGTCAATCAGCTGACTTTGGCTCAGGTCATGATCTCATGGTTCGTGAGGTCGAGCCCTGCACTGGGCTCTGTGCTGACAGTCGGAGCCTGGAGCCTGCTCTGGATTCTGTGTCTCCCTCTCTCTCTGCCCCTCCCCTGCTCGCGCTCATGTGTGTGCACACTCTCTCTCTCTGTGTGTCTCAAAAATAAATAAATGTTAAAAAAATTAAAAAAAAAAAAAAAGAAAATTCCAAATAGTATTTATACATTCAAGGAGTCTCAAACTGAAAGCCCAGCTAATGTAATGAAAGAAAAGTTTAAAACTGAGCACAAACCATGGAATATACAGGTCCGAAGATGGGAACTCTCAGTTCTGCTTAAAAGAGATCAGATGTGTTTTCACAGACATAATGATATTAGAGCCTGACTTGAAGAAACCTTAAGTTTACCAGATAACCGGTTAGACAGCATTAATAATAGAGGTGTAAGGAGAGAAATAAGAGGATCCACAGTGTAGAGTCAAAAGAGGTGAATCTGGAAACATGCATCAAAGGACACATTTCGAAAGATCTTAAATATCAGAAGAATTTGAACACATCTTTATGGGGCTTCTTCTACTATTTACACCATTATTCATGGAACCCTCATTTTTGAGCAGACCCCAAAGTATCTGAAGCAACTTGTTAGGAAAAAAAAAAATTATTAAACCATTCCATGCAGATTTCGCCTCGGATCATGATCTTGTGGTTCGTGAGTTCCAGCTCTGTGTCAGACTCTTGCACTGACAGCTCAGAGCCTGGAACCTACTTCAGATTCTGTGTCTCCCTCTCTCTCTGCCCCTCTCCTGCTCATGCTCTGTCTCTCTTTCTCTCTCAAAAATAAATAGACATTAAAATTTTTTTTTAAAGGGGCACTTTGGTGGCTCAGTTGGTTAAGCGTCCAACTTTGGCTCAGGTCATGATCCAGCAGTTCGTGAGTTCAAGCACCACGTGAGGCTCTTGTACTGACAGCTCAGAGCCTGGAGTCTGCTTAGGATTCTGTGTGTGTCTCTCTCTCTGCTGCCCCTCCCTTGCTTGGGCTCTGTCTCTCTCTCTCTCTCTCACAAAATTAAACTTTTTTATTTTTTTTTAATTTAAACCATTCCATGCAGAGAACAAGTGCCAAGGTCATATTCCTCTCAGTGGCAAACTTCTGCCATGCATACCAGAGAGGTAAGGAACAGTCACCGTCAGCAACATGGTGTTCTACTGGGAGGTTATCCTCTGCCAGTTGACAAGATACACTATACTATCCCATTTCCCTCTTACTCCTTTGTTGGCTTCTTCTCTTCCAATGCCTCTGCTCCAATCTGCCATCCCTGACTACTGTATGTACACATCAAAACTCTATGCATTCAACACCATTTAAAATGCCAATGCCATAAAAGCTTTCCCACATCCCCTCACACAGCCAAAACTGGTAAGATATCTGAACTGTAACTGAAGATGTTGAACTGTAACACAGAAAAAGAAGGATGTCAAGAAGTAAGTACAAGGCAGCTTTTCTTCTCCTGGTTTTCTTTTTTGTTTGTTTGGGGGTTTTTTTGTGTATATTTTTTTGTTTTTATTTTTTATATTTTCTAAAAAAATCCCTTCTTACCAACTTTCAGCTACCAACTTTCTGAGGAAAATTCTCAAATCTGTTCGGTCAACTCCAGCCCCATATTTCAAGTCGTCAATTGTATATATAACTATCCCATAAGCACCTCACACTTTAAATCATCTCCTGAAAACATACCCTTCCCCTCTGTAACCTGTTCATTAAATCTCGCTCTTCTAGTCAGTCTTAAATAGTCTTTGATTCGTGTCAATCCTTTGCACCCGCATAATTCAGGACTCTCTCTATAGCGACATACCAACTTCCTCCCTTCTACTCTCGGACTCTCTCCAGTCACATGAGCCTTCTTTGCGGTTCTAACACACCATGTTTCTGCCCAATACAGTGCCTTTTCTTACTCTGTTCTTCAAGGAATGTTGTCCAAATCCAGCTTCACATAGTTACTCCCTCTACATCCTTCATATTTCAGCATAAACAGATGCTCCAGAAGAAATGTTTTCTAACCAGCCTCTTTTCACCTGGTCAGATAACCTTAATTTAAGCTAAGAGCAACCTGCATTTGTCCTTAATAGCAATTACTAACTACAATTCAAATGTGATTTTTATATTTACTGTGTGATCATTTGATTAATAGTCTCCCCAAAGACACTGTGGGTCATATGTCTATTTTCCTCATACCTTTCACATAACCAGCACTGTAGAAGTATTTTCTCAATGAATGAATTCTATGATCAATCAATCACAATCATATCAAACTCTGACAGCTCATTTTTCATATTTTTCTAAATTCATTTTTAACACTTCCACTGGCCTACACAGCCTACACCCAGATAAATTAATGTCTGATTTACTGCATACTCCCCTGATTTGCCTCCCTACTTTCAGCTTCTTTTACTTCTAATCTTCCTTGCATGTTACTGTGCAAATGTCATAGTTGGAATAAATTTTAAAAGGCTTCATTGAGGGGGATAAAAAATGGATCTTGAAGTTTACACAGGATTCTGATGGATGGCAACGGTTCAGAACGTTCAGATGAAAGTGCAAAAACATGCAGGTGAAAATACAGGAAGAAAGATATGCTCACGTTCCCCACAGTGTGTACCCAGACACCACTGAACAAAGTCATGCAAAGAAATATGTGACTGGCTGGCTTAAAGGAACCCCAATGAATGCAGGTGGGTTATGATGGCAATACTAGGCAAGACTAGACCACTTGGTGCTACAGGAATAAGAAAAGTGGGAAAATGTCTCCCCAGTGTCAGGAACCTCAGATGTGGGAAAGAGCATAGTACCTTTGGGAACAGCTCGAGGACCTCTCTGGCTATATATCTATAGTGGCAGAGAGCAGACAGAAATCTACAAAGTCCAAAAACATTTACACTTCATCTCTGAGGTGATCCATCCTCAAATCTTACTTTGCTTAAAAATTACAGGAGCTTATAAAAACATATCTCCAGTGAGATGATTAAGCATTTGTTGAGTTAAAATGTTATCATTAACAAGGAAATTTTCCTTCCTCTAGATTTGCTTAACGAGATTAAAAAACAGTTCCTTCAAAAAAGTAACCTGCCCACATGCTCATAATAGTAGCATATTTAACAGGTAAGTACGCTGTAAGAGAAACAGAAAAATAAATTCCCCTGGAGTGATAAAAATGTACTTAACAAGCTAATTATCATGTCTCTTTAACCTCAGGAAGTTATAGTTTCTCTAATGGCTCATTTATCATCTGAGATCCCAAGAAATCTCATAATTGTTAATACTACATAAGTTGATTTTACATTCACTTCTAACAACACATGATAAAGACAATGTAGAGCAGAAAAAAGACAACAGGCTCAGAACGATTGTGTTTTTCAGAGTGCAAAATTTTCCTTAAGGACAGAAATTGTAAAGCATCCCTTGAGCCCATAACAGACAGATATCAAGGTCAAGTCTGTCACTTATCTCCTACCACTTCCAGACAATGAAACGACCACAGGGCAATTCTGCCCACAGCTGAGTGAGAATAGGGGTGAGTTACATTTCTTGGCAGGTGACAAGATATCAGGGCTGTTGGGATAATGCCATTTTCAGCAATACAATGAAAACATTCTTGCAGAGATGTGACTGAGCAGCACTGACAAAAGGGAAAGAAAACCAGGGAAAATGCACAGGTGTACCCAACCACACACTCCTTGGTTGCACCTTTAAAACACTGAAAAGCCTAACTACTGGGTGCACGTGCCCAGTAAAACTACACACTCATCTGAGACAGCAGCAATTGCCACACCTGCGCCTTCTGGACACTGGCCTTAAAACGCCCTCTTCCCAGTCCTCCAACCCAATCCACTCTTCTGCAAGAGGGTCACAATGGAAACTGTATCTCCTTTTAGGCAACATTCCAATGTTTTTATTTTTTGCCAAGATGAAACCAATCATCTGGATAGTAAAGGAATGAAATGCCACAGAAAATGGTTCAAATTTTTAAAAAATTGTTAAGTTAGAGAATTTATACACATTATTTTTAACATGAACTTTTTATCACAATTTCAAACCAAGGCTGCATTATTTCATTGTATCAATATATAAAAATGTGACAGGCGCTCATCTCACTGCAGCTGAAAGGAGCTTAAAATTTTTTTTTAATGTTTATTTTTTGAGAGAGAGCACACGCAAGCAGGGGAGGGGCAGAGAGAGAGACACACACAGAATCCAAAGCAGGGTCCAGGCTCCGAGATGTCAGCACAGAGCCCAACACGCAGCTCAAACTCAACGAACTGTGAGATCACGGCCTGACCAAAGTCTGGCGCTTAACCGACTGACGCACACAGGAACCCTGAGATGAGCTTTTAAAGGACAAACAGAAATGAGTCCAGTTGGACACAGATACCAGAAATTCTCTTTCCCAAATGGAGATAATGAGACCACTGCCAATAGAGCCTCATGGCATGGAAGCCTGTCTCCTCCTGAATAGACTTCCCCTCATTTCAATCAAACCAGAGAATGGCATGGCTGCTGAAAAAAACTAGAGGTCAGATTCAGCCACAGAGACCACATCATACCCACCAGTGGCACAGAAACTCTCAACGTTCAAATGTACAAATGTACAAGCAAACTAAAAACAATAGCTGAGGAAAAAAACAGCTTTCAAAAAATATTTATCCCACCATCCTGCAAACCTCCAAGAGGTGTGATTAGGGGCACCTGAGTGGTTCAATCGGCTCGTGAGATCAAGCCCCACGTCGGGCTCTACATTAGCATCACAGAACCTACTTGGAATTCTCTCTCCCTCTCTCTGCCCGTACCCTGCTTGTGCATACATACTCTCTTACTCTCAAAATAAATAAACATTTTTTTAAAAATGTGTTCAAATTTATTTGATGCTTTATTTGGATCTCTGCAAATTGAAACCAAATAATTAAATACTTCTCTAAGCTTTCTATTGTTCTTAATATTGTAGCATGTAAGTGTATGCTACTTTCTATCTAAAAGCTAATTCTCTTCTGCCTTGTGGCACTGAAGAATAAATATATACAAGGGAGTTTAAGTTTCTATTCAAGCCATAAATATCACAATAGGAAGTGAAAATCTCCTTATGAGAAAATAATGTTAAGTTATAAGCTATAAATAAGAAAATGTGCTTCTGTGTTAAATGAGTATGTTAAGGGAATGTACGTAGTTAAGACTATAAAACTACCTGATTTTAATTAACCAAAAATATGATATATTTATATGTTCCAGCTTTTCATTAAGGAAACCGTCAAACACAGAGAAGTTGAAAGATTTCTACAATGGACATCCATATATCCTCCACCCAGATTTGACAACTGTTAACGTCTTCAGTTTCTGTCTTACCTAACTATATGTGTGTGTGCAAATATATGTATTTGTAAATATAAATATGTAGATAAGTAACCTGTGGCAAACACGTGCAGATATAACATGTCAAATATTTCAGCCCACATCTAAAAATACAGACTGTCTCATACCTAATGAAGACATGATCAAAACAGTATCATGTGGGTAAGACTCACCTGCCTAAAAACTAAACTGGGACCACTTTCACATCAAGATATTCAATGAGCTCAGGGGCGCCTGGGTGGCGCAGTCGGTTAAGCGTCCGACTTCAGCCAGGTCACGATCTCGCGCTCCGTGAGTTCGAGCCCCGCATCAGGCTCTGGGCTGATGGCTCAGAGCCTGGAGCCTGTTTCCGATTCTGTGTCTCCCTCTCTCTCTGCCCCTCCCCCGATCATGCTCTGTCTCTCTCTGTCCCAAAAATAAATAAAACTTTGAAAAAAAAAAAAAATTAAAAAAAAAAAAAGATATTCAATGAGCTCTAACCCCAAAGAACCTTCTCAGCTTCATCTCCCACAATTCTCCTTCATATACTCTATTTTATAATCAGAAAATTGATTTCCCACCTGGACATGTTATTGTTCTCTAAATAGGCATGTTCTGTTCTCTCTAGTCTCAATGTACAAACATTCCTCTTTTGTCAAGACTCATAGCAAAAGAAATCTCATGCAAGAAGCCTTCTTTGTTTATTCTACACCCTTCCAGAGTACAAAGCAACCTCTCTTTGTTGCCATTTCCTAGTTGTAGTATCCTCTGGTAAACATTCTTTAGTGTTCCCTAGGAGAAAGACCATTTCTTATCCATCCTTAGGTCATTCACAATTCCTATAGTTTGTAGCAGTTACTCCATAAATAATTGCTGCATGTATAATTTTTTTAATCAGAATTGTATATGTCAAGGAAAAGTTAAACTATGAAAAGAATGTTTCACCCTGCATAAACTCTTTTCACGTTGATAATCCAACTCCTGTTCTTAAAAATCGAATTGCTTGCTTAGTATACTGAAATACATCTTATATGTGTAAGACAATCTCTGAGAACTATAAAATGTACTCACCTTCTCATTATTGTAATAAGAAATGCTAAGGCCATCAAATTTCACCCATCTCTTCTGAAACATGCGTTTTCTGTAAGAGATATGAAATTGTTATTGGACATTCAAGTATCATGAACTTGGCTTTTAAATACATTTGTAATGTAACTGTGTTTAGTGCATTCCTATTTGTTGTTAATCAGTGTAGAAAACACTGGGCTATGACAATGTACAGTTTTGGTAATGGTATGTAGCTAATAATACATAAATGACACTTCCTAATCAGTTAAAATAGGTATTTAAAGCAACGATACTGTCAATACTGGCACAAAAATAGACCTAGATCAAAGGGACAGAACAGAGGTCCCAGAAATAAACCCACATTTATACGGTCAATTAACCTACCACAAAGAAGGCAAGAATATACAATGGGATAAAGACAGTCTCTTCAATAAATGGTGCTGGGAAAAATGGACAGCTATATGCAAAGGGATGAAAGTGGACCACTTTCTAGCACCATACGTAAATATAAGCTCAAAATGGATTAAATACCTAAATATGAGACCTGAAACCATCAAAATCCTAGAAGAGGACATAGGTAGTATTTTCTCTAACATCAGCTATAGGAACGTTTTTCTAGATACGACTCCTAAGGCAAGGGAAACAATTGCAAAAATAAACTATTGGGACTACATCAAAATAAAAAGCTTTTGCACAGTGAAGGAAACTATCAACAAAACAGACAATCTACTGAATGAGAGAAGATATCTGAAATTCACACATCTGATAAAGGCTGAATATTCAAAATATATAAACAACTTACACAACTCAACACCAAAAAAGCAAAGAATTCAATTAAAAAATGGGAAGAGGACCTGAATAGACATTTGTCCAAACAAGATATTCAGATGGCCAACAGACACAAGAAAAAACGTTCAACATCACTAATCATCAGGAAAATGTGAATCAAAACTGCAAAGAGATACTGCCTTACAGCAGAATGGCTAGAATCAAAATGACAAGAAATAATAAGTGTTGAAGATGTGGAGAAAAAGGGACCCCCGCACACTGTTGGTGTAAATGTAAATTGGTACAACCACTGTGTAAAACAGCATGGAGTTTCTTCAAAAAATTAAAGATACCATATGATTGAATAATTCCACTACAGAGTATTTACCAACAACAACCAAAAAAACCCCAAAAAACAACAACAAAAAAACCCCACAGGATTCTGGGAAAATATATGCACCCCATGTTTACTGCAGCATTATTTACAACAGCCGAGATATGGAAGCAACCCAAGTGCCCATTCATAGATGAATGGATAAAGACGTGGTGTGTGCACATGTGTATACATATACATGTATACATATACATATACATACAACAGAATATAATGCAGCCATAAAAAAGGAGATCTCGCCATTTGTGACAACATGGATGGACCTAGAGAACATTATGCTAAGTGAAGTAAGTCAAACTGAGAAAGACAAATACCTTATGATTTTACTCATATGTGGATCTAAAAAACAAAACAAATGAACAAAAAGCAGAATCAAACATAAACAGACAACTGATGGTTGCCAGAGGGGAGAGGGGTAGGAGGATGGGTAAAATGGGTGAAGAAGAGTGAAAGATACAGGCTTCCAGTTATGCAATGAATAGGTCATGGGAATAAAATATACAGCAGAGGGAATATAGTCAATGATACTGTAATAGTACTGTGTGGTGACAGATGGTAGCTACACTTGTGGTGAGCACAGCATGACTTACAGAGACGTTGAATCACTATATCGTACATCTAGAACCAATGTAACATTGTAGATCAAATACAAAATTTAAATAAATAAAGCCATGATACTGTTAACAGTATTAGTATCCTCATTCATAAGGCTGAGTGCAAAACAAAGTGTAGTCAGAAACACTATCATTGCACCCATTTCCCTGACGGAAATAACCCTTTAATAAGGACAATACAGGGGCACCCGGCTGGCTCAGTTGGTAGAGCATGTGACTCTTATTCTCATGCTGGGGGTGGAGTTTACTTAAAAATTAACTAATATTTTAAAAAAGAGAATATAAACTTTCATCCTTCATTAAGCTTATAGCATTTATTTTATTTTACCTTAACTTTTGCTTTGGAGCATTTAGCAATATTTTGCTAAAATAACAAAGCTTTGTCAACTGAATAAAAATTATTTAATTTTCATCAAATGAGCTGAAAAAAGCCCTGTATACAAAATCCTTTACAATCATCCAAAATTCGCTAAAATATTAACATTTTTCAAAAAGAATCAGATGAAAGGCAAATACAGTTTAAAATGACTACTAAAAATAAGAAACAAAGCAAAAAATGTAATCACATGTTTCCTATTTAGGTTGGAAAGAAAAAAACTTTTTCTGACTATTTAAGAGAAAAATGAAGAACCAATTTCCACTTGGGCTTCGTTTTGTTTTGTTTTGTTTTGTTTGTTTTCAGAACCCTTCCCTGAAGTGAGATAACCCTATTCTCTAAGTGACTTTTCTCTACTTGACACAATATAGATACTTTTAGCTTTTAACACAGATCATCTATAAGAGCTAACTTCCTGTTTAAATAAAGTCATTTGTAAACAAATATGTAAATAACAACCATTTTGTAGTTTTCTAACACGCTTCAAATAAGGGATTGGTATAATATTCTGTGGTTTTTATAAGATTTAAAGATAGAAAAAGAACTTCTAGAAGTATGGAGACCTTGTCTTCCCAGCTGTTTTCTGAGCTGCAGAAAGGGAGCTCAAGCTTGTATTTCACTCAAGTGAAATACAGTGAGCCTCCCACACTGATCTATTCTACTTCACATAAAATTAGAGCAAACCTGATCAAATTGAGAGAAAAGTTTCAAAGTTGATCAGTGCAGACATTTCCACATAGAAGCATTCGAATTACTTATGAAGTAAAATAAAGACTTTGAAATCATAAGCAAAACTAACCAGTCAGCTCTTTTTTCATCATCTTTCTGCTTCTTTTTAACTTCTCTTGGTCTGTGTTTTCTTACACAAACACCCAATGTTTCTGTAAGAAGGTATTATGCTAAGTGAAATAAGTCAGTCAGAGGACAGATAGCATATGTTTTTTACTCATATATGGAACTTGAGAAACTTAACAGGAAACCATGGGGGAAGGGAAGGGGGAAAAATAGTTATAAAAAGAGAGGGAGGGAGGCAAACCATAAGAGACTCTTAAATACAGAGAACAAACTGAGGGCTGATGGGGGTGGGGTGGGGGAGAGGGGAAAACGGGTGGTGGGCATTGAGGAGGGAGGGCACTTGTTGGGATGAGCACTGGGTGTTGTATGTAAGCGATGAACCATGGGAATCTACCCCCAAAACCAAAAGCACACTGTATACACTGTATGTTAGCCAATTTGACAATAAATTATATTGAAAAAAGCAGTAACATGTAAGTATTTTAATAATCTTACATTAATGTAAGATGTAAATAATATGAGAAAATGTGTACAGTGGGGTATGTATAAGGGGCTATTTGGAAACTGTACTTTCTGCTTAATTTTCCTGTAAACCAATGCTGCTCTAAAAAAAAAAGTCTATTATTAAAAAAAACTAATTCCCAGCATTAAACATTAAACATAATGAATATTACTTATAAACATAAGAAATATTAAGTACACAATAATAATACATTGAACAAATTAATCACTTTGTACTCATGTCATGTTGATCTCTGTCATACTTGAAGTCAGGTAAATACAGATCTTCCCACACAATGTCAGCAATAATTCTGTAAATCAAGATTTTGTTGTGGATTCTACGTACCTTACATTATGAATGGTGGTAAGATGAGCTCAACAGTATATATAACCTTCCACTTTAGAATAAAAATAATCAACATCTGTAGGGAGATCTTAGAACCCTCCATTATCCCTCTATTCCTTTTGCTAACTACTTCTCTTTCAGAGATCCCCCATACTACCTACACAATTATTCCTTCCCTGATGAGCTAATTCAAAGCAGATGACAAAGTTATCCTCTCTCAAAGCACTCTTTCCTTTTCCTCCTAACAAAGAGCACAATCTCTAACTGTACGTACATACATTTGTTTACTTGCCCAAATTCTGCCTCCCACAGCATATCTTCTGCTTTCCAAGGACAAAGTCCAAGAGTGTTTCATCCCTTACTACATGATCAGGAACTGACACAGAGACAAGTATGGCACCAAAAAAAAAAAAAAAAAAAAAAAAAATCTGTCGAATGAATGAGTGACATGATCAAGCATAGTTCCTTTAGCAAGATGACAAACCTCAGTGACTAGAACTCAAATAATCGGTACCTTAAAAAAAAATTAAAAAAAAAGGTTGGCACAAGAAAGGAAAACTTCTGAAAACTCAAAATTAAATTCCAAGTTTCAAAACCTGCCAAAGCATAGAGTGAAGAAAGTTTAGAGCCTACTTTAATATGTTTTACTTAAGATTGTTAACTGCAGCCATTTGGACTCCCAAAGCTTTCTTAGAATTCCGTCACCAACCTGATACACAGTTTGGGGTCTGAGGCATCATCCAGGAGTGTAACACTTGTATCCACAGAAAAATGAGAAGAGAAAGAGACAGGGCAGACAGTTTAGGGGTCAAAGATACCACCATCTGACCACATCTCTTGGGCACTAAAGACCAAAGACACACTCTATTCTTGGCTCTCTGAGCAAGGCCTCAACCAAAACCTCAGCTGATAGACTTATTAGTCTCTGAGGTATTCTCCCAACCATTGAATTTTCACAACTACCTGGTAACTTCTAGATGTGTTCAGCCATTTTAGCTCAACATTTTTTTTTTCTTTCTTTTTTTTTTTTTTAATTTTTTTTT
Organism: Puma concolor; assembly: GCF_028749965.1. Lineage (NCBI taxonomy): Eukaryota > Metazoa > Chordata > Mammalia > Carnivora > Felidae > Puma > Puma concolor. Next base: position 177,326,145 of record NC_141670.1, on the reverse strand, counting down.
TAACGTTTATTTATTTTTGAGACAGAGAGAGACAGAGTATGAACGGGGGAGGGTCACAGCGAGAGGGAGACACAGAATCTGAAACAGGCTCCAGGCTCTGAGCCATCAGCACAGATGCCCGACGCGGGGCTTGAACTCATGAACCGCGAGATCATGACCTGAGCCGAAGTCGGACGCTCAACCGACTGAGCCACCCAGGCGCCCCTCAACATTTTTAAATATTATTAAATCCTTCTAATAATCCTATGGAGGGACAGGTAAACAGGGCAAGTCCCAGCCCACAGGGGAATGGAATGAAAAGCCACAGGGTGTAGCAACTGAAGAAACAACCATTCTGTAGTTCGAGAGAGCCACTGGGCAATTCTACTAATGGTCCTTTCCTTCTGCTGCCATTCATTCATGCAGGCAGCCATCAAATCTGTTGGTACCTACCCAGTGGACACAATCCTACAGCCATATTGCTTCCTATCTCTACACTGGTTCTTGCTCGCGCCTTCTCAGAGGCTATTTTCTCCACTTAGAATGCTTCCAGCCTATTCTTGACATGGTTAGCTCCTTATCCTTGAAACATCAGCTTGAAAGTATCCCCTCCAAGTAGCCACCTGACTGCCACCTAAATCCTACAGAGCTCCTTGGTCTCTTGATCCATTTCGTCACTTAATGACACCTAGCAGATTTTGGAATTCCATATTCGCTTTGCTTCACCCATCTCCCATGCTAGAAATTGAGATACCTGAGTGCAGAAAGTATTTGTTTATCAATATAAAACCAGCAACTGCCACAGTTTCTAGCAATAAAATGTGCTTAATATTTAATGAACACAGGAACATATTTTTCACTGAAAAATGCTTACTCAAATCTGCATTATTTACATATTCAGAAGACAAACACCACTAAAACATTTTACCCTTAATTTCATGTTTTGTTTTTTTCAAATACTAAAGATCAGGGTTTTTTTTTTTTTTAATATGACAAAATAAAAGCTTTGTAAAATATTTTGTTATTAAAGAAAAATTAGAGCCTACAGAAAGCTTGGAAAATTCATCATTAAGCTTGGAAAATTCATCACTAATATCCATGTAATTTAAAAATACATTTTTTATGTTAAACACTTAAAATATACTTTGTAAAAAAGTATGCATTTGACATGTTATTAAAAATACAAATCAATACAAAATGTTTCCAAACTAAATTTATATAAATATTGTTTAATCTATTTTTTTCATAAAACACATCAACATTCAATTAACTGTTTTCTGCATGTAAGTTCAATACTGGATTATAATAACTGGTAATTAAATATAAGAACTTACATTTATATCCTTTCTCACATTATTCTCCTTTCTAGCAAATGAAAACTCAGATTTAATGTTGGTAAACCCTACATATTAATTAAAATTTCAATGAAATAACAGGGAGAACTTAAGGTGTTTCAAATTTTAAAATAAATATCAATGAATACTAAATTTTTAAGAACTATCTTTTCTGTGCAACGGTTATATAGTTCCCTCACATTTTTAAAAAAGACTATTAGATATCAGTCAGCTAATTCCACTGGAATTACGTAAAATCAATCTACTACACACAATTAGAGGATACAAGAGTAAACATTTACTCTGATGTAACTTATGCTTTTCCCTAAAATTTTGCTTTACAGCTTAATTTGCTTAGTAAATGTTAAAAAAAATAAGACAGGGTATAAAATACAGTGTCATCCAATACTGTGTTTCTACTGTCACAGGACACAAATTAGATATGAAATAACAATGAATTACTACACAGGAAAGACATTTTTAACGCATCAATTAAGAATTTATTTGCCATAATAATCCTCATAATAAAAACAGCAAACGGTTTGTTGTGCTTTGTTCTAGGCCCTGCTGCAAGGCAAAAACAAATACTAATTCATTTAATCCTCCAAGCAACCACATGAGGTAATATTACTATTCCCATTTTACAGATGAAGGTACACAGGCACTGGTTAAAATGAAAAACCTTGTCACACAACCAGTAAGAACATATCTGTGAGTCAGATCCATGCAATCGGATCCCAAAGTCCATGCTCTCAACTGCTCCACAAAATAGATTCTAGTACGTTTTATAGCAAGGCATCCTGGACATCCCTTTCGGCAGTGGTAACATTTGACCTCTACCCATTTTATATGTGAGTTCAATTGTGCAAAGTGCTTCAGAATTCCTTCAGGAAAAAAGGTGGAGCAGACACGAAACATATTAGCCTAGGTTTTATCCTATTTTGTTTTTAGGGTTCTGAAGGGAAACGTTTCTTTAAGAAGCTTTTTTAGAATTATTTATAAGTCTTGTGCCCACGTTACTGAACGAATTCCTGTAAACTCTTCTCTTGAGCTCTAGTAGGGCAGCTGGTGTGAAGTTTCAACTGCGATCATAAATACAGCCTTACCACCTGGTGTCAGTTTTTGTTGTCTCAAAACTGTGTTATCTTAAAAATTCTTTTTTTTAACAACAGTGCATATACAAACAAATCTGGATTTATCAAGTACTCACACAGAGGTATTCCTGTTTTAATTTCATTCTTAAGTGCCAACAGGGTTGTAGAGATTTTTGTTTGCTTTTAAAAAGATGTAATATTTTAGCTTAAAAAAAATTCCCAAATCAAATAGGTATGGTAACCAATATTAATGTAAGGTGGCAAAGGCTACCAAATTGTCATTAAATATGACACAAATGAAATGAGCCTCAAAGGCACTAAGTCAAATTTATGGCTTTTATTAATCATGGAATTTAAATCATCACAAACATACTTCTCAGTTATTCTAAGCAGTATCTAATGAAAAGGACAGCAACATGGTGTTCCAGATTTGTCTGCCTTGTTTACATAATCCTGAAGAATTACATGCAAATTTTATCTTATTTGCTATTCTAACCCTCACTAGCCTCAATGTTTTAGAACTACTACAATTTCCAAAAGTGTAGATTTTTGTTTATCTAATTACTCATGTTTTGATTTAGCTAAGTTTTTATTTTATCTACTCTTTTAAGTATGAGGCTTTTAAATTATTCCGTATTAGTTATGAAGTATTTTATAAATACAGATGCAAGAAATTATTATATTTCTATAAAATGCCAGCACTATTGGGGATCCTGGGTGGCGCAGTCGGTTAAGCGTCCGACTTCAGCCAGGTCACGATCTCGCGGTCCGTGAGTTCGAGCCCCGTGTCAGGCTCTGGGCTGATGGCTCAGAGCCTGGAGCCTGTTTCTGATTCTGTGTCTCCCTCTCTCTCTGCCCCTCCCCCGTTCATGCTCTGTCTCTC